>NW_026047617.1:8269481-9519481 GCF_023864345.2 Schistocerca serialis cubense
CTCAAGTGAAGCATCGGAATCTATAACTAGTATCACAGGAATGGTTCAAAGCATAGACAGTAAGAAGAGTCAGTTTTCTTGTACTTAAGTCGGTATTGTGCCCTTTGTATTTCATTCCGATGCAATTTCTGTGTTGCATCGTCAATAAGAAGGTCAGAGGGATACAGTAAACCTAAAGTGAAGAATCGGATTCTTTAACTAGTGTCACAGGAATGGTTCAAAACATAGAGAGTAAGAAGAGTCAGCCTTTTTGTACTTAAGAAGGCATTGCGCCTTTTATATTTAATTCCAATGCAATTTCTGTGTTTCATCTTCAATAAGACGATCAGAGGGATACAGTAAACCTGAAGTGAAGCATCGGAATCTATAACTAGTGTCACAGGAATGGTTCAAAACATAGTAAGAAGAGTCAGTCTTCTTTTACTTAAGTCGACAATGTGCCTTTTGTATTTAATTCCGATGCAATTTCTGTTTTTCATCGTCTATAAGAAGGTCAGAGGGATACAGTAAACCTGAAGCGAAGCATCGGAATCAATAACTAGTGTCACAGGAATGGTTCAAAACATATACAGTAAGAAGAGTCAGTTTTCTTGTACTTAAGTCGGTATTGTGCCTTTTGTATTTCATTCCGATGCAATTTCTGTGTTTCATCGTCAATAAGAAGGTCAGAGGTATACAGTAAACCTAAAGTGAAGCATCAGAATCTATAACTAGTATCACAGGCATGGTTCAAAGCATAGACGGTAAGAAGAGTCAGTTTTCTTGTACTTAAGTCGGTATTGTGCCCTTTGTATTTCATTCCGATGCAATTTCTGTGTTTCATCGTCAATAAGAAGGTCAGAGGGATACAGTAAACCTAAAGTGAAGCATCGGAATCTATAACTAGTGTCACAGGAATGGTTCAAAACATAGAGAGTAAGAAGAGTCAGCCTTTTTGTACTTAAGAAGGCATTGCGCCTTTTATATTTAATTCCGATGCAATTTCTGTGTTTCATCGTCAATAAGACGATCATAGGGATACAGTAAACCTGAAGTGAAGCATCGGAATCTATAACTAGTGGCACAGGAATATTTCTAACCATTGACAGTAAGATGAGTCAGTGTTCTTGTACTGAAGTCGGCATTGTGCCTTTTGTATTTAATTAAGATGCAATTTCTGTGTTTCATCGTTAATAAGACGGTCAGAGGGATACGGTAAACCTGAAGTGAAGCATCGGAATCTATAACTAGTGTCACAGGAATGGTTCAAAACATAGTAAGAAGAGTCAGTCTTCTTTTACTTAAGTCGACAATGTGCCTTTTGTATTTAATTCCGATGCAATTTCTGTGCTTCATAGTCAATAAGAAGGTCAGCTGGTTACAGTAAACCTGAAGTGAAGCATCGGAATCTATAACTTGCGTCACAGGAGTGGTTAAAAAAGTAGACAGTAAGAAGAGACAGTCTTCTTGTACTTGAGTCGGCATTGTGCCTTTTGTATTTAATTGCGATGAATTTTCTGTGTTTGATCGTCAATAAGAAGGTCAGAGGGATACAGTAAACCTGAAGTGAAGCATCGGAATCTATAACTAGTGTCACAGGAATGGTTCAAATCATAGTAAGAAGAGTTAGTCTTCTTTTACTTAAGTCGACAATGTGCTTTTTGTATTTAATTCCAATGCAATTTTTGTGCTTCATCGTCAATAAGACGATCAGAGGGATACAGTAAACCTGAAGTGAAGCATCGGAAACTATAACTAGTGTCACAGGAATGGTTCAAAACATAGACAGTAAGAAGAGTCAGTTTTCTTGTACTTAAGTCGGTATTGTGCCCTTTGTATTTCATTCCGAAGCAATTTCTGTGTTTCATCGTCAATAAGAAGGTCAGCTGGTTACAGTAAACCTGAAGTGAAGCATCGGAAACTATAACTGGCGTCACAGAAATGGTTCATATCATAGACAGTAAGAAGAGTCAGTTTTCTTGTACTTAAGTCGGTATTGTGCCCTTTGTATTTCATACCGATGCAATTACTGTGTTTCATCGTCAATAAGAAGGTCAGAGGGATACAGTAAACCAAAAGTGAAGCATCGGAATCTATAACTAGTGTCACAGGAATGGTTCAAAACATAGACAGTAAGAAGAGTCAGTTTTCTTGTACTTAAGTCGGTATTGTGCCCTTTGTATTTCATTCCGATCCAATTTCTGTGTTTCATCGTCAATAAGACGATCAGAGGGATGCAGCAAATCTGAAGTGAAACATCGCAATCTATAACTAGTGTCACAGGAATGGTTCAAAACATAGACAGTAAGAAGAGCCAGTCTTCTTGTACTTGAGTCGGCATTGTGCCTTTTCTATTTAATTCCGATGCAATTTCTGTGTTTCATCGTCAATAAGAAGGTCAGAGGGATACAGTAAACCTGAAGTGAAGCATCGCAATCTATATCTAGTGGCACAGGAATGGTTCTAACCATTGACAGTAAGAAGAGTCAGTATTCTTGTACTGAAGTCGGCATTGTGCCTTTTGTATTTAATTAAGATGCAATTTCTGTCTTTCAACGTTAATAAGACGGTCAGAGGGATACAGTAAACCTGAAGTGAAGCATCGTAATCTATAACTAGTGTCACAGGAATGGTTCAAAACATTAACAGTAAGTAGAGTCAGTCTTCTTGTACTTGAGTCGGCATTGTGCCTTTTGTATTTAATTGCGATGAATTTTCTGTGTTTGATCATCAATAAGAAGGTCAGAGGGATACAGTAAACCTGAAGTGAAGCATCGGAATCTATTACTAGTGTCACAGGAATGGTTCAAAGCATAGACAGTAAGAAGAGTCAGTTTTCTTGTACTTAAGTCGGCATTGTGCCTTCTGAATTTAATTCCGATGCAATTTCTGTGTTTCATAGTCAATAAGACCGTCAGCTGGATACAGTAAACCCGATGTGAAGCATCGGAATCTATAACTAGTGTCACAGGAATGGTTCAAAACATTAACAGTAAGTAGAGTCAGTCTTCTTGTACTTTAGTCGGCATTGTGCCTTTTGTATTTTATTCCGATGCAATTTATGTGCTTCATCGTCAATGAGAAGGTCAGATGGATACAGTAAACCTTAAGCGAAGCATCGGAATCTATAACTAGTGTCACAGGAATGGTTCAAAACATAGACAGTAAGAAGAGTCAGTGTTCTTGTACTAAAGTCGGCATTGTGCCTTTTGTATTTAATTAAGATGCAATTTCTGTGTTTCAACGTCAACAATAAGGTCAGAGGGATACAGAAAACCTGTAGTGAAGCATCGGAATCTATAACTAGTGTCACAGGAATGGTTCAAAAACATAGACAGTAAGAGGAGTCACTCTTCTTGTACTTAAGTCGGCATTGTGCCTTTTGTATTTCATTAAGATGCAATTTCTGTGTTTCATCGTCAATAAGAAGGTGAAAGGGATACAGTAAACCTGAAGTGAAGCATTGGAATCTATAACTAGTATCACAGGAATGGTTCTAAACATAGACAGTAAGAACAGTCAGTCTTCTTGTACTTAAGTCAGCAATGTGCCTTTTGTATATAATTTCGATGCAATTTCTGTGTTTCATCGTCAATAAAAAGCTCAGAGGGATACAGTAAACCTGAAGTGAAGCATCGGAATCAATAACTAGTATCACTGGAATGGTTCAAAACATAGACAGTAAGAAGAGTCAGTTTTCTTGTACTTAAGTCGGCATTGTGCCTTTTGTATTTAATTCCGATGCAATTTCTGTGTTTCATCGTCAGTAAGAAGGTAAGAGGGATACAGTAAACCTGAAGTGAAGCAACGGAATCTATAACTAGCGTCACAGGAATGGTTCAAATCATAGACAGTAAGAAGAGTCAGTCTTCTTGTACTTAAGTCTGCATTGTGCCTTTTATATTTAATTCCGATGCAATTTCTGTGCTTCATAGTCAATAAGAAGGTCAGTTCTTTACAGTAAACCTGAAGTGAGGCATCGGAATCTATAACTAGCGTCACAGGAATGGTTCAAATCATAGACAGTAAGAAAAGTCAGTTTTCTTGTACTTAGGTCGGTATTGTGCCCTTTGTATTTCATTCCGATGCAATATCTGTGTTTCATCGTCAATAAGAAGGTCAGAGGGATACAGTAAACCTAAAGTGAAGCATCGGAATCTATAACTAGTATCACAGGAATGGTTCAAAGCATAGACAGTAAGAAGAGTCAGTTTGCTTGTACTTAAGTCGGTATTGTGCCCTTTGTATTTCATTCCGATGCAATTTCTGTGTTGCATCGTCAATAAGAAGGTCAGAGGGATACAGTAAACCTAAAGTGAAGCATCGGAATCTATAACTAGTGTCACAGGAATGGTTCAAAACATAGAGAGTAAGAAGAGTCAGCCTTTTTGTACTTAAGAAGGCATTACGCCTTTTATATTTAATTCCGATGCAATTTCTGTGTTTCATCTTCAATAAGACGATCAGAGGGATACAGTAAACCTGAGGTGAAGCATCGAAATCTATAACTAGTGTCACAGGAATGGTTCAAAACATAGACAGAAAGATGAGCCAGTCTTCTTGTAGTTGAGTCGGCATTGTGCCTTTTATATTTAATTCCGATGCAATTTCTGTGTTTCATCGTCAATAAGAAGGTCAGAGGGATACAGTAAACCTGAAGTGAAGCATCGGAATCTATAACTAGTGGCACAGGAATGGTTCTAACCATTGACAGTAAGAAGAGTCAGTGTTCTTGTACTGAAGTCGGCATTGTGCCTTTTGTATTTAATTAAAATGCAATTTCTGTGTTTCATCGTTAATAAGACGGTCAGAGGGATACAGTAAACCTGAAGTGAAGCATCGGAATCTATAACTAGTGTCACAGGAATGGTCCAAAACATAGTAAGAAGAGTCAGTCTTCTTTTACTTAAGTCGACAATGTGCCTTTTGTATTTAATTCCGATGCAATTTCTGTGCTTCATAGTCAATAAGAAGGTCAGCTGGTTACAGTAAACCTGAAGTGAAGCATCGGAATCTATAACTAGTGTCACAGGAATGGTTCAAAAAGTAGACAGTAATTAGAGCCAGGCCAGTCTTCTTGTAATTGAGTCGGCATTGTGCCTTTTGTAATTAATTGCGATGAATTTTCTGTGTTTGATCGTCAATAAGACGGTCAGAGGGATACATTGAACCTGAAGTGAAGCATCGGAATCTACTACTAGTGTCACAGGAATGGTTCAAAACATAGACAGTAAGAAGAGTCAGTGTTCTTGTACTGAAGTCGGCATTGTGCCTTTTGTATTTAATTAAGATGCAATTTCTGTGTTTCAACGTCCACAATAAGGTCAGAGGGATACAGTAAACCTGAAGTGAAGCATCGGAATCTATAACTAGTGTCACAGGAATGGTTCAAAACATAGACAGTAAGAAGAGTCACTCTTCTTGTACTTAAGTCGGCATTGTGCCTTTTGTATTTCATTAAGATGCAATTTCTGTGTTTCATCGTCAATAAGAAGGTGAAAGGGATACAGTAAACCTGAAGTGAAGCATTGGAATCTATAACTAGTGTCACTGGAGTGGTTCAAAACATAGACAGTAAGAAGAGTCAGTCTTCTTGTACTTAAGTCAGCAATGTGCCTTTTGTATATAATTCCGATGCAATTTCTGTGTTTCATCGTCAATAAGTAGGTCAGAGGGATACAGTAAACCTGAAGTGAAGCATCGTAATCTATAACTAGCGTCACAGGAATGGTTCAAATCATTGACAGTAAGAAGAGACAGTCTTCTTGTAGTTAAGTCGGCATTGTGCCTTTTATATTTAATTCCGATGCAATTTCTGTGCTTCATAGTCATTAAGAAGGTCAGCTGGTTACAGTAAACCTGAAGTGAAGCATCGGAATCTATAACTAGCGTCACAGGAATGGTTCAAATTATAGACAGTAAGAAAGTCAGTTTTCTTGTACTTAAGTCGGTATTGTGCCCTTTGTATTTCATTCCGATGCAATTTCTGTGTTTCATCGTCAATAAGAAGGTCAAAGGGATACAGTAAACCTAAAGTGAAGCATCGGAGTCTATAACTAGTATCACAGGAATGGTTCAAAGCATAGACAGTAAGAAGAGTCAGTTTATTTGTACTTAAGTCGGTATTGTGCCCTTTGTATTTCATTCCGATGCAATTTCTGTGTTTCATCGTCAATAAGAAGGTCAGAGGGATACAGTAAACCTAAAGTGAAGCATCGGAATCTATAACTAGTGTCACAGGAATGTTTCAAAACATAGAGAGTAAGAAGAGTCAGCCTTTTTGTACTTAAGAAGGCATTGCGCCTTTTATATTTAATTCCGATGCAATTTCTGTGTTTCATCGTCAATAAGACGATCAGAGGGATACAGTAAACCTGAAGTGAAGCATCGGAATCTATAACTAGTGTCACAGGAATGGTTTAAAACATAGACAGTAAGATGAGCCAGTCTTCTTGTAGTTGAGTCGGCATTGTGCCTTTTATATTTAATTCCGATGCAATTTCTGTGCTTCATAGTCAATAAGAAGGTCAGTTCTTTACAGTAAACCTGAAGTGAGGCATCGGAATCTATAACTAGCGTCACAGGAATGGTTCAAATCATAGACAGTAAGAAAAGTCAGTTTTCTTGTACTTAGGTCGGTATTGTGCCCTTTGTATTTCATTCCGATGCAATATCTGTGTTTCATCGTCAATAAGAAGGTCAGAGGGATACAGTAAACCTAAAGTGAAGCATCGGAATCTATAACTAGTATCACAGGAATGGTTCAAAGCATAGACAGTAAGAAGAGTCAGTTTTCTTGTACTTAAGTCGGTATTGTGCCCTTTGTATTTCATTCCGATGCAATTTCTGTGTTTCATCGTCAATAAGAAGGTCAGAGGGATACAGTAAACCTAAAGTGAAGCATCGGAATCTATAACTAGTGTCACAGGAATGGTTCAAAACATAGAGAGTAAGAAGAGTCAGCCTTTTTGTACTTAAGAAGGCATTACGCCTTTTATATTTAATTCCGATGCAATTTCTGTGTTTCATCTTCAATAAGACGATCAGAGGGATACAGTAAACCTGAGGTGAAGCATCGGAATCTATAACTAGTATCACAGGAATGGTTCAAAACATAGACAGAAAGATGAGCCAGTCTTCTTGTAGTTGAGTCGGCATTGTGCCTTTTATATTTAATTCCGATGCAATTTCTGTGTTTCATCGTCAATAAGAAGGTCAGAGGGATACAGTAAACCTGAAGTGAAGCATCGGAATCTATAACTAGTGGCACAGGAATGGTTCTAACCATTGACAGTAAGAAGAGTCAGTGTTCTTGTACTGAAGTCGGCATTGTGCCTTTTGTATTTAATTAAAATGCAATTTCTGTGTTTCATCGTTAATAAGACGGTCAGAGGGATACAGTAAACCTGAAGTGAAGCATCGGAATCTATAACTAGTGTCACAGGAATGGTTCAAAACATAGTAAGAAGAGTCAGTCTTCTTTTACTTAAGTCGACAATGTGCCTTTTGTATTTAATTCCGATGCAATTTCTGTGCTTCATAGTCAATAAGAAGGTCAGCTGGTTACAGTAAACCTGAAGTGAAGCATCGGAATCTATAACTAGTGTCACAGGAATGGTTCAAAAAGTAGACAGTAATTAGAGCCAGGCCAGTCTTCTTGTAATTGAGTCGGCATTGTGCCTTTTGTATTTAATTGCGATGAATTTTCTGTGTTTGATCGTCAATAAGAAGGTCAGAGGGATACATTGAACCTGAAGTGAAGCATCGGAATCTACTACTAGTGTCACAGGAATGGTTCAAATCATAGACAGTAAGAAGAGTCAGTGTTCTTGTACTGAAGTCGGCATTGTGCCTTTTGTATTTAATTAAGATGCAATTTCTGTGTTTCAACGTCAACAATAAGGTCAGAGGGATACAGTAAACCTGAAGTGAAGCATCGGAATCTATAACTAGTGTCACAGGAATGGTTCAAAACATAGACAGTAAGAAGAGTCACTCTTCTTGTACTTAAGTCGGCATTGTGCCTTTTGTATTTCATTAAGATGCAATTTCTGTGTTTCATCGTCAATAAGAAGGTGAAAGGGATACAGTAAACCTGAAGTGAAGCATTGGAATCTATAACTAGTGTCACAGGAGTGGTTCAAAACATAGACAGTAAGAAGAGTCAGTCTTCTTGTACTTAAGTCAGCAATGTGCCTTTTGTATATAATTCCGATGCAATTTCTGTGTTTCATCGTCAATAACAGGCTCAGAGGGATACAGTGAACCTGAAGTGAAGCATCGGAATCTATAACTAGTATCACAGGAATGGTTCAAAACATAGACTGTAAGAAGGGTCAGTTTTCTTGTACTTAAGTCGGCATTGTGCCTTTTGTATTTAATTCCGATGCAATTTCTGTGTTTCATCGTCAATAAGTAGGTCAGAGGGATACAGTAAACCTGAAATGAAGCATCGTAATCTATAACTAGCGTCAGAGGAATGGTTCAAATCATAGACAGTAAGAAGAGACAGTCTTCTTGTAGTTAAGTTGGCATTGTGCCTTTTATATTTAATTCCGATGCAATTTCTGTGCTTCATAGTCATTAAGAAGGTCAGCTGGTTACAGTAAACCTGAAGTGAAGCATCGGAATCTATAACTAGCGTCACAGGAATGGTTCAAATTATAGACAGTAAGAAAGTCAGTTTTCTTGTACTTAAGTCGGTATTGAGCCCTTTGTATTTCATTCCGATGCAATTTCTGTGTTTCATCGTCAATAAGAAGGTCAGAGGGATACAGTAAACCTAAAGTGAAGCATCGGAGTCTATAACTAGTATCACAGGAATGGTTCAAAGCATAGACAGTAAGAAGAGTCAGTTTTCTTGTACTTAAGTCGGTATTGTGCCCTTTGTATTTCATTCCGATGCAATTTCTGTGTTTCATCGTCAATAAGAAGGTCAGAGGGATACAGTAAACCTAAAGTGAAGCATCGGAATCTATAACTAGTGTCACAGGAATGTTTCAAAACATAGAGAGTAAGAAGAGTCAGCCTTTTTGTTCTTAAGAAGGCATTGCGCCTTTTATATTTAATTCCGATGCAATTTCTGTGTTTCATCGTCAATAAGACGATCAGAGGGATACAGTAAACCTGAAGTGAAGCATCGGAATCTATAACTAGTGTCACAGGAATGGTTTAAAACATAGACAGTAAGATGAGCCAGTCTTCTTGTAGTTGAGTCGGCATTGTGCCTTTTATATTTAATTCCGATGCAATTTCTGTGTTTCATCGTCAATAAGAAGGTCAGAGGGATACAGTAAACCTGAAGTGAAGCATCGGAATCTATAACTAGTGGCACAGGAAAAGTTCTAACAATTGACAGTTAGAAGATTCAGTGTTCTTGCACTGAAGTCGGCATTGTGCCTTTGGTATTTAATTAAGATGCAATTTCTTTGTTTCATCGTTAATAAGACGGTCAGAGGGATACAGTAAACCTGAAGTGTAGCATCGGAATCTATAACTAGTGTCACAGGAATGGTTCAAAACATAGTAAGAAGAGTCAGTCTTCTTGTACTTAAGTTGACAATGTGCCTTTTGTATTTAATTCCATTGCAATTTCTGTGCTTCATAGTCAATAAGAAGGTCAGCTGGTTACAATAAACCTGAAGTGAAGCATCGGAATCTATAACCAGTGTCACAGGAATGGTTCAAAACATAGACAGTAAGAAGAGGCAGTTTTCTTGTACTTGAGTCGGCATTGTGCCTTTTGTATTTAATTTCGATGAATTTTCTGTGTTTGATCGTCAATAAGAAGGGCAGAGGGATACAGTAAACCTGAAGTGAAACATCGGGGTCTATTACTAATGTCACAGGAATGGTTCAAAACATAGACAGTAAGAAGAGTCAGTTTTCTTGTACTTAAGTCGGCATTGTGCCTTATGTATTTAATTCCGATGCAATTTCTGTGTTCCGTCGTCAATAAGAAGGTCAGCTGGATACAGTAAACCTGAAGTGAAGCATCGGAATCTATAACTAGTGTCACAGGAATGGTTCAAAACATTAACAGTAAGTAGAGTCAGTCTTCTTGTACTTAAGTCGGCATTGTGCCTTTTGTATTTATTTCCGATGCAATTTATGTACTTCATCGTCAATAAGAAAGTCAGCTGGATACAGTAAACCTGAAGTGATGCATCGGAATCTATAACAAGCGTCACAGGAATGGTTCAAATCACAGACAGTAAGAAGAGTCAGTTTTCTTGTACTTAAGTCGGTATTGTGCCCTTTGTATTTCATACCGATGCAATTTCTGTGTTTCATCGTCAATACGAAGGTCAGAGGGATACAGTAAACCTGAAGTGGAGCATCGGAATCTATAACTAGTGTCACAGGAATGGTTCAAAACATAGACAGTAAGAAGGATCAGTCTTCTTGTACTTAAGTCGGCATTGTGCCTTTTGTATTTAATTCCGATACAGTGTCTGTGTTTCATCGTCAATAAGAATGTCAGAGGGATACAATAAAACTGAGGTAAAGCGTCGGAATCTATAACTTGTGTCACAGGAATGGTTCAAAACATAGACAATAAGAAGAGTCAGTCTTCGTGTACTTAAGTCGGCATTGTGCCTTTTGTATTTAATTCCGACGCAATTTCTGTGCTTCATAGTCAATAAGAAGGTCAGCTGGTTACAGTAAACCTGAAGTGAAGCATCGGAATCTATAACTAGCGTCACAGGAATGGTTCAAATCATAGACAGTTAGAAGAGTCAGTTTTCTTGTACTTAAGTCGGTATTGTGCCCTTTGTATTTAATTCCGATGCAATTTATGTCCTTCATCGTCAATAAGAAGGTCAGCTGGATACAGTAAACCTGAAGTGAAGCATCGGAATCTATAACTAGCGTCACAGGAATGGCTCCAACCATAGGCAGTAAGAAGATTCAGTGTTCTTGTACTGAAGTCGGCATTGTGCCTTTTGTATTTAATTAAGATGCCATTTCTGTGTTTCAACGTCAACAATAAGGTCAGAGGGATACAGTAAACCTGAAGTGAAGCATCGGAATCTATAACTAGTGTCACAGGAATGGTTCAAAACATAGACAGTAAGAAGAGTTACTCTTCTTGTACTTAAGTCGGCATTGAGCCTTTTGTATTTATTTAAGAAGCAATTTCTGTGTTTTATCGTCAATAAGAAGGTGAAATGGATACAGTAAACCTGAAGTGAAGCATCGGAATCTATAACTAGTGTCACAGGAATGGTTCAAAACATAGACAATAGGAAGAGTCAGTCTTCTTGTACTTAAGTCGGCATTGTGCCTTTTGTATATAATTCCGATGCAATTTCTGTGTTTCATCGTCAATAAGTAGCTCAGAGGGATACAGTACACCTGAAGTGAAGCATCGTAATCTATAACTAGTGTCACAGGAATGGTTCAAATCATATACAGTAAGAAGAGTCAGTCTTATTGTACTTAATTCGGCATTGTGCCCTTTTGTATTTAATTCCGATGCAATTTCTGTGTTTCATCGTCAATAAGAAGGTCAGAGGGATACAGTAAACCTGAAGTGAAGCATCGGAATCTATATCTAGTGGCACAGGAATGGTTCTAACCATTGACAGTAAGAAGAGTCAGTATTCTTGTACTGAAGTCGGCATTGTGCCTTTTGTATTTAATTAAGATGCAATTTCTGTGTTTCATCGTTAATAAGACGGTCAGAGGGATACAGTAAACCTGAAGTGAAGCATCGGAATCTATAACTAGTGTCACAGGAATGGTTCAAAACATAGTAAGAAGAGTCAGTGTTTTTGTACTTAAGTCGACAATGTGCCTTTTGTATTTAATTCCGATGCAATTTCTGTGCTTCATAGTCAATAAGAAGGTCAGCTGGTTACAGTAAACCTGAAGTGAAGCATCGGAATCTATAACTAGTGTGACAGGAATGGTTCAAAACATAGACAGTAAGAAGAGCCAGTCTTCTTGTACTTGAGTCGGCATTGTGCCTTTTGTATTTAATTGCGATGAATTTTCTGTGTTTGATCATCAATAAGAAGGTCAGAGGGATACAGTAAACCTGAAGTGAAGCATCGGAAACTATTACTAGTGTCACAGGAATGGTTCAAAGCATAGACAGTAATAAGAGTCAGTTTTCTTGTACTTAAGTCGGCATTGTGCCTTCTGTATTTAATTCCGATGCAATTTCTGTGTTTCATAGTCAATAAGACCGTCAGCTGGATACAGTAAACCTGATGTGAAGCATCGGAATCTATAACTAGTGTCACAGGAATGGTTCAAAACATTAACAGTAAGTAGAGTCAGTCTTCTTGTACTTTAGTCGGCATTGTGCCTTTTGTATTTTATTCCGATGCAATTTATGTGCTTCATCGTCAATGAGAAGGTCAGATGGATACAGTAAACCTGAAGCGAAGCATCGGAATCTATAACTAGTGTCACAGGAATGGTTCAAAACATAGACAGTTTACAAGAGTCAGTGTTCTTGTACTAAAGTCGGCATTGTGCCTTTTGTATTTAATTAAGATGCAATTTCTGTGTTTCAACGTCAACAATAAGGTCAGAGGGATACAGTAAACCTGAAGTGAAGCATCGGAATCTATAACTAGTGTCACAGGAATGGTTCAAAAAGTAGACAGTAAGAAGAGCCAGGCCAGTCTTCTTGTACTTGAGTCGGCATTGTGCCTTTTGTATTTAATTGCGATGAATTTTCTGTGTTTGATCGTCAATAAGAAGGTCAGAGGGATAAATTGAACCTGAAGTGAAGCATCGGAATCTACTACTAGTGTCACAGGAATGGTTCAAAACATAGACAGTAAGAAGAGTCAGTGTTCTTGTACTGAAGTCGGCATTGTGCCTTTTGTATTTAATTAAGATGCAATTTCTGTGTTTCAACGTCAACAATAAGGTCAGAGGGATACAGTAAACCTGAAGTGAAGCATCGGAATCTATAACTAGTGTCACAGGAATGGTTCAAAACATAGACAGTAAGAAGAGTCACTCTTCTTGTACTTAAGTCGGCATTGTGCCTTTTGTATTTCATTAAGATGCAATTTCTTTGTTTCATCGTCAATAAGAAGGTGAAAGGGATACAGTAAACCTGAAGTGAAGCATTGGAATCTATAACTAGTGTCACAGGAATGGTTCAAAACATAGACAGTAAGAAGAGTCAGTCTTCTTGTACTTAAGTCAGCAATGTGTCTTTTGTATATAATTCCGATGCAATTTCTGTGTTTCATCGTCAGTAACAGGCTCAGAGGGATACAGTGAACCTGAAGTGAAGCATCGGAATCAATAACTAGTATCACAGGAATGGTTCAAAACATAGACAGTAAGAAGAGTCAGTTTTCTTGTACTTAAGTCGGCATTGTGCCTTTTGTATTTAATTCCGATGCAATTTCTGTGTTTCATAGTCAATAAGAAGGTCAGAGGGATACAGTAAACCTGAAGTGAAGCATCGTAATCTATAACTAGCGTCACAGGAATGGTTCAAATCATAGACAGCAAGAAGAGTCAGTCTTCTTGTACTTAAGTCGGCATTGTGCCTTTTATATTTAATTCCGATGCAATTTCTGTGCTTCATAGTCAATAAGAAGGTCAGCTGGTTACAGTAAACCTGAAGTGAAGCATCGGAATCTATAACTAGCGTCACAGGAATGGTTCAAATCATAGACAGTAAGAAAGTCAGTTTTCTTGTCCTTAAGTTGGTATTGTGCCCTTTGTATTTCATTCCGATGCAATTTCTGTGTTTAATCGTCAATAAGAAGGTCAGAGGGATACAGTAAACCTAAAGAGATGCATCGGAATCTATAACTAGTATCACAGGAATGGTTCAAAGCATAGACAGTAAGAAGAGTCCGTTTTCTTGTACTTAAGTCGGTATTGTGCCCTTTGTATTTCATTCCGATGCAATTTCTGTGTTTCATCGTCAATAAGAAGGTCAGAGGGATACAGTAATCCTAAAGTGAAGCATCGGAATATATAACTAGTGTCACAGGAATGTTTCAAAACATAGGGAGTAAGAAGAGTCAGCCTTTTTGTACTTAAGAAGGCATTGCGCCTTTTTTATTTAATTCCGATGCAATTTCTGTGTTTCATCGTCAATAAGACGATCAGAGGGATACAGTAAACCTGAAGTGAAGCTTCGGAATCTATAACTAGTGTCACAGGAATGGTTCAAAACATAGACAGTAAGATGAGCCAGTCTTCTTGTAGTTGAGTCGGCATTGTGCCTTCTATATTTAATTCCGATGCAATTTCTGTGTTTCATCGTCAATAAGAAGGTCAGAGGGATACAGTAAACGTGAAGTGAAGCATCGGAATCTATAACTAGTGGCACAGGAAAGGTTCTAACATTTGACAGTTGGAAGATTCAGTGTTCTTGTACTGAAGTCGGCATTGTGCCTTTTGTATTTAATTAAGATGCAATTTCTTTGTTTCATCGTTAATAAGACGGTCAGAGGGATACAGTAAACCTGAAGTGTAGCATCGGAATCTATAACTAGTGTCACAGGAATGGTTCAAAACATAGTAAGAAGAGTCAGTCTTCTTGTACTTAAGTTGACAATGTGCCTTTTGTATTTAATTCCATTGCAATTTCTGTGCTTCATAGTCAATAAGAAGGTCAGCTGGTTACAATAAACCTGAAGTGAAGCTTCGGAATCTATAACCAGTGTCACAGGAATGGTTCAAAACATAGACAGTAAGAAGAGGCAGTTTTCTTGTACTTGAGTCGGCATTGTGCCTTTTGTATTTAATTTCGATGAATTTTCTGTGTTTGATCGTCAATAAGAAGGGCAGAGGGATACAGTAAACCTTAAGTGAAACATCGGGGTCTATTACTAATGTCACAGGAATGGTTCAAACCATAGACAGTAAGAAGAGTCAGTTTTCTTGTACTTAAGTCGGCATTGTGCCCTATGTATTTAATTCCGATGCAATTTCTGTGTTTCGTCGTCAATAAGAAGGTCAGCTGGATACAGTAAACCTGAAGTGAAGCATCGGAACCTATAACTAGTGTCACAGGAATGGTTCAAAACATTAACAGTAAGTAGAGTCAGTCTTCTTGTACTGAAGTCGGCATTGTGACTCTTGTATTTAATTCCGATGCAATTTATGTACTTCATCGTCAATAAGATGGTCAGCTGGATACAGTAAACCTGAAGTGAAGCATCGGAATCTATAACTAGCGTCACAGGAATGGTTCAAATCACAGACAGTAAGAAGAGTCAGTTTTCTTGTACTTAAGTAGGTATTGTGCCCTTTGTATTTCATACCGATGCAATTTCGTGTTTCATCGTCAATACGAAGGTCAGAGGGATACAGAAAACCTGAAGTGGAGCATCGGAATCTATAACTAGTGTCACAGGAATGGTTCAAAACATAGACAGTAAGAAGGATCAGTCTTCTTGTACTTAAGTCGGCATTGTGCCTTTTGTATTTAATTCCGATACAGTGTCTGTGTTTCATCGTCAATAAGAAGGTCAGAGGGATACAATAAAACTGAGGTAAAGCGTCGGAATCTATAACTAGTGTCACAGGAATGGTTCAAAACATAGACAATAAGAAGAGTCAGTCTTCGTGTACTTAAGTCGGCATTGTGCCTTTTGTATGTAATTCCGACGCAATTTCTGTGCTTCATAGTCAATAAGAAGGTCAGCTGGTTACAGTAAACCTGAAGTGAAGCATCGGAATCTATAACTAGCGTCACAGGAATGGTTCAAAACATAGACAGTAAGAAGAGTCAGTTTTCTTGTACTTAAGTCGGTATTGTGCCCTTTGTATTTAATTCCGATGCAATTTATGTCCTTCATCGTCAATGAGAAGGTCAGAGGGATACAGTAAACCTGAAGTGAAGCATCGGAATCTATAACTAGCGTCACAGGAATGGCTCCAACCATAGACAGTAAGAAGATTCAGTGTTCTTGTACTGAAGTCGGCATTGTGCCTTTTGTATTTAATTAAGATGCCATTTCTGTGTTTCAACGTCAACAATAAGGTCAGAGGGATACAGTAAACCTGAAGTGAAGCATCGGAATCTATAACTAGTGTCACAGGAATGGTTCAAAACATAGACAGTAAGAAGAGTTACTCTTCTTGTACTTAAGTCGGCATTGAGCCTTTTGTATTTAATTAAGAAGCAATTTCTGTGTTTTATCGTCAATAAGAAGGTGAAAGGGATACAGTAAACCCGAAGTGAAGCATCGGAATCTATAACTAGTGTCACAGGAATGGTTCAAAACATAGACAATAGGAAAAGTCAGTCTTCTTGTACTTAAGTCGGCATTGTGCCTTTTGTAAATAATTCCGATGCAATTTCTGTGTTTCATCGTCAATAAGTAGCTCAGAGGGATACAGTAAACCTGAAGTGAAGCATCGTAATCTATAACTAGTGTCACAGGAATGGTTCAAATCATATACAGTAAGAAGAGTCAGTCTTATTGTACTTAATTCGGCATTGTGCCCTTTTGTATTTAATTCCGATGCAATTTCTGTGTTTCATCTTCAATACGAAGGTCAGAGGGATACAGTAAACCTGAAGTGGAGCATCGGAATCTATAACTAGTGTCACAGGAATGGTTCAAAACATAGGCAGTAAGAAGGATCAGTCTTCTTGTACTTAAGTCGGCATTGTGCCTTTTGTATTTAATTCCGATGCAGTGTCTGTGTTTCATCGTCAATAAGAAGGTCAGAGGGATACAATAAAACTGAGGTAAAGCGTCGGAATCTATAACTAGTGTCACAGGAATGGTTCAAAACATAGACAGTAAGAAGAGTCAGTCTTCGTGTACTTAAGTCGGCATTGTGCCTTTTGTATTTAATTCCGACGCAATTTCTGTGCTTCATAGTCAATAAGAAGGTCAGCTGGTTACAGTAAACCTGAAGTGAAGCATCGGAATCTATAACTAGCGTCACAGGAATGGTTCAAATCATAGACAGTAAGAAGAGTCAGTTTTCTTGTACTTAAGTCGGTATTGTGCCCTTTGTATTTCATACCGATGCAATTACTGTGTTTCATCGTCAATAAGAAGGTCAGAGGGATACAGTAAACCAAAAGTGAAACATCGGAATCTATAACTAGTGTCACAGGAATGGTTCAAATCATAGACAGTAAGAAGAGTCAGTTTTCTTGTACTTAAGTCGGTATTGTGCCCTTTGTATTTAATTCCGATGCAATTTATGTCCTTCATCGTCAATGAGAAGTTCAGAGGGATACAGTAAACCTGAGGTGAAGCATCGGAATCTATAACTAGCGTCACAGGAATGGCTCCAACCATAGACAGTAAGAAGATTCAGTGTTCTTGTACTGAAGTCGGCATTGTGCCTTTTGTATTTAATTAAGATGCCATTTCTGTGTTTCAACGTCAACAATAAGGTCAGAGGGATACAGTAAACCTGAAGTGAAGCATCGGAATCTATAACTAGTGTCACAGGAATGGTTCAAAACATAGACAGTAAGAAGAGTTACTCTTCTTGTACTTAAGTCGGCATTGAGCCTTTTGTATTTAATTAAGAAGCAATTTCTGTGTTTTATCGTCATTAAGAAGGTGAAAGGGATACAGTAAACCTGAAGTGAAGCATCGGAATCTATAACTAGTGTCACAGGAATGGTTCAAAACATAGACAGTAAGAAGAGCCAGTCTTCTTGTACTTGAGTCGGCATTGTGCCTTTTGTATTTAATTAAGTTGCAATTTCTGTGTTTCATCGTTAATAAGACGGTCAGAGGGATACAGTAAACTTGAAGTGAAGCATCGGAATCTATAACTAGTGTCACAGGAATGGCTCAAACCGTAGACAGTAAGACGATTCAGTGTTCTTGTACTGAAGTCGGCATTGTGCCTTTTGTATTTAATTAAGATGCCATTTCTGTGTTTCAACGTCAACAATAAGGTCAGAGGGATACAGTAAACCTGAAGTGAAGCATCGGAATCTGTAACTAGTGTCACAGGAATGGTTCAAAACATAGACAGTAAAAAGAGTTACTCTTCTTGTACTTAAGTCGGCATTGAGACTTTTGTATTTAATTAAGAAGCAATTTCTGTGTTTTATCGTCAATAAGAAGGTGAAAGGGATATAGTAAACCTGAAGTGAAGGATCGGAATCTATAACTAGTGTCACAGGAATGGTTCAAAACATAGACAATAGGAAGAGTCATTCTTCTTGTACTTAAGTCGGCATTGTGCTTTTTGTATATAATTCCGATGCAATTTCTGTGTTTCATCGTCAATAAGTAGCTCAGAGGGATACAGTAAACCTGAAGTGAAGCATCGGAATCTATAACTAGTGTCACAGGAATGGTTCAAATCATATACAGTAAGAAGAGTCAGTCTTATTGTACTTAACTCGTCATTGTGTATTTTGTATTTAATTCCGATGCAATTTCTGTGTTTCATCGTCAATACGAAGGTCAGAGGGATACAGTAAACCTGAAGTGGAGCATCGGAATCTATAACTAGTGTCACTGGAATGGTTCAAAACATAGACAGTAAGAAGGATCAGTCTTCTTGTACTTAAGTCGGCATTGTGCCTTTTGTATTTAATTCCGATGCAGTGTCTGTGTTTCATCGTCAATAAGAAGGTCAGAGGGATACAATAAAACTGAGGTAAAGCGTCGGAATCTATAACTAGTGTCACAGGAATGGTTCAAATCATAGACAGTAAGAAGAGTCAGTCGTCGTGTACTTAAGTCGGCATTGTGCCTTTTGTATTTAATTCCGACGCAATTTCTGTGCTTCATAGTCAATAAGAAGGTCAGCTGGTTAAAGTAAACCTGAAGTGAAGCATCGGAATCTATAACTAGCGTCACAGGAATGGTTCAAATCATAGACAGTAAGAAGAGTCAGTTTTCTTGTACTTAAGTCGGTATTGTGCCCTTTGTATTTCATACCGATGCAATTTCTGTGTTTCATCGTCAATAAGAAGGTCAGAGGGGAACAGTAAACCAAAAGTGAAACATCGGAATCTATAACTACTGTCACAGGAATGGTTCAAAACATAGACAGTAAGAAGAGTCAGTTTTCTTGTACTTAAGTCGGTATTGTGCCCTTTCTATTTCTTTCCGATGCAATTTCTGTGTTTCATCGTCAATAAGAAGGTCAAAGGGATACAGTAAACCTAAAGTGAAGCATCGGAATCTATAACTAGTGTCACAGAAATGGTTCAAAACATAGAGAGTAAGAAGAGTCAGTCTTTTTGTACTTAGGAAGGCATTGCGCCTTTTATATTTAATTCCGCTGCTATTTCTGTGTTTCATCGTCAATAAGACGATCAGAGGAATGCAGTAAACCTGAAGTAAAGCATCGCAATCTATAACTAGTGTCACAGGAATGGTTCAAAACATAGACAGTAAGAAGAGCCAGTCTTCTTGTACTTGAGTCGGCATTGTGCCTTTTCTATTTAATTCCGATGCAATTTCTGTGTTTCATCGTCAATAAGAAGGTCAGAGGGATACAGTAAACCTGAAGTGAAGCATCGGAATCTATAACTAGTGGCACAGGAATGGTTCTAACCATTGACAGTAAGAAGAGTCAGTGTCCTTGTACTGAAGTCGGCATTGTGCCTTTTGTATTTAATTAAGTTGCAATTTCTGTGTTTCATCGTTAATAAGACGGTCAGAGGGATACAGTAAACCTGAAGTGAAGCATCGGAATCTATAACTAGTGTCACAGGAATGGTTCAAAACATAGTAACAAGAGTCAGTCTTCTTGTACTTAAGTCGACAATGTGCCTTTTGTATTTAATTCCGATGCAATTTCTGTGCTTCATAGTCAATAAGAAGGTCAGCTGGTTACAGTAAACCTGAAGTGATGCATCGGAATCCATAACTAGTGTCACAGGAATGGTTCAAAACATAGACAGTAAGAAGAGCCAGTCTTCTTGTAATTGAGTCGGCATTGTGCCTTTTGTATTTAATTGCGATGAATTTTCTGTGTTTGATCATCAGTAAGAAGGTCAGAGGGATACAGTAAACCTGAAGTGAGGCATCGGAATCTATTACTAGTGTCACAGGAATGGTTCAAAACATAGACAGTAAGAAGAGTCAGTTTTCTTGTACTTAAGTCGGCATTGTGCCTTATGTATTTAATTCCGATGCAATTTCTGTGTTTCATCGTCAACAAGACGGTCAGCTGGATACAGTAAACCTGAAGTGAAGCATCGGAATCTATAACTAGTGTCACAGGAATGGTTCAAAGCATTATCAGTAAGTAGAGTCAGTCTTCTTGTACTTTAGTCGGCATTGTGCCTTTTGTATTTAATTAAGATGCAATTTCTGTGTATCATCGTCAATAAGAAGGTGAAAGGGATACAGTAAACCTGAAGTGAAGCATTGGAATCTATAACTAGTGTCACAGGTATGGTTCAAAACATAGAAAGTAAGAAGAGGCAGTCTTCTTGTACTTAAGTCGGCAATGTGACTTTTGTATATAATTTCGATGCAATTTCTGTGTTTCATCGTCAATAAGAAGCTCAGAGGGATACAGTAAACCTGAAGTGAAGCATCGGAATCTATAACTAGTATCACAGGAATGGTTCAAAACATAGACAGTAAGAAGAGTCAGTTTTCTTGTACTTAAGTCGGCATTGTGCCTTTTGTATTTAATTCCGATGCAATTTCTGTGTTTCATCGTCAATACGAAGGTCAGAGGGAAACATTAAACCTGAAGGAAGCATCGGAATCTATAACTAGTGTCACAGGAATGGTTCAAAACATAGACAGTAAGAAGGGTCAGTCTTCTTGTACTTAAGTCGGCATTGTGCCTTTTGTATTTAATTCCGATGCAGTGTCTGTGTTTCATCGTCAATAAGAAGGTCACAGGGATACAGTAAAATTGAAGTGAAGCATCGGAATCTATAACTAGTGTCAGAGGAATGGTTCAATACATAGACAGTAAGAGGAGTCAGTATTCTTGTACTTGAGTCGGCATTGTGCCTTTTGTATTTAATTCCAACGCAATTTCTGTGTTTCATCGTCAATAAGAAGATCAGAGGGATACTGTAAACCAGAAGTGAATCATCGGAATCTATAACTAGTGTCACAGGAATGGTTCAAAACATAGAGAGTAAGAAGAGTCAGTTATCTTGTACTTAAGTCGGCATTGTGCTCTTTGTATTTCAATCCGATGCAATTTCTGTGTTTCATCGTCAATAAGAAATTCAGAGGGATACAGTAAACCAAAAGTGAAGCATCGGAATCTATAACTAGTGTCACAGGAATGGTTCCAATCTTAGAGTGTATGAAGAGTCAGTCTTTTTGTACTTAAGTCGGCATTGTGCCTTTTATATTTAATTCCGATGCAATTTCTGTGTTTCATGGTCAATAAGACGATCAGAGGGATACAGTAAACCTGAAGTCAAGCATCGGAATCTATAACTAGTGTCACAGGAATGGTTCAAAATATAGACGGTATGAAGAGCCTGTCCTCTTGTACTTGAGTCGGCATTGTGCCTTTTCTATTTAATTCCGATGCAATTTCTGTGTTTCATCGTCAATAAGAAGGTCAGAGGGATACAGTAAACCTGAAGTGAAGCATCGGAATCTATAACTAGTGGCACAGGAATGGTTCTAACCATTGACAGTAAGAAGAGTCAGTGTTCTTGTACTGAAGTCGGCATTGTGCCTTTGTATTTAATTAAGATGCAATTTCTGTGTTTCATCGTTAATAAGACGGTCAGAGGGATACAGTAAACCTGAAGTGAAGCATCGGAATCTATAACTAGTGTCACAGGAATGTTTCAAAACATGATAAGAAGAGTCAGTCTTCTTGTACTTAAGTCGAGAATGTGCCTTTTGTATTTAATTCTGATGCACTTTCTGTGCTTCATAGTCAATAAGAAGGTCAGCTGGTTACAGTAAACCTGAAGTGAGCATCGGAATCTATAACTAGTGTCACAGGAATGGTTCAAGACATAGACAGTAAGAAGAGCCAGTCTTCTTGTACTTGAGTCGGCATTGTGCCTTTTGTATCTAATTGCGATGAATTTTCTGTGTTTGATCGTCAATAAGATGGTCAGAGGGATACAGTAAACCTGAAGTGAACCATCGGAATCTATTACTGGTGTCGCAGGAATGGTTCACATCATAGACAGTAAGAAGAGTCAGTTTTCTTGTACTTAAGTCGGCATTCTGCCTTGTGTATTTAATTCCGATGCAATTTCTGTGTTTCATCGTCAATAAGAAGGTCAGCTGGATACAGTAAACCTGAAGTGAAGCATCGGAATCTATAACTAGTGTCACAGGAATGGTTCAAAACATAGACAGTAAGAAGAGTCACTCTTCTTGTACTTAAGTCGGCATTGTGCCTTTTGTAATTATCTAAGATGCAATTTCTGTGTTTCATCGTAATAAGAAGGTGAAAGGGATACAGTAAACCTGAAGTGAAGTATCGGAATCTATTACTAGTGTCACAGGAATGGTTCAAAACATAGACAGTAAGAAGAGACAGTCTTCTTGTACTTATGTCGGCATTGTGCCTTTTCTATTTAATTCCGATGCAATTTCTGTGTTTCATCGTCAATAAGAATGTCAGAGGGATACAGTAAACCTGAAGTGAAGCATTGGAATCTATAACTAGTGTCACAGGAATGGTTCAAAACATAGACAGTAAGAAAAGTCAGTTTTCTTGTACTTAAGTCGGCATTGTGCCTTTTGTATTTAGTTCCGATGCAATTTCTGTGTTTCATCGCCAATAAAAAGGTCAGAGAGATACAGTAAACCTGAAGTGAAGCATCGGAATCTATAACTAGTGTCACAGGAAAGGTTCAAAACATAGACAGTATTAAGAGTCAGTCTTTTTGTACTTAAGTCGGCATTGTGCCTTTTGTATTTAATTGCGATGAATTTTCTGTGTTTCATCGTGAATAAGAAGGTCAGAGGGATACAGTAAACCTGAAGTGAAGCATCGGAATCTATTACTAGTGTCACAGGAATGGTTCAAATCATAGACAGTAAGAAGAGTCAGTTTTCTTGTACTTAAGTCGGCATTGTGCCTTATGTATTTAATTCCGATGCAATTTCTGTGTTTCATTGTCAATAAGAAGGTCAGCTGGATACAGTAAACCTGAAGTGAAGTATCGGAATCTATAACTAGTGTCGCAGGAATGGTTCAAAACATTAACAGTAAGTAGAGTCAGTCTTCTTGTACTTTAGTCGGCATTGTGCCTTTTGTATTTAATTCCGATGCAATTTATGAGCCTCATCGTCAATAAGATGGTCAGCTGGATACAGTAAACCTGAAGTGAAGCATCGGAATCTATAACTAGTGTCACAGGACTGGTTCAAAACATAGACAGTAAGAAGAGCCAGTCTTCTTGTACTTGAGCCGGAATTGTGCCTTTTGTATTTAATTCCGAATTTTTCTGTGCTTGATCGTCAATAAGAAGGTCAGAGGGATACAGTAAACGTGAAGTGAAGCATCGGAATCTATTACTAGTGTCACAGGAACGGTTCAAACCATAGACAGTAAGAAGAGTCAGTATTCTTGTTCTGAAATCGGCATTGTGCCTTTTGTATTTCATTAAGATGCCATTTCTGTGTTTCAACGTCAACGATAAGATCAGAGGGATACAGTAAACCTGAAGTGAAGCATCGGAATCTATAACTAGTGTCACAGGAATGGTTCAAAACATAGACAGTAAGAAGAGTCACTCTTCTTGTACTTAAGTCGGCATTGTGCCTTTTGTAATTATCTAAGATGCAATTTCTGTGTTTCATCGTCAATAAGAAGGTCAAAGGGATACAGTAAGCCTGAAGTGAAGCATCGGAATCTATTACTAGTGTCACAGGAATGGTTCAAAACATAGACAGTAAGAAGAGACAGTCTTCTTGTACTTAAGTCGGCATTGTGCCTTTTGTATATAATTCCGATGCAATTTCTGTGTTTCATCGTCAATAAGAAACTCAGAGGGATACAGTAAACCTGAAGTGAAGCATCGGAATCTATAACTAGTGTCACAGGAATGTTTCAAAACATAGTAAGAAGAGTCAGTCTTCTTGTACTTAAGTCGAGAATGTGCCTTTTGTATTTAATTCTGATGCACTTTCTGTGCTTCATAGTCAATAAGAAGGTCAGCTGGTTACAGTAAACCTGAAGTGAGCATCGGAATCTATAACTAGTGTCACAGGAATGGTTCAAGACATAGACAGTAAGAAGAGCCAGTCTTCTTGTACTTGAGTCGGCATTGTGCCTTTTGTATCTAATTGCGATGAATTTTCTGTGTTTGATCGTCAATAAGATGGTCAGAGGGATACAGTAAACCTGAAGTGAACCATCGGAATCTATTACTAGTGTCGCAGGAATGGTTCACATCATAGACAGTAAGAAGAGTCAGTTTTCTTGTACTTAAGTCGGCATTCTGCCTTATGTATTTAATTCCGATGCAATTTCTGTGTTTCATCGTCAATAAGAAGGTCAGCTGGATACAGTAAACCTGAAGTGAAGCATCGGAATCTATAACTAGTGTCACAGGAATGGTTCAAAACATAGACAGTAAGAAGAGTCACTCTTCTTGTACTTAAGTCGGCATTGTGCCTTTTGTAATTATCTAAGATGCAATTTCTGTGTTTCATCGTAATAAGAAGGTGAAAGGGATACAGTAAACCTGAAGTGAAGTATCGGAATCTATTACTAGTGTCACAGGAATGGTTCAAAACATAGACAGTAAGAAGAGACAGTCTTCTTGTACTTATGTCGGCATTGTGCCTTTTCTATTTAATTCCGATGCAATTTCTGTGTTTCATCGTCAATAAGAATGTCAGAGGGATACAGTAAACCTGAAGTGAAGCATTGGAATCTATAACTAGTGTCACAGGAATGGTTCAAAACATAGACAGTAAGAAAAGTCAGTTTTCTTGTACTTAAGTCGGCATTGTGCCTTTTGTATTTAGTTCCGATGCAATTTCTGTGTTTCATCGCCAATAAAAAGGTCAGAGAGATACAGTAAACCTGAAGTGAAGCATCGGAATCTATAACTAGTGTCACAGGAAAGGTTCAAAACATAGACAGTATGAAGAGTCAGTCTTTTTGTACTTAAGTCGGCATTGTGCCTTTTGTATTTAATTGCGATGAATTTTCTGTGTTTCATCGTGAATAAGAAGGTCAGAGGGATACAGTAAACCTGAAGTGAAGCATCGGAATCTATTACT
The DNA here is from genome assembly GCF_023864345.2 of Schistocerca serialis cubense. Taxonomy (NCBI): domain Eukaryota; kingdom Metazoa; phylum Arthropoda; class Insecta; order Orthoptera; family Acrididae; genus Schistocerca; species Schistocerca serialis. The sequence continues at coordinate 8,294,585 of NW_026047617.1, forward strand.
AGTGTCACAGGAATGGTTCAAATCATAGACAGTAAGAAGAGTCAGTTTTCTTGTACTTAAGTCGGCATTGTGCCTTATGTATTTAATTCCGATGCAATTTCTGTGTTTCATTGTCAATAAGAAGGTCAGCTGGATACAGTAAACCTGAAGTGAAGTATCGGAATCTATAACTAGTGTCGCAGGAATGGTTCAAAACATTAACAGTAAGTAGAGTCAGTCTTCTAGTACTTTAGTCGGCATTGTGCCTTTTGTATTTAATTCCGATGCAATTTATGAGCCTCATCGTCAATAAGATGGTCAGCTGGATACAGTAAACCTGAAGTGAAGCATCGGAATCTATAACTAGTGTCACAGGACTGGTTCAAAACATAGACAGTAAGAAGAGCCAGTCTTCTTGTACTTGAGCCGGAATTGTGCCTTTTGTATTTAATTCCGAATTTTTCTGTGCTTGATCGTCAGTAAGAAGGTCAGAGGGATACAGTAAACGTGAAGTGAAGCATCGGAATCTATTACTAGTGTCACAGGAACGGTTCAAACCATAGACTGTAAGAAGAGTCAGTATTCTTGTACTGAAATCGGCATTGTGCCTTTTGTATTTCATTAAGATGCCATTTCTGTGTTTCAACGTCAACGATAAGATCAGAGGGATACAGTAAACCTGAAGTGAAGCATCGGAATCTATAACTAGTGTCACAGGAATGGTTCAAAACATAGACAGTAAGAAGAGTCACTCTTCTTGTACTTAAGTCGGCATTGTGCCTTTTGTAATTATCTAAGATGCAATTTCTGTGTTTCATCGTCAATAAGAAGGTCAAAGGGATACAGTAAACCTGAAGTGAAGCATCGGAATCTATTACTAGTGTCACAGGAATGGTTCAAAACATAGACAGTAAGAAGAGACAGTCTTCTTGTACTTAAGTCGGCATTGTGCCTTTTGTATATAATTCCGATGCAATTTCTGTGTTTCATCGTCAATAAGAAACTCAGAGGGATACAGTAAACCTGACGTGAAGCATTGGAATCTATAACAAGTGTCACAGGAATGGTTCAAAACATAGACAGTAAGAAGAGCCAGTCTTCTTGTACTTGAGCTGGAATTGTGCCTTTTGTATTCAATTCCGAATTTTTCTGTGCTTGATCGTCAATAAGAAGGTCAGAGGGATACAGTAAACCTGAAGTGAAGCATCGGAATCAATTACTAGTGTCACAGGAACGGTTCAAACCATAGACAGTAAGAAGAGTCAGTATTCTTGTACTGAAATCGGCATTGTGCCTTTTGTATTTCATTAAGATGCCATTTCTGTGTTTCAACGTCAACGATAAGATCAGAGGGATACAGTAAACCTGAAGTGAAGCATCGGAATCTATAACTAGTGTCACAGGAATGGTTCAAATCATAGACAGTAAGAAGAGTCACTCTTCTTGTACTTAAGTCGGCATTGTGCCTTTTGTAATTATCTAAGATGCAATTTCTGTGTTTCATCGTCAATAAGAAGGTCAAAAGGATACAGTAAACCTGAAGTGAAGCATCGGAATCTATTACTAGTGTCACAGGAATGGTTCAAAACATAGACAGTAAGAAGAGACAGTCTTCTTGTACTTAAGTCGGCATTGTGCCTTTTGTATATAATTCCGATGCAATTTCTGTGTTTCATCGTCAATAAGAAACTCAGAGGGATACAGTAAACCTGACGTGAAGCATTGGAATCTATAACAAGTGTCACAGCAATGGTTCAAAACATAGACAGTAAGAAAAGTCAGTTTTCTTCTACTTAAGTCGGCATTGTGCCTTTTGTATTTAATTCCGATGCAATTTCTGTGTTTCATCGTCAATAAGAAGGTCAGAGGGATACAGTAAACCTGAAGTGAAGCATCGGAATCTCTAACTAGTGTCACAGGAAAGGTTCAAAACATAGACAGTAAGTAGAGTCAGTCTTCTTGTACTTTAGTCGGCATTGTGCCTTTTGTATTTAATTCCGATGCAATTTATGTGCCTCATCGTCAATAAGAAGGTCAGCTGGATACAGTAAACCTGAAGTGAAGCATCGGAATCTGTAACTAGTGTCACAGAAATGGTTCAAAACATAGACAGTAAGAAGAGCCAGTCTTCTTGTACTTGAGTCGGAAATGTGCCTTTTGTATTTAATTCCGAATTTTTCTGTGCTTGATCGTCAATAAGAAGGTCAGAGGGATACAGTAAACCTGAAGTGAAGCATCGGAATCTATTACTAGTGTCACAGGAATGGATCAAACCATAGACAGTAAGAAGAGTCAGTGGTCTTGTACTGAAGTCGGCATTGTGCCTTTTGGATTTTATTATGATGCCATTTCTGTGTTTCAACGTCAACAATAAGGTCAGAGGAATACAGCAAACCTGAAGTGAAGCATCGGAATCTATAACTAGTGTCACAGGAATGGTTCAAAACATAGACAGTAAGAAGAGTCACTCATCTTGTACTTAAGTCGGCATTGTGCCTTTTGTATTTAATTTAGATGCAATCTCTGTGTTTCATCGTCAATAAGAAGGTGAAAGGGATACAGTAAACCTGAAGTGAAGCATCGGAATCTATTACTAGTGTCACAGGAATGGTTCAAAACATAGACAGTAAGAAGAGTCAGTCTTTTTGTACTTAAGTCGGCATTGTGCCTTTTGTATTTAATTCCGATGCAATTTCTGTGTTTCATCGTCAATACGAAGGTCAGAGGGATACAGTAAACCTGAAGTGAAGCATCGGAATCTATAACTAGTGTCACAGGAGTGGTTCAAAACATAGACAGTAGGTAGAGTCAGTTTTCTTGTACTTAAGTCGGCATTGTGCCTTTTGTAATTAGTTCCGATGAAATTTCTGTGTTTCATCGTCAATAAGAAGGTCAAAGTGATACAGTAAACCTGAAGTGAAGCATCGGAATCTATAACTAGTGTCACAGGAAAGGTTCAAAACATAGACACTAAGAAGAGTCAGTCTTTTTGTACTTAAGTCGGCATTGTGCCTTTTGTATTTAATTCCGATGCAATTTCTGTGTTTCATCGTCAATACGAAGGTCAGAGGGATACAGTAAACCTGAAGTGAAGCATCGGAATCTATAACTAGTGTCACAGGAATGGTACAAAACATAGAGAGTAAGAAGGGTCATTCTTCTTATACTTAAGTCGGCATTGTGCCTTTTGTATTTAATTCCGATGCAATATCTGTGTTTCTTCGTCAATAAGAAGGTCAGAGGGATACAGTAAACCTGAAGTGAAGCATCGGAATCTATAACTAGTGTCACAGAAATAGTTCAAAACATAGACAGTAAGAAGAACCAGTCTTCTTGTACTTGAGTCGGCATTGTGCCTTTTGTATTTAATTCCGATGCAATTTCTGTGTTTCATTGTCAATAAGAAGGTCAGAGGGATACAGTAAACTTGAAGTGAAGCATAGGAATCTACAACTAGTGTCACAAGAATGGTAGAAAACATTGACAGTAAGAAGAGCCAGTCTTCTTGTACTTGAGTCGTCATTGTGCCTTTTCTGTTTAATTCCGATGCAATTTCTGTGTTTCATCGTCAATAAGAAGGTCAGAGGGATACAGTAAACCTGAAGTGAAGCATCTGAATCTATAACTAGTGGCACAGGAATGGTTCTAACCATTGACAGTAAGAAGAGTCAGTGATCTTGTACTGAAGTCGGCATTGTGCCTTTTGTATTTAATTAAGATGCAATTTCTGTGTTTCATCGTCAATAAGACGGTCAAAGGGATACAGTAAACCTGAAGTGAAGCATCTGAATCTATAACTAGAAATGGTGCAAAACTTAGTAAGAAGAGTCAGTCTTCTTGTACTTAAGTCGACAATGTGCCTTTTGTATTTAATTCCGATGCAATTTCTGTGCTTCATAGTCAATAAGAAGGCCAGCTGGTTACAGTTAACCTGAAGTGAAGCATCGGAATCTATAACTAGTGTCACAGGATTAGTTCAAAACATAGACAGTAAGAAGAGTCAGACTTTTTTTACTTAAGTCGGCATTGAGCCTTTTGTATGTAATTCCGATGCAAATTCTGTGTTTCATCGTCTATAAGAAGGTCAGAGGGATACAGTAAACCTGAAGTGAAGCATCGGAATCAATAACTAGTGTCACAGGAATGGTTCAAAACATATACAGTAAGAAGAGTCAGTCTTATTGTACTTAAGTCGGCATTGTGCCTTTTGTATTTAATTCCGGTGCAATTTCTGGGTTTCATCGTCAATACGAGGGTCAGAGGGATACAGTAAACCTGAAGTGGAGCATCGGAATCTGTAACTAGTGTCACAGGAATGGTTCAAAACATAGACAGTAAGAAGGGTCAGTCTTTTTGTAATTAAGTCTGCATTGTGCCTTTTATAATTAATTCCGATGCAATTTCTGTGTTTCATCGTCAATAAGACGATCAGAGGGATACAGTAAACCTGAAGTGAAGCATCGGAATCTATAAATAGTGTCACAGAAATGGTTCAATACATAGACAGTAAGAAGAGTCAGTCTTCGTGTACTTAAGTCGGCATTGTGCCTTTTGTATTTAATTCCGATGCAATTTCTGTGCTTCATAGTCAATAAGAAGGTCACCTGGTTACAGTAAACCTGAAGTGAAGCATCGGAATCTATAACTTGCGTCACAGGAATGGTTCAAATCATAGACAGTAAGAAGAGTCAGTTTTCTTGTACTTAAGTCGGTATTGTGCCCTTTGTATTTCATACCGATGCAATTTCTGTGTTTCATCGTCAATAAGAAGGTCAGAGGGATACAGTAAACCTGAAGTGAAGCTTCGGAATCTATAACTAGTGGCACAGGAAAGGTTCTAACAATTGACAGTTAGAAGAGTCAGTGTTCTTGTACTGAAGTCGGCATTGTGCCTTTTGTATTTAATTTCGATGAATTTTCTGTGTTTGATAGTCAATAAGAAGGTCAGAGGGATACAGAAAACCTGAAGTGAAGCATCGGGATCTATTACTAGTGTCACAGGAACGGTTCAAAACATAGACAGTAGGAAGAGTCAGTTTTTTCTACTTAAGTCGGCATTGTGCCTTATGTATTTGATTCCGATGCTATTTCTGTGTTTCGTCGTCAATAAGAAGGTCAGCTGGATGCAGTAAACCTGAAGTGAAGCATCGGAATCTATAACTAGTGTCACAGGAATGGTTCAAAACATTAACAATAAGTAGAGTCAGTCTTCTTGTACTTTAGTCGGCATTGTGCCTTTTGTATTCAATTCCGATGCAATTTTTGTGCTTCATCGTCAATAAGAAGGTCAGCTGGATACAGTAAACCTGAAGTGAGCATCGGAATCTATAACTAGTGTCACAGGAATGGTTCAAAACATAGACAGTAAGAAGAGCCAGTCTTCTTGTACTTAAGTCGGCATTGTTCCTCTTGTATTTAAGTGCGATGAGTTTTCTGTGCTTGATCGTCAATAAGAAGGTCAGAGGGATACAGTAAACCTGAAGTGAAGCATCGGAATCTATAATTAGTGTCACAGGAATGGCTCAAACCATAGACAGTAAGAAGATTCAGTGTTCTTGTACTGAAGTCGGCATTGTGCCTTTTGTATTTAATTAAGAAGCAATTTCTGTGTTTTATCTTCAATAAGAAAGTGAAAGGGATACAGTAAACCTGAAGTGAAGCATCGGAATCTATAACTAGTGTCACAGGAATGGTTCAAAACATAGACAATAGGAAGAGTCAGTCTTCTTGTACTTAAGTCGGCATTGTGCCTTCTGTATATAATTCCGATGCAATTTCTGTGTTTCATCGTCAATAAGTAGCTCAGAGGGATACACTAAACCTGAAGTGAAGCATCGGAATCTATAACTAGTGTCACAGGAATGGTTCAAAACATAGACAGTAAGAAGAGTCAGTTTTCTTGTACTTAAGTCGGCATTGTGCACTTTGTATTTTATTCCGATGCAATTTCTGTGTTTCATTGTCAATAAGAAGGTCAGAGGGATACGGTAAACCTAAAGTGAAGCATCGGAATCTATAACTAGTGTCACAGGAATGGTTCAAAAATTAGAGAGTAAGAAGAGTCAGTCTTTTTGTACTTAAGTGGGCATTGTGCTTTTTGTATTTAATTCCGATGCAATTTCTGTGCTTCATAGTCAATAAGAAGGTCAGCTGGTTACAGTAAACCTGAAGTGGAGCATCGGAATCTATAACTAGTGTCACAGGAATGGTTCAAAACATTGACAGTAAGAAGGGTCAGCCCTTTTGTACTTAAGTCAGAATTGTGCCTTTTATATTTAATTCCGATGCAATTTCTGTGTTTCATCGTCAATAAGACGTTCAGAGGGATACAGTAAACCTGAAGTGAAGCATCGGATTCTATAACTAGTGTCACAGGAATGGTTCAATTCATAGACAGTAAGAAGAGTCAGTCTTCGTGTACTTAATTCGGCATTGTGCCTTTTGTATTTAATTCCGATGCAATTTCTGTGCTTCATAGTCAATAAGAAGGTCAGATGGTTACAGTAAACCTGAAGTGAAGCATCGGAATCTATAATTAGCGTCACAGGAATGGTTCAATTCATAGACAGTAAGAAGAGTCAGTTTTCTTGTACTTAAGTCGGTATTGTGCCCTTTGTATTTCATACCAATGCAATTTCTGTGTTTCATCGTCAACAAGAAGGTCAGAGGGATACAGTAAACCTAAAGTGAAGCATCGGAATCTATAACTAGTGTCACAGGAATGGTTCAAAACATAGACAGTAAGAAGAGTCAGTTTTCTTGTACTTAAGTCGGTATTGTGCCCTTTGTATTTCATTCCGATGCAATTTCTGTGTTTCATCGTCAATAAGAAGGTCAAAGGGATACAGTAAACCTAATGTGAAGCATTGGAATCTATAACTAGTGTCACAGGAAAGGTTCAAAACATAGAGAGTAAGAAGAGTCAGTCTTTTTGTACATAAGAAGGCATTGCGCCATATATATTTAATTCCGATGCAATTTCTGTGTTTCATCGTCAATAAGACGATCAGAGGGATGCAGTAAACCTGAAGTGAAGCATCGGAATCTGTAACTAGTGTCACAGGAATGATTCAAAACATAGACAGTAAGAAGAGCCAGTCTTCTTGTACTTGAGTCGGCATTGTGCCCTTTCTATTTAATTCCGATGCAATTTCTGTGTTTCATCGTCAATAAGAAGGTCAAAGGGATACAGTAAACCTAAAGTGAAGCACTGGAATCTATAACTAGTGTCACAGGAGTGGTTCAAAACTTAGAGAGTGAGAAGAGTCAGTCTTTTTGTACTTAAGTCGGCATTGTACCTTTTATATTAAATTCCGATGCAATTTCTGTGTTTCATCGTCAATAAGCCGATCAGAGGGATACAGTAAACCTGAAGTGAAGCATCGGAATCTATAACTAGTGTCACAGGAATGGTTCAATACATAGACAGTAAAAAGAGTCAGTCTTCGTGTACTTAAGTCGGCATTGTGCCTTTTGTATTTAATTCCGATGCAATTTCTGTGCTTCGTAGTCAATAAGAAGGTCAGCTGGTTACAGTAAACCTGAAGTGAAACAACGGAATCTATAACTGGCGTCACAGAAATGGTTCAAATCATAGACAGTAAGAAGAGTCAGTTTTCTTGTACTTAAGTCGGTATTGTGCCCTTTGTATTTCATACCGATGCAATTTCTGTGTTTCATCGTCAATAAGAAGGTCATAGGGATACAGTAAACCAAAAGTGAAGCATCGGAATCTATAACTATTGTCACAGGAATGGTTCAAAACATAGACAGTAAGAAGAGTCAGTTTTCTTGTACTTAAGTCGCTATTGTGCCCTTTGTATTTCATTCCGATGCAATTTCTGTGTTTCATCGTCAATAAGAAGGTCAAAGGGATACAGTAAACCTAAAGTGAAGCATCGGAATCTATAACTAGTGTCACAGGAATGGTTCAAAACATAGAGAGTGAGAAGAGTCAGTCTTTTTGTACTTAAGAAGGCATTGCGCCTTTTATATTTAATTCCGATGCAATTTCTGTGTTTCATCGTCAATAAGACGATCAGAGGGATGCAGTAAACCTGAAGTGAAGCATCGCAATCTATAACTAGTGTCACAGGAATGGTTCCAAACATAGACAGTAAGAAGAGCCAGTCTTCTTGTACTTGAGTCGGCATTGTGCCTTTTCTACTTAATTCCGATGCAATTTCAGTGTTTCATCGTCAATAAGAAGGTCAGAGGGATACAGTAAACCTGAAGTGAAGCATCGGAATCTATAACTAGTGGCACAGGAATGGTTCTAACCATTGACAGTAAGAAGAGTCAGTGTTCTTGTAGTGAAGTCGGCATTGTGCCTTTTGTATTTAATTAAGATGCAATTTCTGTGTTTCATCGTTATTAAGACGGTCGTAGGGATACAGTAAACCTGGAGTGAAGCATCGGAATCTATAACTAGTGTCACAGGAATGGTTCAAAACATAGTAAGAAGAGTCAGTCTTCTTGTACTTAAGTCGAAAATGTGCCTTTTGTATTTAATTCCGATAAAATTTCTGTGCTTCATAGTCAATAATAAGGTCAGCTGGTTACAGTAAACCTGAAGTGAAGCATCGGAATCTATAACTAGTGTCACAGGAATGGTTCAAAACATAGACTGTAAGAAGAGCCAGTCTTCTTGTACTTGAGTCGGCATTGTGCCTTTTGTATTTAATTGCGATGAATTTTCTGTGTTTGATCATCAATAAGAACGTCAGAGGGATACTGTAAACCTGAAGTGAAGCATCGGAATCTATTACTAGTGTCACAGGAATGGTTCAAAACATAGACAGTAAGAAGAGTCAGTTTTCTTGTACTTCAGTCGGCATTGTGCCTTATGTATTTAATTCCGTTGCAATTTCTGTGTTTCATCGTCAATAAGACGGTCAGCTGGATACAGTAAACCTGAAGTGAAGCATCGGAATCTATAACTAGTGTCACAGGAATGGTTCAAAACATTAACAGTAAGTAGAGTCAGTCTTCTTGTACTTTAGTGGGCATTGTGCCTTTTGTATTTAATACCGATGCAATTTCTGTGTTTCAACGTCAACAATAAGGTCAGAGGGATACAGTAAACCTGAAGTGAAGCATCGGAATCTATAACTAGTGTGATAGGAATGGTTCAAAACATAGACAGTAAGAAGAGTCACTCTTCTTGTACTTAAGTCGGCATTGTGCCTTTTGTATTCCATTAAGATGCCATTTCTGTGTTTCATCGTCAATAAGAAGGTGAAAGGGATACAGTAAACCTGAAGTGAAGCATTGGAATCTATAACTAGTGTCACAGGAACGGTTCAAAAGATAGACAGTAAGAAGAGTCAGTCTTCTTGTACTTAAGTCAGCAATGTGCCTTTTGTATATAATTCCGATGCAATTTCTGTGTTTCATCGTCAATAAGAAGGTCAGAGGGATACAGTAAACCTGTAGTGAAGCATCGGAATCTATAACTAGTGTCACAGGAATAGTTCAAAACATAGACAGTAAGGAGATTCAGACTTTTTGTACTTAAGTCCGCATTGTGCCTTTTGTATTTAATTCCGATGCAATTTCTGTGTTTCATCGTCAATACGAAGGTCAGAGGGAAACAGTAAACCTAGAGTCAAGCATCGGAATCTATAACTAGTGACACAGGAATGGTTCAAAATATAGACGGTAAAAGAGCCTGTCCTCTTGTACTTGAGTCGGCATTGTGCTTTTTGTATATAATTCTGATGCAATTTCTGTGTTTCATCGTCAATAAGAAGCTCAGAGGGATACAGTAAACCTGAAGTGAAGCATTGGAATCTATAACTAGTGTCACAGGAATGGTTCAAAACATAGACAGTAAGAAAAGTCAGTTTTCTTGTACTTAAGTCGGCATTGTGCCTTTTGTATTTAGTTCCGATTCAATTTCTGTGTTTCATCGTCAATAAGAAGGTCAGAGGGATACAGTAAACCTGAAGTGAAGCATCGGAATCTATAACTAGTGTCACAGGAAAGGTTCAAAACATAGACAGTAAGAAGAGTCAGTCTTTTTGTACTTAAGTCGGCATTGTGCCTTTTGTATTTAATTGCGATGAATTTTCTGTGTTTTATCGTCAATAAGAAGGTCAGAGGGATACAGTAAACCTGAAGTGAAGCATCGGAATCTATAACTAGTGTCACAGGAATGGTTCAAAACATAGACAGTAAGAAGAGTCACTCTTCTTGTACTTAAGTCGGCATTGTGCCTTTTGTATTTAATTAAGAAGCAATTTCTGTGTTTTATCGTCAATAAGAAGGTGAAAGGGATACAGTAAACCTGAAGTGAAGTATCGGAATCTATAACTAGTGTCACAGGAATGGTTCAAAACATAGACAATAGGAAGAGTCAGTCTTCTTGTACTTAAGTCGGCATTGTGCCTTTTATATATAATTCCGATGCAATTTCTGTGTTTCATCGTCAATAAGTAGCTCAGAGGGATACACTAAACCTGAAGTGAAGCATCGGAATCTATAACTAGTGTCACAGGAATGGTTCAAAACATAGACAGTAAGAAGAGTCAGTTTTCTTGTACTTAAGTGGGCATTGTGCCCTTTGTATTTCATTCCGATGCAATTTCTGTGTTTCATTGTCAATAAGAAGGTCAGAGGGATACAGTAAACCTAAAGTGAAGCATCGGAATCTATAACTAGTGTCACAGGAATGGTTCAAATCATAGACAGTAAGAAGAGTCAGTTTTCTTGTACTTAAGTCGGTATTGTGCCCTTTGTATTTCATACCGATGCAATTTCTGTGTTTCATCGTCAATAAGAAGGTCCGAGGGATACAGTAAACCTAAAGTGAAGCATCGGAATCTATAACTAGTGTCACAAGAATGGTTCAAAACATAGAGAGTAAGAAGAGCCAGTCTTTTTGTACTTAAGAAGGCATTGCGACTCTTATATTTAATTCCGATGCAATTTCTGTGTTTCATCGTCAATAAGACGATCAGAGGGATGCATTAAACCTGAAGAGAAGCATCGGAATCTGTAACTAGTGTCACAGGAATGATTCAAAACATAGACAGTAAGAAGATCCAGTCTTCTTGTACTTGAGTCGGCATTGTGCCTTTTCTATTTAATTCCGATGCAATTTCTGTGTTTCGTCGTCAATAAGAAGGTCAAAGGGATACAGTAAACCTAAAGTGAAGCACCGGAATCTATAACTAGTGTCACAGGAGTGGTTCAAAACTTAGAGAGTGAGAAGAGTCAGTCTTTTTGTACTTAAGACGGCATTGTGCCTTTTATATTTAATTCCGATGCAATTTCTGTGTTTCATCGTCAATAAGACGATCAGAGGGATACAGTAAACCTGAAGTAAAGCATCGGAATCTATAACTAGTGTCACAGGAATGGTTCAATACATAGACAGTAAGAAGAGTCAGTTTTCTTGTACTTAAGTCGGTATTGTGCCCTTTGTATTTCATACCGATGCAATTTCTGTGTTTCATCGTCAATAAGAAGGTCAGAGGGATACAGTAAACGAAAATTGAAGCATCGGAATCTATAACTATTGTCACAGGAATGGTTCAAACATAGACAGTAAGAAGAGTCAGTTTTCTTGTACTTAAGTCGGTATTGTGCCCTTTGTATTTCATTCTGATGCAATTTCTGTGTTTCATCGTCAATAAGAAGGTCAAAGGGATACAGTAAACCTAAAGTGAAGCATCGGAATCTATAACTAGTGTCACAGGAATGGTTCAAAAGATAGAGAGTAAGAAGAGTCAGTCTTTTTGTACTTAAGAAGGCATTGCGCCTTTTATATTTAATTCCAATGCAATTTCTGTGTTTCATCGTCAATAAGACAATCAGAGGGATGCAGTAAACCTGAAGTGAAGCATCGCAATCTATAACTAGTGTCACAGGAATGGTTCATAACATAGACAGTAAGAAGAGCCAGTCTTCTTGTACTTGAGTCGGCATTGTGCCTTTTCTATTTAATTCCGATGCAATTTCTGTGTTTCATCGTCAATAAGAAGGTCAGAAGGATACAGTAAACCTGAAGTGAAGCATCGGAATCTATAACTAGTGGCACAGGAATGGTTCTAACCATTGACAGTAAGAAGAGTCAGTGTTCTTGTACTGAAGTCGGCATTGTGCCTTTTGTATTTAATTAAGATGCAATTTCTGTGTTTCATCGTTATTAAGACGGTCAGAGGGATACAGTAAACCTGAAGTGAAGCATCGGAATCTATAACTAGTGTCACAGGAATGGATCAAAACATAGACAGTAAGAAGAGTCAGTTTTCTTGTACTTAAGTGGGCATTGTGCCCTTTGTATTTCATTCCGGTGCAATTTCTGTGTTTCATTGTCAATAAGAAGGTCAGAGGGATACAGTAAACCTAAAGTGAAGCATCGGAATCTATAACTAGTGTCACAGGAATGGTTCAATACTTAGAGAGTAAGAAGAGTCAGTCTTTTTGTACTTAAGTGGGCATTGTGCTTTTTGTATTTAATTCCGATGCAATTTCTGTGCTTCATTGTCAATAAGAAGGTCAGCTGGTTACAGTAAACCTAAAGTGGAGCATCGGAATCTATAACTAGTGTCACAGGAATGGTTCAAAACATAGACAGTAAGAAGGGTCAGCGTTTTTGTACTTAAGTCAGAATTGTGCCTTTTATATTTAATTCCGATGCAATTTCTGTGTTTCATCGTCAATAAGACGTTCAGAGTGATACAGTAAACCTGAAGTGAAGCATCGGATTCTATAACTAGTGTCACAGGAATGGTTCAATACATAGACAGTAAGAAGAGTCAGTCTTCGTGTACTTAAGTAGGCATTGTGCCTTTTGTATTTAATTCCGATGCAATTTCTGTGCTTCATAGTCAACAAGAAGGTCAGCTGGTTACAGTAAACCTGAAGTGAAGCATCGGAATCTATAACTAGCGTCACAGGAATGGTTCAAATCATAGACTGTAAGAAGAGTCAGTTTTCTTGTACTTAAGTCGGTATTGTGCCCTTTGTATTTCATACCGATGCAATTTCTGGGTTTCATCGTCAATAAGACGATCCGAGGGATGCATTAAACCTGAAGTGAAGCATCGGAATCTGTAACTAGTGTCACAGGAATGATTCAAAACATAGACAGTAAGAAGATCCAGTCTTCTTGTACTTGAGTCGGCATTGTGCCTTTTCTATTTAATTCCTATGCAATTTCTGTGTTTCATCGTCAATAAGAAGGTCAAAGGGATACAGTAAACCTAAAGTGAAGCACCGGAATCTCTAACTAGTGTCACAGGAGTGGTTCAAAACTTAGAGAGTGAGAAGAGTCAGTCTTTTTGTACTTAAGTCGGCATTGTGCCTTTTATATTTAATTCCGATGCAATTTCTGTGTTTCATCGTCAATAAGACGATCAGAGGGATACAGTAAACCTGAAGTGAAGCATCGGAATCTATAACTAGTGTCACAGGAATGGTTCAATACATAGACAGTAAGAAGAGTCAGTTTTCTTGTACTTAAGTCGGTATTGTGCCCTTTGTATTTCATACCGATGCAATTTCTGTGTTTCATCGTCAATAAGAAGGTCAGAGGGATACAGTAAACCAAAAGTGAAGCATCGGAAAATATAACTATTGTCACAGGAATGGTTCAAACATAGACAGTAAGAAGAGTCAGTTTTCTTGTACTTAAGTCGGTATTGTGCCCTTTGTATTTCATTCTGATGCAATTTCTGTGTTTCATCGTCAATAAGAAGGTCAAAGGGATACAGTAAACCTAAAGTGAAGCATCGGAATCTATAACTAGTGTCACAGGAATGGTTCAAAACATAGAGAGTAAGAAGAGTCAGTCTTTTTGTACTTAAGAAGGCATTGCGCCTTTTATATTTAATTCCGATGCAATTTCTGTGTTTCATCGTCAATAAGACAATCAGAGGGATGTAGTAAACCTGAAGTGAAGCATCGCAATCTATAACTAGTGTCACAGGAATGGTTCAAAACATAGACAGTAAGAAGAGCCAGTCTTCTTGTACTTGAGTCGGCATTGTGCCTTTTCTATTTAATTCCGATGCAATTTCTGTGTTTCATCGTCAATAAGAAGGTCAGAAGGATACAGTAAACCTGAAGTGAAGCATCGGAATCTATAACTAGTGGCACAGGAATGGTTCTAACCATTGACAGTAAGAAGAGTCAGTGTTCTTGTACTGAAGTCGGCATTGTGCCTTTTGTATTTGTTAAGATGCAATTTCTGTGTTTCATCGTTATTAAGACGGTCAGAGGGATACAGTAAACCTGAAGTGAAGCATCGGAATCTATAACTAGTGTCACAGGAATGGTTCAAACGTAGTAAGAAGAGTCAGTCTTCTTGTACTTAAGTCGACAATGTGCCTTTTGTATTTAATTCCGATGCAATTTCTGTGCTTCATAGTCAATAAGAAGGTCAGCTGGTTACAGTAAACCTGAAGTGAAGCATCGGAATCTATAACTAGTGTCACAGGAATGGTTCAAAACATAGACAGTAAGAAGAGCCAGTCTTCTTGTACTTGAGTCGGCATTGTGCCTTTTGTATTTCATTAAGATGCAATTTCTGTGTTTCATCGTCAATAAGAAGGTGAAAGTGATACAGTAAACCTGAAGTGAAGCATCGGAATCTATAACTAGTGTCACAGGAATGGTTCAAAACATTAACAGTAAGTTGAGTCAGTCTTCTTTTACTTTAGTCGGCATTGTGCCTTTTGTATTTAATTCCGATGCAATTTATGAGCTTCATCGTCAATGAGAAGGTCAGATGGATACAGTAAACCTGAAGTGAAGCATCGGAATCTATAGCTAGTGTCACAGGAATGGTTCAAAACATAGACAGTCAGAAGAGTCAGTGTTCTTGTACTGAAGTCGGCATTGTGCCTTTTGTATTTAATTAAGATGGAATTTCTGTGTTTCAACGCCAACAATAAGGTCAGAGGGATACAGTAAACCTGAAGTGAAGCATCGGAATCTATAACTAGTGTGATAGGAATGGTTCAAAACATAGACAGTAAGAAGAGTCACTCTTCTTGTACTTAAGTCGGCATTGTGCCTTTTGTATTTCATTAAGATGCAATTTCTGTGTTTCATCGTCAATAAGAAGGTGAAAGTGATACAGTAAACCTGAAGTGAAGCATTGGAATCTATAACTAGTGTCACAGGAATGGTTCAAAACATAGACAGTAAGAAGAGTCAGTCTTCATGTACTTAAGTCAGCAATGTGCCTTTTGTATATAATTCCGATGCAATTTCTGTGTTTCATCGTCAATACGATGCTCAGAGGGATACAGTAAACCTGAAGTGAAGCATCGGAATCTATAACTAGTATCACAGGAATGGTTCAAAACATAGACAGTAAGAAGAGTCAGTTTTCTTGTACTTAAGTCGGCATTGTCCCTTTTGTATTTAATTCCGATGGAATTTCTGTGTTTCATCGTCAATAAGAAGGTCAGAGGGATACAGTAAACCTGAAGTGAAGCATCGGAATCTATAACTAGTGTCACAGGAATAGTTCAAAACATAGACGGTAAGGAGAGTCAGACTTTTTGTACTTAAGTCGGCATTGTGCCTTTTATAATTAATTCCGATGCAATTTCTGTGTTTCATCGTCAATAAGACGATCAGAGGGATACAGTAAACCTGAAGTGAAGCATCGGAATCTATAACTATTGTCACAGGAATGGTTCAAAACATAGACAGTAAGAAGAGTCAGTTTTCTTGTACTTAAGTCGGTATTGTGCCCTTTGTATTTCATTCTGATGCAATTTCTGTGTTTCATCGTCAATAAGAAGGTCAAAGGGATACAGTAAACCTAAAGTGAAGCATCGGAATCTATAACTAGTGTCACAGGAATGGTTCAAAACATAGAGAGTAAGAAGAGTCAGTCTTTTTGTACTTAAGAAGGCATTGCGTCTTTTATATTTAATTCCGATGCAATTTCTGTGTTTCATCGTCAGTAAGACGATCAGAGGGATGCAGTAAACCTGAAGTGAAGCATCGGAATCTATAACTAGTGTCACAGGAATGGTTCAAAACATAGACAGTAAGAAGAGCCAGTCTTCTTGTACTTGAGTCGGCATTGTGCCTTTTCTATTTAATTCCGATGCAATTTCTGTGTTTCATCGTCAATAAGAAGGTCAGAAGGATACAGTAAACCTGAAGTGAAGCATCGGAATCTATAACTAGTGGCACAGGAATGGTTCTAACCATTGACAGTAAGAAGAGTCAGTGTTCTTGTACTGAAGTCGGCATTGTGCCTTTTGTATTTAATTAAGATGCAATTTCTGTGTTTCATCGTTATTAAGACGGTCAGAGGGATACAGTAAACCTGAAGTGAAGCATCGGAATCTATAACTAGTGTCACAGGAATGGTTCAAAACATAGTAAGAAGAGTCAGTCTTCTTGTACTTAAGTCGACAATGTGCCTTTTGTATTTCATTCAGATGCAATTTCTGTGCTTCATAGTCAATAAGAAGGTCAGCTGGTTACAGTAAACCTGAAGTGAAGCATCGGAATCTATAACTAGTGTCACAGGAATGGTTCAAAACATAGACAGTAAGAAGAGCCAGTCTTCTTGTACTTGAGTCGGCATTGTGCCTTTTGTATTTAATTGCGATGAATTTTCTGTGTTTGATCATCAATAAGAAGGTCAGAGGGATACAGTAAACCTGAAGTGAAGCATCGGAATCTATTACTAGTGTCACAGGAAAGGTTCAAATCATAGACAGTAAGAAGAGTCAGTTTTCTTGTACTTAAGTCGGCATTGTGCCTTATGTACTTAATTCCGTTGCAATTTCTGTGTTTCATCGTCAATAAGACGGTCAGCTGGATACAGTAAACCTGAAGTGAAGCATCGGAATCTATAACTAGTGTCACAGGAATGGTTCAAAACATTAGCAGTAAGTAGAGTCAGTCTTCTTGTACTTTAGTCGGCATTGTACCTTTTGTATTTAAATCCGATGCAATTTATGTGCTTCATCGTCAATGAGAAGGTCAGATGGATACAGTAAACCTGAAGTGAAGCATCGGAATCTATAACTAGTGTCACAGGAATGGTTCAAAACATAGACAGTAAGAAGAGTCAGTGTTCTTGTACTGAAGTCGGCATTGTGCCTTTTGTATTTAATTAAGATGGAATTTCTGTGTTTCAACGTCAACAATAAGGTCAGAGGGATACAGTAAACCTGAAATGAAGCATCGGAATCTATAACTAGTGTGATGGGAATGGTTCAAAACATAGACAGTAAGAAGAGTCACTCTTCTTGTACTTAAGTCGGCATTGTGCATTTTGTATTTCATTAAGATGCAATTTCTTTGTTTCATCGTCAATAAGAAGGTGAAAGTGATACAGTAAACCTGAAGTGAAGCATTGGAATCTATAACTAGTGTCACAGGAATGGTTCAGAACATAGACAGTAAGAAGAGTCAGTCTTCTTGTACTTAAGTCAGCAATGTGCCTTTTGTATATAATTCCGATGCAATTTCTGTGTTTCATCGTCAATAAGAAGCTCAGAGGGATACAGTAAACCTGAAGTGAAGCATCGGAATCTATAACTAGTATCACAGGAATGGTTCAAAACATAGACAGTAAGAAGAGTCAGTTTTCTTGTACTTAAGTCGGCATTGTGCCTTTTGTATTTAATTCCGATGCAATTTCTGTGTTTCATCGTCAATAAGAAGGTCAGAGGGATACAGTAAACCTGAAGTGAAGCATCGGAATCTATAACTAGTGTCACAGGAATAGTTCAAAACATAGACAGTAAGGAGAGTCAGACTTTTTGTACTTAAGTCGGCATTGTGCCTTTTGTATTTAATTCCGATGCAATTTCTGTGTTTCATCGTCAATACGATGGTCAGAGGGAAACAGTAAACCTGAAGTCAAGCATCGGAATCTATAACTAGTGTCACAGGAATGGTTCAAACATAGACAGTAAGAAGGGTCAGTCTTCTTGTACTTAAGACGGCATTGTGCCTTTTGTATTTAATTCCGATGCAGTGTCTGTGTTACATCGTCAATCAGAAGGTCAGAGGGATACAATAAAACTGAAGTGAAGCATCGGAATCTATAACTAGTGTCAGAGGAATGGTTCAATACATAGACAGTAAGAAGAGTCAGTCTTCTCGTACTTGAGTCGGCATTGTGCCTTTTGTATTTAATTCCAAAGCAAATTCTGTGTTTCATCGTCAATAAGAAGGTCAGAGGGATACTGTAAACCTGAAGTGAATCATCGGAATCTATAACTAGTGTCACAGGAATGGTTCAAAACATAGACAGTAAGAAGAGTCAGTTTTCTTGTACTTAAGTCAGCATTGTGCCCTTTGTATTTCAATCCGATGCAATTTCTGTGTTTCATCGTCAATAAGAAGGTCAGATGGATATAGTAAACCTAAAGTGAAGCATCGGAATCTATAACTAGTGTCACAGGAATGGTTCCAAACTTAGAGAGTAAGAAGAGTCAGTCTTTTTGTACTTAAGTCGGCATTGTGCCTTTTATATTTAATTCCGATGCAATTTCTGTGTTTCATGGTCAATAAGACGATCAGAGGGATACAGTAAACCTGAAGTCAAGCATCGGAATCTATAACTAGTGTCACAGGAATGGTTCAAAATATAGACGGTAAAAGAGCCTGTCCTCTTGTACTTGAGTCGGCATTGTGCCTTTTGTATTTAATTCTGATGCAATTTCTGTGTTTCATCGTCAATAAGAAGCTCAGAGAGATACAGTAAACCTGAAGTGAAGCATTGGAATCTATAACTAGTGTCACAGGAATGGTTCAAAACATAGACAGTAAGACTAATCAGTTTTCTTGTACTTAAGTCGGCATTGTGCCATTTGTATTTAGTTCCGATCCAATTTCTGTGTTTCATCGTCAATAAGAAGGTCAGAGGGATACAGTAAACCTGAAGTGAAGCATCGGAATCTATAACTAGTGTCACAGGAAAGGTTCAAAACATAGACAGTAAGAAGAGTCAGTCTTTTTGTACTTAAGTCGGCATTGTGCCTTTTGTATTTAATTGCGATGAATTTTCTGTGTTTGATCGTCAATATGAAGGTCAGAGGGATACAGTAAACCTGAAGTGAAGCATCGGAATCTAGTACTAGTGTCATAGGAATGGTTCAAATCATAGACAGTAAGAAGAGTCAGTTTTCTTGTACTTAAGTCGGTATTGTGCCCTTTGTATTTCATACCGATGCAATTTCTGTGTTTCATCGTGAATAAGAAGGTCAGAGGGATACAGTAAACCTGAAGTGAAGCATCGGAATCTATAACTAGTGGCACAGGAAAGGTTCTAACAATTGACAGTTAGAAGAGTCAGTGTTCTTGTACTGAAGTCGGCATTGTGCCTTTTGTATTTAATTAAGATGCAATTTCTGTGTTTCATCGTTAATAAGACGGTCAGAGGGATACAGTAAACCTGAAGTGAAGCATCGGAATCTATAACTAGTGTCACAGGAATGGTTCAAAACATAGTAAGAAGAGTCATTCTTCTTGTACTTAAGTTGACAATGTGCCTTTTGTATTTAATTCCGATGCAATTTCTGTGCTTCATAGTCAATAAGAAGGTCAGCTGGTTACAGTAAACCTGAAGTGAAGCATCGGAATCTATAACCAGTGTCACAGGAGTGGTTCAAAACACAGACAGTAAGAAGAGGCAGTCTTCTTGTACTTGAGTCGGCATTGTGCCATTTGTATTTAATTTCGATGAATTTTCTGTGTTTGACCGTCAATAAGAAGGTCAGAGGGATACAGTAAAACTGAAGTGAAACATCGGGATCTATTACTAGTGTCACAGGAATGGTTCAAAACATAGACAGTAGGAAGAGTCAGTTTTTTTGTACTTAAGTCGGCATTGTGCCTTATGTATTTAATTCCGATGCAATTTCTGTGTTTCGTCGTCAATAAGAAGGTCAGCTGGATACAGTAAACCTGAAGTGAAGCATCGGAATCTATAACTAGTGTCACAGGAATGGTTCAAAACATTAACAATAAGTAGAGTCAGTCTTCTTGTACTTTAGTCGGCATTGTGCCCTCTGTATTTAATTCCGATGCAATTTATGTGCTTCATCGTCAATAAGAAGGTCAGCTGGATACAGTAAACCTGAAGTGAAGCATCGGAATCTATAACTAGTGTCACAGGAATGGTTCAAAACATAGACAGTAAGAAGAGCCAGTCTTCTTGTACTTAAGTCGGCATTGTGCCTTTTGTATTTAATTGCGATGAGTTTTCTGTGCTTGATCGTCAATAGGAAGGTCAGAGGGATACAGTAAACCTGAAGTGAAGCATCGGAATCTATAAGTGGTGTCACAGGAATGGCTCAAACCATAGACAGTAAGAAGATTCCGTGTTCTTGTGCTGAAGTCGGCATTGTGCCTTTTGTATTTAATTAAGATGCCATTTCTGTGTTTCAACGTCAACAATAAGGTCAGAGGGATACAGTAAACCTGAAGTGAAGCATCGGAATCTATAACTACTGTCACAGGAATGGTTCAAAACATAGACAGTAAGAAGAGTCACTCTTCTTGTACTTAATTCGGCATTGTGCCTTTTGTATTTAATTAAGAAGCAATTTCTGTGTTTTATCGTCAATAAGAAGGTGAAAGGGATACAGTAAACCTGAAGTGAAGCATCGCAATCTATAACTAGTGTCACAGGAATGGTTCAAAACATAGACAATAGGAAGAGTCAGTCTTCTTGTACTTAAGTCAGCAATGTGCCTTTTGTATATAATTCCGATGCAATTTCTGTGTTTCATCGTCAATAAGAAGCTCAGAGGGATACAGTAAACCTGAAGTGAAGCATCGGAATCTATAACTAGTATCACAGGAATGGTTCAAAACATAGACAGTAAGAAGAGTCAGTTTTCTTGTACTTAAGTCGGCATTGTGCCTTTTGTATTTAATTCCGATGCAATTTCTGTGTTTCATCGTCAATAAGAAGGTCAGAGGGATACAGTAAACCTGAAGTGAAGCATCGGAATCTATAACTAGTGTCACAGGAATAGTTCAAAACATAGACAGTAAGGAGAGTCAGACTTTTTGTACTTAAGTCGGCATTGTGCCTTTTGTATTTAATTCCGATGCAATTTCTGTGTTTCATCGTCAATACGATGGTCAGAGGGAAACAGTAAACCTGAAGTCAAGCATCGGAATCTATAACTAGTGTCACAGGAATGGTTCAAACATAGACAGTAAGAAGGGTCAGTCTTCTTGTACTTAAGACGGCATTGTGCCTTTTGTATTTAATTCCGATGCAGTGTCTGTGTTACATCGTCAATCAGAAGGTCAGAGGGATACAATAAAACTGAAGTGAAGCATCGGAATCTATAACTAGTGTCAGAGGAATGGTTCAATACATAGACAGTAAGAAGAGTCAGTCTTCTCGTACTTGAGTCGGCATTGTGCCTTTTGTATTTAATTCCAAAGCAAATTCTGTGTTTCATCGTCAATAAGAAGGTCAGAGGGATACTGTAAACCTGAAGTGAATCATCGGAATCTATAACTAGTGTCACAGGAATGGTTCAAAACATAGACAGTAAGAAGAGTCAGTTTTCTTGTACTTAAGTCAGCATTGTGCCCTTTGTATTTCAATCCGATGCAATTTCTGTGTTTCATCGTCAATAAGAAGGTCAGATGGATATAGTAAACCTAAAGTGAAGCATCGGAATCTATAACTAGTGTCACAGGAATAGTTCAAAACATAGACAGTAAGGAGAGTCAGACTTTTTGTACTTAAGTCGGCATTGTGCCTTTTGTATTTAATTCCGATGCAATTTCTGTGTTTCATCGTCAATACGATGGTCAGAGGGAAACAGTAAACCTGAAGTCAAGCATCGGAATCTATAACTAGTGTCACAGGAATGGTTCAAAACATAGAGAGTAAGAAGAGTCAGTCTTTTTGTACTTAAGAAGGCATTGCGTCTTTTATATTTAATTCCGATGCAATTTCTGTGTTTCATCGTCAGTAAGACGATCAGAGGGATGCAGTAAACCTGAAGTGAAGCATCGGAATCTATAACTAGTGTCACAGGAATGGTTCAAAACATAGACAGTAAGAAGAGCCAGTCTTCTTGTACTTGAGTCGGCATTGTGCCTTTTCTATTTAATTCCGATGCAATTTCTGTGTTTCATCGTCAATAAGAAGGTCAGAAGGATACAGTAAACCTGAAGTGAAGCATCGGAATCTATAACTAGTGGCACAGGAATGGTTCTAACCATTGACAGTAAGAAGAGTCAGTGTTCTTGTACTGAAGTCGGCATTGTGCCTTTTGTATTTAATTAAGATGCAATTTCTGTGTTTCATCGTTATTAAGACGGTCAGAGGGATACAGTAAACCTGAAGTGAAGCATCGGAATCTATAACTAGTGTCACAGGAATGGTTCAAAACATAGTAAGAAGAGTCAGTCTTCTTGTACTTAAGTCGACAATGTGCCTTTTGTATTTCATTCAGATGCAATTTCTGTGCTTCATAGTCAATAAGAAGGTCAGCTGGTTACAGTAAACCTGAAGTGAAGCATCGGAATCTATAACTAGTGTCACAGGAATGGTTCAAAACATAGACAGTAAGAAGAGCCAGTCTTCTTGTACTTGAGTCGGCATTGTGCCTTTTGTATTTAATTGCGATGAATTTTCTGTGTTTGATCATCAATAAGAAGGTCAGAGGGATACAGTAAACCTGAAGTGAAGCATCGGAATCTATTACTAGTGTCACAGGAAAGGTTCAAATCATAGACAGTAAGAAGAGTCAGTTTTCTTGTACTTAAGTCGGCATTGTGCCTTATGTACTTAATTCCGTTGCAATTTCTGTGTTTCATCGTCAATAAGACGGTCAGCTGGATACAGTAAACCTGAAGTGAAGCATCGGAATCTATAACTAGTGTCACAGGAATGGTTCAAAACATTAGCAGTAAGTAGAGTCAGTCTTCTTGTACTTTAGTCGGCATTGTACCTTTTGTATTTAAATCCGATGCAATTTATGTGCTTCATCGTCAATGAGAAGGTCAGATGGATACAGTAAACCTGAAGTGAAGCATCGGAATCTATAACTAGTGTCACAGGAATGGTTCAAAACATAGACAGTAAGAAGAGTCAGTGTTCTTGTACTGAAGTCGGCATTGTGCCTTTTGTATTTAATTAAGATGGAATTTCTGTGTTTCAACGTCAACAATAAGGTCAGAGGGATACAGTAAACCTGAAATGAAGCATCGGAATCTATAACTAGTGTGATGGGAATGGTTCAAAACATAGACAGTAAGAAGAGTCACTCTTCTTGTACTTAAGTCGGCATTGTGCATTTTGTATTTCATTAAGATGCAATTTCTTTGTTTCATCGTCAATAAGAAGGTGAAAGTGATACAGTAAACCTGAAGTGAAGCATTGGAATCTATAACTAGTGTCACAGGAATGGTTCAGAACATAGACAGTAAGAAGAGTCAGTCTTCTTGTACTTAAGTCAGCAATGTGCCTTTTGTATATAATTCCGATGCAATTTCTGTGTTTCATCGTCAATAAGAAGCTCAGAGGGATACAGTAAACCTGAAGTGAAGCATCGGAATCTATAACTAGTATCACAGGAATGGTTCAAAACATAGACAGTAAGAAGAGTCAGTTTTCTTGTACTTAAGTCGGCATTGTGCCTTTTGTATTTAATTCCGATGCAATTTCTGTGTTTCATCGTCAATAAGAAGGTCAGAGGGATACAGTAAACCTGAAGTGAAGCATCGGAATCTATAACTAGTGTCACAGGAATAGTTCAAAACATAGACAGTAAGGAGAGTCAGACTTTTTGTACTTAAGTCGGCATTGTGCCTTTTGTATTTAATTCCGATGCAATTTCTGTGTTTCATCGTCAATACGATGGTCAGAGGGAAACAGTAAACCTGAAGTCAAGCATCGGAATCTATAACTAGTGTCACAGGAATGGTTCAAACATAGACAGTAAGAAGGGTCAGTCTTCTTGTACTTAAGACGGCATTGTGCCTTTTGTATTTAATTCCGATGCAGTGTCTGTGTTACATCGTCAATCAGAAGGTCAGAGGGATACAATAAAACTGAAGTGAAGCATCGGAATCTATAACTAGTGTCAGAGGAATGGTTCAATACATAGACAGTAAGAAGAGTCAGTCTTCTCGTACTTGAGTCGGCATTGTGCCTTTTGTATTTAATTCCAAAGCAAATTCTGTGTTTCATCGTCAATAAGAAGGTCAGAGGGATACTGTAAACCTGAAGTGAATCATCGGAATCTATAACTAGTGTCACAGGAATGGTTCAAAACATAGACAGTAAGAAGAGTCAGTTTTCTTGTACTTAAGTCAGCATTGTGCCCTTTGTATTTCAATCCGATGCAATTTCTGTGTTTCATCGTCAATAAGAAGGTCAGATGGATATAGTAAACCTAAAGTGAAGCATCGGAATCTATAACTAGTGTCACAGGAATGGTTCCAAACTTAGAGAGTAAGAAGAGTCAGTCTTTTTGTACTTAAGTCGGCATTGTGCCTTTTATATTTAATTCCGATGCAATTTCTGTGTTTCATGGTCAATAAGACGATCAGAGGGATACAGTAAACCTGAAGTCAAGCATCGGAATCTATAACTAGTGTCACAGGAATGGTTCAAAATATAGACGGTAAAAGAGCCTGTCCTCTTGTACTTGAGTCGGCATTGTGCCTTTTGTATTTAATTCTGATGCAATTTCTGTGTTTCATCGTCAATAAGAAGCTCAGAGAGATACAGTAAACCTGAAGTGAAGCATTGGAATCTATAACTAGTGTCACAGGAATGGTTCAAAACATAGACAGTAAGACTAATCAGTTTTCTTGTACTTAAGTCGGCATTGTGCCATTTGTATTTAGTTCCGATCCAATTTCTGTGTTTCATCGTCAATAAGAAGGTCAGAGGGATACAGTAAACCTGAAGTGAAGCATCGGAATCTATAACTAGTGTCACAGGAAAGGTTCAAAACATAGACAGTAAGAAGAGTCAGTCTTTTTGTACTTAAGTCGGCATTGTGCCTTTTGTATTTAATTGCGATGAATTTTCTGTGTTTGATCGTCAATATGAAGGTCAGAGGGATACAGTAAACCTGAAGTGAAGCATCGGAATCTAGTACTAGTGTCATAGGAATGGTTCAAATCATAGACAGTAAGAAGAGTCAGTTTTCTTGTACTTAAGTCGGTATTGTGCCCTTTGTATTTCATACCGATGCAATTTCTGTGTTTCATCGTGAATAAGAAGGTCAGAGGGATACAGTAAACCTGAAGTGAAGCATCGGAATCTATAACTAGTGGCACAGGAAAGGTTCTAACAATTGACAGTTAGAAGAGTCAGTGTTCTTGTACTGAAGTCGGCATTGTGCCTTTTGTATTTAATTAAGATGCAATTTCTGTGTTTCATCGTTAATAAGACGGTCAGAGGGATACAGTAAACCTGAAGTGAAGCATCGGAATCTATAACTAGTGTCACAGGAATGGTTCAAAACATAGTAAGAAGAGTCATTCTTCTTGTACTTAAGTTGACAATGTGCCTTTTGTATTTAATTCCGATGCAATTTCTGTGCTTCATAGTCAATAAGAAGGTCAGCTGGTTACAGTAAACCTGAAGTGAAGCATCGGAATCTATAACCAGTGTCACAGGAGTGGTTCAAAACACAGACAGTAAGAAGAGGCAGTCTTCTTGTACTTGAGTCGGCATTGTGCCATTTGTATTTAATTTCGATGAATTTTCTGTGTTTGACCGTCAATAAGAAGGTCAGAGGGATACAGTAAAACTGAAGTGAAACATCGGGATCTATTACTAGTGTCACAGGAATGGTTCAAAACATAGACAGTAGGAAGAGTCAGTTTTTTTGTACTTAAGTCGGCATTGTGCCTTATGTATTTAATTCCGATGCAATTTCTGTGTTTCGTCGTCAATAAGAAGGTCAGCTGGATACAGTAAACCTGAAGTGAAGCATCGGAATCTATAACTAGTGTCACAGGAATGGTTCAAAACATTAACAATAAGTAGAGTCAGTCTTCTTGTACTTTAGTCGGCATTGTGCCCTCTGTATTTAATTCCGATGCAATTTATGTGCTTCATCGTCAATAAGAAGGTCAGCTGGATACAGTAAACCTGAAGTGAAGCATCGGAATCTATAACTAGTGTCACAGGAATGGTTCAAAACATAGACAGTAAGAAGAGCCAGTCTTCTTGTACTTAAGTCGGCATTGTGCCTTTTGTATTTAATTGCGATGAGTTTTCTGTGCTTGATCGTCAATAGGAAGGTCAGAGGGATACAGTAAACCTGAAGTGAAGCATCGGAATCTATAAGTGGTGTCACAGGAATGGCTCAAACCATAGACAGTAAGAAGATTCCGTGTTCTTGTGCTGAAGTCGGCATTGTGCCTTTTGTATTTAATTAAGATGCCATTTCTGTGTTTCAACGTCAACAATAAGGTCAGAGGGATACAGTAAACCTGAAGTGAAGCATCGGAATCTATAACTACTGTCACAGGAATGGTTCAAAACATAGACAGTAAGAAGAGTCACTCTTCTTGTACTTAATTCGGCATTGTGCCTTTTGTATTTAATTAAGAAGCAATTTCTGTGTTTTATCGTCAATAAGAAGGTGAAAGGGATACAGTAAACCTGAAGTGAAGCATCGCAATCTATAACTAGTGTCACAGGAATGGTTCAAAACATAGACAATAGGAAGAGTCAGTCTTCTTGTACTTAAGTCAGCAATGTGCCTTTTGTATATAATTCCGATGCAATTTCTGTGTTTCATCGTCAATAAGAAGCTCAGAGGGATACAGTAAACCTGAAGTGAAGCATCGGAATCTATAACTAGTATCACAGGAATGGTTCAAAACATAGACAGTAAGAAGAGTCAGTTTTCTTGTACTTAAGTCGGCATTGTGCCTTTTGTATTTAATTCCGATGCAATTTCTGTGTTTCATCGTCAATAAGAAGGTCAGAGGGATACAGTAAACCTGAAGTGAAGCATCGGAATCTATAACTAGTGTCACAGGAATAGTTCAAAACATAGACAGTAAGGAGAGTCAGACTTTTTGTACTTAAGTCGGCATTGTGCCTTTTGTATTTAATTCCGATGCAATTTCTGTGTTTCATCGTCAATACGATGGTCAGAGGGAAACAGTAAACCTGAAGTCAAGCATCGGAATCTATAACTAGTGTCACAGGAATGGTTCAAACATAGACAGTAAGAAGGGTCAGTCTTCTTGTACTTAAGACGGCATTGTGCCTTTTGTATTTAATTCCGATGCAGTGTCTGTGTTACATCGTCAATCAGAAGGTCAGAGGGATACAATAAAACTGAAGTGAAGCATCGGAATCTATAACTAGTGTCAGAGGAATGGTTCAATACATAGACAGTAAGAAGAGTCAGTCTTCTCGTACTTGAGTCGGCATTGTGCCTTTTGTATTTAATTCCAAAGCAAATTCTGTGTTTCATCGTCAATAAGAAGGTCAGAGGGATACTGTAAACCTGAAGTGAATCATCGGAATCTATAACTAGTGTCACAGGAATGGTTCAAAACATAGACAGTAAGAAGAGTCAGTTTTCTTGTACTTAAGTCAGCATTGTGCCCTTTGTATTTCAATCCGATGCAATTTCTGTGTTTCATCGTCAATAAGAAGGTCAGATGGATATAGTAAACCTAAAGTGAAGCATCGGAATCTATAACTAGTGTCACAGGAATGGTTCCAAACTTAGAGAGTAAGAAGAGTCAGTCTTTTTGTACTTAAGTCGGCATTGTGCCTTTTATATTTAATTCCGATGCAATTTCTGTGTTTCATGGTCAATAAGACGATCAGAGGGATACAGTAAACCTGAAGTCAAGCATCGGAATCTATAACTAGTGTCACAGGAATGGTTCAAAATATAGACGGTAAAAGAGCCTGTCCTCTTGTACTTGAGTCGGCATTGTGCCTTTTGTATTTAATTCTGATGCAATTTCTGTGTTTCATCGTCAATAAGAAGCTCAGAGAGATACAGTAAACCTGAAGTGAAGCATTGGAATCTATAACTAGTGTCACAGGAATGGTTCAAAACATAGACAGTAAGACTAATCAGTTTTCTTGTACTTAAGTCGGCATTGTGCCATTTGTATTTAGTTCCGATCCAATTTCTGTGTTTCATCGTCAATAAGAAGGTCAGAGGGATACAGTAAACCTGAAGTGAAGCATCGGAATCTATAACTAGTGTCACAGGAAAGGTTCAAACCATAGACAGTAAGAAGAGTCAGTCTTTTTGTACTTAAGTCGGCATTGTGCCTTTTGTATTTAATTGCGATGAATTTTCTGTGTTTGATCGTCAATATGAAGGTCAGAGGGATACAGTAAACCTGAAGTGAAGCATCGGAATCTAGTACTAGTGTCATAGGAATGGTTCAAATCATAGACAGTAAGAAGAGTCAGTTTTCTTGTACTTAAGTCGGTATTGTGCCCTTTGTATTTCATACCGATGCAATTTCTGTGTTTCATCGTGAATAAGAAGGTCAGAGGGATACAGTAAACCTGAAGTGAAGCTTCGGAATCTATAACTAGTGGCACAGGAAAGGTTCTAACAATTGACAGTTAGAAGAGTCAGTGTTCTTGTACTGAAGTCGGCATTGTGCCTTTTGTATTTAATTAAGATGCAATTTCTGTGTTTCATCGTTAATAAGACGGTCAGAGGGATACAGTAAACCTGAAGTGAAGCATCGGAATCTATAACTAGTGTCACAGGAATGGTTCAAAACATAGTAAGAAGAGTCATTCTTCTTGTACTTAAGTTGACAATGTGCCTTTTGTATTTAATTCCGATGCAATTTCTGTGCTTCATAGTCAATAAGAAGGTCAGCTGGTTACAGTAAACCTGAAGTGAAGCATCGGAATCTATAACCAGTGTCACAGGAGTGGTTCAAAACACAGACAGTAAGAAGAGGCAGTCTTCTTGTACTTGAGTCGGCATTGTGCCATTTGTATTTAATTTCGATGAATTTTCTGTGTTTGACCGTCAATAAGAAGGTCAGAGGGATACAGTAAAACTGAAGTGAAACATCGGGATCTATTACTAGTGTCACAGGAATGGTTCAAAACATAGACAGTAGGAAGAGTCAGTTTTTTTGTACTTAAGTCGGCATTGTGCCTTATGTATTTAATTCCGATGCAATTTCTGTGTTTCGTCGTCAATAAGAAGGTCAGCTGGATACAGTAAACCTGAAGTGAAGCATCGGAATCTATAACTAGTGTCACAGGAATGGTTCAAAACATTAACAATAAGTAGAGTCAGTCTTCTTGTACTTTAGTCGGCATTGTGCCCTCTGTATTTAATTCCGATGCAATTTATGTGCTTCATCGTCAATAAGAAGGTCAGCTGGATACAGTAAACCTGAAGTGAAGCATCGGAATCTATAACTAGTGTCACAGGAATGGTTCAAAACATAGACAGTAAGAAGAGCCAGTCTTCTTGTACTTAAGTCGGCATTGTGCCTTTTGTATTTAATTGCGATGAGTTTTCTGTGCTTGATCGTCAATAGGAAGGTCAGAGGGATACAGTAAACCTGAAGTGAAGCATCGGAATCTATAAGTGGTGTCACAGGAATGGCTCAAACCATAGACAGTAAGAAGATTCCGTGTTCTTGTGCTGAAGTCGGCATTGTGCCTTTTGTATTTAATTAAGATGCCATTTCTGTGTTTCAACGTCAACAATAAGGTCAGAGGGATACAGTAAACCTGAAGTGAAGCATCGGAATCTATAACTACTGTCACAGGAATGGTTCAAAACATAGACAGTAAGAAGAGTCACTCTTCTTGTACTTAATTCGGCATTGTGCCTTTTGTATTTAATTAAGAAGCAATTTCTGTGTTTTATCGTCAATAAGAAGGTGAAAGGGATACAGTAAACCTGAAGTGAAGCATCGCAATCTATAACTAGTGTCACAGGAATGGTTCAAAACATAGACAATAGGAAGAGTCAGTCTTCTTGTACTTAAGTCAGCAATGTGCCTTTTGTATATAATTCCGATGCAATTTCTGTGTTTCATCGTCAATAAGAAGCTCAGAGGGATACAGTAAACCTGAAGTGAAGCATCGGAATCTATAACTAGTATCACAGGAATGGTTCAAAACATAGACAGTAAGAAGAGTCAGTTTTCTTGTACTTAAGTCGGCATTGTGCCTTTTGTATTTAATTCCGATGCAATTTCTGTGTTTCATCGTCAATAAGAAGGTCAGAGGGATACAGTAAACCTGAAGTGAAGCATCGGAATCTATAACTAGTGTCACAGGAATAGTTCAAAACATAGACAGTAAGGAGAGTCAGACTTTTTGTACTTAAGTCGGCATTGTGCCTTTTGTATTTAATTCCGATGCAATTTCTGTGTTTCATCGTCAATACGATGGTCAGAGGGAAACAGTAAACCTGAAGTCAAGCATCGGAATCTATAACTAGTGTCACAGGAATGGTTCAAACATAGACAGTAAGAAGGGTCAGTCTTCTTGTACTTAAGACGGCATTGTGCCTTTTGTATTTAATTCCGATGCAGTGTCTGTGTTACATCGTCAATCAGAAGGTCAGAGGGATACAATAAAACTGAAGTGAAGCATCGGAATCTATAACTAGTGTCAGAGGAATGGTTCAATACATAGACAGTAAGAAGAGTCAGTCTTCTCGTACTTGAGTCGGCATTGTGCCTTTTGTATTTAATTCCAAAGCAAATTCTGTGTTTCATCGTCAATAAGAAGGTCAGAGGGATACTGTAAACCTGAAGTGAATCATCGGAATCTATAACTAGTGTCACAGGAATGGTTCAAAACATAGACAGTAAGAAGAGTCAGTTTTCTTGTACTTAAGTCAGCATTGTGCCCTTTGTATTTCACTCCGATGCAATTTCTGTGTTTCATCGTCAATAAGAAGGTCAGATGGATATAGTAAACCTAAAGTGAAGCATCGGAATCTATAACTAGTGTCACAGGAATGGTTCCAAACTTAGAGAGTAAGAAGAGTCAGTCTTTTTGTACTTAAGTCGGCATTGTGCCTTTTATATTTAATTCCGATGCAATTTCTGTGTTTCATGGTCAATAAGACGATCAGAGGGATACAGTAAACCTGAAGTCAAGCATCGGAATCTATAACTAGTGTCACAGGAATGGTTCAAAATATAGACGGTAAAAGAGCCTGTCCTCTTGTACTTGAGTCGGCATTGTGCCTTTTGTATTTAATTCTGATGCAATTTCTGTGTTTCATCGTCAATAAGAAGCTCAGAGAGATACAGTAAACCTGAAGTGAAGCATTGGAATCTATAACTAGTGTCACAGGAATGGTTCAAAACATAGACAGTAAGACTAATCAGTTTTCTTGTACTTAAGTCGGCATTGTGCCATTTGTATTTAGTTCCGATCCAATTTCTGTGTTTCATCGTCAATAAGAAGGTCAGAGGGATACAGTAAACCTGAAGTGAAGCATCGGAATCTATAACTAGTGTCACAGGAAAGGTTCAAAACATAGACAGTAAGAAGAGTCAGTCTTTTTGTACTTAAGTCGGCATTGTGCCTTTTGTATTTAATTGCGATGAATTTTCTGTGTTTGATCGTCAATATGAAGGTCAGAGGGATACAGTAAACCTGAAGTGAAGCATCGGAATCTAGTACTAGTGTCATAGGAATGGTTCAAATCATAGACAGTAAGAAGAGTCAGTTTTCTTGTACTTAAGTCGGTATTGTGCCCTTTGTATTTCATACCGATGCAATTTCTGTGTTTCATCGTGAATAAGAAGGTCAGAGGGATACAGTAAACCTGAAGTGAAGCTTCGGAATCTATAACTAGTGGCACAGGAAAGGTTCTAACAATTGACAGTTAGAAGAGTCAGTGTTCTTGTACTGAAGTCGGCATTGTGCCTTTCGTATTTAATTAAGATGCAATTTCTGTGTTTCATCGTTAATAAGACGGTCAGAGGGATACAGTAAACCTGAAGTGAAGCATCGGAATCTATAACTAGTGTCACAGGAATGGTTCAAAACATAGTAAGAAGAGTCATTCTTCTTGTACTTAAGTTGACAATGTGCCTTTTGTATTTAATTCCGATGCAATTTCTGTGCTTCATAGTCAATAAGAAGGTCAGCTGGTTACAGTAAACCTGAAGTGAAGCATCGGAATCTATAACCAGTGTCACAGGAGTGGTTCAAAACACAGACAGTAAGAAGAGGCAGTCTTCTTGTACTTGAGTCGGCATTGTGCCATTTGTATTTAATTTCGATGAATTTTCTGTGTTTGACCGTCAATAAGAAGGTCAGAGGGATACAGTAAAACTGAAGTGAAACATCGGGATCTATTACTAGTGTCACAGGAATGGTTCAAAACATAGACAGTAGGAAGAGTCAGTTTTTTTGTACTTAAGTCGGCATTGTGCCTTATGTATTTAATTCCGATGCAATTTCTGTGTTTCGTCGTCAATAAGAAGGTCAGCTGGATACAGTAAACCTGAAGTGAAGCATCGGAATCTATAACTAGTGTCACAGGAATGGTTCAAAACATTATCAATAAGTAGAGTCAGTCTTCTTGTACTTTAGTCGGCATTGTGCCCTCTGTATTTAATTCCGATGCAATTTATGTGCTTCATCGTCAATAAGAAGGTCAGCTGGATACAGTAAACCTGAAGTGAAGCATCGGAATCTATAACTAGTGTCACAGGAATGGTTCAAAACATAGACAGTAAGAAGAGCCAGTCTTCTTGTACTTAAGTCGGCATTGTGCCTTTTGTATTTAATTGCGATGAGTTTTCTGTGCTTGATCGTCAATAGGAAGGTCAGAGGGATACAGTAAACCTGAAGTGAAGCATCGGAATCTATAAGTGGTGTCACAGGAATGGCTCAAACCATAGACAGTAAGAAGATTCCGTGTTCTTGTGCTGAAGTCGGCATTGTGCCTTTTGTATTTAATTAAGATGCCATTTCTGTGTTTCAACGTCAACAATAAGGTCAGAGGGATACAGTAAACCTGAAGTGAAGCATCGGAATCTATAACTACTGTCACAGGAATGGTTCAAAACATAGACAGTAAGAAGAGTCACTCTTCTTGTACTTAATTCGGCATTGTGCCTTTTGTATTTAATTAAGAAGCAATTTCTGTGTTTTATCGTCAATAAGAAGGTGAAAGGGATACAGTAAACCTGAAGTGAAGCATCGCAATCTATAACTAGTGTCACAGGAATGGTTCAAAACATAGACAATAGGAAGAGTCAGTCTTCTTGTACTTAAGTCGGCATTGTGACTTTTGTATATAATTCCGATGCAATTTCTGTGTTTCATCGTCAATAAGTAGCTCAGAGGGATACACTAAACCTGAAGTGAAGCATCGGAATCTATAACTAGTGTCACAGGAATGGTTCAAATCATAGACAGTAAGAAGAGTCTGTCTTTTTGTACTTAAGTCGGCATTGTGCCTTTTATATTTAATTCCGATGCAATTTCTGTGTTTCATCGTCAATAAGACGATCAGAGTGATACAGTAAACCTGAAGTGAAGCATCGGAATCTATAACTAGTGTCACAGGAATGGTTCAAAACATAGACAGTAAGAAGAGACAGTCTTCATGTACTTGAGTCGGCATTGTGCCTTTTCTATTTAATTCCGATGCAATTTCTGTGTATCATCGACAATAAGAATGTCAGAGGGATACAGTAAACCTGAAGTGAAGCATCGGAATCTATAACTAGTGGCACAGGAATGGTTCTAACAATTGACAGTAAGAAGAGTCAGTGTTCTTGTACTGAAGTCGGCATTGTGCCTTGTGTATTTAATTAAGATGCAATTTCTGTGTTTCATCGTCAATAAGACGGTCAGAGGGATACAGTAAACCTGAAGTGAAGCATCGGAATCTGTAACTAGTGTCACAGAAATGGTGCAAAACATAGTAAGAAGAGTCAGTCTTCTTGTACTTAAGTCGACAATGTGCCTTTTATATTTAATTCCGATGCAATATCTGTGCTTCTTAGTCATTAAGTAGGTCAGCTGGTTACAGTAAACCTGAAGTGAAGCATCGGAATCTATTACTAGTGTCACAGGAATGGTTCAAAGCATAGACAGTAAGAAGAGTCAGTTTTCTTGTACTTGAGTCGGCATTGTCCCTTTTGTATTTAATTCCGACGAATTTTCTGTGCTTGATCGTCAAAAAGGCGGTCAGAGGGATACAGTAAACCTGAAGTGAAGCATCGGGATCTATAACTAGTGTCACAGGAATGGTTCAAACCATAGACAGTAAGAAGAGTCAGTGTTCTTGTACTGAAGTCGGCATTGTGCCTTTTGTATTTAATTAAGATGCCATTTCTGTGTTTTAACGTCAACAATAAGGTCAGAGGGATACAGTAAACCTGAAGTGAAGCTTCGGAATCTATAACTAGTGGCACAGGAAAGGTTCTAACAATTGACAGTTAGAAGAGTCAGTGTTCTTGTACTGAAGTCGGCATTGTGCCTTTTGTATTTAATTAAGATGCAATTTCTGTGTTTCATCGTTAATAAGACGGTCAGAGGGATACAGTAAACCTGAAGTGAAGCATCGGAATCTATAACTAGTGTCACAGGAATGGTTCAAAACATATTAAGAAGAGTCATTCTTCTTGTACTTAAGTTGACAATGTGCCTTTTGTATTTAATTTCGATGCAATTTCTGTGCTTCATAGTCAATAAGAAGGTCTGCTGGTTACAGTAAACCTGAAGTGAAGCATCGGAATCTATAACCAGTGTCACAGGAATGGTTCAAAACATAGACAGTAAGAAGAGGCAGTCTTCTTGTACTTGAGTCGGCATTGTGCCATTTGTATTTAATTTCGATGAATTTTCTGTGTTTGATCGTCAATAAGAAGGTCAGAGGGATACAGTAAAACTGAAGTGAAACATCGGGATCTATTACTAGTGTCACAGGAATGGTTCAAAACATAGACAGTGGGAAGAGTCAGTTTTTTTGTACTTAAGTCGGCATTGTGCCTTATGTATCTAATTCCGATGCAATTTCTGTGTTTCGTCGTCAATAAGAAGGTCAGCTGGATACAGTAAACCTGAAGTGAAGCATCGGAATCTATAACTAGTGTCACAGGAATGGTTCAAAACATTAACAATAAGTAGAGTCAGTCTTCTTGTACTTTAGTCGGCATTGTGCCCTCTGTATTTAATTCCGATGCAATTTATGTGCTTCATCGTCAATAAGAAGGTCAGCTGGATACAGTAAACCTGAAGTGAAGCATCGGAATCTATAACTAGTGTCACAGGAATGGTTCAAAACATAGACAGTAAGAAGAGCCAGTCTTCTTGTACTTAAGTCGGCATTGTGCCTTTTGTATTTAATTGCGATGAGTTTTCTGTGCTTGATCGTCAATAAGAAGGTCAGAGGGATACAGTAAACCTGAAGTGAAGCATCGGAAACTATAAGTGGTGTCACACTAATGGCTCAAACCATAGACAGTAAGAAGATTCAGTGTTCTTGTACTGAAGTCGGCATTGTGCCTTTTGTATTTAATTAAGATGCCATTTCTGTGTTTCAACGTCAACAATAAGGTCAGAGGGATACAGTAAACCTGAAGTGAAGCATCGGAATCTATAACTACTGTCACAGGAATGGTTCAAAACATAGACAGTAAGAAGAGTCACTCTTCTTCTACTTAATTCGGCACTGTGCCTTTTGTATTTAATTAAGAAGCAAATTCTGTGTTTTATCGTCAATAAGAAGGTGAAAGGGATACAGTAAACCTGAAGTGAAGCATCGCAATCTATAACTAGTGTCACAGGAATGGTTCAAAACATAGACAATAGGAAGAGTCAGTCTTCTTGTACTTAAGTCGGCATTGTGCCCTTTGTATATAATTCCGATGCAATTTCTGTGTTTCATCGTCAATAAGTAGCTCAGAGGGATACACTAAACCTGAAGTGAAGCATCGGAATCTATAACTAGTGTCACAGGAATGGTTCAAAACATAGACAGTAAGAAGAGTCAGTTTTCTTGTACTTAAGTCGGCATTGTGCCCTTTGTATTTCATTCCTATGCAATTTCTGTGTTTCATTGTCAATAAGAAGGTCAGAGGGATACAGTAAACCTAAAGTGAAGCATCGGAATCTATAACTAGTGTCACAAGTATGGTAGAAAACATTGACAGTAAGAAGAGCCAGTCTTCCTGTACTTGAGTCGGAATAGTTCCTTTTGTATTTAATTCCGATGCAATTTCTGTGTTTCATCGTCAATAAGAAGGTCAGAGGGATACAGTACACCTGACGTGAAGCATCGGAATCTATAACTAGTGTCACAGGAATGGTTCAAAACATAGACAGTAAGAAAGGTCAGTTTTCTTGTTCTTAAGTCGGCATTGTGCCCTTTGTATTTCATTCCGATGCAATTTCTGTGTTTCATCGTCAATAAGAAGGGCAGAGGGATACAGTAAATCAAAAGTGAAGCATCGGAATCTATAACTAGTGTCACAGGAATGGTTCCAAACATAGAGAGTAAGAAGAGTCTGTCTTTTTGTACTTAAGTCGGCATTGTGCCTTTTATATTTAATTCCGATGCAATTTCTGTGTTTCATCGTCAATAAGACGATCAGAGTGATACAGTAAACCTGAAGTGAAGCATCGGAATCTATAACTAGTGTCACAGGAATGGTTCAAAACATAGACAGTAAGAAGAGCCAGTCTTCATGTACTTGAGTCGGCATTGTGCCTTTTCTATTTAATTCCGATGCAATTTCTGTGTATCATCGTCAATAAGAATGTCAGAGGGATACAGTAAACCTGAAGTGAAGCATCGGAATCTATAACTAGGGGCACAGGAATGGTTCTAACAATTGACAGTAAGAAGAGTCAGTGTTCTTGTACTGAAGTCGGCATTGTGCCTTGTGTATTTAATTAAGATGCAATTTCTGTGTTTCATCGTCAATAAGACGGTCAGAGGGATACAGTAAACCTGAAGTGAAGCATCGGAATCTGTAACTAGTGTCACAGAAATGGTGCAAAACATAGTAAGAAGAGTCAGTCTTCTTGTACTTAAGTCGACAATGTGCCTTTTGTATTTAATTCCGATGCAATATCTGTGCTTCTTAGTCAATAAGTAGGTCAGCTGGTTACAGTAAACCTGAAGTGAAGCATCGGAATCTATTACTAGTGTCACAGGAATGGTTCAAAGCATAGACAGTAAGAAGAGTCAGTTTTCTTGTACTTGAGTCGGCATTGTCCCTTTTGTATTTAATTCCGACGAATTATCTGTGCTTGATCGTCAATAAGGCGGTCAGAGGGATCCAGTAAACCTGAAGTGAAGCATCGGGATCTATAACTAGTGTCACAGGAATGGTTCAAACCATAGACAGTAAGAAGAGTCAGTGTTCTTGTACTGAAGTCGGCATTGTGCCTTTTGTATTTAATTAAGATGCCATTTCTGTGTTTTAACGTCAACAATAAGGTCAGAGGGATACAGTAAACCTGAAGTGAAGCATCGGAATCTATAACTAGTGTCACAGGAATGGTTCAAAACATATACAGTAAGAAGAGTCACTCTTCTTGTACTTAAGTCGGCGTTGTGCATTTTGTATATAATTCCGATGCAATTTCTGTGTTTCATCGTCAATAAGAAGGTGAAAGGGATACAGTAAACCTGAAGTGGAGCATCGGAATCTATAACTAGTGTCACAGGAATGTTTAAAAACATAGACAGTAAGAAGAGTCAGTCTTCTTGTACTTAAGTCGGCATTGTGCCTTTTGTATATAATTCCGATGCAATTTCTGTGTTTCATCGTCAATAAGAAACTCAGAGGGATACAGTAAACCTGAAGTGAAGCATCGAAATCTATAACTAGTGTCACAGGAATGGTTCAAAACATAGACAGTAAGAAGGGTCAGTCTTCTTGTACTTAAGTGGCATAGTGCCTTTTGTATTTAATTCTGATGCAATATCTGTGTTTCTTCGTCAATAAGATGGTCAGAGGGATACAGTAAACCTGAAGTGAAGCATCGGAATCTATAACTAGTGTCACAGAAATGGTTCAAAACGTAGACAGTACGAAGAGCCAGTCTTCTTGTTCTTGAGTCGGCATTGTGCCTTTTGTTTTCAATTCCGATCAATTTTCTGTGTTTGATCGTCAATAAGAAGGACAGAGGGATACAGTAAACCTGAAGTGAAGCATCGGAATCTATAACTAGTGTCACAGAAATGATTCAAACATAGACAGTAAGAAGAGTCAGTCTTCTTGTACTTAAGTCGGCATTGTGCCTTTTGTATTTAATTCCGATGCAATTTCTGTGTTTCATCGTCAATAAGAAGGTCAGAGGGATTCAGTCAACCTGAAGTGAAGCATCAGAATCAATAACTAGTGTCGCAAGATAGGTTCAAAACATAGACAGTAAGAAGAGATAGTCATCTTGTACTTAAGTCGGCATTGTGCCTTTTGTAAAAAATGCCGATGCAATTTCTGTGTTTCCTCGTCAATAAGAAGGTCAGCTGGGTACAGTAAACCTGAAGTGAAGCATCGGAATCTATAACTAGTGTCGAAGGAATGGTTCCAAACATAGGCAGTAAGAAGAGCCAGTCTTCTTGTACTTAAGTCGGCATTGTGCCTTTTGTATTTAATTCCAAAGCAGTGTCTGTGTTTCATAGTCAATAAGGAGGTCAGAGGCATACAGTAAAACTGAAATGAGGCATCTGAATCTATAACTAGTGTCACAGAAATGGTTCAAAACATAGACAGTAAGAAGAGTCAGTCTTCTTGTACTTGAGTCGGCATTGTGCCTTTTGTATTTAATTCCGATGCAATTTCTGTGTTTCTTCGTCAATAAGAATGTCAGAGGGATACAGTAAACCTGAAGTGAAGCATCGGAATCTATAACTAGTGGCACAGGAATGGTTCTAACCATTGACAGTGAGAAGAGTCAGTGTTCTTGTACTGAAGTCGGCATTGTGCCTTTTGTACTTAATTAAGATGCAATTTCTGTGTTTCATCGTCAATAAGACGGTCAGCTGGATACAGTAAACCTGAAGTGAAGCATCGGAATCTATACCTAGTGTCACAGGAATGGTTCAAAACATTAACAGTAAGTAGAGTCAGTCTTCTTGTACTTTAGTCGGCATTGTGCCTTTTGCTTTTAAGTCCGATGCAATTTATGTGCCTCATCGTCAAAACGAAGGTCAGCTGGATACAGTAAACCTGAAGTGAAGCATCGGAATCTATAACTAGTGTGACAGGAATGGTTCAAAACATAGACAGTAAGAAGAGCCAGTCTTCTAGTACTTGAGTCGGCATTGTGCCTTTTGTATATAATTCCGATGCAATTTCTGTGTTTCATCGTCA
The DNA here is from genome assembly GCF_023864345.2 of Schistocerca serialis cubense. Classification (NCBI taxonomy): domain Eukaryota; kingdom Metazoa; phylum Arthropoda; class Insecta; order Orthoptera; family Acrididae; genus Schistocerca; species Schistocerca serialis. The sequence continues at coordinate 8,333,837 of NW_026047617.1, forward strand.
ATAAGGAGCTCAGAGGGATACAGTGAACCTGAAGTGAAGCATCGGAATCTATATCTAGTGTCACAGGAATGGTTCAAAACATAGACAGTAAAAAGAGTCAGTCTCCTTGTACTTAAGTCGGCATTGTGCCTTTTGTATTTAATTCCGATGCAATTTCTGTGTTTCATCGTCAATAAGAAGGTCGGAGGGACACAGTAAACCTGAAGTGAAGCATCGGAATCTATAACTAGTGTCACAGGAATGGTTCAAAACATAGACAGTAAGAAGAGTCAGTCTTTTTGTACTTAAGATGGCATTGTGCCTTTTGTATTTAATTCCGATGCAATTTCTGTCTTTCATCGTCAATACGAATGTCAGAGGGATACAGTAAACCTGAACTGAAGCATCGGAATCTATAACTAGTATCACAGGAATGGTTCAAAACATAGACAGTAAGAAGGGTCAGTCTTCTTTTACTTAAGTCGGCATTGTGCCTTTTGTATTTAATTACGTTGCAATATCTGTGTTTCTTCGTCAATAAGAAGGTCAGAGGGATACAGTAAACCTGAAGTGAAGCATCGGAATTTATAACTAGTGTCACAGAAATGGTTCAAAACATAGACATTAAGAAGAGCCAGTCTTCTTGTACTTGAGTCGGCATTGTGCCTTTTGTATTTAATTCCGATGCAATTTCTGTGTTTCATCGTCAATAAGAAGGTCAGAGGGATACAGTAAACCTGAAGTGAAGCATCGGAATCTATAACTTGAGTCACAAAAATGGTAGAAAACATTGACAGTAGGAAGAGCCAGTCTTCTTGTACTTGAGTCGGCATTAAGATTTTTGTATTTAATTCCGATGCAATTTCTGTGTTTCATCGTCAATAAGAAGGTCAGAGGGATACAGTAAACCTGAAGTGAAGCATCGTAATCTATAACTAGTGTCACAGGAATGGTTCAAAACATAGACAGTAAAACGAGTCAGTCTTCTTGTACTTAAGTCGGCAATGTGCCTTTTGTATTTAATTAAGTTGCAATTTCTGTGTTTCATCGTCAATAAGAAGGTCAGAGATATACAGTCAACCTGAAGTGAACCATCGGAATCAATAACTAGTGTCACAGGAAAGGTTTAAAACATAGACAGTAAGAAGAGTCAGTCTTCTTGTACTTAAGTCGGCATTGTGCCTTTTGTATATAATTCCGATGCAGTTTCTATGTTTCATCGTCAAGAAGAATGTCAGAGGGATACAGCAAACCTGAAGTGAAGCATAGGAATCTGTAACTAGTCTCACAGGAATGGTTCAAAACATAGACATTAAGAAGAGCCAGTCTTCTTGTACTTGAGTCGGCATTGTGCCTTTTGTATATAATTCCGATGCAATTTCTGTGTTTCATCGTCAATAAGAAGGTCAGAGGGATACAGTAAACCTGAAGTGAAGCATCGGAATCAATAACTAGTGTCACAGGAATGGTTCAAAACATAGACAGTAAGAAGAGTCAGTTTTCTTGTACTGAAGTCGGCATTGTGCCTTTTGTATATAATTCCGATGCAATTTCTGTGTTTCATCGTCAATATGAAGCTCAGAGGGATAAAGGAAACCTGAAGTGAAGCATCGGAATCTATAACTAGTGTCACAGGAATGGTTCAAAACATAGACAGTAAGAAGTGTCAGTTTTCTTGTACTTAAGTCGGCATTGTGCCTTTTGTATTTAATTCCGATGCAATTTCTGTGTTTCATCGTCAATAACAAGGTCGGTGGGATACAGTAAACCTGAAGTGAAGCATCGGAATCTAAAACTAGTGTCACAGGAATGGTTCAAAACATAGACAGTAAGAAGAGTCAGTCTTTTTGTACTTAAGTCGGCAGTGTGCCTTTTGTATTTAATTCCGATGCAATTTCTGTGTTTCATCGTCAATACGAAGGTCAGAGGGATACAATAAACCTGAAGTGAAGCATCGGAATCTATAACTAGTGTCACAGGAATGGTTCAGACATAGACAGTTAGAAGGGTCAGTCTTCTTGTACTTTAGTCGGCATTGTGCCATTTGTATTTAATTCCGATGCAATATATGTGCTTCATCGTCAATAAGAAGGTCAGCTGCATACAGTAAACATGTAGTGAAGCATCGGAATCTATAACTAGTGTCACAGGAATGGTCCAAACCATAGACAGTAAGAAGAGTCAGTGTTCTTGTACTGAAGTCTACATTGTGCCTTTTGTATTTAATTAAGATGCAAATTCTGTGTTTCAACGTCAACAATAGGGTCAGATGGATACAGTAAACCTGAAGTGAAGATTCGGAATCCATAACTAGTGTCACAGGAATGGTTGAAAACATAGACAGTAAGAAGAGTCACTCTTCTTGTACTTAAGTCGCCGTTGCAACTTTTGTATTTAATTAGAATGCAATTTCTGTGTTTCATCGTCAATAAGAAGGTGAAAGGGATACAGTGAACCTGAAGTGAAGCATCGGAATCTATAACTAGTGTCACAGGAATGGATCAAATCATAGACAGTAAGAAGAGTCAGTCTTCATGTACTTAAGTCGGCATTGTGCCTTTTGTATATAATTCCGATGCAATTTCTGTGTTTCATCGTCAATATGAAGCTCAGAGGGATACAGTACACCTGAAGTGAAGCATCGGAATCTATAACTAGTGTGACAGGAACGGTTCAAAACATAGACAGTAAGAAGAGCCAGTCTTCTTGCACTTGAGTCGGCATTGTGCCTTTTGTATATAATTCCGATGCAACTTCTGTGTTTCATCGTCAATAAGGAGCTCAGAGGGATACAGTGAACCTGAAGTGAAGCATCGGAATCTATAACTAGTGTCACAGGAATGGTTCAAAACATAGACAGTAGAAAGAGTCAGTCTTCTTGTACTTAAGTCGGCATTGTGCCTTTTGTATTTAATTCCGATGCAATTTATGTGTTTCATCGTCAATAAGAAGGTCGGAGGGACACAGTAAACCTGAAGTGAAGCATCGGAATCTATAACTAGTGTCACAGGAATGGTTCAAAACATAGACAGTAAGAAGAGTCAGTCTTTTTGTACTTAAGATGGCATTGTGCCTCTTGTATTTAATTCCGATGCAATTTCTGTCTTTCATCGTCAATACGAATGTCAGAGGGATACAGTAAACCTGAAGTGAAGCATCGGAATCTGTAACTAGTATCACAGGAATGTTTCAAAACATAGACAGTAAGAAGGGTCAGTCTTCTTTTACTTAAGTCGGCATTGTGCCTTTTGTATTTAATTACGATGCAATATCTGTGTTTCTTCGTCAATAAGGTCAGAGGGATACAGTAAACCTGAAGTGAAGCATCGGAATTTATAACTAGTGTCACAGAAATGGTTCAAAACATAGACATTAAGAAGAGCCAGTCTTCTTGTACTTGAGTCGGCATTGTTCCTTTTGTATTTAATTCCGATGCAATTTCTGTGTTTCATCGTCAATAAGAAGGTCAGAGGGATACACTAAACCTGAAGTGAAGCATCGGAATCTATAACTTGAGTCACAAGAATGGTAGAAATCATTGACAGTAGGAAGAGCCAGTCTTCTTGTACTTGAGTCGGCATTAAGATTTTGGATTTAATTCCGATGCAATTTCTGTGTTTCATCGTCAATAAGAAGGTCAGAGGTATACAGTACACCTGACGTGAAGCATCGGAATCTATAACTAGTGTCACAGGAATGGTTCATAACATAGACAGTAAGAAGGGTCAGTTTTCTTGTAGTTAAGTCGGCATTGTGCCCATTGTATTTCATTCCAATGCAATTTCTGTGTTTCATCGTCAATAAGAAGGTCAGAGGGATACAGTAAACCTGAAGTGAAGCATCGTAATCTATAACTAGTGTCACAGGAATGGTTCAAAACATAGACAGTAAAAAGAGTCAGTCTTCTTGTACTTAAGTCGGCATTGTGCCTTTTGTATTTAATTAAGATGCAATTTCTGTGTTTCATCGTCAAGAAGAATGTCAGAGAGATACAGCAAACCTGAAGTGAAGCATAGGAATCTGTAACTAGTCTCACAGGAATGGTTCAAAACATAGACATTAAGAAGAGCCAGTCTTCTTGTACTTGAGTCGGCATTGTGCCTTTTGTATTTAATTCCGATGCAATTTCTGTGTTTCATCGTCAATAAGAAGGTCAGAGGGATACAGTAAACCCAAAGTGAAGCATCGGAATCAATAACTAGTGTCACAGGAATGGTTCAAAACATAGACAGTAAGAAGAGTCAGTTTTCTTGTACTGAAGTCGGCATTGTGCCTTATGTATTTAATTCCGATGCAATTTCTGTGTTTCATCGTCAATAAGAAGGTCAGCTGGATACAGTAAACCTGAAGTGAAGCATCGGAATCTATAACTAGTGTCACAGGAATGGTTCAAAACATAAACAGTTAGTAGAGTCAGTCTTCTTGTACTTTAGTCGGCATTGTGCCATTTGTATTTAATTCCGATGCAATATATGTGCTTCATCGTCAATAAGAAGGTCAGCTGCATACAGTAAACCTGAAGTGAAGCATCGGAATCTATAACTAGTGTCACAGGAATGGTTCAAACCATAGACAGTAAGAAGAGTCAGTGTTCTTGTACTGAAGTCGACATTGTGCCTTTTGTATTTAATTAAGATGCAAATTCTGTGTTTCAACGTCAACAATAGGGTCAGATGGATACAGTAAACCTGAAGTGAAGATTCGGAATCCATAACTAGTGTCACAGGAATGGTTGAAAACATAGACAGTAAGAAGAGTCACTCTTCTTGTACTTAAGTCGCCGTTGTAACTTTTGTATTTAATTAGAATGGAATTTCTGTGTTTCATCGTCAATAAGAAGGTGAAAGGGATACAGTAAACCTGAAGTGAAGCATCGGAATCTATAACTAGTGTCACAGGAATGGATCAAAACATAGACAGTAAGAAGAGTCAGTCTTCTTGTACTTAAGTCGGCATTGTGCCTTTTGTATATAATTCCGATGCAATTTCTGTGTTTCATCGTCAATATGAAGCTCAGAGGGATACAGTAAACCTGGAGTGAAGCATCGGAATCTATAACTAGTGTCACAGGAATGGTTCAAAACATAGACAGTAAGAAGAGTCAGTTATCCTGTACTTAAGTCGGCATTGTGCCTTTTGTATTTAATTCCGATGCAATTTCTGTGTTTCATCGTCAATAACAAGGTCGGAGGGATACAGTAAACCTGAAGTGAAGCATCGGAATCTATAACTAGTGTCACAGAAATGGTTCATAACAAAAACAGTAAGAAGAGTCAGTCTTTTTGTACTTAAGTCGGCAGTGTGCCTTTTGTATTTAATTCCGATCCAATTTCTGTGTTTCATCGTCAATAAGAAGGACAGAGGGATACAGAAAACCTGAAGTGAAGCATCGGAATCTATAACTAGTGTCACAGGAATGGTTCAAACCATAGACAGTAAGAAGAGTCAGTGTTCTTGTACTGAAGTCGGCATTGTGCCTTTTGTATTTAATTAAGATGCAAATTCTGTGTTTCAACGTCAACAATAGGGTCAGAGGGATACAGTAAACCTGAAGTGAAGATTCGGAATCCATAACTAGTGTCACAGGAATGGTTGAAAACATAGACAGTAAGAAGAGTCACTCTTCTTGTACTTAAGTCGGCATTGTGACTTTTGTATTTAATTCCGATGCAATATCTGTGTTTCTTCGTCAATAAGAAGGTCAGAGGGATACAGTAAACCTGAAGTGAAGCATCGGAATCTATAACTAGTGTCACAGGAATGGTTCAAATCATAGACAGTAAGAAGAGTCAGTCTTCTTGTACTTAAGTCGCCATTGTGCCTTTTGTATTTAATTCCGATGCAATTTACGTTTTTCATCGTCAATAAGAAAGTCAGAGGGATACAGTAAACCTGAAGTGAAGCATCGGAAACTATAACTAGTGGCACCGGAATGGTTCAAACCATAGACAGTAAGAAGAGTCAGTGTTCTTGTACTGAAGTCGGCATTGTGCCGTTTGTATTTAATTATCATGCAATTTCTGTGTTTCATCATCAATAAGAAGGTCAGAGGGATACAGTAAACCTTAAGTGAAGCATCGGAATCTATAACTAGTTTCACAGGAATGGTTGAAATCATAGACAGTAAGAAGAGTCAGTCTTCTTTTACTTAAGTTGGCATTGTGCATTTTGTATATAATTCCGATGCAATTTCTGTGCTTCATCGTCAATAAGAAGGTCAGCTGGATACAGTAAACCTGAAGTGAAGCATCGAAATCTATAACTAGTGCCACAGGAATGGTTAAAAGCATAGGCAGTAAGAAGAGCCAGTCTTCTTGTACTTGAGTCGGCATTGTGCCTTTTGTATTTAATTCCGATGAGATTTCTGTGTTTCATCGTCAATAAGAAGGTCAGAGGGATACAGTAAACCTGAAGTGAGGCATCGGAATCTATAACTAGTATCACAGGAATGGTAGAAATCATTGATAGTAAGAAGAGTCAGTCTTCTTGTACTTAAGTCGGCATTGTGCCTTTTGTATTTAATTAAGATGCAATTTGTGTGTTTCATCGTCAATAAGGAGGTCAGAGGGATACAGAAAACCTGAAGTGAAGCATCGGAATCTAAAACTAGTGTCACAGGAATGGTTCAAAGCATAGACAGTAGGAAGAGTCAGTCTTCTTTTACTTAAGTCGGCATTTTGCCTTCTGTATTTAATTCCGATGCAATTTCTGTGTTTCATCGCCAATAAGAAGGTCAGAGGGATACAGTAAAACTGAAGTGAAGCATCGGAATCTATAACTAGTGTCACAGGAATGGTTCAAAGCATAGACAGTATGAAGTGTCAGTCATCTTGTACTTAAGTCGGCATTGTGCCTTTTGTATTTAATTCCGATGCAATTTCTGTGCTACTTCGTCAATAAGAATGTCAGCTGGATACAGTAAACTTGAAGTGAAGCATCGGAATCTATAACTAGTGTCACAAGAATGGTTTATAACATAGACACTAAGAAGAGCCAGTCTTCTTGTACTTGAGTCGGCATTGTGCCTTTTGTATTTAATTCCGATGAATTTTCTGTGTTGATCGTCAATAAGAAGGTCAGAGAGATACACTAAACCTGAAGTGAAGCAGCGGAATCTATGACTATTGTCACCGGAATGGTTCAAAACATAGACAGTAAGAAGAGTCAGTTCTCTTGTACTTAAGTCGGCATAGTGCCTTTTGTATATAGCTACGATGCAATTTCTGTGTTTCATCGTCAATAAGAATGTCAGAGAGATACAGTAAACCTGAAGTGAAGCAGCGGAATCTATAACTAGTGTCACAGGAATGGTTCAAAACATAGACAGTAAGAAGAGTCGGTTCTCTTGTACTTAAGTCGGCATAGTGCCTTTTGTATGTAACTACGATGCAATTTCTGTGTTTCATCGTCAATAAGAAGGTCAGAGAGATACAGTAAACCTGAAGTGAAGCATCGGAATCAATAACTAGTGTCACAGAAATGGTTCAAAACATAGACAGAAGAAGAGCCAGTCATCTTGTACTTGAGTCGGCATTGTGCCTTTTGTATTTAATTCCGATGCAATTTATGTGTTTCTTCGTCAATACGACGGTCAGAGGGATACAGTAAACCTGAAGTGAAGCATCGGAATCTATAACTAGTGTCACAGGAATGGTTCAAAACATAAACAGTAAGTAGAGTTAGCCTTCCTGTACTTTAGTCGTAATTGTGCCTTTTGTATTTAATTCCGAAGCAATTTATGTGCTTCATCGTCAAAAAGAAGGTCCCCTGGATACAGTAAACCTGAAGTGAAGCATCGGAATCTATAACTAGTGACACAGGAATGGTTGAAGACATAGACAGTAAGAAGAGTCCGTCTTCTTGTACTTGAGTCGGCATTGTGCCTTTTCTATTTAATTCCGATGAATTTTCTGTGTTTGATCGTCAAGAAGATGGTCAGAGGGTTACAGTAAACCTGAAGTGAAGCATCGGAATCTATAACTAGTGTCACAGGAATGGTTCAAAACATAGACAGCAAGAAGAGTCAGAGTTCTTGTACTGAAGTCGGCATTGTGACTTTTGTATTTAATTAAGATGCAATTTCTGTGTTTCATTGTCAATAATAATGTCAGAGGGATACAGTAAACCTGAAGTGAAGCATCGGAATCTATAACTAGTGTCACATTAATGTATCAAAACATAGACAGTACGAAGAGTCAGTCTTCTTGAACTTAAGTCGGCATTGTGCCTTTTGAATTTATTTAAGGTGCAATTTCTGTGTTTCATCGTCAATAAGAAGGTGAAAGGGTTACAGTAAACCTGAAGTCAAGCATCGGAAACTATAACTAGTGTCACAGGAATGGTTCAGACATAGACAGTAAGGAGAGTCAGATTTCTTGTATTTAAGTCGGCATTGTGCATTTTGTATTTAATTCCAATGCAATTTCTGTGTTTCAACGTCAATAAGAAGGTCAGAGGGATACAGTAAAGCTGAAGTGAGGCATCTGAATCTATAACTAGTGTCACAGGAATGGTTCGAAACATAGACAGTAAGAAGTGTCAGTCTTTTTGTACTTAAGTAGGCATTGAGCCTTTTGTATTTAATTCCGATGCGATTTCTGTGTTTCATCGTCAATACGAAGGTCAGAGGGATACAGTAAACCTGAAGTGAAGCATCGGATTCTATAACTAGTGTCACAGGAATGGTTCAAAACATAGACAGTAAGAAGGGTCAGTCTTCTTGTACTTAAGTCGGCATTGTGCCTTTTGTATTTAATTCCGATTCAATATATGTGTTTCTTCGTCAATAAGAAGGTCAGAAGGATACAGTAAACCAGAAGTGAAGCATCGGAAACTATAATTAGTGTCACAGAAATGGTTCAAAACATAGACAGTAAGAAGAGCCAGTCTTCTTGTACTTGAGTCGCATTGTGCCTTTTTGTATTTAATTCCGATGCAATTTCTGTGTTTCATCGTCAATAAGAAGGTCAGAGGGATAAAGTAAACCTGAAGTGAAGCATCGGAATCTATTACTAGTGTCACAGGAATGGTTCAAAGCATAGACAGTAAGAACATTAAGTTTTCTTGTACTTAAGTCGGCATTGTGCCTTCTGTATTTAATTCCGATGCAATTTCTGTAATTCATCGTCAATAAGACGGTCACAGGGATACAGTAAACCTGAAGTGAAGCATCGGAATCTAAAACCGGTCTCAGAGGAAAGGTTGAAAACAGAGACAGTAAGAAGAGCCATCCTCCTTGTACATGAGTCGGCATTGTGCCTTTTGTATTTAATTCCGATGCTATTTCTGTGTTTCATCGTCAATAAGAAGGTCAGCTGGATACAGTAAACCTGAAGTGAAGCATCGGAATCTATAACTAGTGTCACAGGAATGGTTGAAAACATAGACAGGAAGTATAGCCAGTCTTCTTGTACTTGAGTCGGCATTGTGTCTTTTGTATTTAATTCCGATGCAATTTCAGTGTTTCATCGTCAATACGAAGGTCAGAGGGATACAGTAAACCTGAAGTGAAGCATCGGAAGCTATAACTAGTGTCACAGGAATGGTTCAAAACATAGACAGTAAGAAGAGTCAGTGTTCTTGAACTGAAGTCGGCATTGTGCCTTTTGTATTTAATTAAGATGCAAATTCTGTGTTTCAGCGTCAACAATAGGGTCAGAGGGATACAGTAAACCTGAAGTGAAGATTCGGAATCCATAACTAGTGTCACAGGAATGGTTGAAAACATAGACAGTAAGAAGAGTCACTCTTCTTGTACTTAAGTCGGCGTTGTAACTTTTGTATTTAATTAGGATGCAATTTCTGTGTTTCATCGTCAAAAAGAAGGTGAAAGGGATGCAGTAATCCAGAAGTGAAACATCGGAATCTATAACTATTGTCACAGGAATGGATCAAAACATAGACAGTAAGAAGAGTCAGTCTTCTTGTACTTAAGTCGGCATTGTGCCTTTTGTATTTAATTCCGATGCAATTAACGTTTTTCATCGTCAATAAGAAAGTCAGAGCGATACAGTAAACCTGAAGTGAAGCATCGGAATCTATAACTAGTGGCACAGGAATGGTTCAAAATATAGACAGTAAGAAGAGTCAGTGTTCTTGTACTGAAGTCGGCATTGTGCCTTTTGTATTTAATTATCATGCAATTTCTGTGTTTCATCGTCAATAAGAAGCTCAGAGGGATACAGTAAACCTGAAGTGAAGCATCGGAATCTATATATAGTGTCACAGGAATGGTTCAAACATAGACAGTAAGAAGAGTCAGATTTCTTGTACTTAAGTCGGCATTGTGCCTTTTGTATTTAATTCCAATGCAATTTCTGTGTTTCAACGTCAATAAGATGGTCAGAGGAATACAGCAAACCTGAAGTGAGGCATCTGAATCTATAACTAGGGTCACAGGAATGGTTGAAAACATAGACAGTAAGAAGAGTCAGTCTTTTTGTACTTAAGTCGGCATTGAACCTTTTGTATTTAATTCCGATGCGATTTCTGTGTTTCATCGTCAATACGAAGGTCAGAGGGATACAGTAAACCTGAAGTGAAGCATCGGATTCTATAACTATTGTCACAGGAATGGTTTAAAACATAGACAGTAAGAAGGGTCAGTCTTCTTGTACTTAAGTTGGCATTGTGCCTTTTGTATTTAATTCCGATTCAATATATGTGTTTCTTCGTCAATAAGAAGGTCAGAGGGATACAGTAAACCAGAAGTGAAGCATCGGAATCTAAAACCGGTTTCAGAGGAAAGGTTGAAAGCAGAGACAGTAAGAAGAGCCAGTCTTCTTGTACATGAGTCGGCATTGTGCCTTTTGTATTTAATTCCGATGCAATTTCTGTGTTTCATCGTCAATAAGAAGGTCCGCTGGATACAGTAAACCTGAAGTGAAGCATCGGAATCTATTACTAGTGTCACAGGAATGGTTCAAAACATAGACAGGAAGTATAGCCAGTCTTCTTGTACTTGAGTCGGCATTGTGACTTATGTATTTAACTCCGATGCAATTTCTGTGCTTCATCGTCAATACGACGGTCAGAGGGATACTGTAAATCGAAGTGAAGCATCGGAATCTATAACTAGTGTCACAGGAATGTTTCAAAACATAGACAGTAAGAAGAGTCAGTCTTCTAGTACTTAAGTCGGCATTGTGCCTTTTGTATTTAATTCCTATGCATTTTTTGTGTTTCATCGTCAATAAGAGGGTCAGAGGGATACAGTAAACCTGAAGTGATGCATCGGAATCTATAACTAGTGTCACAGGAATGGTTCAAATCATAGATATTAAGAAGTGTCTGTTTTCTTGGACTTAAGTCGGCATTGCTCCTTTTCTATTTAATTCCGATGCAATTTCTGTGTTTCATCGTCAATAAGAAGGTCAGAGGGATAAAGTAAACCTGAAGTGAAGCATCGGAATCTATAACTAGTGTCACAGGAATGGTTCAAAACATAGACAGTAAGAACAGTCAGTTTTCTTGTACTTAAGTCGGCATTGTGCCTTTTGTATTTAATTCCGATGCAATTTCTGTGTTTCATCGTCAATAAGACGGTCACAGGGAAACAGTAAACCTGAAGTGAAGCATCGGAATCTATAACTAGTGTCACAGGAATGGTTCAAAACATAAAGAGTAAGAAGAGTCAGTTTTCTTGTACTTAGGTCAGCATTATGCCTTATGGATTTAATTCCGATGCAATTTCTGTGTTTCATCGTCAATAAGAAGGTCAGAGGGATACAGTAAACCTGAAGTGAAGCATCGCAATCTATAACTAGTGTCACAGGAATGGTTCAAAACATAGACAGTAAGAAGAGTCTGTTTCCTTGTACTTAAGTCGGCATTGTGCCTTTTGTATGTAATTCCGATGCAATTTCTGTGTTTCATCGTCAACAAGAAGGTCAGAGGGACACAGTAAACCTGAAGTGAAGCATCGGAATCTGTAACTAGTGTCACAGGAATGGTTCAAAACATAAACAGTAAGAAGAGTCAATTTTCTTGTACTTAAGTCGGCAATGTGCCTTTTGTATTTAATTCCGATGCAATTTCTGAGTTTCGGCGTCAATAAGAAGATCCAAGGTATACAGTAAACCTGAAGTGAAGCATCGGAATCTATAACTAGTGTCACAGGAATGGTTGAAAACATAGACAGGAAGTATAGCCAGTCTTCTTGTACTTGAGTCGGCATTGTGGCTTTTGTATTTAATACCGACGCAATTTCAGTGTTTCATCGTCAATACGACGGTCAGAGGGATACAGTAAACCTGAAGTGAAGCATCGGAAGCATAACTAGTGTCACAGAAATGGTTCAAAACATAGACAGTAAGAAGAGTAAGTTTTCTTGTACTTAAGTCGGCAATGTGCCTTTTGTATTTAATTCCGATGCAATTTCTGTGTTTCATCGTCAATAAGAAGGTCACAGGGATACAGTAAACCTGAAGTGAAGATTCGGAATCCATAACTAGTGTCACAGGAATGGTTGAAAACATAGACAGTAAGAAGAGTCACTCTTCTTGTAATTAAGTCGGCGTTGTAACTTTTGTATTTAATTAGGATGCAATATCTGTGTTTCATCGTCAATAAGAAGATGAAAGGCATACAGTAAACCTGAAGTGAAGCATCGGAATCTATAACTAGTGTCACAGGAATGGATCAAAACATAGACAGTAAGAAGAGTCATTCTTTTTGTACTTAAGTCGGCATTGTGCCTTTTGTATATAATTCCGATGCAATTTCTGTGTTTCATCGTCAATATGAAGCTCAGAGGGATACAGTAAACCTGAAGTGAAGCATCGGAATCTATAACTAGTGTCACAGGAATGGTTCAAAACATAGACAGGAAGAAGTGTCAGTTTTCTTGTACTTAAGTCGGCATTGTGCCTTTTGTATTTATTTCCGATGCAATTCTGTGTTTCATCGTCAATAACAAGGTCGGAGGGATACAGTAAACCTGAAGTGAAGCATCGGAATCGATAACTAGTGTCACAGGAATGGTTCAAAACATAGACAGTAAGAAGAGTCAGTCGTTTTGTACTTAAGTCGGCAGTGTGCCTTTTGTATTTAATTCCGATGCAGTTTCTGTGTTTCATCGTCAATACGAAGGTCAGAGGGATACAGTAAACCTGAAGTGAAGCATCGGAATCTATAACTAGTGTCACAGGAATGGTTCAAAACATAGACAGTAAGTAGAGTCAGTCTTCTAGTACTTAAGTCGGCATTGTGCCTTTTGTATTTAATTCCAATGCAATTTCTGTGTTTCAACGTCAATAAGATGGTCAGAGGGATACAGTAAACCTGAAGTGAGGCATCTGAATCTATAACTAGTGGCACAGGAATGGTTCAAAATATTGACAGTAAGAAGAGTCAGTGTTCTTGTACTGAAGTCGGCATTGTGCCTTTTGTATTTAATTATCATGCAATTTCTGTGTTTCATCGTCAATAAGAAGCTGAGAGGGATACAGTAAACCTGAAGTGAAGCATCGGAATCTATATATAGTGTCACAGGAATGGTTCAAACATAGACAGTAAGAAGAGTCAGATTTCTTGTACTTGAGTCGGCATTGTGCCTTTTGTATTTAATTCCAATGCAATTTCTGTGTTTCAACGTCAATAAGATGGTCAGAGGGATACAGTAAACCTGAAGTGAAGCATCGGAATCTATAACTAGTGTCACAGGAATGGTTCAAAACATAGACAGTAAGACGAGTCAGTCTTTTTGTACTTAAGTCGGCATGAGCCTTTTGTATTTAATTCCGATTCGATTTCAGTGTTTCATCATCAATACGAAGGTCAGAGGGATACAGTAAACCTGAAGTGAAGCATCGGATTCTATAACTAGTGTCACAGGAACGGTTTAAAACATAGACAGTAAGAAGGGTCAGTCTTCTTGTACTTAAGTCGGCATTGTGCCTTTTGTATTTAATTCCGATGCAATATATGTGTTTCTTCGTCAATAAGAAGGTCAGAGGGATACAGTAAACCAGAAGTGAAGCATCGGAATCTAAAATCGGTCTCAGAGGAAAGGTTGAAAACAGAGACAGTAAGAAGAGCCAGTCTTCTTGTACATGAGTTGGAATTGTGCCTTTTGTATTTAATTCCGATGCAATTTCTGTGTTTCATCGTCAATAAGAAGGTCCGCTGGATACAGTAAACCTGAAGTGAAGCATCGGAATCTATTACTAGTGTCACAGGAATGGTTCAAAACATAGACAGGAAATATAGCCAGTCTTCTTGTACTTGAGTCGGCATTGTGACTTTTGTATTTAATTCCGATGCAATTTCTGTGCTTCATCGTCAATACGACGGTCAGAGTGATACAGTAAACCTGAAGTGAAACATCGGAATCTATAACTAGTGTCACAGGAATGGTTCAAACATTGACAGTAAGAAGAGTCAGTCTTCTAGTACTTAAGTCGGCATTGTGCCTTTTGTATTTAATTCCTATGCATTTTCTGTGTATCATCGTCAATAAGAGGGTCAGAGGGATACAGTAAACCTGAAGTGATGCATCGGAATCTATAACTAGTGTCACAGGAATGGTTCAAATCATAGATATTATGAAGAGTCTGTTTTCTTGGACTTAAGTCGCCATTGCTCCTTTTCTATTTAATTCCGATGCAATTTCTGTGTTTCATCGTCAATAAGAAGGTCAGAGGGATAAAGTAAACCTGAAGTGAAGCATCGGAATCTATAACTAGTGTCACAGGAATGGTTCAAAACATAGACAGTAAGAACAGTCAGTTTTCTTGTACTTAAGTCGGCATTGTGCCTTTTGTATTTAATTCCGATGCAATTTCTGTGTTTCATCGTCAATAAGACGGTCACAGAGATACAGTAAACCTGAAGTGAAGCATCGGAATCTATAACTAGTGTCACAGGAATGGTTCAAAACATAAAGAGTAAGAACAGTCAGTTTTCTTGTACTTAGGTCGGCATTGTTCCTTTTCTATTTAATTCCGATGCAATTTCTGTGTTTCATCGTCAATAAGAAGGTCTGAGGGATACAGTAAACCTGAAGTGAAGCATCGGAATCTATCACTAGTGTCACAGGAATGGTTCAAAACATAGACAGTAAGAAGAGTCAGTTTCCTTGTACTTATGTCGGCATTGTGCCTTTTGTATGTAATTCCGATGCAATTTCTGTGTTTCATCGTCAATAAGAAGGTCAGAGGGACACAGTAAACCTGAAGTGAAGCATCGGAATCTATAACTAGTGTCACAGGAATGGTTCAAAACATAAACAGTAAGAAGAGTCAATTTTCTTGTACTTAAGTCGGCAATGTGCATTTTGTATTTAATTCCGATGCAATTTCTGTGTTTCGGCGTCAATAAGAAGATCCAAGGGATACAGTAAACCTGAAGTGAAGCATCGGAATCTAAAACCGGTCTCAGAGGAAAGGTTGAAAGCAGAGACAGTAAGAAGAGCCAGCCTTCTTGTACATGAGTCGGCATTGTGCCTTTTGTATTTAATTCCGATGCTACTTCTGTGTTTCGTCGTCAATAAGAAGGTCAGCTGGATACAGTAAACCTGAAGTGAAGCATCGGAATCTATAACTAGGGTCACAGGAATGGTTGAAAACATAGACAGGAAGTATAGCCAGTCTTCTTGTACTTGAGTCGGCATTGTGGCTTTTGTATTTAATACCGACGCAATTTCAGTGTTTCATCGTCAATACGACGGTCAGAGGGATACATTAAACCTGAAGTGAAGCATCGGAATCTATAACTAGTGTCACAGGAATGGTTCAAAACATAGACAGTAAGAAAAGTCAGTCTTCTAGTACTTAAGTCAGCATTGTGCCTTTTGTATTTAATTCCTATGCATTTTCTGTGTTTCATCGGCAATAAGAGGGTCAGAGGGATACAGTAAACCTGAAGTGATGCATCGGAATCTATAACTAGTGTCATAGGAATGGTTCAAAACATAGATATTAAGAAGAGTCTGTTTTCTGGTACTTATGTCGGCATTGTTCCTTCTCTATTTAATTCCGATGCAATTTCTGTGTTTCATCGTCAATAAGAAGGTCAGAGGGATGAAGTAAACATGAAGTGAACCATCGGAATCTATAACTAGTGTCACAGGAATGGTTCAAAACATTGACAGTAAGAAAAGTCAGTCTTTTAGTACTTAAGTCGGCATTGTGCTTTTTGTATTTAATTCCGATGCAATTTCTGTGTTTCATCGTCAATACGAAGGTCAGAGGGATACAGTAAACCTGAAGTCAAGCATCGGAATCTATAACTAGTGTCACAGGAATGGTTCGAAACATAGACAGTAAGAAGAGTCAATTATCTTGTACTTAAGTCGGCATTGTGCTTTTGTATTTAGTTCTGAAGCAATTTCTGTGTTTCATCGTCAATAAGAAGGTCAGAGGAAAACAGTAAACCTGAAGTGAAGCAACGGAAGCATAACTAGTGTCACAGAAATGGTTCAAAACATAGACAGTAAGAAGAGTAAGTTTTCTTGTACTTAAGTCGGCATTGTGCCTTTTGTATTTAATTCCGATGCAATTTCTGTGTTTCATCGTCAATAAGAAGGTCACAGGGATACAGTAAACCTGAAGTGAAGTATCGGAATCTACAACTAGTGTCACAGAAATGGTTCATAACAAAAACAGTAAGATGAGTCAGTTTTCTTGTACTTAGGTCGGCATTGTGCCTTTTGTATTTAATTCCGATGCAATTTCTGTGTTTCATCGTCAATAAGAAGGACAGAGGGATACAGAAAACCTGAAGTGAAGCATCGGAATCTATAACTAGTGTCACAGGAATGGTTCAAACCATAGACAGTAAGAAGAGTCAGTGTTCTTGTACTGAAGTCGGCATTGTGCCTTTTGTATTTAATTAAGATGCAAATTCTGTGTTTCAACGTCAACAATAGGGTCAGAGGGATACAGTAAACCTGAAGTGAAGATTCGGAATCCATAACTAGTGTCACAGGAATGGTTGAAAACATAGACAGTAAGAAGAGTCACTCTTCTTGTACTTAAGTCGGCGTTGTAACTTTTGTATTTCATTAGGATGCAATTTCTGTGTATCATCGTCAATAAGAAGGTGAAAGGCATACAGTAAAACTGAAGTGAAGCATCGGAATCTATAACTAGTGTCACAGGAATGGATCAAAACATAGACAGTAAGAAGAGTCATTCTTTTTGTACTTAAGTCGGCATTGTGCCTTTTGTATATAATTCCGATGCAATTTCTGTGTTTCATCGTCAATATGAAGCTCAGAGGGATACAGTAAACCTGAAGTGAAGCATCGGAATCTATAAGTAGTGTCACAGGAATGGTTCAAAACATAGACAGTAAGAAGAGTCAGTTTTCTTGTACTTAAGTCGGCATTGTGCCTTTTGTATTTATTTCCGATGCAATTTCTGTGTTTCATCGTCAATAACAAGGTCGGAGGGATACAGTAAACCTGAAGTGAAGCATCGGAATCGATAACTAGTGTCACAGGAATGGTTCAAAACATAGACAGTAAGAAGAGTCAGTCTTTTTGTACTTAAGTCGGCAGTGTGCCTTTTGTATTTAATTCCGATGCAGTTTCTGTGTTTCATCGTCAATACGAAGGTCAGAGGGATACAGTAAACCTGAAATGAAGCATCGGAATCTATAACTAGTGTCACAGGAATGGTTCAAAACATAGACAGTAAGAACAGTCAGTCTTCTTGTACCTAAGTCGGCATTGTGCCTTTTGTATTTAATTCCGATGCAATTTACGTTTATCATCGTCAATAAGAAAGTCAGAGGGATACAGTAAACCTGTAGTGAAGCATCGGAATCTATAACTAGTGGCACAGGAATGGTTCAAAATATAGACAGTAAGAAGAGTCAGATTTCTTGTACTTAAGTCGGCATTGTGCCTTTTGTATTTAATTCCGATGCAATTTCTGTGTTTCATCGTCAATAAGAAGGACAGAGGGATACAGTAAACCTGAAGTGAAGCATCGGAATCTATAACTAAGGTCACAGGAATGGTTCAAAACATAGACAGTAAGAAGAGTCAGTTTCCTTGTACTTATGTCGGCATTGTGCCTTTTGTATGTAATTCCGATGCAATTTCTGTGTTTCATCGTCAATAAGGTCAGAGGGACACAGTAAACCTGAAGTGAAGCATCGGAATCTATAACTAGTGTCACAGGAATGGTTCAAAACATAAACAGTAAGAAGAGTCAATTTTCTTGTACTTAAGTCGGCAATGTGCCTTTTGTATTTCATTCCGATGCAATTTCTGTGTTTCATCGTCAATAAGAAGGTCCGCTGGATACAGTAAACCTGAAGTGAAGCATCGGAATCTATTACTAGTGTCACAGGAATGGTTCAAAACATAGACAGGGAGTATAGCCAGTCTTCTTGTACTTGAGTAGGCATTGTGACTTTTGTATTTAATTCCGATGCAATTTCTGTGCTTCATCGTCAATACGACGGTCAGAGGGATACAGTAAACCTGAAGCGAAGCATCGGAATCTATAACTAGTGTCACAGGAATGGTTCAAAACATAGACAGTAAGAAGAGTCAGTCTTCTAGTACTTAAGTCAGCATTGTGCCTTTTGTATATAATTCCGATGCAATTTATGTGTTTCATCGTCAATAAGAAGGTCAGAGGGACACAGTAAACCTGAAGTGAAGCATCGGAATCTATAACTAGTGTCACAGGAATGGTTCAAAACATAAACAGTAAGAAGAGTCAATTTTCTTGAACTTAAGTCGGCGATGTGCCTTTTGTATTTAATTCCGATGCAATTTCTGTGTTTCAACGTCAATAAGAAGGACACAGGGATACAGTAAACCTGAAGTGAAGTATCGGAATCTATAACTAGTGTCACAGAAATGGTTCATAACAAAAATAGTAAGATGAGTCAGTTTTCTTGTACTTAGGTCGGCATTGTGCCTTTTGTATTTAATTCCGATGCAATTTCTGTGTTTCATCGTCAATAAGAAGGACAGAGGGATACAGAAAACCTGAAGTGAAGCATCGGAATCTATAACTAGTGTCACAGGAATGGTTCAAACCATAGACAGTAAGAAGAGTCAGTGTTCTTGTACTGAAGTCGGCATTGTGCCTTTTGTATTTAATTAAGATGCAAATTCTGTGTTTCAACGTCAACAATAGGGTCAGAGGGATACAGTAAACCTGAAGTGAAGATTCGGAATCCATAACTAGTGTCACAGGAATGGTTGAAAACATAGACAGTAAGAAGAGTCACTCTTCTTGTACTTAAGTCGGCGTTGTAACTTTTGTATTTAATTAGGATGCAATTTCTGTGTTTCATCGTCAATAAGAAGGTGAAAGGCATACAGTAAACCTGAAGTGAAGCATCGGAATCTATAACTAGTGTCACAGGAATGGATCAAGACATAGACAGTAAGAAGAGTCATTCTTTTTGTACTTAAGTCGGCATTGTGCCTTTTGTATATAATTCCGATGCAATTTCTGTGTTTCATCGTCAATATGAAGCTCAGAGGGATACAGTAAACCTGAAGTGAAGCATCGGAATCTATAAGTAGTGTCACAGGAATGGTTCAAAACATAGACAGTAAGAAGAGTCAGTTTTCTTGTACTTAAGTCGGCATTGTGCCTTTTGTATTTATTTCCGATGCAATTTCTGTGTTTCATCGTCAATAACAAGGTCGGAGGGATACAGAAAACCTGAAGTGAAGCATCGGAATCGATAACTAGTGTCACAGGAATGGTTCAAATCATAGACAGTAAGAAGAGTCAGTCTTTTTGTACTTAAGTCGGTAGTGTGCCTTTTGTATTTAATTCCGATGCAGTTTCCGTGTTTCATCTTCAATACGAAGGTCAGAGGGATACAGTAAACCTGAAGTGAAGCATCGGAAACTATAACTAGTGTCACAGGAATGATTCAAAACATAGACAGTAAGAAGAGTCAGTCTTCTTGTACTTAAGTCGGCATTGTGCCTTTTGTATTTAATTCCGACGCAATTTACGTTTTTCATCGTCAATAAGAAAGTCAGAGGGATACAGTAAACCTGTAGTGAAGCATCGGAATCTATAACTAGTGGCACAGGAATGGTTCAAAATATAGACAGTAAGAAGAGTCAGTGTTCTTGTACTGAAGTCGGCATTGTGCCTTTTGTGTTTAATTATCATGCAATTTCTGTGTTTCATCGTCAATAAGAAGCTCAGAGGGATACAGTAAACCTGAAGTGAAGCATCGGAATCTATATTTAGTGTCACAGGAATGGTTCAAACATAGACAGTAAGGAGAGTCAGATTTCTTGTACTTAAGTCGGCATTGTGCCTTTTGTATTTAATTCCAATGCTATTTCTGTGTTTCAACGTCAATAAGATGGTCTGAGGGATACAGTAAACCTGAAGTGAGGCATCTGAATCTATAACTAGTGTCACAGGAATGGTTCAAATCATAGACAGTAAGAAGAGTCAGTCTTTTTGTACTTAAGTCGGCATTGAGCCTTTTGTATTTAATTCCGATTCGATTTCAGTGTTTCATCGTCAATACGAAGGTCAGAGGGATACAGTAAACCTGAAGTGTAGCATCGGAATCTATAACTAGTGTCACAGGAATGGTACAAAACATAGACAGTAAGAAGGGTCAGTCTTCTTGTACTTAAGTCGGCATTGTGCCTTTTGTATTTAAATCCGATGCAATATATGTGTTTCTTCGTCAATACGAAGGTCAGAGGGATACAGTACACCAAAAGTGAAGCATTGGAATCTAAAACCGGTCTCAGAGGAAAGGTTGAAAACAGAGACAGTAAGAAGAGCCAGTCTTCTTGTACATGAGTCGGCATTGTGCCTTTTGTATTTAATTCCGATGCAATATCTGTGTTTCATCGACAATAAGAAGGTCCGCTGGATACAGTAAACCTGAAGTGAAGCATCGGAATCTATTACTAGTGTCACAGGAATGGTTCAAAACATTGACAGTAAGAAGAGTCAGTCTTCTAGTACTTAAGTCGGAATTGTGCCTTTTGTATTTAATTCCTATGCATTTTCTGTGTTTCATCGTCAATAGGAGGGTCAGAGGGATACAGTAAACCTGAAGTGATGCATCGGAATCTATAAATAGTGTCACAGGAATGGTTCAAATCATAGATATTAAGAAGAGTCTGTTTTCTTGGACTTAAGTCGGCATTGCTCCTTTTCTATTTAATTCCGATGCAATTTCTGTGTTTCTTCGTCAATAAGAAGGTCAGAGGGATAAAGTAAACCTGAAGTGAAGCATCGGAATCTATAACTAGTGTCACAGGAATGGTTCAAAACATAGACAGTAAGAACAGTCAGTTTTCTTGTACTTAAGTCGGCATTGTGCCTTTTGTATTTAATTCCCATGCAATTTCTGCGTTTCATCGTCAATAAGACGGTCACAGGGATACAGTAAACCTGAAGTGAAGCATCGGAATCTATAACTAGTGTCACAGGAATGGTTCAAAACATAAAGAGTAAGAAGAGTCAGTTTTCTTGTACTTAGGTCGGCATTGTGCCTTTTGTATTTAATTCCGATGCAATTTCTGTGTTTCGTCGTCAATAAGAAGGACAGAGGGATACAGTAAACCTGAAGTGAAGCATCGGAATCTATAACTAGTGTCACAGGAATGGTTCAAAACATAGACAGTAAGAAGAGTCAGATTCCTTGTACTTATGTCGGCATTGTGCCTTTTGTATGTAATTCCGATGCAATTTCTGTGTTTCATCGTCAATAAGAAGGTCAGAGGGACACAGTAAACCTGAAGTGAAGCATCGGAATCTATAACTAGTGTCACAGGAATGGTTCAAAACATAAACAGTAAGAAGAGTCAATTTTCTTGTACTTAAGTCGGCAATGTGCCTTTTGTATTTAATTCCGATGCAATTTCTGTGTTTCATCGTCAATAAGAAGGTCCGCTGGATACAGTAAACCTGAAGTGAAGCATCGGAATCTATTACTAGTGTCACAGGAATGGTTCAAAACATAGACAGGAAGTATAGCCAGTCTTCTTGTACATGAGTAGGCATTGTGACTTTTGTATTTAATTCCGATGCAATTTCTGTGCTTCATCGTCAATACGACGGTCAGAGGGATACAGTAAACCTGAAGTGATGCATCGGAATCTATAACTAGTGTCATAGGAATGGTACAAAACATAGATATTAAGAATAGTCTGTTTTCTGGTACTTATGTCGGCATTGTTCTTTCTCTATTTAATTCCGATGCAATTTCTGTGTTTCATCGTCAATAAGAAGGTCAGAGGGATGAAGTAAACCTGAAGTGAACCATCGGAATCTATAACTAGTGTCACAGGAATGGTTCAAAGCATTGACAGTAAGAAAAGTCAGTCTTTTAGTACTTAAGTCGGCATTGTGCCTTTTGTATTTAATTCCGATGCAATATCTGTGTTTCATCGTCAATACGAAGGTCAGAGGGACACAGTAAACCTGAAGTCAAGCATCGGAATCTATAACTAGTGTCACAGGAATGGTTCAAAACATAGACAGTAAGAAGAGTCAATTTTCTTGTACTTAAGTCGGCATTGTGCCTTTTGTATTTAGTTCTGAAGCAATTTCTGTGTTTCATCGTCAATAAGAAGGTCAGAGGGATACAGTAAACCTGAAGTGAAGCATCGGAAGCATACCTAGTGTCACAGAAATGGTTCAAAACATACACAGTAAGAAGAGTAAGTTTTCTTGTACTTAAGTCGGCATTGTGCCTTTTGTATTTAATTCCGATGCAATTTCTGTGTTTCATCGTCAATAAGATGGTCACGGGGATACAGTAAACCTGAAGTGAAGCATCGGAATCTATAACTAGTGCCACAGGAATGGTTCAAAACATTAACAGTAAGAAGAGTCAGTTTTCTTGTCCTTAGATCGGCATTGTGCCTTTTGTATTTAATTCCGATGCAATTTCTGTGTTTCATCGTCAATAAGAAGGTCAGAGGGATACAGTAAACCTGAAGTGAAGCATCAGAATCTATAACTAGTGTCACAGGAATGGTTCAAAACATAGACAGTAAGAAGATTCAGTTTTCTTGTACATGAGTTGGCATTGTGCCTTTTGTATGTAATTCCGATGCAATTTCGGCGTTTCATCTTCAATACGAAGGACAGAGGGATACAGTAAACCTGAAGTGAAGCATCAGATTCTATAACTAGTGTCAGAGGAATGGTTCAAAACATTAACAGTAAGAAGAGTCAGTTTTCTTGTCCTTAGATCGGCATTGTGCCTTTTGTATTTAATTCCGATGCAATTTCTGTGTTTCATCGTCAATAAGAAGGTCAGAGGGATACAGTAAACCTGAAGTGAAGCATCAGAATCTATAACTAGTGTCACAGGAATGGTTCAAAACGTAGACAGTAAGAAGAGTCAGTTTTCTTGTACTTAAGTCGGCATTGTGCCTTTTGTATTTATTTCCGATGCAATTTCTGTGTTTCATCGTCAATAACAAGGTCGGAGGGATACAGTAAACCTGAAGTGAAGCATCGGAATCGATAACTAGTGTCACAGGAATGGTTCAAAACATAGACAGTAAGAAGAGTCAGTCTTCTTGTACTTAAGTCGGCATTGTGCCTTTTGTATTTAATTCCGATGCAATTTACGTTTTTCATCGTCAATAAGAAAGTCAGAGGGATACAGTAAACCTGTAGTGAAGCATCGGAATCTATAACTGGTGGCACAGGAATGGTTCAAAATATAGACAGTAAGAAGAGTCAGTGTTCTTGTACTGAAGTCGGCATTGTGCCTTTTGTATTTAATTATCATGCAATTTCTGTGTTTCATCGTCAATAAGAAGCTCAGAGGGATACAGTAAACCTGAAGTGAAGCATCGGAATCGATATATAGTGTCACAGGAATGGTTCAAACGTAGACAGTAAGGAGAGTCAGATTTCTTGTACTTAAGTCGGCATTGTGCCTTTTGTATTTAATTCCAATGCAATTTCTGTGTTTCAACGTCAATAAGATGGTCAGAGGGATACAGTAAACCTGAAGTGAGGCATCTGAATCTATAACTAGTGTCACAGGAATGGTTCAAAACATAGACAGTAAGAAGAGTCAGTCTTTTTGTACTTAAGTCGGCATTGAGCCTTTTGTATTTAATTCTGATTCGATTTCAGTGGTTCATCGTCAATACGAAGGTCAGAGGGATACAGTAAACCTGAAGTGAAGCATCGGAATCTATAACTAGTGTCACAGGAATGGTTCAAAACATAGACAGTAAGAAGGGTCAGTCTTCTTGTACTTAAGTCGGCATTGTGCCTTTTGTATTTAATTCCGATGCAATATATGTGTTTCTTCGTCAATACGAAGGTCAGAGGGATACAGTACACCAGAAGTGAAGCATCGGAATCTAAAACCGGTCTCAGAGGAAAGGTTGAAAACAGAGACAGTAAGAAGAGCCAGTCTTCTTGTTCATGAGTCGGCATTGTGCCTTTTGTATTTAATTCCGATGCAATTTCTGTGTTTCATCGTCAATAAGAAGGTCCGCTGGATACAGTAAACCTGAAGTGAAGCATCGGAATCTATTACTAGTGTCACAGGAATGGTTCAAAACATTGACAGTAAGAAGAGTCAGTCTTCTAGTACTTAAGTCGGCATTGCTCCTTTTCTATTTAATTCCGATGCAATTTCTGTGTTTCTTCGTCAATAAGAAGGTCAGAGGGATAAAGTAAACCTGAAGTGAAGCATCGGAATCTATAACTAGTGTCACAGGAATGGTTCAAAACATAGACAGTAAGAACAGTCAGTTTTCTTGTACTTAAGTCGGCATTGTGCCTTTTGTATTTAATTCCCATGCAATTTCTGCGTTTCATCGTCAATAAGACGGTCACAGGGATACAGTAAACCTGAAGTGAAGCATCGGAATCTATAACTAGTGTCACAGGAATGGTTCAAAACATAAAGAGTAAGAAGAGTCAGTTTTCTTGTACTTAGGTCGGCATTGTGCCTTTTGTATTTAATTCCGATGCAATTTCTGTGTTTCGTCGTCAATAAGAAGGACAGAGGGATACAGTAAACCTGAAGTGAAGCATCGGAATCTATAACTAGTGTCACAGGAATGGTTCAAAACATAGACAGTAAGAAGAGTCAGATTCCTTGTACTTATGTCGGCATTGTGCCTTTTGTATGTAATTCCGATGCAATTTCTGTGTTTCATCGTCAATAAGAAGGTCAGAGGGACACAGTAAACCTGAAGTGAAGCATCGGAATCTATAACTAGTGTCACAGGAATGGTTCAAAACATAAACAGTAAGAAGAGTCAATTTTCTTGTACTTAAGTCGGCAATGTGCCTTTTGTATTTAATTCCGATGCAATTTCTGTGTTTCATCGTCAATAAGAAGGTCCGCTGGATACAGTAAACCTGAAGTGAAGCATCGGAATCTATTACTAGTGTCACAGGAATGGTTCAAAACATAGACAGGAAGTATAGCCAGTCTTCTTGTACATGAGTAGGCATTGTGACTTTTGTATTTAGTTCTGAAGCAATTTCTGTGATTCATCGTCAATAAGAAGGTCAGAGGGATACAGTAAACCTGAGGTGAAGCATCGGAAGCATACCTAGTGTCACAGAAATGGTTCAAAACACACACAGTAAGAAGAGTAAGTTTTCTTGTACTTAAGTCGGCATTGTGCCTTTTGTATTTAATTCCGATGCAATTTCTGTGTTTCATCGTCAATAAGAAGGTCACGGGGATACAGTAAACCTGAAGTGAAGCATCGGAATCTATAACTAGTGCCACAGGAATGGTTCAAAACATTAACAGTAAGAACAGTCAGTTTTCTTGTCCTTAGATCGGCATTGTGCCTTTTGTATTTAATTCCGATGCAATTTCTGTGTTTCATCGTCAATAAGAAGGTCAGAGGGATACAGTAAACCTGAAGTGAAGCATCAGAATCTATAACTAGTGTCACAGGAATGGTTCAAAACATAGACAGTAAGAAGAGTCAGTTTTCTTGTACATGAGTTGGCATTGTGCCTTTTGTATGTAATTCCGATGCAATTTCGGCGTTTCATCTTCAATACGAAGGACAGAGGGATACAGTAAACCTGAAGTGAAGCATCAGATTCTATAACTAGTGTCAGAGGAATAGTTCAAAACATAGACAGTAAGAAGAGCCAGTCTTCTAGTACATGAGTCGGCATTGTGCCTATTGTATTTAATTCCGATGCAATATCTGTGTTTCATCGTCAATAAGAAGGTCAGCTGGATACAGTAAACCTGAAGCGAAGCATCGGAATCTATAACTAGTGTCACAGGAATGGTTCAAACATAGACAGTAAGAAGAGTCAGTTTTACTGTATTTAAGTCGGAATTGTGCCATTTCTATTTGATTCCGATGCAATTTCTGTGTTTCGCCGTCAATAACAAGGTCCAAGGGATACAGTAAACCTGAAAGGAAGCATCTGAATCTAAAACCGGTCTCACAGGAAGGGTTCAAAACATGGACAGTAAGAAGAGCCAGTCCCCTTGTTGTTGAGTCGGCATTGTGCCTTTTGTATTTAATTCCGATGCAATCTCTGTGTTTCATCGTCAGTACGACGGACAGAGGGATACAGTAAACCTGAAGTGAAGCATCGGAATCTATAACTAGTGTCACAGGAATGGTTCAAAACATAGACAGTAAGAACAGTCAGTCTTCTTGTACTTAAGTCTGCATTGTGCCTTTTGTATTTAATTCCGATGCAATTTACGTTTTTCATCGTCAATAAGAAAGTCAGAGGGATACAGTAAACCTGTAGTGAAGCATCGGAATCTATAACTAGTGGCACAGGAATGGTTCAAAATATAGACAGTAATAAGAGTCAGGTTTCTTGTACTTAAGTCGGCATTGTGCCTTTTGTATTTAATTCCGATGCAATTTCTGTGTTTCACCGTCAATAAGAAGGACAGAGGGATACAGTAAACCTGAAGTGAAGCATCGGAATCTATAACTAGAGTCACAGGAATGGTTCAAAACATAGACAGTAAGAAGAGTCAGTTTCCTTGTACTTATGTCGGCATTGTGCCTTTTGTATGTAATTCCGATGCAATTTCTGTGTTTCATCGTCAATAAGAAGGTCAGAGGGACACAGTAAACCTGAAGTGAAGCATCGGAATCTATAACTAGTGTCACAGGAATGGTTCAAAACATAAACAGTAAGAAGAGTCAATTTTCTTGTACTTAAGTCGGCAATGTGCCTTTTGTATTTAATTCCGATGCAATTTCTGTGTTTCATCGTCAATTAGAAGGTCCGCTGGATACAGTAAACCTGAAGTGAAGCATCGGAATCTATTACTAGTGTCACAGGAATGGTTCAAAACATAGACAGGGAGTATAGCCAGTCTTCTTGTACTTGAGTAGGCATTGTGACTTTTGTATTTAATTCCGATGCAATTTCTGTGCTTCATCGTCAATACGACGGTCAGAGGGATACAGTAAACCTGAAGTGAAGCATCGGAATCTATAACTAGTGTCACAGGAATGGTTCAAAACATAGACAGTAAGAAGAGTGAATTTTCTTGAACTTAAGTCGGCAATGTGCCTTTTGTATTTAATTCCGATGCAATTTCTGTGTTTCAACGTCAATAAGAAGGACACAGGGATACAGTAAACCTGAAGTGAAGTATCGGAATCTATAACTAGTGTCACAGAAATGGTTCATAACAAAAACAGTAAGATGAGTCAGTTTTCTTGTACTTAGGTCGGCATTGTGCCTTTTGTATTTAATTCCGATGCAATTTCTGTGTTTCATCGTCAATAAGAAGGACAGAGGGATACAGAAAACCTGAAGTGAAGCATCGGAATCTATAACTAGTGTCACAGGAATGGTTCAAACCATAGACAGTAAGAAGTGTCAGTGTTCTTGTACTGAAGTCGGCATTGTGCCTTTTGTATTTAATTAAGATGCAAATTCTGTGTTTCAACGTCAACAATAGGGTCAGAGGGATACAGTAAACCTGAAGTGAAGATTCGGAATCCATAACTAGTGTCACAGGAATGGTTGAAAACATAGACAGTAAGAAGAGTCACTCTTCTTGTACTTAAGTCGGCGTTGTAACTTTTGTATTTAATTAGGATGCAATTTCTGTGTTTCATCGTCAATAAGAAGGTGAAAGGCATACAATAAACCTGAAGTGAAGCATCGGAATCTATAACTAGTGTCACAGGAATGGATCAAAACATAGACTGTAAGAAGAGTCATTCTTTTTGTACTTAAGTCGGCATTGTGCCTTTTGTATATAATTCCGATGCAATTTCTGTGTTTCATCGTCAATATGAAGCTCAGAGGGATACAGTTAACCTGAAGTGAAGCATCGGAATCTATAAGTAGTGTCACAGGAATGGTTCAAAACATAGACAGTAAGAAGAGTCAGTTTTCTTGTACTTAAGTCGGCATTGTGCCTTTTGTATTTATTTCCGATGCAATTTCTGTGTTTCATCGTCAATAACAAGGTCGGAGGGATACAGTAAACCTGAAGTGAAGCATCGGAATCGATAACTAGTGTCACAGGAATGGTTCAAAACATAGACAGTAAGAAGAGTCAGTCTTTTTGTACTTAAGTCGGCAGTGTGCCTTTTGTATTTAATTCCGATGCAGTTTCCGTGTTTCATCTTCAATACGAAGGTCAGAGGGATACAGTAAACCTGAAGTGAAGCATCGGAATCTATAACTAGTGTCACAGGAATGATTCAAAACATAGACAGTAAGAAGAGTCAGTCTTCTTGTACTTAAGTCGGCATTGTGCCTTTTGTATTTAATTCCGATGCAATTTACGTTTTTCATCGTCAATAAGAAAGTCAGAGGGATACAGTAAACCTGTAGTGAAGCATCGGAATCTATAACTAGTGGCACAGGAATGGTTCAAAATTTAGACAGTAAGAAGAGTCAGTGTTCTTGTACTGAAGTCGGCATTGTGCCTTTTGTATTTAATTATCATGCAATCTCTGTGTTTCATCGTCAATAAGAAGCTCAGAGGGATACAGTAAACCTGAAGTGAAGCATCGGAATCTATATATAGTGTCACAGGAATGGTTCAAACATAGACAGTAAGGAGAGTCAGATTTCTTGTACTTAAGTCGGCATTGTGCCTTTTGTATTTAATTCCAATGCAATTTCTGTGTTTCAACGTCAATAAGATGGTCTGAGGGATACAGTAAACCTGAAGTGAGGCATCTGAATCTATAACTAGTGTCACAGGAATGGTTCAAAACATAGACAGTAAGAAGAGTCAGTCTTTTAGTACTTAAGTCGGCATTGAGCCTTTTGTATTTAATTCCGATTCGATTTCAGTGTTTCATCGTCAATACGAAGGTCAGAGGGATACAGTAAACCTGAAGTGAAGCATCGGAATCTATAACTAGTGTCACAGGAATGGTTCAAAACATAGACAGTAAGAAGGGTCAGTCTTCTTGTACTTAAGTCGGCATTGTGCCTTTTGTATTTAATTCCGATGCAATATATGTGTTTCTTCGTCAATACGAAGGTCAGAGGGATACAGTACACCAGAAGTGAAGCATTGGAATCTAAAACCGGTCTCAGAGGAAAGGTTGAAAACAGAGACAGTAAGAAGAGCCAGTCTTCTTGTACATGAGTCGGCATTGTGCCTTTTGTATTTAATTCCGATGCAATTTCTGTGTTTCATCGTCAATAAGAAGGTCCGCTGGATACAGTAAACCTGAAGTGAAGCATCGGAATCTATTACTAGTGTCACAGGAATGGTTCAAAACATTGACAGTAAGAAGAGTCAGTCTTCTAGTACTTAAGTCGGCATTGTGCCTTTTGTATTTAATTCCTATGCATTTTCTGTGTTTCATCGTCAATAGGAGGGTCAGAGGGATACAGTAAACCTGAAGTGATGCATCGGAATCTATAAATAGTGTCACAGGAATGGTTCAAATCATAGATATTAAGAAGAGTCTGTTTTCTTGGACTTAAGTCGGCATTGCTCCTTTTCTATTTAATTCCGATGCAATTTCTGTGTTTCTTCGTCAATAAGAAGGTCAGAGGGATAAAGTAAACCTGAAGTGAAGCATCGGAATCTATAACTAGTGTCACAGGAATGGTTCAAAACATAGACAGTAAGAACAGTCAGTTTTCTTGTACTTAAGTCGGCATTGTGCCTTTTGTATTTAATTCCCATGCAATTTCTGCGTTTCATCGTCAATAAGACGGTCACAGGGATACAGTAAACCTGAAGTGAAGCATCGGAATCTATAACTAGTGTCACAGGAATGGTTCAAAACATAAAGAGTAAGAAGAGTCAGTTTTCTTGTACTTAGGTCGGCATTGTGCCTTTTGTATTTAAATCCGATGCAATTTATGTGCTTCATCGTCAATGAGAAGGTCAGATGGATACAGTAAACCTGAAGTGAAGCATCGGAATCTATAACTAGTGTCACAGGAATGGTTCAAAACATAGACAGTAAGAAGAGTCAGATTCCTTGTACTTATGTCGGCATTGTGCCTTTTGTATGTAATTCCGATGCAATTTCTGTGTTTCATCGTCAATAAGAAGGTCAGAGGGACACAGTAAACCTGAAGTGAAGCATCGGAATCTATAACTAGTGTCACAGGAATGGTTCAAAACATAAACAGTAAGAAGAGTCAATTTTCTTGTACTTAAGTCGGCAATGTGCCTTTTGTATTTAATTCCGATGCAATTTCTGTGTTTCATCGTCAATAAGAAGGTCCGCTGGATACAGTAAACCTGAAGTGAAGCATCGGAATCTATTACTAGTGTCACAGGAATGGTTCAAAACATAGACAGGAAGTATAGCCAGTCTTCTTGTACATGAGTAGGCATTGGGACTTTTGTATTTAATTCCGATGCAATTTCTGTACTTCATCGTCAATACGACGGTCAGAGGGATACAGTAAACCTGAAGTGATGCATCGGAATCTATAACTAGTGTCATAGGAATGGTTCAAAACATAGATATTAAGAAGAGTCTGTTTTCTGGTACTTATGTCGGCATTGTTCTTTCTCTATTTAATTCCGATGCAATTTCTGTGTTTCATCGTCAATAAGAAGGTCAGAGGGATGAAGTAAACCTGAAGTGAACCATCGGAATCTATAACTAGTGTCACAGGAATGGTTCAAAGTATTGACAGTAAGAAAAGTCAGTCTTTTAGTACTTAAGTCGGCATTGTGCCTTTTGTATTTAATTCCGATGCAATTTCTGTGTTTCATCGTCAATACGAAGGTCAGAGGGATACAGTAAACCTGAAGTCAAGCATCGGAATCTATAACTAGTGTCACAGGAATGGTTCAAAACATAGACAGTAAGAAGAGTCAATTTTCTTGTACTTAAGTCGGCATTGTGCCTGTTGTATTTAGTTCTGAAGCAATTTCTGTGTTTCATCGTCAATAAGAAGGTCAGAGGGATACAGTAAACCTGAAGTGAAGCATCGGAAGCATACCTAGTGTCACAGAAATGGTTCAAAACATACACAGTAAGAAGAGTAAGTTTTCTTGTACTTAAGTCGGCATTGTGCCTTTTGTATTTAATTCCGATGCAATTTCTGTGTTTCATCGTCAATAAGAAGGTCACGGGGATACAGTAAACCTGAAGTGAAGCATCGGAATCTATAACTAGTGCCACAGGAATGGTTCAAAACATTAACAGTAAGAAGAGTCAGTTTTCTTGTCCTTAGATCGGCATTGTGCCTTTTGTATTTAATTCCGATGCAATTTCTGTGTTTCATCGTCAATAAGAAGGTCAGAGGGATACAGTAAACCTGAAGTGAAGCATCAGAATCTATAACTAGTGTCACAGGAATGGTTCAAAACATAGACAGTAAGAAGAGTCAGTTTTCTTGTACATGAGTTGGCATTGTGCCTTTTGTATGTAATTCCGATGCAATTTCTGTGTTTCATCGTCAATACGAAGGTCAGAGGGATACAGTAAACCTGAAGTCAAGCATCGGAATCTATAACTAGTGTCACAGGAATGGTTCAAAACATAGACAGTAAGAAGAGTCAATTTTCTTGTACTTAAGTCGGCATTGTGCCTTTTGTATTTAGTTCTGAAGCAATTTCTGTGTTTCATCGTCAATAAGAAGGTCAGAGGGATACAGTAAACCTGAAGTGAAGCATCGGAAGCATACCTAGTGTCACAGAAATGGTTCAAAACATACACAGTAAGAAGAGTAAGTTTTCTTGTACTTAAGTCGGCATTGTGCCTTTTGTATTTAATTCCCATGCAATTTCTGCGTTTCATCGTCAATAAGACGGTCACAGGGATACAGTAAACCTGAAGTGAAGCATCGGAATCTATAACTAGTGTCACAGGAATGGTTCAAAACATAAAGAGTAAGAAGAGTCAGTTTTCTTGTACTTAAGTCGGCATTGTGCCTTTTGTATTTAATTCCGATGCAATTTCTGTGTTTCGTCGTCAATAAGAAGGACAGAGGGATACAGTAAACCTGAAGTGAAGCATCCGAATCTATAACTAGTGTCACAGGAATGGTTCAAAACATAGACAGTAAGAAGAGTCAGATTCCTTGTACTTATGTCGGCATTGTGCCTTTTGTATGTAATTCCGATGCAATTTCTGAGTTTCATCGTCAATAAGAAGGTCAGAGGGACACAGTAAACCTGAAGTGAAGCATCGGAATCTATAACTAGTGTCACAGGAATGGTTCAAAACATAAACAGTAAGAAGAGTCAATTTTCTTGTACTTAAGTCGGCAATGTGCCTTTTGTATTTAATTCCGATGCAATTTCTGTGTTTCATCGTCAATAAGAAGGTCCGCTGGATACAGTAAACCTGAAGTGAAGCATCGGAATCTATTACTAGTGTCACAGGAATGGTTCAAAACATAGACAGGAAGTATAGCCAGTCTTCTTGTACATGAGTAGGCATTGTGACTTTTGTATTTAATTCCGATGCAATTTCTGTGCTTCATCGTCAATACGACGGTCAGAGGGATACAGTAAACCTGAAGTGATGCATCGGAATCTATAACTAGTGTCATAGGAATGGTTCAAAACATAGATATTAAGAAGAGTCTGTTTTATGGTACTTATGTCGGCATTGTTCTTTCTCTATTTAATTCCGATGCAATTTCTGTGTTTCATCGTCAATAAGAAGGTCAGAGGGATGAAGTAAACCTGAAGTGAACCATCGGAATCTATAACTAGTGTCACAGGAATGGTTCAAAGCATTGACAGTAAGAAAAGTCAGTCTTTTAGTACTTAAGTCGGCATTGTGCCTTTTGTATTTAAGTCCGATGCAATTTCTGTGTTTCATCGTCAATACGAAGGTCAGAGGGATACAGTAAACCTGAAGTCAAGCATCGGAATCTATAACTAGTGTCACAGGAATGGTTCAAAACATAGACAGTAAGAAGAGTCAATTTTCTTGTACTTAAGTCGGCATTGTGCCTTTTGTATTTAGTTCTGAAGCAATTTCTGTTTTTCATCGTCAATAAGAAGGTCAGAGGGATACAGTAAACCTGAAGTGAA
The DNA here is from genome assembly GCF_023864345.2 of Schistocerca serialis cubense. Classification (NCBI taxonomy): domain Eukaryota; kingdom Metazoa; phylum Arthropoda; class Insecta; order Orthoptera; family Acrididae; genus Schistocerca; species Schistocerca serialis. Next base: position 8,367,215 of record NW_026047617.1, read on the forward strand.
GCATCGGAAGCATACCTAGTGTCACAGAAATGGTTCAAAACATACACAGTAAGAAGAGTAAGTTTTCTTGTACTTAAGTCGGCATTGTGCCTTTTGTATTTAATTCCGATGCAATTTCTGTGTTTCATCGTCAATAAGAAGGTCACGGGGATACAGTAAACCTGAAGGAAGCATCGGAATCTATAACTAGTGCCACAGGAATGGTTCAAAACATTAACAGTAAGAAGAGTCAGTTTTCTTGTCCTTAGATCGGCATTGTGCCTTTTGTATTTAATTCCGATGCAATTTCTGTGTTTCATCGTCAATAAGAAGGTCAGAGGGATACAGTAAACCTGAAGTGAAGCATCAGAATCTATAACTAGTGTCACAGGAATGGTTCAAAACATAGACAGTAAGAAGAGTCAGTTTTCTTGTACATGAGTTGGCATTGTGCCTTTTGTATGTAATTCCGATGCAATTTCGGCGTTTCATCTTCAATACGAAGGACAGAGGGATACAGTAAACCTGAAGTGAAGCATCAGATTCTATAACTAGTGTCAGAGGAATGGTTCAAAACATTAACAGTAAGAAGAGTCAGTTTTCTTGTCCTTAGATCGGCATTGTGCCTTTTGTATTTAATTCCGATGCAATTTCTGTGTTTCATCGTCAATAAGAAGGTCAGAGGGATATAGTAAACCTGAAGTGAAGCATCAGAATCTATAACTAGTGTCACAGGAATGGTTCAAAACATAGACAGTAAGAAGAGTCAGTTTTCTTGTACTTAAGTCGGCATTGTGCCTTTTGTATTTATTTCCGATGCAATTTCTGTGTTTCATCGTCAATAACAAGGTCGGAGGGATACAGTAAACCTGAAGTGAAGCATCGGAATCGATAACTAGTGTCACAGGAATGGTTCAAAACATAGACAGTAAGAAGAGTCAGTCTTCTTGTACTTAAGTCGGCATTGTGCCTTTTGTATTTAATTCCGATGCAATTTACGTTTTTCATCGTCAATAAGAAAGTCAGAGGGATACAGTAAACCTGTAGTGAAGCATCGGAATCTATTACTAGTGTCACAGGAATGGTTCAAAACATAGACAGGAAGTATAGCCAGTCTTCTTGTACATGAGTAGGCATTGTGACTTTTGTATTTAATTCCGATGCAATTTCTGTGCTTCATCGTCAATACGACGGTCAGAGGGATACAGTAAACCTGAAGTGATGCATCGGAATCTATAACTAGTGTCATAGGAATGGTTCAAAACATAGATATTAAGAAGAGTCTGTTTTCTGGTACTTATGTCGGCATTGTTCCTTCTCTATTTAATTCCGATGCAATTTCTGTGTTTCATCGTCAATAAGAAGGTCAGAGGGATGAAGTAAACCTGAAGTGAACCATCGGAATCTATTACTAGTGTCACAGGAATGGTTCAAAGCATTGACAGTAAGAAAAGTCAGTCTTTTAGTACTTAAGTCGGCATTGTGCCTTTTGTATTTAATTCCGATGCAATTTCTGTGTTTCATCGTCAATACGAAGCTCAGAGGGATACAGTAAACCTGAAGTGAAGCATCGGAATCTATATATAGTGTCACAGGAATGGTTCAAACATAGACAGTAAGGAGAGTCAGATTTCTTGTACATAAGTCGGCATTGTGCCTTTTGTATTTAATTCCAATGCAATTTCTGTGTTTCAACGTCAATAAGATGCTCAGAGGGATACAGTAAACCTGAAGTGAGGCATCTGAATCTATAACTAGTGTCACAGGAATGGTTCAAAACATAGACAGTAAGAAGAGTCAGTCTTTTTGTACTTAAGTCGGCATTGAGCCTTTTGTATTTAATTCCGATTCGATTTCAGTGTTTCATCGTCAATACGAAGGTCAGAGGGATACAGTAAACCTGAAGTGAAGCATCGGAATCTATAACTAGTGTCACAGGAATGGTTCAAAACATAGACAGTAAGAAGGATCAGTCTTCTTGTACTTAAGTCGGCATTGTGCCTTTTGTATTTAATTCCGATGCAATATATGTGTTTCTTCGTCAATACGAAGGTCAGAGGGATACAGTACACCAGAAGTGAAGCATCGGAATCTAAAACCGGTCTCAGAGGAAAGGTTGAAAACAGAGACAGTAAGAAGAGCCAGTCTTCTTGTACATGAGTCGGCATTGTGCCTTTTGTATTTAATTCCGATGCAATTTCTGTGTTTCATCGTCAATAAGAAGGTCCGCTGGATACAGTAAACCTGAAGTGAAGCATCGGAATCTATTACTAGTGTCACAGGAATGGTTCAAAACATTGACAGTAAGAAGAGTCAGTCTTCTAGTACTTAAGTCGGCATTGTGCCTTTTGTATTTAATTCCTATGCATTTTCTGTGTTTCATCGTCAATAGGAGGGTCAGAGGGATACAGTAAACCTGAAGTGATGCATCGGAATCTATAAATAGTGTCACAGGAATGGTTCAAATCATAGATATTAAGAAGAGTCTGTTTTCTTGGACTTAAGTCGGCATTGCTCCTTTTCTATTTAATTCCGATGCAATTTCTGTGTTTCTTCGTCAATAAGAAGGTCAGAGGGATAAAGTAAACCTGAAGTGAAGCATCGGAATCTATAACTAGTGTCACAGGAATGGTTCAAAACATAGACAGTAAGAACAGTCAGTTTTCTTGTACTTAAGTCGGCATTGTGCCTTTTGTATTTAATTCCCATGCAATTTCTGCGTTTCATCGTCAATAAGACGGTCACAGGGATACAGTAAACCTGAAGTGAAGCATCGGAATCTATAACTAGTGTCACAGGAATGGTTCAAAACATAAAGAGTAAGAAGAGTCAGTTTTCTTGTACTTAGGTCGGCATTGTGCCTTTTGTATTTAATTCCGATGCAATTTCTGTGTTTCGTCGTCAATAAGAAGGACAGAGGGATACAGTAAACCTGAAGTGAAGCATCGGAATCTATAACTAGTGTCACAGGAATGGTTCAAAACATAGACAGTAAGAAGAGTCAGATTCCTTGTACTTATGTCGGCATTGTGCCTTTTGTATGTAATTCCGATGCAATTTCTGTGTTTCATCGTCAATAAGAAGGTCAGAGGGACACAGTAAACCTGAAGTGAAGCATCGGAATCTATAACTAGTGTCACAGGAATGGTTCAAAACATAGACAGTAAGAAGAGTCAGATTCCTTGTACTTATGTCGGCATTGTGCCTTTTGTATGTAATTCCGATGCAATTTCTGTGTTTCATCGTCAATAAGAAGGTCAGAGGGACACAGTAAACCTGAAGTGAAGCATCGGAATCTATTACTAGTGTCACAGGAATGGTTCAAAACATAGACAGGAAGTATAGCCAGTCTTCTTGTACATGAGTAGGCATTGTGACTTTTGTATTTAATTCCGATGCAATTTCTGTGCTTCATCGTCAATACGACGGTCAGAGGGATACAGTAAACCTGAAGTGATGCATCGGAATCTATAACTAGTGTCATAGGAATGGTTCAAAACATAGATATTAAGAAGAGTCTGTTTTCTGGTACTTATGTCGGCATTGTTCCTTCTCTATTTAATTCCGATGCAATTTCTGTGTTTCATCGTCAATAAGAAGGTCAGAGGGATGAAGTAAACCTGAAGTGAACCATCGGAATCTATTACTAGTGTCACAGGAATGGTTCAAAGCATTGACAGTAAGAAAAGTCAGTCTTTTAGTACTTAAGTCGGCATTGTGCCTTTTGTATTTAATTCCGATGCAATTTCTGTGTTTCATCGTCAATACGAAGGTCAGAGGGATACAGTAAACCTGAAGTCAAGCATCGGAATCTATAACTAGTGTCACAGGAATAGTTCAAAACATAGACGGTAAGAAGAGTCAATTTTCTTGTACTTAAGTCGGCATTGTGCCTTTTGTATTTAATTCCGATGCAATTTCTGTGTTTCATCGTCAATAAGAAGGTCACGGGGATACAGTAAACCTGAAGTGAAGCATCGGAATCTATAACTAGTGCCACAGGAATGGTTCAAAACATTAACAGTAAGAACAGTCAGTTTTCTTGTCCTTAGATCGGCATTGTGCCTTTTGTATTTAATTCCGATGCAATTTCTGTGTTTCATCGTCAATAAGAAGGTCAGAGGGATACAGTAAACCTGAAGTGAAGCATCAGAATCTATAACTAGTGTCACAGGAATGGTTCAAAACATAGACAGTAAGAAGAGTCAGTTTTCTTGTACATGAGTTGGCATTGTGCCTTTTGTATGTAATTCCGATGCAATTTCGGCGTTTCATCTTCAATACGAAGGACAGAGGGATACAGTAAACCTGAAGTGAAGCATCAGATTCTATAACTAGTGTCAGAGGAATGGTTCAAAACATAGACAGTAAGAAGAGCCAGTCTTCTAGTACATGAGTCGGCATTGTGCCTATTGTATTTAATTCCGATGCAATATCTGTGTTTCATCGTCAATAAGAAGGTCAGCTGGATACAGTAAACCTGAAGCGAAGCATCGGAATCTATAACTAGTGTCACAGGAATGGTTCAAACATAGACAGTAAGAAGAGTCAGTTTTACTGTATTTAAGTCGGAATTGTGCCATTTCTATTTGATTCCGATGCAATGTCTGTGTTTCGCCGTCAATAACAAGGTCCAAGGGATACAGTAAACCTGAAAGGAAGCATCTGAATCTAAAACCGGTCTCACAGGAAGGGTTCAAACATGGACAGTAAGAAGAGCCAGTCACCTTGTTGTTGAGTCGGCATTGTGCCTTTTGTATTTAATTCCGATGCAATTTCTGTGTTTCATCATCAGTACGACGGACAGAGGGATACAGTAAACCTGAAGTGAAGCATCGGAATCTATAACTAGTGTCCCAGGAATGGTTCAAAACATAGACAGTAAGATGAGTTAGTCTTCTTGTACTTAAGTCTGCATTGTGCCTCTTGTATATAATTCCGATGCAATTTCTGTGTTTCATCGTCAATAAGATGCTCAGAGGGATACAGTAAACCTGAAGTGAAGCATCGGAATCTATAACTAGTGTCGCAAGAATGTATCAAAACATAGACAGTAAGAAGAATCAGTTTTCTTGTACTTATGTCGGCATTGTGCCGTTTGTATTTAATTCCGATGCAATTTCTGTGTTTCATCGTCAATAAGAAGGTCACAGGGATACAGTAAACCTGAAGTGAAGTATCGGAATCTATAACTAGTGTCACAGAAATGGTTCAGAACAAAAACAGTAAGATGAGTCAGTTTTCTTGTACTTAGGTCGGCATTGTGCCTTTTGTATTTAATTCCGATGCAATTTCTATGTTTCATCGGCAATAAGAGGGACAGAGGGATACAGAAAACCTGAAGTGAAGCATCGGAATCTATAACTAGTGTCAGAGGAATGGTTCAAAACAGAGACAGTAAGAAGAGTCAGTTTTCTTGTACTTAAGTCGGCATTGTGCTTTTGTATGTAATTCCGATGCAATTTCAGTGTTTCATCGTCAATAAGAAGGTCAGATAGATATAGTAAACCTGAATTGAAGAATCGGAATCTATAACTAGTGTCACAGGAATGGTTCAAAACATAGACATTTAGAAGAGTCAATTTTCTTGTACTTTAGTCGGCATTGTGCCTTTTGTATTTAGTTCTGAAGCAATTTCTGTGTTTCATCGTCAATAAGAAGGTCAGAGGGATACAGTAAACCTGAAGTGAAGCATCGGAAGCATAACTAGTGTCACAGAAATGCTTCAAAACATAGACAGTAACAAGAGTAAGTTTTCTTGTACTTAAGTCGGCATTGTGCCTTTTGTATTTAATTCCGATGCAATTTCTGTGTTTCATCGTCAATAAGAAGGTCACAGGGATACAGTAAACCTGAAGTGAAGTATCGGAATCTATAACTAGTGTCACAGAAACGGTTCAGAACAAAAACAGTAAGTTGAGTCAGTTTTCTTGTACTTAGGTCGGCATTGTGCCTTTTGTATTTATTTCCGATGCAATTTCTGTGTTTCATCGTCAATAAGAAGGACAGAGGGATACAGAAAACCTGAAGTGAAGCATCGGAATCTATAACTAGTGTCACAGGAATGGTTCAAACCATAGACAGTAAGAAGTGTCAGTGTTCTTGTACTGAAGTCGGCATTGTGCATTTTGTATTTAATTAAGATGCAAATTCTGTGTTTCAACGTCAACAATAGGGTCAGAGGTATACAGTAAACCTGAAGTGAAGATTCGGAATCCATAACTAGTGTCACAGGAATGGTTGAAAACATAGACAGTAAGAAGAGTCACTCTTCTTGTACTTAAGTCGGCGTTGTAACTTTTGTATTTAATTAGGATGCAATTTCTGTGTTTCATCGTCAATAAGAAGGTGAAAGGGATACAGTAAACCTGAAGTGAAGCATCGGAATCTATAACTAGTGTCACAGGAATGGATCAAAACATAGACAGTAAGAAGAGTCAGTCTTTTTGTACTTAAGTCGGCATTGTGCCTTTTGTATATAATTCCAATGCAATTTCTGTGTTTCATCGTCAATATGAAGCTCAGAGAAATACAGTAAACCTGAAGTGAAGCATCGGAATCTATAACTAGTGTCACAGGAATGGTTCAAAACATAGACGGTAAGAAGAGTCAGTTTTCTTGTACTTAAGTCGGCATTGTGCCTTTTGAATTTATTTCCGATGCAATTTCTGTGTTTCATCGTCAATAACAAGGTCGGAGGGATACAGTAAACCTGAAGTGAAGCATCGGAATCGATAACTAGTGTCACAGGAATGGTTCAAAACATAGACAGTAAGAAGAGTCAGTCTTTTTGTACTTAAGTCGGCAGTGTGCATTTTGTATTTAATTCCGATGCAGTTTCTGTGTTTCATCGTCAATACGAATTTCAGAAGGATACAGTAAACCTGAAGTGAAGCATCGGAATCTATAACTAGTGTCACAGGAATGGTTCAAAGCATAGACAGTAAGAAGAGTCAGTCTTCTTGTTCTTAAGTCGGCATTGTGCCTTTGGTATTTAATTCCGATGCAATTTACGTTTTTCATCGTCAATAAGAAAGTCAGAGGGATACAGTAAACCTGAAGTGAAGCATTGGAATCTATAACAAGTGGCACAGGAATGGTTCAAAATATAGACAGTAAGAAGAGTCAGTGTTCTTGTACTGAAGTCGGCATTGTGCCTTTTGTATTTAATTATCATGCAATTTCTGTGTTTCATCGTCAATAAGAAGCTGAGAGGGATACAGTAAACCTGAAGTGAAGCATCGGAATCTATATATAGTGTCACAGGAATGGTTCAAACATAGACAGTAAGAAGAGTCAGATTTCTTGTACTTAAGTCGGCATTGTGCCTTTTGTATTTAATTCCAATGCAATTTCTGTGTTTCAACGTCAATAAGATGGTCAGAGGGATACAGTAAACCTGAAGTGTGGCATCTGAATCTATAACTAGTGTCACAGGAATGGTTCAAAACATAGACAGCAGGAAGAGTCAGTCTTTTTGTACTTAAGTCGGCATTGAGCCTTTTGTATTTAATTCCGATGCGATTTCTGTGTTTCATCGTCAATACGAAGGTCACAGGGATACAGTAAACCTGAAGTGAAGCATCGATTCTATAACTAGTGTCACAGGAATGGTTCAAAACATAGACAGTAAGAATTGTCAGTCTTCTTGTACTTAAGTCGGCATTGTGCCTTTTGTATTTAATTCCGATGCAATATATGTGTTTCTTCGTCAATAAGAAGGTCAGAGGGATACAGTAAACCAGAAGTGAAGCATCGGAATCTAAAACCGGTCTCAGAGGAAAGGTTGAAAACAGAGACAGTAAGAAGAGCCAGTCTTCTTGTACATGAGTCGGCATTGTGCCTTTTGTATTTAATTCCGATGCAATTTATGTGTTTCATCGTCAATAAGAAGGTCCGCTGGATACAGAAATCCTGAAGTGAAGCATCGGAATCTATTACTAGTGTCACAGGAATGGTTCAAAACATAGACAGTAAGAAGAGTCAGTCTTCTAGTACTTAAGTCGGCATTGTGCCTTTTGTATTTAATTCCTATGCATTTTCTGTGTTTCATCGTCAATAAGAGGGTCAGAGGGATACAGTAAACCTAAAGTAATGCATCGGAATCTATAACTAGTGTCACAGGAATGGTTCAAATCATAGATATTAAGAAGAGTCTGTTTTCTTGGACTTAAGTCGGCATTGCTCCTTTTCTATTTAATTCCGATGCAATTTCTGTGTTTCATCGTCAATAAGACGTTCAGAGGGATAAAGTAAACCTGAAGTGAAGCATCGGAATCTATAACTAGTGTCACAGGATTGGTTCAAAACATAGACAGTAAGAACAGTCAGTTTTCTTGTACTTAAGTCAGCATTGTGCCTTTCGTATTTAATTCCGATGCAATTTCTGTGTTTCATCGTCAATAAGACGGTCACAGGGATACAGTAAACCTGAAATGAAGCATCGGAATCTATAACTAGTGTCACAGGAATGGTTCAAAACATAAAGAGTAAGAAGAGTCAGTTTTCTTGTACTTAGGTCGGCATTGTGACATTTTTATTTATTTCCGATGCAATTTCTGTGTTTCATCGTCAATAAGAAGGTCAGAGGGATACAGTAAACCTGAAGTGAAGCATCGGAATCTATAACTAGTGTCACAGGAATGGTTCAAAACATAGACAGTAAGAAGAGTCAGTTTCCTTGTACTTAAGTCGGCATTGTGCCTTTTGTATGTAATTCCGATGCAATTTCTGTGTTTCATCGTCAATAAGAAGGTCAGAGGGACACAGTAAACCTGAAGTGAAGCATCGGAATCTATAACTAGTGTCACAGGAATGGTTCAAAACATAAAGAGTAAGAAGAGTCAATTTTCTTGTACTTAAGTCGGCAATGTGCCTTTTGTATTTAATTCCGATGCAATTTCTGAGTTTCGGCGTCAATAAGAAGATCCAAGGGATACAGTAAACCTGAAGTGAAGCATCGGAATCTAAAACCGGTCTCAGAGGAAAGGTTGAAAACAGAGACAGTAAGAAGAGCCAGCCTTCTTGTACATGAGTCGGCATTGTGCCTTTTGTATTTAATTCCGATGCTATTTCTGTGTTTCATCTTCAATAAGAAGGTCAGCTGGATACAGTAAACCTGAAGTGAAGCATCGGAATCTATAACTAGTGTCACAGGAATAGTTAAAAACATAGACAGGAAGTATAGCCAGTCTTCTTGTACTTGAGTCGGCATTGTGGCTTTTGTATTTAATACCGACGCAATTTCAGTGTTTCATCGTCAATACGACGGTCAGAGGGATACAGCAAACCTGAAGTGAAGCATCGGAATCTATAACTAGTGTCACCGGAATGGTTCAAAACATAGACAATAAGAAGGGTCAGTCTTCTTGTACTTAAGTCGGTATTGTGCCTTTTGTATTTAATTCCGATACAATGTATGTGTTTCTTCGTCAATAAGAAGGTCAGAGGGAGACAGTAAACCGGAAGTGAAGCATCGGAATCTATAACTAGTGTCACAGGAATGGTTCAAAACAAAGACTGTAAGAAGAGTCTGTTTTCTTGTACTTATGTCGGCATTGTGCCGTTTGAATTTAATTCCGATGCAATTTCTGTGTTTCATCGTCAATAAGAAGGTCACAGGGATACAGTAAACCTGAAGTGAAGTATCGGAATCTATAACTAGTGTCACAGAAATGGTCCCGAACAAAAACAGTAAGATGAGTCAGTTTTCTTGTACTTAGGTCGGCATTGTGCCTTTTGTATTTAATTCCGATGCAATTTCTATGTTTCATCGTCAATAAGAAGGACAGAGGGATACAGAAAACCTGAAGTGAAGCATCGGAATCTATAACTAGTGTCAGAGGAATGGTTCAAAACAGAGACAGTAAGAAGAGTCAGTTTTCTTGTACTTAAGTCGGCATTGTGCTTTTGTATGTAATTCCGATGCAATTTCAGTGTTTCATCGTCAATAAGAAGGTCAGAGGGATATAGTAAACCTGAAGTGAAGAATCGGAATCTATAACTAGAGTCACAGGAATGGTTCAAAACATAGACAGTTAGAAGAGTCAATTTTCTTTTACTTTAGTCGGCCTTGTGCCTTTTGTATTTAGTTCTGAAGCAATTTCTGTGTTTCATCGTCAATAAGAAGGTCAGAGGGATACAGTAAACCTGAAGTGAAGCATCGGAAGCATAACTAGTGTCACAGAAATGGTTCAAAACATAGACAGTAAGAAGAGTAAGTTTTCTTGTACTTAAGTCGGCATTGTGCCTTTTGTATTTAATTCCGATGCAATTTCTGTGTTTCATCGTCAATAAGAAGGTCACAGGGATACAGTAAACCTGAAGTGAAGTATCGGAATCTATAACTAGTGTCACAGAAATGGTTCAGAACAAAAACAGTAAGATGAGTCAGTTTTCTTGTACTTAGGTCGGCATTGTGCCTTTTGTATTTAATTCCGATGCAATTTCTGTGTTTCATCGTCAATAAGATGGTCCGCTGGATACAGTAAACCTGAAGTGAAGCATCGGAATCTATTACTAGGGTCACAGGAATGGTTCAAAACATAGACAGTAAGAAGAGTCAGTCTTCTAGTACTTAAGTCGGCATTGTGCCTTTTGTATTTAATTCCTATGCATTTTCTGTGTTTCATCGTCAATAAGAGGGTCAGAGGGATACAGTAAAACTAAAGTAATGCATCGGAATCTATAACTAGTGTCACAGGAATGGTTCAAATCATAGATATTAAGAAGAGTCTGTTTTCTTGGACTTAAGTCGGCATTGCTCCTTTTCTATTTAATTCCGATGCAATTTCTGTGTTTCATCGTCAATAAGAAGGTCAGAGGGATAAAGTAAACCTGAAGTGAAGCATCGGATTCTATAACTAGTGTCACAGGAATGGTTCAAAACATAGACAGTAAGAACAGTCAGTTTTCTTGTACTTAAGTCGGCATTGTGCCTTTTGTATTTAATTCCGATGCAATTTCTGTGTTTCATCGTCAATAAGACGGTCACAGGGATACAGTAAACCTGAAATGAAGCATCGGAATCTATAACTAGTGTCACAGGAATGGTTCAAAACATAAAGAGTAAGAAGAGTCAGTTTTCTTGTACTTAGGTCGGCATTGTGACTTTTGTATTTAATTCCGATGCAATTTCTGTGTTTCATCGTCAATAAGAAGGTCAGAGGGATACAGTAAACCTGAAGTGAAGCATCGGAATCTATAACTAGTGTCACAGGAATGGTTCAAAACATAGACAGTAAGAAGAGTCAGTTTCCTTGTACTTAAGTCGGCATTGTGCCTTTTGTATGTAATTCCGATGCAATTTCTGTGTTCCATCGTCAATAAGATGGTCAGAGGGACACAGTAAACCTGAAGTGAAGCATCGGAATCTATAACTAGTGTCACAGGAATGGTTCAAAACATAAACAGTAAGAAGAGTCAATTTTCTTGTACTTAAGTCGGCAATGTGCCTTTTGTATTTAATTCCGATGCTATTTCTGTGTTTCGGCGTCAATAAGAAAATCCAAGGGATACAGTAAACCTGAAGTGAAGCATCGGAATCTAAAACCGGTCTCAGAGGAAAGGTTGAAAACAGAGACAGTAAGAAGAGCCAGCCTTCTTGTACATGAGTCGGCATTGTGCCTTTTGTATTTAATTCCGATGCTATTTCTGTGTTTCATCATCAATAAGAGGGTCAGCTGGATACAGTAAACCTGAAGTGAAGCATCGGAATCTATAACTAGTGTCACAGGAATGGTTGAAAACATAGACAGGAAGTTTAGCCAGTCTTCTTGTACTTGAGTCGGCATTGTGGCTTTTGTATTTAATACCGACGCAATTTCTGTGTTTCATCGTCAATACGACGGTCAGAGGGATACAGTAAACCTGAAGTGAAGCATCGGAATCTATAACTAGTGTCACCGGAATGGTTCAAAACATAGACAATAAGAAGGGACAGTCTTCTTGTACTTAAGTCGGCATTGTGCCTTTTGTATTTAATTCCGATGCAATTTCTGTGTTTCATCGTCAATAAGAAGGACAGAGGGATACAGAAAACCTGAAGTGAAGCATCGGAATCTATAACTAGTGTCTCAGGAATGGTTCAAACCATAGACAGTAAGAAGAGTCAGTGTTCTTGTACTGAAGTCGGCATTGTGCATTTTGTATTTAATTAAGATGCAAATTCTGTGTTTCAACGTCAACAATACGGTCAGAGGGATACAGTAAACCGGAAGTGAAGATTCGGAATCCATAACTAGTGTCACAGGAATGGTTGAAAACATAGACAGTAAGAAGAGTCACTCTTCTTGTACTTAAGTCGGCGTTGTAACTTTTGTATTTAATTAGGATGCAATTTCTGTGTTTCATCGTCAATAAGAAGGTGAAAGGGATACAGTAAACCTGAAGTGAAGCATCGGAATCTATAACTAGTGTCACAGGAATGGATCAAAACATAGACAGTAAGAAGAGTCAGTCTTTTTGTAATTAAGTCGGCATTGTGCCTTTTGTACATAATTCCGATGCAATTTCTGTATTTCATCGTCAATATGAAGCTCAGAGGGATACAGTAAACCTGAAGTGAAGCATCGGAATCTATAACTAGTGTCACAGGAATGGTTCAAAACATAGACGGTAAGAAGAGTCAGTTTTCTTGTACTTAAGTCGGCATTGTGCCTTTTGTATTAATTTCCGATGCAATTTCTGTGTTTCATCGTCAATAACAAGGTCGGAGGGATACAGTAAACCTGAAGTGAAGCATCGGAATCGATAAATAGTGTCACAGGAATGGTTCAAAACATAGACAGTAAGAAGAGTCAGTCTTTCTGTACCTAAGTCGGCAGTGTGCCTTTTGTGTTTAATTCCGATGCAGTTTCTGTGTTTCATCGTCAATACGAAGGTCAGAGGGATACAGTAAACCTGAAGTGAAGCATCGGAATCTATAACTAGTGTCACAGGAATGGTTCAAAACATAGACAGTAAGAAGAGTCAGTCTTCTTGTACTTAAGTCGGCATTGTGCCTTTGGTATTTAATTCCGATGCAATTTACGTTTTTCATCGTCAATAAGAAAGTCAGAGGGATACAGTAAACCTGAAGTGAAGCATCGGAATCTATAACTAGTGGCACAGGAATGGTTCAAAATATAGACAGTAAGAAGAGTCAGTGTTCTTGTACTGAAGTCGGCATTGTGCCTTTTGTATTTAATTATAATGCAATTTCTGTGTTTCATCGTCAATAAGAAGCTGAGAGGGATACAGTAAACCTGAAGTGAAGCATCGGAATCTATATATAGTGTCACAGGAATGGTTCAAACATAGACAGTAAGAAGAGTCAGATTTCTTGTACTTAAGTCGGCATTGTGCCTTTTGTATTTAATTCCAATGCAATTTCTGTGTTTCAACGTCAATAAGATGGTCAGAGAGTTACAGTAAACATGAAGTGTGGCATCTGAATCTATAACTAGTGTCACAGGAATGGTTCAAAACATAGACAGTAAGAAGAGTCAGTCTTTTTGTACTTAAGTCGGCATTGAGCCATTTGTATTTAATTCCGATGCGATTTCTGTGTTTCATCGTCAATACGAAGGTCACAGGGATACAGTAAACCTGAAGTGAAGCATCGGATTCTATAACTAGTGTCACAGGAATGGTTCAAAACATAGACAGTAAGAACTGTCAGTCTTCATGTACTTAAGTCGGCATTGTGCCTATTGTATTTAATTCCGATGCAATATATGTGTTTCTTCGTCAATAAGAAGGTCAGAAGGATACAGTAAACCAGAAGTGAAGCATCGGAATCTAAAACCGGTCTCAGAGGAAAGGTTGAAAACAGAGACAGTAAGAACAGCCAGTCTTCTTGTACATGAGTCGGCATTGTGCCTTTTGTATTTCATTCCGATTCAATTTCTGTGTTTCATCGTCAATAAGAAGGTCCGCTGGATACAGTAAACCTGAAGTGAAGCATCGGAATCTGTTACTAGTGTCACAGGAATGGTTCAAAACATAGACAGTAAGAAGAGTCAGTTTTCTTGTACTTAAGTCGGCATTGTGCCTTTTGTATTTAATTCCTATGCATTTTCTGTGTTTCATCGTCAATAAGAGGGTCAGAGGGATACAGTAAACCTAAAGTAATGCATCGGAATCTATAACTAGTGTCACAGGAATGGTTCAAAACATAGACAGTAAGAACAGTCAGTTTTCTTGTACTTAAGTCGGCATTGTGCCTTTTGTATTTAATTCCGATGCAATTTCTGTGTTTCATCGTCAATAAGACGGTCACAGGGATACAGTAAACCTGAAATGAAGCATCGGAATCTATAACTAGTGTCACAGGAATGGTTCAAAACATAAAGAGTAAGAAGAGTCAGTTTTCTTGTACTTAGGTCGGCATTGTGACTTTTGTATTTAATTCCGATGCAATTTCTGTGTTTCATCGTCAATAAGAAGGTCAGAGGGATACAGTAAACCTGAAGTGAAGCATCGGAATCTATAACTAGTGTCACAGGAATGGTTCAAAACATAGACAGTAAGAAGAGTCAGTTTCCTTGTGCTTAAGTCGGCATTGTGCCTTTTGTATGTAATTCCGATGCAATTTCTGTGTTTCATCGTCAATAAGAAGGTCAGAGGGACACAGTAAACCTGAAGTGAAGCATCGGAATCTATAACTAGTGTCACAGGAATGGTTCAAAACATAAACAGTAAGAAGAGTCAATTTTCTTGTACTTATGTCGGCAATGTGCCTTTTGTATTTAATACCGATGCAATTTCTGTGTTTCGGCGTCAATAAGAAGATCCAAGGGATACAGTAAACCTGAAGTGAAGCATCGGAATCTAAAACCGGTCTCAGAGGAAAGGTTGAAAACAGAGACAGTAAGAAGAGCCAGCCTTCTTGTACATGAGTCGGCATTGTGCCTTTTGTATTTAATTCCGATGCTATTTCTGTGTTTCATCGTCAATAAGAAGCTCAGCTGGATACAGTAAACCTGAAGTGAAGCATCGGAATCTATAACTAGTGTCACAGGAATGGTTGAAAACATAGACAGGAAGTATAGCCAGTCTTCTTGTACTTGAGTCGGCATTGTGGCTTTTGTATTTAATACCGACGCAATTTCAGTGTTTCATCGACAATACGACGGTCAGAGGGATACAGTAAATCTGAAGTGAAGCATCGGAATCTATAACTAGTGTCACAGGAATGGTTCAAAACATAGACAGTAAGAAGAGTCAGTCTTCTAGTACTTAAGTCAGCATTGTGCCTTTTGTATTTAATTCCTATGCATTTTCTGTGTTTCATCGGCAATAAGAGGGTCAGAGGGATACAGTAAACCTCAAGTGATGCATCGGAATCTATAACTAGTGTCATAGGAATGGTTCAAAACATAGATATTAAGAAGAGTCTGTTTTCTGGTACTTATGTCGGCATTGTTCCTTCTCTATTTAATTCCGATGCAATTTCTGTGTTTCATCGTCAATAAGAAGGTCAGAGGGACGAAGTAAACCTGAAGTGAACCATCGGAATCTATAACTAGTGTCAGAGGAATAGTTCGAAGCATTGACAGTAAGAAAAGTCAGTCTTTTTGTACTTAAGTCGGCAGTGTGCCTTTTGTATTTAATTCCGATGCAGTTTCTGTGTTTCATCGTCAATACGAAGGTCAGAGGGATACAGTAAACCTGAAGTGAAGCATCGGAATCTATAACTAGTGTCACAGGAATGGTTCAAAACATAGACAGTAAGAAGAGTCAGTCTTCTTGTACTTAAGTCGGCATTGTGCCTTTGGTATTTAATTCCGATGCAATTTACGTTTTTCATCGTCAATATGAAAGTCAGAGGGATACAGTAAACCTGAAGTGTTGCATCGGAATCTATAACTAGTGGCACAGGAATGGTTCAAAATATAGACAGTAAGAAGAGTCAGTGTTCTTGTACTGAAGTCGGCATTGTGCCTTTTGTATTTAATTATAATGCAATTTCTGTGTTTCATCGTCAATAAGAAGCTGAGAGGGATACAGTAAACCTGAAGTGAAGCATCGGAATCTATATATAGTGTCACAGGAATGGTTCAAACATAGACAGTAAAAAGAGTCAGATATCTTGTACTTAAGTCGGCATTGTGCCTTTTGTATTTAATTCCTTTGCAATTTCTGTGTTTCAACGTCAATAAGACGGTCAGAGGGATACAGTAAACCTGAAGTGTGGCATCTGAATCTATAACTAGTGCCACAGGAATGGTTCAAAACATAGACAGTAAGAAGAGTCAGTCTTTTTGTACTTAAGTCGGCATTGAGCCTTTTGTATTTAATTCCGCTGCGATTTCTGTGTTTCATCGTCAATACGAAGGTCACAGGGATACAGTAAATCTGAAGTAAAGCATCGGATTCTATAACTAGTGTCACAGGAATGGTTCAAAACATAGACAGTAAGAACTCTCAGTCTTCTTTTACTTAAGTCGGCATTGTGCCTTTTGTATTCAATTCCGATGCAATATATGTGTTTCTTCGTCAATAAGAAGGTCAGAGGGATACAGTAAACCAGAAGTGAAGCATCGGAATCTAAAACCGGTCTCACAGGAAGGGTTCAAAACATGGACAGTAAGAAGAGCCAGTCTCCTTGTTGTTGAGTCGGCATTGTGCCTTTTGTATTTAATTCCGATGCAATTTCTGTGTTTCATCGTCAGTACGACGGTCAGAGGGATACAGTAAACCTGAAGTGAAGCATCTGAATCTATAACTAGTGTCACAGGAATAGTTCAAAACATAGACAGTAAGAAGAGTTAGTCTTCTTGTACTTAAGGCTGTATTGTGAATTTTGTATATAATTCCGATGCAATTTCTGTGTTTCATCGTCAATAAGAAGCTCAGAGGGATACAGTAAACCTGAAGTGAAGCATCGGAATCTATAACTAGTGTCGCAAGAATGTATCAAAACATAGACAGTAAGAAGAATCAGTTTTCTTATACTTAAGTCGGCATTGGGCCTTTTGTATTTAATGCCGATGCAATTGCTGTGTTTCAACGTCAATAAGAAGGTCAGAGGGATACAGTAAACCTGAAGTGAAGCATCGGAATCGATAACTAGTGTCACAGGAATGGTTCAAAACATAGACAGTAAGAAGAGTCAGTCTTTTTGTACTTAAGTCGGCACTGTGCCTTTTGTATATAATTCCGATGCAATTTCTGTGTTTCATCGTCAATATGAAGCTCAGAGGGATACAGTAAACCTGAAGTGAAGCATCGGAATCTATAACTAGTGTCACAGGAATGGTTCAAAACATAGACGGTAAGAAGAGTCTGTTTTCTTGTACTTAAGTCGGCATTGTGCCATTTGTATTTATTTCCGATGCAATTTCTGTGTTTCATCGTCAATAACAAGGTCGGAGGGATACAGTAAACCTGAAGAGAAGCAACGGAAACGATAACTAGTGTCACAGGAATGGTTCAAAACATAGACAGTAAGAAGAGTCAGTCTTATTGTACTTAAGTTGGCAGTGTGCCTTTTGTATTTAATTCCGATGCAGTTTCTGTGTTTCATCGTCAATACGAAGGTCAGAGGGATACAGTAAACCTGAAGTGAAGCATCGGAATCTATAACTAGTGTCACAGGAATGGTTCAAAACATAGACAGTAAGAAGAGTCAGTCTTCTTGTACTTAAGTCGGCATTGTGCCTTTTGTATTTAAATCCGATGCAATTTACGTTTTTCATCGTCAATAAGAGAGTCAGAGGGATACAGTAAACCTGAAGTGAAGCATCGGAATCTATAACTAGTGGCACAGGAATGGTTCAAAATATAGACAGTAAGAAGAGTCAGTGTTCTTGTACTGAAGTCGGCATTGTGCCTTTTGTATTTAATTATCATGCAATTTCTGTGTTTCATCGTCAATAAGAAGCTGAGAGGGATACAGTAAACCTGAAGTGAAGCATCGCAGTCTATATATAGTGTCACAGGAATGGTTCAAACATAGACAGTAAGAAGAGTCAGATTTCATGTACTTAAGTCGGCATTGTGCCTTTTGTATTTAATTCCAATGCAATTTCTGTGTTTCAACGTCAATAGGATGGTCAGAGGGATACAGTAAACCTGAAGTGAGGCATCTGAATCTAAAACTAGTGTCACAGGAATGGTTCAAAACATAGACAATAAGAAGAGTCAGTCTTTTTGTACTTAAGTCGGCATTGAGCCTTTTGTATTTAATTCCGATGCGATTTCTGAGTTTCATCGTCAATACGAAGGTCGCAGGGATACAGTAAACCTGAAGTGAAGCATCGGATTCTATAACTAGTGTCACAGGAATGGTTCAAAACATAGACAGTAAGAAGGGTCAGTCTTCTTGTACTTAAGTCGGCATTGTGCCTTTTGTATTTAATTCCGATGCAATATATGTGTTTCTTCGTCAATAAGAAGGTCAGAGGGATACAGTAAACCAGAAGTGAAGCATCGGAATCTAAAACCAGTCTCAGAGGAAAGGTTGAAAACAGAGACAGTAAGAAGAACCAGTCTTCTTGTACATGAGTCGGCATTGTGCCTTTTGTATTTAATTCCGATGCAATTTCTGTGTTTCATCGTCAATAAGAAGGACCGCTGGATACAGTAAACCTGAAGTGAAGCATCGGAATCTATTACTAGTGTCACAGGAATGGTTGAAAACATAGACAGGAAGTATAGCCAGTCTTCTTGTACTTGAGTCGGCATTGTGGCTTTTGTATTTAATACCGACGCAATTTCAGTGTTTCATCGTCAATACGACGGTCAGAGGGATACAGTAAACCTGAAGTGAAGCATCGGAATCTATAACTAGTGTCACAGGAATGGTTCAAAACATAGACAGTAAGAACAGTCAGTTTTCTTGTACTTAAGTCGGCATTGTGCCTTTTGTATTTAATTCCGATGCAATTTCTGTGTTTCATCGTCAATAAGACGGTCACAGGCATACAGTAAACCTGAAGTGAAGCATCGGAATCTATAACTAGTGTCACAGGAATGGTTCAAAACATAAAGAGTAAGAATAGTCAGTTTTCTTGTACCTAGGTCGGCATTGTGCCTTTTGTATTTAATTCCGATGCAATTTCTGTGCTTCATCGTCAATAAGAAGGTCAGAGGGATACAGTATACCTGAAGTGAAGCATCGGAATCTATAACTAGTGTCACAGGAATGGTTCAAAACATAGACAGTAAGAAGAGTCAGTTTCCTTGTACTTAAGTCGGCATTGTGCCTTTTGTATGTAATTCCGATGCAATTTCTGTGTTTCATCGTCAATAAGAATGTCAGAGGGACACAGTAAACCTGAAGTGAAGCATCGGAATCTATAACTAGTGTCACAGGAATGGTTCAAAACATAAACAGTAAGAAGAGTCAATTTTCTTGTACTTAAGTCGGCAATGTGCCTTTTGTATTTAATTCCGGTGCAATATCTGTGTTTCGGCGTCAATAAGAAGATCCAAGGGATACAGTAAACCTGAAGTGAAGCATCGGAATCTAAAACCGGTCTCAGAGGAAAGGTTGAAAACAAAGACAGTAAGAAGAGCCAGCCTTCTTGTACATGAGTCGGCATTGTGCCTATTGTATTTAATTCCGATGCTATTTCTGTGTTTCATCGTCAATAAGAAGGTCAGCTGGAGACAGTAAACCTGAAGTGAAGCATCGGAATCTATAACTAGTGTCACAGGAATGGTTGAAAACATAGACAGGAAGTATAGCCAGTCTTCTTGTACTTGAGTCGGCATTGTGGCTTTTGTATTTAATACCGACGCAATTTCATTGTTTCATCGTCAATACGACGGTCAGAGGGATACAGTAAACCTGAAGTGAAGCATCGGAATCTATAACTAGTGTCACAGGAATGGTTCAAAACATAGACAGTAAGAAGAGTCAGTCTTCTAGTACTTAAGTCAGCATTGTGCCTTTTGTATTTAATTCCTATGCATTTTCTGTGTTTCATCGGCAATAAGAGGGTCAGAGGGATACAGTAAACCTGAAGTGATGCATCGGAATCTATAACTCGTGTCATAGGAATGGTTCAAAACATAGATATTAAGAAGAGTCTGTTTTCTGGTACTTTTGTCGGCATTGTTCCTTTTCTATTTAATTCCAATGCAATTTCTGTGTTTCATCGTCAATAAGAAGGTCAGAGGGATGAAGTAAACCTGAAGTGAACATCGGAATCTATAACTAGTGTCACAGGAATGGTTCAAAGCATTGACAGAAAGAAAAGTCAGTCTTTTAGTACTTAAGTCGGCATTGTGCCTTTTGTATTTAATTCCGATGCAATTTCTGTGTTTCATCGTCAATACGAAGGTCAGAGGGATACAGTAAAGCTGAAGTCAAGCATCGGAATCTATAACTAGTGTCACAGGAATGGTTCAAAACATAGACAGTAAGAAGAGTCAATTTTCTTGTACTTAAGTCGGCATTGTGCCTTTTGTATTTAGTTCTGAAGCAATTTCTGTGTTTCATCGTCAATAAGAAGGTCAGAGGGATACAGTAAACGTGAAGTGAAGCATCGGAAGCATAACTAGTGTCACAGAAATGGTTCAAAACATAGACAGTAAGAAGAGTCAGTTTTACTGTATTTAAGTCGGCATTGTGCCATTTCTATTTGATTCCGATGCAATTTCTGTGTTAAGCCGTCAATAACAAGGTCCAAGGGATACAGTAAACCTGAAAGGAAGCATCTGAATCTAAAACCGGTCTCACAGGAAGGGTTCAAAACATGGACAGGAAGAAGAGCCAGTCTCCTTGTTGTTGAGTCGGCATTGTGCCTTTTGTATTTAATTCCGATGCAATTTCTGTGTTTCATCGTCAGTACGACGGTCAGAGGGATACAGTAAACCTGAAGTGAAGCATCGGAATCTATAACTAGTGTCACAGGAATGGTTCAAAACATAGACTTTAAGAAGAGTCTGTTTTCTTGTACTTATGTCTGCATTGTGCCTTTTGTATTTAATTCCGATGCAATTTCTGTGTTTCATCGTCAATAAGGAGGTCACAGGGATACAGTAAACCTGAAGTGAAGTATCGGAATCTATTACTAGTGTCACAGAAATGGTTCAGAACAAAAACAGTAAGATGTGTCAGTTTTCTTGTACTTAGGTCGGCATTGTGCCTTTTGTATTTAATTCCGATGCAATTTCTGTGTTTCATCGTCAATAAGAAGGACAGAGGGATACAGAAAACCTGAAGTGAAGCATCGGAATCTATAACTAGTGTCAGAGGAATGGTTCAAAACAGAGACAGTAAGAAGAGTCAGTTTTCTTGTACATAAGTCGGCATTGTGCTTTTGTATGTAATTCCGATGCATTTTCAGTGTTTCATCGTCAATAAGAAGGTCAGAGGGATATAGTAAACCTGAAGTGAAGAATCGGATTCTATAACTAGTGTCACAGGAATGGTTCAAAACATAGACAGTTAGAAGAGTCAATTTTCTTGTACTTTAGTCGGCATTGTGCCATTTCTATTTAATTCCGTTGCAATTTCTGTGCTGCGGCGTCAATAAGAAGGTCCAAGGAATACAGTAAACCTGAAGTGAAGCATCGGAATCTAAAACCTGTCGCAGAGGAAAGGTTAAAAACAGAGACAGTAAGAAGAGCCAGTCTTCTTGTACATGAGTCGGCAATGTGCCTTTTGTTTAATTCCAATGCAATTTCTGTGTTTCATCGTCAATAAGAAGGTCAGCTGGATACAGTAAACCTGAAGTGAAGCATCGGAATTTATAACTAGTGTCACAGGAATGGTTCAAAGCATAGACAGGAAGTATAGCCAGTCTTCTTGTACTTGAGTCGGCATTGTGCCTTTTGTATTTAATTCCGATGCAATTTCTGTGTTTCATCGTCAATACGACGGTCAGAGGGATACAGTAAACCTGAAGTGAAGCATCGGAATCTATAACTAGTGGCACAGGAATGGTTCAAAACATAGACAGTAAGAAGAGGCAGTCTTCTTGTACTTAAGTGGGCATTGTGACTTTTGTATTTAGTTCCGATGCAATTTACGGGTTTCATCGTCAATAAGAAGGTCAGAGGGATAAAGTAAACCTGAAGTGAAGCATCGGAATCAATAACTAGTGTCACAGGAATGGTTCAAAACATTGACTGTAAGAAGAGTCAGTCTTTTTGTACCTAAGTCGGCATTGTGCCTTTTGTATTTAATTCCGATGCAATTTCTGTGTTTCATCGTAAATACGAAGGTCAGAGGGATACAGTAAACCTGAAGTGAAGCATCGGAATCTATAACTATTGTCACGGGAATGGTTCAAATCATAGATATTAAGAAGAGTCTGGTTTCTTGTACTTAAGTCGGCGTTGTGCCATTTCTATTTAAATCCAATGCAATTTCTGTGTTTCAACATCAATAACAAGGTCCAAGGGATGCAGTAAACCTGAAATGAAGCATCGTAATCTAAAACCGGTCTCACAGGAAAGGTTAAAAACATGGACAGCAAGAAGAGCCAGTCTTCTTGTACATGAGTCGGCAATGTGCCTTTTGTTTAATTCCAATGCAATTTCTGTGTTTCATCGTCAATAAGAAGGTCAGCTGGATACAGTAAACCTGAAGTGAAGCATCGGAATTTATAACTAGTGTCACAGGAATGGTTCAAAGCATAGACAGGAAGTATAGCCAGTCTTCTTGTAGTTGAGTCGGAATTGTGCCTTTTGTATTTAATTCCGATGCAATTTCTGTGTTTCATCGTCAGTACGACGGCCAGAGGGATACAGTAAACCTGAAGTGAAGCATCGGAATCTATAACAAGTGTAACAGGAATGGTTCAAAACATAGGCAGTAAGAAGAGTCAGTCTTCTTGTACTTAAGTCTGCATTGTGCCTTTTGTATATAATTCAAATGCAATTTCTGTGTTTCATCGTCAATAAGAAGGTCAGAGGGATTCAGTAAACCTAAAGTGAAGCATCGGAATCTATAACTAGTGTCACAGGAATGGTTCAAAACATAGACAGTAAGAAGAGTCAGTTTTCTTGTACTTAAGTCGGCATTGTGCCTTTTGTATGTAATTCCGAAGCAATTTCTGTCTTTCATCGCCAATAAGAAGGTCAGAGGGATACATTAAAGCTGAAGTGAAGCATCGGAATCTATAACTAGTGTCACAGAAATGGTTCAAGACATAGACAGAAGAAGAGCCAGTCATCTTGTACTTGAGTCGGCATTGTGCCTTTTGTATTTAATTCCGATGCAATTTATGTGTTTCTTCGTCAATAAGAAGGAAAGTGGGATACAGTAAACCTGAAGTTAAGCATCGGAATCTATAACTAGTGTCACAGGAATGGTTCAAAACATAAACAGTAAGTAGAGTTAGTCTTCTTTTCTTTTAGTCGTAATTGTGCCTTTTGTATTTAATTCCGAAGCAATTTATGTGCTTCATCGTCAATAAGAAGGCCCGCTGGATACAGTAAACCTGAAGTGAAGCTTCGGAATCTATAACTAGTGTCACAGGAATGGTTGAAAACATAGACAGTAAGAAGAGCCAGTCTTCTTGTACTTAAGTCGGCATTGTGCCTTTTCTATCTAATTCCGATGAATTTTCTGTGTTTGATCGTCAATAAGATGGTCAGAGGGATAAAGTAAACCTGAAGTGAAGCATCGGAATCTATAACTAGTGTCACAGGAATGGTTCAAAATATAGACAGTAAGAACAGTCAGTTTTCTTGTACTTAAGTCGGCATTGTGCCTTTTGTATTTAATTCCGATGCAATTTCTGTGTTTCATCGTCAACACGACGGTCACAGGGATACAGTAAACCTGAAGTGAAGCATCGGAATCTATAACTAGTGTCACAGGAATAGTTCAAAACATAAAGAGTAAGAAGAGTCAGTTTTCTTGTACTTAGGTCGGCATTGTGCCTTTTGTATTTAATTCCGATGCAATTTCTGTGTTTCATCGTCAATAAGTATGTCAGAGGGATACAGTAAACCTGAAGTGAAGCATCAGAATCTATAACTAGTGTCACAGGAATGGTTCAAAACATAGACATTAAGAAGAGTCAATTTTCTTGTACTTAAGTCGGCAATGTGCCTTTTGTATGTAATACCGATGCAATTTCAGCATTTCATCTTTAATACGAAGGACAGAGGGATACAGTAAACCTGAAGTGAAGCATCAGAATCTATAACTAGTGTCACAGGAATGGTTCATAACATAGACAGTAAGAAGAGTCAGTCTTCTTGTACTTAAGTCTGCATTGTGCCTTTTGTATATAATTCCGATGCAATTTCTGTGTTTCATCGTCAGTACGACGGTCAGAGGGATACAGTAAACGTGAAGTGAAGCATCGGAATCTATAACTAGTGTCACAGGAATGGTTCAAAACATAGACAGTAAGGAGAGTCAGTCTTCTTGTACTTAAGTCTGCATTGTGCCTTTTGTATATAATTCCGATGCAATTTCTGTGTTTCATCGTCAATAAGAAGCTCAGAGGGATACAGTAAACCTGAAGTGAAGCATCGGAATCTATAACTAGTGTCACAGTAATGGTTCAAAACATAGACAGTTAGAAGAGTCAATTTTCTTGTACTTAAGTCGGCATTGTGCCATTTCTATTTAATGCCGTTGCAATTTCTGTGTTGCGGCGTCAATAAGAAGGTCCAAGGAATACAGTAAACCTGAAGTGAAGCATCGGAATCTAAAACCGGTCTCAGAGGAAAGGATGAAAACAGAGACAGTAGGAAGAGCCAGTCTTCTTGTACATGAGTCGGCATTGAGCCTTTTGTATTTAATTCCGAAGCAGTTTCTGTGTTTCATCGTCAATAAGAAGGTCAGCTGGATACAGTAAACCTGAAGTGAAGCATCGGAATCTATAACTAGTGTCACAGGAATGGTGCAAAACACAGACAGTTAGAAGAGTCAATTTTCTTGTACTTAAGTCGGCATTGTGCCATTTCTATTTAATGCCGTTGCAATTTCTGTGTTGCGGCGTCAATAAGAAGGTCCAAGGAATACAGTAAACCTGAAGTGAAGCATCGGAATCTAAAACAGGTCTCAGAGGAAAGGATGAAAACAGAGACAGTAAGAAGAGCCAGTCTTCTTGTACATGAGTCGGCATTGTGCCTTTTGTAATTAATTCCGATGCAATTTCTGTGTTTAATCGTCAATACGAAGGTCAGAGGGATACAGTAAACCTGAAGTGAAGCATCGGAATCTATAACTAGTGGCACAGGAATGGTTCAAAACATAGACAGTAAGAAGAGTCAGTCTTCTTGTACTTAAGTCGGCATTGTGCCTTTTGTATTTAATTCCGATGCATTTTCTGTGTTTCTTCGTCAATAAGAGGGTCAGAGGGATACAGTAAACCTGAAGTGATGCATCGGAATCTATAACTGGTGTCACAGGAATGGTTCAAATCATAGACAGTAAGAAGAGGCAGTCTTCTTGTACTTAAGTGGGCATTGTGACTTTTGTATTTAGTTCCGATGCAATTTACGGGTTTCATCGTCAATAAGAAGGTCAGAGGGATAAAGTAAATCTGAAGTGAAGCATCGGAATCAATAACTAGTGTCACAGGAATGGTTCAAAACATTGACAGTAAGAAGAGTCAGTCTTTTTGTACCTAAGTCGGCATTGTGCCTTTTGTATTTAATTCCGATGCAATTTCTGTGTTTCATCGTCAATACGAAGATCAGAGGGATACAGTAAACCTGAAGTGAAGCATCGGAATCTATAACTAGTGTAACAGGAATGGTTCAAAACATAGACAGTAAGAAGAGTAAGTTTTCTTGTACTTAAGTCGTCATTGTGCCTTTTGTATTTAATTCCGATGCAATTTCTGTGTTTCATCGTCAATAAGAAGGTCACGGGGATACAGTAAACCTGAAGTGAAGCTTCGGAATCTATAACTAGTGCTACAGGAATGGTTCAAATCATTAACAGTAAGAAGAGTCTGTTTTCTTGTCCTTAGGTCGGCATTGTGCCTTTTGTATTTAGTTCCGATGAAATTTCTGTGTTTCATCGTCAATAAGAAGGTCAGAGGGATACAGTAAACCTGAAGTGAAGCATCAGAATCTATAACTAGTGTCACAGAAATGGTTCAAAACATTGACAGTAAGAAGATTCAGTTTTCTTGTACATAAGTTGGCATTGTGCCTTTTGTATGTAATTCCGATGCAATTTTTGCATTTCATCTTTAATACGAAGGACAGAGGGATACAGTAAACCTGAAGTGAAGCATCAGAATCTATAACTAGTGTCACAGGAATGGTTCAAAACACAGACAGTAAGAAGAGACAGTCTTCTTGTACTTAAGTCTGCATTGTGCCTTTTGTATATAATTCCGATGCAATTTCTGTGTTTCATCGTCAGTACGACGGTCAGAGGGATACAGTAAACCTGAAGTGAAGCATCGGAATCCATAACTAGTGTCACAGGAATGGTTCAAAACATTGACAGTAAGAAGAGTCTGTCTTCTTGTACTTAAGTCTGCATTGTGCCTTTTGTATATAATTCCGATGCAATTTCTGTGTTTCATCGTCAATAAGAAGCTCAGAGGGATACAGTAAACCTGAAGTGTAGCATCGGAATCTATAACTAGTGTCGCAAGAACGTATCAAAACATAGACAGTAAGAAGAATCTGTTTTCTTATACTTAAGTCGGCATTGGGCCTTTTGTATTTAATGCCGATGCAATTTCTGTGTATCAACGTCAATAAGAAGGTCAGAGGGATACAGTAAACCTGAAGTGAAGCATCGGAATCTATAACTAGTGTCACCGGAATGGTTCAAAACATAGACAATAAGAAGGGTCAGTCTTCTTGTACTTAAGTCGGCATTGTGCCTTTTGTATTTAATTCCGATGCAATGTATGTGTTTCTTCGTCAATGAGGTCAGAGGGATACAGTAAACCGGAAGTGAAGTATCGGAATCTATAACTAGTGTCACAGGAATGGTTCAAAACATAGACTGTAAGAAGGGTCTGTTTTCTTGTACTTATGTCGCCATTGTGCTTTTGTATGTAATTCCGATGCAATTTCAGTGTTTCATCGTCAATAAGAAGGTCAGAGGGATATAGTAAAAATGAAGTGAAGCATCGGAATCTATAACAAGTGTCACAGGAATGGTTCAAAACATAGACAGTTAGAAGAGTTAATTTTCTTGTACTTAAGTCGGCATTGTGCCATATCTATTTAATGCCGTTGCAATTTCTGTGTTGCGGCGTCAATAAGAAGGTCCAAGGAATACAGTAAACCTGAAGTGAAGCATCGGAATCTAAAACCGGTCTCAGAGGAAAGGATGAAAACAGAGACAGTAAGAAGAGCCAGTCTTCTTGTACATGAGTCGGCATTGAGCCTTTTGTATTTAATTCCGATGCAATTTCTGTGTTTCATCGTCAATAAGAAGGTCAGCTGGATACAGTAAACCTGAAGTGAGGCATCGGAATCTATAACTAGGGTCACAGGAATGGTGCAAAACACAGACAGTTAGAAGAGTCAATTTTCTTGTACTTAAGTCGGCATTGTGCCATTTCTATTTAATGCCGTTGCAATTTCTGTGTTGCGGCGTCAATAAGAAGGTCCAAGGAATACAGTAAACCTGAAGTGAATCATCGGAATCTAAAACCGGTCTCAGAGGAAAGGATGAAAACCGAGACAGTAAGAAGAGCCAGTCTTCTTGTACATGAGTCAGCATTGTGCCTTTTGTATTTAATTCCGATGCAATTTCTGTGTTTCATCGTCAATAAGAAGGTCAGCTGGATACAGTAAACCTGAAGTAAAGCATCGGAATCTATAACTAGTGTCACAGGAATGGTGCAAAACATAGACTGGAAGTATAGCCAGTCTTCTTGTACTTGAGTCGGCATTGTGCCTTTTGTATTTAATTCCAATGCAATTTCTGTGTTTCATCGTCAATACGACGGTCAGAGGGATACAGTAAACCTGAAGTGAAGCATCGGAATCTATAACTAGTGGCACAGGAATGGTTCAAAACATAGACAGTAAGAAGAGTCAGTCTTCTTGTACCTAAGTCGGCATTGAGCCTTTTGTATTTAATTCCGATGCATTTTCTGTGTTTCTTCGTCAATAAGAGGGTCAGAGGGATACAGTAAACCTGAAGTGATGCATCGGAATCTATAACTAGTGTCACAGGAATGGTTCAAAACATGGACAGTAAGAAGAGGCAGTCTTCTTGTACTTAAGTGGGAATTGTGACTTTTGTATTTAGTTCCGATGCAATTTACGGGTTTCATCGTCAATAAGAAGGTCAGAGGGATAAAGTAAACCTGAAGTGAAGCATCGGAATCAATAACTAGTGTCACAGGAATGGTTCAAAACATTGACAGTAAGAAGAGTCAGTCTTTTTGTACCTAAGTCGGCATTGTGCCTTTTGTATTTAATTCCGATGCAATTTCTGTGTTTCATCGTCAATACGAAGATCAGAGGGATACAGTAAACCTAAAGTGAAGCATCGGAATCTATAACTATTGTCACGGGAATGGTTCAAAACATAGATATTAAGAAGAGTCTGTTTTCTTGTACTTAAGTCGGCATTGTGCCATTTCTATTTAAATCCAATGCAATTTCTGTGTTTCATCGTCAATAACAAGGTCCAAGGGATGCAGTAAACCTGAAAGGAAGCATCGGAATCTAAAACCGGTCTCACAGGAAAGGTTCAAAACATGGACAGTAAGAAGAGATAGTCTTCTTGTAGTTGAGTCGGAATTGTGCCTTTTGTATTTAATTCCAATGCAATATCTCTGTTTCATTGTCAGTACGACGGCCAGAGGGATACAGTAAACCTGAAGTGAAGCATCGGAATCTATAACTAGTGTAACAGGAATGGTTCAAAACATAGACAGTAAGAAGAGTCAGTCTTCTTGTACTTAAGTCTGCATTCTGCCTTTTGTATATAATTCCGATGCAATTTCTGTGTTTCATCGTCAATAAGAAGATCAGAGGGATACAGTAAACCTGAAGTGAAGCATCGGAATCTATAACTAGTGTCACAGGAATGGTTCAAAACATAGACAGTAAGAAGAGTCATATTTCTTGTACTTAAGTGGGCATTGTGCCTGTTGTATTTAGTTCCGATGCAATTACTGTGTTTCATCAACAATAAGAAGGTCAGAGGGTTACAGTAAACCTGAAGTGAAGCATCGGAGTCTATAACTAGTGTCACATGAATGGTACAAACATAGACAGTAAAAAGAGGCAGTTTTCTTGTACTTAAGTCGGCATTGTGCCTTTTGTATTTAATTCCGATGCAATTTCTGTGTTTCATTGTCAATAAGGAGGTCAGAGGGTTACAGTAAACTTGAAGTGAAGCATCGGAATCTAAAACCGGTCTCAGAGGAAAGGTTCAATACAAAGACAGTAAGAAGAGCCAGTCTTCTTGTACATGAGTCGGCATTGTGCCTTTTGTATTTAACTCCGATGCAATTTCTGTGTTTCATCGTCAATAAGAAGGTCAGCTGAATACAGTAAACCTGAAGCGAAGCATCGTAATCTATAACTAGTGTCACAGGAATGGTTCAAAACATAGACAGGTCGTATAGCCAGTCTTCTTGTACTTGAGTCGGCATTGTGCGTTTTGTATTTACTTCCGATGCAATTTCTGTGTTTCATCGTCAATACGACGGTGAGAGGGATACAGTAAACCTGAAGTGAAGCATCGGAATCTATAACTAGTGCCACAGGAATAATTCAAAGCATAGACAGTAAGAAGTGTCAGTCTTCTAGTACTTAAGTCGGCATTGTGCCGTTTGTATTTAACTCCGATCCATTTCCTGTGTATCATCGTCAATAAGAGGGGCAGAGGGATACAGTAAACCGGAAGTGATGCATCGGAATCTATAACTAGTGTATCTGGAATGGTTCTAAACATAGATATTAGGAAGAGTCTGTTTTCTTGTACTTAAGTCGGCGATGTGCCTTTTCTATTTAATTACGATGCAATTTCTGTGTTTCGTCGTCAATAACAAGGTCCAAGGGATACAGTAAACCTGAAGTGAAGCATCGGAATCTATAACTAGTGTCACAGGAATGGTTCAAAACATAGACAGTAAGGAGAGCCCATTCTCTTGTACTTATGTCGGCATTGTGCCTTTTCTATATTAATCCGATGCAATTTCTGTGTTTCGGCGTCAATAAGAAGGTCGAAGGGAAACAATGAACCTGAAGTAAAGCATCGGAATCTAAAACCGGTCACAGAGGAAAGGTTCAAACATAGACAGTATGAAGAGCCAGTCTTCTTGTGCATGAGTCGGCATTGTGTCTTTTGTATTTAATTCCGATGCAATTTACGTGTTTCATCGTCAATAAGAAGGTCAGAGGGATACAGTAAACCTAAAGTGAAGCATCGGAAACTATAACCAGTGTCACAGGAGTGGTTCAAAACATAAACAGTAAGAAGAGTCAGTTTTCATGTTCTTAGGTCGGCATTGTGCCTTTCGTATTCTATTCCGATGCAATTTCTGTGTTTCATCGTCAATAAGAAGGTCAGAGGGATACAGTAAACCTGAAGTGAAGCATCGGAATCTATAACTAGTGTCACAGGAATGGTTCAAAGCATAGACAGTAAGAAGAGTCAGTCTTCTTGTACTTATGTCTGCATTGTGCCTTTTGTATGTAATTCCGATGCAATTTCTGTGTCTCATTGTCAATAAGAAGGTCAGAGGGATACAGTAAACCTGAAGTGAAGCATCGGAAACTATAACCAGTGTCACAGGATTGGTTCAAAACATAGAGAGTAAGAATAGTCAATTTTCTTGTACTTAAGTCGGCATTGTGCCTTTTCTATTTAATTCCGATGGAATTTCTGTGATTCGGCGTCAATAAGAAGGTCCAAGGGACACAGTAAACCTGAAGTGAAGCATGGGAATCTAAAACCGGTTTTAGAGGAAAGATTCAAAACATAGACAGTAAGGAGAGCCAGTCTTCTTATACATGAGTCGGCATTGTGCCTTTTGTATTTAATTCCGATGCAATTTCTATGTTTCATCGTCAATAAGAAGGTAATCTGGATACAGGAAACCTGAAGCGAAGCATCGGAATCTATAACTAGTGTCACAGGAATGGTTCAAAACATAGACAGGAAGTACAGCCAGTCTTCTTGTACTTGAGTCGGCATTGTGCCTTTTGTATTTAATTCCGATGCAATTTCTGTGTTTCATCGCCAGTACGACGGTCAGAAGGATACAGTAAACCTGAAGTGAAGCATCGGAATCTATTACTAGTGTCACAGGAATGGTTCAAAACAAAGACAGTAAGAAGAGGCAGTCTTCTTGTACTTATTTCGGCATTGTGCCTTTTGTATTTAATTAAGATGCAATTTCTGTGGTTCATCGTCAATAATAAGGTCAGAGGGATTCAATATACCTGAAGTGAAGCATCGGAATCTGTAACTAGTGTCGCAGGAATGGTTCAAATCATAGACAGTAAGATGAGTCAGTCTTCTTGTACTTATTTCTGCATTGTGCATTTTGTATTTAATTAAGATGCAATTTCTGTGCTTCATCGTCAATAAGAAGGTCAAAGGGATACAATAAGCCAGAAGTGAAGCATCGGAATCTATAACTAGTGTCACAGGAACGGTTCAAAACATAGACAGTAAGAAGAGTCAGTCTTCTTGTACTTAAGTCGGCATTGTGCCTTTTGTATTTAATTCCGATGCAATGTATGGGTTTCTTCGTCAATGAGGTCAGAGGGATACAGTAAACCGGAAGTGAAGTATCGGAATCTATAACTAGTGTCACAGGAATGGTTCAAAACATAGACTGTAAGAAGGGTCTGTTTTCTTGTACTTATGTCGCCATTGTGCTTTTGTATGTAATTCCGATGCAATTTCAGTGTTTCATCTTCAATAAGAAGGTCAGAGGGATATAGTAAACCTGAAGTGAAGCATCGGAATCTATAACTAGTGTCACAGGAATGGTTCAAAACATAGACAGTTAGAAGAGTTAATTTTCTTGTACTTAAGTCGGCATTGTGCCATTTCTATTTAATGCCGTTGCAATTTCTGTGTTGCGGCGTCAATAAGAAGGTCCAAGGAATACAGTAAACCTGAAGTGAAGCATCGGAATCTAAAACCGGTCTCAGAGGAAAGGATGAAAACAGAGACAGTAAGAAGAGCCAGTCTTCTGTACATGAGTCGGCATTGAGCCTTTTGTATTTAATTCCGATGCAATTTCTGTGTTTCATCGTCAATAAGAAGGTCAGCTGGATACAGTAAACCTGAAGTGAAGCATCGGAATCTATAACTAGTGTCACAGGAATGGTGCAAAACACAGACAGTTAGAAGAGTCAATTTTCTTGTACTTAAGTCGGCATTGTGCCATTTCTATTTAATGCCGTTGCAATTTCTGTGTTGCGGCGTCAATAAGAAGGTCCAAGGAATACAGTAAACCTGAAGTGAATCATCGGAATCTAAAACCGGTCTCAGAGGAAAGGATGAAAACCGAGACAGTAAGAAGAGCCAGTCTTCTTGTACATGAGTCGGCATTGTGCCTTTTGTATTTAATTCCGATGCAATTTCTGTGTTTCATCGTCAATAAGAAGGTCAGCTGGATACAGTAAACCTGAAGTGAAGCATCGGAATCTATAACTAGTGTCACAGGAATGGTGCAAAACATAGACAGGAAGTATAGCCAGTCTTCTTGTACTTGAGTCGGCATTGTGCCTTTTGTATTTAATTCCGATGCAATTTCTGTGTTTCATCGTCAACACGACGGTCACAGGGATACAGTAAACCTGAGGTGAACCATCGGAATCTATAACTAGTGGCACAGGAATGGTTCAAAACATAGACAGTAAGAAGAGTCAGTCTTCTTGTACTTAAGTCGGCATTGAGCCTTTTGTATTTAATTCCGATGCATTTTCTGTGTTTCTTCGTCAATAAGAGGGTCAGAGGGATACAGTAAACCTGAAGTGATGCATCGGAATCTATAACTAGTGTCACAGGAATGGTTCAAAACATAGACAGTAAGAAGAGGCAGTCTTCTTGTACTTAAGTGGGAATTGTGACTTTTGTATTTAGTTCCGATGCAATTTACGGGTTTCATCGTCAATAAGAAGGTCAGAGGGATAAAGTAAACCTGAAGTGAAGCATCGGAATCAATAACTAGTGTCACAGGAATGGTTCAAAACATTGACAGTAAGAAGAGTCAGTCTTTTTGTACCTAAGTCGGCATTGTGCCTTTTGTATTTAATTCCGATGCAATTTCTGTGTTTCATCGTCAATACGAAGATCAGAGGGATACAGTAAACCTAAAGTGAAGCATCGGAATCTATAACTATTGTCACGGGAATGGTTCAAAACATAGATATTAAGAAGAGTCCGTTTTCTTGTACTTAAGTCGGCATTGTGCCATTTCTATTTAAATCCAATGCAATTTCTGTGTTTCGTCGTCAATAACAAGGTCCAAGGGATGCAGTAAACCTGAAAGGAAGCATCGGAATCTAAAACCGGTCTCACAGGAAAGGTTCAAAACATGGACAGTAAGAAGAGATAGTCTTCTTGTAGTTGAGTCGGAATTGTGCCTTTTGTATTTAATTCCAATGCAATATCTCTGTTTCATCGTCAGTACGACGGCCAGAGGGATACAGTAAACCTGAAGTGAAGCATCGGAATCTATAACTAGTGTAACAGGAATGGTTCAAAACATAGACAGTAAGAAGAGTCAGTCTTCTTGTACTTAAATCTGCATTCTGCCTTTTGTATATAATTCCGATGCAATTTCTGTGTTTCATCGTCAATAAGATGATCAGAGGGATACAGTAAACCTGAAGTGAAACATCGGAATCTATAACTAGTGTCACAGAAATGGTTCAAAACATAGACAGTAAGAAGAGTCAGTCTTCTTGTACTTAAGTCGTCATTGTGCATTTTGTATTTAATTCAGATACAATTACTGTGTTTCATCGTCAATAAGAAGGTCAGAGGGATACAGTAAACCTGAAGTGAAGCATCGGAATCTATAACTAGTGTCACAGGATAGGTTCAAAACATAGACAGTAAGAAGAGTCATATTTCTTGTACTTAAGTGGGCATTGTGCCTTTTGTATTTAATTCCGATGCAATTACTGTGTTTCATCAACAATAAGAAGGTCAGAGGGTTACAGTAAACCTGAAGTGAAGCATCGGAGTCTATAACTAGTGTCACATGAATGGTACAAACATAGACAGTAAAAAGAGGCTGTTTTCTTGTACTTAAGTCGGTTTTGTGCCTTTTGTATTTAACTCCGATGCAATTTCTGTGTTTCATCGTCAATAAGAAGGTCAGCTGGATACAGTAAACCTGAAGCGAAGCATCGTAATCTATAACTAGTGTCACAGGAATGGTTCAAAACATAGACAGGTCGTATAGCCAGTCTTCTTGTACTTGAGTCGGCATTGTGCGTTTTGTATTTACTTCCGATGCAATTTCTGTGTTTCATCGTCAATACGACGGTGAGAGGGATACAGTAAACCTGAAGTGAAGCATCGGAATCTATAACTAGTGCCACAGGAATAATTCAAAGCATAGACAGTAAGAAGTGTCAGTCTTCTAGTACTTAAGTCGGCATTGTGCCGTTTGTATTTAACTCCGATCCATTTCCTGTGTATCATCGTCAATAAGAGGGTCAGAGGGATACAGTAAACCTGAAGTGATGCATCGGAATCTATAACTAGTGTATCTGGAATGGTTCTAAACATAGATATTAGGAAGAGTCTGTTTTCTTGTACTTAAGTCGGCAATGTGCCTTTTCTATTTAATTACGATGCAATTTCTGTGTTTCGTCGTCAATAACAAGGTCCAAGGGATACAGTAAACCTGAAGTGAAGCATCGGAATCTAAAACCGGTCTCACACGGAAGGTTCAAAACACAGACAGTAAGAAGAGCCAGTCTTCTTGTACTTGAGTCGGCATTGTGCCTTTTCTATATTAATCCGATGCAATTTCTGTGTTTCGGCGTCAATAAGAAGGTCGAAGGGAAACAATGAACCTGAAGTAAAGCATCGGATTCTAAAACCGGTCACAGAGGAAAGGTTCAAACATAGACAGTATGAAGAGCCAGTCTTCTTGTGCATGAGTCGGCATTGTGTCTTTTGTATTTAATTCCGATGCAATTTACGTGTTTCATCGTCAATAAGAAGGTCAGAGGGATACAGTAAACCTAAAGTGAAGCATCGGAAACTATAACCAGTGTCACAGGAATGGTTCAAAACATAAACAGTAAGAAGAGTCAGTTTTCATGTTCTTAGGTCGGCATTGTGCCTTTCGTATTTTATTCCCATGCAATTTCTGTGTTTCATCGTCAATAAGAAGGTCAGAGGGATACAGTAAACCTGAAGTGAAGCATCGGAATCTATAACTAGTGTCACAGGAATGGTTCAAAGCATAGACAGTAAGAAGAGTCAGTATTCTTGTACTTATGTCGGCATTGTGCCTTTTCTATTTAATTCCGATGGAATTTCTGTGATTCGGCGTCAATAAGAAGGTCCAAGGGACACAGTAAACCTGAAGTGAAGCATCGGAATCTAAAACCGGTTTTAGAGGAAAGATTCAAAACATAGACAGTAAGGAGAGCCAGTCTTCTTATACATGAGTCGGCATTGTGCCTTTTGTATTTAATTCCGATGCAATTTCTATGTTTCATCGTCAATAAGAAGGTAATCTGGAAACAGGAAACCTGAAGCGAAGCATCGGAATCTATAACTAGTGTCACAGGAATGGTTCAAAACATAGACAGGAAGTACAGCCAGTCTTCTTGTACTTGAGTCGGCATTGTGCCTTTTGTATTTAATTCCGATGCAATTTCTGTGTTTCATCGTCAGTACGACGGTCAGAGGGATACAGTAAACCTGAAGTGAAGCATCGGAATCTATAACTAGTGTCACAGGAATGGTTCAAAACAAAGACAGTAAGAAGAGGCAGTCTTCTTGTACTTATGTCGGCATTGTGCCTTTTGTATTTAATTAAGATGCAATTTCTGGGGTTCATCGTCAATAATAAGGTCAGAGGGATTCAATATACCTGAAGTGAAGCATCGGAATCTGTAACTAGTGTCGCAGGAATGGTTCAAATCATAGACAGTAAGATGAGTCAGTCTTCTTGTACTTATTTCTGCATTGTGCTTTTTGTATTTAATTAAGATGCAATTTCTGTGCTTCATCGTCAATAAGAAGGTCAAAGGGATACAATAAGCCTGAAGTGAAGCATCGGAATCTATAACTAGTGTCACAGGAACGGTTCAAAACATAGACAGTAAGAAGAGTCAGTCTTCTTGTACTTAAGTCGGCATTGTTACTTTTGTATATAATTCCCATGCAATTTCTGTGTTTCATCGTCAATAAGAAGCTCAGAGGGATACAGTAAACCTGCAGTAAAGCATCGGGATGTATAACTAGTGTCACAGGAATGGTTCAAAGCATAGACAGTAAGAAGAGTCAGTCTTTTTGTACTTAAGTCGGCATTGGGACTTTTGTATTTAATTCCGATGCAATTTCTGTGTTTCATCGTCAATAGGAAGGTCAGAGGGATACAGTAAAACTGAAGTGAAGCATCGGAATCTGTAACTAGTGTCACAGGAATGGTTCAAAACATAGACAGTAAGAAGGGTCAGTCTTCTTGTACTTAAGTCGGCATTGCGCCTTTTGAACTTAATTCCGATGCAATTTACGTGTTTCATCGTCAATAAGAAGGTCAGAGGGATACAGTAAATGTGATGTGAAGCATCGGAATCTATAACTAGTGTCACAGGAATGGTTCAAAGCATAGACAGTAAGAAGAGTCAGTCTTCTTGTGCTTAGGTCTGCATTGTGCCTTTTGTATGTAATTCCGATGCAATTTCTGTGTCTCATTGTCAATAAGAAGGTCAGAGGGATACAGTAAACCTGAAGTGATGCATCGGAATCAGTAACTAGTGTCACAGGAATGGTTCAAAACATAGACTGTAAGAAGGGTCAGTCTTCTTGTACTTAAGTCGGCATTGCGCCTTTTGTATTTAATTCCGAAGCAATATCTGTGTTTCTTCGTCAATACGAAGGTCAGAGGGATACAGTAAACCGGAAGTGAAGCATCGGAATCTATAACTAGTGTCACAGAAATGGTTCAAAAATAGAAATTAAGAAGAGCCAGTCTTCTTGTACTTGAGTCGGCATTCTGCCTTTTGTATTTAATTCCGATGCAATTTCTGTGTTTCATCGTCAATAAGAAGGTCAGAGGGATACAGTAAACCTGAAGTGAAGAATCGAAATCTATAACTAGTGTCACAGGAATCGTTCAAAACATAGGCAGTGAGATCAGTCAGTCTTCTTGTACTTAAGTCGGCATTGTGCCTTTTGTATTTAATTCCGATGCATTTTACGTATTTCATCGTCAATAAGAAGGTCAGAGGGATACAGTAAACATGAAGTGAAGCATAGGAATCTAAAACCGGTCTCAGAGGAAAGGTTCAAAACATAGACAGTAAGAAGAGTCAGTTTTCTTGTACTTAGGTCGGCATTGTGCCTTTTGTATTTAATTCCGATGCAATTTCTGTGTTTCATCGTCAATAAGAAGGTCCGAGGGATACAGTAAACCTGAAGTGAAGCATCGGAATCTATAACTAGTGTCACAGGAATGGTTCAAACATAGACAGTAAGAAGAGTTAGTCTTCAAGTACTTAAGTCGGCATTGTGCCTTTTGTATTTAATTCCGATGCCATTTCTCTGTTTCATCGCCAATAAGAAGGTCAGAGGGATACAGTAAATCTGAAGTGAAGCATTGAAATCTATAACTAGTGTCATAGGAATGGTTCAAAATATAGACAGTAAGAAGAGTGAGTTTTCTTGTACTTAAGTCGGCATTGTGCCTTTTGTATTTTATTTCGATGCATTTTCTGTGTTTCATCGTCAATAAGAAGGTCACAGGTATACAGTAAACCTGAAGTGAAGCATCGGAATCTATAACTAGTGTCACAGGAATGGTTCAAGACATAAACAGTAAGAAGAGTCAGTTTTCTTGTTCTTAGGTCGGCATTGTGCCTTTTGTATTTAATTCCGATGCAATTTCTGTGTTTCACCGTCAATAAGAAGGTCCAAGGGATACAGTAAACCTGAAGTGAAGCATCGGAATGAAAACCGGTCTCAGAGGAAAGGTTCAAAACATAGACAGTAAGTAGAGCCAGTCTTCTTGTACTTGAGTCGGCATTGTGCCTTTTGTATTTAATTAAGATGCAATACCTGTGTTTCATTGTCAATAAGAAGGTCAAAGGGATACAGTAAACCTGAAATGAAGCATCGGAATCTATAACTACTGTTACAGGAAAGGTTCTAACATAGACACTGAGAGAGTCAATTTTCTTGTACTTAAGTCGGCATTGTGCCTTATCTATTTAATTCCGATGCAATTTTTGTGTTTTGGCGTCAATAAGAAGGTCCAAGGGATACAATTAACCTGAAGTGAAGCATCAGAATCTAATACCGGTCTCAGAGGAAAGGTTCAAACATAGACAGTATGAAGAGCCAGTCTTCTTGTACATGAGTCGGCATTGTGCCT
Organism: Schistocerca serialis cubense; assembly: GCF_023864345.2. NCBI lineage: Eukaryota > Metazoa > Arthropoda > Insecta > Orthoptera > Acrididae > Schistocerca > Schistocerca serialis. The sequence continues at coordinate 8,405,623 of NW_026047617.1, forward strand.
TTTGTATTTAATTCCGATGAAATTTCTGTGTTTCATCGTCAATATGAAGGTCAGCTGGATACAGTAAACCTGAAGCGAAGCATCGGAAACTATAACTAGTGTCACAGCAATGGTTCAAAACATAGACAGGAAGTATAGCCAGTCTTCTTGTACTTGTGTCAGCATTGTGCCTTTTGTATTTAATTCCGATGCAATTTCTGTGTTCCATCGTCAATACGACGGTGAGAGGGATATAGTAAACCTCAAGTGAAGAATCGGAATCTAAAACCGGTCTCACACGGAAGGTTCAAAACACAGACAGTAAGAAGAGCCAGTCTTCTTGTACTTGAGTCGGCATTGTGCCTTTTGTATTTAATTCCGATGCAATTTCTGTGTTTCATCGTCAGTACGACGGTCAGAGGTATACAGTAAACCTGAAGTGAAGCATCGGAATCTATAGTTAGTGTCCCAGGAATGGTTCAAAACATAAACAGTAAGAAGTGTCAGTTTTCTGGTTCTTAGGTCGGCATTGTGCCTCTTGTATTTAATTCCGATGCAACTTCTGTGTTTCATCGTCAATACGAAGGTCCAAGGGATACAGTAAACCTGAAGTGAAGCATCGGAATCTAAAACCGGTCTCAGAGGAAAGGTTCAAAACATAGACAGTAAGAAGAGTCAGTCTTCTTGTACTTAGGTCGGCATTGTGCCTTTTGTATTTAATTCCGATGCAATTTCTGTGTTTCATCGTCAATAAGAAGGTCCGAGGGATACAGTAAACCTGAAGTGAAGCATCGGAATCTATAACTAGTGTCATAGGAATGGTTCAAAACATAGACAGTAAGAGGAGTCAGTTTTCTTGTACTTAAGTCGGCATTGTGCCTTTTGTATTTTATTCCGATGCATTCTCTGTAATTCATCGTCAATATGAAGGTGACAGGGATACAGTTAACCTGAAGTGAAGCATCGGAATCTATAACTAGTGTCACAGGAATGGTTCAAAACATAAACAGTAAGAAGAGTCAGTTTTCTTGTTGTTAGGTCGGCATTGTGCCATTCGTATTTAATTCAGATGCAATTTCTGTGTTTCATCGTCAATAAGAAGTCCAAAGGATACAGTAAACCTGAAGTGAAGCATAGGAATCAAAACCGATCTCAGAGGAAAGGTTCAAAACATAGACAGTAAGAAGAGCCTGTCTTCTTGTACTTGAGTCGGCATTGTGCCTTTTGTATTTAATTCCGATGCAAATTGTGTGTTTCATCGTCAGTACGACGGTCAGAGGGATACAGCAAACCTGAAGTGAAGCATCGGAATCTATAACTAGTCTCACAGGAATGGTTCAAAACATAGACAGTAAGGAGAGTCACTCTTCATATGCTGAAGTCGGCATTGTGCCTTTTGTATTTAATTCCGATGCAATTTCTCTGTTTCATCGTCAATAAGAAGGTCAGCTGGATACAATAAACCTGAAGCGAAGCATCGGAAACTATAACTAGTGTCACAGGAATGGTTCAAAACATAGAAAGGAAGTATAGCCAGACTTCTTGTACTTGTGTCAGCATTGTGCCTTTGTATTTAATTCCGATGCAATTTCTGTGTTTCATCGTCAATACGACGGTGAGAGGGATACAGTAACCTGAAGTGAAGCATCGGAATCTATAACTAGTGTCACAGGAATAATTCAAATCATAGACAGTAAGAAGAGTGAGTCTTCTAGTACTTAAGTCGGCATTGTGCCGTTTGTATTTAATTTTGATGCATTTTCTGTGTTTCATCGTCAATAAGAGGCTCAGAGGGATACAGTAAACCTGAAGTGATGCATCAGAATCTTCAACCTGTGTATCTGGAATGGTTCTAAACATAGATATTAAGAAGAGTCTGTTTTCTTGTACTTAAGTCGGCATTGTGTCTTTTGTATTTTATTCCGATGCAATTTCTGTGTTTCATCGTCAATAAGAAGATCACAGGGATACAGTAAACATAAAGTGAAGCATCGGAATCTATAACTAGGGTCACAGGAATAGTTCAAAATACAAACAGTAAGAAGAGTCAGTTTTCATGTTCTTAGGTCGGCATTGTGCCTTTCGTATTTTATTCCGATGCAATTTCTGTGTTTCATCGTCAATAAGAAGGTCAGAGGGATACAGTAAACCTGACGTGAAGCATCGGAATCTATAACTAGTGTCACAGGAATGTTTCAAAGCATAGACAGTAAGTAGAGTCTGTCTTCTTGTACTTAAGTCTGCATTGTGCCTTTTGTATGTAATTCCGATGCAATATCTGTGTTTCATTGTCAATAAGAAGGTCAGAGGGATACAGAAAACCTGAAGTGAAGCATCGGAATCTATAACCAGTGTCACAGGAATGGTTCAAAACATAGACAGTAAGAATAGTCAATTTTCTTGTACTTATCTCGGCATTGTGCCTTTTCTATTTAATTCCGATGCAATTTCCGTGATTCGGCGTCCATAAGAAGGTCCAAGGGATACAGTAAACCTGAAGTGAAGCATCGGAATCCAAATCGGTTTTAGAGGAAAGATTCAAAACATAGACAGTAAGGGGAGCCAGTCTTCTTGTACATGAGTCGGCATTGTGCCTTTTGTATTTAATTCCAATGCAATTTCTGTGTTTCATCGTCAATAAGAGGGTCATCTGGATACAGGAAACCTGAAGCGAAGCATCGGAATCTATAACTAGTGTCACAGGAATGGTTCAAAACATAGACAGGAAGTATAGCCAGTCTTCTTGTACTTGAGTCGGCATTGTGCATTTTGTATTTAATTCCGATGCAATTTCTGTGTTTCATCGTCAGTACGACGGTCAGAGGGATACAGTAAACCTGAAGTGAAGCATCGGAATCTATAACTAGTGTCACAGGAATGGTTCGAAACATACACAGTAAGAAGAGGCTGTCTTCTTGTACTTATGACGGCATTCTGCCTTTTGTATTTAATTAAGATGCAATTTCTGTGTTTCATCGGCAATAATAAGGTCAGAGAGATTCAATATACCTGAAGTGAAGCATCGTAATCTATAACTAGTGTCGCAGGAATGGTTCAAATCATAGACAGTAAGAAGAGTCAGTCTTCTTGTACTTATTTCTGCATTGTGCCTTTTGTAATTAATTAAGATGCAATTTCTGTGGTTCATCGTCAATAAGAAGGTCAAAGGGATACAGTAAGCCTGAAGTGAAGCATCGGATTCTATAACTAGTGTCACAGGAATGGTTCAAAACATAGACAATAAGAAGAGTCAGTCTTCTTGTACTTAAGTCGGCATTGTTACTTTTGTATATAATTCCGATGCAATTTCTGTGTTTCATCGTTAATAAGAAACTCAGTGGGATACAGTAAACCTGATGTGAAGCATCGGAATCTATAAGTAGTGTCACTGGAATGGTTCAAAACATAGGCAGTAAGAAGAGTCAGTCTTCTTGTACTTAAGTCTACATTGTGCCTTTTGTATGTAATTCCGATGCAATATCTGTGTTTCATTGTCAATAAGAAGGTCAGAGGGATACAGTAAACCCGAAGTGAAGCATCAGAATCTGTAACTAGTGTCACAGGAATGGTTCAAAACATAGACAGTAAGAAGAGTCAGTTTTCTTGTACTTAAGTCGACATTGTGCCTTTTGTATTTAATTCCGATGCAATTTCTGTGTTTCATCGTCAATAAGAAGGTTACAGGGATACAGTAAACCTGAAATGAAGCATCGGAATCTATAACTAGTGTCACAGGAATGGTTCAAAACATAAACAGTAAGAAGAGTCAGTTTTCTTGTACTTAGGTCGGCATTGTACCGTTTGTATTTAATTGCGTTGCAATTTCTGTGTTTCATCGTCAGTACGACGGTCAGAGGGATACAGCAAACCTGAAGTGAAGCATCGGAATCTATAACTAGTCTCACAGGAATGGTTCAAAACTTAGACAGTAAGGAGAGTCAGTCTTCATGTGCTGAAGTCGGCATTGTGCCTTTTGTAATTAATTAAAATGCAATTTTTGTGTTTCATCGTCAATAAGAAGGTCAGCTGGATACAGTAAACCTGAAGCGAAGCATCGGAAACTATAACTAGTGTCACAGGAATGGTTCAAAACATAGACAGGAAGTATAGCCAGTCTTCTTGTACTTGTGTCAGCATTGTGCCTTTTGTATTTAATTCCGATGCAATTTCTGTGCTTCATCGTCAACAAGAAGGTCAAAGGGATACAGTAAACCTGAAATGAAGCATCGGAATCTATAACTAGTGTTACAGGAATGGTTCAAAACATAGACACTAAGGAGAGTCAATTTTCTTGTACTTAAGTCGGCATTGTGCCTTATCTATTTAATTTCGATGCAATTTCTGTGTTTCGGCGTCAATAAGAAGGTCCAAGGGATACAATTAACCTGAAGTGAAGCATCGGAAACTAATAGCGGCCTCAGAGGAAAGGTTCAAACATAGACATTATGAAGAGCAAATCTTCTTGTACATGAGTCGGCATTGTGCCTTTTCTATTTAATTCCGATGCAATTTCTCTGTTTTATCTCAATAAGAAGGTCAGCTGGATACAGTAAACCTGAAGTGAAGCATCGGAAACTATAACTAGTGTCACAGGAATGGTTCAAAACATAGACAGTAAGAAGAGACAGTCTTCTTGTACTTAAGTCGGCATTGTGCCTTTTGTATTTAATTAAGATGCAATATCTGTGCTTCATCGTCAATAAGAAGGTCAAAGGGATACAATAAACCTGAAATGAAGCATCGGAATCTATAACTAGTGTTACAGGAATGGTTCAAAACATAGACAGTAAGGAGATTCCATTTTCTTGTACTTAAGTCGGCACTGTGCCTTTTCTATTTTAATCCGATGCAATTTCTGTGTTTCGGCATCAATAAGAAGGTCCAAGGGATACAATTAACCTGAAGTGAAGCATCGGAATCTAATAGCGGTCTCAGAGGAAAGGTTCAAACATAGACAGTATGAAGAGCCAGTCTTCTTGTACATGAGTCGGCATTGTGCCTTTTGTATTTAATTCCGATGCAATTTCTCTGTTTCATCGTCAATAAGAAGGTCAGCTGGATACAGTAAACCTGAAGCGAAGCATCGGAAACTATAACTAGTGTCACAGAAATGGTTCAAAACATAGACAGGAAGTATAGCCAGTCTTCTTGTACTTGTGTCAGCATTGTGCCTTTTGTATTTAATTCCGATGCAATTTCTGTGTTTCATCGTCAATACGACGGTGAGAGGGATACAGTAAACCTGAAGTGAAGCATCGGAATCTAAAACCGGTTTTAGAGGAAAGATTCAAAACATAGACAGTAAGGAGAGCCAGTCTTCTTGTACATGAGTCGGCATTGTGCCTTTTGTATTTATTTCCGATGCAATTTCTGTGTTTCGTCGTCAATAAGAAGGTCATCTGGATACAGGAAACCTGAAGCGAAGCATCGGAATCTATAACTAGTGTCACAGGAATGGTTCAAAACATAGACAGGAAGTGTAGCATGTCCTCTTGTACTTGAGTCGGCATTGTGCCTTTTGTATTTAATTCCGATGCAATTTCTGTGTTGCGGCGTCAATAAGGAGGTCCAAGGGATACAGTAAACCTGAAGTGAATCATCGGAATCTAAAACCGGTCGCAGAGGAAAGATTCAAAACATAGACTGTAAGAAGAGCCAGTCTTCTTGTACATGAGTCGGCATTGTGCCTTTTGTATTTAATTCCGATGCAATTTCTGTGTTTCATCGTCAATAAGAAGGTCAGCTGGTTACAGTAAACCTGAAGTGAAGCATCGGAATCTAAAACCGGTTTTAGAGGAAAGATTCAAAGCATAGACAGTAAGGAGAGCCAGTCTTCTTGTACATGAGTCGGCATTGTGCCTTTTGTTTTTAATTCCGATGCAATTTCTGTGTTTCATCGTCAATAAGAAGGTCATCTGGATACAGGAAACCTGAAGCGAAGCATCGGAATCTATAACTAGTGTAACAGGAATGTTTCAAAACATAGACAGGAAGTATAGCCAGTCTTCTTGTACTTGAGTCGGCATTGTGCCTTTTGTATTTAATTCCGATGCAATTTCTGTGTTTCATGGTCAGTACGACGGTCAGAGGGATACAGTAAACCTGAAGTGAAGCATCGGAATCTATAACTAGTGTCACAGGAATGTTTCAAAACATAGACAGTAAGAAGAGGCAGTCTTCTTGTACTTATGTCGGCATTGTGCCTTTTGTATTTAAATAAGATGCAATTTCTGTGTTTCATCGGCAATAATAAGGTCAGAGGGATTCAATATACCTGAAGTGAAGCATCGGAATCTATAACTAGTGTCGCAGGAATGGTTCAAATAATAGACAGTAAGAAGAGTCAGTCTTCTTATACTTATTTCTGAATTGTGCCTTTTGTATTTAATTAAGATGCAATTTCTATGCTTCATCGTCAATAAGAAGGTCAAAGGGATACAGTAAGCCTGAAGTGAAGCATCGGAATCCATAACTAGTGTCACAGGATTGGTTCAAAACATAAACAGTAAGAAGAGTCAGTTTTCTTGTTCTTAGGTCGGCATTGTGCCTCTTGTATTTATTTCCGATGCAATTTCTGTGTTTCATCGTCAATAAGAAGGTCCAAGGGATACAGTAAACCAGAAGTGAAGCATCGGAATCTAAAACCGGTCTCAGAGGAAAGGTTCAAAACATAGACAGTAAGAAGAGTGAGTCTTCTTGTACTTGGGTCGGCATTGTGCCTTTTGTATTTCATTCCGATGCAATTTCTGTGTTTCATCGTCAATAAGATGGTCCGAGGGATACAGTAAACCTGAAGTGAAGCATCGGAATCTATAACTAGTGTCACAGGAATGGTTCAAACATAGACAGTAAGAAGAGTTAGTCTTCTTGTCCAGAAGTCGGCATTGTGCCTTTTGTATTTAATTCCGATGCCATTTCTGTGTTTCATCGCAAATAAGAAGGTCAGAGGGATACAGTAAATCTGAAGTGAAGCATTGGAATCTATAACTAGTGTCATAGGAATGGTTCAAAACATAGACAGTAAGAAGAGTCAGTTTTCTTGTACTTAAGTCGGCATTGTGCCTTTTGTATATTATTCCGATGCATTTTCTGTGTTTCATCGTCAATAAGAAGGTCACAGGGATACAGTAAACCAGAAGGGAAGCATCGGAATCTATAACTAGTGTCACAGGAATGGTTCAAACCATAAACAGTAAGAAGAGTCAGTTTTCTTGTTCTTAGGTCGGCATTGTGCCTTTTGTATTTAATTCCGATGCAATTTCTGTGTTTCATCGTCAGTACGACGGTCAGAGGGATACAGCAAACCTGAAGTGAGGCATCGGAATCTATAACTAGTCTCAAAGGAATGGTTCAAAAAATAGACAGTAAGGAGAGTCACTCTTCATGTGCTGAAGTCGCCATTGTGCCTTTTGTATTTAATTAAGATGCAATTTTTGTGTTTCATCGTCAATAATAAGGTCAGAGGGATTCAGTATACCTGAAGTGAAGCATCGGAATCCATAACTAGTCTCGCAGGAATGGTTCAAAACATAGACAGTAAGAAGAGTCAGTCTTCTTGGACTTAAGTCCGCATTGTGCCTTTTGTATTTAATTAAGATGCAATATCCGTGCCTCATCGTCAATAAGAAGGTCAAAGGGATACAGTAAACCTAAAATGATGCATCGGAATCTATAACTAGTGTTACAGGAATGGTTCAAAACATAGACACTAAGGAGAGTCAATTTTCTTGTACTGAAGTCGGCATTGTGCCTTATCTATTTAATTCCGATTCAATTTCTGTGTTTCGGCGTCAATAAGAAGGTCCAAGGGATACAATTAACCTGAAGTGAAGCATCGGAATCTAATACCGGTCTCAGAGGAAAGGTTCAAACATAGACAGTATGAGGAGCCAGTCTTCTTGTACATGAGTCGGCATTGTGCCTTTTGTATTTAATTCCGATGCAATTTCTGTGTTTCATCGTCAATAAGAAGGTCAGAGGGATACAGTAAACCTGAAGTGAAGCATTGGAATCTATAACTAGTGTCATAGGAATGGTTCAAAACATAGACAGTAAGAGGAGTCAGTTTTCTTGTACTTAAGTCGGCATTGTGACTTTTGTGTTTTATTCCGATGCATTTTCTGTGTTTCATCGTCAATAAGAAGGTGACAGGGATACAGTAAACCTGAAGTGAAGCATCGGAATCTATAACTAGTGTCACAGGAATGGTTCAAAACATAAACAGTAAGAAGAGTCAGTTTTCTTGTTCTTAGGTCGGCATTGTGCCTTTTGTATTTAATTCCGATGCAATTTCTGTGTTTCATCGTCAATAAGAAGGTCCAAGGGATACAGTAAACCTGAAGTGAAGCATAGGAATCAAAACCGGTCTCAGAGGAAAGGTTCAAAACATAGACAGTAAGAAGAGCCAGTGTTCTTGCACATGAGTCGGCATTGTGCCTTTTGTATTTAACTCCGAACAATTTCTGTGTTTCATCATCAATAAGAAGGTCAGCTCGATACAGTAAACCTGAAGCGAAGCATCGGACTCTAGAACTTGTGTCACAGGAATGGTTCAAAACATAGACAGGAAGTATAGCCAGTCTTCTTGTACTTGAGTCGGCATTGTGCCTTTTGTATTTAGATCCGATGCAATTTCTGTGTTTCATCGTCAATACGACGGTGAGAGGGATACAGGAAACCTGAAGTGAAGCATCGGAATCTATAACTAGTGTCACAGAAATAATTCAAAACATAGACAGTAGGAAGAGTCAGTCTTCTAGTACTTAAGTCGGCATTGTGCCGTTTGTATGTAATTCCGATGCATTTTCTGTGTTTCATCGTCAATAGGAGGGTCAGAGGGATACAGTAAACCTGAAGTGAAGCATCGGAATCTATAACTAGTCTCACAGGAATGGTTCAAAACATAGACAGTAAGGAGAGTCACTCTTCATGTGCTTAAGGCGGCATTTTGCCTTTTGTATTTAATTAAAATGCAATTTTTGTGTTTCATCGTCAATAAGAAGGTCAGCTGGATACAGTAAACCTGAAGCGAAGCATCGGAAACTATAACTAGTGTCACAGGAATGGTTCAAAACATAGACAGGAAGTATAGCCAGTCTTCTTGTACTTGTGTCAGCATTGTGCCTTTTGTATTTAATTCCGATGCAATTTCTGTGTTTCATCGTCAATACGACGGTGAGAGGGATACAGTAAACCTGAAGTGAAGCATCGGAATCTATAACTAGTGTCACAGGAGTAATTCAAAACATAGTTAGTAAGAAGAGTGAGTCTTCTAGTACTTAAGTCTGCATTGTGCCGTTTGTATTTAATTCCGATGCATTTTCTGTGTTTCATCGTCAATAAGTGGGTCAGAGGGATACAGTAAACCTGAATTGATGCATCGGAACCTATAACTAGTGTCACAGGAATGGTTCAAAACATAAACAGTAAGAAGAGTCAGTTTTCTTGTTCTTAGGTCGGCATTGTGCCTTTTGTATTTAATTCCGATGCAATTTCTGTGTTTCATCGTCAATAAGAAGGTCCAAGGGATACAGTAAACCTGAAGTGAAGCATAGGAATCAAAACCGGTCTCAGAGGAAAGGTTCAAAACATAGACAGTAAGAAGAGCCAGTCTTCTTGCACATGAGTCGGAATTGTGCCTTTTGTATTTAACTCCGATGCAATTTCTGTGTTTCATCATCAATAAGAAGGTCAGCTCAATACAGTAAACCTGAAGCGAAGCATCGGACTCTAGAACTAGTGTCACAGGAATGGTTCAAATCATAGACAGGAAGTATAGCCAGTCTTCTTGTACTTGAGTCGGCATTGTGCCTTTTGTATTTAGATCGGATGCAATTTCTGTGTTTCATCGTCAATACGACGGTGAGAGGGATACAGTAAACCTGAAGTGAAGCATCGGAATCTAAAACCGGTCTCACAGGAAAGGTTCAAAGGACAGACAGTAAGAAGAGCCTGTCTTCTTGTACTTGAGTCGGCATTGTGCCTTTTGTATTTAATTCCGATGCAATTTCTGTGTTTCATCGTTAGTACGACGGTCGGAGGGATACAGCAAACCTGAAGTGAAGCATCGGAATCTATAACTAGTCTCACAGGAATGGATCAAAACATAGACAGTAAGGAGAGTCACTCTTCATGTGCTGAAGTCGGCATTGTGCCTTTTGTATTTAATTAAAATGCAATTTTTGTGTTTCATCGTCAATAAGAAGGTCAGCTGGATACAGTAAACCTGAAGCGAAGCATCGGAAACTATAACTAGTATCACAGGAATGGTTCGAAACATAGACAGGAAGTATAGCCAGTCTTCTTGTACTTGTGTCAGCATTGTGCCTATTGTATTTAATTCCGATGCAATTTCTGTGCTTCATCGTCAACAAGAAGGTCAAAGGGATACAGTAAACCTGAAATGAAGCATCGGAATCTATAACTAGTGTTACAGGAATGGTTCAAAACATAGACACTAAGGAGAGTCAATTTTCTTGTACTTAAGTCGGCATTGTGCCTTATCTATTTAATTTCGATGCAATTTATGTGTTTCGGCGTCAATAAGAAGGTCCAAGGGATACAATTAACCTGAAGTGAAGCATCGGAATCTAATATTGGTCTCAGAGGAAAGGTTCAAACATAGACAGTATGAAGAGCCAGTCTTCTTGTACATGAGTCGGCATTGTGCCTTTTGTATTTAATTCCGATGCAATTTCTCTGTTTCATCGTCAATAAGAAGGTCAGCTGGATACAGTAAACCTCAAGCGAAGCATCGGAAACTATAACTAGTGTCACAGGAATGGTTCAAAACATAGACAGGAAGTATAGCCAGTCTTCTTGTACTTGTGTCAGCATTGTGCCTTTTGTATTTAATTCCGATGCAATTTCTGTGTTTCATCGTCAATACGACGGTGAGAGGGATACAGTAAACCTGAAGTGAAGCATCGGAATCTATACTAGTGTCACAGGAGTAATTCAAAACATAGACAGTAAGAAGAGTGAGTCTTCAAGTACTTAAGTCGGCATTGTGCCGTTTGTATTTAATTCCGATGCATTTTCTGTGATTCATCGTCAATAAGAGGGTCAGAGGGATACGGTAAACCTGAAGTGATGCATCGGAATCTATAACTAGTGTATCTGGAATGGTTCTAATCATAGATATTAAGAAGAGTCTGTTTTCTTGTACTTAAGTCGGCATTGTGCCTTTTCTATTTCATTAAGATGCAATTTCTGAGTTTCGTCGTCAATAACAAGGTCCAAGGCATACAGTAAACCTGAAGTGAAGCATCGGAATCTAAAACCGGTCTCATACGGAAGGTTCAAAACACAGACAGTAAGAAGAGCCAGTCTTCTTGTACTTGAGTCGGCATTGTGCCTTTTGTATTTAATTCCGATGCAATTTCTTTGTTTCATGGTCAGTATGACGGTCAGAGGGATACAGTAAACCTGAAGTGAAGCATCGGAACCTATAACTAGTGTCACAGGAATGGTTCAAAACATAGACAGTAAGGAGAGTCCATTTTCTTGTCCTTAAGTCGGCACTGTGCCTTTTCTATTTTAATCCGATGCAATATCTGTGTTTCGGCGTCAATAAGAAGGTCCAAGGGAAACAATGTACCCGAAGTGAAGCATCGGAATCTAAAACCGGTCACAGAGGAAAGGTTCAAACATAGACAGTATGAAGAGCCAGTCTTCTTGTACATGAGTCGGCATTGTGTCTTTTGTATTTAATTCCGATGCAATTTCTGTGTTTCGTTGTCAATAACGAGGTCCAAGGGATACAGTTTACCTGAAAGGAAGCATCGGAATCTCAAACCGGTCTCACAGGAAAGGTTCAAAACATGGACAGTAAGAAAAGCCAGTCTTCTTGTAGTTGAGTCGGCATTGTGCCTTTTGTATTCAATTCCGATGCAATTTCTGTGTTTCATCGTCAGTACGACGGTCAGAGGTATACAGTAAACCTGAAGTGAAGCATCGGAATCTATAACTAGTGCCGCAGGAATGGTTCAAAACATAGACAGTAAGAAGAGTCAGTGTTCTTGTACTGAAGTCGGCATTGTGCCTTTTGTATTTAATTAAGATGCAAATTCTGTGTTTCAACGTCAACAATAGGGTCAGAGGGATACAGTAAACCTGAAGTGAAGATTCGGAATCCATAACTAGTGTCACAGGAATGGTTGAAAACATAGACAGTAAGAAGAGTCAGTCTTCTTGTACTTAAGTCGGACATGTGCCTTTTGTATTTAATTCCGATGCAATTTACGTGTTTCATCGTCAATAAGAAGGTCAGAGGGATACAGTAAACCTGAAGTGAAGCATCGGAATCTATAACTAGTGTCACAGGAATGGTTCAAATCATAGACAGTAAGAAGAGTCAGTTTTCTTGTACTTAAGTCGGCATTGTGTCTTTTGTATTTTATTCCGATGCAACTTCTGTGTTTCATCGTCAATAAGAAGGTCACAGGGATACAGTAAACATGAAGTGAAGCATCGGAATCTATAACTAGGGTCACATTAATGGTTCAAAATACAAACAGTAAGAAGAGTCAGTTTTCATGTTCTTAGGTCGGCATTGTGCCTTTCGTATTTTATTCCGATGCAATTTCTGTGTTTCATCGTCAATAAGAAGGTCAGAGGGATACAGTAAACCTGAAGTGAAGCATCGGAATCTATAACTAGTGTCACAGGAATGGTTCAAAGCATAGACAGTAAGAAGAGTCAGTCTTCTTGTACTTAAGTCTGCATTGTGCCTTTTGTATGTAATTCCGATGCAATATCTGTGTTTCATTGTCAATAAGAAGGTCAGAGGGATACAGTAAACCTGAAGTGAAGCATCGGAATCTATAACCAGTGTCACAGGAATGGTTCAAAACATGGACAGTAAGAATAGTCAATTTTCTTGTACTTAAGTCGGCATTGTGCCTTTTCTATTTAATTCCGATGCAATTTCTGTGATTCGGCGTCAATAAGAAGGTCCAAGGGATACAGTAAACCTGAAGTGAAGCATCGGAATCTAAAACCGGTTTTAGAGGAAAGATTCAAAACATAGACAGTAAGGAGAGCCAGTCTTCTTGTACATGAGTCGGCATTGTGACTTTTGTATTTAATTCCGATGCAATTTTTGTGTTTCATCGTCAATAAGAAGGTCATCTGGATACAGGAAACCTGAACCGAAGCAGCGGAATCTATAACTAGTGTCACAGGAATGGTTCAAAACATGGACAGTAAGAAGAGTCAGTCTTCTTGTACTTAAGTCTGACATGTGCCTTTTGTATTTAATTCCGATGCAATTTACGTGTTTCATCGTCAATAAGAAGGTCAGAGGGATACAGTAAACCTGAAGTGAAGCATCGGAATCTATAACTAGTGTCACAGGAATGGTTCAAATCATAGACAGTAAGAAGAGTCAGTTTTCTTGTACTTATGTCGGCATTGTGTCTTTTGTATTTTATTCCGATGCAACTTCTGTGTTTCATCGTCAATAAGAAGGTCACAGGGATACAGTAAACATGAAGTGAAGCATCGGAATCTATAACTAGGGTCACATTAATGGTTCAAAATACAAACAGTAAGAAGAGTCAGTTTTCATGTTCTTAGGTCGGCATTGTGCCTTTCGTATTTTATTCCGATGCAATTTCTGTGTTTCATCGTCAATAAGAAGGTCACAGGGATACAGTAAACCAGAAGTGAAGCATCGGAATCTATAACTAGTGTCACAGGAATGGTTCAAAGCATAGACAGTAAGAAGAGGCAGTCTTCTTGTACTTAAGTCTGCATTGTGCCTTTTGTATGTAATTCCGATGCAATATCTGTGTTTCATTGTCAATAAGAAGGTCAGAGGGATACAGTAAACCTGAAGTGAAGCATCGGAATCTATAACCAGTGTCACAGGAATGGTTCAAAACATAGACAGTAAGAATAGTCAATTTTCTTGTACTTAAGTCGGCATTGTGCCTTTTCTATTTAATTCCGATGCAATTTCTGTAATTCGGCGTCAATAAGAAGGTCCAAGGGATACAGTAAACCTGAAGTGAAGCATCGGAATCTAAAACCGGTTTTAGAGGAAAGATTCAAAACATAGACAGTAAGGAGAGCCGGTCTTCTTGTACATGAGTCGGCATTGTGACTTTTGTATTTAATTCCGATGGAATTTTGGTGTTTCATCGTCAATAAGAAGGTCATCTGGATACAGGAAACCTGAACCGAAACATAGGAATCTATAACTAGTGTCACAGGAATGGTTCAAATCATAGACAGTAAGAAGAGTCAGTTTTCTTGTACTTATGTCGGCATTGTGTCTTTTGTATTTTATTCCGATGCAAATTCTGTGTTTCATCGTCAATAAGAAGGTCACAGGGATACAGTAAACATGAAGCGAAGCATCGGAATCTATAACTAGTGTCACAGGAAAGGTTCAAATCATAGACAGTAAGAAGAGGCAGTCTTCTTGTACTTATGTCGGCATTGTGCCTTTTGTATCTAATTAAGATGCAATTTCTGTGTTTCATCGGCAATAATAAGGTCAGAGGGATTCAATATACCTGAATTGAAGCATCGGAATCTGTAACTAGTGTCGCAGGAATGGTTCAAAACATAGACAGTATGAAGAGTCAGTCGTCTTGTACTTTTTTCTGCATTGTGCCTTTTGTAATTAATTAAGATGCAATTTCTGTGCTTCATCGTCAATAAGAAGGTCAAAGGGATACAGTAAGCCTGAAGTGAAGCATCGGATTCTATAACTAGTGTCACAGGAATGGTTCAAAACATAGACAATAATAAGAGTCAGTGTTCTTGTACTTAAGTCGGCATTGATACTTTTGTATATAATTCCGATGCAATTTCTGTGTTTCATCGTCAATAAGAAACTCAGAGGGATACAGTAAACCTGATGTGAAGCAGCGGAATCTATAACTAGTGTCACAGGAATGGTTCAAAGCATAGACAGTAAGCAGAGTCAGTCTTTTTGTACTTAAGTCGGCATAGGGCCTTTTGTGTTTAATTCCGATGAAATTTCTGTGTTTCATCGTCAATAGGAAGGTCAGAGGGATACAGTAAACCCGAAGTGAAGCATCGGAATCTGTAACTAGTGTCACAGGAATGGTTCAAAACATAGACAGTAAGAAGGGTCAGTTTTCTTGTACTTAAGTCGGCATTGCGCCTTTTGTATTTAATTCCGAAGCAATATCAGTGTTTCTTCGTCAATACGAAGGTCAGAGGGATACAGTAAACCGGAAGTGAAGCATCGGAATCAGTAACTAGTGTCCCAGAAATGGTTGAAAAATAGACAGTAAGAAGAGGCAGTCTTCTTGTTCTTGAGTCGGCATTGTGCCTTTTGTATTTAATTCCGATGCAATTTCTGTGTTTCATCGTCAATAAGAAGGTCAGAGGGATACAGTAAACCTGAAGTGAAGAATCGGAATCTATAACTAGTGTCACAGGAATCGTTCAAAACATAGACAGTGAGAAGAGTCAGTCTTCTTTTACTTAAGTCGGCATTATGCCTTTTGTATTTAATTCCGATGCAATTTACTTGTTTCATCGTCAATAAGAAGGTCAGAGGGACACAGTAAACCTGAAGTGAAGCATCGGAATCTATAACTAGTGTCACAGGAATGGTTCAAAACATAGACAGTAAGAAGAGTCAGTTTTCTTGTACTTAAGTCGGCATTGTGCCTTTTGTATTTAATTCCGATGCAATTTCTGTGTTTCATCGTCAATAAGAAGGTCACAGGGATACAGTAAACCTGAAATGAAGCATCGGAATCTATAACTAGTGTTACAGGAATGGTTCAAAACATAGACACTAAGGAGAGTCAATTTTCTTGTACTTAAGTCGGCATTGTGCCTTATCTATTTAATTTCGATGCAATTTATGTGTTTCGGCGTCAATAAGCAGGTCCAAGGGATACAATTAACCTGAAGTGAAGCATCGGAATCTAATAGCGGTCTCAGAGGAAAGGTTCAAACATAGACAGTATGAAGAGCCAGTCTTCTTGTACATGAGTCGGCATTGTGCCTTTTGTATTTAATTCCGATGCAATTTCTCTGTTTCATCGTCAATAAGAAGGTCAGCTGGATACAGTAAACCTGAAGCGAAGCATCGGAAACTATAACTAGTGTCACAGGAATGGTTCAAAACATAGACAGGAAGTATAGCCAGTCTTCTTGTACTTGTGTCAGCATTGTGCCTTTTGTATTTAATTCCGATGCAATTTCTGTGTTTCATCGTCAATAAGAGGGTCAGAGGGATACAGTAAACCTGAAGTGAAGCATCGGAATCTATTCTAGTGTCACAGGAGTAATTCAAAACATAGACAGTAAGAAGAGTGAGTCTTCTAGTACTTAAGTCGGCATTGTGCCGTTTGTATTTAATTCCGATGCATTTTCTGTGTTTCATCGTCAATAAGAGCGTCAGAGGGATACAGTAAACCTGAAGTGATGCATCGGAATCTATAACTAGTGTATCTGGAATGGTTCTAATCATAGATATTAAGAAGAGTCTGTTTTCTTGTACTTAAGTCGGCATTGTGCCTTTTCTATTTCATTAAGATGCAATTTCTGTGTTTCGTCGTCAATAACAAGGTCCAAGGGATACAGTAAACCTGAAGTGAAGCATCGGAATCTAAAACCGGTCTCATACGGAAGGTTCAAAACACAGACAGTAAGAAGAGCCAGTCTTCTTGTACTTGAGTCGGCATTGTGCCTTTTGTATTTAATTCCGATGCAATTTCTGTGTTTCATGGTCAGTATGACGGTCAGAGCGATACAGTAAACCTGAAGTGAAGCATCGGAATCTATAACTAGTGTCACAGGAATGGTTCAAAACATAGACAGTAAGGAGAGTCCATTTTCTTGTCCTTAAGTCGGCACTGTGCCTTTTCTATTTTAATCCGATGCAATATCTGTGTTTCGGCGTCAATAAGAAGGTCCAAGGGAAACAATGTACCCGAAGTGAAGCATCGGAATCTAAAACCGGTCACAGAGGAAAGGTTCAAACATAGACAGTATGAAGAGCCAGTCTTCTTGTACATGAGTCGGCATTGTGTCATTTGTATTTATGTCCGATGCAATTTCTGTGTTTCGTCGTCAATAACGAGGTCCAAGGGATACAGTTAACCTGAAAGGAAGCATCGGAACCTCAAACCGGTCTCACAGGAAAGGTTCAAAACATGGACAGTAAGAAAAGCCAGTCTTCTTGTAGTTGAGTCGGCATTGTGCCTTTTGTATTCAATTCCGATGCAATTTCTGTGTTTCATCGTCAGTACGACGGTCAGAGGTATACAGTAAACCTGAAGCGAAGCATCGGAATCTATAACTAGTGCCACAGGAATGGTTCAAAACATAGACAGTAAGAAGAGTCAGTCTTCTTGTACTTAAGTCGGACATGTGCCTTTTGTATTTAATTCCGATGCAATTTACGTGTTTCATCGTCAATAAGAAGGTCAGAGGGATACAGTAAACCTGAAGTGAAGCATCGGAATCTATAACTAGTGTCACAGGATGGTTCAAATCATAGACAGTAAGAAGAGTCAGTTTTCTTGTACTTATGTCGGCATTGTGTCTTTTGTATTTTATTCCGATGCAACTTCTGTGTTTCATCGTCAATAAGAAGGTCACAGGGATACAGTAAACATGAAGTGAAGCATCGGAATCTATAACTAGGGTCACATTAATGGTTCAAAATACAAACAGTAAGAAGAGTCAGTTTTCATGTCCTTAGGTCGGCATTGTGCCTTTCGTATTTTATTCCGATGCAATTTCTGTGTTTCATCGTCAATAAGAAGGTCAGAGGGATACAGTAAACCTGAAGTGAAGCATCGGAATCTATAACTAGTGTCACAGGAATGGTTCAAAGCATAGACAGTAAGAAGAGGCAGTCTTCTTGTACTTAAGTCTGCATTGTGCCTTTTGTATGTAATTCCGATGCAATATCTGTGTTTCATTGTCAATAAGAAGGTCAGAGGGATACAGTAAACCTGAAGTGAAGCATCGGAATCTATAACCAGTGTCACAGGAATGGTTCAAAACATTGACAGTAAGAATAGTCAATTTTCTTGTACTTAAGTCGGCATTGTGCCTTTTCTATTTAATTCCGATGCAATTTCTGTAATTCGGCGTCAATAAGAAGGTCCAAGGGATACAGTAAACCTGAAGTGAAGCATCGGAATCTAAAACCGGTTTTAGAGGAAAGATTCAAAACATAGACAGTAAGGAGAGCCAGTCTTCTTGTACATGAGTCGGCATTGTGACTTTTGTATTTAATTCCGATGGAATTTTGGTGTTTCATCGTCAATAAGAAGGTCATCTGTATACAGGAAACCTGAACCGAAACATCGGAATCTATAACTAGTGTCACAGGAATGGTTGAAAACATAGACAGGAAGTATAGCCAGTCTTCTTGTTCTTGAGTCGGCATTGTGCCTTTTGTATTTAATTCCGATGCAATTTCTGTGTTTCATCGTCAGTACGACGGTCAGAGGGATACAGTAAACATGAAGTGAAGCATCGGAATCTATAACTAGTGTCACAGGAATGGTTCAAATCATAGACAGTAAGAAGAGGCAGTCTTCTTGTACTTATGTCGGCATTGTGCCTTTTGTATCTAATTAAGATGCAATTTCTGTGTTTCATCGGCAATAATAAGGTCAGAGGTATTCAATATACCTGAATTGAAGCATCGGAATCTGTAACTAGTGTCGCAGGAATGGTTCAAAACATAGACAGTAAGAAGAGTCAGTCTTCTTGTACTTTTTTCTGCATTGTGCCTTTTGTAATTAATTAAGATGCAATTTCTGTGCTTCATCGTCAATAAGAAGGTCAAAGGGATACAGTAAGCCTGAAGTGAAGCATCGGATTCTATAACTAGTGTCACAGGAATGGTTCAAAACATAGACAATAATAAGAGTCAGTGTTCTTGTACTTAAGTCGGCATTGTTACTTTTGTATATAATTCCGATGCAATTTCTGTGTTTCATCGTCAATAAGAAACTCAGAGGGATACAGTAAACCTGATGTGAAGCAGCGGAATCTATAACTAGTGTCACAGGAATGGTTCAAAGCATAGACAGTAAGCAGAGTCAGTCTTTTTGTACTTAAGTCGGCATAGGGCCTTTTGTATTTAATTCCGATGAAATTTCTGTGTTTCATCGTCAATAGGAAGGTCAGAGGGATACAGTAAACCCGAAGTGAAGCATCGGAATCTGTTACTAGTGTCACAGGAATGGTTCAAAACATAGACAGTAAGAAGGGTCAGTTTTCTTGTACTTAAGTCGGCAATGCGCCTTTTGTATTTAATTCAGAATCAATATCAGTGTTTCTTCGTCAATACGAAGGTCAGAGGGATACAGTAAACCGGAAGTGAAGCATCGGAATCAGTAACTAGTGTCACAGAAATGGTTGAAAAATAGACAGTAAGAAGAGGCAGTCTTCTTGTTTTTGAGTCGGCAATGTGCCTTTTGTATTTAATTCCGATGCAATTTCTGTGTTTCATCGTCAATAAGAAGGTCAGAGGGATACAGTAAACCTGAAGTGAAGAATCGGAATCTATAACTAGTGTCACAGGAATCGTTCAAAACATAGACAGTGAGAAAAGTCAGTCTTCTTTTACTTAAGTCGGCATTAAGCCTTTTGTATTTAATTCCGATGCAATTTACGTGTTTCATCGTCAATAAGATGGTCAGAGGGACACAGTAAACCTGAAGTGAAGCATCGGAATCTATAACTAGTGTCACAGGAATGGTTCAAAACATAGACAGTATGAAGAGTCAGTTTTCTTGTACTTAAGTCGGCATTGTGCCTTTTGTATTTAATTCCGATGCAATTTCTGTGTTTCATCGTCAATAAGAAGGTCACAGGGATACAGTAAACCTGAAATGATGCAACGGAATCTATAACTAGTGTTACAGGAATGGTTCGAAGCATAGACACTAAGGAGAGTCAATTTTCTTGTACTTAAGTCGGCATTGTGCCTTATCTACTTAATTTCGATGCAATTTATGTGTTTCGGCGTCAATAAGGAGGTCCAAGGGATACAATTAACCTGAAGTGAAGCATCGGAATCTAATAGCGGTCTCAGAGGAAAGGTTCAAACATAGACAGTATGAAGAGCCAGTCTTCTTGTACATGAGTCGGCATTGTGCCTTTTGTATTTAATTCCGATGCAATTTCTCTGTTTCATCGTCAATAAGAAGATCAGCTGGATACAGTAAACCTGAAGCGAAGCATCGGAAACTATAACTAGTGTCACAGGAATGGTTCAAAACATAGACAGGAAGTATAGCCAGTCTTCTTGTACTTGTGTCAGCATTGTGCCTTTTGTATTTAATTCCGATGCAATTTCTGTGTTTCATCGTCAATATGACGGTGAGAGGGATACAGTAAACCTGAAGTGAAGCATCAGAACCTATACTAGTGTCACAGGAGTAATTCAAAACATAGACAGTAAGAAGAGTGAGTCTTCTAGTACTTAAGTCGGCATTGTGCCGTTTGTATTTAATTCCGATGCATTTTCTGTGTTTCATCGTCAATAAGAAGGTCAAAGGGATACAGTAAGCCTGAAGTGAAGCATCGGATTCTATAACTAGTGTCACAGGAATGGTTCAAAACATAGACAATAAGTTGAGTCAGTGTTCTTGTACTTAAGTCGGCATTGTTAATTTTGTGTATAATTCCGATGCAATTTCTGTGTTTCATCGTCAATAAGAAAAATAGAGGGATACAGTAAACCTGATGTGAAGCAGCGGAATCTATAACTAGTGTCACAGGAATGGTTCAAAGCATAGACAGTAAGCAGAGTTAGTCTTTTTGTACTTAAGTCGGCATAGGGCCTTTTGTATTTAATTCCGATGAAATTTCTGTGTTTCATCGTCAATAGGAAGGTCAGAGGGATACAGTAAACCCGAAGTGAAGCATCGGAATCTGTAACTAGTGTCACAGGAATGGTTCAAAACATAGACAGTAAGAAGGGTCAGTTTTCTTGTACTTAAGTCGGCATTGCGCCTTTTGTATTTAATTCCGAAGCAATATCAGTGTTTCTTCGTCAATACGAAGGTCAGAGGGATACAGTAAACCGGAAGTGAAGCATCGGAATCAGTAACTAGTGTCACAGAAATGGTTGAAAAATAGACAGTAAGAAGAGGCAGTCTTCTTGTTCTTGAGTCGGCATTGTGCCTGTTGTATTTAATTCCGATGCAATTTCTGTGTTTCATCGTCAATAAGAAGGTCAGAGGGATACAGTAAACCTGAAGTGAATTATCGGAATCTATAACTAGTGTCACAGGAATCGTTCAAAACATAGACAGTGAGAAGAGTCAGTCTTCTTTTACTTAAGTCGGCATTATGCCTTTTGTATTTAATTCCGATGCAATTTACTTGTTTCATCGTCAATAAGAAGGTCAGAGGGACACAGTAAACCTGAAGTGAAGCATCGGAATCTATAACTAGTGTCACAGGAATGGTTCAAAACATAGACAGTAAGAAGAGTCAGTTTTCTTGTACTTAAGTCGGCATTGTGCCTTTTGTATTTAATTCCGATGCAATTTCTGTGTTTCATCGTCAATAAGAAGGTCACAGGGATACAGTAAACCTGAAATGAAGCATCGGAATCTATAACTAGTGTTACAGGAATGGTTCAAAACATAGACACTAAGGAGAGTCAATTTTCTTGTACTTAAGTCGGCATTGTGCCTTATCTATTTAATTTCGATGCAATTTATGTGTTTCGGCGTCAATAAGCAGGTCCAAGGGATACAATTAACCTGAAGTGAAGCATCGGAATCTAATAGCGGTCTCAGAGGAAAGGTTCAAACATAGACAGTATGAAGAGCCAGTCTTCTTGTACATGAGTCGGTATTGTGCCTTTTGTATTTAATTCCGATGCAATTTCTCTGTTTCATCGTCAATAAGAAGGTCAGCTGGATACAGTAAACCTGAAGCGAAGCATCCGAAACTATAACTAGTGTCACAGGAATGGTTCAAAACATAGACAGGAAGTATAGCCAGTCTTCTTGTACTTGTGTCAGCATTGTGCCTTTTGTATTTAATTCCGATGCAATTTCTGTGTTTCATCGTCAATAAGAGGGTCAGAGGGATACAGTAAACCTGAAGTGAAGCATCGGAATCTATTCTAGTGTCACAGGAGTAATTCAAAACATAGACAGTAAGAAGAGTGAGTCTTCTAGTACTTAAGTCGGCATTGTGCCGTTTGTATTTAATTCCGATGCATTTTCTGTGTTTCATCGTCAATAAGAGCGTCAGAGGGATACAGTACACCTGAAGTGATGCATCGGAATCTATAACTAGTGTATCTGGAATGGTTCTAATCATAGATATTAAGAAGAGTCTGTTTTCTTGTACTTAAGTCGGCATTGTGCCTTTTCTATTTCATTAAGATGCAATTTCTGTGTTTCGTCGTCAATAACAAGGTCCAAGGGATACAGTAAACCTGAAGTGAAGCATCGGAATCTAAAACCGGTCTCATACGGAAGGTTCAAAACACAGACAGTAAGAAGAACCAGTCTTCTTGTACTTGAGTCGGCATTGTGCATTTTGTATTTAATTCCGATGCAATTTCTGTGTTTCATGGTCAGTATGACGGTCAGAGGGATACAGTAAACCTGAAGTGAAGCATCGGAATCTATAACTGGTGTCACAGGATTGGTTCAAAACATAAACAGTAAGGAGAGTCCATTTTCTTGTCCTTAAGTCGGCACTGTGCCTTTTCTATTTTAATCAGATGCAATATCTGTGTTTCGGCGCCAATAAGAAGGTCCAAGGGAAACAATGAACCCGAAGTGAAGCATCGGAATCTAAAACCGGTCACAGAGGAAAGGTTCAAACATAGACAGTATGAAGAGCCAGTCTTCTTGTACATGAGTCGGCATTGTGTCTTTTGTATTTAATTCCGATGCAATTTCTGTGTTTCGTCGTCAATAATGAGGTCCAAGGGATACAGTTACCCTGAAAGGAAGCATCGGAATCTCAAACCGGTCTCACAGGAAAGGTTCAAAACATGGACAGTAAGAAAAGCCAGTCTTCTTGTAGTTGAGTCGGCATTGTGCGTTTTGTACTCAATTCCGATGCAATTTCTGTGTTTCATCGTCAGTACGACGGTCAGAGGTATACAGTAAACCTGAAGTGAAGCATCGGAATCTATAACTAGTGCCACAGGAATGGTTCAAAACATAGACAGTAAGAAGAGTCAGTCTTCCTGTACTTAAGTCGGACATGTGCCTTTTGTATTTAATTCCGATGCAATTTACGTGTTTCATCGTCAATAAGAAGGTCAGAGGGATACAGTAAACCTGAAGTGAAGCATCGGAATCTATAACTAGTGTCACAGGAATGGTTCAAATCATAGACAGTAAGAAGAGTCAGTTTTCTTGTACTTAAGTCGGCATTGTGTCTTTTGTATTTTATTCCGATGCAACTTCTGTGTTTCATCGTCAATAAGAAGGTCACAGGGATACAGTAAACATGAAGTGAAGCATCGGAATCTATAACTAGGGTCACATTAATGGTTCAAAATACAAACAGTAAGAAGAGTCAGTTTTCATGTTCTTAGGTCGGCATTGTGTATTTCGTATTTTATTCCGATGCAATTTCTGTGTTTCATCGTCAATAAGAAGGTCAGAGGGATACAGTAAACCTGAAGTGAAGCATCGGAATCTATAACTAGTGTCACAGGAATGGTTCAAAGCATAGACAGTAAGAAGAGTCAGTCTTCTTGTACTTAAGTCTGCGTTGTGCCTTTTGTATGTAATTCCGATGCAATATCTGTGTTTCATTGTCAATAAGAAGGTCAGAGGGATACAGTAAACCTGAAGTTAAGCATCGGAATCTATAACCGGTTTTAGAGGAAAGATTCAAAACATAGACAGTAAGGAGAGCCAGTCTTCTTGTACATGAGTCGGCTTTGTGACTTTTGTATTTAATTCCGATGCAATTTTTGTGTTTCATCATCAATAAGAAGGTCAGAGGGATACAGTAAACCTGAACCGAAACATCGGAATCTATAACTAGTGTCACAGGAATGGTTCAAACATAGACAGGAATTATAGCCAGTCTTCTTGTTCTTGAGTCGGCATTGTGCCTTTTGTATTTAATTCCGATGCAATTTCTGTGTTTCATCGTCAGTACGACGGTCAGAGGGATACAGTAAACCTGAAGTGAAGCATCGGAATCTATAACTAGTGTCACAGGAATGGTTCAAAACATAGACAGTAAGAAGAGGCAGTCTTCTTGTACTTATGTCGGCATTGTGCCTTTTGTATCTAATTAAAATGCAATTTCTGTGTTTCATCGGCTATAATAAGGTCAGAGGGTATCAATATACCTGAATTGAAGCATCGGAATCTGTAACTAGTGTCGCAGGAATGGTTCAAATCATAGACAGTAAGAAGAGTCAGTCTTCTTGTACCTATTTCTGCATTGTGCCTTTTGTAATTAATTAAGATGCAATTTCTGTGTTTCATCGTCAATAAGAAACTCAGAGGGATACAGTAAACCTGATGTGAAGCAGCGGAATCTATAACTAGTGTCACAGGAATGGTTCAAAGCATAGACAGTAAGCAGAGTCAGTCTTTTTGTACTTAAGTCGGCATAGGGCCTTTTGTATTTAATTCCGATGAAATTTCTGTGTTTCATCGTCAATAGGAAGGTCAGAGGGATACAGTAAACCCGAAGTGAAGCATCGGAATCTGTAACTAGTGTCACAGGAATGGTTCAAAACATAGACAGTAAGAAGGGTCAGTTTTCTTGTACTTAAGTCGGCATTGCGCCTTTTGTATTTAATTCCGAAGCAATATCAGTGTTTCTTCGTCAATACGAAGGTCAGAGGGATACAGTAAACCGGAAGTGAAGCATCGGAATCAGTAACTAGTGTCACAGAAATGGTTGAAAAGTAGACAGTAAGAAGAGGCAGTCTTCTTGTTCTTGAGTCGGCATTGTGCCTTTTGTATTTAATTCCGATGCAATTTCTGTGTTTCATCGTCAATAAGAAGGTCAGAGGGATACAGTAAACCTGAAGTGAAGAATCGGAATCTATAACTAGTGTCACAGGAATCGTTCAAAACATAGACAGTGAGAAGAGTCAGTCTTCTTTTACTTAAGTCGGCATTATGCCTTTTGTATTTAATTCCGATGCAATTTACGTGTTTCATCGTCAATAAGAAGGTCAGAGGGATACAGTAAACCTGAAATGAAGCATCGGAATCTATAACTAGTGTCACAGGAATGGTTCAAAACATAAACAGTAAGAAGATTCAGTTTTCTTGTACTTAGGTCGGCATTGTACCGTCTGTATTTAATTCCGATGCAATTTCTCTGTTTCATTGTCAATAAGAAGGTCAGAGAGATACAGTAAACCTGAAGTGAAGCATCTGAATCTATAACTAGTGTCAGAGGAATGGTTCAAACATAGACAGGAAGAAGAGTCAGTATTCTTGTACTTAAGTCGGCATTGTGCCTTTTGTATGTAATTCCGATGCAATTTCTGTGTTTCATCGTCAATAAGAAGGTCAGAGGGATACAGTAAACCTGAAGTGAAGCATCGGAATCTATAACTAGTGTCACAGGAATGGTTCAAAACATAGACAGTAAGAAGAGTCAATTTTCTTGTACTTAAGCCGCCATTGTGCCTTTCCTATTTAATTCCGATGCAATTTCTGTGTTGCGGCGTCAATAAGAAGGTCCAAGGGATACAGTAAACCTGAAGTGAAGCATCGGAATCTGAAACCGGTCTCAGAGGAAGGATTCAAAACATAGACTGTAAGAAGAGCCAGTCTTCTTGTACATGAGTCGGCATTGTGCCTTTTGTATTTAATTCCGATGCAAGTTCTGTGTTTCATCGTCAATAAGAAGGTCAGCTGGTTACAGTAAACCTGAAATGAAGCATCGGAATCTAAAACCGGTTTTGGAGGAAAGATTCAAAACATAGACAGTAAGGAGAGCCAGTCTTCTTGTACATGAGTCGGCATTGTGCCTTTTGTATTTAATTCCGATGCAATTTCTGTGTTTCATCGTCAATAAGAAGGTCATCTGGATACAGGAGACCTGAAGCGAAGCATCGGAATCTATAACTAGTGTCACAGAAATTGTTCAAAACATAGACAGGAAGTATAGCCAGTCTTCTTGTACTTGAGTCGGCATTGGGCCTTTTGTATTTAATTCCGATGCAATTTCTGTGTTTCATCGTCAGTACGACGGTCAGAGGGATACAGTAAACCTGAAGTGAAGCATCGGAATCTATAACTAGTGTCACAGGAATGGTTCAAATCATAGACAGTAAGAGGAGGCAGTCTTCTTGTACTTATGTCGGCATTGTGCCTTTTGTATTTAATTAAGATGCAATTTCTGTTTCATCTGCAATAATAAGGTCAGAGGGATTCAATATACCTGAAGTGAAGCATCGGAATCTATAAGTAGTGTCGCAGGAATGGTTCAAATCGTAGACAGTAAGAAGAGTCAGTCTTCTTATACTTATCTCTGCATTGTGCCTTTTGTATTTAATTAAGATGCAAATTCTGTGCTTCATCGTCAATAAGAAGGCCAAAGGGATACAGTAAGACTGAAGTGAAGCATCGGAATCTAAAACCGGTCTCACAGGAAAGGTTCAAAACACAGACAGTAAAAAGAGCCAGTCTTCTTGTACTTGAGTCGGCATTTTCCTTTTGTATTTAATTCCAATGCAATTTCTGTGTTTCATCGTCAGTACGACGGTCAGAGGGATACAGTAAACCTGAAGTGAAGCTTCGGAATCTATAACTAGTGTCACAGGAATGGTTCAAAACATAGACAGTAGAAAGAGTCTGTCTTCTTGTACTTAAATCGGCATTGTGCCTTTTGTATTTAATTCCGATGCAATTTCTGTGTTTCATCGTCAATAAGAGAGTCAGCTGGATACAGTAAACCTGAAGTGAGGCATCGGAATCTATAACTAGTGTCACAGGAATGGTTCAAAACATAGGCAGGAAAAAGAGTCAGTTATCTTGTACTGAAGTCGGCATTGTGCATTTTCTACTTAATTCCGATGCAATTTCTGCATTCGTCGTCAATAAGAAGGTCCAAGGGATACAGTAAACCAGAAGTGAAGCATCGGTATTTGAAACCGGTCTCACAGGAAAGGTTCACAACATAGACAGTAAGAAGAGCCAGACTACTTGTACATGAGTCGGCATTGTACCTTTTGTATTTATTACCGATGCAATTTCTGTGTTTCATCGTCAATAATACGGTCAGAGGGATACATTAAAACTGAAGTGATGCATCGGAACCTATTACTAGAGTCACAGGAATGGTTCAAACCATAGCCAGTAGGACGAGTCAGTTTTCTTGTACTTAAGTCGGCATTGTGCCTTTTGTATTTAATTCCGATGCAATTTCTGTGTTTCATCGTCAATACGAAGGTCAGCTGGACACAGTAAAACCTGTAGTGAAGCATCGGAATCTATAACTAGTGTCACAGGAATGGTTCAAAACATAGACAGTAAGAAGAGTCAGTCTTCTTGTACTTAAGTCGGCATTGTGCCTTTTGTATTTAATTAAGATGCAATTTCTGTGTTTCATCGTCAATAATAAGGTCAGAGGGATTTAATATACCTGAAGTGAAGCATCGGAATCTATAACTAGTGTCGCAGGAATGGATCAAAACATAGACAGTAAGAAGAGTCAGTCTTCTTGTACTTATTTCTGCATTGTGCCTTTTGTATTTAATTAAGATGCAATTTCTGTGCTTCATCGTCAATAAGAAGGTCAAAGGGATACAGTAAGCCTGAAGTGAAGCATCGGAATCTATAACTAGTGTCAAGGGAATGGTTCAAAAAATAGACAGTAAGCAGAGTCAGTCTTCTTGTACTTAAGTCGGCATTGTGCCTTTTGTATATAATTCCGATGCAATTTCTGTGTTTCAACGTCAATAAGAAGCTCAGAGGGATACAGTAAACCTGAAGTGAAGCATCGGAATCTATAACTAGTGTCACAGAAATGGTTCAAACGTAGACAGTAATAAGAGCCAGTCTTCTTGTACTTGAGTCGGCATTGTGCCTTTTGTATTTAATTCCGATGCAATCTCTGTGTTTCATCGTCAAAAAGAAGGTCAGAGGGACACAGTAAACCTTAAGTGAAGCATTGGAATCTATGACTAATGTCACAGGAATCGTTCAAACATAGACAGTAAGAAGAGTCAGTTTTCTTGTACTTAAGTCGGCATTCTGCCTTTTGTATTTAATTCCGATGCTATTTCTGTGTTTCATCGTCAATAAGAAGGTCACTGGGATACAGTAAACCTGAAATGAAGCATCGGAATCTATAACTAGTGTCACAGGAATGGTTCAAACATAAACAGTAAGAAGAGTCAGTTTTCTTGTACTTAGGTCGGCATTGTACCGTTTGTATTTAATTCCGATGCAATATCTCTGTTTCATTGTCAATAAGAAGGTCAGAGAGATACAGTAAACCTGAAGTGAAGCATCGGAATCTATAACTAGTGTCAGAGGAATGGTTCAAAACATAGACAGTAAGAAGAGTCAGTATTCTTGTACTTAAGTCGGCATTGTGCCTTTAGTATGTAATTCCGATGCAATTTCTGTGTTTCATCGTCAATAAGAGGGTCAGAGGCATACAGTAAACCTGAAGTGAAGCATCGGAATTTATAACTAGTGTCACAGGAATGCTTCAAAACATAGACAGTAAGAAGAGTCAATTTTCTTGTACTTAAGTCGGCATTGTGCCTTTCCTATTTAATTCCGATGCAATTTCTGTGTTGCGGCGTCAATAAGAAGGTCCAAGGGATACAGTAAACCTGAAGTGAAGCATCGGAATCTATAACCGGATTTAGAGGAAAGATTCAAATCATAGACAGTAAGGAGAGCCAGTCTTCTTGTACATGAGTCGGCATTGTGCCTTTTGTATATAATTCCGATGCAATTTCTGTGTTTCATCGTCAATAAGAAGGTCTCTGGATACAGGAAACCTGAAGCGAAGCATCAGAATCTATAACTAGTGTCACAGGAATGGTTCAAAGCATAGACAGGAAGTATAGCCAGTCTTCTTGTACTTGAGTCGGCATTGTGCCTTTTGTATTTAATTCCGATGCAATTTCTGTGTTTCATCGTCAGTACGACGGTCAGAGGGATACAGTAAACCTGAATTGAAGCATCGGAATCTATAACTAGTGTCACAGGAATGGCTCAAATCATTGACAGTAAGAAGAGGCAGTCTTCTTGTACTTAAGTTGGCATTGTGACTTTTGTATTTAATTAAGATGCAATTTCTGTGTTTCATCGTCAATAATAAAGTCAGAGGGATTCAATATACCTGAAGTGAAGCATTGGAATCTATAACTAGTGTCGCAGGAATGGTTCAAATCATACACAGTAAGAAGAGTCAGTCTTCTTGTACTTATTTCTGCATTGTGCCTTTTGTATTTAATTAAGATGCAATTTCTGTGCTTCATCGTCAATAAGAATGTCAGAGGGATACAGTACGCCTGAAGTGAAGCATCGGAATCTATAACTAGTGTCACAGGAATGGTTCAAAACATAGACAGTAAGAAGAGTCAGTCTTCTTGTACTTAAGTCGGCATTGTTACTCTTGTATTTAATTCCGATGCAATTTCTGTGTTTCATCGTCAATAAGAAGCTCAGAGGGATACAGTAAACCTGAAGTGAAGCACCGGAATCTATAACTAGTGTCACAGGAATGGTTCAAAACATAGACAGTAAGAAGAGTCAGTCTTTTTGTACTTATGTCGCCATTGGGCCTTTTGTATTTAATTCCGATGCAATTTCTGTGTTGCATCGTCAATAGGAAGGTCAGAGGGATACAGTAAACCTGAAGTGAAGCATCGGAATCTGTAACTAGTGTCACAGGAATGGTTCAAAACATAGACAGTAAGAAGGGTCAGTCTTCTTGTACATAAGTCGGCATTGCGCCTTTTGTATTTAATTCCGAAGCAATATCTGTGTTTCTTCGTCAATACGAAGGTCAGAGGGATACAGTAAACCGGAAGTGAACCATCGGAATCTATAACTAGTGTCACAGAAATGGTTCAAAAATAGACAGTAAGAAGAGCCAGTCTTCTTGTACTTGAGTCGGCATTGTGCCTTTTGTATTTAATTCTGATGCAATTTCTGTGTTTCATCGTCAATAAGAAGGCCAGAGGGATACAGTAAACCTGAAGTGAAGAATCGGAATCTATAACTAGTGTCACAGGAATGGTTCAAACCATAGACAGTAAGAAGAGTCAATTTTCTTGTACTTAAGTCGGCATTGTGCCTTTCCTATTTAATTCCGATGCAATTTCTGTGTTGCGGCGACAATAAGAAGGTCCACGGGATAAAGTAAACCTGAAGTGAAGCATCGGAATCTAAAACCGGTCTCAGAGGAAAGATTCAAATCATAGACAGTAAGAAGAGCCAGTCTTCTTGCACTTGAGTCGGCATTTTGCCTTTTGTATTAATTTCCATTGCAATTTCTGTGTTTCATCGTCAGTACGACGGTCGGAGGGATACAGTAAACCTGAAGTGAAGCATTGGAATCTATAAGTAGTGTCACAGGAATGGTTCAAACATAGACAGTAGGAAAAGTCAGTCTTCTTGTACTTAAGTCGGTATTGTGCCTCTTGTATTTAATTCCGATGCAATTTCTGTGTTTCATCGTCAATAAGAGAGTCAGCTGGATACAGTAAACCTGAAGTGAGCCATCGGAATCTATAACAAGTGTCACAGGAATGGTTCAAAACATAGACAGGAAAAAGAGTCAGTTATCTTGTACTGAAGTCGGCATTGTGCATTTTCTATTTAATTCCGATGCAATTTCTGTATTCGTCGTCAATAAGAAGGTCCAAGGCATACAGTAAACCAGAAGTGTAGCATCGAAATTTGAAACCGGTCTCACAGGAAAGGATCACAACATAGACAGTGAGAAGAGTCAGTCTTCTTGTACTTATTTCTCCATTGTGCCTTTTGTATTTAATTAAGATGCAATTTCTGTCCTTCATCGTCAATAAGAAGGTCAAAGGGATACAGTAAGCCTGAAGTGAAGCATCGGAATCTATAACTAGTGTCACAGGAATGGTTCAAAACATAGACAGTAAGAAGAGTCATTCTTCTTGTACTTAAGTCGGCATTGTGCCTTTTGAATATAATTCCGATGCAATTTCTGTGTTTCATCGTCAATAAGAAGCTCAGAGGGATACAGTAAACCTGAAGTGAAGCATCGGAATCTATAACTAGTGTCACAGAAATGGTTCAAACATAGACAGTAATAAGTGCCAGTCTTCTTGTACTTGAGTCGGCATTGTGCCTTTTGTATATAAATCAGATGCAATTTCTGTGTTTCATCGTCAATACGAAGGTCAGAGGGATACAGTAAGCCTGAAGTGAAGAATCGGAATCTATAACTAGTGTCACAGGAATCGTTCAAAACATAGACAGTGAGAAGAGTCAGTCTTCTTGTACTTAAGTCGGCATTGTGCCTTTTGTATTTAATTCCGATGCAATTTACGTGTTTCATCGTCAATAAGAAGGTCAGAGGGATACAGTAAACCTGAAGTGAAGCATCGGAATCTATAACTAGTGTCACAGGAATGGTTCAAAACATAGACAGTAAGAAGAGTCAGTTTTCTTGTACATAAGTCGGCATTGTGCCTTTTGTATTAAATTCCGATGCAATTTCTGTGTTTCATCGTCAATAAGAAGGTCACAGCGATACAGTAAACCTGAAATGATGCATCGGAATCTATAACTAGTGTCACAGGAATGGTTCAAAACATAAACAGTAATAAGAGTCAGTTTTTTGTACTTAGGTCGGCATTGTACCGTTTGTATATAATTCCGATGCAATATCTCTGTTTCATTGTCAATAAGAAGGTCAGAAAGAAACAGTAAACCTGAAGTGAAGCATCGGAATCTATAACTAGTGTCAGAGGAATGGTTCAAAGCATAGACATTAAGAAGAGTCAGTATTCTTATACTTAAGTCGGCATTGTGCCTTTTGTATGAAATTCCGATGAAATTTCTGTGTTTCATCGTCAATAAGAGGGTCAGAGGGATACAGTAAACCTGAAGTGAAGCATCGAAATCTATAACTAGTGTCACAGGAATGGTTCAAAACATAGACAGTAAGAAGAGTCAATTTTCTTGTACTTAAGTCGGCATTGTGCCTTTCCTATTTAATTCCGATGCAAATTCATTGTTGCGGCGTCAATAAGAAGGTCCGAGGAATACAGTAAACCTGAAGTGAAGCATCGCAATCAAAAACAGGTCTCAGAGGAAAGATTCAAAACATAGACAGTAAGAAGAGCCAGTCTTCTTGTACATGAGTAGCCATTGTGCCTTTTGTATTTAATTCCGATGCAATTTCTGTGTTTCATCGTCAATAAGGTCAGCTGGTTACAGTAAACCTGAAGTGAAGCATCGGAATCTATAACTAGTGTCACAGGAATGGCTCAAAACATACACAGTAAGAAGGGTCAGTTTTCTTGTACTTAAGTCGGCATTGTGCCTTTAGTATCTAATTCCGATGCAATTTCTGTGTTTCATCGTCAATTAGAAGGTCAGAGGGATACAGTAACACTGAAGTGAAACATCGGAATCTATAACTAGTGTCACAGGAATGGTTCAAAACATAGACAGTAAGAAGAGTCAGTCTTCTTGTACCTAAGTCGGCAATGTGCCTTTTATATATAATTCCGATGCAATTTCTGTGTTTCATCGTCAATAAGAAGGTCAGCAGGATACAGTAAACCTGAAGTGAAGCATCGGAATCTATAACTAGTGTCACAGGAATGGTTCAAAACATAGGCAGTAAGAAGAGGCAGTCTTCTTGTACTTGAGTCGGCATTGTGCCTTTTGTATTTAATTCCGATGAAATTACTGTGTTTGATCGTCAATAAGAAGGTAAGAGGGATACAGTAAACCTGAAGAGAGGCATCGGAATCCATAACTAGTGTCACAGGAATGGTTCAAAACATAGACAGGAAGAAGAGCCAGTCTTCTTGTACTTTAGTCGGCATTGTGTCTTTTGTATTTAATTCCGATGCAATTTCTGAGTTTCATCGTCACTACGACGGTCAGAGGGATACAGTAAACGTGAAGTGCAGCATCGGAATCTATAACTAGTGTCACAGGAATGGTTCAAAACATAGATAGTAAGAAGAGTCAGTCTTCTAGTATTGGAGTCGGCATTGTGACTTTTGTATTTAATTCCGATGCAATTTCTCTGTTTCGTCGTCAAAAAGAAGGGCCAAGGGATATAGTAAACCTGAAGTGAAGCATCGGAATCTAAAACCGGTCTCACAGGATAGGTTCAAAACATAGACAGTAAGAAGAGCCAGACTTCTTGTACCTGAGTCCGCATTGTGCATTTTGTATTTAATTCAGATGCAATTTCTGTGTTTCATCGTCAATACGACGGTCAGAGGGATACAGTAAACCTGAAGATAGGCATCCGAATCCATAAATAGTGTCACAGGAATGGTTCAAAACATAGACAGGAAGAAGAGTCAGTCTTCTTGTACTTAAGTCGGCATTGTACCTTTTGTATTTAATTCCGATGCAATTTCTGTGTTTCATCGTCAATAAGAAGGTCAGCTGAATACAGTAAACCTGAGGTGAGGCATCGGAATCTATAACTAGTGTCACAGGAATGGTTCAAAACATAGACAGTAAGAAGAGTCAATTTTCTTGTACTTAAGTCGGCATTGTGCCTTTCCTATTTAATTCCGATGCAAATTCATTGTTGCGGCGTCAATAAGAAGGTCCGAGGAATACAGTAAACCTGAAGTGAAGCATCGCAATCAAAAACAGGTCTCAGAGGAAAGATTCAAAACATAGACAGTAAGAAGAGCCAGTCTTCTTGTACATGAGTAGCCATTGTGCCTTTTGTATTTAATTCCGATGCAATTTCTGTGTTTCATCGTCAATAAGGTCAGCTGGTTACAGTAAACCTGAAGTGAAGCATCGGAATCTATAACTAGTGTCACAGGAATGGCTCAAAACATACACAGTAAGAAGGGTCAGTTTTCTTGTACTTAAGTCGGCATTGTGCCTTTAGTATCTAATTCCGATGCAATTTCTGTGTTTCATCGTCAATTAGAAGGTCAGAGGGATACAGTAACACTGAAGTGAAACATCGGAATCTATAACTAGTGTCACAGGAATGGTTCAAAACATAGACAGTAAGAAGAGTCAGTCTTCTTGTACCTAAGTCGGCAATGTGCCTTTTATATATAATTCCGATGCAATTTCTGTGTTTCATCGTCAATAAGAAGGTCAGCAGGATACAGTAAACCTGAAGTGAAGCATCGGAATCTATAACTAGTGTCACAGGAATGGTTCAAAACATAGGCAGTAAGAAGAGGCAGTCTTCTTGTACTTGAGTCGGCATTGTGCCCTTTGTATTTAATTCCGATGAAATTACTGTGTTTGATCGTCAATAAGAAGGTAAGAGGGATACAGTAAACCTGAAGAGAGGCATCGGAATCCATAACTAGTGTCACAGGAATGGTTCAAAACATAGACAGGAAGAAGAGCCAGTCTTCTTGTACTTTAGTCGGCATTGTGTCTTTTGTATTTAATTCCGATGCAATTTCTGAGTTTCATCGTCACTACGACGGTCAGAGGGATACAGTAAACGTGAAGTGCAGCATCGGAATCTATAACTAGTGTCACAGGAATGGTTCAAAACATAGATAGTAAGAAGAGTCAGTCTTCTAGTATTGGAGTCGGCATTGTGACTTTTGTATTTAATTCCGATGCAATTTCTCTGTTTCGTCGTCAAAAAGAAGGGCCAAGGGATATAGTAAACCTGAAGTGAAGCATCGGAATCTAAAACCGGTCTCACAGGATAGGTTCAAAACATAGACAGTAAGAAGAGCCAGACTTCTTGTACCTGAGTCCGCATTGTGCATTTTGTATTTAATTCAGATGCAATTTCTGTGTTTCATCGTCAATACGACGGTCAGAGGGATACAGTAAACCTGAAGATAGGCATCCGAATCCATAAATAGTGTCACAGGAATGGTTCAAAACATAGACAGGAAGAAGAGTCAGTCTTCTTGTACTTAAGTCGGCATTGTACCTTTTGTATTTAATTCCGATGCAATTTCTGTGTTTCATCGTCAATAAGAAGGTCAGCTGAATACAGTAAACCTGAGGTGAGGCATCGGAATCTATAACTAGTGTCACAGAATGGTTCAAAACATAGATATTAAGAAGAGTCTTTTTTCTTGTATTTAAGTCGGCATTGTTCCTTTTCTATTTAATTCCGATGCAATTTCTGTGTTTCGTCGTCAATAAGAAGGGTCAAGGGATACAGTAAACCTGAAGTGAAGCATCGGAATCTAAAACCGGTCTCACAGGATAGGTTCAAATCATAGACAGTAAGAAGAGCCAGACTTCATGTACCTGAGTCGGCATTGTGCCTTTTGTATTTAATTCCGATGCAATTTCTGTGTTTCATCGTCAATAAGACGGTCAGAGGGATACAGTAAACCTGAAGTGAAGCATCGGAATCTAGAACTAGTGTCACAGGAATGGTTCAAAACATAGACAGTAGAAAGAGTCCGTCTCCTAGTACTTAAGTCGGCATTGTGGCATTTGTATTTAATCCGATGCAATTTCCGTGTTTCTTCGTCAATAATAAGGTCAGCTGGATACAGTAAACCTGAAGTGAAACATCGTAATCTATAACTAGTGTCATTGTAATGGTTCAAAACATAGACAGGAAAAATAGTCAGTTTTCTTGTACTTAAGTCGGCGTTGTGCATTTTCTATTTAATTCCGATGCAATTTCTGTGTTCGTCGTCAATAAGAAGGTCCAAGGAATATAGTAAACCTGAAGTGAAGCATCGGAATCTAAAACCGGTGTCACAGGAAAAGTTCAAAACATAGACAGCAAGAAGAGCCACACTTCTTGTTCTTGAGTCGGCATTGTGATTTTTGTATTTAATTCCGATGCAATTTCTGTGTTTCATCGTCAATACGACGGTCAGAGGGATACAGTAAACCTGAAGTGCAGCATCGGAATCTATAACTAGTGTCACAGGAACGGTTCAAAACATAGACAGTAAGAAGAGTCAGTCTTCTTGTACTTAAGTCGGCATTGTACCTTTTCTATTTAATTCCGATGCAATTTCTGTGTTTCGTCGTCAATAAGTAGGGCCAAGGGATACATTAAACCTGAAGTGAAGCATCGGAATCTAAAACCGGTCTCACAGGAAAGGTTCAAAACATAGACAGTAAGAAGAGCCAGACTTCTTGTACCTGAGTCGGCATTGTGCCTTTTGTATTTAATTCCGATGCAATTTCTCTGTCTCATCGTCAATAAGAAGATCAGGGGGATGCAGTAAAACTGAAGTGACGCTTCGGAATCTATAACTTGTGTCTCAGGAATGGTTTAAAACATAGACAGTGAGAAGAGTCAGTCTTCTTGTACTTAGGTCGGCATTGTGCATTTTGTATTTAATTCCGATGCAATTTCTGTGTTTCATCGTCAATAAGAAGGTCAGCTGGATACAGCAAACCTGAAGTGAGGCATCGGAATCTATAACTAGTGTCACGGGAATGGTTCAAAACATTGACAGTAAGAAGAGCCAGTCTTCTTGTACTTGAGTCGGCATTGTGCCTTTAGTATATAATTCCGATGAAATAATTGTGTTTGATCGTCAATGAGAAGGTCAGAAGGATACAGTAAACCAGAAGTGAAGCATCGGAATCTATAACTAGTGTCACAGGAATGGTTCAAAACATAGACAGTAAGAAGAGTGACTCTCTTTGTACTTAAGTCTGCAGTGTGCCTTTTGTATTTAATTAAGATGCAATTTCTGTGTTTCATCGTCAATAAGGAGGTCAGAGGGATACAGTAAACCTGAAGTGAAGCATCGGAATGCAAAACTAATGTCACAGGAATGGTTCAAAACATAGACAGTAGGAAGAGTCAGTCTTCTTGTACTTAAGTCGCCATTGTCCCTTTTGTATTTAATTCCGATGCCATTTCTCTGTCTCATCGTCAATAAGAAGGTCAGAGGGATGCAGAAAAACTGAAGTGACGCTTCGGAATCTGTAACTTGTGTCTCAGGAATGGTTCAAAACATAGACAGTAAGAAGAGTCAGTCTTCTTGTACTTAGGTCGGTATTATGCCTTTTGTATTTAATTCCGATGCAATTTCTGTTTTTCATCGTCAATAAGACGGTCACAGGGATACAGTGAAACTGAAGTGAAGCATCGGAATCTATAACTAGTGTCACAGGAATGGTTCAAAACATTGACAGTGAGAAGAGTCAGTCTTCTTGTACTTAGATCGGCACTGTGCATTTTTGTATTTAATTCCGATGCAATTTCTGTGTTTCATCGTCAATAAGAAGGTCAGCTGGATACAGTAAACCTGAAGTGAAGCATCGGTATCTATAACTAGTGTCACGGGAATGGTTCAAAACATTGACAGTAAGAAGAGCCAGACTTCTTGTACTTGAGTCGGCATTGTGCCTTTAGTATATAATTCCGATGAAATTTCTGTGTTTGATCGTCAGTGAGAAGGTCAGAGGCATACAGTAAACCAGAAGTGAAGCATCGGAATCTATAACTAGTGTCACAGGAATCGTTCAAAACATAGACAGTAAGAAGAGTCAGTATTCTTGTACTTAAGTCGGCATTGTGCCTTTAGTATGTAATTCCGATGCAATTTCTGTGTTTCATCGTCAATAAGAGGGTCAGAGGCATACAGTAAACCTGAAGTGAAGCATCGGAATTTAAAACTAGTGTCACAGGAATGCTTCAAAACATGGACAGCAAGAAGAGTCAATTTTCTTGTACTTAAGTCGGCATTGTGCCTTTCCTATTTAATTCCGATGCAATTTCTGTGTTGCGGCGTCAATAAGAAGGTCCAAGGGATACAGTAAACCTGAAGTGAAGCATCGGAATCTATAACCGGATTTAGAGGAAAGATTCAAATCATAGACAGTAAGGAGAGCCAGTCTTCTTGTACATGAGTCGGCATTGTGCCTTTTGTATATAATTCCGATGCAATTTCTGTGTTTCATCGTCAATAAGAAGGTCTCTGGATACAGGAAACCTGAAGCGAAGCATCAGAATCTATAACTAGTGTCACAGGAATGGTTCAAAGCATAGACAGGAAGTATAGCCAGTCTTCTTGTACTTGAGTCGGCATTGTGCCTTTTGTATTTAATTCCGATGCAATTTCTGTGTTTCATGGTCAGTACGACGGTCAGAGGGATACAGTAAACCTGAAGTGAAGCATCGGAATCTATAACTAGTGTCACAGGAATGGCTCAAAACATTGACAGTAAGAAGAGGCAGTCTTCTTGTACTTAAGTTGGCATTGTGACTTTTGTATTTAATTAAGATGCAATTTCTGTGTTTCATCGTCAATAATAAAGTCAGAGGGATTCAATATACCTGAAGTGAAGCATTGGAATCTATAACTAGTGTCGCAGGAATGGTTCAAATCATAGACAGTAAGAAGAGTCAGCCTTCTTGTACTTATTTCTGCATTGTGCCTTTTGTATTTAATTAAGATGCAATTTCTGTGCTTCATCGTCAATAAGAATGTCAAAGGGATATAGTACGCCTGAAGTGAAGCATCGGAATCTATAACTAGTGTCACAGGAATGGTTCAAAACATAGACAGTAAGAAGAGTCAGTCTTCTTGTACTTAAGTCGGCATTGTTAATCTTGTATATAATTCCGATGCAATTTCTGTGTTTCATCGTCAATAAGAAGCTCAGAGGGATACAGTAAACCTGAAGTGAAGCACCGGAATCTATAACTAGTGTCACAGGAATGGTTCAAAACATAGACAGTAAGAAGAGTCAGTCTTTTTGTACTTAAGTCGCCATTGGGCCTTTTGTATTTAATTCCGATGCAATTTCTGTGTTTCATCGTCAATAGGAAGGTCAGAGGGATACAGTAAACCTGAAGTGAAGCATCGGAATCTGTAACTAGTGTCACAGGAATGGTTCAAAACATAGACAGTAAGAAGGGTCAGTCTTCTTGTACATAAGTCGGCATTGCGCCTTTTGTATTTAATTCCGAAGCAATATCTGTGTTTCTTCGTCAATACGAAGGTCAGAGGGATACAGTAAACCGGAAGTGAACCATCGGAATCTATAACTAGTGTCACAGAAATGGTTCAAAAATAGACAGTAAGAAGAGCCAGTCTTCTTGTACTTGAGTCGGCATTGTGCCTTTTGTATTTAATTCTGATGCAATTTCTGTGTTTCATCGTCAATAAGAAGGCCAGAGGGATACAGTAAACCTGAAGTGAAGAATCGGAATCTGTAACTAGTGTCACAGGAATGGTTCAAAACATAGACAGTAAGAAGAGTCAATTTTCTTGTACTTAAGTCGGCATTGTGCCTTTCCTATTTAATTCCGATGCAATTTCTGTGTTGCGGCGACAATAAGAAGGTCCGCGGGATACAGTAAACCTGAAGTGAAGCATCGGAATCTAAAACCGGTCTCAGAGGAAAGATTCAAAACATAGACAGTAAGAAGAGCCAGTCTTCTTGTACATGAGTCGGCATTGTGCCTTTTGTATTTAATTCCGATGCAATTTCTGTGTTTCATCGTCAATAAGAAGGTCACCTGGTTACAGTAAACCTGACGTGAAGCATCGGAATCTATAACTAGTGTCACAGGAATGGCTCAAAACATACACAGTAAGAAGGGTCAGTTTTCTTGTACTTAAGTCGGCATTGTGCCTTTTGTATTTAATTCCGATGCAATTTCTGTGTCTCATCGTCAATAAGAAGGTCACAAGGATACAGTAAACCTGAAGTGAAGCATCGGAATCTATAACAAGTGTCACAGGAATGGTTGAAAACATAAACAGTAAGAAGAGTCAGTTTTCTTGTACTTAGGTCGGCATTGTGCATTTTGTATTTTTTTCCGATGCAATTTCTGTGTTTCATCATCAATAAGAAGGTCAGAGGGATACAGTAAACCGGAAGTGAACCATCGGAATCTATAACTAGTGTCACAGAAATGGTTCAAAATTAGACAGTAAGAAGAGCCAGTCTTCTTGTACTTGAGTCGGCATTGTGCCTTTTGTATTTAATTCCGATGCAATTTCTGTGTTTCGTCGTCAATAAGAAGGTCCAAGGGACACAGTAAACCTGCAGTGAAGCATCGGAATCTAAAACCGGTCTCACAGGAAAGGTTCAAAACATAGACAGTAAAAAGAGCCAGTCTTCTTGCACTTGAGTCGGCATTTTGCCTTTTGTATTAATTTCCATTGCAATTTCTGTGTTTCATCGTCAGTACGACGGTCAGAGGGATACAGTAAACCTGAAGTGAAGCATTGGAATCTATAAGTAGTGTCACAGGAATGGTTCAAACATAGACAGTAGGAAGAGTCAGTCTTCTTGTACTTAAGTCGGTATTGTGCCTCTTGTATTTAATTCCGATGCAATTTCTGTGTTTCATCGTCAATAAGAGAGTCAGCTGGATACAGTAAACCTGAAGTGAGCCATCGGAATCTATAACAAGTGTCACAGGAATGGTTCAAAACATAGACAGGAAAAAGAGTCAGTTATCTTGTACTGAAGTCGGCATTGTGCATTTTCTATTTAATTCCGATGCAATTTCTGTATTCGTCGTCAATAAGAAGGTCCAAGGCATACAGTAAACCAGAAGTGTAGCATCGAAATTTGAAACCGGTCTCACAGGAAAGGATCAAAACATAGACAGTGAGAAGAGTCAGTCATCTTGTACTTATTTCTGCATTGTGCCTTTTGTATTTAATTAGGATGCAATTTCTGTCCTTCATCGTCAATAAGAAGGTCAAAGGGATACAGTAAGCCTGAAGTGAAGCATCGGAATCTATAACTAGTGTCACAGGAATGGTTCAAAACATAGACAGTAAGAAGAGTCATTCTTCTTGTACTTAAGTCGGCATTGTGCCTTTTGAATATAATTCCGATGCAATTTCTGTGTTTCATCGTCAATAAGAAGCTCAGAGGGATACAGTAAACCTGAAGTGAAGCATCGGAATCTATAACTATTGTCACAGAAATGGTTCAAACATAGACAGTAATAAGAGCCAGTCTTCTTGTACTTGAGTCGGCATTGTGCCTTTTGTATATAATTCAGATGCAATTTCTGTGTTTCATCGTCAATACGAAGGTCAGAGGGATACAGTAAGCCTGAAGTGAAGAATCGGAATCTATAACTAGTGTCACAGGAATCGTTCAAAACATAGACAGTGAGAAGAGTCAGTCTTCTTGTACTTAAGTCGGCATTGTGCCTTTTGTATTTAATTCCGATGCAATTTACGTGTTTCATCGTCAATAAGAAGGTCAGAGGGATACAGTAAACCTGAAGTGAAGCATCGGAATCTATAACTAGTGTCACAGGAATGGTTCAAAACATAGACAGTAAGAAGAGTCAGTTTTCTTGTACATAAGTCGGCATTGTGCCTTTTGTATTAAATTCCGATGCAATTTCTGTGTTTCATCGTCAATAAGAAGGTCACAGCGATACAGTAAACCTGAAATGATGCATCGGAATCTATAACTAGTGTCACAGGAATGGTTCAAAACATAAACAGTAATAAGAGTCAGTTTTTTGTACTTAGGTCGGCATTGTACCGTTTGTATATAATTCCGATGCAATATCTCTGTTTCATTGTCAATAAGACGGTCAGAGGGATACAGTAAACCTGAAGTGAAGCATCGGAATCTAGAACTAGTGTCACAGGAATGGTTCAAAACATAGACAGTAGAAAGAGTCCGTCTCCTAGTACTTAAGTCGGCATTGTGGCATTTGTATTTAATCCGATGCAATTTCCGTGTTTCTTCGTCAATAATAAGGTCAGCTGGATACAGTAAACCTGAAGTGAAACATCGTAATCTATAACTAGTGTCATAGTAATGGTTCAAAACATAGACAGGAAAAATAGTCAGTTTTCTTGTACTTAAGTCGGCGTTGTGCATTTTCTATTTAATTCCGATGCATTTTCTGTGTTCGTCGTCAATAAGAAGGTCCAAGGAATATAGTAAACCTGAAGTCAAGCATCGGAATCTAAAACCGGTGTCACAGGAAAAGTTCAAAACATAGACAGCAAGAAGAGCGACACTTCTTGTTCTTGAGTCGGCATTGTGATTTTTGTATTTAATTCCGATGCAATTTCTGTGTTTCATCGTCAATACGACGGTCAGAGGGATACAGTAAACCTGAAGTGCAGCATCGGAATCTATAACTAGTGTCACAGGAACGGTTCAAAACATAGACAGTAAGAAGAGTCAGTCTTCTTGTACTTAAGTCGGCATTGTACCTTTCGTATTTAAGTCCGATGCAATTTCTGTGGTTCATCGTCAATAAGAAGGTCAGCTGGATACAGTAAACCTGAAGTGAGGCATCGGAATCTATAACTAGTGTCACAGGAATGGTTCAAAACATAGATATTAAGAAGACTCTTTTTTCTTGTACTTAAGTCGGCATTGTTCCTTTTCTATTTAATTCCGATGCAATTTCTGTGTTTCGTCGTCAATAAGTAGGGCCAAGGGATACATTAAACCTGAAGTGAAGCATCGGAATCTAAAACCGGTCTCACAGGAAAGGTTCAAAACATAGCCTGTAAGAAGAGCCAGACTTCTTGTACCTGAGTCGGCATTGTGCCTTTTGTATTTAATTCCGATGCAATTTCTCTGTCTCATCCTCAATAAGAAGATCAGAGGGATGCAGTAAAACTGAAGTGACGCTTCGGAATCTATAACTTGTGTCTCAGGAATGGTTTAAAACATAGACAGTGAGAAGAGTCAGTCTTCTTGTACTTAGGTCGGCATTGTGCATTTTGTATTTAATTCCGATGCAATTTCTGTGTTTCATCGTCAATAAGAAGGTCAGCTGGATACAGCAAACCTGAAGTGAGGCATCGGAATCTATAACTAGTGTCACGGGAATGGTTCAAAACATTGACAGTAAGAAGAGCCAGTCTTCTTGTACTTGAGTCGGCATTGTGCCTTTAGTATATAATTCCGATGAAATAATTGTGTTTGATCGTCAATGAGAAGGTCAGAGGGATACAGTAAACCAGAAGTGAAGCATCGGAATCTACAACTAGTGTCACAGGAATGGTTCAAAACATAGACAGTAAGAAGAGTGACTCTCTTTGTACTTAAGTCTGCAGTGTGCCTTTTGTATTTAATTAAGATGCAATTTCTGTGTTTCATCGTCAATAAGAAGGTCAGCTGGATACAGTATACCTGAAGTGAAGCATCGGTATCTATAACTAGTGTCACGGGAATGGTTCAAAACATTGACAGTAAGAAGAGCCAGACTTCTTGTACTTGAGTCGGCATTGTGCCTTTAGTATATAATTCCGATGAAATTTCTGTGTTTGATCGTCTGTGAGAAGGTCAGAGGCATACAGTAAACCAGAAGTGAAGCATCGGAATCATTAACTAGTGTCACAGGAATGGTTCAAAACATAGACAGTAAGAAGAGTCACTCTTGTTGTACTTAAGTCGGCAGTGTGCCTTTTGTATTTAATTAAGCTGCAATTTCTCTGTTTCATCGTCAATAAGGAGGTCAGAGGGATACAGTAAACCTGAAGTGAAGCATCGGAATCCAAAACTAATGTCACAGGAATGGTTCAAAATATAGACAGTAGGAAGAGTCAGTCTTCTTGTACTTGAGTCGGCATTGAGCCATTTGTATCTAATTCCGATGCAATTTCTGTGTTTCATCGTCAATTAGAAGGTCAGAGGGATACAGTAAAACTTAAGTGAAGCATCGGAATCTATATCTAGTGTCATAGGAATAGTTCAAAACATAGACAGTAAGAAGAGCCAGTCTTCTTGTACTTGAGCGGCATTGTGCCTTTTGTATTTAATTCCGATCAATTTTCTGTGTTTGATCGTCAATAAGAAGGTCAGAGGGATACAGTGAACCTGAAGTGAAGCATCGGAATCTGTAACTATTGTCATACGAATGGTTCAAACATAGACAGTAAGAAGAGTCAGTCTTCTTGTACCTAAGTCGGCATAGTGCCTTTTGTATTTAATTCGGATGCAATTTCTGTGTTTGATCGTCAATACGACAGTCACAGGGATACAGTAAACCTGAAGTGCAGCATCGGAATCTATAACTAGTGTCACAGGAATGGTTCAAAACATAGATAGTAAGAAGAGTCAGTCTTCAAGTATTGGAGTCGACTTTGTGCCTTTTGTATTTAATTCCGATGCAATTTCTGTGTTTCATCGTCAATAAGAAGGTCAGAGGGATACAGTGAAACCGAAGTGAAGCATCGGAATCTATAACTAGTGTCACAGGAATGTTTCAAAACATAGACAGTAAGAAGAGTCGGTCTTCTTGTACTTAAGTCGGCATTGTACCTTTTGTATTTAACTCCGATGCAATTTCCGTGTTTCGTCGTCAATATTAAGGTCAGCTGGATACAGTAAACCTGAAGTGAAACATCGTAATCTATAACTAGTGTCACAGGAATGGTTCAAAACATAGACAGGAAAAAGAGTCAGTTTTCTTGTACATAAGTCGGCGTTGTACATTATCTATTAAATTCCGATGGAATTTCTGTGTTCGTCGTCAATAAGAAGGTCCAAGGAATACAGTAAACCTGAAGTGAAGCATCGGAATCTAAAACCGGTGTCACAGGAAAAGTTCAAAACATAGACAGTAAGAAGAGCCAGACGTCTTGTACTTGTTTCGGCATTGTGATTTTTGTATTTAATTCCGATGCAATTTCTGTTTTTCATCGTCAATAAGAAGGTCAGAGGGAT
This sequence comes from Schistocerca serialis cubense, assembly GCF_023864345.2. NCBI lineage: Eukaryota > Metazoa > Arthropoda > Insecta > Orthoptera > Acrididae > Schistocerca > Schistocerca serialis. The sequence goes on from NW_026047617.1 coordinate 8,450,340, forward strand.
ACAGTAAACCTGAAGTGAAGCATCGGAATCTATAGCTAGTGTCATAGGAATGGTTCAAACATAGACAGTAAGAAGAGTCAGTCTTCTTGTACCTAAGTCGGCATTGTGCCTATTGTATATAATTCCGATGCAATTTATGTGTTTCATCGTCAATAAGAAGGTCAGCAGGATACAGTAAACCTGAAGTGAAGCATCGGAATCTATAACTAGTGTCACAGGATTGGTTCAAAAAATAGGCAGTAAGAAGAGGCAGTCTTCTTGTACTTGAGTCGGCATTGTGCTTTTTGTATTTAATTCCCATGAAATTTCTGTGTTTGATCGTCAATAAGAAAGTAAGAGGGATACAGTAAACCAGAAGAGAGGCATCGGAATCCATATCTAGTGTCACAGGAATGGTTCAAAACATAGACAGGAAGAAGAGCCAGTCTTCTTGTACTTTAGTCGGCATTGTGCCTTTTGCATTTAATTCCGATGCAATTTCTGTGTTTGATCGTCAATACGACGGTCAGAGGGATACAGTAAACCTGAAGTGCAGCATCCGAATCTATAACTACTGTGTGTGGCTCAAAACATACTGTAGATAGTAAAAAGAGTCAGTCTTCTAGTATTGGAGTCGGCTTTGTGCCTTTTGAATTTAATTCCGATGCAATTTCTGTGTTTCATCGTCAATAAGAAGGTCAGAAGGATACAGTGAAACAGAAGTGAAGCATCGGAATCTATAACTAGTGTCACAGGAATGTTTCAAAACATATACAGTAAGAAGAGTCAGTCTTCTTGTACTTAAGTCGGCATTGTGATTTCTGTATTTAATTCCGATGCAATTTCTGTGTTTCATCGTCAATAAGAATGTCAGCTGGATACAGTAATCCTGATGTGAAGCATCGGAATCTATAACTAGTGTCACAGGAATGGTTCAAAACATAGATAGGAAGAAGAGTCAGTTTTCTTGTACTTAAGTTGGCATTGTGCCTTTTCTATTTAATTCCGATGCTCTTTCTGTGTTTAGTCGTCAATAAGAAGGTCCAAGGGATACAGTAAACCTGAAGTGAAGCATCGGAATCTAAAACCGGTCTCACAGGAAAGGTTCAAAACATAGACAGTATAAAGAGCCATACTTCTTGTACTTGAGTCGGCATTGAGCCTTTTGTATTTAATACCGATGCAATTTCTGTGCTTCAACGTCAATTAGACGGTCAGAAGGTATAGAGTAAACCTGAAGTGAAGCATCGGAATCTATAACTAGTGTCACAGGAATGGTACAAAACATAGACAGTAGGAAGAGCCAGTCTTGTTGTACTTAAGTCGGCATTGTGCCTTTAGTATCTAATTCCGATGCAATTTCTGTGTTTCATCGTCAATTAGAAGGTCAGAGGGATACAGTAAAACTTAAGTGAAGCATCGGAATCTATAACTAGTGTCACAGGAATGGTTCAAAACATAGAAAGTAAGAAGAGTCAGTCTTCCTGTACCTATGTCGGCATTGTGCATTTTGTATATCATTCCGATGCAATTTCTGTGTCTCATCGTCAATAAGAAGATCAGAAGGATACAGTAAACCTGAAGTGAAGCATCGGAATCTATATCTAGTGTCATAGGAATAGTTCAAAACATAGACAGTAAGAAGAGCCAGTCTTCTTGTACTTGAGCGGCATTGTGCATTTTGTATTTAATTCCGATCAATTTTCTGTGTTTGATCGTCAATAAGAAGGTCAGAGGGATACAGTGAACCTGAAGTGAAGCATCGGAATCTATAACTAGTGTCATAGGAATGGTTCAAACATAGACAGTAAGAAGAGTAAGTCTTCGTGTACCTAAGTCGGCTTTGTGCCTTTTGTATATAATTCCGATGCAATTTCTGTGTTTCATCGTCAATAAGAAGGTCCGCAGGATACAGTAAACCTGAAGTGAAGCATCGGAATCTATAACTAGTGTCACAGGATTGGTTCAAACATAGGCAGTAAGAAGAGGCAGTCTTCTTGTACTTGAGTCGGCATTGTGCCTTTTTTATTTAATTCCCATGAATTTTCTGTGTTTGATCGTCAATAAGATGGTAAGAGGGATACAGTAAAACTGAAGAGAGGCATCGGAATCCATATCTAGTGACACAGGAATGGTTCAAAACATAGAGAGGAAGAAGAGCCAGTCTTCTTGTACTTGACTCGGCATTGTGCCTTTTGTATTTAATTCGGATGCAATATCTGTGTTTGATCGTCAATACGACAGTCACAGGGATACAGTAAACCTGAAGTGCAGCATCGGAATCTATAACTAGTGTCACAGGAATGGTTCAAAACATAGATAGTAAGAAGAGTCAGTCTTCAAGTATTGGAGTCGGCTTTGTGCCTTTTGTATTTAATTCCGATGCAATTTCTGTGTTTCATCGTCAATAAGACGTTCAGAGGGATACAGTAAACCTGAAGTGAAGCATCGATATCTATAACTAGTGTCACAGGAATGGTTCAAAACTTAGAAAGTAGGAAGAGTCCGTCTTCTTGTACTTAAGTCGGCATTGTGCCATTTGGATTTAATCCGATGCAATTTCCGTGTTTCGTCGTCAATAATAAGGTCAGCTGGATACAGTAAACCTGAAGTGAAACATCGTAATCTATAACTAGTGTCACAGGAATGGTTGAAAACATAGACAGGAAAAAGAGTCAGTTTTCTTGTACGTAAGTCGGCGTTGTGCATTATCTATTAAATTCCGATGGAATTTCTGTGTTCGTCGTCAATAAGAAGGTCCAAGGAATACAGTAAACCTGAAGTGAAGCATCGGAATCTAAAACCAGTGTCACAGGAAAGGTTCATAACATAGACAGTAAGAAGACCAGACGTCTTGTACTTGTTTCGGCATTGTGATTTTTGTATTTAATTCCGATGCAATTTCTGTTTTTCATTGTCAATAAGACGGTCACAGGGATACAGTAAAACTGAAGTGAAGCATCGGAATCTATAACTAGTGTCACAGGAATGGTTCAAAACATTGACAGTGAGAAGAGTCAGTCTTCTTGTACTTAGATCGGCATTGTGCATTTTGTATTTAATTCAAATGCAATTTCTGTGTTTCATCGTCAATAAGAAGGTCAGCTGGATACAGTAAACCTGAAGTGAAGCATCGGAATCTATAAGTACTGTCACGGGAATGGTTCAAAACATTGACAGTAAGAAGAGCCAGTCTTCTTGTACTTGAGTCGGCATTGTGCCTTTAGTATATAATTCCGATGAAATTTCTATATTTGATCGTCAATGAGAAGGTCAGAGGGATACAGTAAACCAGAAGTGAAGCATCGGAATCTATAACTAGTGTCATAGGAATGGTTCAAACATAGACAGTAAGAAGAGTAAGTCTTCGTGTACCTAAGTCGGCATTGTGCCTTTTGTATATAATACCGATGAAATTTCTGTGTTTGATCGTCAATGAGAAGGCCAGAGGGATACAGTAATCCAGAAGTGAAGCATCGGAATCTATAACTAGTGTCACAGGAATGGTTCAAACATAGGCAGTAAGAAGAGTCACTCTTGTTGTACTTAAGTCGGCAGTGTGCCTTTTGTATTTAATTAAGATGCAATTTCTGTGTTTCATCGTCAATAAAGAAATCAGAGGGATACAGTAAACCTGAAGTGAAGCATCGGAATCTACAACTAGTGTCACAGGAATGGTTCAAAACATAGAGAGGAAGAAGAGCCAGTCTTCTTGTACTTGACTCGGCATTGTGCCTTTTGTATTTAATTCGGATGCAATATCTGTGTTTGATCGTCAATACGACAGTCACAGGGATACAGTAAACCTGAAGTGCAGCATCGGAATCTATAACTAGTGTCACAGGAATGGTTCAAAACATAGATAGTAAGAAGAGTCAGTCTTCAAGTATTGGAGTCGGCTTTGTGCATTTTGTACTTAATTCCGATGCAATTTCTGTGTTTCATCGTCAATAAGACGTTCAGAGGGATACAGTAAACCTGAAGTGAAGCATCGATATCTATAACTAGTGTCACAGGAATGGTTCAAAACTTAGAAAGTAGGAAGAGTCCGTCTTCTTGTACTTAAGTCGGCATTGTGCCATTTGGATTTAATCCGATGCAATTTCCGTGTTTCGTCGTCAATAATAAGGTCAGCTGGATACAGTAAACCTGAAGTGAAACATCGTAATCTATAACTAGTGTCACAGGAATGGTTGAAAACATAGACAGGAAAAAGAGTCAGTTTTCTTGTACGTAAGTCGGCGTTGTGCATTATCTATTAAATTCCGATGGAATTTCTGTGTTCGTCGTCAATAAGAAGGTCCAAGGAATACAGTAAACCTGAAGTGAAGCATCGGAATCTAAAACCAGTGTCACAGGAAAGGTTCATAACATAGACAGTAAGAAGACCAGACGTCTTGTACTTGTTTCGGCATTGTGATTTTTGTATTTAATTCCGATGCAATTTCTGTTTTTCATTGTCAATAAGACGGTCACAGGGATACAGTAAAACTGAAGTGAAGCATCGGAATCTATAACTAGTGTCACAGGAATGGTTCAAAACATTGACAGTGAGAAGAGTCAGTCTTCTTGTACTTAGATCGGCATTGTGCATTTTGTATTTAATTCAAATGCAATTTCTGTGTTTCGTCGTCAATAATAAGGTCAGCTGGATACAGTAAACCTGAAGTGAAACATCGTAATCTATAACTAGTGTCACAGGAATGGTTGAAAACATAGACAGGAAAAAGAGTCAGTTTTCTTGTACGTAAGTCGGCGTTGTGCATTATCTATTAAATTCCGATGCAATTTCTGTGTTTCATCGTCAATTAGAAGGTCAGAGGGATACAGTAAAACTGAAGTGAAGAATCGGAATCTATAACTAGTGTCACAAGAATGGTTCAAAACATAGACAGTAAGAAGGGTCAGTCTTCTTGTACCTATGTCGCCATTGTGCCTTTTGTATATAATTCCGATGCAATTTCTGTGTTTCATCGTCAATAAGAAGGTCAGAGGGATACAGTAAACCTGAAGTGAAGCATCGGAATCTATAACTAGTGTCATAGGAATGGTTCAAAACATAGACAGTAAGAGGAGTCAGTTTTCTTGTACTTAAGTCGGCATTGTGCCTTTTGTATTTTATTCCGATGCATTTTCTGTGTTTTATCGTCCATACGACGGTCAGAGGGACACAGTAATCCTGAAGTGGAGCATCAGAATCTATAACTAGTGTCACAGGAATGGTTCAAACATAGATAGTAAGAAGAGTCAGTCTTCTAGTATTGGAGTCGGCATTGTGCCTTTTGTATTTAATTCCGATGCAATTTCTGTGTTTCATCGTCAATAAGAAAGTCAGAGGGATACATTAAAACTGAAGTGAAGCATAGGAATCTATAACCAGTGTCACAGGAATGTTTCAAAACATATACAGTAAGAAGAGTCAGTCTTCTTGTACTTAAGTCGGCATTGTACCTTTTGTATTTAATTCTGAAGCAATTTCTGTGTTTCATCGTCAATAAGAAAGTAAGCTGGATACAGTAGACCTGAAGTGAGGCATCAGAATCTATAGCTAGTGTAACAGGAATGGTTCAAAGCATAGATATTAAGAAAAGTCTTTTTTCTTGTACTTAAGTCGGCATTGTTCCTTTTCAATTTAATTCCGATGCAATATCTGTGTTTCGTCGTCAATAAGAAGGGCCAAGGGATACAGTAAACCTGAAGTGAAGCATCGGAATCTAAATCCGGTCTCACAGGAAAGGTTCAAAACATATATAGTAAGAAGAGCCAGACTTCTTGTACCTGAGTCGGCATTGTGCCTTTTGTATTTAATTCCGATGCAGTTTCTGTGTTTCATCGTCAATAAGAAGGTCAGAGGGATACAGTAAACCTGAAGTGAAGTATCGGAATCTATAACTAGTGTCACAGGAGTGGTTCAAAACATAGACAGTAGGAAGAGTCCGTCTTCTTGTAATTAAGTCGGCATTGTGCCATTTGTATTTAATCCGACGCAATTTCCGTGTTTCATCGTCAATAATAAGGTCAGCTGGATACAGTACACCTGAAGTGAAACATCGTAATCTATAACTAGTGTCACAGGAATGGTTCAAAACATAGACAGGAAAAAGAGTCAGTTTTCTTGTACTTTAGTCGGCGTTGTGCATTTACTATTTAATTCCGATGCAATTTCTGTGTTCGTCGTCAATAAGAAGGTCCAAGGAATACAGTATACCTGAAGTGAAGCATCGGAATCTAAAACCGGTGTCACAGGAAAAGTTCAAAACATTAACAGTAAGAAGAGCCAGACTTCTTGTACTTGAATCGGCATTGTGATATTTGTATTTCATTACGATGCAATTTCTGTGTTTCATCGTCAATAAGACGGTCACAGGGATACAGTAAAACTGAAGTGAAGCATCGGAATCTATAACTAGTGTCACAGGAATGGTTCAAAACATAGACAGTGAGAAGAGTCAGTCTTCTTGTACTTAGGTCGGCATTGTGAATTTTGTATTTAATTCCGATGCAATTTCTGTGTTTAATCGTCAATAAGAAGGTCAGCTGGATAGAATAAACCTGAAGTGAAGCATCGGAATCTATAACTAGTGTCACGGGAATGGTTCAAAACATTGACAGTAAGAAGAGCCAGTCTTCTTGTACTTGAGTCGGCATTGTGCCTTTAGTATGTAATTCCGATGCAATTTCTGTGTTCGTCGTCAATAAGAAGTTCCAAGGAATACAGTAAACCTGAAGTGAAGCATCGGAATCAAAAACTAATGTCACAGGAATGGTTCAAAACATAGACAGTAGGAAGAGTCAGTCTTCTTGTACTTGAGTCGGCATTGAGCCTTTTGTATCTAATTCCGATGCAGTTTCTGTGTTTCATCGTCAATTAGAAGGTCAGAGGGATACAGTAAAACTGAAGTGAAGCATCGGAATCTATAACTAGTGTCACAGGAATGGTTCAAAACATAGACAGTAAGAAGAGTCAGTCTTCTTGTACCTATGTCGGCATTGTGCCTTTTGTACATAATTCCGATGCAATTTCTGTGTTTCATCGTCAATAAGAAGGTCGGCAGGATACAGTAAACCTGAAGTGAAGCATCTGAATCTATAACTAGTGTCACAGGAATGGTTCAAAACATAGACAGTAGGAAGAGTCTGTCTTCTTGTACCTAAGTCGGCATTTTGCCATTTGTATTTAATCCGATGCAATTTCGGTGTTTCATCGTCATTAAGGAGGTCAGAGGGATACAGTAAACCTGAAGAGAGGCATCGGAATCCATATCTAGTGTTACAGGAATGGTTCAAAACATAGACAGGAATAAGAGCCAGTCTTCTTGTACTTCAGTCGGCATTGCACATTTTGTATTTAATTCCGATGCAATTTCTGTGTTTCATCGTGAATACGACGGTCAGAGGGGTACAGTAAACCTGAAGTGCACCATCGGAATCTATAGCTGGTGTCACAGGAATGGTTCAAAACATAGATAGTAAGAAGAGTCAGGCTTCTAGTATTGGAGTCGGCATTGTGCCTTTTGTATTTAATTCCGATTCAATTTCTGTGTTTCGTCGTCAATAAGAAGGGCCAAGGGATACAGTAAACCTGATGTTAAGCATCGGAATCTAAAACCGGTCTCACAGGAAAGGTTCAAAACATAGACAGTAAGAAGAGCCAGACTTCTTCTACCTGAGTCGGCATTGTGCCTTTTGTATTTAATTCCGATGCAATTTCTGTGAATCATCGTCAATAAGACGGTCAGAGGGATACAGTAAACCTGAAGTGAAGCATCTGAATCTAAAACCGGTGTTACAAGAAAAGTTCAAAACATAGACAGTAAGAAGAGCCAGACTTCCTGTACTTGGGTCGGCATTGTGATTTTTGTATTTAATTCCGATGCAATTTCTGTGTTTCATCGTCAATAAGACGGTCACAGGGATACGGTAAAACTGAATTGAAGCATCGGAATCAATAACTAGTGTCACGGGAATGGTTCAAAACATAGACCGTTAGAAGAGTCAGTCTTCTTGTACCTATGTCGGCATTGTGCCTTTTGTACATAATTCCGATGCAATTTCTGTGTTTCATCGTCAATAAGAAGGTCGGCAGGATACAGTAAACCTGAAGTGAAGCATCTGAATCTATAACTAGTGTCACAGGAATGGTTCAAAACATAGACAGTAGGAAGAGTCTGTCTTCTTGTACCTAAGTCGGCATTGTGCATTTTGTATTTAATTCCAATGCAATTTCGGTGTTTCATCGTCATTAAGGAGGTCAGAGGGATACAGTAAACCTGAAGTGAAGCATCGGAATCCAAAACTAATGTCACAGGAATGGTTCAAAACATAGACTGTTAAAAGAGTCAGTCTTCTTGTACTTAGGTCGGCATTGTGCCTTTTGTATTTAATTCCAATGCAATTTCGGTGTTTCATCGTCATTAAGGAGGTCAGAGGGATACAGTAAACCTGAAGTGGAGCATCGGAATCCAAAACTAATGTCACAGGAATGGTTCAATACATAGACAGTAGGAAGACACAGTCTTCTTGTACTTGAGTCGGCATTGAGCCTTTTGTATCTAATTCCGATGCAATTTCTGTGTTTCATCGTCAATTAGAAGGTCAGAGGGATACAGTAAAACTGAAGTGAAACATCGGAATCTAAAACCTGTCTCACAGGAGAGGTTCAAAACATAGACAGTAAGAAGAGCCAGACTTCTTGTACCTGAGTCGGCATTGTGCCTTTTGTATTTAATTCCGATGCAATTTCTTTGTTTCATCGTGAATAAGACGGTCAGAGGGATACAGTAAACCTGAAGTGAAGCATCGGAATCTATAACTAGTGTCACAGGAATGGTTCAAACATAGACACAAGGAAGGGTCCGTCTTCTTGTACTTAAGTCGGCATTGTGCCATTGTATTTAATCCGATGCAATTTCCGTGTTTCATCGTCAATAATAAGGTCAGCTGGATACAGTAAACCTGAAGTGAAACATCGTAATCTATAACTAGTGTTACAGGAATGGTTCAAAACATAGACAGGAAAAAGTGTCAGTTTTCTTGTAGTTAAGTCGGCGTTGTGCAATTTCTATTTAATTCCGATGCAATTTCTGTGTTCGTCGTCAATAAGAATGTTCAAGAAATACAGTAAACCTGAAGTGAAGCATCGGAATCTATAACTAGTGTCATGGGAATGGTTATAAACATTGACAGTAAGAAGAGCCAGTCTTCTTGTACTTGAGTCGGCATTGTACCTTTAGTATATAATTCCGATGAAATTTCTGTGTTTGATCGTCAATGAGAATGTCAGAGGGATACAGTAAACCAGAAGTGAAGCATCGGAATCTATAACTAGTGTCACAGGAATGGTTCAAATCATAGACAGTAAGAAGAGACACTCTTGTTGTACTTAAGTCGGCAGTGTGCCTTTTGTATTGAATTAAGATGCAATTTCTGTGTTTCATCATCAATAAGGAGGTTAGAGGGATACAGTAAACCTAAAGTGAAGCATCGGAATCCAAAACTAATGTCACAGGAATGGTTCAAAACATAGACAGTCGGAAGAGTCAGTCTTCATGTACTTAAGTCGCCATTGTCCCTTTTGTATTTAATTCCGATCCCATATCTCTGTCTCATCGTTAATAAGAAGGTAAGAGGGATGCAGTAAAACTGAAGTGAAGCATCGGAATCTATAACTTGTGTCTCAGGAATTTTTCAAAACATAGACAGTAATAAGAGTCAGTCTTCTTGTACTTAGGTCGGCATTGTGCCTTTTGTATTTAATTCCGATGCAATTTCTGTGTTTAGTCGTCAATAAGAAGGTCCAAGGGATACAGTAAACCTGAAGTGAAGCATTCGAATCTAAAACCGGTCTCACAGGAAAGGTTCAAAACATAGACAGTAAGAAGAGCCATACTTCTGTACTTGAGTCGGCATTGAGCCTTTTGTATTTAATTCCGATGCAATTTCTGAATTCGTCGTCAATATGAAGGTCCAAGGAATACAGTAAATCTGAACTGAAGCATCGGAGTCTAAAACCGGTGTCACAGGAAAAGTTCAAAACATAGACAGTAAGAAGAGCCAGACTTCTTGTACTTGAGTCGGCATTGTGATTTTTGTATTTAATTCCCATGCAATTTCTGTGTTTCATCGTCAATTATAAGGTCACCTGGATACAGTAAACCTGAAGTGAAGCTTCGGAATCTATAACTAGTGTCACAGGAATGGTTCAAAGCATAGTTAGTAAGAAGAGCCAGTCTTCTTGTACTTAGGTCGGCATTGTGCCTTTTGTATTTAATTCCGATGCAATTTCTGTGTTTCATCGTCAATAAGAAGGTCGGCTGGATACAGTAAACGTGAAGTGAAGCATCGGAATCTATAACTAGTGTCATAGGAATAGTTCAAACCATAGACAGTAAGAAGAGCCAGTCTTCTTGTACTTGAGGGGCATTGTGCCTTTTGTATTTAATTCCGAACAATTTTCTGTGTTTGATCGTGAATAAGAAGGTCAGAGGGATACAGTAAACTTGAAGTGAAGCGACGGAATCTAAAATCGGTCTAACAGGAGATGTTCAAATCATAGACAGTAAGAAGAGCCGGTCTTCTTGTACCTGAGTCGGCTTTGGGCCTTTTGTTTTTAATTCCGATGCAATTTCTGTGTTTCATCGCCAATAAGGTCAGCTGGATACAGTAAACCTAAAGGGGAGCACCGGAATCTATAATTAGTGTCACAGGAATGGTTCAAATCATAGACAGGAAGAAGAGTCAGTTGTCTTGTACTTAAGTCGGCATTGTGCCTTTTGTATTTAATTCCGATGCAATTTCTGTGTTTCATCGTCAATAAGAAGGTCAGCTGGATACAGTAAACCTGATGTTAAGCATCGGAATCTATAACTAGTGTCACAGGAATGGTTCAAAACATAGACAGGAAGAAGAGTCAGTTTTCTTGTACTTAAGTCGGCATTGTGACTTTTCTATTTAATTCCGATGCAATTTCTGTGGTTAGTCGTCAATAAGAATGTCCAAGGGATACAGTAAACCTGAAGTGAAGCATCGGAATCTAAAACCGGTCTCGCAGGAAAGGTTTAAAACATTGACAGTAAGAACAGCCATACTTCTGTACTTGAGTCGGCATTGAGCCCTTTGTATTTAATTCCGATGCAATTTCTGTTTTTCAACGTCAATAAGACGGTCAGAAGGGATACAGTAAACCTGAAGTGAAGCATCGGAATCAATAACTAGTGTCACAGGAATGGTTCAAAACATAGACAGTATGAAGAGTCAGTCTACTTTTACTTAAGTCGGCATTGTGTCTTTAGTATCTCATTCCGATGCAATTTCTGTGTTTCATCGTCAATTAGAAGGTCAGAGGGATACAGTAAACCTGAAGTGAAGCATCGGAATCTATAACTAGTGTCACAGGAATGGTTCAAAACATAGGCAGTAAGATGAGGCAGTCTTCTTGTACTTGAGTCATCATTGTGCCTTTTGTATTTAATTCCGATGAAATTTCTGTGTTTGATCGTCAATATGAAGGTCAGAGGGATACAGTAAATCTGAAGTGAAGCATCGGGATCTATAACTAGTGTCACAGGAATGGTTCAAAACATAGACAGTAAGAAGAGTCAGTGCTCTTGTACTTAAGTCGGTATTCTGATTTTGTAATTAATTACGATGCAATTTCTGTGTTTCATCGTCAATAAGGAGGTCAGAGGGATACAGTAAACCTGAAGCGAAGCGTCGGAATCTATAACTAGTGTCACAGGAATGGTTCAAAACATAGACAGTAATAAGAGTCAGTCTTCTTGTACTTAAGTCGGCATTGTGCCCCTTGTATTTAATTGCGATGCAATTTCTGTGTTTTATCGTCAATAAGAAGGGCAGCTGGATACAGTAAACCTGAAGTGAAGCATCGGAATCTATAACTAGTGTCACAGGAATGGTTCAAAGCATAGACAGGAAAAAGAGTCAGTTTTCTTGTACTTAAGTCGGCGTTGTACATTTTCTATTTAATTCCGATGCAATTTCTGAATTCGTCGTCAATAAGAAGGTCCAAGGAATACAGTAAATCTGAAGTGAAGCATCGGAGTCTAAAACCGGTGTCACAGGAAAAGTTCAAAACATAGACAGTAAGAAGAGCCAGACTTCTTGTACCTGAGTCGGCATTGTGATTTTTGTATTTAATTCCCATGCAATTTCTGTGTTTCATCGTCAATAATAAGGTCAGCTGGATACAGTAAACCTGTAGTGAAACATCGTAATCTATAAATAGTGCCACAGGAATGGTTCAAAACATAGACAGGAAAAAGAGTCAGTTTTCTTGTAGTTAAGTCGGCGTTGTGCATTTTCTATTTAATTCCGATGCAATCTCTGTGTTCGTCGTCAATAAGAAGGTTCAAGGAATACTGTAAACCTTTAGTGAAGCATCGGAATCTAAAACCGGTGTCACAGGAAAAGTTCAAAACATAGACAGTAAGAAGAGACAGTCTTCTTGTACTAGAGTCGGCATTGTGATTTTTGTATTTAATTCCGATGCAATTTCTGTGTTTCATCGTCAATAAGACGGTCACAGGGATACAGTAAAACTGAAGTGAAGCAATGGTATCTATAACTAGTGTCACAGGAATGGTTCCAAACATAGACAGTGAGAAGAGTGAGTCTTCTTGTACTTAGGTCGGCATTGTGCATTTTATATTTAATTCCGATGCAATTTCTGTGTTTCATCGTCAATAAGGAGGTCAGAGGGATACAGTTAACCTGAAGTGGAGCATCGGAATCTATAACTAGTGTCACAGGAATGGTTCAAAACATAGGCAGTAAGATGAGGCAGTCTTCTTGTACTTGAGTCGGCATTGTGATTTTTGTATATAATTCCGATGCAATTTCTGTGTTTCATCGTCAATGAGACGGTCACAGGGATACAGTAAAACTGAAGTGAAGCAATGGTATCTATAACTAGTGTCACAGGAATGGTTCCAAACATAGACAGTGAGAAGAGTGAGTCTTCTTGTACTTAGGTCGGCATTGTGCATTTTATATTTAATTCCGATGCAATTTCTGTGTTTCATCGTCAATAAGGAGGTCAGAGGGATACAGTTAACCTGAAGTGGAGCATCGGAATCTATAACTAGTGTCATAGGAATGGTTCAAACATTGACAGTAAATAGAGTCAGTTTTCTTGTACTTAAGTCGGCATTGTGTCTTATGTATTTAATTCCGATGCAATTACTGTGTTTCATTTTTAATAACAAGGTCAGAGGGATACAGTCAACCTGAAGTGAAGCATCGGAATCTATAACTAGTGTCACAGGAATCGTTCAAAACATAGGATGTAAGAAGAGTCAGTTTTCTTGTACTTAAGTCGGCACTGTGCATTTTCTATTTAATTCCGATGCAATTTCTGTGTTTCGTCGTCAATAAGAAGGTCCAAGGGATACAGTAAAAGTGAAGTCATGCATCGGAATCTAAAACTGGTCTCACAGGAATGGTTCAAACATAGACAGTTGGAAGAGGCGGTCATCTTGTTCTTGAGTTGGTATTGTGCCTTTTGTATTTAATCCCGATGCAATTTCTAGGTTTCATCGTCAATAAGAAAGTCAGAGGGATACAGTAAACCTGAAGTGAAGCATCGGAATCTATAACTAGTGTCACGGGAATGGTTCAAAACATTGACAGTAAGAAGAGCCAGTCTTCTTGTACTTGAGTCGGCATTGTGCCTTTAGTATATAATTCCGATGAAATTTCTGTGTTTCATCGTCAATAATGAGGTCAGAGGGATACAGTTAACCTGAAGTGGAGCATCGGAATCTATAACTAGTGTCATAGGAATGGTTCAAACATTGACAGTAAATTGAGTCAGTTTTCTTGTACTTAAGTCGGCATTGTGTCTTATGTATTTAATTCCGATGCAATTACTGTGTTTCATTTTTAATAACAAGGTGAGGGGTACAGTCAACCTGAAGTGAAGCATCGGAATCTATAACTAGTGTCACAGGAATCGTTCAAAATATAGACTGTAAGAAGAGTCAGTTTTCTTGTACTTAAGTCGGCACTGTGCCTTTTCTATTTAATTCCGATGCAATTTCTGTGTTTCGTCGTCAATAAGAAGTTTCAAGGGATACAGTAAAAGTGAAGTCATGCATCGGAATCTAAAACTGGTCTCACAGGAATGGTTCAAACACAGACAGTTAGAAGAGGCAGTCATCCTGTTCTTGAGTTGGTATTGTGCCTTTTGTATTTAATCCCGATGCAATTTCTAGGTTTCATCGTCAATAAGAATGTCAGAGGGATTCAGTAAACCTGAAGTGAAGCATCGGAATCCATAACTAGTGTCACAGGAATGTTTCAAAGCATAGACAGTATGAAGAGTCTGTTTTCTTATACTTAAGTCGGCATTGTGCCTTTTGTAATTAATTCCGATGCAATTTCTGTGTTCCGTCGTCAATAAGAAGGTCAGAGGGATACAGTAAACTTGAAGTGAAGCATCGGATTCTGAAACCGGTCTAACAGGAGATGTTCAAATTATTGACAGTAAGAAGAGCCGGTCTTCTTGTACTTGAGTCGGCATTGGGACTTTTGTATTTAATTCCGATGCAATTTCTGTGTTTCATCGCCAATAAGGTCAGCTGGATACAGTAAACCTTAAGGGACGCACCGGAATCTATAATTAGTGTCACAGGAATGGTTCAAATCCTAGACAGGAAGAAGAGTCAGTTGTCTTGTACTTAAGTCGGCATTGTGCCTTTTGTATTTAATTCCGATGCAATTTCTGTGTTTCGTCGTCAATAAGAAGGTCCGAGGGATACAGTAAACCTGAAGTGAAGCATCGGAATCTATAAATAGGGTCACAGGAATGGTTCAAAGCATAGACAGTAAGAAGAGTCAGTCTTCTTGTACTTGAGTCGGCATTGTGCCTTTTGTATAAACTTCCGATGCAATTTCTGTGTTTCATCGTCAATAAGATGGTCAGCTGGACACTGTAAACCTGATGTGAAGCATCGGAATCTATAACTAGTGTAACAGGAATGGTTAGAAATCATAGACAGGAAGAAGAGTCAGTTTTCTTGTGCTTAAGTCGGCATTGTGCCTTTTCTATTTAATTACGATGCAATTTCTGTGTTTAGTCGTCAATAAGAAGGTCCAAGGGATACAGTAAACCTGAAGTGAAGCATCGGAATCTAAAACCGGTCTCACAGGAAAGGTTCAAAGCATTGACAGTAAGAAGAGCCATACTTCTGTACTTGAGTCGGCATTGAGCCTTTTGTATTTAATTCCGATGCAATTTTTGTGTTTCAACGTCAATAAGATGGTCAGAAGGGATACAGTAAACCTGAAGTGAAGCATCAGAATCAATAACTAGTGTCACAGGAATGGTTCAAAACATAGACAGTAGGTAGAGTTAGTCTACTTGTACTTAAGTCGGCATTGTACCTTTAGTATCTAATTCCGATGCAATTTCTGTGTTTCATCGTCAATTAGAAGGTCAGAGGGATACAGCAAAACTGAAGTGATGCATCGGAATCTATAACTAGTGTCACAGGAATGGTTCAAAACATAGACAGTAAGAAGAGTCAGTCTTCTTGTACCTAAGTCGGCATTCTGCCTTTTGTATATAATTCCCGTGCAATTTCTGTGTTTTATCGTCAATAAGGAGGTCAGAGGGATACAGTTAACCTGAAGTGGAGCATCGGAATCTATAACTAGTGTCATAGGAATGGTTCAAACATTCACAGTAAATAGAGTCAGTTTTCTTGTACTTAAGTCGGCATTGTGTCTTATGTATTTAATTCCGATGCAATTATTGTGTTTCATTTTTAATAACAAGGTCAGAGGGATACAGTCAACCTGAAGTGAAGCATCGGAATCTATAACTAGTGTCACAGGAATGTTTCAAAGCATAGACAGTATGAAGATTCTGTTTTCTTATACTTAAGTCGGCATTGTGCCTTTTGTAATTAATTCCGATGCATTTTCTGTGTTTCATCGTCAATAAGGAGGTCAGAGGGATACAGTAAACCAGAAGTTAAGCATCGGAATCTATAACTAGTATCACAGGAATGTTTCAAAACATGAACAGTAAGAAGAGTCCGTTTTCTTGTACTTAAGTCGGCATTGTGCCATTTGTATTTAATCCGATGGAATTTCCGTGTTTAATCGTCAATAATAAGGTCAGCTGGATACAGTAAACCTGAAGTGAAACATCCTAATCTATAACTAGTGTCACAGGAATGGTTCAAAACATAGGCAGTAAGAAGAGGCAGTCTTCTTGTACTTGAGTCGGCATTGTGCCTTTTGTATTTAATTCCGATGAAATATCTGTGTTTGATCGTCAATTAGAAAGTCTGAGGGATACAGTAAACCTGAAGGGAGGCATCGAAATCCATAACTAGTGTCACAGGAATGGTTCAAACCATAGACAGGAAGAAGAGCCAGTCTTCTTGTACTTGAGTCGGCATTGTGCCTTTTGTATTTAATTCCGATGCAATTTCTGTGTTTCATCGTCAACACGACGGTCAGAGGGATACAGTAAACCTGAAGTGCAGCATCGGAATCTATAACTAGTGTCACAGGAATGGTTCAAATCATAGATAGTAAGAAGAGTCAGTCTTCTAGTATTGGAGTCGGCATTGTGCCTTTTGTATTTAATTCCGATGCAATTTCTGTGTTTCATCGTCAATAAGAAGGTCAGAGAGATACAGTAAAACTGAAGTGAAGCATCGGAATCTATAACTAGTGTCACAGGAATGTTTCAAATCATAGAAACTAAGAAGAGTCAGTCTTCTTGTACTTAAGTCGGCATTGTACCTTTTGTATTTAATTCCGATGCAATTTCTGTGTTTCATCGTCAATAAGAAGGTCAGCTGGATGCAGTAAACCTGAAGTGAAGCATCGGAATCTATAACTAGTGTCACAGGAATGGTTCAAAACATAGACAGTAAGAAGAGTCAGTCTTCTTGTACCTAAGTCGGCATTCTGCCTTTTGTATATAATTCCCATGCAATTTCTGTGTTTCATCGTCAATAAGAAGGTCAGCTGGATACAGTAAACCTGAAGTGAAGCAACGGAATCTATAACTAGTGTCACAGGAATGGTTCAAAACATAGGCAGTAAGAAGAGGCAGTCCTCTTGTACTTGAGTCGGCATTGTGCCTTTTGTATTTAATTCCGATGAAATATCTGTGTTTGATCGTCAATTAGAAGGTCAGAGGGATACAGTAAACCTGAAGTGAAGCATCGGAATCTATAACTAGTGTCACAGGAATGGTTCAAAACATAAACAATAAGAAGAGTCAGTGTTCTTGTACTAAAGTCTGTATTCTGATTTTGTATTTAATTACGATGCAATTTCTGTGTTTCATCGTCAATAAGGAGGTCAGAGGGATACAGTAAACAAAAAGTGAAGCATCGGAATCTATAACTAGTGTCACAGGAATGGTTCAAAACATAGACAGTAGGAAGAGTAAGTCTTCTTGTACTTAAGTCGGCATTGTGCCCTTTGTATTTAATTCCGATGCAATTTCTGTGTTTCATCGTCAATAAGAAGGTCAGCTGGATACAGTAAACCTGAAGTGATGCATCGGAATCTATAAATAGTGTCACAGGAATGGTTCAAAGCATAGACAGGAAAAAGAGTCAGTTCTCTTGTACTTAAGTCGGTGTTGTGCATTTTCTATTTAATTCCGACGAAATTTTTGTGTCCGTCGTCAATAAGAAGGTCCAAGGAATATAGTAAACCTGAAGTGAAGCATCGGAATCTAAATCCGGTGTCACAGGAAAAGTTCAAAACATAGGCAGTAAGAAGAGCCAGACTTCTTGTACTTGAGTCGGCATTGTGATTTTTGTATTTAATTCCGATGCAATTTCTGTGTTTCATCGTAAATAAGACGGTCATAGGGATACAGTAAAACTGAAGTGAAGCATCGGAATCTATAAATAGAGTCACAGGAATGGTTCAAAACATAGAAAGTGAGAAGAGTCCGTCTTCTTGTACTTAAGTCGGCATTGTGCATTTTGTATTTAATTCCGATGCAATTTCTGTGCTTCATCGTCAATAATAAGGTCAGCTGGATACAGTAAACCTGAAGTGAAGCATCGGATACTAAAACTAGTGTCACAGGAATGGTTCAAAACATAGACAGTAGGAAGAGTCAGTCTTCTTGCACTTAAGTCGCCATTGTCACTTTTGTATTTAATTCCGATGCAATTTCTTTGTCTCATCGTCAATAAGAAGGTCAGAGGGATACAGTAAAACTGAAGTGAAGACCCGGAATCTATAACTTGTGTCTCAGGAATGGTTCAAAACATAGACAGTAAAAAGAGTCAGTCTTCTTGTACTTAGGTCGGTATTGTGCCTTATGTATTTAATTCCGATGCAATTTCTGTGTTTCATCGTCAATAAGAAGGTCAGTTGGATACAGTAAACCTGAAGTAAAGCATCGGAATCAATAACTAATGTCATAGGAATTTTTCAAAACATAGACAGTAAGAAGAGCCAGTCTTCTTGTACTTGACGGGCTTTGTGCCTTTTGTATTTAATGCCAATCAATTTTCTGTGTTTGATCGTCAATACGAAAGTCAGAGGGATGCAGTAAACCTGAAGTGAAGCCTCGGAATCTATAACTAGTGTCATAGGAATGGTTCAAACATAGACAGTAAGAAGAATCAGTTTTCTTTTACTTAAGTCGGCATTGTGTTTTATGTATTTAATTCCGATGCAATTTCTGTGTTTCATTGTCAATAAGAAGGTCAGAGGGATACAGTAAACCTGAAGTGAAGCATCGGAATCTATCACTAGTGTCACAGGAATCGTTCATAACATAGACTGTTAGAAGAGTCAGTTTTCTTGTACTTTAGTCGGTATTGTGCCTTTTCTATTTAATTCCGATGCAATATCTGTGTTTCGGCGTCAATAAGAAGGTCCAAGGGATACAGTAAAATTGAAGTCAAGCATCGGAATCTAAAACTGGTCTCTCAGGATAGGTTCAAACATAGACAGTAAGAAGAGGCAGTCATCTTGTACTTGAGTCGGTATTGTGCCTTTTGTATTTAATCCCAATGCAATTTCTAGGTTTCATCTTCAATAAGAAAGTCAGATGGATACAGTAAACCTGAAGTGAAGCATCGGAAACTATAACTAGTTTCACAGGAATGGTTCAAAGCATAGACAGTAAGAAGAGTCTGTTTTCTTATATTTAAGTCGGCATTGTGCCTTTTGTATTTAATTCCGATGCAATTTCTGTGTTTCGTCGTCAATAAGAAGGTCCGAGGGATACAGTAAACCTGAAGTGAAGCATCGGAATCTATAAATAGGGTCACAGGAATGGTTCAAAGCATAGACAGTAAGAAGAGTCAGTCTTCTTGTACTTGAGTCGGCATTGTGCCTTTTGTGTATACTTCCGATGCAATTTCTGTGTTTCATCGTCAATAAGAAGGTCAGCTGGATACAGTAAACCTGATGTGAAGCGTCGGAATCTATAACTAGTGTCACAGGAATGGTTCAAGTCATAGACAGGAAGAAGAGTCAGTTTTCTTGTACTTAAGTCGGCATTGTGCCTTTTCTATTTAATTCCGATGCAATTTCTGTGTTTCGTCGTCAATAAGAAGGTCCAAGGGATACAGCAAAAGTGAAGTCATGCATCGGAATCTAAAACTGGTCTCACAGGAATGGTTCAAACATAGGCAGTTAGAAGAGGCAGTCATCTTGTTCTTGAGTTGGTATTGTGCCTTTTGTATTTAATCCCGATGCAATTTCTAGGTTTCATCGTCAATAAGAAAGTCAGAGGGATACAGTAAACCTGAAGTGAAGCATCCGAATCTATAACTAGTGTCACAGGAATGTTTCAAAGCATAGACAGTATGAAGAGTCTGTTTTCTTATACTTAAGTCGGCATTGTGCCTTTTGTAATTAATTCCGATGCATTTTCTGTGTTTCATCGTCAGTAAGGAGGTCAGAGGGATACAGTAAACCTGAAGTTAAGCATCGGAATCTATAACTATTATCACAGGAATGTTTCAAAACATGAACAGTAAGAAGAGTCCGTCTTCTTGTACTTAAGTCGGCATTGTGCCATTTGTATTTAATCCGATGGAATTTCCGTGTTTAATCGTCAATAATAAGGTCAGCTGGATACAGTTAACCTGAAGTGAAACATCCTAATCTATAACTAGTGTCACAGGAATGGTTCAAAACATAGACAGAAAAATAGTCAGTTTTCTTGTACTTAAGTCGGCGTTGTGCATTTTCTATTTAATTCCGATGCAATTTCTATGTTCGTCGTCAATAAGAAGGTCCAAGGAATACAGTATACCTGAAGTGAAGCATCGGAATCTGAAACCAGTGTCACAGGAAAAGTTCAAAACATAGACAGTAAGAAGAGCCAGACTTCTTGTACTTGAGTCGGCATTGTGATTTTTGTATTTAATTCCGATGCAATTTCTGTGTTTCATCGTCAATAAGAAGGTCAGCAGGATACAGTAAACCTGTAGTGAAGCATCGGAATCTATAACTAGTGTCACAGGAATGGTTCAAAACATAGGCAGTAAGAAGAGGCAGTCTTCTTGTACTTGAGTCGGCATTGTGCCTTTTGTATTTAATTCCGATGAAATATCTGTGTTTGATCGTCAATTAGAAAGTCAGAGGGATACAGTAAACCTGAAGAGAGGGATCGAAATCCATAACTAGTGTCACAGGAATGGTTCAAACCATAGACAGGAAGAAGAGCCAGTCTTCTTGTACTTGAGTCGGCATTGTCCCTTTTGTATTTAATTCCGATGCAATTTCTGTGTTTCATCGTCAACACGACGGTCAGAGGGATACAGTAAACCTGAAGTGCAGCATCGGAATCTATAACTAGTGTCACAGGAATGGTTCAAATCATAGATAGTAAGAAGAGTCAGTCTTCTAGTATTGGAGTCGGCATTGTGCCTTTTGTATTTAATTCCGATGCAATTTCTGTGTTTCATCGTCAATAAGAAGGTCAGAGGGATACAGTAAAACTGAAGTGAAGCATCGGAATCTATAACTAGTGTCACAGGAATGTTTCAAAGCATAGAAACTAAGAAGAGTCAGTCTTCTTGTACTTCAGTCGGCATTGTACCTTTTGTATTTAATTCCGATGCAATTTCTGTGTTTCATAGTCAATAAGAAGGTCAGATGGATGCAGTAAACCTGAAGTGAAACATCGTAATCTATAAATAGTGCCACAGGAATGGTTCAAAACATAGACAGAAAAATAGTCAGTTTTCTTGTACTTAAGTCGGCGTTGTGCATTTTCTATTTAATTCCGATGCAATTTCTATGTTCGTCGTCAATAACAAGGTCCAAGGAATACAGTATACCTGAAGTGAAGCATCGGAATCTGAAACCAGTGTCACAGGAAAAGTTAAAAACATAGACAGTAAGAAGAGACAGTCTTCTTGTACTTGAGTCGGCATTGTGATTTTTGTATTTAATTCCGATGCAATTTCTGTGTTTCATCGTCAATAAGACGGTCACAGGGATACAGTAAAACTGAAGTGAAGCAACGGTATCTATAACTAGTGTCACAGGAATGGTTCCAAACATAGACAGTGAGAAGAGTGAGTCTTCTTGTACTTAGGTCGGCATTGTGCATTTTATATTTACTTCCGATGCAATTTCTGTGTTTCATCGTCAATAAGGAGGTCAGAGGGATACAGTTAACCTGAAGTGGAGCATCGGAATCTATAACTAGTGTCATAGGAATGGTTCAAACATTGACAGTAAATAGAGTCAGTTTTCTTGTACTTAAGTCGGCATTGTGTCTTATGTATTTAATTCCGATGCAATTACTGTGTTTCATTTTTAATAACAAGGTCAGAGGGGTACAGTCAACCTGAAGTGAAGCATCGGAATCTATAACTAGTGTCACAGGAATCGTTCAAAACATAGACAGTAAGAAGAGTCAGTTTTCTTGTACTTAAGTCGGCACTGTGCCTATTGTATTTAATCCCGATGCAGTTTCTAGGTTTCATCGTCAATAAGAACGTCAGAGGGATACAGTAAACTTGAAGTGAAGCATCGGAATCTGAAACCGGTCTAACAGGAGATGTTCAAATTATTGACAGTAAGAAAAGCCGGTCTTCTTGTACTTGAGTCGGCATTGGGACTTTTATATTTAATTCCGATGCAATTTCTGTGTTTCATCGCCAATAAGGTCAGCTGGATACAGTAAACCTTAAGGGACGCACCGGAATCTATAATTAGTGTCACAGGAATGGTTCAAATCCTAGACAGGAAGAAGAGTCAGTTGTCTTGTACTTAAGTCGGCATTGTGCCTTTTCTATTTAATTACGATGCAATTTCTGTGTTTAGTCGTCAATAAGAAGGTCCAAGGGATACAGTAAACCTGAAGTGAAGCATCGGAATCTAAAACCGGTCTCACAGGAAAGGTTCAAAGCATAGACAGTAAGAAGAGCCATACTTCTGTACTTGAGTCGGCATTGAGCCATTTGTATTTAATTCCGATGCAATTTCTGTGTTTCAACGTTAATAAGATGGTCAGAAGGGATACAGTAAACCTGAAGTGAAGCATCAGAATCAATAACTAGTGTCACAGGAATGGTTCAAAACATAGACAGTAGGTAGAGTTAGTCTACTTGTACTTAAGTCGGCATTGTGCCTTTAGTATCTAATTCCGATGCAATTTTTGTGTTTCATCGTCAATTAGAAGGTCAGATGGATACAGCAAAACTGAAGTGAAGCATCGGAATCTATAACTAGTGTCACAGGAATGGTTCAAAACATAGACAGTAAGAAGAGTCAGTCTTCTTGTACCTAAGTCGGCATTCTGCCTTTTCTATATAATTCCCATGCAATTTCTGTGTTTCATCGTCAATAAGAAGGTCAGCTGGATACAGTAAACCTGAAGTGAAGCAACGGAATCTATTACTAGTGTCACAGGAATGATTCAAAACATAGGCAGTAAGAAGAGGCAGTCCTCTTGTACGTGAGTCGGCATTGTGCCTTTTGTATTTAATTCCGATGAAATATCTGTGTTTGATCGTCAATAAGAAGGTCAGAGGGATACAGTAAACCTGAAGTGAAGCATCGGAATCTATAACTAGTGTCACAGGAATGGTTCAAAACATAAACAGTAAGAAGAGTCAGTGTTCTTGTACTTAAGTTGGTATTCTGATTTTGTATTTAATTACGATGCAATTTCTGTGTTTCATCGTCAATAAGGAGGTCAGAGGGATACAGTAAACCTAAAGTGAAGCATCGGAATCTATAACTAGTGTCACAGCAATGGTTCAAAACATAGACAGTAGGAAGAGTCAGTCTTCTTGTACTTAAGTCGGCATTGTGCCCTTTGTATTTAATTCCAATGCAATTTCTGTGTTTCATCGTCAATAAGAAGGTCAGCTGGATACAGTAAACCTGAAGTGAAGCATCGGAATCTATAAATTGTGTCACAGGAATGGTTCAACGCATAGACAGGAAAAAGAGTCAGTTCTCTTGTACTTAAGTCGGTGTTGTGCATTTTCTATTTAATTCCGATTCAATTTTTGTGTTCGTCGTCAATAAGAAGGTCCAAGAAATGTAGTAAACCTGAAGTGAAGCATCGAAATCTAAATCCGGTGTCACAGGAAAAGTTCAAAACATAGGCAGTAAGAAGAGGCAGAATTCTTGTACTTGAGTCGGCATTGTGATTTTTGTATTTAATTCCGATGCAATTTCTGTGTTTCATCGTAAATAAGACGGTCATAGGGATACAGTAAACCTAAGTGAAGCATCGGAATCTATCACTAGTGTCACAGGAATGGTTAAAAACATAGACAGTAGGAAGAGTCAGTCTTCTTGCACTTAAGTCGCCATTGTCACTTTTGTATTTAATTGCGATGCAATTTCTGTGTCTCATCGTCAATAAGAAGGTCAGAGGGAGACAGTAAAACTGAAGTGAAGACCCGGAATCTATAACTTGTGTCTCAGGAATGGTTCAAAACATAGACAGTAAAAAGAGTCAGTCTTCTTGTACTTAGGTCGGTATTGTGCCTTCTGTATTTAATTCCGATGCAATTTCTGTGTTTCATCGTCAATAAGAAGGACAGTTGGATACAGTAAACCTGAAGTAAAGCATCGGAATCTATAACTAATGTCATAGGAATTGTTCAAAACATAGACAGTAAGAAGAGCCAGTCTTCTTGTACTTGACGGGCTTTGTGCCTTTTGTATTTAATGCGGATCAATTTTCTGTGTTTGATCGTCAATACGAAAGTCAGAGGGATACAGTAAACCTGAAGTGAAGCCTCGGAATCTATAACTAGTGTCATAGGAATGGTTCAAACATAGACAGTAAGAAGAATCAGTTTTCATGTACTTAAGTCGGCATTGTGTCTTATGTATTTAATTCCGATGCAATATCTGTGTTTCATTGTCAATAAGAAGGTCAGAGGGATACAGTAAACCTAAGTGAAGCATCGGAATCTATCACTAGTGTCACAGGAATCGTTCATAACATAGACTGTAAGAAGAGTCAGTTTTCTTGTACTTAAGTCGGTATTGTGCCTTTTCTATTTAATTCCGATGCAATATCTGTGTTTCGGCGTCAATAAGAAGGTCCAAGGGATACAGTAAAAGTGAAGTCAAGCATCGGAATCTAAAACTGGTCTCTCAGGATAGGTTCAAACATAGACAGTAAGAAGAGGCAGTCATCTTGTACTTGAGTCGGTATTGTGCCTTTTGTATTTAATCCCAATGCAATTTCTAGGTTTCATCTTCAATAAGAAAGTCAGATGGATACAGTAAACCTGAAGTGAAGCATCGGAAACTATAACTAGTGTCACAGGAATGGTTCAAATCATAGACAGTAAGAAGAGTCTGTTTTCTTATATTTAAGTCGGCATTGTGCCTTTTGTATTTAATTCCGATGCAATTTCTGTGTTTCGTCGTCAATAAGAAGGTCCGAGGGATACAGTAAACCTGAAGTGAAGCATCGGAATC
This sequence comes from Schistocerca serialis cubense, assembly GCF_023864345.2. NCBI lineage: Eukaryota > Metazoa > Arthropoda > Insecta > Orthoptera > Acrididae > Schistocerca > Schistocerca serialis. The sequence goes on from NW_026047617.1 coordinate 8,475,249, forward strand.
TATAAATAGGGTCACAGGAAAGGTTCAAAGCATAGACAGTAAGAAGAGTCAGTCTTCTTGTACTTGAGTCGGCATTGTGCCTTTTGTGTATACTTCCGGTGCAATTTCTGTGTTTCATCGTCAATAAGAAGGTCAGAGGGATACAGTAAAACTGAAGTGAAGCATCGGAATCTATAACTAGTGTCACAGGAATGGTTCAAAACATAGACAGTTAGAAGAGTCAGTCTTCTTGTACTTAAGTCGGCATTGTGTTTTTTGTATTTAATTCCGATGCAATTTCTGTGTTTCATCGTCAATAAGAAGGTCAGCTGGATACAGTAAACCTGATGTGAAGCGTCGGAATCTATAACTAGTGTCACAGGAATGGTTCAAATCATAGACAGGAAGAAGAGTCAGTATTCTTGTACTTAAGTCGGCATTGTGCCTTTTCTATTAAATTCCGATGCAATTTCTGTGTTTAGTCGTCAATTAGAAGGTCCAAGGGATACTGTAAACCTGAAGTGAAGCATCGGAATCTAAAACCGGTCTAACAGGAAAGGTTCAAAACATAGACAGTAAGAAGAGCCATACTTCTGTACTTGAGTCGGCATTGAGCCTTTTGTATTTAATTCCTATGCTATTTCTGTGTTTCAACGTCAATAAGACTGTCAGAAGGGATACAGTAAACTTTAAGTGAAACATCGGAATCAATAACTAGTGTCACAGGAATGGTTCAAAACATAGACAGTAGGAAGAGTCAGTCTACTTGTACTTAAGTCGGCATTGTGCCTTTAGCATCTAATTCCGATGCAATTTCTGTATTTCATCGTCAATTAGATGGTCAGAGGGATACAGTAAAACTGAAGTGAAGCATCGGAATCGATAACAAGTGTCACAGGAATGTTTCAAAACATAGACAGTAAGAAGAGTCAGTCTTCTTGTACCTAAGTCGGCATTGTGCCTTTTGTATATAATTCCGATGAAATTTCTGTGTTTCATCGTCAATACGAAGGTCAGCTGGTTACAGTAAACCTGAAGTGAAGCATCGGAATCTATAACTAGTGTCACAGGAATGATTCAAAACATAGGCAATAAGAAGAGGCAGTCTTCTTGTACTTGAGTCGGCATTGTGCCTTTTGTATTTAATTCTGATGAAATTTCTGTGTTTGATCGTCAATAAGAAGGTCAGAGGGATACAGTAAACCTGAAGTGAAGCATCGAAATCTATAACTAGTGTCATAGGAATGGTTCAAACATAGACAGTAGGAAGAGTCAGTTTTCTTGTACTTTAGTCTGCATTGTGTCTTATGTATTTAATTCCGATACAATTTCTGTCTTTCATTGTCAATAGGAAGGTCAGAGGGATACAGTAAACCAGAAGTGAAGCATCGGAATCTAAAACCGGTCTAACAGGAAAGGTTCAAAACATAGACAGTAAGAAGAGCCATACTTCTGTACTTGAGTCGGCATTGAGCCTTTTGTGTTTAATTCCTATGCAATTTCTGTGTTTCAACGTCAATCAGACGATCAGAAGGGATACAGTAAACCTGAAGTGAAACATCGGAATCAATAACTAGTGTCACAGGAATGGTTCAAAACATAGACAGTAGGAAGAGTCAGTCTACTTGTACTAAAGTCGGCATTGTGCCTTTAGCATCTAATTCCGATGCAATTTCTGTGTTTCATTGTCAATAACAAGGTCAGAGGGATACAGTCAACCTGAAGTGAAGCATCGGAATCTATAACTAGTGTCACAGGAATGGTTCAAATCATAGACTGTAAGAAGAGTCAGTTTTCTTGTACTTAAGTCGCCATTGTGCCTTTTCTATTTAATTCCGATGAATTTCTGTGTTTCGGCGTGAATAAGAAGGTCCAAGGGATACAGTAAACCTGAAGTGAAGCATCGGAATCTAAAACCCATCACACAGGAAAGGTTCAAAACATAGACAGTAAGAAGAGCCAGTCTTCTTGTACTTGAGTCGGCATTGTGACTTTTGTATTTAATTCCGATGCAATTTCTGTGTTTAATCGTCAATAAGGAGTTCAGAGAGATACAGTTAACTTGAAGTGAAGCACTGGAATCTATAACTACTGTCACAGGAATGGTTCAAACATAGACAGTAAGAAGAGTCAGTTTTCTTTTACTTAAGTCCGCATTGTACCTTTTGTATTTAATTCCGATGCAATTTCTGTGTTTCGTCGTCAATAAGAAGGTCCAAGGGATACAGTAAACCTGAAGTCAATCATCGGAATCTAAAACTGGTCTCACAGGAAAGGTTCAAACATAGACAGTAAGAAGAGGCAGTCTTCTTGTACTTGAGTCGGTATTGTGCCTTTTGTATTTAATCCCGATGCAATTTCTAAGTTTTATCGTCAATAACAAGGTCAGAGGGATACAGTAAAACTCAAGTGAAGCATCGGAATCTATAACTAGTGTCAAAGGAATGGTTCAAAACATAGACAGAAAGAAGAGTCAATTTTCTTGTACTTAAGTCGGCATTGTGCCTTTTCTATATAATCCTGCTGCGATTTCTGTGTTTAGTCGTCAATAAGAAGATCAAAGGGATACAGTAAACCTGAAGTGAAGCATCGGAATCTAAAACCGGTCACACAGGAAAGGTTCAAGACATAGACAGTAAGAAGAGCCCTACTTCTGTACTTGAGTCGGCATTGTGCCTTTTGTATTTAATTCCGATGCAATTTCTGTGTCTCATCGTCAATAAGACGGTCAGAAGGGATATAGTAAACCTGACGTGAAACATCGGAATCAATAAATAGTGTCACAGGAATGGTTCAAAACATAGACAGTAGGAAGAGTCAGTCTTCTTGAACTTAAGTCGGCATTGTGCCTTTTCTAATTAATTCCGATGCAATTTCTGTGTTTCATCGTCAATAAGAAGGTCCAAGGGATACAGTAAAACTCAAGTGAAGCATCGGAATCTATAACTAGTGTCAAAGGAATGGTTCAAAACATAGACACTAAGAAGAGTCAGTCTTCTTGTACCTAAGTCGGCATTGTGCCTTTTGTATATAATTCCGATGCAATTTCTGTGTTTCATCGTCAATAAGGAAGTCCATGGGATACAGTAAACCTTAAATGAAGCACCGGAATCTATAACTAGTGTCACAGGAATGGTTCAAAAGGTAGACAATAAGAAGAGTCAGTCTTCTTGTACTTAAGTCGGCATTGTGCGTTTTGTATATAATTCCGATGCAATTTCTGTGTTTCATCGTCTATAAGAAGGTCAGAGGGATACAGTAAACCTGAAGTGATGCATCGGAATCTATAACTAGTGTCACAGGAATGGTTCAAAACATAGACAGTAAGAGGGGCCAGTCTTCTTGTACTTGAGACGGCATTGTGCCTTTTGTATTTAATTCCGATGCAATTTCTGTGTTTCATCGTCAATAAGAAAGTCAGAGGGATATAGTAAACCTAATCTGAAGCATCGGAATCGGTAACTAGTGTCACAGGAATGGTTAAAATCATAGACAGTAAGAAGAGTCAGTTTCCTTGTACTTAAGTCGGCATTGTGCCTTCTGTATATAATTCCGAAGCAATTTCTGTGTTTCATCGTCAATAAGAAGGTCACAGGGATACAGTAAACCTGAAACGAAGCATCTGAATCTATAACTAGTGTCACAGGAATGGTTCAAAACATAGACATTAGGAAGAGTCAGTCTTCTTGTACTTAAGTCGGCATTGTGCCTTTTGTATTTAATTCCAATGCAATTTCTGTGTTTCATCGTCAATAAGAAGGTCAGAGGGATACAGTAAACCTAATGTGAAGCATCGGAATCTATAACTAGTCTCACAGGAATGGTTAAAAGCGTAGACAGTAAGAAGAGTCAGTTTTCTTGTACTTTAGTCGGCATTGTGCCTTTTGTATTTAATTCCCACGCAATTTCTGTGCTTCATCGTCAATAAGAAGGTCCACGTGATACAGTAAACCTGAAGTGAAGCTTCGGAATCTAAAACCGGTCTCACAGGAAAGGTTCAAAACATAGACAGTTAGAAGAGTCACTCTTCTTGTACTTGAGTCGGCATTGTGCCTTTTGTATTTAATTCCGATGCAATTTCTGTGTTTCATCGTCAATAAGGAAGTCAGAGGGATACACTAAACCTGAAGTGAAGCATCGGAATCTATAACTAGTGTCACAGGATTGGTTCAAAACATAGACAGTAAGAAGAGTCAGTTTTCTTGTACTTAAGTCGGCATTGTGCCTATTCTATTTACCTCCGATGCAATTTCTGTGTTTCGGCGTCAATAAGAAGGTCCAAGGGATACGGTAAACCTGAAGTGAAGCATCGGAATCTAAAACCGGTCTCACAGGAACGGTTCAAAACATAGACAGTAAGAAGAGCCAGTCTTCTTGTACTTGAGTCGGCATTGTGCCTTCTGTATTTAATTCCGATACAATTTCTGTGTTTTATCGTCAATAAGAAGGTTAGAGGGATACAGTAAACCTGAAGTGAAGCATCGGAATCTATAACTAGTGTCACAGGAATGGTGCAAAACATAGACTGTAAGAAGAGTCAGTTTTCTTGTACTTAAGTCGGCATTGTGAATTTTGTATTTAATTCCGATGCAATTTATGTGTTTCATCGTCAATAAGAAGGTCAGAGAGATAGAGTAAACCTGAAGTGAAGCATCGTAATCTATAACTAGTGTCACAGAAATGGTTCAAAACATAGACAGTAAGAAGTGTCAGTTTTCTTGTACTTAAGTCGGCATTGTGCTTTTTGTATTCAATTCCGATGCAATTGCTGCTTTTCGTCGTCAATGAGAAGGTCCACGGGATACAGTAAACCTGAAGTGAAGCTTCGCAATCTAAAAGCGGTCTCACAGGAAAGGTTCTAAACATAGACAGAAAGGAGAGCCAGTCTTCTTGTACTTGAGTCGGCATTGTGCCTTTTGTATCTATTTCTGATGCAATTTCTGTGTTTCATCGTCAATTAGAAGGTCAGAGGGATACAGTAAAACTCAAGTGAAGCATCGGAATCTATAACTAGTGTCACAGGAATGGTTCAAAACATAGACAGTAAGAAGAGTCAGTCTTCTTGTACCTAAGTCGGCATTGTGCCTTTTGTTAATAATTCCGATGCAATTTCTGTGTTTCAACGTCAATAAGAAGGTCAACTGGATACAGTAAACCTGAAGTGAAGCATCGGAATCTATAACTAGTGTCACAGGAATGGTTCAAAACATGGACAGTATGAAGAGTCAGTCTTCTTGTACTAAACTCGGCATTGTGCCTTTTGTATTTAACTCCGATGCAATTTCTGTGCTTCATCATCAATAAGAAGGTCAGCTGGATACAGTATACCTGAAGTGCAGCATCTGAATTTATAACTACTGTAACGGGAATGGTTCAAACCACAGACAGTAAGAAGAGGCACTCTTCTTGCACTTAAGTCGGCATTGTGCCTTTTGTATTTAATTAAGATGCAATTTCTGTGTTTCATCGTCAATAAGGAAGTCCATGGGATACAGTAAACCTGAAGTGAAGCACCGGAATCTATAACTAGTGTCACAGGAATGGTTCAAAACGTAGACAATAAGAAGAGTCAGTCTCCTTGTACTTATGTCGGCATTGTGCGTTTTGTATATAATTCCGATGCAATTTCTGTGTTTCATCGTCTATAAGAAGGTCAGAGGGATACAGTACACCTGAAGTGATGCATCGGAATCTATAACTAGTGTCACAGGAATGGTTCAAAACATAGACAGTAAGAGGGGCCAGTCTTCTTGTACTTGAGACGGCATTGTGCCTTTTGTATTTAATTCCGATGCAATTTCTGTGTTTCATCGTCAATAAGAAAGTCAGAGGGATATAGTAAACCTAATCTGAAGCATCGAAATCGATAACTAGTGTCACAGGAATGGTTAGAAACATAGACAGTAAGAAGAGTCAGTTTCCTTGTACCTAAGTCGGCATTGTGTCTTCTGTATATAATTCCGAAGCAATTTCAGTGTTTCATCGTCAATAAGAAGGTCACAGGGATACAGTAAACCTGAAGTGAAGCATCTGAATCTATAGCTAGTGTCACAGGAATGGTTCAAAACATAGACAGTAAGAAGAGTCAGTTTTCTCATACTTAAGTCGGCATTGTGCTATTTGTATATAATTCCGATGCAATTTCTGTGTTTCATCGTCAATAAGAAGGTCAGAGGGATACATTAAACCTGAAGTGAAGCATCGGAATCTATGTTTAGTGTCACAGGAATGGTTCAAAGCATAGACAGTAAGAAGAGTCAGTTTTCTTGTACTTAAGTCGGCTTTGTGCCTTTTCTATTTAATTCCGATTTAATTTCTGTGTTTCAGCGTCAATAAGAAGGTCAGAGGGATACAGAAAACCTGAAGTGAGGCATCGGCATCTAAAACCGGTCTCACAGGAAAGGTTCAAAACATAGACAGTTAGAAGAGCCACTCTTCTTGTACTTGAGTCGGCATTGTGCTTTTTGTATTTAATTCCGATGCAATTTCTGTGTTTCATCGTCAATAAGAAAGTCAGAGGGATACACTAAACCTGATGTGAAGCATCGGAATCTATAACTAGTGTCACAGGAATGGTTCAAAATATAGACAGTAAGAAGAGTCAGTTTTCTTGTACTTAAGTCGGCATTGTGCCTTTTGTATTTAATTCCGATGCAATTTCTGTGTTTCATCGACAATAAGAAGGTCAGAGGGATACAGTAAACCTGAAGTGAAGCATCGGAATCTATAACTAGTGTCACAGGAATGGTTCAAAGCATAGACAGTAAGATGAGTCAGTTTTCTTGTACTTAAGTCGGCATTGTGCCTATTCTATTTACCTCCGATGCAATTTCTGTGTTTCGGCGTCAATAAGAAGGTCCAAGGGATACGGTAAACCTGAAGTGAAGCATCGGAACCTAAAACCGGTCTCACAGGAACGGTTCAAAACTTAGACAGTAAGAAGAGCCAGTCTTCTTGTACTTGAGTCGGCATTGTGCCTTCTGTATTTAATTCCGATACAATTTCTGTGTTTTACCGTCAATAAGAAGGCTAGAGGGATACAGTAAACCTGAAGTGAAGCATCGGAATCTATAACTAGTGTCACAGAAATGGTTCAAAACATAGACAGTAAGAAGAGTCAGTTTTCTTCTACTTAAGTCGGCATTGTGCATTTTGTATTTAATTCCGATGCAATTTATGTGTTTCATCGTCAATAAGAAGGTCAGAGAGATACAGTAAACCTGAAGTGAAGCATCGTAATCTATAACTAGTGTCACAGAAATGGTTCAAAACATAGACAGTAAGAAGTGTCAGTTTTCTTGTACTTAAGTCGGCATTGCGCTTTTTGTATTCAATTCCGATGCAATTTCTGCTTTTCGTCGTAAATGAGAAGGTCCACGGGATACAGTAAACCTGACGTGAAGCATCGGAATCTATAACTAGTGTCACAGGAAAGGTTCAAAACATAGACACTAAGAAGAGTCAGTCTTCTTGTACCTAAGTCGGCATTGTGCCTTTTGTATATAATTCCGATGCAATTTCTGTGTTTCAACGTCAATAAGAAGATCAGCTGGATACAGTTAACCTGAAGTGAAGCATCGGAATCTATAACTAGTGTCACAGGAATGGTTCAAAACATGGACAGTATGAAGAGTCAGTCTTCTTGTACTAAACTCGGCATTGTGCCTTTTGTATTTAACTCCGATGCAATTTCTGTGCTTCATCATCAATAAGAAGGTCAGCTGGATACAGTATACCTGAAGTGCAGCATCTGAATTTATAACTACTGTAACGGGAATGGTTCAAACCACAGACAGTAAGAAGAGGCACTCTTCTTGCACTTAAGTCGGCATTGTGCCTTTTGTATTTAATTAAGATGCAATTTCTGTGTTTCATCGTCAATAAGGAAGTCCATGGGATACAGTAAACCTGAAGTGAAGCACCGGAATCTATAACTAGTGTCACAGGAATGGTTCAAAACGTAGACAATAAGAAGAGTCAGTCTCCTTGTACTTATGTCGGCATTGTGCGTTTTGTATATAATTCCGATGCAATTTCTGTGTTTCATCGTCTATAAGAAGGTCAGAGGGATACAGTACACCTGAAGTGATGCATCGGAATCTATAACTAGTGTCACAGGAATGGTTCAAAACATAGACAGTAAGAGGGGCCAGTCTTCTTGTACTTGAGACGGCATTGTGCCTTTTGTATTTAATTCCGATGCAATTTCTGTGTTTCATCGTCAATAAGAAAGTCAGAGGGATATAGTAAACCTAATCTGAAGCATCGAAATCGATAACTAGTGTCACAGGAATGGTTAAAAACATAGACAGTAAGAAGAGTCAGTTTCCTTGTACCTAAGTCGGCATTGTGTCTTCTGTATATAATTCCGAAGCAATTTCAGTGTTTCATCGTCAATAAGAAGGTCACAGGGATACAGTAAACCTGAAGTGAAGCATCTGAATCTATAGCTAGTGTCACAGGAATGGTTCAAAACATAGACAGTAAGAAGAGTCAGTTTTCTCATACTTAAGTCGGCATTGTGCTATTTGTATATAATTCCGATGCAATTTCTGTGTTTCATCGTCAATAAGAAGGTCAGAGGGATACATTAAACCTGAAGTGAAGCATCGGAATCTATGTTTAGTGTCACAGGAATGGTTCAAAGCATAGACAGTAAGAAGAGTCAGTTTTCTTGTACTTAAGTCGGCTTTGTGCCTTTTCTATTTAATTCCGATTTAATTTCTGTGTTTCAGCGTCAATAAGAAGGTCAGAGGGATACAGAAAACCTGAAGTGAGGCATCGGCATCTAAAACCGGTCTCACAGGAAAGGTTCAAAACATAGACAGTTAGAAGAGCCACTCTTCTTGTACTTGAGTCGGCATTGTGCTTTTTGTATTTAATTCCGATGCAATTTCTGTGTTTCATCGTCAATAAGAAAGTCAGAGGGATACACTAAACCTGATGTGAAGCATCGGAATCTATAACTAGTGTCACAGGAATGGTTCAAAATATAGACAGTAAGAAGAGTCAGTTTTCTTGTACTTAAGTCGGCATTGTGCCTTTTGTATTTAATTCCGATGCAATTTCTGTGTTTCATCGACAATAAGAAGGTCAGAGGGATACAGTAAACCTGAAGTGAAGCATCGGAATCTATAACTAGTGTCACAGGAATGGTTCAAAGCATAGACAGTAAGATGAGTCAGTTTTCTTGTACTTAAGTCGGCATTGTGCCTATTCTATTTACCTCCGATGCAATTTCTGTGTTTCGGCGTCAATAAGAAGGTCCAAGGGATACGGTAAACCTGAAGTGAAGCATCGGAACCTAAAACCGGTCTCACAGGAACGGTTCAAAACTTAGACAGTAAGAAGAGCCAGTCTTCTTGTACTTGAGTCGGCATTGTGCCTTCTGTATTTAATTCCGATACAATTTCTGTGTTTTACCGTCAATAAGAAGGCTAGAGGGATACAGTAAACCTGAAGTGAAGCATCGGAATCTATAACTAGTGTCACAGAAATGGTTCAAAACATAGACAGTAAGAAGAGTCAGTTTTCTTCTACTTAAGTCGGCATTGTGCATTTTGTATTTAATTCCGATGCAATTTATGTGTTTCATCGTCAATAAGAAGGTCAGAGAGATACAGTAAACCTGAAGTGAAGCATCGTAATCTATAACTAGTGTCACAGAAATGGTTCAAAACATAGACAGTAAGAAGTGTCAGTTTTCTTGTACTTAAGTCGGCATTGCGCTTTTTGTATTCAATTCCGATGCAATTTCTGCTTTTCGTCGTAAATGAGAAGGTCCACGGGATACAGTAAACCTGACGTGAAGCATCGGAATCTATAACTAGTGTCACAGGAAAGGTTCAAAACATAGACACTAAGAAGAGTCAGTCTTCTTGTACCTAAGTCGGCATTGTGCCTTTTGTATATAATTCCGATGCAATTTCTGTGTTTCAACGTCAATAAGAAGATCAGCTGGATACAGTTAACCTGAAGTGAAGCATCGGAATCTATAACTAGTGTCACAGGAATGGTTCAAAACATGGACAGTAAGAAGAGTCAGTCTTCTTGTACTAAACTCGGCATTGTGCCTTTTGTATTTAACTCCGATCCAATTTCTGTGCTTCATCATCAATAAGAAGAACAGCTGGATACAGTATACCTGAAGTGCAGCATCTGAATCTATAACTAGTGTAACGGGAATGGTTCAAACCACAGACAGTAAGAAGAGTCACTCTTCTTGCACTTAAGTCGGCATTGTGCCTTTTGTATTTAATTAAGATGTAATTTCTGTGTTTCATCGTCAATAAGGAAGTCCATGGGATACAGTAAACCTGAAGTGAAGCACCGGAATCTATAATTAGTGACACAGGAATGGTTCAAAATATAGACAGTAAGAGGGGCCAGTCTTTTGTACTTGAGACGGCATTGTGCCTTTTGTATTTAAATCCGATGCAATTTCTGTGTTTCATCGTCAATAAGAAAGTCAGAGGGATATAGTAAACCTAATCGGAAGCATCTGAATCTATAACTAGTGTCACAGGAATGTTTCAAAGCATAGACATTAGGAAGAGTCAGTTTTCTTGTACTTAAGTCGGCATTGTGCCTATTCTATTTAACTCCGATGCAATTTCTGTGTTTCGGCGTCAATAAGAAGGTCCAAGGGATACGGTAAACCTGAAGTGAAGCATCGGAATCTAAAACCGGTCTCACAGGAACGGTCCAAAACATAGACAGTAAGAAGAGCCAGTCTTCTTTTACTTGAGTCGGCATTGTGCCTTCTGCATTTAATTCCGATACAATTTCTGTGTTTTATCGTCAATAAGAAGGTTAGACGGATACAGTAAACCTGAAGTGAAGCATCGGAATCTATAACTAGTGTCACAGGAATGGTTCACAACATAGACAGTAAGAAGAGTCAGTTTTCTTGTACTTAAGTCGGCATTGTGCCTTTTGTATTTAATTCCGATGCAATTTCTGTTTTTCATCGTCAATAAGGAAGTCCATGGGATACAGTAAACCTGAAGTGAAGCATCGGAATCTAAAACCGGTCTCACAGGAAAGGTTCAAAACATAGACAGTTAGAAGAGCCACTCCTCTTGTACTTGAGTCGGCATTGTGCCTTTTGTATTTAATTCCGATGCAATATCTGTGTTTCATCGTCAATAAGAAAGTCAGAGGGATACAGTAAACCTGAAGTGAAGCATCGGAATCTATAACTAGTGTCACAGGAATGGTTCAAAACATAGACAGTAAGAAGAGTCAGTTTTCTTGTACTTAAGTCGGCATTGTGCCTTTTGTATTTAATTCCGATGCAATTTCTGTGTTCCATCGTCAATAAGAAGGTCAAAGTGATACAGTAAACCTGATGTGAGCATCGGAATCTATAACTAGTGTCACAGGAATGGTTCAAAACATAGACAGTAAGAAGAGTCAGTTTTCTTGTACTTAAGTCGGCATTGTGCCTATTCTATTTAACTCCGATGCCATTTCTGTGTTTCGGCGTCAATAAGAAGGTCCAAGGGATACGGTAAACCTGAAGTGAAGTATCGGAATCTAAAACCGGTCTCACAGGAACGGTCCAAAACATAGACAGTAAGAAGAGCCAGTCTTCTTGTACTTGAGTCGGCATTGTGCCTTCTGTATTTAATTCCGATACAATTTCTGTGTTTTATCGTCAATAAGAAGGTTAGAGGGATACAGTAAACCTGAAGTGAAGCATCGGAAACTATAACTAGTGTCACAGGAATGGTTCAAAACATAGACAGTAAGAAGAGTCAGTTTTCTTGTACTTAAGTCGGCATTGTGCATTTTGTATTTAATTCCGATGCAATTTATGTGTTTCATCGTCAATAAGAAGGTCAGAGAGATACAGTAAACCTGAAGTGAAGCATCGTAATCTATAACTAGTGTCACAGAAATGGTTCACAACATAGATAGTAGGAAGTGTCAGTTTTCTTGTACTTAAGTCGGCATTGTGCTTTTTGTATTCAATTCCGATGCAATTTCTGCTTTTCGTCGTCAATGAGAAAGTCAGAGGGATACAGTAAACCTGACGTGAAGCATCGGAATCTACAACTAGTGTCACAGGAATGGTTCAAATCATAGACAGTAAGAAGAATCAGTTTTCTATTACTTAAGTCTGTATTGTGCCTTTTGTATTTAATTCCGATGCAATTTATGTGTTTCGTCGTCAATAAGAAGGTCCATGGGATACAGTAAACCGGAAGTGAAGCAACGGAATCTAAAACCTGTCTCACAGGAAAGGTTCACAACATAGACAGTAAGGAGATCCAGTCTTCTTGTACTTGAGTCAACATTGTGCCTTTTGTATTTAATTACGATGCAATATCTGTGTTTCATCGTCAATGAGAAAGTCAGAGGGATACAGTAAACCTGACGTGAAGCATCGGAATCTACAACTAGTGTCACAGGAATGGTTCAAATCATAGACAGTAAGAAGAATCAGTTTTCTAGTACTTAAGTCTGTATTGTGCCTTTTGTATTTAATTCCGATGCAATTTATGTGATTCGTCGTCAATAAGAATGTCCATGGGATACAGTAAACCGGAAGTGAAGCAACGGAAATTAAAACCTGTCTCACAGGAAAGGTTCACAACATAGACAGTAAGAAGAGCCAGTCTTCTTGTACTTGAGTCGGCATTGTGCCTTTTGTTTTTAATTCCGATGCAATTTCTGTGTTTCATCGTCAATAAGAAGGTCAGAGGGACACAGTAAACCTGAAGTGAAGCATCGGAATCTATAACTAGTGTCACAGGAATGTTCAAAACATAGACAGTAAGAAGAGACAGTATTCTTGTACTTACGTCGGCATTGTGCCTTTTGTGTTTAATTCCGATGCAATTTCTGTGTTTCGTCGTCAATAGGAATGTCCAAGGGATACAGTAAACCTGAAGTGAAGCATCAGAATAATAATCCGGGCTTACAGGAAGGGTTCAAAGCATAAACAGTAAGAAGAGCCAGTCTTCTTGTACTTGAGTCGGCATTGTGCCTTTTGTATTTAATTCCGATGCAATTTCTGTGTTTCATCGTCAATAAGAATGTCAGAGGGATACAGTCAACCTGAAGTGAAGCATTGGAATCTATAACTAGTGTCACAGGAATGGTTCAAAACATAGACAGTAAGAAGAGTCAGTTTTCTTCTACTTAAGTCGGCATTGTGCCTGTTGTAATTAAATCCGATGCAATTTCTGTGTTTCATCGTCAATAAGAAGGTCACAGGGATACAGTAAACTTGAAGTGAAGCATCGGAATCTATAACTAGTGTCACAGGAATGGTTCAAAACGTAGACAGTCAGAAGAGTCAGTTTTCTTGTACTTAAGTCGGCATTGTGCCTTTTCTATTTAATTCCGATGCAATTTATGTGTTTCATCGTCAATAAGAAGGTCAGAGGGATACAGTGTACCTGAAGTGAAGCATCGAAATCTATAACTAGTGTCACAGGAATGGTTCAAATCATAGCCAGTAAGAAGAGTCAGTTATCTTGTACTTAAGTCGGTATTGTGCCTTTTGTATTTAATTCCGATGCAATTTCTGTGTTTCGTCGTCAATAAGAATGTCCATGGGATACAGTAAAGAGGAAGTGAAGCAACGGAATCTAAAACCTGTCTCACAGGAAAGGTTTACATTATAGACAGTCAGAAGAGCCAGTCTTCTTGTACTTGAGTCGGCATTGTGGCTTTTGTATTTAATTCCGATGCAATTTCTGTGTTTCATCGTCCATAAGAAGGTCAGAGGGATACAGTAAACATGAAGTGAAGCATCGGAATCTAAAACCGGTCTTACAGGAAATGTTCAAACATAGACAGTAAGAAGAGCCAGTCTTCTTGTACTTGAGTCGGCATTGTGCCTTTTGTATTTAATTCAAATGCAATTTCTGTGTTTCGTCGTCAATAAGGAGGCCAGAGGGATACAGTAAATCTGAAGTGAAGCATCGGAATCTATAACTAGTGCACAGGAATGCTTCAAAAATGGACAGTAAGAAGAGTCAGTTTTCTTGTACTTAAGTCAGCATTGTGCCTTTTGTATTTAATTCCGATGCAATTTCTGTGTTTCGTCGTCAATAGGAATATCCGAGGGATACAGTAATCCTGAAGAGAAGCATCGTAATCTAAAACCGGGCTCACAGGAAAGGTTCAAAACATAGACAGTAAGAAGAGCCAGTCTTCTTGTATTTGAGTCGGCATTTTGCCTTTTGTATTTAATCCCGATGCAATTTCTAAGTTTCATCGTCCATAAGAAGGTCAGAGGGATACAGTAAACCTGAAGTGAAGCATCGGAATCTATAACTAGTGTCACAGGAATGGTTCAAAACATAGACAGTAAGAAGAGTCAGTTTTCTTGTACTTAAGTCGTCATTGAGCGTTTTGTATTTAATTCCGATGCAATTTCTGAGTTTCATCGTCAATAAGGAGGTCGGGGGTATACAGTAAACCTGAAGTGAAGCATCGGAATCTATAACTAGTGTCACAGGAATGGTTCAAAACATAGACAGTAAGAAGAGCCAGTCTTCTTGTACTTGAGTCAGCATTGAGCCTTTTGTATTTAATTCCGATGCAATTATTGTGTTTTATCGTCAATAAGAAGTTTAGAGGGATACAGTAAACCTGAAGTGAAGCATCAGAATGTATAACTAGTGTCACAGGAAAGGTTCAAAAGATAGACAGTAAGAACAGTCAGTTTTCTTGAACTTAAGTCGGCATTGTGCCTCTTGTATTTAATTCCGATGCATTTTCTGTGTTTCGTCGTAAATAAGAAGGTCCAAGGGACACAGTAAACCTGAAGCGAAGCTTCGGAATCTATAACTAGTGCCACAAGAATAATTCAAAACATAAACAGTAAGAAGAGTCAGTTTACCTGTACTTAAGACGGCATTTTGCCTTTTGTATTTAATTCCGATGCAATTTCTGTGATTCATCGTCAATAAGAAGGTCAGAGGGATACAGTAAGCTTGAAGTGAAGCATCGGAATCTATAACTAGTGTCACAGGAATGGTTCAAAACATAGACAGTATGAACAGTCAGTTTTCTTGTACTTAAGTCGGCATTGTGCCTTTTGTATTTAATTCCGATGCAATTATTGTGTTTCATCGTCAATAAGAAGTTCAGAGGGATACAGTAAACCTGAAGTAAAGCATCAGAATGTATAACTAGTGGCACAGGAAAGGTTCAAAAGATAGACAGTAAGAACAGTCAGCTTTTTTGAACTTAAGGCGGCATTCTGCATTTTGTATTTAATTCCGATGCATTTTCTATGTTTCGTCGTAAATAAGAAGGTCCAAGGGACACAGTAAACCTGAAGTGAAGCTTCGGAATCTATAACTAGTGCCACAAGAATAATTCAAAACATAAACTGTAAGAAGAGTCAGTTTACCTGTACTTAAGACGGCATTGCGCCTTTTCTATTTAATTCCGATGCAATTTCTGTGTTTCGTCGTCAATAATAAGGTCCAAGAGATACAGTTAACCTGAGGTGAAGCATCGGAATCTAAAACTAGTCTCACAGGAACGGTTCATAACATAGACAGTAAGAAGAGCCAGTCTTCTTGTATTTGAGTCGGCATTCTGCATTTTGTATTTAATTCCGATGCAATTTCTGTGTTTCATCGTCAGTAAGGAGGTCAGAGGGATACAGTAAACCTGATGTGAAGCATCGGAAACTATAAATAGTTACACAGGATTGGTTCAAAACATAGACAGTAAGATGAGTCAGTTTTCTTATACTTAAGTCGGCATTGTGACTTTTGTATTTAATTCCGATGCAATATCTGTATTTCATCGACAATAAGAGGGTCAGAGAGATACAGTAAACTCGAAGTGAAGCATCAGAATCTATAACTGGTGTCACAAGAATGGTTCAAAGCATAGACAGTGAGAAGAGTCAGTTTTCTTGTACTTAAGTCGGCATTGTGACTTTTGTATTTAATTCCGATGCAATATCTGTATTTCATCGACAATAAGAGGGTCAGAGAGATACAGTAAACTCGAAGTGAAGCATCAGAATCTATAACTGGTGTCACAAGAATGGTTCAAAGCATAGACAGTAAGATGAGTCAGTTTTCTTGTACTTAAGTCGGCATTGTGCCTTTTGTATTTAATTCCGATGCAATTTCTGTATTTCATCGTCAATAAGAAAGTCAGAGGGTTTCAGTGAACCTGAAGTGAAGCATCGGAATCTATAACTAGTGTCACAGGAATGGTTCAAAGCATAGACAGTGAGAAGAGTCAGTTTTCTTGCACTTAAGTCGGCATTGTGCCTATTGTATTTAATTCCGATGCAATTTCTGTGTTTCATCGTCAATAAGAAGGTCACAGGGATAAAGTAAACCTGAAGTGAAACATCGGAATCTATAACTAGTGTCACAGGAATGGTTCAAAACATATACAGTAAGAAGAGTCAGTTTTCTTGTACTTAAGTCGACATTGTGCCTTTTGTATTTAATTCCGATGCAATTTCTGTGTTTCGTCGTAAATAAGAAGGTCCTAGGGTCACAGTAAACCTGAAGTGAAGCTTCGGAATCTATAACTAGTGCCACAAGAATAATTCGAAACATAAAAAGTAAGAAGAGTCAGATTACCTGTACTTAAGACCTCATTGCGCCTTTTGTATTTAATTCCGATGCAATTTCTGTGTTTCATCGTCAGTAAGAAGGTCAGCGGGATTCAGTAAAACTGAAGTGAAGATTCGGAATCTATAACTAGTGTCACAGGAATGGTTCAAAACATAGACAGCAAGAAGAGTCAGTTTTCTTGTACTTCAGTCGGCATCGTGCCTTCTCTATTTAATTCCGATGCAATTTCTGTGTTTCGTCGTCAATAATAAGGTCCAAGGGATACAGTTAACCTGAGATGAAGCATCGGAATCTAAAACCGGTCTCACAGGAAAGGTTCATAACATAGACAGTAAGAAGAGCCAGTCTTCTTGTATTTGAGTCGGCATTGTGCATTTTGTATTTAATTCCGATGCAATATCTGTGTTTCATCGTCAATACGAAGGTCAGTGGGATACAGTAAAACTGAATTGAAGCATCGGAGTCTATAACTAGTGTCATAGGAATGGTTCAAAACATAGACAGTAAGAAGAGCCAGTCTTCTTGTACTTGATTCGGCATTGTGCCTTTTGTATTTAATTTCGATGCAATTTCTGTGTTTCATTGTCAATAAGGAGGTCAGAGGGATACAGTTAACCTGAAGTGAAGTATCGGAATCTATAACTAGTGTCACAGGAATGGTTCAAAACATTGAATGTAAGAATAGTCAGTTTTCTTGTACTTAAGTCGCCATTGTGCCTTTTGTATTTAATTCCGATGCAATTTCTGTGTTTCGTCGTCAATAATAAGGTCACAGGGATACAGTAAACCTGAAGTGATGCATCGGAATCTAAAACCGGTGTCACAGGAAAGGTTCATAACATAGACAGTAAGAAGAGCCAGTCTTCTTGTATTTGAGTCGGCATTGTGCCTTTTGTATTTAATTCCGATGGAATTTCTGTGTTTCATCGTCTATAAGAAGGTCAGTGGGATTCAGTAAACCTGAAGTGAAGAATCGAAATCTATAATTAGTGTCACAGTAATGGTTCAAAACATTGACACTAAGAAGAGTCAGTCTTCTTGTACTTAAGTCGGCATTGAGCCCTTTGTATTTAATTCCGATGCAATTTCTGTGTTTCATCGTCAATAAGAAGGTCAGAGGGATAAGACAATATGTGAGAAGTAGGGACTGTTAGTGTTTGCACGTGTGTTAATAATTCAGCAAGGGACTGGAGAACAGCATTGCTGGTTCTAAGGACAATTCCAAACACTTTGTGAGTGCACAAGTGGTGGTTATGGACTTGCTATATTATCTGCAAGACTCTTCAATGGTGAGTGTGTACCTGCTCAGTCACAACAGATCGCTGCTGGCCATCTCTACAAGGACTACATTGGGTCTGCGTCTTTGCTGTCTCACCAGTACCATTATTTCTACAAGGACTGCAGTGGGTCTGCACCTCTGGTGGCCCACCAATACCGTAATCTCTACCAGGACTACAGTGGGTCTGCTCTGTGATGACCTACCCACCAATACTCTTCAAAATTTCGACTGACTCTGCTGTGGGTTTGCTCTGTTGTGGCCTATTACCTGTATGCATGTCAAGGGTCAGCACTGTCTTTCCGTTGGAAGGACAACACTATTTCTTCAAGACTGCATGGAAATCCACTACTTCCGTGTGCATTTTCTTCTACTGCTCAGACTTTGAGAAAATCACTACCAATTTACCGTGATGAATGATCAGGACTGTCTTCATGGACTGTGAGAAAATTTTAGCTTTTGACCGACATTGTATCAATAAGTGTGTGCATTTGATATCTTTGTTATTGTAATTGTGAAAAAAATCTTAACAAATATGTATTGGCCAATGCCAAAAAAAATTTGTAAAATTTCTTTTGTGGGGAGCATGGGGGCTATGTAAGTAGGCTGTTTAGGTTTTTTTATTGGTAACGCCACCTCTGTATGAAAATCAATGTCTGTGCTGTGTGCAGTCTGTGGCTGCTTTGCATTGTTGTAATACTCGCCATTGTAGTGTTAGGCAGCTGGCTGTGAACAGCGCGTAGCGTTGGGCGGTTGGAGGCGAGCCGCCAGCAGTGGTGGATGTGGGGAGAGAGATGGCGGAGTTTTGAAATTTGTCATGAACTGCTATATTTATATATGATGATATCAAGGTAAATACATTGTTTGTTCTCTATTAATATCTTTAATTTGCTAACTATCCCTATCAGTAGTTAGTGCCTTCAGTAGTATGAATCTTTTATTTAGCTGGCAGTAGTGGCGCACGCTGTATTGCAGTAGCATCAGTAGCGAAGATTATTGTGAGGTAAGTGATTTGTGAAAGGTATAGTTTACGGTTAGTCAGGGCCCATTCTTTTGTAGGGATTATTGAAAGTCAGATTGCGTTCCGCTAACAAAATATTGTGTGTCAGTTTAAGGACAGTCATGTATAATTGTTCAAAAAAGGGGACGTTTCAACAGTAAACCTGAAGTGAAGCATCGGAATCTATAACTAGTGTCACAGGAATGGTTCAAAACATAGACAGTAAGAAGAGTCAGTTTTCTTGTACTTAATACGGCATTGTGCCTTTTGTATTTAATTCCGATGCAATTTCTGTGTTTCATCGCCAATAAGAAGGTCAGAGGGAGGCAGTGAACCTGAAGTTGAGCATCCGAATCCATAACTAGTGTCACAGGAATGGTTCAAAACATAGACAGTAAGAAGAGCCAGTCTTCTTGTACTTGAGTCGGTATTGCCGCTTTTGTATTTAATTCCAATGCAATTTCTGTGTTTCATCGACAATAAGGAGGTCAGAGGGATACAGTCAACCTGAAGGGAAGCATCGGAATCAATAACTAGTGTCACAGGAATGGTTCAAAACATAGACTGTAAGAACAGCCAGTCTTCTTGTACTTGAGTCGGAATTGTGCCTTTTGTATTTAATTCCGATGCAATTTCTGTGTTTCATCGTCAATAAGAATGCCAGAGGGATACAGTAAAGATGAAATGAAGCATCGGAATCTATAACTAGAGTCACAGGAATGGTTCAAAACATTGACAGTAAGAAGAATCAGTTTTCTTGTAAATAAGTCGGCATTGTGCCTTTTGTAATTAATTCCGATGCAATTTCTGTGTTTCGTCGTCAGTAAGAAGGTCCATGCGATACAGTAAACCTGAAGTGAAGCATCGGAATCTAAAACCGGTCTCACAGGAAAGGTTCAAAACATAGACAGTATGAAGTGCCAGCCTTCCTGTACTTGAGTCGGCATTGTGCCTTTTGTATTTAATTCCGATGCAATTTCTGTGTTTCATCGACAATAAGGAGGTCAGAGGGATACATTCAATCTGAAGGGAAGCATCGGAATCAATAACTAGTGTCACAGGAATGGTTCAAATCATAGACTGCAAGAAGAGTCTGTTTACTTGCACTTAAGTCGGCATTGTGCCTTTTGTATTTAATTCCGATGCAATTTCTGTGTTTCATCGTCAATAAGATTGTCAGAGGGTACAGTAATCCTGAAGTGACGCATCGGATTCTATAACTAGTGTCACAGGAATGGTTCAAAACATAGACAGTAAGAAGAGTCAGTTTTCTTGCACTTAAGTCGGCATTGTGCCTTTTGTATTTAATTCCGATGCAATATCTGTGTTTCATCGTCAATAAGAAGGTCAGAGTTATACAGTAATCCTGAAGTGAAGCATCGGAATCTATAACTAGTGTCACAGGAATGGTTCAAAACATAGACAGTAAGAAGAGTCAGTTTTCTTGTACTTAATACGGCATTGTGCCTTTTGTACTTAATTCCGATGCAATATCTGTGTTTCATCGTCAATAAGAAAGGCAGAGTTATACAGTAAACCTGAAGTGAAGCATCGGAATCTATAACTAGTGTCACAGGAATGGTTCAAAACATAGACAGTAAGAAGAGTCAGTTTTCTTGTACTTAAGTCGGCATTGTGCCTTTTCTATTTAATTCCGGTGCAATATCTGTGTTTCATCGTCAATAAGAAGGTCAGAGGGATACAGTAAACCTGAAGTGAAGCATCGGAATCTATAACTAGTGTCACATGAATGGTTCAACACATAGACAGTAAGATGAGTCAGTTATCTTGTACATAACTCAGCATTGGGCCCTTTGTATTTAATTCCGATGCAATTTCTGTGTTTCATCGTCAATAAGAAGGTCAGTGGGATACATTAAACCAGAAGTGAAGCATCGGAATCTATAACTACTGTCACAGGAATGGTTCAAAACATAGACAGTAAGAAGAGTCAGTTATCTTGTACATAACTCAGCATTGGGCCTTTTGTATTTAATTCCGATGCAATTTCTGCGTTTCATCGTCAATAAGAAGGTCAGTGGGATACAGTTATCCGGAAGTGAAGCATCGGAATCTATAACTAGTGTCAATGGAATGGTTCAAAACATAGACAGTAAGAAGAGTCAGTTTTCTTGTACTTAAGCTGGCATTGTGCCTTTTGTATTTAATTCCGATGCAATTTCTGTGTTTCATCGTCAATAAGAAGGTCAGAGGGATACAGTAAACCTGAAGTGAAGCATCGGAATCTACAACTAGTGTCACAGGAATGGTTCAAATCATAGACAGTAAGAAGAGTCAGTTTTCTTGTACTTAAGTCGGCATTGTGCCTTTTGTATTTAATTCAGATGCAAATTCTGTGATCATCGTCAATAAGAAGGTCAGAGGGATACAGTAAACCTGAAGTGAAGCATCGGAATCTATAACTACTGTCACAGGAATGGTTCAAATCATAGCCAGTAAGAAGAGTCAGTTTTCTTCTACTTATGTCGGCATTGTGCCTTTTGTATTGAATTCCGATGCAATTTCTGTGTTCCATCGTCAATAAGAAGGTCAGAGGGATACAGTAAACCTGAAGTGAAGCATCGGAATCAATAACTAGTGTCACAGGAATGGTTCAAAACATAAACAGTAAGAAGAGTCAGTTTTCTTGTACTTAAATCGGCATTGAGCCTCTTGTATTTAATTCCGAATCAATTTCCATGTTTCATCGTCAATAAGAAGGTCAGAGGGATACAGTAGAGCTGAAGTGAAGCATCGGAATCTATAACTAGTGTCACAGGAATACATCAAAACTTAGACAGTAAGAAGAGTCAGTTTTCTTGTACTTAAGTCGGCATTGTGCCTTTTGTATTTAATTCCGATGCAATTTCTGTGTTTCATCGTCAATAAGAAGGTCAGAGGGATAGAGTAAACCTGAAGTGAAGCATCGGAATCTATAACTAGTGGCACAGGAATGGTTCAAAACATAGACAGTAAGACGAATCAGTTTTCTTGTACTTAAGTTGGCATTGTGCCTTTTGTATTTAATTCAGATGCAATTTCTGTGATTCATCGTCAATAAGAAGGTCAGAGGGATACAGTAAACCTGAAGTGAAGCATCGGAATCTATAACTAGTGTCACAGGAATGGTTCAAAACATAGACAGTAAGAAGAGTCAGTTTTCTTGTACTTAAGTTGGCATTGTGCCTATTGTATTTAATTCAGATACAATTTCTGTGATTCATCGTCAATAAGAAGGTCAGAGGGATACAGTAAACCTGAAGTGAAGCATCGGAATCTATAACTAGTGTCAGATGAATGGTTCAACACATAGACAGTAAGAAGAGTCAGTTATCTTGTACATAACTCAGCATTGGGCCCTTTGTATTTAATTCCGATGCAATTTCTGTGTTTCATCGTCAATAAGAAGGTCAGAGGGATACAGTGAACTTGAAGTGAAGCATAGGAATCTATAACTAGTGTCACATGAATGGTTCAACACATAGACAGTAAGAAGAGTCAGTCATGTTGTACATAACTCAGCATTGGGCCTTTTGTTTTTAATTCCGATGCAATTTCTGTGTTTCATCGCCAATAAGAAGGTCAGTGGGATACAGTAAACCGGAAGTGAAGCATCGGAATGTATAACTAGTGTCACAGGAATGGTTCAAAAGATAGACAGTAAGAAGGGTCAGTTTTCTTGTACTTAAATCGGCATTGAGCCTTTTGTATTTAATTCCAATGCAATTTCTGTGTTTCATCGTCAATAAGAAGGTCAGAGGGATACAGTAAACCTGAAGTGAAGCGTCGGAATCTATAACTAGTGTCACAGGAATGGTTCAAAAGATAGACAGTAAGAAGAGTCATTTTTCTTGTACTTAAGTTGGCATTGTGCCTTTTGTATTTAATTCAGAGGCAATTTCTGTGATTCATCGTCAATAAGAAGGTCAGAGGGATACAGTAAACCTGAAGTGAAGCATCGAAATCTATAACTAGTGTCACATGAATGGTTCAACACATAGACAGTAAGAAGTGTCAGTTATCTTGTACATAACTCAGCAATGGGCCTTTTGTATTTAATTCCAATGCAATTTCTGTGTTTCATCGTCAATAAGAAGGTCAGTGGGATACAGTGAACCGGAAGTGAAGCATCGGAATCTATAACTAGTGTCACAGGAATGGTTCAAAACATAGACAGTAAGAAGAGTCAGTTTTCTTGTACTTAAGTTGGCATTGTGCCTTTTGTATTTAATTCAGATGCAATTTCTGTGATTCATCGTCAATAAGAAAGTCAGAGGGATACAGTAAACCTGAAGTGAAGCATCGGAATCTATAACTAGTGTCACATGAATGGTTCAACACATAGACAGTAAGAAGAGTCAGTTATCTTGTACATAACTCAGCATTGGGCCTTTTGTATTTAATTCCGATGCAATTTCTGTGTTTCATCGTCAATAAGAAGGTCAGTGGGATACAGTAATCCGGAAGTGAAGCATCGGAATCTATAACTAGTGTCACAGGAATGGTTCAAAACATACACAGTAAGAAGAGTCAGTTTTCTTGTACTTAAGCTGGCATTGTGCCTTTTGTATTTAATTCCGATGCAATTTCTGTGTTTCATCGTCAATAAGAAGGTCAGAGGGATACAGTAAACCTGACGTGAAGCATCGGAATCTATAGCTAGTGTCACAGGAATGGTTCAAAACATAGTCAGTAAGAAGAGTCAGTTTTCTTGTACTTAAGTCGGCATTGTGCCTTTTGTATTTAATTCCGATGCAATTTCTGTGTTCCATCGTCAATAAGAACGTCAGAGGGATACAGCAAACCTGAAGTGAAGCATCGGAATCTATAGCTAGTGTCACAGGAATGGTTCAAAACATAGTCAGTAAGAAGAGTCAGTTTTCTTGTACTTAAGTCGGCATTGTGCCTTTTGTATTTAATTCCGATGCAATTTCTGTGTTTCATCGTCAATAAGAAGGCCGGAGGGATACAGTAAACCTGAAGTGAAGCATCGGAATCTATAACTAGTGTCACATGAATGGTTCAAAGCATAGACAGCAAGAAGAGTCAGTTATCCTGTACTTATGTCGGCATTGGGCCTTATGTATTTAGTTCCGATGCAATTTCTGTGTTTCATCGTCAATACGAAGGTCAGAGGGATACAGTAAACCTGAAGTGAAGCATCGGAATCAATAACTAGTGTCACAGGAATGGTTCAAAACATAGACAGTAAGAAGAGTCAGTTTTCTTGTACTTAAATCGGCATTGAGCCTTTTGTATTTAATTCCGAATCAATTTCTGTGTTTCATCGTCAATGAGAAGGTCAGAGGGATACAGTAGAGCTGAAGTGAAGCATCGTAATCTATAACTAGTGTCACAGGAATACATCAAAACTTAGACAGTAAGAAGAGTCAGTTTTCTTGTACTTAAGTCGGCATTGTGCCTTTTGTATTTAATTCCGATGCGATTTCTGTGTTTCATCGTCAATAAGAAGGTCAGAGGGATAGAGTAAACCTGAAGTGAATCATCGGAATCTATAACTAGTGTCACAGGATTGGTTCAAAACATAGACAGTAAGACGAATCAGTTTTCTTGTACTTAATTTGGCATTGTGCCTTTTGTATTTAATTCAGATGCAATTTCTGTGATTCATCGTCAATAAGAAGGTCAGAGGGATACAGTGAACCTGAAGTGAAGCATCGGAATCTATAACTAGTGTCACATGAATGGTTCAACACATAGACAGTAAGAAGAGTCAGTTATCTTGTACATAACTCAGCATTGGGCCTTTTGTATCTAATTCCGATGCAAATTCTGTGTTTCATCGTCAATAAGAAGGTCAGTGGGATACAGTAAACCGGAAGTGAAGCATCGGAATGTATAACTAGTGTCACAGGAATGGTTCAAAAGATAGACAGTAAGAAGAGTCAGTTATCTTGTACTTAAGTCGGCATTGTGCCTTATGTATTTAGTTCCGATGCAATTTCTGTGTTTCATCGTCAATATGAAGGTCAGAGGGATACAGTAAACCTGAAGTGAAGCATCGGAATCAATAACTAGTGTCACAGGAAAGGTTCAAAACATAGACAGTAAGAAGAGTCAGTTTTCTTGTACTTAAATCGGCATTGAGCCTTTTGTATTTAATTCCAATGCAGTTTCTGTGTTTCATCGTCAATAAGAAGGTCAGAGGGATACAGTAAACCTGAGGTGAAGCGTCGGAATCTATAACTAGTGTCACAAGAATGGTTCAAAACATAGACAGTAAGAAGAGACAGTTATCTTGTACTTAAGTTGGCATTGTGCCTTTTGTATTTAATTCAGATGCAATATCTGTGATTCATCGTCAATAAGATGGTCAGAGGGTTACAGTTAACCTGAAGTGAAGCATCGGAATCTATAACTAGTGTCACATGAATGGTTCAACACATAGACGGTAAGAAGAGTCAGTTATCTTGTACATAACTCAGCATTGGGCCCTTTGTATTAAATTCCGATGCAATTTCTGTGTTTCATCGTCAATAAGAAGGTCAGTGGGATACATTAAACCAGAAGTGAAGCATTGGAATCAATAACTAGTGTCACAGGAATGGTTCAAGACATAGACAGTAAGAAGAGTCATTTTTCTTGTGCTTAAGTTGGCATTGTGCCTTTTGTATTTAATTCAGATGCAATTTCTGTGATTCATCGTCAATAAGAAGGTCAGAGGGATACAGTAAACCTGAAGTGAAGCATCGGAATCTATAACTAGTGTCACATGAATGGTTCAACACATAGACAGTAAGAAGAGTCAGTTATCTTGTACATAACTCAGCATTGGGCCTTTTGTATTTAATTCCGATGCAATTTCTGTGTTTCATCGTCAATAAGAAGGTCAGTGGGATACAGTGAACCGGAAGTGAAGCATCGGAATCTATAACTAGTGTCACAGGAATGGTTCAGAACATAGACAGTAAGAAGAGTCAGTTTTCTTGTACTTAAGTTGGCATTGTGCCTTTTGTATTTAATTCAGATGCAATTTCTGTGATTCATCGTCAATAAGAAGGTCAGATTGATACAGTAAACCTGAAGTGAAGCATCGGAATCTATAACTAGTGTCACATGAATGGTTCAACACATAGACAGTAAGAAGAGTCAGTTATCTTGTACATAACTCAGGATTGGGCCTTTTGTATTTAATTCCGATGCAATTTCTGTGTTTCATCGTCAATAAGAAGGGAAGTGGGATACAGTAATCCGGAAGTGAAGCATCGGAATCTATAACTAGTGTCACAGGAATGGTTCAAAACATAGACAGTAAGAAGAGTCAGTTTTCTTGTACTTAAGCTGGCATTGAGGCTTTTGTATTTAATTCCGATGCAATTTCTGTGTTTCATCGTCAATAAGAAGGTCAGAGGGATACAGTAAACCTGAAGTGAAGCATCGGAATCTATAGGTAGTGTCACAGGAATGGTTCAAAACATAGTCAGTAAGAAGAGTCAGTTTTCTTGTACTTAAGTCGGCATTGTGTCTTTTGTATTTAATTCCGATGCAATTTCTGTGTTCCATCGTCAATAAGAAGGTCAGAGGGATACAGTAAACCTGAAGTGAAGCATCGGAAACTATAGCTAGTGTCACAGGAATGGTTCAAAACATAGTCAGTAGGAAGAGTCAGTTTTCTTGTACTTAAGTCGGCATTGTGCCTTTTGTATTTAATTCCGATGTAATATCTGTCTTTCATCGTCAATAAGAAGGCCGGAGGGATACAGTAAACCTGAAGTGAAGCATCGGAATCTATAACTAGTGTCACATGAATGGTTCAAAGCATAGACAGCAAGAAGAGTCAGTTATCCTGTACTTATGTCGGCATTGGGCCTTATGTATTTAGTTCCGATGCAATTTCTGTGTTTCATCGTCAATACGAAGGTCAGAGGGATACAGTAAACCTGAAGTGAAGCATCGGAATCAATAACTAGTGTCACAGGAATGGTTCAAAACATAGACAGTAAGAAGAGTCAGTTTTCTTGTACTTAAATCGGCATTGAGCCTTTTGTATTTAATTCCGAATCAATTTCTGTGTTTCATCGTCAATAAGAAGGTCAGAGGGATACAGTAGAGCTGAAGTGAAGCATCGTAATCTATAACTAGTGTCACAGGAATACATCAAAACTTAGACAGTAAGAAGAGTCAGTTTTCTTGTACTTAAGTCGGCATTGTGCCTTTTGTATTTAATTCCGATGCAATTTCTGTGTTTCATCGTCAATAAGAAGGTCAGAGGGATAGAGTAAACCTGAAGTGAAGCATCGGAATCTATAACTAGTGTCACAGGAATGGTTCAAAACATAGACAGTAAGACGAATCAGTTTTCTTGTACTTAAGTTGGCATTGTGCCTTTTGTATTTTATTCAGATGCAATTTCTGTGATTCATCGTCAATAAGAAGGTCAGAGGGATACAGTGAACCTGAAGTGAAGCATCGGAATCTATAACTAGTGTCACATGAATGGTTCAACACATAGACAGTAAGAAGAGTCAGTTATCTTGTACATAACTCAGCATTGGGCCTTTTGTATTTAATTCCGATGCAATTTCTGTGTTTCATCGTCAATAAGAAGGTCAGTGGGATACAATAAACCGGAAGTGAAGCATCGGAATGTAGAACTAGTGTCACAGGAATGTTTCAAATCATAGACAGTAAGAAGAGTCATTTTTCTTGTACTTAAGTTGGCATTGTGCCTTTTGTATTTAATTCAGATGCAATTTCTGTGATTCATCGTCAATAAGAAGGTCAGAGGGATACAGTAAACCTGAAGTGAAGCATCGGAATCTATAACTAGTGTCACATGAATGGTTCAACACATAGACAGTAAGAAGAGTCAGTTATCTTGTACATAACTCAGCATTGGGCCTTTTGTATTTAATTCCGATGCAATTTCTGTGTTTCATCGTCAATAAGAAGGTCAGTGGGATACAGTAATCCGGAAGTGAAGCATCGGAATCTATAACTAGTGTCACAGGAATGGTTCAAAACATAGACAGTAAGAAGAGTCAGTTTTCTTGTACTTAAGCTGGCATTGTGCCTTTTGTATTTAATTCCGATGCAATTTCTGTGTTTCATCGTCAATAAGAAGGTCAGAGGGATACAGTAAACCTGAATTGAAGCATCGGAATCTACAACTAGTGTCACAGGAACGGTTCAAAACATAGACAGTAAGAAGAGTCAGTTTTCTTGTACTTAAGTCGGCATTGTGCCTTTTGTATATAATTCAGATGCAATTTCTGTGATTTATCGTCAATAGGAAGGTCAGAGGGATACAGTAAACCTGAAGTGAAGCATCGGAATCTATAACTACTGTCACAGGAATGGTTCAAATCATAGCCAGTAAGAAGAGTCAGTTTTCTTCTACTTATGTCGGCATTGTGCCTTTTGTATTGAATTCCGATGCAATTTCTGTGTTCCATCGTCAATAAGAAGGTCAGAGGGATACTGTAAACCTGAAGTGAAGCATCGGAATCTATAGCTAGTGTCACAGGAATGGTTCAAAACATAGTCAGTAAGAAGAGTCAGTTTTCTTGTACTTAAGTCGGCATTGTGCCTTTTGTATTTAATTCCGCTGCAATTTCTGTGTTTCATCGTCAATAAGAAGGCCGGAGGGATACAGTAAACCTGAAGTGAAGCATCGGAATCTATAACTAGTGTCACATGAATGGTTCAAAACATAGACAGCAAGAAGAGTCAGTTATCCTGTACTTATGTCGGCATTGGGCCTTATGTATTTAGTTCCGATGCAACTTCTGTGTTTCATCGTCAATAGGAAGGTCAGAGGGATACAGTAAACCTGAAGTGAAGCATCGGAATCAATAACTAGTGTCACAGGAATGGTTCAAAACATAGACAGTAAGAAGAGACAGTTATCTTGTACTTAAGTTGGCATTGTGCCTTTTGTATTTAATTCAGATGCAATTTCTGTGATTCATCGTCAATAAGATGGTCAGAGGGTTACAGTTAACCTGAAGTGAAGCATCGGAATCTATAACTAGTGTCACATGAATGGTTCAACACATAGACAGTAAGAAGAGTCAGTTATCTTGTACATAACTCTGCATTGGGCCTTTTGTATTTAATTCCGATGCAATTTCTGTGTTTCATCGTCAATAAGAAGGTCAGTGGGATACAGTAAACCAGAAGTGAAGCATCGGAATCTATAACTAGTGTCACAGGAATGGTTCAAAACATAGACAGTAAGAAGAGTCAGTTTTCTTGTACTTAAGTCGCGCATTGTGCCTTTTGTATTTAAATCCGATGCCATGTCTGTGTTTCATTGTCAATAAGACGGTCAGAGGGTTACAGAAAACTTGTAGTGAACCATCGGAACCTATTACTAGTGTCACATGAATGGTTCAAATTATAGACAGTAAGAAGAGTCAGTTTTCTGGTACTTAAGTAGGCATTGTGCTTTTTTTTTTAATTCAGATGCGATTTCTGTGTTTCATCGTCAATAAGAAAGTCAGAGGGATACAGTAAACCTGAAGTGAAGCATCGGAATCTGTAACTAGTGTCACATGAGTGGATCAAAACATAGACAGCAAGAAGAGTCAGTTTTCTTGTACTTAAGTCGGCATTGTGCTTTTTGTATTTAATTCCGATGCTATTTCTGTGTTTCATCGTCAATAAGAAGGTCAGAGGGACACTGTAAACCTGAAGTGAAGCATTGAAATCAATATTTAGTTTCGCAGGAATGGTTCAAAACATAGACAGTAAGAAGAGTCAGTTTTCTTGTACTTAAATCGGCATTGTGCCTTTTGTATTTAATTCCGATGCAATTTCTGTGTTTCATCGTCAATAAGAAGGCCGGAGGGATACAGTAAACCTGAAGTGAAGTATCGGAATCTATAACTAGTGTCACATGATTGGTTCAAAACATAGACAGCAAGAAGAGTCAGTTATCCTGTACTTATGTCGGCATTGGGCCTTATGTATATAGTTCCGATGCAATTTCTGTGTTTCATCGTCAATACGAAGGTCAGAGGGATACAGTAAACCTGAAGTGAAGCATCGGAATCTATAACTAGTGTCACAGGAATGGTTCAAAACATAGACAGTAAGAAGAGTCAGTTTTCTTGTACTTAAGTTGGCATTGTGCCTATTGTATTTAATTCAGATGCAATTTCTGTGATTCATCGTCAATAAGAAGCTCAGAGGGATACAGTAAACCTGAAGTGAAGCATCGGAATCTATAACTAGTGTCACATGAATGGTTCAACACATAGACAGTAAGAAGAGTCAGTTATCTTGTACATAACTCAGCATTGGGCCCTTTGTATTTAATTCCGATGCAATCTCTGTGTTTCATCGTCAATAAGAAGGTCAGAGGGATACAGTAAACCTGAAGTGAAGCATCGGAATCTATAACTAGTGTCACAAGAATGGTTCAACACATAGACAGTAAGAAGAGTCAGTTATCTTGTACATAACTCAGCATTGGGCCTTTTGTATTTAATTCCGATGCAATTTCTGTGTTTCATCGTCAATAAGAAGTTCAGTGGGATACAGTAAACCGGATGTGAAGCATCGGAATCTATAACTAGTGTCACAGGAATGGTTCAAAACATAGACAGTAAGAAGAGTCAGTTTTCTTGTACTTAAGCTGGCATTGTGCCTTTTGTATTTAATTCCGATGCAATTTCTGTGTTTCATCGTCAATAAGAAGGTCAGAGGGATAGAGTAAACCTGAAGTGAAGCATCGGAATCTATAACTAGTGTCACAGGAATGGTTCAAAACATAGACAGTAAGAAGAGTCAGTTTTCTTGTACTTAAGTCGGCATTGTGCCTTTTGTATTTAATTCAGATGCAATTTCTGTGATTCATCGTCAATAAGAAGGTCAGAGGGATACAGTAAACCTAAAGTGAAGCATCGGAATCTATAACTACTGTCACAGGAATGGTTCAAATCATAGCCAGTAAGAAGGGTCAGTTTTCTTCTACTTAAGTTGGCATTGTGCCTTTTGTATTTAATTCCGATGCAATTTCTGTGTTTCATCGTCAATAAGAAGGCCGGAGGGATACAGTAAACCTGAAGTGAAGCATCGGAATCTATAACTAGTGTCACATGAATGGTTCAAATCATAGACAGCAAGAAGAGTCAGTTATCCTGTACTTATGTCGGCATTGAGCCTTTTCTATTTAATTCCGATGCAATTTCTGTGTTTCATCGTCAATAAGAGGGTCAGAGGGATACAGTAGAGCTGAAGTGAAGCATCGGAATCTATAACTAGTGTCACAGGAATGGTTCAAAACATAGACAGTAAGACGTGTCAGTTTTCTTGTACTTTAGTGGGCATTGTGCCTTTTGTATTTAATTCAGATGCAATTTCTGTAATTCATCGTCAATAAGAAGGTCAGAGGGATACAGTAAACCTGAAGTGAAGCATCGGAATCTATAACTAGTGTCACATGAATGGTTCAACACATAGACAGTAAGAAGAGTCAGTTATCGTGTACATAACTCAGCATTGGGCCTTTTGTATTTAATTCCGATGCAATTTCTGTGTTTCATCGTCAATAAGAATGTCAGTGGGATACAGTAAACCGGAAGTTAAGCATCGGAATGTATAACTAGTGTCACAGGAATGGTTCAAAAGATAGACAGTAAGAAGGGTCAGTTATCTTGTACTTAAGTCGGCATTGTGCCTTATGTATTTAGTTCCGATGCAATTTCTGTGTTTCATCGTCTATATGAAGGTCAGAGGGATACAGTAAACCTGAAGTGAAGAATCGGAATCAATAACTAGTGTCACAGGAATGGTTCAAAACATAGACAGTAAGAAGAGTCAGTTTTCTTGTACTTAAATCGGCTTTGAGCCTTTTGTATTTAATTACGATGCAATTTCTGTGTTTCATCGTCAATAAGAAGGTCAGAGGGATACAGTAAACCTGAAGTGAAGCATCGGAATCTATAACTAGTGTCACAGGAATGGTTCAAATCATAGACAGTAAGAAGAGTTAGTTATCTTGTACTTAAGTATGCATTGTGCCTTTTGTATTTAATTCAGTTGCAATTTCTGTGATTCATCGTCAATAAGAAGGTCAGAGGGTTACAGTTAACCTGAAGTGAAGCATCGGAATCTATAACTAGTGTCACATGAATGGTTCAAAACATAGACAGCAAGAAGAGTCAGTTATCCTGTACTTATGTCGGCATTGGGCCTTATGTATATAGTTCCGATGCAATTTCTGTGTTTCATCGTCAATACGAAGGTCAGAGGGATACAGTAAACCTGAAGTGAAGCATCGGAATCAATAACTAGTGTCACAGGAGTGGTTCAAAACATAGACAGTAAGAAGAGTCAGTTTTCTTGTACTTAAATCGGCATTGAGCCTTTTGTATTTAATTCCGATGCAATTTCTGTGTTTCATCGTCAATAAGAAGGTCAGAGGGATACAGCTGAGCTGAAGTGAAGCTTCGGAATCTATAACTAGTGTCACATGAATACATCAAAACTTAGACAGTAAGAAGAGTCAGTTTTCTTGTACTTAAGTCGGCATTGTGCCTTTTGTATTTAATTCCGATGCAATTTCTGTGTTTCATCGTCATTAAGAAGGTCAGAGGGATAGAGTAAACCTGAAGTAAAGCATCGGAATCTATAACTAGTGTCACAGGAATGGTTCAAAACATAGACAGTAAGAAGAGTCAGTTTTCTTGTACTTAAGTTGGCATTGTGCCTATTGTATTTAATTCAGATGCAATTTCTGTGATTCATCGTCAATAAGAAGGTCAGAGGGATACAGTAAACCTGAAGTGAAGCATCGGAATCTATAACTAGTGTCACATGAATGGTTCAACACATAGACAGTAAGAAGAGTCAGTTATCTTGTACATAACTCAGCATTGGGCCCTTTGTATTTAATTCCGATGCAATCTCTGTGTTTCATCGTCAATAAGAAGGTCAGAGGGATACAGTAAACCTGAAGTGAAGCATCGGAATCTATAACTAGTGTCACAAGAATGGTTCAACACATAGACAGTAAGAAGAGTCAGTTATCTTGTACATAACTCAGCATTGGGCCTTTTGTATTTAATTCCGATGCAATTTCTGTGTTTCATCGTCAATAAGAAGTTCAGTGGGATACAGTAAACCGGATGTGAAGCATCGGAATCTATAACTAGTGTCACAGGAATGGTTCAAAACATAGACAGTAAGAAGAGTCAGTTTTCTTGTACTTAAGCTGGCATTGTGCCTTTTGTATTTAATTCCGATGCAATTTCTGTGTTTCATCGTCAATAAGAAGGTCAGAGGGATAGAGTAAACCTGAAGTGAAGCATCGGAATCTATAACTAGTGTCACAGGAATGGTTCAAAACATAGACAGTAAGAAGAGTCAGTTTTCTTGTACTTAAGTCGGCATTGTGCCTTTTGTATTTAATTCAGATGCAATTTCTGTGATTCATCGTCAATAAGAAGGTCAGAGGGATACAGTAAACCTAAAGTGAAGCATCGGAATCTATAACTACTGTCACAGGAATGGTTCAAATCATAGCCAGTAAGAAGGGTCAGTTTTCTTCTACTTAAGTTGGCATTGTGCCTTTTGTATTTAATTCCGATGCAATTTCTGTGTTTCATCGTCAATAAGAAGGCCGGAGGGATACAGTAAACCTGAAGTGAAGCATCGGAATCTATAACTAGTGTCACATGAATGGTTCAAATCATAGACAGCAAGAAGAGTCAGTTATCCTGTACTTATGTCGGCATTGAGCCTTTTCTATTTAATTCCGATGCAATTTCTGTGTTTCATCGTCAATAAGAGGGTCAGAGGGATACAGTAGAGCTGAAGTGAAGCATCGGAATCTATAACTAGTGTCACAGGAATGGTTCAAAACATAGACAGTAAGACGTGTCAGTTTTCTTGTACTTTAGTGGGCATTGTGCCTTTTGTATTTAATTCAGATGCAATTTCTGTAATTCATCGTCAATAAGAAGGTCAGAGGGATACAGTAAACCTGAAGTGAAGCATCGGAATCTATAACTAGTGTCACATGAATGGTTCAACACATAGACAGTAAGAAGAGTCAGTTATCGTGTACATAACTCAGCATTGGGCCTTTTGTATTTAATTCCGATGCAATTTCTGTGTTTCATCGTCAATAAGAATGTCAGTGGGATACAGTAAACCGGAAGTTAAGCATCGGAATGTATAACTAGTGTCACAGGAATGGTTCAAAAGATAGACAGTAAGAAGGGTCAGTTATCTTGTACTTAAGTCGGCATTGTGCCTTATGTATTTAGTTCCGATGCAATTTCTGTGTTTCATCGTCTATATGAAGGTCAGAGGGATACAGTAAACCTGAAGTGAAGAATCGGAATCAATAACTAGTGTCACAGGAATGGTTCAAAACATAGACAGTAAGAAGAGTCAGTTTTCTTGTACTTAAATCGGCTTTGAGCCTTTTGTATTTAATTACGATGCAATTTCTGTGTTTCATCGTCAATAAGAAGGTCAGAGGGATACAGTAAACCTGAAGTGAAGCATCGGAATCTATAACTAGTGTCACAGGAATGGTTCAAATCATAGACAGTAAGAAGAGTTAGTTATCTTGTACTTAAGTATGCATTGTGCCTTTTGTATTTAATTCAGTTGCAATTTCTGTGATTCATCGTCAATAAGAAGGTCAGAGGGTTACAGTTAACCTGAAGTGAAGCATCGGAATCTATAACTAGTGTCACATGAATGGTTCAAAACATAGACAGCAAGAAGAGTCAGTTATCCTGTACTTATGTCGGCATTGGGCCTTATGTATATAGTTCCGATGCAATTTCTGTGTTTCATCGTCAATACGAAGGTCAGAGGGATACAGTAAACCTGAAGTGAAGCATCGGAATCAATAACTAGTGTCACAGGAGTGGTTCAAAACATAGACAGTAAGAAGAGTCAGTTTTCTTGTACTTAAATCGGCATTGAGCCTTTTGTATTTAATTCCGATGCAATTTCTGTGTTTCATCGTCAATAAGAAGGTCAGAGGGATACAGCTGAGCTGAAGTGAAGCTTCGGAATCTATAACTAGTGTCACATGAATACATCAAAACTTAGACAGTAAGAAGAGTCAGTTTTCTTGTACTTAAGTCGGCATTGTGCCTTTTGTATTTAATTCCGATGCAATTTCTGTGTTTCATCGTCATTAAGAAGGTCAGAGGGATAGAGTAAACCTGAAGTAAAGCATCGGAATCTATAACTAGTGTCACAGGAATGGTTCAAAACATAGACAGTAAGAAGAGTCAGTTTTCTTGTACTTAAGTTGGCATTGTGCCTATTGTATTTAATTCAGATGCAATTTCTGTGATTCATCGTCAATAAGAAGGTCAGAGGGATACAGTAAACCTGAAGTGAAGCATCGGAATCTATAACTAGTGTCACATGAATGGTTCAACACATAGACAGTAAGAAGAGTCAGTTATCTTGTACATAACTCAGCATTGGGCCCTTTGTATTTAATTCCGATGCAATTTCTGTGTTTCATCGTCAATAAGAAGGTCAGAGGGATACCGTAAACCTGAAGTGAAGCATCGGAATCTATAACTAGTGTCACATGAATGGTTCAACACATAGACAGTAAGAAGAGTCAGTTATCTAGTACATAACTCAGCATTGGGCCTTTTGTATTTAATTCCGATGCAATTTCTGTGTTTCATCGTCAATAAGAAGTTCAGTGGGATACAGAAAATGGATGTGAAGCATCGGAATCTATAACTAGTGTCACAGGAATGGTTCAAAACATAGACAGTAAGTAGAGTCAGTTGTCTTGTACTTAAGCTGGCATTGTGCCTTTTGTATTTAATTCCGATGCAATTTCTGTGTTTCATCGTCAATAAGAAGGTCCGAGGGATACTGTAAACCTGAAGTGAAGCATCGGAATCTATAACTAGTGTCACAGGAATGGTTCAAAACATAGACAGTAAGAAGAGTCAGTTTTCTTGTACTTAAGTCGGCATTGTGCCTTTTGTATTCAATTCAGATGCAATTTCTGTGATTCATCGTCAATAAGAAGGTCAGAGGGATACAGTAAACCTGAAGTGAAGCATCGGAATCTATAACTACTGTCACAGGAATGGTTCAAATCATAGCCAGTAAGAAGGGTCAGTTTTCTTCTACTTAAGTTGGCATTGTGCCTTTTGTATTTAATTCCGA
This sequence comes from Schistocerca serialis cubense, assembly GCF_023864345.2. NCBI lineage: Eukaryota > Metazoa > Arthropoda > Insecta > Orthoptera > Acrididae > Schistocerca > Schistocerca serialis. The sequence continues at coordinate 8,511,214 of NW_026047617.1, forward strand.
TGCAATTTCTGTGTTTCATCGTCAATACGAAGGCCGGAGGGATACAGTAAACCTGAAGTGAAGCATCGGAATCTATAACTAGTGTCACATGAATGGTTCAAATCATAGACAGCTAGAACAGTCAGTTATCCTGTACTTATGTCGGCATTGAGCCTTTTGTATTTAATTCCGATGCAATTTCTGTGTTTCATCGTCAATAAGAAGGTCAGAGGGATACAGTAGAGCTGAAGTGAAGCATCGGAATCTATAACTAGTGTCACAGGAATACATCAAAACTTAGACAGTAAGAAGAGTCAGTTTTCTTGTACTTAAGTCGGCATTGTGCATTTTTGTATTTAATTCCGATGCAATTTCTGTGTTTCATCGTCAATAAGAAGATCAGAGGGATAGAGTAAACCTAAAGTGAAGCATCGGAATCTATAACTAGTGTCACAGGAATGGTTCAAAACATAGACAGTAAGACGTGTCAGTTTTCTTGTACTTTAGTGGGCATTGTGCCTTTTGTATTTAATTCAGATGCAATTTCTGTGATTCATCGTCAATAAGAAGGTCAGAGGGATACAGTTAACCTGAAGTGAAGCATCGGAATCTATAACTAGTGTCACATGAATGGTTCAACACATAGACAGTAAGAAGAGTCAGTTATCTTGTACATAACTCAGCATTGGGCCTTTTGTATTTAATTCCGATGCAATTTCCGTGTTTCATCGTCAATAAGAATGTCAGTGGGATACAGTAAACCGGATGTGAAGCATCGGAATGTATAACTAGTGTCACAGGAATGGTTCAAATCATAGACAGTAAGAAGAGTTAGTTATCATGTACTTAAGTATGCATTGTGCCTTTTGTATTTAATTCAGATGCAATTTCTGTGATTCATCGTCAATAAGACGGTCAGAGGGTTACAGTTAACCTGAAGTGAAGCATCGGAATCTATAACTAGTGTCACATGAATGGTTCAACACATAGACAGTAAGCAGAGTCAGTTTTCTTGTACTTAAGTCGGCATTGTGCCTTTTGTATTTAATTCCGATGCAATTTCTGTGTTTCATCGTCAATAAGAATTTCAGTGGGATACAGTAAACCAGAAGTGAAGCATCGGAATCTATAACTAGTGTCACAGGAATGGTTCAAAGCATAGACAGTAAGAAGAGTCAGTTTTCTTGTACTTAAGTCGGCATTGTGCCTTTTGTATTTGAATCCGATGCAATTTCTGTGTTTCATCGTCAATAAGACGGTCAGAGGGATACAGAAAACTTGTAGTGAAGCATCGGAATCTATTACTAGTGTCACATGAATGTTTCAAATTATACACAGTAAGAAGAGTCAGTTATCTTGACTTAAGTCGGCATTGTGAGTTATGTATTTAGTTCCGATGCAATTTCTGTGTTTCATCGTCAATATGAAGGTCAGAGGGATACAGTAAACCTGAAGTGAAGCATCGGAATCAATAACTAGTGTCACAGGAATGGTTCCTAACATAGACAGTAAGAAGAGTCAGTTTTCTTGTACTTAAATCAGCATTGAGCCTTTTGTATTTAATTCTGATGCAATTTCGGTGTTTCATCGTCAACAAGAAGGTCAGAGGGATACAGTAAACCTGAAGTGAAGCATCGGAATCTATAACTAGTGTCACAGGAATGGTTCACATCATAGACAGTAAGAAGAGTCAGTTTTCTTGTACTTAAGTGGCATTGTGCCTTTTGTATTTAATTCAGATGCAATTTCTGTGATTCATCGTCAATAAGAAGGTCAGAGGGATACAGTTAACCTGAAGTGAAGCATCGGAATCTATAACTAGTGTCACATGAATGGTTCAACACATAGACAGTAAGAAGAGTCAGTTATCTTGTACATAACTCAGCATTGGGCCTTTTGTATTTAATTCCGATGCAATTTCTGTGTTTCATCGTCAATAAGAAGGTCAGTGGGATACAGTAAACCAGAAGTGAAGCATCGGAATCTATAACTAGTGTCACAGGAATACATCAAAACTTAGACAGTAAGAAGAGTCAGTTTTCTTGTACTTAAGTCGGCATTGTGCCTTTTGTATTTAAATGCGATGCCATGTCTGTGTTTCATTGTCAATAAGACGGTCAGAGGGTTACAGAAAACTTGTAGTGAACCATCGGAATCTATTACTAGTGTCACATGAATGGTTCAAATTATAGACAGTAAGAAGAGTCAGTTTTCTGGTACTTAAGTAGGCATTGTGCTTTTTTTTTTTAATTCAGATGCGATTTCTGTGTTTCATCGTCAATAAGAAAGTCAGAGGGATACAGTAAACCTGAAGTGAAGCATCGGAATCTGTAACTAGTGTCACATGAGTGGATCAAAACATAGACAGCAAGAAGAGTCAGTTTTCTTGTACTTAAGTCGGCATTGTGCTTTTTGTATTTAATTCCGATGCTATTTCTGTGTTTCATCGTCAATAAGAAGGTCAGAGGGACACTGTAAACCTGAAGTGAAGCATTGAAATCAATATTTAGTTTCGCAGGAATGGTTCAAAACATAGACAGTAAGAAGAGTCAGTTTTCTTGTACTTAAATCGGCATTGTGCCTTTTGTATTTAATTCCGATGCAATTTCTGTGTTTCATCGTCAATAAGAAGGCCGGAGGGATACAGTAAACCTGAAGTGAAGTATCGGAATCTATAACAAGTGTCACATGAATGGTTCAAAACATAGACAGCAAGAAGAGTCAGTTATCCTGTACTTATGTCGGCATTGGGCCTTATGTATATAGTTCCGATGCAATATCTGTGTTTCATCGTCAATACGAAGGTCAGAGGGATACAGTAAACCTGAAGTGAAGCATCGGAATCTATAACTAGTGTCACAGGAATGGTTCAAAACATAGACAGTAAGAAGAGTCAGTTTTCTTGTACTTAAGTTGGCATTGTGCCTATTGTATTTAATTCAGATGCAATTTCTGTGTTTCATCGTCAATAAGAAGGTCAGAGGGATACAGTAAACCTGAAGTGAAGCATCGGAATCTATAACTAGTGTCACATGAATGGTTCAACACATAGACAGTAAGAAGAGTCAGTTATCTTGTACATAACTCAGCATTGGGCCTTTTGTATTTAATTCCGATGCAATTTCTGTGTTTCATCGTCAATAAGAAGTTCAGTGGGATACAGTAAACCGGATTTGAAGCATCGGAATCTATAACTAGTGTCACAGGAATGGTTCAAAACATAGACAGTAAGTAGAGTCAGTTTTCTTGTACTTAAGCTGGCATTGTGCCTTTTGTATGTAATTCCGATGCAATTTCTGTGTTTCATCGTCAATAAGAAGGTCCGAGGGATACTGTAAACCTGAAGTGAAGCATCGGAATCTATAACTAGTGTCACAGGAATGGTTCAAAACATAGACAGTAAGAAGAGTCAGTTTTCTTGTACTTAAGTCGGCATTGTGCCTTTTGTATTTAATTCAGATGCAATTTCTGTGATTCATCGTCAATAAGAAGGTCAGAGGGATACAGTAAACCTGAAGTGAAGCATCGGAATCTATAACTACTGTCACAGGAATGGTTCAAATCATAGCCAGTAAGAAGGGTCAGTTTTCTTCTACTTAAGTTGGCATTGTGCCTTTTGTATTTAATTCCGATGCAATTTCTGTGTTTCATCGTCAATAAGAAGGCCGGAGGGATACAGTAAACCTGAAGTGAAGCATCGGAATCTATAACTAGTGTCACATGAATGGTTCAAACATAGTCAGAAAGAAGAGTCAGTTTTCTTGTACTTAAGTCGGCATTGTGCCCTTTGTATTTAATTCCGATGCAATTTCTGTGTTTCATCGTCAATAAGAAGGCCGGAGGGATACAGTAAACCTGAAGTGAAGCATTGGAATCTATAACTAGTGTCACATGAATGGTTCAACACATAGACAGTAAGAAGAGTCAGTTATCTTGTACATAACTCGGCATTGGGCCTTTTGTATTTAATTCCGATGCAATTTCTGTGTTTCATCGTCAATAAGAAGGTCAGTGGGATACAGTAAACCGGAAGTGAAGCATCGGAATGTAAAACTAGTGTCACAGGAATGGTTCAAAAGATAGACAGTAAGAAGAGTCAGTTATCTTGTACTTAAGTCGGCATTGTGCCTTATGTATTCAGTTCCGATGCAATTTCTGTGTTTCATCGTCAATATGAAGGTCCGAGGGATACAGTAAACCTGAATTGAAGCATCGGAATCAATAACTAGTGTCACAGGAATGGTTCAAAACATAGACAGTAAGAAGAGTCAGCTTTCTTGTACTTAAATCGGCATTGAGCCTTTTTTATTAATTCCGATGCAATTTCTGAGTTTCATCGTCCACAAGAAGGTCAGAGGGATACAGTAAACCTGAAGTGAAGCATCGGAATCTATAACTAGTGGCACAGGAATGGTTCAAATCACAGACATTAGGAAGAGTCAGTTTTCTTGTACTTAAGTTGGCATTGTGCCTTTTGTATTTAATTCAGATGCAATTTCTGTGTTTCATCGTCAATAAGAAGGTCAGAGGGATACAGAAAACCTGTAGTGAAGCATCGGAATCTATTACTAGTGTCACATGAATGGTTCAAAACATAGACAATAAGAAGAGTCAGTCTTCGTGTACTTAAGTCGGCATTTTGCCTTTTGTATTTAATTCCGATGCAATTTCTGTGTTTCATCGTCAATAAGAAGGTCAGAGGGATACAGTAAACCTGAAGTGAAGCATCGGCATCTATAACTAGTGTCACAGGAATGGTTCAAAACATAGACAGTAAGAAGAGTCAGTTTTCTGGTACTTAAGTCGGCATTGTTCCTTTTCTATTTAATTCCGATATAATTTCTATGTTTAATCGTCAATAAGAATGTCAGAGGGATTCAGTATACCTGAAGTCAAGCATCGGAATCAATAACTAGTGTCACAGGAATGGTTCAAATCATAGACAGTAAGAAGAGTCAGTTTTCTGGTACTTAAGTAGGCATTGTGCTTTTTTTTAATTCAGATGCGATTTCTGTGTTTCATCGTCAATAAGGTCAGAGGGATACAGTAAACCAGAAGTGAAGCATCGGACTCTATAACTAGTGTCACATGAATGGTTCAAATCATAGACAGTAAGAAGAGTCAGTTTTCTTGTACTTAAGTCGGCATTGTGCTCTTTGTATTAATTCCGATGCAATTTCTGTGTTTCATCGTCAATAAGAAGGTCAGAGGGACACTGTAAACCTGAAGTGAAGCATCGGCATCAATATTTAGTGTCGCAGGAATGGTTCAAAACATAGACAGTAAGAAGAGTCAGTTTTCTTGTACTTAATTCGGCATTGTGCCTTTTCTATTTAATTCCGATGCAATTTCTGTGTTTCATCATCAATAAGAAGGTCAGAGGGATACAGTAAACCTGAAGTGAAGCATCGGCATCTATAACTAGTGTCACAGGAATGGTTCAAAACATAGACAGTAAGAAGAGTCAGTTTTCTTGTACTTAAGTCGGCATTGTTCCTTTTCTATTTAATTCCGATATAATTTCTATGTTTAATCGTCAATACGAATGTCAGAGGGATTCAGTAAACCTGAAGTGAAGCATCGGAATCAATAACTAGTGTCACAGGAATGGTTCAAATCATAGACAGTAAGAAGAGTCAGTTTTCTTGTACTTAAATCGGCATTGAGCCTTTTGTGTTTAATTCCTATGCAATTTCTGTGTTTCATCGTCAATAAGGTCAGTGGGATACAGTAAACCGGAAGTGAAGCATCGGAATGTATAACTAGTGTCACAGGAATGGTTCAAAAGATAGACAGTAAGAAGAGTCAGTTATCTTGTACTTAAGTCGGCATTGTGCCTTATGTATTTAGTTCCGATGCAATTTCTGTGTTTCATCGTCAATATGAAGGTCCGAGGGATACAGTAAACCTGAAGTGAAGCATCGGAATCAATAACTAGTGTCACAGGAATGGTTCAAAACATAGACAGTAAGAAGAGACAGTTTTCTTGTACTTAAATCGGCATTGAGCCTTTTGTATTTAATTCCGATGCAATTTCTGAGTTTCATCGTCCACAAGAAGGTCAGAGGGATACAGTAAACCTGAAGTGAAGCATCGGAATCTATAACTAGTGTCACAGGAATGGTTCAAATCACAGACATTAAGAAGAGTCAGTTTTCTTGTACTTAAGTTGGCATTGTGCCTTTTGTATTTAATTCAGATGCAATTTTTGTGATTCATCGTCAATAAGAAGGTCAGAGGGATACAGTTAACCTGAAGTGAAGCATCGGAATCTGTAACTAGTGGCACATGAATGGTTCAACACATAGACAGTAAGAAGAGTCAGTTATCTTGTACATAACTCAGCATTGGGCCTTTTGTATTTAATTCAGATGCGATTTCTGTGTTTCATCGTCAATAAGAAGGTCAGAGGGATACAGTAAACCAGAAGTGAAGCATCGGAATCTATTACTAGTGTCACAGGAATGGATCAAAACTTAGAAAGTAAGAAGAGTCAGTTTTCTTGTACTTAAGTCGGCATTGTGCCTATTTATTTAATTCAGATGCAATTTCTGTGATTCATCGTCAATAAGAAGGTCAGAGGGATACAGTAAACCTGAAGTGAAGCATCGGAATTTATAACTAGTGTCACATGAGTGGTTCAACACATAGACAATAAGAAGAGTCAGTTATCTTGTACATAAGTCAGCATTGGGCCTTTTGTATTTATTTCCGATGCAATTTCTGTTTTTCATCGTCAATAAGAAGGGCAGTGGGATACAGTAAACCGGAAGTGAAGCATCGGAATCTATAACTAGTGTCACAGGAATGGTTCAAAACATAGACAGTAAGAAGAGTCAGTTTTCTTGTACTTAAGTCGGCATTGCGCCTTTTGTATTAAAATTAGATGCAATTTCTGTGTTTCATCGTCAATAAGAAGGTCAGAGGGATACAGAAAACTTGTAGTGAAGCATCGGAATCTATTACTAGTGTCACATGAATGGTTCAAAATATAGACAGTAAGAAGAGTCAGTTTTCTTGTACTTAAGTAGGCATTGTGCTTTTTTTTCATTCAGATGCGATTTCTGTATTTCATCGTCAATAAGAAGGTCAGAGGGATACAGTAAACCTGAAGTGAAGCATCGGAATCTGTAACTAGTGTCACATGAATGGTTCAAAACATAGACAGTAAGAAGAGTCAGTTTTCTTGTACTTAAGTCGGCATTGTGCTTTTTGTATTTAATTCCGATGCAATTTCTGTGTTTCATCGTCAATAAGAAGGTCAGTGGGAAACAGTAAACCGGAAGTGAAGCATCGGAATGTATAACTGGTGTCACAGGAATGGTTCAAAAGATAGACAGTAAGAAGAGTCTGTTATCTTGTACTTAAGTCGGCATTGTGCCTTATGTATTTAGTTCCGATGCAATTTCTGTGTTTCATCGTCAATATGAAGGTCCGAGGGATACAGTAAACCTGAAGTGAAGCATCGGAATCAATAACTAGTGTCACAGGAATGGTTCAAATCACAGACATTAAGAAGAGTCAGTTTTCTTGTACTTAAGTCGGCAATGTGCTTTTTGTATTTAATTCCGATGCAATTTCTGTGTTTCATCGTCAATAAGAAGGTCAGAGGGACACTGTAAACCTGAGGTGAAGCATCGGCATCAATATTTAGTGTCGCAGGAATGGTTCAAAACATAGACAGTAAGAAGAGTCAGTTTTCTTGTACTTAATTCGGCATTGTGCCTTTTCTATTTAATTCCGATGCAATTTCTGGGTTTCATCATCAATAAGAAGGTCAGCGGGGTACAGTAAACCTGAAGTGAAGCATCGGCATCTATAACTAGTGTCACAGGAATGGTTCAAAACGTAGACAGTAAGAAGAGTCAGTTATCTTGTACTTAAGTCGGCATTGTGCCTTATGTATTTAGTTCCGATGCAATTTCTGTGTTCTATCGTCAATATGAAGGTCCGAGGGATACAGTAAACCTGAAGTGAAGCATCGGAATCAATAACTAGTGTCACAGGAATGGTTCAAAACATAGACAGTAAGAAGAGTCAGTTTTCTTGTACTTAATTCGGCATTGTGCCTTTTCTATTTAATTCCGATGCAATTTCTGTGTTTCATCATCAATAAGAAGTTCAGAGGGATACAGTAAACCTGAAGTGAAGCATCGGCATCTATAACTAGTGTCACAGGAATGGTTCAAAACATAGACAGTAAGAAGAGTCAGTTTTCTTGTACTTAAGTCGGTATTGTTCGTTTTCTATTTAATTCCGATATAATTTCTATGTTTAATCGTCAATAAGAATGTCAGAGGGATTCAGTAAACCTGAAGTGAAGCATCGGAATCTATAACTAGTGTCACAGGAATGGTTCAAATCATAGATAGTAAGAAGAGTCAGTTTTCTTGTACTTAAATCGGCATTGAGCCTTTTGTATTTAATTCCGATGCAATTTCTGTGTTTCATCGTCAATAAGAAGGTCAGAGGGATACAGTAGAGCTGAAGTGTAGCATCGGAATCTATAACTAGTGTCACAGGAATGGATCAAAACTTAGAAAGTAAGAAGAGTCAGTTTTCTTGTACTTAAGTCGGCATTGTGCCTTTTGTATTTAATTCCGATGCAATTTCTGTGTTTCATCGTCAATAAGAAGGTCAGAGAGATACAGTAAATCTGAAGTGAAGCATCGGAAGCTATAACTAGTGTCACAGGAATGGTTCAAAGCATAGACAGTAAGAAGAGTCAGTTTTCTTGTACCTAAGTCGGCATTGTGCCTTTTTTATTTAATTCAGATGCAATTTCTGTGATTCATCGTCAATAAGAAGGTCAGAGGGATACAGTAAACCTGAAGTGAAGCATCGGAATTTATAACTAGTGTCACATGAGTGGTTCAACACATAGACAATAAGAAGAGTCAGTTATCTTGTACATAAGTCAGCATTGGGCCTTTTGTATTTAATTCCGATGCAATTTCTGTTTTTCATCGTCAATAAGAAGGTCAGTGGGATACAGTAAACCGGAAGTGAAGCATCGGAATTTATAACTAGTGTCACATGAGTGGTTCAACACATAGACAATAAGAAGAGTCAGTTTTCTTGTACTTAAGTCGGCATTGTGATTTTTGTATTTCACTCCGATGCAATTTCTGTGTTTCATCGTCAATAAGATGGTCAGAGGGACACTGTAAACCTGAAGTGAAGCATCGGAATCAATATTTTGTGTCGCAGGAATGGTTCAAAACATAGACAGTAAGAAGAGTCAGTTTTCTTGTACTTAATTCGGCACTGTGCCTTTTCTATTTAATTCCGATGCAATATCTGTGTTTCATCGTCAACAAGAAGGTCAGAGGCATACAGTAAACCCGAAGTGAAGCATCGGCATCTATAACTAGTGTCACAGGAATGGTTCAAAACATAGACAGTAAGAAGAGTCAGTTTTCTGGTACTTAAGTCGGCATTGTTCCTTTTCCATTTAATTCCGATATAATTTCTATGTTTATTCGTCAATAAGAAGGTCAGAGGGATTCAGTAAACCTGAAGTGAAGCATCGGAATCAATAACTAGTGTCACAGGAATGGTTCAAAACATAGACAGTAAGAAGAGTCAGTTTTCTTGTACTTAAATCGGCATTGAGCCTTTTGTATTTAATTCCGATGCAATTTCTGTGTTTCATCGTCAATACGAAGGTCAGAGGGATACAGTAAACCTGAAGTGAAGCATCGGAATCTATAACTAGTGTCACAGGAATGGTTCAAAACATAGACAGTAAGAAGAGTCAGTTTTCTTGTACTTAAGTCGGCATTGTGCCTTTTGTATTTAATTCAGATGCAATTTCTGTGTTTCATCGTCAATAAGAAGGTCAGTGGGATACAGTAAACCGAAAGTGAAGCATCGGATTCTATAACTAGTGTCACAGGAATGGTTCAAACGTAGAGAGTAAGAAGAGTCAGTTTTCCTGTACTTCAATCGACATTGAGCCTTTTGTATTTAATATCGATGCAATTTCTGTGTTTCATCGTCAATAAGAAGGTCAGAGGGATACAGTAGAGCTGAAGTGAAGCATCGGAATCTATAACTAGTGTCACAGGAATGGATCAAAACTTAGACAGTAAGAAGAGTCAGTTTTCTTGTACTTAAGTCGGCATTGTGCCTTTTGTATTTAATTCCGATGCAATTTCTGTGTTCCATCGTCAATATGAATGTCAGAGGGATACAGTAAACCTGAAGTGAAGCATCGGAATCTGTAACTAGTGTCACAGGAATGGTTCAATACATAGACAGTAAGATAAGTCAGTTTTCTTGTACATAAGACGGCATTGTGCCTTTTGTATTTAATTCCGATGCAATATCTGTTTTTTGTCGTCAGTAAGAAGGTCCATGCGATACAGTAAACCGGAAGTGAAGCATCGGAAACTAAAACCGGTCTCACAGGAAAGGTTCAAAACATAGACAGTATGAAGAGCAAGCCTTTTTGTACTTGAGTCGGCATTGTGCCTTGTGTATTTAATTCAGATGCAATTACTTTGTTTCATCGTCAATAATACGGTCAGAGGGATACAGTAAACCTGAAGTGAAGCATCGGAATCTATAACTAGTTTCAATGGAATGGTTCAAAACATAGACAGTAAGAAGAGTCAGTTTTCATGTACTTAAGTCGGCATTGTGCCTTTTGTATTTAATTCCGATGCAATTTCTGTGTTTCATCGTCAATAAGAAGGTCAGAGGGATACAGTAAACCTGAAGTGAAGCATTGGAATCTATAACTAGTGTCACATGAATGGTTCAACACATAGACAGTAAGAAGAGTCAGTGTTCTTGTACTTAAGTCGGCATTGTGCCTTTTGTATTTAATTCCGATGCAATTTCTGTGTTTCATCGTCAATAAGAAGGTCAGAGGGATACAGTAAACCTGAAGTGAAGCATCGGAATCTTTAACTAGTGACACAGGAATGTTTCAAAACATAGACAGTAAGAAGAGTCAGTTTTCTTGTACTTAAGTTGGCATTGTGCCTTTTGTATTTAATTCAGATGCAACTTCTGTGATTCATCGTCAATAAGAAGGTCAGAGGGATACAGTAAACCTGAAGTGAAGCATCGGAATCTATAACTAGTGTCACATGAATGGTTCAACACATAGACAGTAAGAAGAGTCAGTTATTTTGTACATAACTCTGCATTGGGCCTTTTGTATTTAATTCCGATGCAATTTCTATGTTTCATCGTCAATAAGAAGGTCAGTGGGATACAGTAAACCGGAAGTGAAGCATCGGAATCTATAACTAGTGTCACAGGAATGGTACAAAACATAGCCAGTAAGAAGAATCAGTTTTCTTGTACTTAAGTCGGCATTGTGCCTTTTGTATTTAATTCCGATGCAATTTCTGTGTTTCATCGTCAATAACAAGGTCAGAGGGATACAGAAAACTTGTAGTGAAGCATCGGAATCCATTACTAGTGTCACATGAATGGTTCAAAATATAGACAGTAAGAAGAGTCAGTTTTCTTGTACTTAAGTCGGCATTGTGACTTTTGTATTTAATTCCGATGCAATTTCTGTGTTTCATCGTCAATATTAAGGTCAGAGGGATACAGTAAACCTGAAGTGAAGAATCGGAATCTATAAGTAGTGTCACAGGAATGGTTCAAAACATAGCAGCAAGAAGAGTCGGTTTTCTTGTACTTAAGTCGGCATTGTGCCTTTTGTATATAATTCCGATGCAATTTCTGTGTTTCATCAACAATAAGAAGGTCAGAGGGATACAGTAAACCTGAAGTGAAGCATCGGAATCTATAACTAGTGTCACAGGAATGGTTCAAAACTTAGACTGTAAGAAGAGTCAGTTTTCTTGAACTTAAGTATTCACTGTGCTTTTTTTTAAATTCAGATGCGATTTCTGTGTTTCATCGTCAATAAGAAGGTCAGAGGGATACAGTAAACCTGAAGTGAAGCATCGGAATCTATAACTAGTGTCACATGAATGGTTCAAAACATAGACAGTAAGAAGAGTCAGTTTTCTTGTACTTAAGTCGGCATTGTGCTTTTTGTATTTAATTCCGATGCAATTTCTGTGTTTCATCGTCAATAAAAAGGTCAGAGGGACACTGTAAACCTGAAGTGACGCATCAGAATCAATATTTAGTGTCACAGGAATGGTTCAAAACATAGCCAGTAAGAAGAATCAGTTTTCTTGTACTTAATTCGGCATTGTGCCTTTTCTATTTAATTCCGATGCAATTTCTTAGTTTAACCGTCAATAAGAAGGTCAGAGGGATTCAGTAAACCTGAAGTGAAGCATCGGAATCAATAACTAGTGTCACAGGAATGGATCAAAACATAGACAGTAAGAAGAGTCAGTTTTCTTGTACTGAAGTCGGCATTGTTCCTTTTGTATTTAATTGCGAAGCAATTTCTGTGATTCATCGTCAATAAGAAGGTCAGAGGGATACAGTAAACCAGCAGTAGAGCATCGGCAGCTATAACTAGTGTCACATGAATGGTTTAAATCATAGACAGTAAGAAGAGTCAGTTTTCTTGTACTTAAGTCGGCATTGTGATTTTTGTATTTACTTCCGATGCAATTTCTGTGTTTCATCGTCAATACGAAGGTCAGAGGGATAAAGTAAACCTGAAGTGAAGCATCGGAATCAATAACTAGTGTTACAGGAATCTTTCAAAACATAGACAGTAAGAAGAGTCAGTTTTCTTGTACTTAAGTCGGCGTTGTGCCTTTTGTATTTAATTCCGATGCAATTTCTGTGTATCATCGTCAATAAGAAGGTCAGTGGGATACAGTAAACCGGAAGTGAAGCATCGTAATGTATAACTAGTGTCACAGGAATGGTTCAAAACAAAGACAGTAAGAAGAGTCAGCTTTCTTGTACTTAAGTCGGCATTGTGCATTTTGTATTTAATTCCGATGCAATTTCAGTGTTTCATCGTCAATAAGAAGGTCAGAGGGATACAGTGAACCTGAAGTAAAGCAACGGAAGCTATAACAAGTGTCACATGAATGGTTTAAAATAAAGTCAGTAAGAAGAGTCGGTTTCCTTGTACTTAAGTCGGCATTGTGCCTTTTGTATTTAATTCCGATGCAATTTCTGTGCTTCATCGTCAATAAGATGGTCTCAGGGATACAGTGAACCTGAAGTGAAGCATCGGAATCTATAACTAGTGTCACAGGAATCTTTCAAAACATAGACAGTAAGAAATGTCAGTTTTGTTGTACTTAAGTCGGCGTTGTGCCTTTTGTATTTAATTCCGGTGCAATTTCTGTGTTTCATCGTCAATAAGAAGGTCAGAGGGATACAGTGAACGTGAAGTGAAGCATCGGAAACTATAACTAGTGTCACAGGAATGGTTCAAAACAAAGGCAGTAAGAAGAGTCAGTCTTCTTGTACTTAAGTCGGCATTGTGCCTTTTGAATTTAATTCCGATGCAAATTCTGTGTTTCGTCGTCAATAAGATGGTCCAAGGGATGCATTAAACCTGAAGTGAAGCATCGGAATCTATAACTAGTTTCACTTGAATGGTTCAAAACATAGACAGTAAGAAGAGTCAGTTTTCTTGTACTTAAGTTGGCATTGTCCCTTTTGTATTTAATGCCGATGCAATTTCTGTGTTTCATCGACAATAAGATCGTCAGAGGGTACAGTAAACCTGAAGTGAAGCATCGGAATCAATAACTAGTGTCACTGGAATGGTTCAAAACATAGACAGTAAGAAGAGTCAGTTTTCTTGTACTTAAGTCGGTATTGTGCCTATTGTATTTAATTCCGATGCAATTTCTGTGTTACATCGTCAAAAAGAAGGTCAGAGGGATACAGTAAACCTGAAGTGAAGCATCGGAATCTATCATTAGTGTCAAATCAATGGTTCAAAACATAGAGAATTAGAAGAGTCAGTTTTCTTGTACTTAAGTCGGCATTGTGCCTGTTGTATTTAATTCCGATTCAATTTCTGTGTTTCATCGTCAATAAGAAGGTCAGAGGGATACAGTAAACCTGTAGTGAAGCATCGGAATCTATAACTAGTGTCACATGAATGGTTCAAAATATGGACAGTAAGAAGAGTCAGTTTTCTTGTACTTAAGTCGGCATTGTGCCTTTTGTATTTAATTCCGATGCAATTTCTGTGTTTCATCGTCAATAAGAAGGTCAGAGGGATACAGTAAACCTGAAGTGAAGCATCGGAATCTATAACTAGGGTCACAGGAATGGTTCAAAACATAGTAGTAAGAAGATTCGGTTTTCTTGTACTTATGTCGGCATTGTGCCTTTTGTATTTAATTTCGATGCAATTTCTGTGTTGCATCGTCAATAAGAAGGTCGGAGGGATACAGTAAACCTGAAGTGAAGCATCGGAATCTATAACTAGTGTCACAGGATTGGTTCAAAACATAGACAGTAAGATGAGCCTGTTTACTTGTACTTAAGTCGGCATTGTGCCTTTTGTATTTAATTCAGATGCAATTTCTGTGTTTCATCGACAATAAGAAGGTCAGAGGGATACAGTAAACCTGAAGTGAAGCATCGGAATTAATAACTAGTGTTACAGGAATGGATCAAACATAGGCAGTAAGAAGAGTCAGTTTTCTTGTACTTAAGTCGGTATTGTGCCTTTTGTATTTAATTCCGATGCAATTTCTGTGTTTCATCGTCAAAAAGAAGGTCAGAGGGATACAGTAAACCTGAAGTGAAGCATCGGAATCTATCATTAGTGTCAAATCAATGGTTCAAAACATAGAGAATTAGAAAAGTCAGTTTTCCTCTACTTAAGTCGGCATTGTGCCTTTTGTATTTAATTCCGATTCAATTTCTGTGTTTCATCGTCAATAAGAAGGTCAGAGGGATACAGTAAACCTGTAGTGAAGCAGCGGAATCTATAACTAGGGTCACAGGAATGGTTCAAATCATGGACAGTAAGAGGAGACAGTTTTCTTGTACTTAAGTCGGCATTGTGCCTTTTCTATTTAATTCCGATGCAATATCTGTGTTTCATCGTCAATAAGAAGGTCAAAGGGATACAGTAAACCTGAAGTGAAGCATCGGAATCTATAACTAGTGTCACAGGAATGCTTCAAAACATAGACAGTAAGAAAATTCAGTTTTCTTGTACTTAAATCGGCGTTGTGCCTTTTGGATTTAATTCCGATGATATTTCTGTGTTTCATCGTCAATAAGAAGGTCAGTGGGATACAGTAAACCGGAAGTGAAGCATCGAAATCAATAACTAGTGTCACAGGAATGGTTCAAAACATAGACAGTAAGAAGAAACAGTTTTCTTGTACTTAAGTCGGCATTGTGCCTTTTGCATTTAATTCCGATGCAATTTCTGTGTTTCATCGTCAATAAGAAGGTCAGAGTGATACAGAAAACTTGTAGTGAAGCATCGGAATCTATTACTAGTGTCACATGAATGGTTCAAAATATAGACAGTAAGAAGAGTCAGTTTTCTTTTACTTAAGTCGGCATTGTTCCTTTTCTATTTAATTCCGATATAATTTCTATGTTTATTTGTCAACAAGAAGGTCAGAGGGATTCAGTAAACCTGAAGTGAAGCATCGGAATCTATAACTAGTGTCACAGGAATGGATCAAAACATAGACAGTAAGAAGAGTCAGTTTTCTTGTACTTAACTCGGCATTGTGCCTTTTGTATTTAATTCCGAAGCAATTTTTGTGATTCATCGTCAATAAGAAGGTCAGAGGGATACAGTAAACCTGCAGTAAAGCATCGCAAGCCATAACTAGTGTCACATGAATGGTTTAAAGCATAGACAGTAAGAAGAGTCAGTTTTCTTGTACTTAAGTCGGCATTGTGCCTTTTGTATTTAATTCCGATGCAATTTCTGTGTTTCATCGTCAATAAGAAGGTCAGAGAGATACAGTAAACCTGAAGTGAAGCATGGGAATCAGTAACTAGTGTCACAGGAATCTTTCAAAACATAGACAGTAAGAAGAGTCAGTTTTCTTGTACTTAAGTCGGCGTTGTGCCTTTTCTATTTAATTCTGATGCAATTTCTGTGTTTCATCGTCAATGAGAAGGTCAGCGGGATACAGTAAACCTGAAGTGAAGCATCGGAATTTATAACTAGTGTCACAGGAATGGTTCAAAACAAAGACAGTAAGAAGAGTCAGCTTTCTTGTACTTAAGTCGGCATTTTGCATTTTGTATTTAATTCCGATGCAATTTCAGTGTTTCATCGTCAATAAGAAGGTCAGAGGGATACAGTGAACCTGAAGTAAAGCATTGGAAGCTATAACTAGTGTCACATGAATGGTTTAAATTATAGACAGTATGAAGAGTCGGTTTCCTTGTACTTAAGTCGGCAATGTGCCTTTTGTATTTAATTCCGATGCAAGTTCTGTGTGTTCATCGTCAATAAGAAGGTCCGAGGGATACAGTAAACCTGAAGTGAAGCATCGGAATCTATAACTAGTGTCACAGGAATGGTTCAAAACAAAGACAGTAAGAAGAGTCAGTCTTCTTGTACTTAAGTCGGCATTGTGCCTTTTGATTTTAATTCCGATGCAAATTCTGTGTTTCGTCGTCAATAAGAAGGTCCAAGGGATACATTAAACCTGAAGTGAAGCATCGGAATCTATAACTAGTGTCACATGAATGGTTCAAAACATAGACAGTAAGAAGAGTCAGTTTTCTTGTACTTAATTCGGCATTTTGCCTTTTGTATTTAATTCCGATGCAATTTCTGTGTTTCGTGCAAAATAAGAAGGTCCATGGGATACAGTAAACCTGAAGTGAAGTAACGGAATCTAAAACCGGTGTCACAGGAAAGGTTCAAAACATAGACAGTATGAAGAGCCAGCCTTCATGTACTTGAGTCGGCGTTGTGCATTTTGTATTTCATTCCGATGCAATTTCTGTATTTCATCATCAATCAGAAGGTCAGAGGGATACAGTAAACCTGAAGTGAAGCATCGGAATCTATAACTAGTGTCAATGGAATGATTCAAAACATAGACAGTAAGAAGAGTCAGTTTTGTTGTGCTTAAGTCGGCATTGTGCCTTTTGAATTTAATTCCGATGCAATTTCTGTGTTTCGTCGTCAATAAGAAGGTCAGAGGGATAAAGTAAACCTGAAGTGAAGCATCGGAATCTATAACTAGTGTCACAGGAATGGTTCAAAACATATCCAGTAAGAAGAGTCAGTTTTCTTGTACTTAAGTCGGTATTGTGACTTTTGTATTTAATTCCGATGCAATTTCTGTGTTCCATCGTCAATAAGAAGGTCAGAGGGCTACAGTAAACCTGAAGTGAAGCATCGGAATCTATAACTATTGTCACATGAATAGTTCAAAACATAGACAGTATGAAGAGTCAGTTATCTAGCACTTAAGTCGGCATTGTGCCTTTTGTTTTTAATTCCGATGCTATTTCTGTGGTTGATCGTCAATAAGAAGGTCAGAGGGATACAGTAAACCGGATGTGAAGCATCTGAATCTATAACTAGTGTCACAGGAATGGTTCAAAACATAGACAGTAAGAAGAGTCAGTTTTCTTGTACTTGAGTCGGCATTGTGCCTTTTGTATTAAATTCCGATGCAATTTCTGTGTTTCATCGTCAATAAGAATGTCAGAGGGATACAGTAAACCTGTAGTGATGCATCGGAATCTATTACTAGTGTCACACGAATGGTTCAAAATATAGACCGTAAGAAGAGTCAGTTTTGTTGTACTTAAGTCGGCATTGTGCCTTTTGTGTTTAATTCCGATGCAATTTATGTGTTTCATCGTCAATAAGAAGGTCAGAGGGATACAGTAAACCTGAAGTGAAGCATCGGAATCTATAACTAGTGTCACAGGAATGGTTCAAAACATAGCAGTAAGAAGATTCGGTTTTCTTGTACCTATGTCGGCATTGTTCCTTTTGTATTTAATTTCGATGCAATTTCTGTGTTTCATCAACAACAGGAAGGTCAGAGGGATACAGTAAACCTGAAGTGAAGCATCGGAATCTATAACTAGTGTCACAGGAGTGGTTCAAAACTTTGACAGTAAGAAGAGTCAGTTTCCTTGTACTTAATTCGTCATTGTGCGTTTTGTATTTAATTCCGATGCAATTTCTGTGTTTTCATCCTCAATAGAAAGGACAGAGGGATACAGTAAACCTGAAGTGAAGCATCGGAATCTATAACTAGTGTCACATGAATGGTTCAAAACATAGACAGTAAGAAGTGTCAGTTTTCTTCTACTTAAGTCGGCATTGTGCTCTTTGAATTTAATTCCGATGCAATTTCTGTGTTTCATCGTCAATAAGAAGGTCAGAGGTATACAGTAAACCTGAAGTGAAGCATCGGAATCTGTAACTAGTGTCACAGGAATGGTTCAAAACATAGACAGTAAGAAGAGTCAGTTTTCTTGTACTTAAGTCGGCATTGTTCCTTTTCTATTTAATTCCGATGCAATGTTTCATCGTCAATAAGAAGGTCAGAGGGATACAGTAAACCTGAAGTGAAGCATCGGAATCTATAACTAGTGTCACAGGAATCTTTCAAAACATAGTCAGTAAGAAAATTCAGTTTTCTTGTACTTAAGTCGGCGTTGTGCCTTTTGTATTTAATTCCGATGCTATTTCTGTGTTTCATCGTCAATAAGAAAGTCAGAGGGATACAGTAACCCTGAAGTGAAGCATCGGAATCTATAACTAGTGTCACAGGAATGGTTCAAAACAAAGACAAGAAGAAGAGTCAGTTTTCTTGTACTTAAGTCGGCATTGTGCCTTTTGTATTTAATTCCGATGCAATTTCAGTGTTTCATCGTCAATAAGTAGGTCAGAGGGATACAGTGAACCTGAAGTGAAGCATCGGAAACTATAACTAGTGTCACAGGAATGGTTCAAGACATAGACAGTAACAAGTGACAGTTTCCTTGTACTCAAGTACGCATTGTGCCTTTTGTATTTAATTCCGATGCAATTTCTGTTTTTCATCGACAATAAGAAGGTCAGAGGGATACAGTAAACCTGAAGTGAATCATCGAAATCTATAACTAGTGTCACAGGAATGGTTTTAAAGCATAAACTGTAAGAAGAGTCAGTTTTCTTGTACTTAAGTCGGCATTGTGCCTTTTGTATTTAAATCCGATTCAATTTCTGTGTTTCGTTGTCAATAAGAAGGTCAGAGGGATACAGTAAACCTGAAGTTTATCATCGGAATATATAACTAGTGTCACAGGAATGGTTCAAATCATAGACAGTAAGAAGAGTCAGTTTTCTTGTACTTAAGTCGGCGTTGTGCCTTTTGTATTTAATTCTGATGCAATTTTTGTGTTTCATCGTCAATAAGAAGGTCAGAGGGATACAGTAAACCTGAAGTGAAGCATCGGAATCTATAACTAGTGTCACAGGAATGGTTCAAAACAAAGACAGTAAGAAGAGTCAGCTTTCTTGTACTTAAGTCGGCATTGTGCCTTTTGAATTTAATTCCGATGCAAATTCTGTGTTTCGTCGTCAATAAGAAGGTCCAAGGGATACATTAAACCTGAAGTGAAGCATCGGAATCTATAACTAGTGTCACATGAATGGTTCAAAACATAGACAGTAAGAAGAGTCAGTTTTCTTGTACTTAAGTTGGCATTGTCCCTCTTGTATTTAATTCCGATGCAATTTCTGTGTTTCGTCGTCAATAAGAAGGTCAGAGTGATAAAGTAAACCTGAAGTGAAGCATCGGAATCTATAACTAGTGTCACAGGAATGGTTCAAAACATATCCAGTAAGGAGAGTCAGTTTTCTTGTACTTAAGTCGGCATTGTGCCTTTTCTATTTAATTCCGATGCAATTTCTGTGTTCCATCGTCAATAAGAAGGTCAGAGGGCTACAGTAAACCTGAAGTGAAGCATCGGAATCTATAGTTAGTGTCACAGGAATGATTCAAAACATAGTCAGTAAGAAGAGTCAGTTTTCTTGACTTAAGTCGGCATTGTGCCTTTTGTATTTAATTCCGATGCAATTTCTGTCTTTCATCGTCAATAAGAAGGCCAGAGGGATACAGTAAACCTGAAGTGAAGTATCGGAATCTATAACTATTGTCACATGAATAGTTCAACACATAGACAGTATGAAGAGTCAGTTATCTAGTACTTAAGTCGGCATTGTGCCTTTTGTTTTTAATTCCGATGCTATTTCTGTGTTTCATCGTCAATAAGAAGGTCAGAGGGATACAGTAAACCGGATGTGAAGCATCGGAATCTATAACTAGTGTCACAGGAATGGTTCAAAGCATAGACAGTAAGAAGAGTCAGTTTTCTTCTACTTAAGTCGGCATTGTGCCTTTTGTATTTAATTCCGTTGCAATTTCTGTGTTTCATCGTCAATAAGAATGTCAGAGGGATACAGTAAACCTGTAGTGAAGCATCGGAATCTATTACTAGTGTCACATGAATGGTTCAAAATATAGACAGTAAGAAGAGTCAGTTTTCTTGTACTTAAGTCGGCATTGTGCCTTTTGTATTTAATTCCGATGCAATTTCTGTGTTTCATCGTCAATAAGAAGGTCAGAGGGATACAGTAAACCTGAAGTGAAGGATCGGAATCTATAACTAGTGTCACAGGAATGGTTCAAAACATAGCAGTAAGAAGATTCGGTTTTCTTGTACTTATATCGGCATTGTGCCTTTTGTATTTAATTTCGATGCAATTTCTGTGTTTCAGCAACAACAGGAAGGTCAGAGGGATACAGTAAACCTGAAGTGAAGCATCGGAATCTATAACTAGTGTCACAGGAGTGGTTCAAAACTTTGACAGTAAGAAGAGTCAGTTTTCTTGCACTTAATTCGTCATTGTGCGTTTTGTATTTAATTCCGATGCAATTTCTGTGTTTTCATCGTTAATAGAAAGGTCCGAGGGATACAGTAAACCTGAAGTGAAGCATCGGAATCTATAACTAGTGTCACATGAATGGTTCAAAACATAGACAGTAAGAAGAGTCAGTTTTCTTGTACTTAAGTCGGCAATGTGCTCTTTGTATTTAATTCCGATGCAATTTCTGTGTTTCATCGTCAATAAGAAGGTCAGAGGGATACAGTAAACCTGAAGTGAAGGATCGGAATCTATATTTAGTGTCACAGGAGTGGTTCAAATCATAGACAGTAAGAAGAGACAGTTTTCTTGTACTTAATTCGGCATTGTGCCTTTTCTATTTAATTCCGATGCAATATCTGTGTTTCATCGTCAATAAGAAGGTCAGAGGGATACAGTAAACCTGAAGTGAAGCATCGGAATCTATAACTAGTGTCACAGGAATGGTTCAAAACATAGACAGTAAGAAGAGTCAGTTTTCTTGTACTTAAGTCGGCATTGTTCCTTTTCTATTTAATTCCGATGCAATGTTTCATCGTCAATAAGAAGGTCAGAGGGATACAGTAAACCTGAAGTGAAGCATCGGAATCTATAACTAGTGTCACAGGAATCTTTCAAAACATAGACAGCAAGAAAATTCAGTTTTCTTGTACTTAAGTCGGCGTTGTGCCTTTTGTATTTAATTCCGATGCAATTGCTGTGTTTCATCGTCAATAAGAAGGTCAGAGGGATACAGTAAACCTGAAGTGAAGCATTGGAATCTATAACTTGTGTCACAGGAATGGTTCAAAACAAAGACAGGAAGAAGAGTCAGTTTTCTTGTACTTAAGTCGGCATAGTGCCTTTTGTATTTAATTCCGATGCAATTTCAGTGTTTCATCGTCAATAAGTAGGTCAGAGGGATACAGTGAACCTGAAGTGAAGCATCGGAAACTATAACTAGTGTCACAGGAATGGTTCAAGACATAGACAGTAACAAGAGTCAGTTTCCTTGTACTTAAGTAGGCATTGTGACTTTTGTATTTAATTCCGATGCAATTTCTGTTTTTCATCGACAATAGGAAGATCAGAGGGATACAGTAAACCTGAAGTGAATCATCGGAATCTATAACTAGTGTCACAGGAATGGTTTTAAAGCATAAACTGTAAAAAGAGTCAGTTTTCTTGTACTTAAGTCGGCATTGTGCCTTTTGTATTTCAATCCGATGCAATTTCTGTGTTTCATCGTCAATAAGAAGGTCAGAGGGATACAGTAAACCTGAAGTTTATCATCGGAATATATAACTAGTGTCACAGGAATGGTTCAAATCATAGACAGTAAGAAGAGTCAGTTTTCTTGTACTTAAGTCGGCATTGTGCCTTTTGTATTTAATTCCGATGCAATTTCTGTGTTTCATCGTCAATAAGAAGGTCACAGGTATACAGTAAACCTGAAGTGAAGCATCTGAAAATATAACTAGTGTCACAGGAATGGTTCAAACATAGACAATAAGAAGAGTCAGTTTTCTTGTACTTAAGTCGCCATTGTGCCTTTTGTATTTAATTCCGATGCAATTTCTGTGTTTCATCGTCAATAAGAAGGTCAGAGGGATACAGTAAACCTGAAGTGAAGAATCGGAATCTATAGCTAGTGTCACATGAATGGTTCAAACATAGACAGTAAGAAGAGTCAGTTTTATTGTACATAAGTCGGCATTGTGCCTTTTGTATTTCATTCCGATGCAATCTCTGTGGTTCATCGTCAATACGAAGGTCAGAGGGATAGAGTAAACCTGAAGTGAAGCATCTGAAAATATAACTAGTGTCACAGGAATGGTTCAAATCATAGAGAGTAAGATGAGTCAGTTTTCTTGTACTTAAGTCGGTATTGTGCCTATTGTATTTATTTCCGATGCAATTTCTGTGTTTCATCGTCAATAAGAAGGTCAGAGCTATACAGTAAACCTGAAGTGAAACATCGGAATCAATATTTAGCGTCACAGGAATGGTTCAAAACATAGACAGTAAGAAGAGCCAGTTTTCTTGTACTTAATTCGGCATTGTGCCTTTTCTATTTAATTCCGATGCAATTTCTGTGTTTCATCGTCTATAAGAAGGTCAGAGGGATACAGTAAACCTGGAGTAAAGCATCGGAATCTATAACTAGTGTCACATGAATGGTTTAAAACATAGACAGTAAGAAGAGTCAGTTTTCTTGTACTTAAGTCGGCATTGTGCCTTTTGTATTTAATTCCGATACAATTTCTGTGTTTCATCGTCAATAAGGTCAGAGGGATACAGTAAACCTGAAGTGAAGCATCGGAATCTATAACTAGAGTCACAGGAACCTTTCAAAATATAGACAGTAGGAAGAGTCAGTTTTCATGTACTTAAGTCGGCGTTGTGCATTTTGTATTTAATTCCGATGCAATTTCTGTGTTTCATCGTCAATAAGAAGGTCAGAGGGATACAGTAAACCTGAAGTGAAGCATCGGAATCTATAACTAGTGTCACAGGAATGGTTCAAAACAAAGACAGTAAGAAGAGTCAGTTTTCTTGTACTTATGTCTGCATTGTGCCTTTTGTATTTAATTCCGATGCAATTTCAGTGTTTCAACGTCAATAAGAAGGTCAGAGGGATACAGTGAACCTGAAGTGAAGCATCGGAATCTATAACTAGTGTCACAGGATTGGTTCAAAACATAGACAGTAAGAAGAGTTAGTTCCCTTGTACTTAAATCGGTATTGTGCCTTTTGTATTTAATTCCGATGAAATATCTGTATTTCATCGTCAATAAGACGGTCTGAGGGATACAGTAAACCTGATGTGAAGCATCGGAATCTATTACTAGTGTCACAGGAATGGTTCAAAATAAAGACAGTAAGAAGAGTCAGTTTTCTTGTACTTAAGTCGTCATTGTGCCATTTGTATTTAATTCCGATACAATTTCTGTGTTTCATCGTCAATAGGAAGGTCAGAGGGATACAGTAAACCTGAAGTGAAGCATCGGAATCTATAACTAGTGTCACAGGAGTGGTTCAAAACATAGACTGTAAGAAGAACCAGTTTTCTTGTATTTAAGTCGGCATTGTGCCATTTGTATTTAACTCCGATGCAATTTCTGTGTTTCATCGTCAATAAGGAGGTCAGAGGGATACAGTGAACCTGAAGTGAAGAATCGGAATCTATAACTAGTGTCACAGGAATGGTTCAAATCATAGACAGTAAGAAGAGTCTGTTTTCTTGTACTTAAGTCGGCATTGTGCCTTTTGTATTTAATTCCGAAGCAATTTCTGTGATTCAACGTCAACAAGATGGTCAGAGGGATACAGTAAACCTGAAGTGAAGCATCGGAATCTAAAACTAGTGTCACAGGAATGGTTCAAATCATAGACAGTAAGAAGAGTCAGTTTCCTTGTACTTAAGCCGGCTTTGTCCCTTTTGTATTTAATTCCGATGCAATTTCTGTGTTTCATCGTCAATCAGAAGGTCAGAGTTATACAGTAAACCTGAAGTGAAGCATCGGAATCTATAACTACTGTCACATGAATGGTTCTAAACATAGACAGTAAGAGGAGTCAGTTTTCTTATACTTGAGTAGGCATTGTGCCTTTTGTATTTAATTCCGATTCAATTTCTGTGTTTCATCGTCAATAAGAAGGTCAGAGGGATTCAGTAAACCTGAAGTGAAGCATCGGAATCTATAACTAGTGTCACAGGAATGGTTCAAATCATAGACAGTAAGAAGAGTCAGTTTTTTGTACTTATGCCGGCATTGTTCCTTTTGTATTTAATTCCGGTGCAATTTCTAAGTTTCATCGTCAATAAGAAGGTCAGATGGATTCAGTAAACCTGAAGTGAAGCATCGGAATCTATAACTAGTGTCACAGGAATGGTTCAAAACATAGACAGTAATAAGAGTCAGTTTACTTGTACTTAAGTCGGCAATGTGCCTTTTGTTTTTAATTCCGATGCAATTTCTGTGTTTCATCGTCAATAAGAAGGTCAGAGGAATTCAGTAAACCTGAAGTGAAGCATCGGAATCTATAACTAGTGTCACAGGAATGGTTCAAAACATAGACAGTAAGAAGAGTCAGTTTTCTTGTACTTAAGTCGTCAATGTGGCATTTGTATTTAATTACGATGCAATTTCTGTGCTTCATCGTCAATAAGATAGTCAGAGGGATACAGTAAACCAGAAGTGAAGCAGCGAAATCTATAACTAGTGTCACAGGAATGGTTCAGAACATAGACTGTAAGAAGAGTCAGTTTTCTTGTACTTAAGTCGGCATTGTGCCTTTTGTATTTAACTCCGATGCAATTTCTGTGTTTCATCGTCAATAAGAAGGTCAGAGGGATACAGTAAACCTGAAGTGAAGCATCGGAATCTATAACTAGTGTCACAGGAATTGTTCAAAGCATAGTTAGTAAGAAGAGTTCTGTTTTCCTGTACTTAAGTTGGCATTGTGCCTTTTGTATTTAATTCCTATGCAATTTCTGTGTTTCATCGTCAAAGGGGTACAGTAAAACTGAAGTGTAGCATCGGAATCTATAACTAGTGTCACATGCATGGTTCAAACATAGACAGTAAGAAGAGTCAGCTTTCTTGTACATAAGTCGGCATTGTGCCTTTTGTATCTAATTCCGATGCAATTTCTGTGTTTCACCGTCAATAAGAAGGTCAGAGGTATACAGTAAACCTGAAGTGAAGCATCAGAAACTATAATTAGAGTCACATGAATGGTTCGAAACATAGAGAGTAAGAAGAGTCAGTTTTCTTGTACTTAAGTCGGCATTGTGCCTTTTGTATTTAATTCCGATGCAATTTCTATGTTTCACCGTCAATAAGAAGGTCAGAGGGATACTGTAAACGTGAAGTGAAGCATCGGAATCTATAACTAGTGTCACAGGAATGGTTCAAAACATAGACAGTAAGAAGGGTCAGTTTTCTTGTACTTAAGTCGGCATAGAGCCTTTTGTGTTTAATTCCGTTGCAATTTCTGTATTTCATCGTCAATAAGAAGGTCAGAGGGATACAGTAAACCTGAGGTTAAGCATCGGAATCTATAACTAGTATCACAGGAATGGTTCAAAGCATAGACAGTAAGAAGAGTCAGTTTTCTTGTACTTAAGTCGGCATTGTGCCTTTCGTGTTTAATTCCGTTGCAATTTCTGTGTTTCATCGTCAATAAGAAGGTCAGAGGGATTCAGTAGTCCTGAGGTTAAGCATCGGAATCTATAACTAGTGTCACAGGAATGGTTCAAAACACAGACTGTAAGAAGAGTCAGTTTTCTTGTACTTAAGTCGGCATTGTGCCTTTTGTATTTAACTCCCATGGAATTTCTGTGTTTCATCGTCAATAAGAAGGTCAGAAGGATACAGTAAACCTGAAGTGAAGCATCGGAATCTATAACTAGTGTCACAGGAATGGTTCAAAACAGAGACAGTAAGAAGAGTTCAGTTTTCCTGTACTTAAGCCGGCATTGGGCCTTTTGTATTTAATTCCGATGCAATTTCTGTGTTTCATCAACAATAGGAAGGTCAGAGGGTACAGTAAACCTGAAGTGAAGCATCGGAATCTATAACTAGTGTCACAGAAGTGGTTCAAAACTTTGACAGTAAGAAGAGTCTGTTTTCTTGTACTTAATTCGTCATTGTGCGTTTTGTATTTAATTCCGATGCAATTTCTGTGTTTCATCGTCAATAAGAAGGTCAGAGGGATACAGTAAACCTGAAGTGAAGCATCGGAATCTATAACTAGTGTCACAGGTATGGTTCAAAACATAGACAGTAAGAAGAGTCAGATTTCTTGTACTTAAGTCGGCATTGTGCCTTTTCTATTTAATTCCGATGCAATTTCTGTGTTTCATCGTCAATAGGAAGGTCAGAGGGATACAGTAAACCTGAAGTGAAGCATCGGAATCTATAACTACTGTCACAGGAATGGTTCAAAACAAAGACAGGAAGAAGAGTCAGTTTTCTTGTACTTAAGTCGGCATTGTTCCTTTTCTATTTAATTCCGATGCAATGTTTCATCGTCAATAAGAAGGTCAGAGGGATACAGTAAACCTGAAGTGAAGCATCGGAATCTATAACTAGTGTCACAGGAATGGTTCAAAACAGAGGCAGTAAGAAGAGTTCAATTTTCCTGTACTTAAGCCGGCATTGGGCCTTTTGTATTTAATTCCATTGCAATTTCTGTGTTTCATCGTCAATAAGAAGGTCAGAGGGATTCACTAAACCTGAGGTTAAGCATCGGAATCTATAACTAGTGTCACAGGAATGGTTCAAAACAGAGGCAGTAAGAAGAGTTCAATTTTCCTGTACTTAAGCCGGCATTGGGCCTTTTGTATTTAATTCCATTGCAATTTCTGTGTTTCATCGTCAATAAGAAGGTCAGAGGGATACAGTAAACCTGAAGTTTATCATCGGAATATATAACTAGTGTCACAGGAATGGTTCAAATCATAGACAGTAAGAAGAGTCAGTTTTCTTGTACTTAAGTCGGCATTGTGCCTTTTGTATTTAATTCCGATGCAATTTCTGTGTTTCATCGTCAATAAGAAGGTCACAGGTATACAGTAAACCTGAAGTGAAGCATCTGAAAATATAACTAGTGTCACAGGAATGGTTCAAACATAGACAATAAGAAGAGTCAGTTTTCTTGTACTTAAGTCGCCATTGTGCCTTTTGTATTTAATTCCGATGCAATTTCTGTGTTTCATCGTCAATAAGAAGGTCAGAGGGATACAGTAAACCTGAAGTGAAGAATCGGAATCTATAGCTAGTGTCACATGAATGGTTCAAACATAGACAGTAAGAAGAGTCAGTTTTATTGTACATAAGTCGGCATTGTGCCTTTTGTATTTCATTCCGATGCAATCTCTGTGGTTCATCGTCAATACGAAGGTCAGAGGGATAGAGTAAACCTGAAGTGAAGCATCTGAAAATATAACTAGTGTCACAGGAATGGTTCAAATCATAGAGAGTAAGATGAGTCAGTTTTCTTGTACTTAAGTCGGTATTGTGCCTATTGTATTTATTTCCGATGCAATTTCTGTGTTTCATCGTCAATAAGAAGGTCAGAGCTATACAGTAAACCTGAAGTGAAACATCGGAATCAATATTTAGCGTCACAGGAATGGTTCAAAACATAGACAGTAAGAAGAGCCAGTTTTCTTGTACTTAATTCGGCATTGTGCCTTTTCTATTTAATTCCGATGCAATTTCTGTGTTTCATCGTCTATAAGAAGGTCAGAGGGATACAGTAAACCTGGAGTAAAGCATCGGAATCTATAACTAGTGTCACATGAATGGTTTAAAACATAGACAGTAAGAAGAGTCAGTTTTCTTGTACTTAAGTCGGCATTGTGCCTTTTGTATTTAATTCCGATACAATTTCTGTGTTTCATCGTCAATAAGGTCAGAGGGATACAGTAAACCTGAAGTGAAGCATCGGAATCTATAACTAGAGTCACAGGAACCTTTCAAAATATAGACAGTAGGAAGAGTCAGTTTTCATGTACTTAAGTCGGCGTTGTGCATTTTGTATTTAATTCCGATGCAATTTCTGTGTTTCATCGTCAATAAGAAGGTCAGAGGGATACAGTAAACCTGAAGTGAAGCATCGGAATCTATAACTAGTGTCACAGGAATGGTTCAAAACAAAGACAGTAAGAAGAGTCAGTTTTCTTGTACTTATGTCTGCATTGTGCCTTTTGTATTTAATTCCGATGCAATTTCAGTGTTTCAACGTCAATAAGAAGGTCAGAGGGATACAGTGAACCTGAAGTGAAGCATCGGAATCTATAACTAGTGTCACAGGATTGGTTCAAAACATAGACAGTAAGAAGAGTTAGTTCCCTTGTACTTAAATCGGTATTGTGCCTTTTGTATTTAATTCCGATGAAATATCTGTATTTCATCGTCAATAAGACGGTCTGAGGGATACAGTAAACCTGATGTGAAGCATCGGAATCTATTACTAGTGTCACAGGAATGGTTCAAAATAAAGACAGTAAGAAGAGTCAGTTTTCTTGTACTTAAGTCGTCATTGTGCCATTTGTATTTAATTCCGATACAATTTCTGTGTTTCATCGTCAATAGGAAGGTCAGAGGGATACAGTAAACCTGAAGTGAAGCATCGGAATCTATAACTAGTGTCACAGGAGTGGTTCAAAACATAGACTGTAAGAAGAACCAGTTTTCTTGTATTTAAGTCGGCATTGTGCCATTTGTATTTAACTCCGATGCAATTTCTGTGTTTCATCGTCAATAAGGAGGTCAGAGGGATACAGTGAACCTGAAGTGAAGAATCGGAATCTATAACTAGTGTCACAGGAATGGTTCAAATCATAGACAGTAAGAAGAGTCTGTTTTCTTGTACTTAAGTCGGCATTGTGCCTTTTGTATTTAATTCCGAAGCAATTTCTGTGATTCAACGTCAACAAGATGGTCAGAGGGATACAGTAAACCTGAAGTGAAGCATCGGAATCTAAAACTAGTGTCACAGGAATGGTTCAAATCATAGACAGTAAGAAGAGTCAGTTTCCTTGTACTTAAGCCGGCTTTGTCCCTTTTGTATTTAATTCCGATGCAATTTCTGTGTTTCATCGTCAATCAGAAGGTCAGAGTTATACAGTAAACCTGAAGTGAAGCATCGGAATCTATAACTACTGTCACATGAATGGTTCTAAACATAGACAGTAAGAGGAGTCAGTTTTCTTATACTTGAGTAGGCATTGTGCCTTTTGTATTTAATTCCGATTCAATTTCTGTGTTTCATCGTCAATAAGAAGGTCAGAGGGATTCAGTAAACCTGAAGTGAAGCATCGGAATCTATAACTAGTGTCACAGGAATGGTTCAAATCATAGACAGTAAGAAGAGTCAGTTTTTTGTACTTATGCCGGCATTGTTCCTTTTGTATTTAATTCCGGTGCAATTTCTAAGTTTCATCGTCAATAAGAAGGTCAGATGGATTCAGTAAACCTGAAGTGAAGCATCGGAATCTATAACTAGTGTCACAGGAATGGTTCAAAACATAGACAGTAATAAGAGTCAGTTTACTTGTACTTAAGTCGGCAATGTGCCTTTTGTTTTTAATTCCGATGCAATTTCTGTGTTTCATCGTCAATAAGAAGGTCAGAGGAATTCAGTAAACCTGAAGTGAAGCATCGGAATCTATAACTAGTGTCACAGGAATGGTTCAAAACATAGACAGTAAGAAGAGTCAGTTTTCTTGTACTTAAGTCGTCAATGTGGCATTTGTATTTAATTACGATGCAATTTCTGTGCTTCATCGTCAATAAGATAGTCAGAGGGATACAGTAAACCAGAAGTGAAGCAGCGAAATCTATAACTAGTGTCACAGGAATGGTTCAGAACATAGACTGTAAGAAGAGTCAGTTTTCTTGTACTTAAGTCGGCATTGTGCCTTTTGTATTTAACTCCGATGCAATTTCTGTGTTTCATCGTCAATAAGAAGGTCAGAGGGATACAGTAAACCTGAAGTGAAGCATCGGAATCTATAACTAGTGTCACAGGAATTGTTCAAAGCATAGTTAGTAAGAAGAGTTCTGTTTTCCTGTACTTAAGTTGGCATTGTGCCTTTTGTATTTAATTCCTATGCAATTTCTGTGTTTCATCGTCAAAGGGGTACAGTAAAACTGAAGTGTAGCATCGGAATCTATAACTAGTGTCACATGCATGGTTCAAACATAGACAGTAAGAAGAGTCAGCTTTCTTGTACATAAGTCGGCATTGTGCCTTTTGTATCTAATTCCGATGCAATTTCTGTGTTTCACCGTCAATAAGAAGGTCAGAGGTATACAGTAAACCTGAAGTGAAGCATCAGAAACTATAATTAGAGTCACATGAATGGTTCGAAACATAGAGAGTAAGAAGAGTCAGTTTTCTTGTACTTAAGTCGGCATTGTGCCTTTTGTATTTAATTCCGATGCAATTTCTATGTTTCACCGTCAATAAGAAGGTCAGAGGGATACTGTAAACGTGAAGTGAAGCATCGGAATCTATAACTAGTGTCACAGGAATGGTTCAAAACATAGACAGTAAGAAGGGTCAGTTTTCTTGTACTTAAGTCGGCATAGAGCCTTTTGTGTTTAATTCCGTTGCAATTTCTGTATTTCATCGTCAATAAGAAGGTCAGAGGGATACAGTAAACCTGAGGTTAAGCATCGGAATCTATAACTAGTATCACAGGAATGGTTCAAAGCATAGACAGTAAGAAGAGTCAGTTTTCTTGTACTTAAGTCGGCATTGTGCCTTTCGTGTTTAATTCCGTTGCAATTTCTGTGTTTCATCGTCAATAAGAAGGTCAGAGGGATTCAGTAGTCCTGAGGTTAAGCATCGGAATCTATAACTAGTGTCACAGGAATGGTTCAAAACACAGACTGTAAGAAGAGTCAGTTTTCTTGTACTTAAGTCGGCATTGTGCCTTTTGTATTTAACTCCCATGGAATTTCTGTGTTTCATCGTCAATAAGAAGGTCAGAAGGATACAGTAAACCTGAAGTGAAGCATCGGAATCTATAACTAGTGTCACAGGAATGGTTCAAAACAGAGACAGTAAGAAGAGTTCAGTTTTCCTGTACTTAAGCCGGCATTGGGCCTTTTGTATTTAATTCCGATGCAATTTCTGTGTTTCATCAACAATAGGAAGGTCAGAGGGTACAGTAAACCTGAAGTGAAGCATCGGAATCTATAACTAGTGTCACAGAAGTGGTTCAAAACTTTGACAGTAAGAAGAGTCTGTTTTCTTGTACTTAATTCGTCATTGTGCGTTTTGTATTTAATTCCGATGCAATTTCTGTGTTTCATCGTCAATAAGAAGGTCAGAGGGATACAGTAAACCTGAAGTGAAGCATCGGAATCTATAACTAGTGTCACAGGTATGGTTCAAAACATAGACAGTAAGAAGAGTCAGATTTCTTGTACTTAAGTCGGCATTGTGCCTTTTCTATTTAATTCCGATGCAATTTCTGTGTTTCATCGTCAATAGGAAGGTCAGAGGGATACAGTAAACCTGAAGTGAAGCATCGGAATCTATAACTACTGTCACAGGAATGGTTCAAAACAAAGACAGGAAGAAGAGTCAGTTTTCTTGTACTTAAGTCGGCATTGTTCCTTTTCTATTTAATTCCGATGCAATGTTTCATCGTCAATAAGAAGGTCAGAGGGATACAGTAAACCTGAAGTGAAGCATCGGAATCTATAACTAGTGTCACAGGAATGGTTCAAAACAGAGGCAGTAAGAAGAGTTCAATTTTCCTGTACTTAAGCCGGCATTGGGCCTTTTGTATTTAATTCCATTGCAATTTCTGTGTTTCATCGTCAATAAGAAGGTCAGAGGGATTCACTAAACCTGAGGTTAAGCATCGGAATCTATAACTAGTGTCACAGGAATGGTTCAAAACACAGACTGTAAGAAGAGTCAGTTTTCTTGTACTTAAGTCGGAATTGTGCCTTATGTATTTAACTCCGAAGCAATTTCTGTGTTTCATCGTCAATAAGGAGGTCAGGGGGATACAGTGAACCTGAAGTGAAGAATCGGAATCTATAACTAGTGTCACAGGAATGGTTCAAATCATAGACAGTAAGAAGAGTCTGTTTTCTTGTACTTAAGTCGGCATTGTGCCTTTTGTATTTAATTCCTATGCAATTTCTGTGTTTCATCGTCAAAGGGGTACAGTAAAACTGAAGTGTAGCATCGGAATCTATAACTAGTGTCACATGCATGGTTCAAACATAGACAGTAAGAAGAGTCAGCTTTCTTGTACATAAGTCGGCATTGTGCCTTTTGTATCTAATTCCGATGCAATTTCTGTGTTTCACCGTCAATAAGAAGGTCAGAGGTATACAGTAAACCTGAAGTGAAGCATCCGAAACTATAATTAGAGTCACATGAATGGTTCGAAACATAGAGAGTAAGAAGAGTCAGTTTTCTTGTACTTAAGTCGGCATTGTGCCTTTTGTATTTAATTCCGAAGCAATTTCTATGTTTCACCGTCAATAAGAAGGTCAGAGGGATACTGTAAACGTGAAGTGAAGCATCGGAATCTATAACTAGTGTCACAGGAATGGTTCAAAACACAGACAGTAAGAAGGGTCAGTTTTCTTGTACTTAAGTCGGCATAGAGCCTTTTGTGTTTAATTCCGTTTCAATTTCTGTATTTCATCGTCAATAAGAAGGTCAGAGGGATACAGTAAACCTGAGGTTAAGCATCGGAATCTATGACTAGTATCACAGGAATGGTTCAAAGCATAGACAGTAAGAAGAGTCAGTTTTCTTGTACTTAAGTCGGCATTGTGCCTTTCGTGTTTAATTCCGTTGCAATTTCTGTGTTTCATCGTCAATAAGAAGGTCAGAGGGATTCAGTAGTCCTGAGGTTAAGCATCGGAATCTATAACTAGTGTCACAGGAATGGTTCAAAACACAGACTGTAAGAAGAGTCAGTTTTCTTGTACTTAAGTCGGCATTGTGCCTTTTGTATTTAACTCCCATGGAATTTCTGTGTTTCATCGTCAATAAGATGGTCAGAAGGATACAGTAAACCTGAAGTGAAGCATCGGAATCTATAACTAGTGTCACAGGAATGGTTCAAAACAGAGACAGTAAGAAGAGTTCAGTTTTCCTGTACTTAAGCCGGCATTGGGCCTTTTGTATTTAATTCCTATGCAATTTCTGTGTTTCATCGTCAAAGGGGTACAGTAAAACTGAAGTGTAGCATCGGAATCTATAACTAGTGTCACATGCATGGTTCAAACATAGACAGTAAGAAGAGTCAGCTTTCTTGTACATAAGTCGGCATTGTGCCTTTTGTATCTAATTCCGATGCAATTTCTGTGTTTCACCGTCAATAAGAAGGTCAGAGGTATACAGTAAACCTGAAGTGAAGCATCCGAAACTATAATTAGAGTCACATGAATGGTTCGATACATAGAGAGTAAGAAGAGTCAGTTTTCTTGTACTTAAGTCGGCATTGTGCCTTTTGTATTTAATTCCGATGCAATTTCTATGTTTCACCGTCAATAAGAAGGTCAGAGGGATACTGTAAACGTGAAGTGAAGCATCGGAATCTATAACTAGTGTCACAGGAATGTTTCAAAACATAGACAGTAAGAAGGGTCAGTTTTCTTGTACTTAAGTCGGCATAGAGCCTTATGTGTTTAATTCCGTTTCAATTTCTGTATTTCATCGTCAATAAGAAGGTCAGAGGGATACAGTAAACCTGAGGTTAAGCATCGGAATCTATAACTAGTATCACAGGAATGGTTCAAAGCATAGACAGTAAGAAGAGTCAGTTTTCTTGTACTTAAGTCGGCATTGTGCCTTTCGTGTTTAATTCCGTTGCAATTTCTGTGTTTCATCGTCAATAAGAAGGTCAGAGGGATTCAGTAGTCCTGAGGTTAAGCATCGGAATCTATAACTAGTGTCACAGGAATGGTTCAAAACACAGACTGTAAGAAGAGTCAGTTTTCTTGTACTTAAGTCGGCATTGTGCCTTTTGTATTTAACTCCCATGGAATTTCTGTGTTTCATCGTCAATAAGAAGGTCAGAAGGATACAGTAAACCTGAAGTGAAGCATCGGAATCTATAACTAGTGTCACAGGAATGGTTCAAAACAGAGACAGTAAGAAGAGTTCAGTTTTCCTGTACTTAAGCCGGCATTGGGCCTTTTGTATTTAATTCCGATGCAATTTCTGTGTTTCATCAACAATAGGAAGGTCAGAGGGATACAGTAAACCTGAAGTGAAGCATCGGAATCTATAACTAGTGTCACAGAAGTGGTTCAAAACTTTGACAGTAAGAAGAGTCAGTTTTCTTGTACTTAATTCGTCATTGTGCGTTTTGTATTTAATTCCGATGCAATTTCTGTGTTTCATCGTCAATAAGAAGGTCAGAGGGATACAGTAAACCTGAAGTGAAGCATCGGAATCTATAACTAGTGTCACAGGTATGGTTCAAAACATAGACAGTAAGAAGAGTCAGTTTTCTTGTACTTAAGTCGGCATTGTGCCTTTTCTATTTAATTCCGATGCAATTTCTGTGTTTCATCGTCAATAGGAAGGTCAGAGGGATACAGTAAACCTGAAGTGAAGCATTGGAATCTATAACTACTGTCACAGGAATGGTTCAAAACAAAGACAGGAAGAAGAGTCAGTTTTCTTGTACTTAAGTCGGCATTGTTCCTTTTCTATTTAATTCCGATGCAATGTTTCATCGTCAATAAGAAGGTCAGAGGGATACAGTAAACCTGAAGTGAAGCATCGGAATCTATAACTAGTGTCACAGGAATGGTTCAAAACAGAGACAGTAAGAAGAGTTCAATTTTCCTGTACTTAAGCCGGCATTGGGCCTTTTGTATTTAATTCCATTGCAATTTCTGTGTTTCATCGTCAATAAGAAGGTCAGAGGGATTCACTAAACCTGAGGTTAAGAATCGGAATCTATAACTAGTGTCACAGGAATGGTTCAAAACAAAGACAGGAAGAAGAGTTAGTTTTCTTGTACTTAAGTCGGCATTGTGCCTTTTGTATTTAATTCCGATGCAATTTCAGTGTTTCATCGTCCATAAGTAGGTCTGAGGGAAACAGTGAACCTGAAGTGAAGCATCGGAAACTATAACTAGTGTCACAGGAATGGTTCAAGACATAGACAGTAACAAGAGTCAGTTTCCTTGTACTTAAGTAGGCATTGTGCCTTTTGTATTTAATTCCGATGCAATTTCTGTTTTTCATCGACAATAAGAAGGTCAGAGGGATACAGTAAACCTGAAGTGAATCATCGGAATCTATAACTAGTGTCACAGGAATGGTTTTAGAGCATAAACTGTAAGAAGAGTCAGGTTTCTTGTACTTAAGTCGGCATTGTTCCTTTTGTTTTTAAATCCGATGCAATTTCTGTACTTCATCGTCAATAAGAAGGTCAGAAGGATACAGTAAACCTGAAGTTTATCATCGGAATATATAACTAGTGTCACAGGAATGGTTCAAATCATAGACAGTAAGAAGAGTCAGTTTTCTTGTACTTATGTCGGCATTGTGCCTTTTGTATTTAATTCTGATGCAATTTCTGTGATTCATCGGCAATAAGAAGGTCAGAGGGATACAGTAAACCTGGAGTAAAGCATCGGAATCTATAACTAGTGTCACATGAATGGTTTAAAACATAGACAGTAAGAAGAGTCAGTTTTCTTGTACTTAAGTCGGCATTGTGCCTTTTGTATTTAATTCCGATGCAATTTATGTGTTTCATCGTCAATAAGAAGGTCAGAGGGATACAGTGAACCTGAAGTGAAGAATCGGAATCTATAACTAGTGTCACAGGAATGGTTCAAAACATAGACAGTAAGAAGAGTCAGTTTTCTTGTACTTATGTCGGCATTGTGCCTTTTGTATTTAATTCCGAAGCAATTTCTTTGAATCATCGTCAACAAGTTGGTCAGAGGGATACAGTAAACCTGAAGTGAAGCATCGGAATCTAAAACTAGTGTCACAGGAATGGTTCAAATCATAGACAGTAAGAAGAGTCAGTTTTCTTGTACTTAAGTCGGCATTGTGATTTTTGTATTTATTTCCGATGCAATTTCTGTGTTTCATCGTCAATAAGAAGGTCAGAGGGATACAGTAAACCTGAAGTGAAGCATCGGAATCAATAACTAGTGTTACAGGAATCTTTCAAAACATAGACAGTAAGAAGAGTCAGTTTTCTTGTACTTAAGTCGGCGTTGTGCCTTTTGTATTTAATTCCCATGCTATTTCTGTGTTTCATCGTCAATAAGAAGGTCAGAGGGATACAGTAAACCTGTAGTGAAGCATCGGAATCTATAACTAGTGTCACAGGAATGGTTCAAAACAAAGACAGTAAGAATAGTCAGCTTTCTTGTACTTAAGTCGGCATTGTGCATTTTGCATTTAATTCCGATGCAATTTCAGTGTTTCATCGTCAATAAGAAGGTCAGAGGGATACAGTGAACCTGAAGTAAAGCAACGGAAGGTATAACAAGTGTCACATGAATGGTTTAAAATAAAGACAGTAAGAAGAGTCGGTTTCCTTGTACTTAAGTCGGCATTGTGCCTTTTGTATTTAATTCCGTGGCAAATTCTGTGTTTCGTCGTCAATAAGAAGGTCAGAGGGATACAGTGAACGTGAAGTGAAGCTTCGGAAACTATAACTAGTGTCACAGGAGTGGTTCAAAACAAAGACAGTAAGAAGAGTCAGTCTTCTTGTACTTAAGTCGGCATTGTGCCTTTTGAATTTAATTCCGTGGCAAATTCTGTGTTTCGTCGTCAATAAGAAGGTCCAAGGGATGCATTAAACCTGAAGTGAAGCATCGGAATCTATAACTAGTTTCACGTGAATGGTTCAAAACATAGACAGTAAGAAGTGTCAGTTTTCTTGTACTTAAGTTGGCATTGTCCCTTTTGTATTTAATTCCGATGCAATTTCTGTGTTTTATCGACAATAAGATCGTCAGAGGGTACAGTAAACCTGAAGTGAAGCATCGGAATCTATAACTAGTGTCACTGGAATGGTTCAAAACATAGACTGTAAGAAGAGTCAGTTTTCTTGTACTTAAGTCGGTATTGTGCCATTTGTATTTAACTCCGATTCAATTTCTGTGTTTCATCGTCAAAAGGAAGGTCAGAGGGATACAGTAAACCTGAAGTGAAGCATCGGAATCTATCATTAGTGTCAAATCAATGGTTCAAAGCATAGAGAATTAGAAGAGTCAGTTTTCTTGTACTTAAGTCGGCATTGTGCCTGTTGTATTTAATTCCGATTCAATTTCTGTGTTTCATCGTCAATAAGAAGGTCAGAGGGATACAGTAAACCTGTAGTGAAGCATCGGAATCTATAACTAGTGTCACATGAATGGTTCAAAATATGGACAGTAAGAAGAGTCAGTTTTCTTGTACTTAAGTCGGCATTGTGCCTTTTGTATTTAATTCCGATGCAATTTCTGTGTTTCATCGTCAATAAGAAGGTCAGAGGGATACAGTAAACCTGAAGTGAAGCATCGGAATCTATAACTAGGGTCACAGGAATGGTTCAAAACATAGTAGTAAGAAGATTCGGTTTTCTTGTCCTTATGTCGGCATTGTGCCTTTTGTATTTAATTTCGATGCAATTTCTGTGTTGCATCGTCAATAAGAAGGTCAGAGGGATACAGTAAACCTGAAGTGAAGCATCGGAATCTATAACTAGTGTCACAGGATTGGTTCAAATCATAGACATTAAGATGAGTCTGTTTTCTTGGACTTAAGTCGGCATTGTGCCTTTTGTATTTAATTCCGATGCAATTTCTGTGTTTCATCGTCAATAAGAAGGTCAGAGGGATACAGTAAACCTGAAGTGAAGCATCGGAATTAATAACTAGTGTTACAGGAATGGATCAAACATAGACAGTAAGAAGAGTCAGTTTTCTTGTACTTAAGTCGGCATTGTGCCTGTTGTATTTAATTCCGATTCAATTTCTGTGTTTCATCGTCAATAAGAAGGTCAGAGGGATACAGTAAACCTGTAGTGAAGCATCGGAATCCATAACTAGTGTCACATGAATGGTTCAAAATATGGACAGTAAGAAGAGTCAGTTTTCTTGTACTTAAGTCGGCATTGTGCCTTTTGTATTTAATTCCGATGCAATTTCTGTGTTTCATCAACAATAGGAAGGTCAGAGGGATACAGTAAACCTGAAGTCAAGCATCGGAATCTATAACTAGTGTCACAGGAATGGTTCAAAACTTTGACAGTAAGAAGAGACAGTTTTCTTGTACTTAATTCGGCATTGTGCCTTTTGTATTTAATTCCGATGCAATTTCTGTGTTTCCATCGTCAATAGGAAGGTCAGAGGGATACAGTAAACCAGAAGTGAAGCATCGGAATCTATAACTAGTGTCACATAAATGGTTCAAAACATAGACAGTAAGAAGAGTCAGTTTTCTTGTACTTAAGTCTGCATTGTGCTATTTGTATTTAATTCCGATGCAATTTCTGTGTTTCATCAACAATAGGAAGGTCAGAGGGATACAGTAAACCTGAAGTGAAGCATCGGAATCTATAACTAGTGTCACAGGAATCTTTCAAAACATAGACAGTAAGAAATGTCAGTTTTGTTGTACTTAAGTCGGCGTTGTGCCTTTTGTATTTAATTCCGGTGCAATTTCTGTGTTTCATCGTCAATAAGAAGGTCAGAGGGATACAGTGAACGTGAAGTGAAGCTTCGGAAACTATAACTAGTGTCACAGGAATGGTTCAAATCATAGACAGTAAGAAGAGTCAGTTTCCTTGTACTTATGTCGGCATTGTGCCTTTTGTATTTAATTCCGATGCAATTTCTGTGTTTCATCAACAATAAGAAGGTCAGAGGGATACAGTAAACCTGAAGTCAAGCATCGGAATCTATAACTAGGGTCACAGGAATGGTTCAAATCATAGCAGTAAGAAGATTCGGTTTTCTTGTACTTATGTCGGCATTATGCCTTTTGTATTTAATTTCGATGCAATTTCTGTGTTTCATCAACAATAGGAAGGTCAGAGGGATACAGTAAACCTGAAGTGAAGCATCGGAATCTATAACTAGTGTCACAGGAATAGTTCAAAACATAGACAGTAAGAAGAGTCTGTTTCCTTGTACTTATGTCGGCATTGTGCCTTTTGTATTTAATTCCGATGCAATTTCTGTGTTTCATCAACAATAAGAAGGTCAGAGGGATACAGTAAACCTGAAGTCAAGCATCGGAATCTATAACTAGTGTCACAGGAATGGTTCAAAACTTTGACAGTAAGAAGAGACAGTTTTCTTGTACTTAATTCGGCATTGTGCCTTTTGTATTTAATTCCGATGCAATTTCTGTGTTATCATCGTCAATAGGAAGGTCAGAGGAATACAGTAAACCTGAAGTGAAGCATCGGAATCTATAACTAGTGTCACATAAATGGTTCAAAACATAGACAGTAAGAAGATTCGGTTTTCTTGTACTTATGTCGGCATTGTGCCTTTTGTATTTAATTTCGACGCAATATCTGTGTTTCATCAACAATAGGAAGGTCAGAGGGATACAGTAAACCTGAAGTGAAGCATCGGAATCTATAACTAGTGTCACAGGAATCTTTCAAAACATAGACAGTAAGAAATGTCAGTTTTGTTGTACTTAAGTCGGCGTTGTGCCTTTTGTATTTAATTCCGGTGCAATTTCTGTGTTTCATCGTCAATAAGAAGGTCAGAGGGTAACAGTGAACGTGAAGTGAAGCTTCGGAAACTATAACTAGTGTCACAGGAATGGTTCAAAACAAAGACAGTAAGAAGAGTCAGTCTTCTTGTACTTAAGTCGGCATTGTGCCTTTTGAATTTAATTCCGATGCAAATTCTGTGTTTCTTCGTCAATAAGAAGGTCCAAGGGATGCATTAAACTTGAAGTGAAGCATCGGAATCTATAACTAGTTTCACGTGAATGGTGCAAAACATAGACAGTAAGAAGAGTCAGTTTTCTTGTACTTACGTTGGCATTGTCCCTTTTGTATTTAATTCCGATGCAATTTCTGTGTTTCATCGACAATAAGATCGTCAGAGGGTACAGTAAACCTGAAGTGAAGCATCGGAATCTATAACTAGTGTCACTGGAATGGTTCAAAACATAGACTGTAAGAAGAGTCAGTTTTCTTGTACTTAAGTCGGTATTGTGCCTTTTGTATTTAACTCCGATGCAATTTCTGTGTTTCATCGTCAAAAAGAAGGTCAGAGGGATACAGTAAACCTGAAGTGAAGCATCGGAATCTATCATTAGTGTCAAATCAATGGTTCAAAGCATAGAGAATTAGAAGAGTCGGTTTTCTTGTACTTAAGTCGGCATTGTGCCTGTTGTATTTAATTCCGATTCAATTTCTGTGTTTCATCGTCAATAAGAAGGTCAGAGGGATACAGTAAACCTGTAGTGAAGCATCGGAATCTATAACTAGTGTCACATGAATCGTTCAAAATATGGACAGTGAGAAGAGTCAGTTTTCTTGTACTTAAGTCGGCATTGTGCCTTTTGTATTTAATTCCGATGCAATTTCTGTGTTTCATCGTCAATAAGAAGGTCAGAGGGATACAGTAAACATGAAGTGAAGCATCGGAATCTATAACTAGGGTCACAGGAATGGTTCAAAACATAGTAGTAAGAAGATTCGGTTTTCTTGTACTTATGTCGGCATTGTGCCTTATGTATTTAATTTCGATGCAATTTCTGTGTTTCATCAACAATAGGAAGGTCAGAGGGATACAGTAAACCTGAAGTGAAGCATCGGAATCTATAACTAGTGTCACAGGAATAGTTCAAAACATAGACAGTAAGAAGAATCAGTTTCCTTGTACTTATGTCGGCATTGTGCCTTTTGTATTTAATTCCGATGCAATTTCTGTGTTTCATCAACAATAAGAAGGTCAGAGGGATACAGTAAACCTGAAGTCAAGCATCGGAATCTATAACTAGTGTCACAGGAATGGTTCAAAAATTTGACAGTAAGAAGAGACAGTTTTCTTGTACTTAATTCGGCATTGTGCCTTTTGTATTTAATTCCGATGCAATTTCTGTGTTTTCATCGTCAATAGGAAGGTCAGAGGGATACAGTAAACCAGAAGTGAAGCATCGGAATCTATAACTAGTGTCACATAAATGGTTCAAAACATAGACAGTAAGAAGAGTCAGTTTTCTTGTACTTAAGTCTGCATTGTGCTATTTGTATTTAATTCCGATGCAATTTCTGTGCTTCATCGTCAATAAGAAGGTCAGAGGGATATAGTAAACCTGAAGTGAAGCATCGGAATCTATATTTAGTGTCACAGGAGTGGTTCAAATCATAGACAGTAAGAGGAGACAGTTTTCTTGTACTTAAGTCAACATTGTGCCTTTTCTATTTAATTCCGATGCAATATCTGTGTTTCATCGACAATAAGAAGGTCAAAGGGATACAGTAAACCTGAAGTGAAGCATCGGAATCTATAACTAGTGTCACAGGAATGCTTCAAAACATAGACAGTAAGAAAATTCAGTTTTCTTGTACTTAAGTCGGCGTTGTGCCTTTTGGATTTAATTCCGATGCAATTTCTGTGTTTCATCGTCAATAAGAAGGTCAGTGGGATACAGTAAACCGGAAGTGAAGCATCGGAATCAATAACTAGTGTCACAGGAATGGTTCAAAACATAGACAGTAAGAAGAGTCAGTTTTCTTGTACTTAAGTCGGCATTGTGCCTTTTGTATTTAATTCCGAAGCAATTTTTGTGATTCATCGTCCATAAGAAGGTCAGAGGGATACAGTAAACCTGCAGTAAAGCATCGCAAGCTATAACTAGTGTCACATGAATGGTTTAAAACATAGACAGTAAGAAGAGTCAGTTTTCTTGTACTTAAGTCGGCATTGTGCCTTTTGTATTTAATTCCGATGCAATTTCTGTGTTTTC
The DNA here is from genome assembly GCF_023864345.2 of Schistocerca serialis cubense. Lineage (NCBI taxonomy): Eukaryota > Metazoa > Arthropoda > Insecta > Orthoptera > Acrididae > Schistocerca > Schistocerca serialis. The sequence continues at coordinate 8,553,434 of NW_026047617.1, forward strand.
AACAACAGGAAGGTCAGAGGGATACAGTAAACCTGAAGTAAAGCTTCGGAATCTATAACTAGTGTCACAGGAATGCTTCAAAGCATAGACAGTAAGAAGAGTCAGTTTTCTTGTACTTAAGTCGGCGTTGTGCCTTTTGTATTTAATTCTGATGCAATTTCTGTGTTTCATCGTCAATAAGAAGGTCAGCGGGATACAGTAAACCTGAAGTGAAGCATCGGAATTTATAACTAGTGTCACAGGAATGGTTCAAAACAAAGACATTAAGAAGAGTCAGCTTTCTTGTACTTAAGTCGGCATTTTGCATTTTGTATTTAATTGCGATGCAATTTCACTGTTTCATCGTCAATAAGAAGGTCAGAGGGATACAGTGAACATGAAGTAAAGCATCGGAAGCTATAACTAGTGTCACATGAATGGTTTAAATTATAGACAGTAAGAAGAGTCGGTTTCCATGTACTTAAGTCGGCACTGTGCCTTTTGTATTTAATTCCGATGCAAGTTCTGTGTGTTCATCGTCAATAAGAAGGTCCGAGGGATACAGTAAACCTGAAGTGAAGCATCGGAATCTATAACTAGTGTCACAGGAATGGTTCAAAACAAAGACAGTAAGAAGAGTCAGTCTTCTTGTACTTAAGTCGGCATTGTGCCTTTTGAATTTAATTCCGATGCAAATTCTGTGTTTCGTCGTCAATAAGAAGGTCCAAGGGATACATTAAACCTGAAGTGATGCATCGGAATCTATAACTAGTGTCACATGAATGGTTCCAAACATAGACAGTAAGAAGAGTCAGTTTTCTTGTACTTCAGTTGGCATTGTCCCTCTTGTATTTAATTCCGATGCAATTTCTGTGTTTCATCGTCAATAAGATCGTCAGAGGGTACAGTAAACCAGAAGTGAAGCATCGGAATCTATAACTAGTGTCACTGGAATGGTTCAAAACATAGACAGTAAGAAGAGTCAGTTTTCTTGTACTTAATTCGGTTTGTGCCTTTTGTAATTAATTCCGATGCAATTTCTGTGTTTCGTGCAAAATAAGAAGGTCCATGGGATACAGTAAACCTGAAGTGAAGTAACGGAATCTAAAACCGGTGTCACAGGAAAGGTTCAAAACATAGACAGTATGAAGAGCCAGCCTTCATGTACTTGAGTCGGCGTTGTGCCTTTTGTATTTAATTCCGATGCAATTTCTGTATTTCATCATCAATCAGAAGGTCAGAGGGATACAGTAAACCTGAAGTGAAGCATCGGAATCTATAACTAGTGTCAATGGAATGATTCAAAACATAGACAGTAAGAAGAGTCAGTTTTCTTGTGCTTAAGTCGGCATTGTGCCTTTTGAATTTAATTCCGATGCAAATTCTGTGTTTCGTCGTCAATAAGAAGGTCCAAGGGATACATTAAACCTGAAGTGATGCATCGGAATCTATAACTAGTGTCACATGAATGGTTCAAAACATAGACAGTAAGAAGAGTCAGTTTTCTTGTACTTCAGTTGGCATTGTCCCTCTTGTATTTAATTCCGATGCAATTTCTGTGTTTCATCGTCAATAAGATCGTCAGAGGGTACAGTAAACCAGAAGTGAAGCATCGGAATCTATAACTAGTGTCACTGGAATGGTTCAAAACATAGACAGTAAGAAGAGTCAGTTTTCTTGTACTTAATTCGGTTTGTGCCTTTTGTAATTAATTCCGATGCAATTTCTGTGTTTCGTGCAAAATAAGAAGGTCCATGGGATACAGTAAACCTGAAGTGAAGTAACGGAATCTAAAACCGGTGTCACAGGAAAGGTTCAAAACATAGACAGTATGAAGAGCCAGCCTTCATGTACTTGAGTCGGCGTTGTGCCTTTTGTATTTAATTCCGATGCAATTTCTGTATATCATCATCAATCTGAAGGTCAGAGGGATACAGTAAACCTGAAGTGAAGCATCGGAATCTATAACTAGTGTCAATGGAATGATTCAAAACATAGACAGTAAGAAGAGTCAGTTTTCTTGTGCTTAAGTCGGCATTGTGGCTTTTGAATTTAATTCCGATGCAATTTCTGTGCTTCGTCGTCAATAAGAAGGTCAGAGGGATAAAGTAAACCTGAAGTGAAGCATCGGAATCTATAACTAGTGTCACAGGAATGGTTCAAAACATATCCAGTAAGAAGAGTCAGTTATCTTGTACTTAAGTCGGCATTGTGCCTTTTGTATTTAATACCGATGCAATTTCTGTGTTCCATCGTCAATAAGAAGGTCAGAGGGCTACAGTAAACCTGAAGTGAAGCATCGGAATCTATAGCTAGTGTCACAGGAATGGTTCAAGTCAGAGTCAGTAAGAAGAGTCACTTTTCTTGACTTAAGTCGGCATTGTGCCTTTTGTATTTAATTCCGATGCAATTTCTGTGTTTCATCGTCAATAAGAAGGCCAGAGGGATACAGTAAACCTGAAGTGAAGCATCGGAATCTATAACTATTGTCACATGAATAGTTCAACACATAGACAGTATGAAGAGTCAGTTATCTAGCACTTAAGTCGGCATTGTGCCTTTTGTTTTTAATTCCGATGCTATTTCTGTGTTTCATCGTCAATAAGAAGGTCAGAGGGATACAGTAAACCGGATGTGAAGCATCGGAATCTATAACTAGTGTCACAGGAATGGTTCAAAACATAGACAGTAAGAAGAGTCAGTTTTCTTGTACTTAAGTCGGCATTCTGCCTTTTGTATTTAATTCCGATGCAATTTCTGTGTTTCATCGTCAATAAGAATGTCAGAGGGATACAGTAAACCTGTAGTGAAGCATCGGAATCTATTACTAGTGTCACATGAATGGTTCAAAATATAGACCGTAAGAAGAGTCAGTTTTGTTGTACTTAAGTCGGCATTGTGCCTTTTGTATTTAATTCCGATGCAATTTCTGTGTTTCATCGTCAATAAGAAGGTCAGAGGGATACAGTAAACCTGAAGTGAAGCATCGGAATCTATAACTAGTGTCACAGGAATGGTTCAAAACATAGCAGTAAGAAGATTCGGTTTTCATGTACTTATGTCGGCATTGTGCCTTTTTTATTTAATTTCGATGCAATTTCTGTGTTTCATCAACAATAGGAAGGTCAGAGGGATACAGTAAACCTGAAGTGAAGCATCGGAATCTATAACTAGTGTCACAGGAGTGGTTCAAAACTTTGACAGTAAGAAGAGTCAGTTTTCTTGTACTTAATTCGTCATTGAGCGTTTTGTATTTAATTCCGATGCAATATCTGTGTTTTCATCGTCAATAGAAAGGACAGTGGGATACAGTAAACCTGAAGTGAAGCATCGGAATCTATAACTAGTGTCACAGGAATCTTTCAAAACATAGACAGTAAGAAAATTCAGTTTTCTTGTACTTAAGTCGGCATTGTGCCTTTTGTATTTAATTCCGTTGCAATTTCTGTGTTTCATCGTCAATAAGAATGTCAGAGGGATACAGTAAACCTGTAGTGAAGCATCGGAATCTATTACTAGTGTCACATGAATGGTTCAAAATATAGACCGTAAGAAGAGTCAGTTTTGTTGTACATAAGTCGGCATTGTGCCTTTTGTATTTCATTCCAATGCAATCTCTGTGGTTCGTCGTCAAACGAAGGTCAGAGGGATAGAGTAAACCTGAAGTGAAGCATCTGAAAATATAACTAGTGTCACAGGAATGGTTCAAAACATAGAGAGTAAGATGAGTCAGTTTTCTTGTACTTAAGTCGGTATTGTGCCTATTGTATTTAATTCCGATGCAATTTCTGTGTTTCATCGTCAATAAGAAGTTCAGAGCTATACAGTAAACCTGAAGTGAAACATCGGAATCAATATTTAGTGTCACAGGAATACATCAAATCATAGACAGTAAGAAGAGTCAGTTTTCTTGTACTTAAGTCGGCATTGTGCCTTTTGTATTTAATTCCTAAGCAATTTCTGTGATTCATCGTCAATAAGAAGGTCAGAGGGATACAGTAAACCTGGAGTAAAGCATCGGAATCTATAACTAGTGTCACATGAATGGTTTAAACTACAGACAGTAAGAAGAGTCAGTTTTCTTGTACTTAAGTCAACATTGTGCCTTTTGAATTTAATTCCGATGCAATTTCTGTGTTTCATCGTCAATAAGGTCAGAGGGATACAGTAAACCTGACGTGAAGCATCGGAATCTATAACTAGAGTCACAGGAACCTTTCAAATCATAGACAGTAGGAAGAGTCAGTTTTCTTGTACTTAAGTCGGCGTTGTGCATTTTGTATTTAATTCCGATGCAATTTCTGTGTTTCATCGTAAATAAGAAGGTCAGAGGGATACAGTAAACCTGAAGTGAAGCATCGGAATCTATAACTAGTGTCACAGGAATGGTTCAAAACAAAGACAGTAAGAAGAGTCAGTTTTCTTGTACTTAAGTCTGCATTGTGCCTTTTGTATTTAATTCCGATGCAATTTCAGTGTTTCAACGTCAATAAGAAGGTCAGAGGGATACAGTGAACCTGAAGTGAAGCATCGGAATCTATAACTAGTGTCACAGGAATGGTTCAAAACATAGACAGTAAGAAGAGTTAGTTCCCTTGTACTTAAATCGGCATTGTGCCTTTTGTATTTAATTCCGATAAAATATCTGTATTTCATCGTCAATAAGACGGTCTGAGGGATACAGTAAACCTGATGTGAAGCATCGGAATCTATAACTAGTGTCACAGGAATGGTACAAAAACATAGACAGTAAGAAGAGTCAGTTTTCTTGTACTTAAGTCGGCATTGTGCCTGTTGTATTTAATTCCGATGCAATTTCTGTGTTTCATCGTCAATAAGGAGGTCAGTGGGATACAGTGAACCTGAAGTGAAGAATCGGAATCTATAACTAGTGTCACAGGAATGGTTCAAAATAAAGACAGTAAGAAGAGTCAGTTTTCTTGTACTTAAGTCAGCATTGTGCCTTTTGTATTTAACTCCGATGCAATTTCTGTGTTTCATCGTCAATAAGGAGGTCAGTGGGATACAGTGAACCTGAAGTGAAGAATCGGAATCTATAACTAGTGTCACATGAATGGTTTAAACTACAGACAGTAAGAAGAGTCAGTTTTCTTGTACTTAAGTCGGCATTGTGCCTTTTGAATTTAATTCCGATGCAATTTCTGTGTTTCATCGTCAATAAGGTCAGAGGGATACAGTAAACCTGACGTGAAGCATCGGAATCTATAACTAGAGTCACAGGAACCTTTCAAATCATAGACAGTAGGAAGAGTCAGTTTTCTTGTACTTAAGTCGGCGTTGTGCATTTTGTATTTAATTCCGATGCAATTTCTGTGTTTCTTCGTAAATAAGAAGGTCAGAGGGATACAGTAAACCTGAAGTGAAGCATCGGAATCTATAACTAGTGTCACAGGAATGGTTCAAAACAAAGACAGTAAGAAGAGTCAGTTTTCTTGTACTTAAATCTGCATTGTGCCTTTTGTATTTAATTCCGATGCAATTTCAGTGTTTCAACGTCAATAAGAAGGTCAGAGGGATACAGTGAACCTGAAGTGAAGCATCGGAATCTATAACTAGTGTCACAGGAATGGTTCAAAACATAGACAGTAAGAAGAGTTAGTTCCCTTGTACTAAAATCGGCATTGTGCCTTTTGTATTTAATTCCGATGAAATATCTGTATTTCATCGTCAATAAGACGGTCTGAGGGATACAGTAAACCTGATGTGAAGCATCGGAATCTATAACTAGTGTCACAGGAATGGTACAAAAACATAGACAGTAAGAAGAGTCAGTTTTCTTGTACTTAAGTCGGCATTGTGCCTTTTGTATTTAATTCCGATGCAATTTCTGTGTTTCATCGTCAATAAGGAGGTCAGTGGGATACAGTGAACCTGAAGTGAAGAATCGGAATCTATAACTAGTGTCACAGGAATGGTTCAAAATAAAGACAGTAAGAAGAGTCAGTTTTCTTGTACTTAAGTCAGCATTGTGCCTTTTGTATTTAACTCCGATGCAATTTCTGTGTTTCATCGTCAATAAGGAGGTCAGTGGGATACAGTGAACCTGAAGTGAAGAATCGGAATCTATAACTAGTGTCACAGGAATGGTTCAAAACATAGACAGTAAGAAGAGTCTGTTTTCTTGTACTTAAGTCGGCATTGTGCCTTTTGTATTTTATTCCGAAGCAATTTCTGTGATTCAACGTCAACAAGATGGTCAGAGGGATACAGTAAACCTGATGTGAAGCATCGATATCTAAAACTAGTGTCACAGGAATGGTTCAAATCATAGACAGTAAGAAGAGTCAGTTTCCTTGTACTTAAGCCGGCGTTGTCCCTTTTGTATTTAATTCCGATGCAATTTCAGTGTTTCATCGTCAATCAGAAGGTCAGAGTTATATAGTAAACCTGAAGTGAAGCATCGGAATCTATAACTAGTGTCACATGAATGGTTAAAAACATAGACAGTAAGAGGAGTCAGTTTTCTTATACTTGAGTAGGCATTGTGCCTTTTGTATTTAATTCCGATTCAATTTCTGTGTTTCATCGTCAATAAGAAGGTCAGAGGGATTCAGTAAACCTGAAGTGAAGCATAGGAATCTATAACTAGTGTCACAGGAATGGTTCAAAACATAGACAGTAAGAAGAGTCAGTTTTTTGTACTTATGCCACCATTGTTCCTTTTGTATTTAATTCCGGTGCAATTTCTAAGTTTCATCGTCAATAAGAAGAGCAGAGCGATACAGCAAACCTGAAGTGAAGCATCGGAATCTATAACTAGTGTCACAGGAATGGATCAAAACATAGACAGTAAGAAGAGTCAGTTTTCTTGTACTTAAGTCGGCATTGTGCCTTTTGTAGTTAATTCCGATGCAATTTTTGTGTTCCATCGACAAAAGAAGGTCAGAGGGATACAGCAAACCTGGAGTAAAGCATCGGAATCTATAACTAGTGTAACAGGAATGGTTCAAATCGTAGACAGTAATAGGAGTCAGTTTACTTGTACTTAAGTCGGCAATGTGCCTTTTGTATTTAATTCCGATGCAATTTCTGTGTTTCATCGTCAATAAGAAGGTCAGAGGAATTCAGTAAACCTGAAGTGAAGCATCGGAATCTATAACTAGTGTCACAGGAATGGTTCAAAACATAGACAGTAAGAAGAGTCAGTTTTCTTGTACTTAAGTCGTCAATGTGCCATTTGTATTTAATTACGATGCAATTTCTGTGCTTCATCGTCAATAAGAGAGTCAGAGGGATACAGTAAACCAGAAGTGAAGGAGCGAAATCTATAACTAGTGTCACAGGAATGGTTCAGAAAATACACTGTAAGAAGAGTCAGTTTTCTTGTACTTAAGTCGGCATTGTGCCTTTTGTTTTTATCTCCGATGCAATTTCTGTGTTTCATCGTCAATAAGAAGGTCAGAGGGATACAGTAAACCTGAAGTGAAGCATCGGAATCTATAACTAGTGTCACAGGAATAGTTCAAAACATAGTTAGTAAGAAGAGTTCTGTTTTCCTGTACTTAAGTTGGCATTGTGCCTTTTATATTTATTTCCTATGCAATTTCTGTGTTTCATCGTCAAAGGGGTACAGTAAAACTGAAGTGAAGCATCGGAATCTATAACTAGTGTCACATGCATGGTTCAAACATAGACAGTAAGAAGAGTCAGCTTTCTTGTACATAAGTCGGCATTGTGCCTTTTGTATCTAATTCCGATGCAATTTCTGTGTTTCATCGTCAATAAGAAGGTCAGAGGTATACAGTAAACCTGAAGTGAAGCATCCGAAACTATAATTAGAGTCACATGAATGGTTCGAAACATAGAGAGTAAGAAGAGTCAGTTTTCTTGTACTTAAGTCGGCATTGTGCCTTTTGTATTTAATTCCGATGCAATTTCTATGTTTCACCGTAAATAAGAAGGTCAGAGGGATACTGTAAACGTGAAGTGAAGCATCGGAATCTATAACTAGTGTCACAGGAATGGTTCAAAACATAGACAGTAAGAAGGGTCAGTTTTCTTGTACTTAAGTCAGCATAGTGCCTTTTGTGTTTAATTCCGTTGCAATTTCTGTATTTCATCGTCAATAAGAGGGTCAGAGGGATACAGTAAACCTGAGGTTAAGCATCGGAATCTATAACTAGTATCACAGGAATGGTTCAAAGCATAGACAGTAAGAAGAGACAGTTTTCTTGTACTTAAGTCGGCATTGTGCCTTTTGTGTTTATTTCCTTTGCAATTTCTGTGTTTCATCGTAAATAAGAAGGTCAGAGGGATTCAGTAGTCCTGAGGTTAAGCATCGGAATCTATAACTAGTGTCACAGGAATGGTTCAAAACACAGACTGTAAGAAGAGTCAGTTTTCTTGTACTTAAGTCGGCATTGTGCTTTTTGTATTTAACTCCCATGGAATTTCTGTGTTTCATCGTCAATAAGAAGGTCAGAAGGATACAGTAAACCTGAAGTGAAGCATCGGAATCTATAACTAGTGTCACAGGAATGGTTCAAAACAGAGACAGTACGAAGAGTTCAGTTTTCCTGTACTTAAGCCGGCATTGGGCCTTTTGTATTTAATTCCGATGCAATTTCTATGTTTCATCAACAATAGGTAGGTCTGAGGGATACAGTAAACCTGAAGTGAAGCATCGGAATCTATAACTAGTGTCACAGGAGTGGTTCAGAACTTTGACAGTAAGAAGAGTCAGTTTTCTTGTACTTAATTCGTCATTGTGCGTTTTGTATTTAATTCCGATGCAATTTCTGTGTTTCATCGTCAATAAGAAGGTCAGAGGGATACAGTAAACCTGATGTGAAGCATCGGAATCTATAACTAGTGTCACAGGTATGGTTCAAAACATAGACAGTAAGAAGAGTCAGTTTTCTTGTACTTAAGTCGGCATTGTGCCTTTTCAATTTAATTCCGATGCAATTTCTGTGTTTCATCGTCAATAAGAAGGTCAGAGGGATACAGTAAACCTGAAGTGAAGCATCGGAGACTATAACTAGTGTCACAGGAATGGTTCAAAACAAAGACAGGAAGAAGAGTCAGTTTTCTTGTACTTAAGTCGGCATTGTTCCTTTTCTATTTAATTCCGATGCAATGTTTCATCGTCAATAAGAAGGTCATAGGGATACAGTAAACCTGAAGTGAAGCATCGGAATCTACAACTAGTGTCACAGGAATGATTCAAAACAGAGACAGTAAGAAGAGTTCAGTTTTCCTGTATTTAAGCCGGCATTGGGCCTTTTGTATTTAATTCCATTGCAATTTCTGTGTTTCATCGTCAATAAGAAGGTCAGAGGGATTCAGTAATCCTGAGGTTAAGCATCGGAATCTATAACTAGTGTCACAGGAATGGTTCAAAACACAGACTGTAAGAAGAGTCAGTTTTCTTGTACTTAAGTCGGAATTGTGCCTTTTGTATTTAACTCCCATGGAATTTCTGTGTTTCATCGTCAATAAGAAGGTCAGAAGGATACAGTAAACCTGAAGTGAAGCATCGGAATCTATAACTAGTGTCACAGGAATGGTTCAAAACAAAGACAGGAAGATGAGTCAGTTTTCTTGTACTTAAGTCGGCATTGTGCCTTTTGTATTTAATTCCGATGCAATTTCAGTGTTTCATCGTCAATAAGTAGGTCTGAGGGATACAGTGAACCTGAAGTGAAGCATCGGAAACTATAACTAGTGTCACAGGAATGGTTCAAGACATAGACAGTAACAAGAGTCAGTTTCCTTGTACTTAAGTAGGCATTGTGCCTTTTGTATATAATTCCGATGCAATTTCTGTTTTTCATCGACAATAAGAAGGTCAGAGGGATACAGTAAACCTGAAGTGAATCATCGGAATCTATAACTAGTGTCACAGGAATGGTTCAAATCATAGACAGTAAGAAGAGTCAGTTTTCTTGTACTTAAGTCGGCATTGTGCCTTTTGTTTTTAAATCCGATGCAATTTCTGTACTTCATCGTCAATAAGAATGTCAGAGGGATACAGTAAACCTGAAGTTTATCATCGGTATATATAACTAGTGTCACAGGAATGGTTCAAATCATAGACAGTAAGAAGAGTCAGTTTTCTTGTACTTAAGTCGGCATTGTGCCTTTTGTATTTAATTCCGATGCAATTTCTGTGTTTCATCGTCAATAAGAAGGTCACAGGTATACAGTAAACCTGAAGTGAAGCATCTGAAAATTTAACTAGTGTCACAGGAATGGTTCAAACGTAGACAGTAAGAAGAGTCAGTTTTCTTGTACTTAAGTCGGCATTGTGCCTTTTGTATTTAATTCCGATGCAATTTCTGTGTTTCATCGTCAATAAGGTCAGAGGGATACAGTAAACCTGAAGTGATGCATCGGAATCTATAACTAGAGTCACAGGAACCTTTCAAAACATAGACAGTAAGAAGAGTCAGTTTTCTTGTACTTAAGTCGGCGTTGTGCATTTTGTATTTAATTCCGATGCAATTTCTGTGTTTCATCGTCAATAAGAAGGTCAGAGGGATACAGTAAACCTGAAGTGAAGCATCGGAATCTATAACTAGTGTCACAGGAATGGATCAAAACATAGACAGTAAGAAGAGTCAGTTTTCTTGTACTTAAGTCGGCATTGTGCCTTTTGTATTTAATTCCTAAGCAATTTCTGTGATTCTTCGTCAATAAGAAGGTCAGAGGGATACAGTAAACCTGGAGTAAAGCATCGGAATCTATAACTAGTGTCACATGAATGGTTTAAAACATAGACAGTAAGAAGAGTCAGTGTTCTTGTACTTAAGTCGGCATTGTGCCTTTTGTATTTAATTCCGATGCAATTTCTTTGTTTCATCGTCAATAAGGTCAGAGGGATACAGTAAACCTGAAGTGAAGCATCGGAATCTATAACTAGAGTCACAGGAACCTTTCAAAACACAGACAGTAAGAAGAGTCAGTTTTCTTGTACTTAAGTCGGCGTTGTGCATTTTGTATTTAATTCCGATGCAATTTCTGTGTTTCATCGTCAATAAGAAGGTCAGAGGGATACAGTAAACCTGAAGTGAAGCATCGGAATCTATAACTAGTGTCACAGGAATGGTTCAAAACAAAGACAGTAAGAAGAGTCAGTTTTCTTGTACTTAAGTCTGCATTGTGCCTTTTGTATTTAATTCCGATGCAATTTCAGTGTTTCAACGTCAATAAGAAGGTCAGAGGGATACAGTGAACCTGAAGTGAAGCATCGGAATCTATAACTAGTGTCACAGGAATGGTTCAAAACATAGACAGTAAGAAGAGTTAGTTCCCTTGTACTTAAATCGGCATTGTGCCTTTTGTATTTAATTCCGATGAAATATCAGTGTTTCATCGTCAATAAGAAGGTCTGAGGGATACAGTAAACCTGATGTGAAGCATCGGAATCTATAACTAGTGTCACAGGAATGGATCAAAACATAGACAGTAAGAAGAGTCAGTTTTCATGTACTTAAGTCGGCATTGTGCCTTTTGTAGTTAAGTCCGCTGCAATTTTTGTGTTCCATCGTCAAAAGAAGGTCAGAGGGTCACAGTAAACCTGGAGTAAAGCATCGGAATCTATAACTAGTGTCACAGGAATGGTTCAAAACGTAGACAGTAATAAGAGTCAGTTTTCTTGTACTTATGTCGGCAATGTGCCCTTTGTATTTAATTCCGATGCAATTTCTGTGTTTCATCGTCAATAAGAAGGTCAGAGGAATACAGTAAACCTGAAGTGAAGCATCGGAATCTATAACTAGTGTCACAGGAATGGTTCAAAACATAGACAGTAAGAAGAGTCAGTTTTCTTGTACTTATGTCGGCATTGTGCATTTTGTATTTAATTCCGAAGCAATTTCTTTGATTCATCGTCAACAAGATGGTCAGAGGGATACAGTAAACCTGAAGTGAAGCATCGGAATTTAAAACTAGTGTCACAGGAATGGTTCAAATCATAGACAGTAAGAAGAGTCAGTTTTCTTGTACTTAAGTCGTCATTGTGCCATTTGTATTTAATTCCGATGCAATTTCTGTGTTTCATCGTCAATAAGAAGGTCAGAGGGATACAGTAAAGCTGAAGTGAAGCATCGGAATCTATAACTAGTGTCACAGGAATGGTTCAAAACACAGACTGTAAGAAGAATCAGATTTCTTGTATTTAAGTCGGCATTGTGCATTTTGTATTTAACTCCGATGCAATTTCTGTGTTTCATCGTCAATAAGAAGGTCAGAGGGATACAGTGAACCTGAAGGGAAGAATCGGAATCTATAACTAGTGTCACGTGAATGGTTCAAAACATAGACAGTCAGAAGAGTCAGTTTTCTTGTACTTAAGTCGGCATTGTGCCTTTTGTATTTAATTCCGAAGCAATTTCTGTGATTCATCGTCAACAAGATGGTCAGAGGGATCAGTAAACCTGAAGTGAAACATCGGAATCTAAAACTAGTGTCACAGGAATGGTTCAAATCATAGACAGTAAGAAGAGTCAGTTTTTTGTACTTATGCCGGCATTGTTCCTTTTGTATTTAATTCCGATGCAATTTCTAAGTTTCATCGTCAATAAGAAGGGCAGAGCGATACAGTAAACCTGAAGTGAAGCATCGGAATCTATAACTAGTGTCACAGGAATGGATCAAAACATAGACAGTAAAAAGAGTCAGTTTTCTTGTACTTAAGTCGTCAATGTGCCATTTGTATTTAATTCCGATGCAATTTCTGTGTTTCATCGTCAATAAGAAAGTCAGAGGGATACAGTAAACCAGAAGTGAAGCAGCGGAATCTATAACTAGAGTCACAGGGATGGTTCAGAACATAGACTGTAAGAAGAGTCAGTTTTCTTGTACTTAAGTCGGCATTGTGCCTTTTGTATTTAACTCCGATGCAATTTCTGTGCTTCATCGTCAATACGAAGGTCAGAGGGATACAGTAAACCTGAAGTGAAGCATCGGAATCTATAACTAGTGTCACAGGAATGGTTCAAAACATAGTTAGTAAGAAGAGTTCTGTTTTCCTGTACTTAAGTTGGCATTGTGCCTTTTGTATTTAATTCCGATGCAATTTCTGTGTTTCGTCGTCAAAGGGGTACAGTAAAACTGAAGTGAAGCATCGGAATCTATAACTAGTGGCACATGCATGGTTCAAACATAGACAGTAAGACGAGTCAGCTTTCTTGTACATAAGTCGGCATTGTGCCTTTTGTATCTAATTCCGATGCAATTTCTGTGTTTCATCGTCAATAAGAAGGTCAGAGGTATACAGTAAACCTGAAGTGAAGCATCGGAAACTACAATTAGAGTCACATGAATGGTTCAAAACATAGACAGTTAGAAGAGTCAGTTTTCTTGTACTTAAGTCGGCATTGTGCCTTTTGTATTTAATTCCGAAGCAATTTCTGTGATTCATCGTCAACAAGATGGTCAGAGGGATCAGTAAACCTGAAGTGAAACATCGGAATCTAAAACTAGTGTCACAGGAATGGTTCAAATCATAGAAAGTAAGAAGAGTCAGTTTTTTGTACTTATGCCGGCATTGTTCCTTTTGTATTTAATTCCGATGCAATTTCTAAGTTTCATCGTCAATAAGAAGGGCAGAGCGATACAGTAAACCTGAAGTGAAGCATCGGAATCTATAACTAGTGTCACAGGAATGGATCAAAACATAGACAGTAAAAAGAGTCAGTTTTCTTGTACTTAAGTCGTCAATGTGCCATTTGTATTTAATTCCGATGCAATTTCTGTGTTTCATCGTCAATAAGAAAGTCAGAGGGATACAGTAAACCAGAAGTGAAGCAGCGGAATCTATAACTAGAGTCACAGCAATGGTTCAGAACATAGACTGTAAGAAGAGTCAGTTTTCGTGTACTTAAGTCGGCATTGTGCCTTTTGTATTTAACTCCGATGCAATTTCTGTGCTTCATCGGCAATACGAAGGACAGAGGGATACAGTAAACCTGAAGTGAAGCATCGGAATCTATAACTAGTGTCACAGGAATGGTTCAAAACATAGTTAGTAAGAAGAGTTCTGTTTTCCTGTACTTAAGTTGGCATTGTGCCTTTTGTATTTAATTCCGATGCAATTTCTGTGTTTCGTCGTCAAAGGGGTACAGTAAAACTGAAGTGAAGCATCGGAATCTATAACTAGTGTCACATGCATGGTTCAAACATAGACAGTAAGACGAGTCAGCTTTCTTGTACATAAGTCGGCATTGTGCCTTTTGTATCTAATTCCGATGCAATTTCTGTGTTTCATCGTCAATAAGAAGGTCAGAGGTATACAGTAAACCTGAAGTGAAGCATCGGAAACTACAATTAGAGTCACATGAATGGTTCGAAACATAGAGAGTAAGAAGAGTCAGTTTTCTTGTACTTAAGTCGGCATTGTGCCTTTTGTATTAAATTCCGATGCAATATCTATGTTTCACCGTCAATAAGAAGGTCAGAGGGATACTGTAAACGTGAAGTGAAGCATCGGAATCTATAACTAGTGTCACATGAATGGTTGAAAACATAGAGAGTAAGAAGAGTCAGTTTTCTTATACTTAAGTCGGCATTGTGCCTGTTGTATTTAATTCCGATGCAATTTCTGTGTTTCATCGTCAATAAGATGGTCAGAGGGATACAGTAATCCTGAAGTGAAGCATCGGAATCTGTAACTAGTGTCACAAGAATGGTTCAAAGCATAGACAGTATGAAGAGTCATTTTTCTTTTACTTAAGTCGGTATTGTGCCTTTTGTTTTTAATTTCGATGCAATTTCTGTGTTTCATCGTCAATAAGAAGGTCAGAGGGATACAGTAAACCTGAAGTGAAGCATCGGAATCTATAACTACTGTCACAAGAATGGTTCAAAGCATAGACAGTAAGAAGAGTCAGTTATCTTGTACTTAAGTCGGCATTGTGCCTTTTGTATTTAATTCCGATGCAATTTCTGTGTTTCATCGTCAATAAGAAGGTCTGATGAATACAGTAAACCTGAAGTGAAGCATCGGACGCAATAACTAGAGTCACATGAATGGTTCAAAACGTAGACAGTAAAAAGAGTCAGTTTTCTTGTACTTAAATCGGCATTGTGCTTTTTGTATTTAATTCCGATACAATTTCTGTGTTTCATCGTCATCAAGAAGGTCAGAGGGATACAGTAAACCTGAAGTGAAGCATCGGAATCTATCATTAGTGTCACATCAATGGTTCAAAACATAGAGAGTAAGAAGAGTCAGTTTTCTTGTACTTAAGTTGGCATTGTGCCTTTTGTATTTAATTGCGATGCAATTTCTGTGTTTCATCGTCAAGAAGAAGGTCAGAGGGATACAGTAAACCTGAAGTGAAGCATCGGAATCAATAACTAGTGTCACAGGAATGGTTCAAACATAGACAGTAAGAAGAGTCAGTTTTCTTGTACTTAAGTCGGCATTGTGCCTTTTGTATTTAATTCCGATGCAATTTCTGTGTTTCATCGTCAATAAGAAGGTCAGAGGGATACAGTAAAAATGAAGTGAAGCACCGGAATCTATCATTAGTGTCACATCAATGGATCAAAACATAGAGAGTTAGAAGAGTAAGTTTTCTTATACTTAAGTCGCATTGTGCCTTTTGTATTTAATTCCGATGCAATTTCTGTGTTTCTTCGTCAATAAAAAGGTCAGAGGAATACAGTAAACCTGAAGTGAAGCACCGGAATCTATTACTAGTGTCACATGAATGGTTCAAAACATAGAGAGTAAGAAGAGTCGGTTTTCTTGAACTTAAGTCGGCATTGTGCCTTTTGTATTTAATTCCGATGCAATTTCAGTGTTTCATCGTCAATAACAAGGTCAGAGGGATACAGTAAGCCTGAAGTGATGCATCGGAATCTGTACCTAGTGTCACAAGAATGGTTCAAAGCATTGACAGTAAGAAGAGTCAGTTTTCTTGTACTTAAGTCGGCATTGTGCTTTTTGTATTTAATTCCGATGCGATTTCTGCGTTTCATCGTCAATAAGAAGGTCAGAGGGATACAGTAAACGTGAAGTGAAGCATCGGAATCTATATCTAGTGCCACAGGAATGGTTCAAAACTTAGACAGTAAGAGGAGTCAGTTTTCTTGTACTTAAGTCGGCATTGTGCCTTTGGTATTTAATTCCGATGCAATTTCTCTGTTTCATCGTCAATAAGAAGGTCAGAGGGATACAGTTAACCTGAAGTGAAGCATCGGAAACTATAACTAGTGTCACAGGAATGGTTCAATACATAGACATTTTGAAGAGTCAGTTTTCTTGTACTTAAGTCGGCATTGTGCCTTTTGTATTTTACTCTGATGGAGTTTCTGTGTTTCATCGTCAATAAGAAGGTCAGAGGGATACAGTAAACCTGAAGTGAAGCATCGGAATCTATAACTAGTGTCACAGGAATGGTTCAAACATAGACAGTAAGATGAGTCTGTTTTCTTGTACTTAAGTCGGCATTGTGCCTTTTGTATTTAATTCCGATGCAATTTCTGTGTTTCATCGTCAATAAGAAGGTCAGAGGGATACAGTAAACCTGAAGTGAAGCATCGGAATCTATAACTAGTGTCACAGGAATTGTTCAAAACATAGATAGTAAGAAGTGTCAGTTTTCTTGTACTTAAGTCGGCATTGTGCCTTTTGTATTTAATTCCGATGCAATTTCTGTGTTTCATCGTCAATAAAAAGGTCAGAGGAATACAGTAAACCTGAAGTGAAGCACCGGAATCTATTACTAGTGTCACATGAATGGTTCAAAACATAGAGAGTAAGAAGAGTCGGTTTTCTTGTACTTAAGACGGCATTGTGCCTTTTGTATTTAATTCCGATGCAATTTCTGTGTTTCATCGTCAATAAGGTCAGAGGGATACAGTAAACCTGAAGTGATGCATCGGAATCTATAACTAGTGTCACAAGAATGGTTCAAAACATAGACAGTAAGAAGAGTCAGTTTTCTTGTACTTATGTCGGCATTGTGCCTTTTGTATTTAATTCCGAAGCAATTTCTTTGATTCATCGTCAACAAGATGGTCAGAGGGATACAGTAAACCTGAAGTGAAGCATCGGAATCTATAACTAGTGTCACAGGAATGGTTCAAAACACAGACTGTAAGAAGAATCAGTTTTCTTGTATTTAAGTCGGCATTGTGCATTTTGTATTTAACTCCGATGCAATATCTGTGTTTCATCGTCAATAAGAAGGTCAGAGGGATACAGTGAACCTGAAGTGAAGAATCGGAATCTATAACTAGTGTCACAGGAATGGTTCAAAACATAGACAGTAAGAAGAGTCAGTTTTCTTGTACTGAAGTCGGCATTGTGCCTTTTGTATTTAATT
The DNA here is from genome assembly GCF_023864345.2 of Schistocerca serialis cubense. Taxonomy (NCBI): domain Eukaryota; kingdom Metazoa; phylum Arthropoda; class Insecta; order Orthoptera; family Acrididae; genus Schistocerca; species Schistocerca serialis. The sequence goes on from NW_026047617.1 coordinate 8,570,713, forward strand.
CCGAAGCAATTTCTGTGATTCATCGTCAACAAGATGGTCAGAGGGATCAGTAAACCTGAAGTGAAACATCGGAATCTAAAACTAGTGTCACAGGAATGGTTCAAATCATAGACAGTAAGAAGAGTCAGTTTTTTGTACTTATGCCGGCATTGTTCCTTTTGTATTTAATTCCGATGCAATTTCTAAGTTTCATCGTCAATAAGAAGGGCAGAGCGATACAGTAAACCTGAAGTGAAGCATCGGAATCTATAACTAGTGTCACAGGAATGGATCAAAACATAGACAGTAAAAAGAGTCAGTTTTCTTGTACTTAAGTCGTCAATGTGCCATTTGTATTTAATTCCGATGCAATTTCTGTGTTTCATCGTCAATAAGAAAGTCAGAGGGATACAGTAAACCAGAAGTGAAGCAGCGGAATCTATAACTAGTGTCACAGGAATGGTTCAGAACATAGGCTGTAAGAAGAGTCAGTTTTCTTGTACTTAAGTCGGCATTGTGCCTTTTGTATTTAACTCCGATGCAATGTCTGTGCTTCATCGTCAATACGAAGGTCAGAGGGATACAGTAAACCTGAAGTGAAGCATCGGAATCTATAACTAGTGTCACAGGAATGGTTCAAAACATAGTTAGTAAGAAGAGTTCTGTTTTCCTGTACTTAAGTTGGCATTGTGCCTTTTGTATTTAATTCCGATGCAATTTCTGTGTTTCATCGTCAAAGGGGTACAGTAAAACTGAAGTGAAGCATCGGAATCTATAACTAGTGTCACATGCATGGTTCAAACATAGGCAGTAAGACGAGTCAGCTTTCTTGTACATAAGTCGGCATTGTGCCTTTTGTATCTAATTCCGATGCAATTTCTGTGTTTCATCGTCAATAAGAAGGTCAGAGGTATACAGTAAACCTGAAGTGAAGCTTCGGAAACTACAATTAGAGTCACATGAATGGTTCGAAACATAGAGAGTAAAAAGAGTCAGTTTTCTTGTACTTACGTCGGCATTGTGCCTTTTGTATTAAATTCCGATGCAATATCTATGTTTCACCGTCAATAAGAAGGTCAGAGGGATACTGTAAACGTGAAGTGAAGCATCGGAATCTATAACTAGTGTAACATGAATGGTTGAAAACATAGAGAGTAAGAAGAGTCAGTTTTCTTGTACTTAAGTCGGAATTGTGCCTGTTGTATTTAATTCCGATGCAATTTCTGTGTTTCATCGTCAATAAGATGGTCAGAGGGATACAGTAATCCTGAAGTCAAGCATCTGAATCTGTAACTAGTGTCACAAGTATGGTTCAAAGCATTGCCAGTATGAAGAGTCATTTTTCTTTAACTTAAGTCGGTATTGTGCCTTTTGTATTTAATTTCGATGCAATTTCTGTGTTTCATCGTCAATAAGAAGGTCAGAGGGATACAGTAAACCTGAAGTGAAGCATCGGAATCTATAACTAGTGTCACAAGAATGGTTCAAAACATAGACAGTAAGAAGAGTCAGTTATCTTGTACTTAAGTCGGCATTGTGCCTTTTGTATTTAATTCCGATGCAATTTCTTTGTTTCATCGTCAATAAGAAGGTCTGATGAATGCAGTAAACCTGAAGTGAAGCATCGGACGCTATAACTAGAGTCACATGAATGGTTCAAAACGTAGACAGTAAAAAGAGTCAGTTTTCTTGTACTTAAATCGGCATTGTGCTTTTTGTATTTAATTCCGATACAATTTCTGTGTTTCATCGTCATCAAGAAGGTCAGAGGGATACAGTAAACCTGAAGTGAAGCATCGGAATCTATCATTAGTGTCACATCAATGGTTCAGAACATAGAGAGTAAGAAGAGTCAGTTTTCTTGTACTTAATTTGGCATTGTGCCTTTTGTATTTAATTGCGATGCAATTTCTGTGTTTCATCGTCAATAAGAAGGTCAGAGGGATACAGTAAACCTGAAGTGAAGCATCGGAATCAACAACTAGTGTCACAGGAATGGTTCAAACATAGACAGTAAGAAGAGTCAGTTTTCTTGTACTTAAGTCGGCATTGTGCCTTTTGTATTTAATTCCGATGCAATTTCTGTGTTTCATCGTCAATAAGAAGGTCAGAGGGATACAGTAAAAATGAAGTGAAGCACCGGAATCTATCATTAGTGTCACATCAATGGATCAAAACATAGAGAGTTAGAAGAGTAAGTTTTCTTGTACTTAAGTCGCATTGTGCCTTTTGTATTTAATTCCGATGCAATTTCTGTGTTTCATCGTCAATAAGAAGGTCAGAGGAATACAGTAAACCTGAAGTGAAGCACCGGAATCTATTACTAGTGTCACATGAATGGTTCAAAACATAGAGAGTAAGAAGAGTCGGTTTTCTTGTACTTAAGTCGGCATTGTGCCTTTTGTATTTAATTCCGATGCAATTTCAGTGTTTCATCGTCAATAACAAGGTCAGAGGGATACAGTAAACCTGAAGTGATGCATCGGAATCTGTACCTAGTGTCACAAGAATGGTTCAAAACATTGACAGTGAGAAGAGTCAGTTATCTTGTACTTAAGTCGGCATTGTGCCTTTTGTATTTAATTCCGATGCAATTTCTGTGTTTCATCGCCAATAAGTAGGTCAGAGGGATACAGTAAACCTGAAGTGAAGCATCGGAATCAATAACTAGTGTCACATGAACGTTTCAAACATAGACAGTAAGAAGAGTCAGTTTTATTGTACATAAGTCGGCATTGTGCCTTATGTAATCAATTCCGACGCATTCTCTGTGTTTCATCGTCAATTAGAAGGTCTGATGGATACAGTAAACCTGAAGTGAAGCATCGGAAGCTATAACTAGAGTCACATGAATGGTTCAAAACATAGACAGTAAGAAGAGTCAGTTTTCTTGTACTTAAGTCGGCATTGTGCTTTTTGTATTTAATTCCGATGCGATTTCTGCGTTTCATCGTCAATAAGAAGGTCAGAGGGATACAGTAAACTTGAAGTGAAGCATCGGAATCTATATCTAGTGCCACAGGAATGGTTCAAAACTTAGACAGTAAGAAGAGTCACTTTTCTTGTACTTAAGTCGGCATTGTGCCTTTTGTATTTAATTCCGATGCAATTTCTGTGTTTCATCGTCAATAAGAAGGTCAGAGGGATACAGTTAACCTGAAGTGAAGCATCGGAATCTATAACTAGTGTCACAGGAATGGTTCAATACATAGACATTTTGAAGAGTCAGTTTTCTTGTACTTAAGTCGGCATTGTGCCTTTTGTATTTTACTCTGATGGAATTTCTGTGTTTCATCGTCAATAAGAAGGTCAGAGGGATACAGTAAACCTGAAGTGAAGCATCGGAATCTATAACTAGTGTCACAGGAATAGTTCAAACATAGACCGTAAGATGAGTCTGTTTTCTTGTACTTAAGTCGGCATTGTGCCTTTTGTATTTAATTCCGATGCAATTTCTGTGTTTCATCGTCAATAAGAAGGTCAGAGGGATACAGTAAACCTGAAGTGAAGCATCGGAATCTATAACTAGTGTCACAGGAATTGTTCAAAACATAGATAGTAAGAAGTGTCAGTTTTCTTGTACTTAAGTCGGCATTTTGCCTTTTGTATTTAATTCCGATGCAATTTCTGTGTTTCATCGTCAATAAAAAGGTCAGAAGAATACAGTAAACCTGAAGTGAAGCACCGGAATCTATTACTAGTGTCACATGAATGGTTCAAAACATAGAGAGTAAGAAGAGTCGGTTTTCTTGTACTTAAGACGGCATTGTGCCTTTTGTATTTAATTCCGATGCAATTTCTGTGTTTCATCGTCAATAAAAAGGTCAGAGGGATACAGTAAACCTGAAGTGATGCATCGGAATCTATAACTAGTGTCACAAGAATGGTTCAAAATATAGACAATTAGAAGAGTCAGTTTTCTTATACTTAAGTCGGCATTGTTTATTTTCTATTGAATTCCGATGCAATTTCTATGTTACATCTTCAATACGAGGGTCAGAGGGATACAGTAAACCTGAAGTGAAGCATCGGAATCTATAACTAGTGTCACAGGAATGGATCAAAACATAGACAGTAAGAAGAGTCAGTTTTCTTGTACTTAAGTCGGCATTGTGCCTTTTGTATTTAATTCCTAAGCAATTTCTGTGATTCATCGTCAATAAGAAGGTCAGAGGGATACAGTAAACCTAGAGTAAAGCATCGGAATCTATAACTAGTGTCACATGAATGGTTTAAAACATAGACAGTAAGAAGAGTCAGTTTTCTTGTACTTAAGTCGGCATTGTGCCTTTTGTATTTAATTCCAATGCAATTTCTTTGTTTCATCGTCAATAACGTCAGAGGGATACAGTAAACCTGAAGTGAAGCATCGGAATCTAAAACTAGAGTCACAGGAACCTTTCAAAACATAGACAGTAAGAAGAGTCAGTTTTCTTGTACTTAAGTCAGCGTTGTGCATTTTGTATTTAATTCCGATGCAATTTCTGTGTTTCATCGTCAATAAGAAGGTCAGAGGGATACAGTAAACCTGAAGTGAATTATCGGAATCTATAACTAGTGTCACAGGAATGGTTCAATACAAAGACAGTAAGAAGAGTCAGTTTTCTTGTACTTAAGTCTGCATTGTGCCTTTTGTATTTAATTCCGATGCAATTTCAGTGTTTCAACGTCAATAAGAAGGTCAGAGGGATACAGTGAACCTGAAGTGAAGCATCGGAATCTATAACTAGTGTCACAGGAATGGTTCAAAGCATAGACAGTAAGAAGAGTTATTTCCCTTGTACTTAAATCGGCATTGTGCCTTTTGTATTTAAGTCCGATGAAATATCTGTGTTTCATCGTCAATAAGAAGGTCTGAGGGATACAGTAAACCTGATGTGAAGCATCGGAATCTATAACTAGTGTCACAGGAATGGTACAAACATAGACAGTAAGAAGAGTCAGTTTTCTTGTACTTAAGTCGGCATTGTGCCTTTCGTATTTAATTCCGATGCAATTTCTGTGTTGCATCGTCAATAAGAAGGTCAGAGGAATACAGTAAACCTGAAGTGAAGCATCGGAATCTATAACTAGTGGCACAGGAATGGTTCAAAACATAGACAGTAAGAAGAGTCAGTTTCCTTGTACTTATGTCGGCATTGTGCCTTTTGTATTTAATTCCGAAGCAATTTCTTTGATTCATCGTCAACAAGATGGTCAGAGGGATACAGTAAACCTGAAGTGAAGCATCGGAATCTAAAACTAGTGTCACAGGAATGGTTCAAATCATAGACAGTAAGAAGAGTCAGTTTCCTTGTACTTAAGTCGGCGTTGTCCCTTTTGTATTTAATTCCGATGCAATTTCTGTGTTTCATCGGCAATCAGAAGGGCAGAGTTATACAGTAAACCAGAAGTGAAGCATCGGAATCTATAACTGGTGTCACATGAATGGTTCAAAACATAGACAGTAAGAAGAGTCAGTTTTCTTATACTTGAGTCGGCATTGAGCCTTTTGTATTTAATTCCGATGCAATTTCTGTGTTTCATCGTCAATAAGAAGGTCAGAGGGATTCAGTAAACCTGAAGTGAAGCATAGGAATCTATAACTAGTGTCACAGGAATGGTTCAAACATAGACAGTAAGAAGAGTCAGTTTTCTTGTACTTAAGTCGGCATTGTGCCTTTTGTATTTAATTCCGATGCAATTTCTGTGTTTCATCGTCAATAAGAAGGTCAGAGGGATACAGTAAAAATGAAGTGAAGCACCGGAATCTATCATTAGTGTCACATCAATGGATCAAAACATAGAGAGTTAGAAGAGTAAGTTTTCTTGTACTTAAGTCGCATTGTGCCTTTTGTATTTAATTCCGATGCAATTTCTGTGTTTCATCGTCAATAAAAAGGTCAGAGGAATACAGTAAACCTGAAGTGAAGCACCGGAATCTATTACTAGTGTCACATGAATGGTTCAAAACATAGAGAGTAAGAAGAGTCGGTTTTCTTGTACTTAAGTCGGCATTGTGCGTTTTGTATTTAATTCCGATGCAATTTCTGTGTTTCATCGTCAATAACAAGGTCAGAGGGATACAGTAAACCTGAAGTGATGCATCGGAATCTGTACCTAGTGTCACAAGAATGGTTCAAAGCATTGACAGTAAGAAGAGTCAGTTATCTTGTACTTAAGTCGGCATTGTGCCTTTTGTATTTAATTCCGATGCAATTTCTGTGTTTCATCGCCAATAAGTAGGTCAGAGGGATACAGTAAACCTGAAGTGAAGTATCGGGATCCATAACTAGTGTCACATGAACGTTTCAAACATAGACAGTAAGAAGAGTCAGTTTTATTGTACATAAGTCAGCATTGTGCCTTATGTAATCAATTCCGACGCATTTTCTGTGTTTCATCGTCAATAACAAGGTCTGATGGATACAGTAAACCTGAAGTGAAGCATCGGAAGCTATAACTAGAGTCACAGGAATGGTTCAATACATAGACATTTTGATGAGTCAGTTTTCTTGTACTTAAGTCGGCATTGTGCCTTTTGTATTTTACTCTGATGGAATTTCTGTGTTTCATCGTCAATAAGAAGGTCAGAGGGATACAGTAAACCTGAAGTGAAGCATCGGAATCTATAACTAGTGTCACAGGAATGGTTCAAACATAGACAGTAAGATGAGTCTGTTTTCTTGTACTTAAGTCGGCATTGTGCCTTTTGTATTTAATTCCGATGCAATTTCTGTGTTTCATCGTCAATAAGAAGGTCAGAGGGATACAGTAAACCTGAAGTGAAGCATCGGAATCTATAACTAGTGTCACAGGAATTGTTCAAAACATAGATAGTAAGAAGTGTCAGTTTTCTTGTACTTAAGTCGGCATTGTGCCTTTTGTATTCAATTCCGATGCAATTTCTGTGTTTCATCGTCAATAAAAACGTCGGAGGAATACAGTAAACCTGAAGTGAAGCACCGGAATCTATTACTAGTGTCACATGAATGGTTCAAAACATAGAGAGTAAGAAGAGTCGGTTTTCCTGTACTTAAGACGGCATTGTGCCTTTTGTATTTAATTCCGATGCAATTTCTGTGTTTCATCGTCAATAAGGTCAGAGGGATACAGTAAACCTGAAGTGATGCATCGGAATCTATAACTAGTCTCACAAGAATGGTTCAAAATATAGACAATTAGAAGAGTCAGTTTCCTTATACTTAAGTCGGCATTGTTTATTTTCTATTGAATTCCGATGCAATTTCTATGTTACATCGTCAATACGAAGGTCAGAGGGATACAGTAAACCTGAAGTGAAGCATCGGAATCTATAACTAGTGTCACAGGAATGGATCAAAACATAGACAGTAAGAAGAGTCAGTTTTCTTGAACTTAAGTCGGCATTGTGCCTTTTGTATTTAATTCCTAAGCAATTTCTGTGATTCATCGTCAATAAGAAGGTCAGAGGGATACAGTAAACCTGGAGTAAAGCATCGGAATCTATAACTAGTGTCACATGAATGGTTTAAAACATAGACAGTAAGAAGATTCAGTTTTCTTGTACTTAAGTCGGCATTGTGCCTTTTGTATTTAATTCCGATGCAATTTCTTTGTTTCATCGTCAATAAGGTCAGAGGGATACAGTAAACCTGAAGTGAAGCATCGGAATCTATAACTAGAGTCACAGGAACCTTTCAAAACATAGACAGTAAGAAGAGTCAGTTTTCTTGTACTTAAGTCGGCGTTGTGCATTTTGTATTTAATCCCGATGCAATTTCAGTGTTTCAACGTCAATAAGAAGGTCAGAGGGATACAGTGAACCTGAAGTGAAGCATCGGAATCTATAACTAGTGTCACAGGAATGGTTCAAAACATAGACAGTAAGAAGAGTTAGTTCCCTTGTACTTAAATCGGCATTGTGCCTTTTATATTTAATTCCGATGAAATATCTGTGTTTCATCGTCAATAAGAAGGTCTGAGGGATACAGTAAACCTGATGTGAAGCATCGGAATCTATAACTAGTGTCACAGGAATGGTACAAAACATAGACCGTAAGAAGAGTCAGTTTTCTTGTACTTAAGTCGGCATTGTGCCTTTTGTATTTAATTCCGATGCAATTTCTGTGTTGCATCGTCAATAAGAAGGTCAGAGGAATACAGTAAACCTGAAGTGAAGCATCGGAATCTATAACTAGTGTCACAGGAATGGTTCAAAACATAGACAGTAAGAAGAGTCAGTTTTCTTGTACTTATGTCGGCATTGTGCCTTTTGTATTTAATTCCGAAGCAATTTCTTTGATTCATCGTCAACAAGATGGTCAGAGGGATACAGTAAACCTGAAGTGAAGCATCGGAATCTAAAACTAGTGTCACAGGAATGGTTCAAATTATAGACAGTAAGAAGAGTCAGTTTCCTTGTACTTAAGTCGGCGTTGTCCCTTTTGTATTTAATTCCGATGCAATTTCTGTGTTTCATCGGCAATCAGAAGGGCAGAGTTATACAGTAAACCTGAAGTGAAGCATCGGAATCTATAACTAGTGTCACATGAATGGTTCAAAACATAGACAGTAAGAAGAGTCAGTTTTCTTATACTTGAGTCGGCTTTGAGCCTTTTGTATTTAATTCCGAAGCAATTTCTGTGTTTCATCGTCAATAAGAAGGTCAGAGGGATTCAGTAAACCTGAAGTGAAGCATCGGAATCTATAACTAGTGTCACAGGAATGGTTCAAAACATAGACAGTAAGAAGAGTCAGTTTTTTGTACTTACGCCGGCATTGTTCCTTTTGTATTTAATTCCGGTGCAATTTCTAAGTTTCATCGTCAATAAGAAGTGCAGAGCGATACAGTAAACCTGAAGTGAACCATCGGAATCTATAACTAGTGTCACAGGAATGGATCAAAACATAGACAGTAAGAAGAGTCAGTTTTCTTGTACTTAAGTCGGCATTGTGCCTTTTGTAGTTAAGTCCGATGCAATTTTTGTGTTCCATCGTCAAAAGAAGGTCAGAGGGATACAGTAAACCTGGAGTAAAGCATCGGAATCTATAACTAGTGTCACAGGAATGGTTCTAAACGTAGACAGTAATAAGAGTCAGTTTTCTTGTACTTATGTCGGCAATGTGCCTTTTGTATTTAATTCCGATGCAATTTCTGTGTTTCATCGTCAATAAGAACGTCAGAGGAATACAGTAAACCTGAAGTGAAGCATCGGAATCTATAACTAGTGTCACAGGAATGGTTCAAAACACAGACCGTAAGAAGAATCAGTTTTCTTGTACTTAAGTCGGCATTGTGCCTTTTGTATTTAACTCCGATGCAATTTCTGTGTTTCATCGTCAATAAGAAGGTCAGAGGGATACAGTGAACCTGAAGTGAAGCATCGGAATCAATAACTAGTGTCACAGGAATGGTTCAAACATAGACAGTAAGAAGAGTCAGTTTTCTTGTACTTAAGTCGGCATTGTGCCTTTTGTATTTAATTCCGATGCAATTTCTGTGTTTCATCGTCAATAAGAAGGTCAGAGGGATACAGTAAAAATGAAGTGAAGCACCGGAATCTATCATTAGTGTCACATCAATGGATCAAAACATAGAGAGTTAGAAGAGTAAGTTTTCTTGTACTTAAGTCGGCATTGTGCCTTTTGTATTTAATTCCGATGCAATTTCTGTGTTTCATCGTCAATAAGAAGGTCAGAGGGATACAGTAAACCTGAAGTGAAGCATGGGAATCTATAACTAGTGTCACAGGAATTGTTCAATACATAGATAGTAAGAAGAGTCAGTTTTCTTGTACTTAAGTCGGCATTGTGCCATTTGTATTTAATTCCGATGCAATTTCTATGTTTCATCGTCAATAAAAAGGTCAGAGGAATACAGTAAACCTGAAGTGAAGCACCGGAATCTATTACTAGTGTCACATGAATGGTTCAAAACATAGAGAGTAAGAAGAGTCGGTTTTCTTGTACTTAAGTCGGCATTGTGCCTTTTGTATTTAATTTCGATGCAATTTCAGTGTTTCATCGTCAATAACAAGGTCAGAGGGATACAGTAAACCTGAAGTGATGCATCGGAATCTGTAACTAGTGACACAAGAATGGTTCAAAGCATTGACAGTAAGAAGAGTCAGTTATCTTGTACTTAAGTCGGCATTGTGCCTTTTGTATTTAAATCCGATGCAATTTCTGTGTTTCATCGCCAATAAGTAGGTCAGAGGGATACAGTAAACCTGAAGTGAAGCATCGGAATCCATAACTAGTGCCACATGAACGTTTCAAACATAGACAGTAAGAAGAGTCAGTTTTATTGTACATAAGTCGGCATTGTGCCTTATGTAATCAATTCCGATGCAATTTCTGTGTTTCATCGTCAATAACAAGGTCTGATGGATACGGTAAACCTGAAGTGAAGCATCGGAAGCTATAACTAGAGTCAAATGAATGGTTCAAAACATAGACAGTAAGAAGAGTCAGTTTTCTTGTACTTAAGTCGGCATTGTGCTTTTTGTATTTAATTCCGATGCGATTTCTGCGTTTCATCGTCAATAAGAAGGTCAGAGGGATACAGTAAACTTGAAGTGAAGCATCGGAATCTATATCTAGTGCCACAGGAATGGTTCAAAACTTAGACAGTAAGAAGAGTCAGTTTTCTTGTACTTAAGTCGGCATTGTGCCTTTTGTATTTAATTCCGATGCAATTTCTGTGTTTCATCGTCAATAAGAAGGTCAGAGGGATACAGTTAACCTGAAGTGAAGCATCGGAATCTATAACTAGTGTCACAGGAATGGTTCAATACATAGACATTTTGAAGAGTCAGTTTTCTTGTACTTAAGTCGGCATTGTGCCTTTTGTATTTTACTCTGATGGAATTTCTGTGTTTCATCGTCAATAAGAAGTTCAGAGGGATACAGTGAAGCATCGGAATCTATAACTAGTGTCACAGGAATGGTTCAAACATAGACAGTAAGATGAGTCTGTTTTCTTGTACTTAAGTGGGCATTGTGCCTTTTGTATTTAATTCCGATGCAATACAGTAAGCCTGAAGTGAAGCACCGGAATCTATTACTAGTGTCACATGAATGGTTCAAAACATAGAGAGTAAGAAGAGTCGGTTTTCTTGTACTTAAGTCGGCATTGTGCCTTTTGTATTTAATTCCGATGCAATTTCAGTGTTTCATCGTCAATAACAAGGTCAGAGAGTGTCACATGAATGGTTCAAAACATAGAGAGTAAGAAGAGTCGGTTTTGTTGTACTTAAGTCGGCATTGTGCCTTTTGTATTTAATTCCGATGCAATTTCAGTGTTTCATCGTCAATAACAAGGTCAGAGGGATACAGTAAACCTGAAGTGAAGCATCGGAATCTGTAACTAGTGTCACAAGAATGGTTCAAAGCATTGACAGTAAGAAGAGTCAGTTATCTTGTACTTAAGACGGCATTGTGCCTTTTGTATTTAATTCAGATGCAATTTCTGTGTTTCATCGCCAATAAGTAGGTCAGAGGGATACAGTAAACCTGAAATAAAGCATGGGAATCCATAACTAGTGTCACATGAACGTTTCAAACATAGACAGTAAGAAGAGTCAGTTTTATTGTACATAAGTCGGCATTGTGCCTTATGTATTCAATTCCGATGCAATTTCTGTGTTTCATCGTCAATAAGAAGGTCAGAGGGATACAGTAAACCTGAAGTGAAGCATCGGAATCTATAACTAGTGTCACAGGAATGGTTCAAAACAAAGACAGTAAGAAGAGTCAGTTTTCTTGTACTTAAGTCTGCATTGTGCCTTTTGTATTTAATTCCGATGCAATTTCAGTGTTTCAACGTCAATAAGAAGGTCAGAGGGATACAGTGAACCTTATGTGAAGCATCGGAATCTATAACTAGTGTCACAGGAATGGTACAAAACATAGACCGTAAGAAGAGTCAGTTTTCTTGTACTTAAGTCGGCATTGTGCCTTTTGTATTTAATTCCGATGCAATTTCTGTGTTGCATCGTCAATAAGAAGGTCAGAGGAATACAGTAAACCTGAAGTGAAGCATCGGAATCTATAACTAGTGTCACAGGAATGGTTCAAAACATAGACAGTAAGAAGAGTCAGTTTTCTTGTACTTATGTCGGCATTGTGCCTTTTGTATTTAATTCCGAAGCAATTTCTTTGATTCATCGTCAACAAGATGGTCAGAGGGATACAGTAAACCTGAAGTGAAGCATCGGAATATAAAACTAGTGTCACAGGAATGGTTCAAATCATAGACAGTAAGAAGAATCAGTTTCCTTGTACATAAGTCGGCGTTGTCCCTTTTGTATTTAATTCCGATGCAATTTCTGTGTTTCATCGGCAATCAGAAGGGCAGAGTTATACAGTAAACCTGAAGTGAAGCATCGGAATCTATAACTAGTGTCACATGAATGGTTCAAAACATAGACAGTAAGAAGAGTCAGTTTTCTTATACTTGAGTCGGCATTGAGCCTTTTGTATTTAATTCCGATGCAATTTCTGTGTTTCATCGTCAATAAGAAGGGCAGAGGGATTCAGTAAACCTGAAGTGAAGCATCGGAATCTATAACTAGTGTCACAGGAATGGTTCAAAACATAGACAGTAAGATGAGTCAGTTTTTTGTACTTACGCCGGCATTGTTGCTTTTGTATTTAATTCCGCTGCAATTTCTAAGTTTCATCGTCAATAAGAAGTGCAGAGCGATACAGTGAACCTGAAGTGAACCATCGGAATCTATAACTAGTGTCACAGGAATGGATCAAAACATAGACAGTAAGAAGAGTCAGTTTTCTTGTACTTAAGTCGGCATTGTGCCTTTTGTAGTTAAGTCCGATGCAATATTTGTGTTCCATCGTCAAAAGAAGGTCAGAGGGATACAGCAAACCTGGAGTAAAGCATCGGAATCTATAACTAGTGTCACAGGAATGGTTCAAAACGTAGACAGTAATAAGAGTCAGTTTTCTTGTACTTATGTCGGCAATGTGCCTTTTGTATTTAATTCCGATGCAATTTCTGTGTTTCATCGTCAATAAGAAGGTCAGAGGAATACAGTAAACCTGAAGTGAAGCATCGGAATCTATAACTAGTGTCACAGGAATGGTTCAAAACATAGACTGTAAGAAGAGTCAGTTTTCTTGTACTTAAGTCGGCATTGTGCCTTTTGTATTTAACTCAGATGCAATTTCTGTGTTTCATCGTCAATAAGAAGGTCAGAGGGATACAGTAAACCTGAAGTGAAGCATCGGAATCTATAACTAGTGTCTCAGGAATAGTTCAAAACATAGTTAGTAGAGAAGAGTTCTGTTTTCCTGTACTTAAGTTGGCATTGTGCCTTTTGTATCTAATTCCGATGCAATTTCTGTGTTTCATCGTCAATAAGAAGGTCAGAGGTATACAGTAAACCTGAAGTGAAGCATCGGAAACTATAATTAGAGTCACATGAATGGTTCGAAACATAGAGAGCAATAAGAGTCAGTTTTCTTGTACTTAAGTGGGCATTGTGCCTTTTGTATTTAATTTCGATGCAATATCTATGTTTCACCGTCAATAAGAAGGTAAGAGGGATACAGTAAACCTGGGGTTAAGCATCGGAATCTATAACTAGTATCACAGGAATGGTTCAAAGCATAGACAGTAAGAAGAGTCAGTTTTCATGCACTTAAGTCGGCATTGTGCCATTTGTGTTTAATTCCGTTGCAATTTCTGTGTTTCATCGTCAATAAGAAGATCAGAGGGATTCAGTAAACCTGAGGTTAAGCATCGGAATCTATTACTAGTGTCACAGGAGTGGTTCAAAACACAGACTGTAAGAAGAGTCAGTTTTCTTGTACTTAAGTCGGCATTGTGCCTTTTGTATTTAACTCCGATGGAATTTCTGTGTTTCATCGTCAATAAGAAGGTGAGAAGGATACAGAAAAACCTGAAGTGAAGCATCGGAATCCTTAACTAGTGTCACAGGAATGGTTCAAAACAGAGACAGTAAGAAGAGTTCAGTTTTCCTGTACTTAAGCCGGCATTGTGCCTTTTGTATTTAATTCCGATGCAATTTCTGTGTTTCATCGTCAGAGGGATGCAGCAAAACTGAAGTGAAGCATCGGAATCTATAACTAGTGTCACATGAATGGTTCAAACATAGACAGTAAGAAGAGTCAGTTTTCTTGTACATAAGTCGGCATTGTGCCTTTTGTATTTAATTCCGATGAAATTTCTGTGTTTCATCGTCAATAAGAAGGTCAGCGGGATACAGTTATCCTGAAGTGATGCATCGGAAACTATAATTAGTGTCACATGAATGGTTCGAAACATAGAGAGTAAGAAGAGTCAGTTTTCTTGTACTTAAGTCGGCATTGAGCCTTTTGTATTTAATTCCGATGCAATTTCTATGTTTCACCGTCAATAAGAAGGTCAGAGGGATACAGTAAACCTGAAGTGAAGCAACGGAATCTATAACTAGTGTCACAGGAATGGTTCAAAACATAGACAGTAAGAAGAGTCAGTTTTCTTGTACTTAAGTCGGCATTGTGCCTTTTGTGTTTAATTCCGTTGCAATTTCTGTGTTCCATCGTCAATAAGAAGGTAAGAGGGATACAGTAAACCTGAGGTTAAGCATCGGAATCTATAACTAGTATCACAGGAATGGTTCAAAACATAGACAGTAAGAAGAGTCAGTTTTCTTGTACTTAAGTCGGAATTGTGCCTTTTGTATTTAATTCCAATGCAATTTCTGTGTTTCATCGTCAATAAGAAGGTCATAGGGATACAGTAAACCTGAAGTGAAGCATCGGAATCTATTACTAGTGTCAAAGGAATGGTTCAAAGCATATACAGTAAGAAGAGTCAGTTTTCTTGTACTTAAGTCGGCATCGTGCTTTTTGTATTTAATTCCGATGCGATTTCTGCGTTTCATCGTCAATAAGATGGTCAGAGGGATACTGTAAACCTGAAGTGAAGCATCGGAATCTATAACTAGTGTCACAGGAATGGTTCAAAACACAGACTGTAAGAAGAATCAGTTTTCTTGTACTTAAGTCGGCATTGTGCCTTTTGTATTTAACTCCGATGCAATTTCTGTGTTTCATCGTCAATAAGAAGGTCAGAGGGATACAGTGAACCTGAAGTGAAGAATCGGAATCTATATCTAGTGTCACAGGAATGGTTCAAAACATAGACAGTAAGAAGAGTCAGTTTTCTTGTACTTAAGTCGGCATTGTGCCTTTTGTATTTAATTCCGAAGCAATTTCTGTGTTTCATCGTCAAAGGGGTACAGTAAAACTGAAGTGAAGCATCGGAATCTATAACTAGTGTCACATGCATGGTTCAAACATAGACAGTAAGACGAGTCAGCTTTCTTGTACATAAGTCGGCATTGTGCCTTTTGTATCTAATTCCGATGCAATTTCTGTGTCTCATCGTCAATAAGAAGGTCAGAGGTATACAGTAAACCTGAAGTGAAGCATCGGAAACTACAATTAGAGTCACAAGAATGGTTCGAAACATAGAGAGTAAGAAGAGTCAGTTTTCTTGTACTTAAGTCGGCATTGTGCCTTTTGTATTAAATTCCGATGCAATATCTATGTTTCACCGTCAATAAGAAGGTCAGAGGGATACTGTAAACGTGAAGTGAAGCATCGGAATCTATAACTAGTGTCACATGAATGGTTGAAAACATAGAGAGTAAGAAGAGTCAGTTTTCTTGTACTTAAGTCGGCATTGTGCCCTTTGTATTTAATTCCGATGCAATTTCTGTGTTTCATCGTCAATAAGATGGTCAGAGGGATACAGTAAACCTGAAGTGAAGCATCGGAATCTGTAACTAGTGTCACAAGAATGGTTCAAAGCATTGACAGTATGAAGAGTCATTTTTCTTTTACTTAAGTCGGTATTGTGCATTTTGTATTTAATTTCGATGCAATTTCTGTGTTTCATCGTCAATAAGAAGGTCAGAGGGATACAGTAAACCTGAAGTGAAGCATCGGAATCTATAACTAGTGTCACAAGAATGGTTCAAAGCATAGACAGTAAGAAGAGTCAGTTATCTTGTACTTAAGTCGGCATTGTGCTTTTTGTATTTAATTCCGATGCAATTTCTGTGTTTCATCGTCAATAAGAAGGTCTGATGAATACAGTAAACCTGAAGTGAAGCATCGGACGCTATAACTAGAGTCACATGAATGGGTCAAAACGTAGAGAGTAAAAAGAGTCAGTTTTCTTGTACTTAAATCGGCATTGTGCTTTTTGTATTTAATTCCGATACAATTTCTGTGTTTCATCGTCAACAAGAAGGTCAGAGGGATACAGTAATCCTGAAGTGAAGCATCGGAATCTATCATTAGTGTCACATCAATGGTTCAAACATAGAGAGTAAGAAGAGTCAGTTTTCTTGTACTTAAGTTGGCATTGTGCCTTTTGTATTTAATTGCGATGCAATTTCTGTGTTTCATCGTCAATAAGAAGGTCAGAGAGATACAGTAAACCTGAAGTGAAGCATCGGAATCAATAACTAGTGTCACAGGAATGGTTCAAACATAGACAGTAAGAAGAGTCAGTTTTCTTGTACTTAAGTCGGCATTGTGCCTTTTGTATTTAATTCCGATGCAATTTCTGTGTTTCATCGTCAATAAGAAGGTCAGAGGGATACAGTAAAAATGAAGTGAAGAACCGGAATCTATCATTAGTGTCACATCAATGGATCAAATCATAGAGAGTTAGAAGAGTAAGTTTTCTTGTACTTAAGTCGGCATTGTGCCTTTTGTATTTAATTCCGATGCAATTTCTGTGTTTCATCGTCAATAAGAAGGTCAGAGGGATACAGTAAACCTGAAGTGAAGCATCGGAATCTATAACTAGTGTCACAGGAATTGTTCAATACATAGATAGTAAGAAGTGTCAGTTTTCTTGTACTTAAGTCGGCATTGTGCCTTTTGTATTTAATTCCGATGCAATTTCTGTGTTTCATCGTCAATAAAAAGGTCAGAGGAATACAGTAAACCTGAAGTGAAGCACCGGAATCTATTACTAGTGTCACATGAATGGTTCAAAACATAGAGAGTAAGAAGAGTCGGTTTTCTTGTACTTAAGTCGGCATTGTGCCTTTTGTATTTAATTTCGATGCAATTTCAGTGTTTCATCGTCAACAACAAGGTCAGAGGGATACAGTAAACCTGAAGTGATGCATCGGAATCTGTAACTAGTGTCACAAGAATGGTTCAAAGCATTGACAGTAAGAAGAGTCAGTTATCTTGTACTTAAGTCGGCATTGTGCATTTTGTATTTAATTCCGATGCAATTTCTGTGTTTCATCCTTAATAAGTAGGTCAGAGGGATTCAGTAATCCTGAAGTGAAGCATCGGAATCCATAACTAGTGCCACATGAACGTTTCAAACATAGACAGTAAGAAGAGTCAGTTTTATTGTACATAAGTCGGCATTGTGCCTTATGTAATCATTTCCGATGCAATTTCTGTGTTTCATCGTCAATAACAAGGTCTGATGGATACAGTAAACCTGAAGTGAAGCATCGGAAGCTATAACTAGAGTCACATGAATGGTTCAAAACATAGACAGTAAGAAGAGTCAGTTTTCTTGTACTTAAGTCGGCATTGTGCTTTTTGTATTTAATTCCGATGCGATTTCTGCGTTTCATCGTCAATAAGAAGGTCAGAGGGATACAGTAAACTTGAAGTGAAGCATCGGAATCTATAACTAGTGCCAGAGGAATGGTTCAAAACTTAGACAGTAAGAAGAGTCAGTTTTCTTGTACTTAAGTCGGCATTGTGCCTTTTGTATTTAATTCCGATGCAATTTCTGTGTTTCATCGTCAATAAGAAGGTCAGAGGGATACAGTTAACCTGAAGTGAAGCATCGGAATCTATAACTAGTGTCACAGGAATGGTTCAATACATAGACATTTTAAAGAGTCAGTTTTCTTGTACTTAAGTCGGCATTGTGCCTTTTGTATTTTACTCTGATGGAATTTCTGTGTTTCATCGTCAATAAGAAGGTCAGAGGGATACAGTAAACCTGAAGTGAAGCATCGGAATCTATAACTAGTGTCACAGAAATGGTTCAAACATAGACAGTAAGATGAGTCTGTTTTCTTGTACTTAAGTCGGCATTGTGCCTTTTGTATTTAATTCCGATGCAATTTCTGTGTTTCATCGTCAATAAGAAGGTCAGAGGGATACAGTAAACCTGAAGTGAAGCATCGGAACCTATAACTAGTGTCACAGGAATTGTTCAAAACGTAGATAGTAAGAAGTGTCAGTTTTCTTGTACTTAAGTCGGCAAAGTGCCTTTTGTATTTAATTCCGATGCAATTTCTGTGTTTCATCGTCAATAAAAAGGTCAGAGGAATACAGTAAACCTGAAGTGAAGCACCGGAATCTATTACTAGTGTCACATGAATGGTTCAAAACATAGAGAGTAAGAAGAGTCGGTTCTCTTGTACTTAAGTCGGCATTGTGCCTTTTGTATTTAATTCCGATGCAATTTCAGTGTTTCATCGTCAATAACAAGGTCAGAGGGATACAGTAAACCTGAAGTGAAGCATCGGAATCTGTAACTAGTGTCACAAGAATGGTTCAAAGCATTGACAGTAAGAAGAGTCAGTTATGTTGTACTTAAGTCGGCATTGTGCCTTTTGTATTTAATTCAGATGAAATTTCTGTGTTTCATCGCCAATAAGTAGGTCAGAGGGATACAGTAAACCTGAAATAAAGCATGGGAATCCATAACTAGTATCACATGAACGTTTCAAACATAGACAGTAAGAAGAGTCAGTTTTATTGTACATAAGTCGGCATTGTGTCTTATGTATTCAATTCCGATGCAATTTCTGTGTTTCATCGTCAATAAGAAGGTCTGATGGATACAGTAAACCTGAAGTGAAGCATCGGAAGCTATAACTAGAGTCACATGAATGGTTCAAAACATAGACAGTAAGAAGAGTCAGTTTTCTCGTACTTATGTCGGCATTGTGCTTTTTGTATTTAATTCCGATGCGATTTTTGTTTTTCATCGTCAATAAGAAGGTCAGAGGGATACAGTAAACTTGAAGTGAAGCATCGGAATCTATATCTAGTGCCACAGGAATGGTTCAAAACATAGACAGTAAGAAGAGTCAGTTTTGTTGTACTTAAGTCGGCATTGTGCCTTTTGTATTTAATTCCGATGCAATTTCAGTGTTTCATCGTCAGTAACAAGGTCAGAGGGATACAGTAAACCTGAAGTGAAGCATCGGAATCTGTAACTAGTGTCACAAGAATGGTTCAAAGCATTGACAGTAAGAAGAGTCAGTTATCTTGTACTTAAGTCGGCATTGTGCCTTTTGTATTTAATTCAGATGCAATTTCTGTGTTTCATCGCCAATAAGTAGGTCAGAGGGATACAGTAAACCTGAAATAAAGCATGGGAATCCATAACTAGTGTCACATGAACGTTTCAAACATAGACAGTAAGAAGAGTCAGTTTTATTGTACATAAGTCGGCATTGTGCCTTATGTATTCAATTCCGATGCAATTTCTGTGTTTCATCGTCAATAAGAAGGTTTGAAGGATACAGTAAACCTGAAGTGAAGCATCGGAAGCTATAACTAGAGTCACATGAATGGTTCAAAACATAGACAGTAAGAAGAGTCAGTTTTCTCGTACTTACGTCGGCATTGTGCTTTTTGTATTTAATTCCGATGCGATTTCTGCGTTTCATCGTCAATAAGAAGGTCAGAGGGATACAGTAAACTTGAAGTGAAGCATCGGAATCTATATCTAGTGCCACAGGAATGGTTCAAAACATAGACAGTAAGAAGAGTCAGTTTTCTTGTACTTAAGTCGGCATTGTGCCTTTTGTATTTAATTCCGATGCAATTAATGTGTTTCATCGTCAATAAGAAGGTCAGAGGTATACAGTTAACCTGAAGTGAAGCATCGGAATCTATAAATAGTGTCACAGGAATGGTTCAAAACATAGACTGTAAGAAGAGTCAGTTTTCTTGTACTTAAGTCGGCATTGTGCCTTTTGTATTTTACTCCGATGCAATTTCTGTGTTTCATCGTCAATAAGAAGGTCAGAGGGATACAGTAAACCGGAAGTGAAGCATCGGAATCTATAACTAGTGTCACAGGAATGGTTCAAATCATAGACAGTAAGATGAGTCTGTTTTCTTGTACTTAAGTCGGCATTGTGCCTTTTGTATTTAATTCCGATGCAATTTCTGTGTTTCATCGTCAATAAGATGGTCCGAGGGATACAGTAAACCTGAAGTGAAGCATCGGAATCTGTAACTAGTGTCACAAGAATGGTTCAAAGCATTGACAGTATGAAGAGTCATTTTTCTTTTACTTAAGTCGGCATTGTGCCTTTTGTATTTAATTCCGATGCAATTTCTGTGTTTCATCGTCAATAAGAAGGTCTGATGAATACAGTAAACCTGAAGTGAAGCATCGGACGCTATAACTAGAGTCACATGAATGGTTCAAAACGTAGACAGTAAAAAGAGTCAGTTTTCTTGTCCTTTAGTCGGCATTGTGCTTTTTGTATTTAATTCCTATGCAATTTCTATGGTTCATCGTCAATAAGAAGGTCAGAGGGATACAGTAAACCTGAAGTGAAGCATCGGAATCAATAACTAGTGTCACAGGAATGGTTCAAACATAGACAGTAAGAAGAGTCAGTTTTCTTGTACTTAAGTCGGCATTGTGCCTTTTGTATTTAATTCCGATGCAATTTCTGTGTTTCATCGTCAATAAGAAGGTCAGAATGATACAGTAAAAATGAAGTGAAGCACCGGAATCTATCATTAGTGTCACATGAATGGTTCAAAACATAGAGATTTAGAAGAGTAAGTTTTCTTGTACTTAAGTCGGCATTGTGCCTTTTGTATTTAATTCCGATGCAATTTCTGTGTTTCATCGTCAATAAGAAGGTCAGAGGGATACAGTAAACCTGAAGTGAAGCATCGGAATCTATAACTAGTGTCACAGGAATTGTTCAAAACATAGATAGAAAGAAGTGTCAGTTTTCTTGTACTTAAGTCGGCAATGTGCCTTTTGTATTTAATTCCGATGCAATTTCTGTGTTTCATCGTCAATAAAAAGGTCAGAGGATTACAGTAAACCTGAAGTGAAGCACCGGAATCTATTACTAGTGTCACATCAATGTTTCAAAACATAGAGAGTAAGAAGAGTCGGTTTTCTTGTACTTAAGTCGGCATTGTGCCTTTTGTATTTAATTCCGATGCAATTTCTGTGATTCATCGCCAATAAGTAGGTCAGAGGGATACAGTAAACCTGAAGTGAAGCATCGGAATCCATAACTAGAATCACATGAACGTTTCAAACATAGACAGTAAGAAGAGTCAGTTTTATTGTACATAAGTCGGCATTGTGCCTTATGTATTCAATTCCGGTGCAATTTCTGTGTTTCATCGTCAATAAGAAGGTCTGATGGATTCAGTAAACATGAAGTGAAGCATCGGAAGCTATAACTAGAGTCACATGAATGGTTCAAAACATAGACAGTAAGAAGAGTCAGTTTTCTTGTACTTAAGTCGGCATTGTGCTTTTTGTATTTAATTCCGATGCGATTCCTGCGTTTAATCGTCAATAAGAAGGTCTGAGGGATACAGTAAACTTGAAGTGAAGCATCGGAATCTATATCTAGTGCCACAGGAATGGTTCAAAACATAGACAGTAAGAAGAGTCAGTTTTCTTGTACTTAAGTCGGCATTGTGCCTTTTGTATTTAATTCCGATGCAATTTCTGTGTTTCATCGTCAATAAGAAGGTCAGAGGGATACAGTTAACCTGAAGTGAAGCATCGGAATCTATAACTAGTGTCGCAGGAATGGTTCAATACATAGACAGTTTGAAGTGTCTGTTTTCTTGTACTTTAGTCGGCATTGTCCCTTTTCTATTTAATTCCGTTGCAATTTCTGTGTTTCATCGTCAATAAGATGGTCAGAGGGATACAGTAAACCTGAAGTGAAGCATCGGAATCTATAACTAGTGTCACAGGAATCGATCAAAACATAGAAAGTTAGAAGAGTCAGTTTTCTTGTACTTAAGTCGGCATTGTGCCTTTTGTATTTAATTCCGATGCAATTTCAGTGTTTCATCGTCAATAAGAAGGTCAGAGGAATACAGTAAACCTGAAGTGAAGAATCGGAATCTATAACTAGTGTCACAGGAACGGTTCAAATCATAGACAGTAATAAGAGTCAGTTTTCTTGTACTTAAGTCGTCATTGTGCCATTTGTATTTAATTCCGATGCAATATCTGTGTTTCATCGTCTATAAGAAGGTCAGAGGGATACAGTAAACCTGAAGTGAAGCATCGGAATCTATAACTAGTGTCACAGGAATGGTTCAAAACATAGACTGTAAGAAGAGTCAGTTTTCTTGTACTTAAGTCGGCATTGTGCCTTTTGTATTTAATTCCGATGCAATTTCTGTGTTTCATCGTCAATAAGAAGGTCAGAGGGATACAGTAAACCTGAAGTGAAGCATCGGAATCTATAACTTGTGTCACAGGAATGGTTCAAAGCAAAGATAGTAAGAAGTGTCAGTTTTCTTGCACTTAAGTCGGCATTGTGCCTTTTGTATTTAATTCCGATGCAATTTCTGTGTTTCATCGTCAATAAAAAGGTCAGAGGAATACAGTAAACCTAAAGTGAATCATCGGAATCTATAACTAGTGTCACATTAATGGTTGAAAACATAGAGAGTAAGAAGAGTCAGTTTTCATGTACTTAAATCGGCATTGTGCCTTTTGTATTTAATTCCGATGCAATTTCTGTGTTTCATCGTCAATAAAAAGGTCAGAGGAATACAGTAAACCTAAAGTGAAGCTTCGGAATCTATAACTATTGTCACAGGAATGGTTCAAAACATGGACAGTAAGAAGAGTCAGGTTTCTTGTACTTATGTCGGCATTGTGCCTTTTGTATTTAATTCTGATGCAATTTCTGTGCTTCATCGCCAATACGAAGGTCGAAGGGATACAGTAAAGCTGAAGTGAAGCATCGGAATCTATAACTAGTGTCACAGGAATGGTTCAAATCTTAGACAGTAAGAAGAGTCAGTTTTCATGTACTTAAATCGGCATTGTGCCTTTTGTATTTAATTCCGATGCAATTTCTGTGTTTCATCGTCAATAAGAAGGTCACAGGAATACAGTAAACCTTATGTGGAGCATCGGAATCTATAACTAGTGTCACAGGAATGGTTCAAAACATAGACAGTAAAAAGTGTCAGTTTTCTTGTACTTAAGTCGGCATTGTGCCTTTTGTATTTAATTCCGATGCAATTTCTGTGTTTCATCGTCCTTAAGTAGGTCAGAGGAATACAGTAAACCTGAAGTCAAGCATCGGAATCTATAACTAGTGTCACAGGAATGGTTCAAAGCATGGAGAGTAAGAAGAGTCAGTTATCTTGTACTTAAGTCGGCATTGTGCCCTTTGTATTTAATTCCGTTGCAATTTCTGTGTTTCATCGTCATTAAGAAGGACAGAGGGACACAGTAAACCTGAAGTGAAGCATCAGAATCTATAACTAGTGTCACAGGAATGGTTGAAAACATAGACAGTAAGAATTGTCAGTTTTCTTGTACTTAAGTCGGCGTTGTGCCTTTTGTGATTAATTCCGATGCAATTTCTGTGTTTCATCGTCTATAATAAGGTCAGAGGGATGCAGTAAACCTGAAGTGAAGCATCGGAATCAATAACTAGTGTCACAGGAATGGTTCAAACATAGACAGTAACAAGAGTCAGTTTTCTTGTACTTAAGTTGGCATTGTGCCTTTTGTATTTAATTCCAATGCAATTTCTGTGTTTCATGGTCAATAAGAAGGTCAGAGGGATACAGTAAACATGAAGTTAAGCATCGGAATCTATCATTAGTGTCACATCAATGGTTCAAATCATAGAGAGTAAGAAGAGGCAGTTTTCTTGTACTTAAGTCGGCATTGTGCCATTTGTATTTAATTCCGATGCAAATTCTGTGTTTCATCGTCAATAAGAAGGTCAGAGGGATACAGTAAACCTGAAGTGAAGCATCGGAATCTATAACTAGTGTCACAGGAATGGTTCAAAACATAGACAGTAAGAAGAGTCAGTTTTCTTGTACTTAAGTCGGCATTGTGCCCTTTGTATTTAATTCCGTTGCAATTTCTGTGTTTCATCGTCAATAAGAAGGTCCGAGGGACACAGTAAACCTGAAGTGTAGCATCGGAATCTATAACTAGTGTCACATGAATGGTTCAAAACATAGAGAGTAAGAAGAGTCAGTTTTCTTGTACTTAAGTCGGCATTGTGCCTTTTGTATTTAATTCCGATGCAATTTCTGTATTTAATCGTCAATAAGAAGGTCAGAGGGATACAATAAACCTGAAGTGAAGCATCGGAATCTGTAACTAGTGTCACAGGAATGGTTCAAAACATAGACAGTAAGAAGAGTCAGTTTTCTTGTACTTAAGTCGGCATTGTGCCTTTTGTATTTAATTCCAATGAAATTTTTGTGTTTCATCGTCAATAAGAAGGTCAGAGGGATACAGTAAACCTGAAGTGAAGCATCAGAATCTATAACTAGTGTCACAGGAATGGTTCAAAACATAGACAGTAAGAAGAGTCAGTTTTCTTGTTCTTAAGTCGGCGTTGTGCCTTTTGTGTTTAATTCAATTGCAATTTCTGTGTTTCATCGTCAATAAGAACGTCAGAGGGATACAGTGTACCTGAAGTGAAGCATTTGAATCTATAACTAGTGTCACAGGAATGGTTCAAATCATAGACAGTAAGAAGAGTCAGTTTTCATGTACTTAAGTCGGCATTGTGCCTTTTGTAATTAATTCCGATGCAATATCAGTGTTTCATGGTCAATTAGAACTTCAGAGGGATACAGTGAACCTAAAGTGAAGCATCGGAATCTATAACTAGTGTCACAGGAATGGCTCAAAACATAGACAGTAAGAAGAGTCGTTTTCTTGTATTTAAGTCGGCATTGTGCCTTTTATATTTAATTCCGATTCAATTTGTGTGTTTCATCGTCAATAAGAAGGTCAGAGGAATACAGTAAACCTGAAGTGAAGAATCGAAATCTATAACTTGTGTCACAGGAACGGTTCAAATCATAGACAGTAAGAAGTGACAGTTTTCTTGTACTTAAGTCGTCATTGTGTCATTTGTATTTAATTCCGATGCAATATCTGTGTTTCATCGTCTATAAGAAGGTCAGAGGGATACAGTAAACCTGAAGTGAAGCATCGGAATCTATACCTAGTGTCACAGGAGTGGTTCAACACATAGACTGTAAGAAGAGTCAGTTTTCTTGTACTTAAGTCGGCATTGTGCCTTTTGTATTTAACTCCGATGCAATTTCTGTGTTTCATCGTCAATAAGAAGGTCAGAGGGATACAGTAAACCTGAAGTGAAGCATCGGAATCTATAACTAGTGTCACAGGAATGGTTCAAAACATAGACAGTAAGATGAGTCTGTTTTCTTGTACTTCAGTCGGCATTGTGCCTTTTGTATTTAATTCCGATGCAATTTCTGTGTTTCACCGTCAATAAGAAGGTCAGAGGGATACAGTAAACCTGAAGTGAAGCATCGGAATTAATAAGTAGTGTTACAGGAATGGATCAAACATAGACCGTAAGATGAGTCAGTTTTCTTGTACTTAAGTCGGCATTGTGCCTTTTGTATTTAATTAGGATGCAATATCTGTGTTTCATCGTCAAAAAGAAGGTCAGAGGGATACAGTAAACCTGAAGTGAAGCATCGGAATCTATCATTAGTGTCACATCAATGGTTCAAAACATAGAGAGTTAGAAGAGTCAGTTTTCTTGTACTTAAGGCGGTATTGTGACTTTTGTATTTAATTCCGATTCAATTTCTGAGTTTCATCGTCAATAAGAAGGTCAGAGTGATACAGTAAACCTGAAGTGAAGCATCGGAATCTATAACTAGTGTCACAGGAATGGTTCAAAACAAAGATAGTAAGAAGTGTCTGTTTACTTGTACTTAAGTCGGCATTGTGCCTTTTGTATTTAATTCCGATACAATTTCTGTGTTTCATCGTCAATAAAAAGGTCAGAGGAATACAGTAAACCTGAAGTGAAGCATCGGAATCTATAACTAGTGTCACTTGACTGGTTCAAAACATAGAGAGTAAGAAGAGTCAGTTTTCTTGTACTTAAGTCAGCATTGTGCATTTTGCATTTAAATCCGATGCAATTTCTGTGTTTCATCGTCAATAAGATGGTCAGAGGGATACAGTAAACTTGAAGTGAAGCATCGGAATCTGTAACTAGTGTCACAAGAACGGTTCAAAGCATTGACAGTATGAAGAGTCAGTTTTCTTGTACTTAAGTCGGCATTGTGCCTTTTGTATTTCATTCCGTTGCAATTTCTGTGTTTCATCGTCAATAAGAAGGTCAGAGGGATACAGTAAACATGAAGTGAAGCATCGGAATCTATAACTAGTGTCACAAGAATGGCTCAAAGCATAGACAGTAAGAAGAGTCAGTTTTCTTGTACTTAAGTCGGCATTGTGCCTTTTGTATTTAATTCCGATGCAATTTCTGTGTTTCATCGTTAATAAGTAGGTCAGAGGGATACAGTAAACCTGAAGTGAAGCTTCGGAATCTATAACTAGTGTCACAGGAATGGTTCAATACATAGACAGTAATAAGAGTCAGTTTTCTTGTACTTATGTCGGCATTGTGCCTTTTGTATTTAATTCTGATGCAATTTTTGTGTTTCATCGTCAATACGAAGGTCAGAGGGATACAGTAAAGCTGAAGTGAAGCATCGTAATCTATCATTAGTGTCACATCAATGGTTCAAAACACAGAATGTAAGAAGAGGCAGTTTTCTTGTACTTAAGTCGGCATTGTGCCATTTGTATTTAATTCCGATGCAAATTCTGTGTTTCATCGTCAATAAGAAGGTCAGAGGGATACAGTAAACCTGAAGTGAAGCATCGGAATCTATAACTAGTGTCACAGGAATGGTTCAAAACATAGACAGTAAGAAGTTTCAGTTTTCTTGTACTTAAGTCGGCATTGTGCCTTTTGTATTTAATTCCGATGTAATTTCTGTGTTTCATCGTCTATAAGTAGGTCTGAGGGATACAGTAAACCTGAAGTAAAGCATCGGAACCTATAACTAGTGTCACAGGAATAGTTCAAAACATAGAGAGTAAGAAGAGTCAGTTTTCTTGTACTTAAGTCGGCATTGTGCCTTTTGTATTTAACTCCGATGCAATTTCTGTGTTTCATCGTCAATAAGAAGGTCAGAGGGATACAGTAAACCTGAAGTGAAGCATCGGAATCTATAACTAGTGTCACAGGAATGGTTCAAAACATAGACAGTAAGATGAGTCTGTTTTCTTGTACTTCAGTCGGCATTGTGCCTTTTGTATTTAATTCCGATGCAATTTCTGTGTTTCACCGTCAATAAGAAGGTCAGAGGGATACAGTAAACCTGAAGTGAAGCATCGGAATTAATAAGTAGTGTTACAGGAATGGATCAAACATAGACCGTAAGATGAGTCAGTTTTCTTGTACTTAAGTCGGCATTGTGCCTTTTGTATTTAATTAGGATGCAATATCTGTGTTTCATCGTCAAAAAGAAGGTCAGAGGGATACAGTAAACCTGAAGTGAAGCATCGGAATCTATCATTAGTGTCACATCAATGGTTCAAAACATAGAGAGTTAGAAGAGTCAGTTTTCTTGTACTTAAGGCGGCATTGTGACTTTTGTATTTAATTCCGATTCAATTTCTGAGTTTCATCGTCAATAAGAAGGTCAGAGTGATACAGTAAACCTGAAGTGAAGCATCGGAATCTATAACTAGTGTCACAGGAATGGTTCAAAACAATTATAGTAAGAAGTGTCTGTTTACTTGTACTTAAGTCGGCATTGTGCCTTTTGTATTTAATTCCGATACAATTTCTGTGTTTCATCGTCAATAAAAAGGTCAGAGGAATACAGTAAACCTGAAGTGAAGCATCGGAATCTATAACTAGTGTCACTTGACTGGTTCAAAACATAGAGAGTAAGAAGAGTCAGTTTTCTTGTACTTAAGTCAGCATTGTGCATTTTGCATTTAAATCCGATGCAATTTCTGTGTTTCATCGTCAATAAGATGGTCAGAGGGATACAGTAAACTTGAAGTGAAGCATCGGAATCTGTAACTAGTGTCACAAGAACGGTTCAAAGCATTGACAGTATGAAGAGTCAGTTTTCTTGTACTTAAGTCGGCATTGTGCCTTTTGTATTTCATTCCGTTGCAATTTCTGTGTTTCATCGTCAATAAGAAGGTCAGAGGGATACAGTAAACATGAAGTGAAGCATCGGAATCTATAACTAGTGTCACAAGAATGGCTCAAAGCATAGACAGTAAGAAGAGTCAGTTTTCTTGTACTTAAGTCGGCATTGTGCCTTTTGTATTTAATTCCGATGCAATTTCTGTGTTTCATCGTTAATAAGTAGGTCAGAGGGATACAGTAAACCTGAAGTGAAGCTTCGGAATCTATAACTAGTGTCACAGGAATGGTTCAATACATAGACAGTAATAAGAGTCAGTTTTCTTGTACTTATGTCGGCATTGTGCCTTTTGTATTTAATTCTGATGCAATTTTTGTGTTTCATCGTCAATACGAAGGTCAGAGGGATACAGTAAAGCTGAAGTGAAGCATCGTAATCTATCATTAGTGTCACATCAATGGTTCAAAACACAGAATGTAAGAAGAGGCAGTTTTCTTGTACTTAAGTCGGCATTGTGCCATTTGTATTTAATTCCGATGCAAATTCTGTGTTTCATCGTCAATAAGAAGGTCAGAGGGATACAGTAAACCTGAAGTGAAGCATCGGAATCTATAACTAGTGTCACAGGAATGGTTCAAAACATAGACAGTAAGAAGTGTCAGTTTTCTTGTACTTAAGTCGGCATTGTGCCTTTTGTATTTAATTCCGATGTAATTTCTGTGTTTCATCGTCTATAAGTAGGTCAGAGGGATACAGTAAACCTGAAGTAAAGCATCGGAACCTATAACTAGTGTCACAGGAATAGTTCAAAACATAGAGAGTAAGAAGAGTCAGTTTTCTTGTACTTAAGTCGGCATTGTGCCCTTTGTATTTCATTCCGTTGCAATTTCTGTCTTTCATCGTCAATAAGAAGGTCAGAGGGATACAGTAAACCTGAAGTGAAGCATCGGAACCTATAACTAGTGTCACAGATATGGTTCAAAACATAGACAGTAAGAAGTGTCAGTTTTCTTGTACTTAAGTCGGCATTGTGCCTTTTGTATTTAATTCCGATGCAATTTCTGTGTTTCACCGTCAATAAGAAGGTCAGAGGGATACAGTAAACCTGAAGTGAAGCATCGGAATTAATAAGTAGTGTTACAGGAATGGATCAAACATAGACCGTAAGATGAGTCAGTTTTCTTGTACTTAAGTCGGCATTGTGCCTTTTGTATTTAATTAGGATGCAATATCTGTGTTTCATCGTCAAAAAGAAGGTCAGAGGGATACAGTAAACCTGAAGTGAAGCATCGGAATCTGTCATTAGTGTCACATCAATGGTTCAAAACATAGAGAGTTAGAAGAGTCAGTTTTCTTGTACTTAAGGCGGCATTGTGACTTTTGTATTTAATTCCGATTCAATTTCTGAGTTTCATCGTCAATAAGAAGGTCAGAGTGATACAGTAAACCTGAAGTGAAGCATCGGAATCTATAACTAGTGTCACAGGAATGGTTCAAAACAAAGATAGTAAGAAGTGTCTGTTTACTTGTACTTAAGTCGGCATTGTGCCTTTTGTATTTAATTCCGATACAATTTCTGTGTTTCATCGTCAATAAAAAGGTCAGAGGAATACAGTAAACCTGAAGTGAAGCATCGGAATCTATAACTAGTGTCACTTGACTGGTTCAAAACATAGAGAGTAAGAAGAGTCAGTTTTCTTGTACTTAAGTCAGCATTGTGCATTTTGCATTTAAATCCGATGCAATTTCTGTGTTTCATCGTCAATAAGATGGTCAGAGGGATACAGTAAACTTGAAGTGAAGCATCGGAATCTGTAACTAGTGTCACAAGAACGGTTCAAAGCATTGACAGTATGAAGAGTCAGTTTTCTTGTACTTAAGTCGGCATTGTGCCTTTTGTATTTCATTCCGTTGCAATTTCTGTGTTTCATCGTCAATAAGAAGGTCAGAGGGATACAGTAAACATGAAGTGAAGCATCGGAATCTATAACTAGTGTCACAAGAATGGCTCAAAGCATAGACAGTAAGAAGAGTCAGTTTTCTTGTACTTAAGTCGGCATTGTGCCTTTTGTATTTAATTTTGATGCAATTTCTGTGTTTCATCGTTAATAAGTAGGTCAGAGGGATACAGTAAACCTGAAGTGAAGCTTCGGAATCTATAACTAGTGTCACAGGAATGGTTCAATACATAGACAGTAATAAGAGTCAGTTTTCTTGTACTTATGTCGGCATTGTGCCTTTTGTATTTAATTCTGATGCAATTTTTGTGTTTCATCGTCAATACGAAGGTCAGAGGGATACAGTAAAGCTGAAGTGAAGCATCGTAATCTATCATTAGTGTCACATCAATGGTTCAAAACACAGAATGTAAGAAGAGGCAGTTTTCTTGTACTTAAGTCGGCATTGTGCCATTTGTATTTAATTCCGATGCAAATTCTGTGTTTCATCGTCAATAAGAAGGTCAGAGGGATACAGTAAACCTGAAGTGAAGCATCGGAATCTATAACTAGTGTCACAGGAATGGTTCAAAACATAGACAGTAAGAAGTGTCAGTTTTCTTGTACTTAAGTCGGCATTGTGCCTTTTGTATTTAATTCCGATGTAATTTCTGTAATTCATCGTCTATAAGTAGGTCAGAGGGATACAGTAAACCTGAAGTAAAGCATCGGAACCTATAACTAGTGTCACAGGAATAGTTCAAAACATAGAGAGTAAGAAGAGTCAGTTTTCTTGTACTTAAGTCGGCATTGTGCCCTTTGTATTTCATTCCGTTGCAATTTCTGTCTTTCATCGTCAATAAGAAGGTCAGAGGGATACAGTAAACCTGAAGTGAAGCATCGGAACCTATAACTAGTGTCACAGATATGGTTCAAAACATAGACAGTAAGAAGTGTCAGTTTTCTTGTACTTAAGTCGGCATTGTGCCTTTTGTATTTAATTCCGATGCAATTTCTGTGTTTCATCGTCAATAATAAGGTCAGAGGGATGCAGTAAACCTGAAGTGAAGCATCGGAATCAATAATTAATGTCACAGGAATGGTTCAAACATAGACAGTAAGAAGAGTCAGTTTTCTTGTACTTAAGTCGGCATTGTGCCTTTTGTTTTTAATTCCGATGCAATTTCTGTGTCTCATCGTCAATAAGAAGGTCAGAGGGATACAGTAAACCTGAAGTGAAGCATCGGAATCTACAACTAGGGTCACATGAATGGTTCAAATATAGACAGTAAGAAGAGTCAGTTTCCTTGTACATAAGTCAGCATTGTGCCCTTTGTATTAAATTCCGATGCAATTTCTGTATTTCATCGTCAATAAGAAGGTCTGATGGATACAGTAAACCTGAAGTGAAGCATCGGAAGAAATAACTAGTGCCACATGAATCGTCCAAAACATAGACAGGAAGAAGAGTCAGTTTTCTTGTACTTAAGTCGGCATTGTGCCTTTTGTATTTAATTTCGATGCAATTTCTGTGTTTCATCAACAATAAGAAGGTCAGAGCGATACAGTAAACCTGAAGTGAAGCATCGGAGTCTATAACTAGTGTCACATGAATGGTTCAAACATAGACAGTAAAAAGAGGCAGTTTCCTTGTACTTAAGTCAGCAGTGTATCTTTTGTATTTAATTCCGATGCAATTTCTGTGTTTCATCGTCAATAAGGAGGTCAGAGGGATACAGTAAACCTGAAGTGAAGCATCGGAATCTATAACTAGTGTACCAGGAATGGTTCAAATCATAGACAGTAAGGAGAGTCAGTTTTCTTGTACTAAAGTCGGCGTTGTGCCTTTTGTATTTAATTCCAATGCAATTTCTGTGTTTCATCGTCAATAAGAACGTCAGAGGGATACAGTGAACCTGAAGTGAAGCATCGGAATCTATAACTAGTGTCACAGGAATGGTTCAAATCATAGACAGTAAGAAGAGTCAGTTCACTTGTACTTAAGTCGGCATTGTGCCTTTTGTATTTAATTCCGATGCAATTTCTGTGTTTCATCGTCAATAAGAAGGTCGGAGGGATACAGTAAACCTGAAGTGAAGCATCGGAATCTGTAACTAGAGTCACAGGAATGGTTCAAGTCATAGACAGTAAGAAGAGTCAGTTTTCTAGTACTTAAGTCGGCATTGTGCCTTTTGTATTTGATTCCGATGCAATATCTTTGTTTCATCGTCAATAAGAAGGTCCGAGGGATACAGTAAACCTGAACTGAAGCATCGGAATCTATAACTACTGTCACAGGAATGGTTCAATACATAGACAGAAAGAAGAGTCAGTTTTCTTGTACTTATGTCGGCATTGTGCCTTTTGTATTTCATTCCGATGCAATTTCGGTGTAACATCGTCAATAAGATGGTCAGAGGGATACAGTAAAGCTGAAGTGAAGCATCGGAATCTGTAACTAGTGTCACAAGAACGGTTCAAAGCATTGACAGTATGAAGAGTCAGTTTTCTTGTACTTAAGTCGGCATTGTGCCTTTTTTATTTCATTCCGTTGCAATTTCTGTGTTTCATCGTCAATAAGAAGGTCAGAGGGATACAGTAAACATGAAGTGAAGCATCGGAATCTATAACTAGTGTCACAGGAATGGTTCAAAGCCTAGACAGTAAGAAGAGTCAGTTTTCTTGTACTTAAGTCGGCATTGTGCCTTTTGTATTTAATTCCGATGCAATTTCTGTGTTTCATCGTTAATAAGTAGGTCAGAGGGATACAGTAAACCTGAAGTGAAGCTTCGGAATCTATAACTAGTGTCACAGGAATGGTTCAAAACATAGACAGTAATAAGAGTCAGTTTTCTTGTACTTATGTCGGCATGGTGCCTTTTGTATTTAATTCTGATGCAATTTTTGTGTTTCATCGTCAATACGAAGGTCAGAGGGATACAGTAAAGCTGAAGTGAAGCATCGTAATCTATCATTAGTGTCACATCAATGGTTCAAAACACAGAGAGTAGGAAGAGGCAGTTTTCTTGTTCTTAAGTCGGCATTGTGCCATTTGCATTTAATTCCGATGCAAATTCTGTGTTTCATCGTCAGTAAGAAGGTCAGAGGGATACAGTAAACCTGAAGTGAAGCATCGGAATCTATAACTAGTGTCACAGGAATGGTTCAAAACATAGACAGTAAGAAGTGTCAGTTTTCTTGTACGTAAGTCGGCATTGTGCCTTTTGTATTTAATTCCGATGTAATTTCTGTGTTTCATCGTCTATAAGTAGGTCAGAGGGATACAGTAAACCTGAAGTAAAGCATCAGAACCTATAACTAGTGTCACAGGAATAGTTCAAAACATAGAGAGTAAGAAGAGTCAGTTTTCTTTTACTTAAGTCGGCATTGTGCCCTTTGTATTTCATTCCGTTACAATTTCTGTCTTTCATCGTCAATAAGAAGGTCAGAGGGATACAGTAAACCTGAAGTGAAGCATCGGAACCTATAACTAGTGTCGCAGATATGGTTCAAAACATAGACAGTAAGAAGTGTCAGTTTTCTTGTACTTAAGTCGTTATTGTGCCTTTTGTATTTAATTCCGATGCAATTTCTGTGTTTCATCGTCAATAATAAGGTCAGAGGGATGCAGTAAACCTGAAGTGAAGCATCGGAATCAATAATTAATGTCACAGGAATGGTTCAAACATAGACAGTAAGAAGAGTCAGTTTTCTTGTACTTAAGTTGGCATTGTGCCTTTTGTAATTAATTCCGATGCAATTTCTGTGTTTCATCGTCAATAAGAAGGTCAGAGGGATACAGTAAACCTGAAGTGAAGCATCGGAATCTATAACTAGTGTCACAGGAAAGGTTCAAACATAGACAGTAAGAAGAGTCAGTTTTCTTGTACTTAAGTCGGGGTTGTGCGTTTTGTATTTAATTCAATTGCAATTTCTGTGTTTCATCGTCAATAAGAACGTCAGAGGGATACAGTGTACCTGAAGTGAAGCATTGGAATCTATAACTAGTCTCACAGGAATGGTTCAAATCATAGGCAGTAAGAAAAGTCAGTTTTCATGTACTTAAGTCGGCATTGTGCCTTTTGTATTTATTCCGATGCAATTTGAGTGTTTCATCGTCAATAACAAATTCAGAGGGATACAGTGAACCTGAAGTGAAGCATCGGAATCTATAACTAGTGTCACAGGATTGGTTCAAAGCATAGACAGTAAGAAGAGTCAGTTTTCTTGTACTTAAGTCGGCATTATGCCTTTTGTATTTAATTCCGTTGCAATTTCTGTGCTTCATCGTCAATAAGAAGGTCAGAGGGATACAGTAAACCTGAAGTGAAGCATCGGAATCTATACCTAGTGTCACAGGAATGGTTCAACATATAGACTGTAAGAAGAGTCAGTTTTCTTGTACTTAAGTCGGCATTGTGCCTTTTGTATTTAACTCCGATGCAATTTCTGTGTTTCATCGTCAATAAGAAGGTCAGAGGGATACAGTAAACCTGAAGTGAAGCATCGGAATCTATAACTAGTGTCACAGGAATGGTTCAAAACATAGACAGTAAGATGAGTCTGTTTTCTTGTACTTCAGTCGGCATTGTGCCTTTTGTATTTAATTCCGATGCAATTTCTGTGTTTCACCGTCAATAAGAAGGTCAGAGGGATACAGTAAACCTGAAGTGAAGCATCGGAATTAATAAGTAGTGTTACAGGAATGGATCAAACATAGACCGTAAGATGAGTCAGTTTTCTTGTACTTAAGTCGGCATTGTGCCTTTTGTATTTAATTAGGATGCAATATCTGTGTTTTATCGTCAAAAAGAAGGTCAGAGGGATACAGTAAACCTGAAGTGAAGCATCGGAATCTATCATTAGTGTCACATCAATGGTTCAAAACATAGAGAGTTAGAAGAGTCAGTTTTCTTGTACTTAAGGCGGCATTGTGACTTTTGTATTTAATTCCGATTCAATTTCTGAGTTTCATCGTCAATAAGAAGGTCAGAGTGAAGCATCGGAATCTATAACTAGTGTCACAGGAATGGTTCAAAACAAAGATAGTAAGAAGTGTCTGTTTACTTGTACTTAAGTCGGCATTGTGCCTTTTGTATTTAATTCCGATACAATTTCTGTGTTTCATCGTCAATAAAAAGGTCAGAGGAATACAGTAAACCTGAAGTGAAGCATCGGAATCTATAACTAGTGTCACTTGACTGGTTCAAAACATAGAGAGTAAGAAGAGTCAGTTTTCTTGTACTTAAGTCAGCATTGTGCATTTTGCATTTAAATCCGATGCAATTTCTGTGTTTCATCGTCAATAAGATGGTCAGAGGGATACAGTAAACTTGAAGTGAAGCATCGGAATCTGTAACTAGTGTCACAAGAACGGTTCAAAGCATTGACAGTATGAAGAGTCAGTTTTCTTGTACTTAAGTCGGCATTGTGCCTTTTGTATTTCATTCCGTTGCAATTTCTGTGTTTCATCGTCAATAAGAAGGTCGGAGGGATACAGTAAACATGAAGTGAAGCATCGGAATCTATAACTAGTGTCACAAGAATGGCTCAAAGCATAGACAGTAAGAAGAGTCAGTTTTCTTGTACTTAAGTCGGCATTGTGCCTTTTGTATTTAATTCCGATGCAATTTCTGTGTTTCATCGTTAATAAGTAGGTCAGAGGGATACAGTAAACCTGAAGTGAAGCTTCGGAATCTATAACTAGTGTCACAGGAATGGTTCAATACATAGACAGTAATAAGAGTCAGTTTTCTTGTACTTATGTCGGCATTGTGCCTTTTGTATTTAATTCTGATGCAATTTTTGTGTTTCATCGTCAATACGAAGGTCAGAGGGATACAGTAAAGCTGAAGTGAAGCATCGTAATCTATCATTAGTGTCACATCAATGGTTCAAAACACAGAATGTAAGAAGAGGCAGTTTTCTTTTACTTAAGTCGGCATTGTGCCATTTGTATTTAATTCCGATGCAAATTCTGTGTTTCATCGTCAATAAGAAGGTCAGAGGGATACAGTAAACCTGAAGTGAAGCATCGGAATCTATAACTAGTGTCACAGGAATGGTTCAAAACATAGACAGTAAGAAGTGTCAGTTTTCTTGTACTTAAGTCGGCATTGTGCCTTTTGTATTTAATTCCGATGTAATTTCTGTGTTTCATCGTCTATAAGTAGGTCAGAGGGATACAGTAAACCTGAAGTAAAGCATCGGAACCTATAACTAGTGTCACAGGAATAGTTCAAAACATAGAGAGTAAGAAGAGTCAGTTTTCTTGTACTTAAGTCGGCATTGTGCCCTTTGTATTTCATTCCGTTGCAATTTCTGTCTTTCATCGTCAATAAGAAGGTCAGAGGGATACAGTAAACCTGAAGTGAAGCATCGGAACCTATAACTAGTGTCACAGATATGGTTCAAAACATAGACAGTAAGAAGTGTCAGTTTTCTTGTACTTAAGTCGGCATTGTGCCTTTTGTATTTAATTCGGATGCAATTTCTGTGTTT
The DNA here is from genome assembly GCF_023864345.2 of Schistocerca serialis cubense. Lineage (NCBI taxonomy): Eukaryota > Metazoa > Arthropoda > Insecta > Orthoptera > Acrididae > Schistocerca > Schistocerca serialis. Next base: position 8,607,351 of record NW_026047617.1, read on the forward strand.
CATCGTCAATAATAAGGTCAGAGGGATGCAGTAAACCTGAAGTGAAGCTTCGGAATCAATAATTAATGTCACAGGAATGGTTCAAACATAGACAGTAAGAAGAGTCAGTTTTCTTGTACTTAAGTCGGCATTGTGACTTTTGTTTTTAATTCCGATGCAATTTCTGTGTCTCATCGTCAATAAGAAGGTCAGAGGGATACAGTAAACCTGAAGTGAAGCATCGGAATCTATAACTAGGGTCACATGAATGGTTCAAATATAGACAGTAAGAAGAGTCAGTTTCCTTGTACATAAGTCAGCATTGTGCCCTTTGTATTAAATTCCGATGCAATTTCTGTATTTCATCGTCAATAAGAAGGTCTGATGGATACAGTAAACCTGAAGTGAAGCATCGGAAGAAATAACTAGTGCCACATGAATCGTCCAAAACATAGACAGGAAGAAGAGTCAGTTTTCTTGTACTTAAGTCGGCATTGTGCCTTTTGTATTTAATTTCGATGCAATTTCTGTGTTTCATCAACAATAAGAAGGTCAGAGCGATACAGTAAACCTGAAGTGAAGCATCGGAGTCTATAACTAGTGTCACATGAATGGTTCAAACATAGACAGTAAAAAGAGGCAGTTTCCTTGTACTTAAGTCAGCAGTGTATCTTTTGTATTTAATTCCGATGCAATTTCTGTGTTTCATCGTCAATAAGGAGGTCAGAGGGATACAGTAAACCTGAAGTGAAGCATCGGAATCTATAACTAGTGTACCAGGAATGGTTCAAATCATAGACAGTAAGGAGAGTCAGTTTTCTTGTACTAAAGTCGGCGTTGTGCCTTTTGTATTTAATTCCAATGCAATTTCTGTGTTTCATCGTCAATAAGAACGTCAGAGGGATACAGTGAACCTGAAGTGAAGCATCGGAATCTATAACTAGTGTCACAGGAATGGTTCAAATCATAGACAGTAAGAAGAGTCAGTTCACTTGTACTTAAGTCGGCATTGTGCCTTTTGTATTTAATTCCGATGCAATTTCTGTGTTTCATCGTCAATAAGAAGGTCGGAGGGATACAGTAAACCTGAAGTGAAGCATCGGAATCTGTAACTAGTGTCACAGGAATGGTTCAAGTCATAGACAGTAAGAAGAGTCAGTTTTCTAGTACTTAAGTCGGCATTGTGCCTTTTGTATTTGATTCCGATGCAATATCTTTGTTTCATCGTCAATAAGAAGGTCCGAGGGATACAGTAAACCTGAACTGAAGCATCGGAATCTGTAACTACTGTCACAGGAATGGTTCAAAACATAGACAGAAAGAAGAGTCAGTTTTCTTGTACTTATGTCGGCATTGTGCCTTTTGTATTTCATTCCGATGCAATTTCGGTGTTTCATCGTCAATAAGATGGTCAGAGGGATACAGTAAAGCTGAAGTGATGCATCGGAATCTGTAACTAGTGTCACAAGAACGGTTCAAAGCATTGACAGTATGAAGAGTCAGTTTTCTTGTACTTAAGTCGGCATTGTGCCTTTTGTATTTCATTCCGTTGCAATTTCTGTGTTTCATCGTCAATAAGAAGGTCAGAGGGATACAGTAAACATGAAGTGAAGCATCGGAATCTATAACTAGTGTCACAAGAATGGCTCAAAGCATAGACAGTAAGAAGAGTCAGTTTTCTTGTACTTAAGTCGGCATTGTGCCTTTTGTATTTAATTCCGATGCAATTTCTGTGTTTCATCGTTAATAAGTAGGTCAGAGGGATACAGTAAACCTGAAGTGAAGCTTCGGAATCTATAACTAGTGTCACAGGAATGGTTCAATACATAGACAGTAATAAGAGTCAGTTTTCTTGTACTTATGTCGGCATTGTGCCTTTTGTATTTAATTCTGATGCAATTTTTGTGTTTCATCGTCAATACGAAGGTCAGAGGGATACAGTAAAGCTGAAGTGAAGCATCGTAATCTATCATTAGTGTCACATCAATGGTTCAAAACACAGAATGTAAGAAGAGGCAGTTTTCTTGTACTTAAGTCGGCATTGTGCCATTTGTATTTAATTCCGATGCAAATTCTGTGTTTCATCGTCAATAAGAAGGTCAGAGGGATACAGTAAACCTGAAGTGAAGCATCGGAATCTATAACTAGTGTCACAGGAATGGTTCAAAACATAGACAGTAAGAAGTGTCAGTTTTCTTGTACTTAAGTCGGCATTGTGCCTTTTGTATTTAATTCCGATGTAATTTCTGTGTTTCATCGTCTATAAGTAGGTCAGAGGGATACAGTAAACCTGAAGTAAAGCATCGGAACCTATAACTAGTGTCACAGGAATAGTTCAAAACATAGAGAGTAAGAAGAGTCAGTTTTCTTGTACTTAAGTCGGCATTGTGCCCTTTGTATTTCATTCCGTTGCAATTTCTGTCTTTCATCGTCAATAAGAAGGTCAGAGGGATACAGTAAACCTGAAGTGAAGCATCGGAACCTATAACTAGTGTCACAGATATGGTTCAAAACATAGACAGTAAGAAGTGTCAGTTTTCTTGTACTTAAGTCGGCATTGTGCCTTTTGTATTTAATTCCGATGCAATTTCTGTGTTTCACCGTCAATAAGAAGGTCAGAGGGATACAGTAAACCTGAAGTGAAGCATCGGAATTAATAAGTAGTGTTACAGGAATGGATCAAACATAGACCGTAAGATGAGTCAGTTTTCTTGTACTTATGTCGGCATGGTGCCTTTTGTACTTAATTCTGATGCAATTTTTGTGTTTCATCGTCAATACGAAGGTCAGAGGGATACAGTAAAGCTGAAGTGAAGCATCGTAATCTATCATTAGTGTCACATCAATGGTTCAAAACACAGAGAGTAAGAAGAGGCAGTTTTCTTGTTCTTAAGTCGGCATTGTGCCATTTGCATTTAATTCCGATGCAAATTCTGTGTTTCATCGTCAGTAAGAAGGTCAGAGGGATACAGTAAACCTGAAGTGAAGCATCGGAATCTATAACTAGTGTCACAGGAATGGTTCAAAACATAGACCGTAAGAAGTGTCAGTTTTCTTTTACGTACGTCGGCATTGTGCCTTTTGTATTTAATTCCGATGTAATTTCTGTGTTTCATCGTCTATAAGTAGGTCAGAGGAATACAGTAAACCTGAAGTAAAGCATCGGAACCTATAACTAGTGTCACAGGAATAGTTCAAAACATAGAGAGTAAGAAGAGTCAGTTTTCTTTTACTTAAGTCGGCATTGTGCCCTTTGTATTTCATTCCGTTACAATTTCTGTCTTTCATCGTCAATAAGAAGGTCAGAGGGATACAGTAAACCTGAAGTGAAGCATCGGAACCTATAACTAGTGTCGCAGATATGGTTCAAAACATAGACAGTAAGAAGTGTCAGTTTTCTTGTACTTAAGTCGTTATTGTGCCTTTTGTATTTAATTCCGATGCAATTTCTGTGTTTCATCGTCAATAATAAGGTCAGAGGGATGCAGTAAACCTGAAGTGAAGCATCGGAATCAATAATTAATGTCACAGGAATGGTTCAAACATAGACAGTTAGAAGAGTCAGTTTTCTTGTACTTAAGTTGGCATTGTGCCTTTTGTAATTAATTCCGATGCAATTTCTGTGTTTCATCGTCAATAAGAAGGTCAGAGGGATACAGTAAACCTGAAGTGAAGCATCGGAATCTATAACTAGTGTCACAGGAAAGGTTCAAACATAGACAGTAAGAAGAGTCAGTTTTCTTGTACTTAAGTCGGGGTTGTGCGTTTTGTATTTAATTCAATTGCAATTTCTGTGTTTCATCGTCAATAAGAACGTCAGAGGGATACAGTGTACCTGAAGTGAAGCATTGGAATCTATAACTAGTCTCACAGGAATGGTTCAAATCATAGGCAGTAAGAAAAGTCAGTTTTCATGTACTTAAGTCGGCATTGTGCCTTTTGTATTTAATTCCGATGCAATTTGAGTGTTTCATCGTCAATAACAAATTCAGAGGGATACAGTGAACCTGAAGTGAAGCATCGGAATCTATAACTAGTGTCACAGGATTGGTTCAAAGCATAGACAGTAAGAAGAGTCAGTTTTCTTGTACTTAAGTCGGCATTATGCCTTTTGTATTTAATTCCGTTGCAATTTCTGTGCTTCATCGTCAATAAGAAGGTCAGAGGGATACAGTAAAAATGAAGTGAAGCATCGGAATCTATAACTAGTGTCACAGGAATGGTTCAAAACATGGACAGTAAGAAGAGTCAGTTCACTTGTACTTAAGTCGGCATTGTGCCTTTTGTATTTAATTCCGATGCAATTTCTGTGTTTCATTGTCAATAAGAAGGTCGGAGGGATACAGAAAACCGGAAGTGAAGCATCGGAATCTGTAACTAGTGTCACAGGAATGGTTCAAGTCATAGACAGTAAGAAGAGTCAGTTTTCTAGTACTTAAGTCGGCATTGTGCCTTTTTAATTTGATTCCGATGCAATATCTTTGTTTCATCGTCAATAAGAAGGTCCGAGGGATACAGTAAACCTGAAGTGAAGCATCGGAATCTATAACTAGTGTACCAGGAATGGTTCAATTCATAGACAGTAAGGAGAGTCAGTTTTCTTGTACTAAAGTCGGCGTTGTGCCTTTTGTATTTAATTCCAATGCAATTTCTGTGTCTCATCGTCAATAACAACGTCAGAGGGATACAGTGAACCTGAAGTGAAGCATCGGAATCTATAACTAGTGTCACAGGAATGGTTCAAATCATAGACAGTAAGAAGAGTCAGTTCACTTGTACTTAAGTCGGCATTGTGCCTTTTGTATTTAATTCCGATGCAATTTCTGTGTTTCATCGTCAATAAGAAGGTCGGAGGGATACAGTAAACCTGAAGTGAAGCATCGGAATCTGTAACTAGTGTCACAGGAATGGTTCAAGTCATAGACAGTAAGAAGAGTCAGTTTTCTAGTACTTAAGTCGGCATTGTGCCTTTTGTATTTGATTCCGATGCAATATCTTTGTTTCATCGTCAATAAGAAGGTCCGAGGGATACAGTAAACCTGAAGTGAAGCATCGGAATCTATAACTACTGTCACAGGAATGGTTCAAAACATAGACAGTAAGAGGAGTCAGTTTTCTTGTACTTATGTCGGCATTGTGCCTTTTGTATTTCATTCCGATGCAATTTCGGTGTTTCATCGTCAATAAGATGGTCAGAGGGATACAGTAAAGCTGAACTGAAGCATCGGAATCTGTAACTAGTGTCACAAGAACGGTTCAAAGCATTGACAGTATGAAGAGTCAGTTTTCTTGTACTTAAGTCGGCATTGTGCCTTTTGTATTTAATTCCGATGCAATTTCTGTGTTTCATCGTTAATAAGTAGGTCAGAGGGATACAGTAAACCTGAAGTGAAGCTTCGAAATCTATAACTAGTGTCACAGGAATGGTTCAAAACATAGACAGTAATAAGAGTCAGTTTTCTTGTACTTATGTCGGCATGGTGCCTTTTGTATTTAATTCTGATGCAATTTTTGTGTTTCATCGTCAATACGAAGGTCAGAGGGATACAGTAAAGCTGAAGTGAAGCATCGTAATCTATCTTTAGTGTCACATCAATGGTTCAAAACACAGAGAGTAAGAAGAGGCAGTTTTCTTGTTCTTAAGTCGGCATTGTGCCATTTGCATTTAATTCCGATGCAAATTCTGTGTTTCATCGTCAGTAAGAAGGTCAGAGGGATACAGTAAACCTGAAGTGAAGCATCGGAATCTATAACTAGTGTCACAGGAATGGTTCAAAACATAGACAGTAAGAAGTGTCAGTTTTCTTGTACGTAAGTCGGCATTGTGCCTTTTGTATTTAATTCCGATGTAATTTCTGTGTTTCATCGTCTATAAGTAGGTCAGAGGGATACAGTAAACCTGAAGTGAAGCATCGGAACCTATAACTAGTGTCGCAGATATGGTTCAAAACATAGACAGTAAGAAGTGTCAGTTTTCTTGTACTTAAGTCGTTATTGTGCCTTTTGTATTTAATTCCGATGCAATTTCTGTGTTTCATCGCCAATAATAAGGTCAGAGGGATGCAGTAAACCTGAAGTGAAGCATCGGAATCAATAATTAATGTCACAGGAATGGTTCAAACATAGACAGTAAGAAGAGTCAGTTTTCTTGTACTTAAGTTGGCATTGTGCCTTTTGTATTTAATTCCGATGCAATTTCTGTTTTTCATCGTCAATAAGAAGGTCAGAGGGATACAGTAAACCTGAAGTGAAGCATCGGAATCTATAACTAGTGTCACAGGAATGGTTCAAACATAGACAGTAAGAAGAGTCAGTTTTCTTGTACTTAAGTCGGGGTTGTGCGTTTTGTATTTAATTCAATTGCAATTTCTGTGTTTCATCGTCAATAAGAACGTCAGAGGGATACAGTGTACCTGAAGTGAAGCATTGGAATCTATAACTAGTCTCACAGGAATGGTTCAAATCATAGGCAGTAAGAAAAGTCAGTTTTCATGTACTTAAGGCGGCATTGTGCCTTTTGTATTTAATTCCGATGCAATTTGAGTGTTTCATCGTCAATAACAAATTCAGAGGGATACAGTGAACCTGAAGTGAAGCATCGGAATCTATAACTAGTGTCACAGGATTGGTTCAAAGCATAGACAGTAAGAAGAGTCAGTTTTCTTGTACTTAAGTCGGCATTATGCCTTTTGTATTTAATTCCGTTGCAATATCTGTGCTTCATCGTCAATAAGAACGTCAGAGGGATACAGTAAAAATGAAGTAAAGCATCGGAATCTATAACTAGTGTCACAGGAATGGTTCAAAACATGGACAGTAAGAAGAGTCAGTTCACTTGTACTTAAGTCGGCATTGTGCCTTTTGTATTTAATTCCGATGCAATTTCTGTGTTTCATTGTCAATAAGAAGGTCGGAGGGATACAGAAAACCTGAAGTGAAGCATCGGAATCTGTAACTAGTGTCACAGGAATGGTTCAAGTCATAGACATGAAGAAGAGTCAGTTTTCTAGTACTTAAGTCGGCATTGTGCCTTTTTAATTTGATTCCGATGCAATATCTTTGTTTCATCGTCAATAAGAAGGTCCGAGGGATACAGTAAACCTGAAGTGAAGCATCGGAATCTATAACTAGTGTACCAGGAATGGTTCAATTCATAGACAGTAAGGAGAGTCAGTTTTCTTGTACTAAAGTCGGCGTTGTGCCATTTGTATTTAATTCCAATGCAATTTCTGTATTTCATCGTCAATAAGAACGTCAGAGGGATACAGTGAACCTGAAGTGAATCATCGGAATCTATAACTAGTGTCACAGGAATGGTTCAAATCATAGACAGTAAGAAGAGTCAGTTCACTTGTACTTAAGTCGGCATTGTGCCTTTTGTATTTAATTCCGATGCAATTTCTGTGTTTCATCGTCAATAAGAAGGTCGGAGGGATACAGTAAACCTGAAGTGAAGCATCGGAATCTGTAACTAGTGTCACAGGAATGGTTCAAGTCATAGACAGTAAGAAGAGTCAGTTTTCTAGTACTTAAGTCGGCATTGTGCCTTTTGTATTTGATTCCGATGCAATATCTTTGTTTCATCGTCAATAAGAAGGTCCGAGGGATACAGTAAACCTGAAGTGAAGCATCGGAATCTATAACTACTGTCACAGGAATGGTTCAAAACATAGACAGTAAGAAGAGTCAGTTTTCTTGTACTTATGTCGGCATTGTGCCTTTTGTATTTCATTCCGATGCAATTTCGGTGTTTCATCGTCAATAAGATGGTCAGAGGGATACAGTAAAGCTGAACTGAAGCATCGGAATCTGTAACTAGTGTCACAAGAACGGTTCAAAGCATTGACAGTATGAAGAGTCAGTTTTCTTGTACTTAAGTCGGCATTGTGCCTTTTTTATTTCATTCCGTTGCAATATCTGTGTTTCATCGTCAATAAGAATGTCAGAGAGGTACAGTAAACATGAAGTGAAGCATCGGAATCTATAACTAGTGTCACAAGAATGGTTCAAAGCATAGACAGTAAGAAGAGTCAGTTTTCTTGTACTTAAGTCGGCATTGTGCCTTTTGTATTTAATTCCGATGCAATTTCTGTGTTTCATCGTTAATAAGTAGGTCAGAGGGATACAGTAAACCTGAAGTGAAGCTTCGGAATCTATAACTAGTGTCACAGGAATGGTTCAAAACATAGACAGTAATAAGAGTCAGTTTTCTTGTACTTATGTCGGCATGGTGACTTTTGTATTTAATTCTGATGCAATTTTTGTGTTTCATCGTAAATACGAAGGTCAGAGGGATACAGTAAAGCTGAAGTGAAGCATCGTAATCTATCATTAGTGTCACATCAATGGTTCAAAACACAGAGAGTAAGAAGAGGCAGTTTTCTTGTACTTAAGTCGGCATTGTGCCATTTGTATTTAACTCCGATGCAAATTCTGTGTTTCATCGTCAATAAGAAGGTCAGAGGGATACAGTAAACCTGAAGTGAAGCATCGGAACCTATAACTAGTGTCACATATATGGTTCAAAACATAGACAGTAAGAAGTGTCAGATTTCTTGTACTTAAGTCGGCATTGTGCCTTTTGTATTTAATTCCGATGCAATTTCTGTGTTTCATCGTCAATAATAAGGTCGGAGGGATGCAGTAAACCTGAAGTGAAGCACCTTAATCAATAATTAATTTCACAGGAATGGTTCAAACATAGACAGTAAGAAGAGTCAGTTTTCTTGTACTTAAGTTGGCATTGTGCCTTTTGTTTTTAATTCCGATGCAATTTCTGTGTCTCATCGTCAATAAGAAGGTAAGAGGGATACAGTAAACCTGAAGTGAAGCATCGGAATCTATAACTAGTGTCACATGAATGGTTCAAATATAGACAGTAAGAAGAGTCAGTTTCTTTGTACATAAGTCAGCATTGTGCCCTTTGTATTAAATTCCGATGCAATTTCTGTGTTTCATCGTCAATAAGAATGTCTGATGGATACAGTAAACCTGAAGTGAAGCATCGGAAGAAATTACTAGTGCCACATGAATCGTCCAAAACATAGACAGGAAGAAGAGTCAGTTTTCTTGTACTTAAGTCGGCATTGTGCCTTTTGTATTTAATTTCGATGCAATTCTGTGTTTCATCAACAATAAGAAGGTCAGAGCGATACAGTAAACCTGAAGTGAAGCATCGGAGTCTATATCTAGTGTCACATGAATGGTTCAAACATAGACAGTAAAAAGAGGCAGTTTCCTTGTACTTAAGTCGGCAGTGTGCCTTTTGTATTTAATTCCGATGCAATTTCTGTGTTTCATCTCCAATAAGGAGGTCCGAGGGATACAGTAAACCTGAAGTGAAGCATCGGATTCTATAACTAGTGTCACAGGAATGGTTCAAAACATAGACAGTAAGGAGAGTCAGTTTTCTTGTACTAAAGTCGGCGTTGTGCCTTTTGTATTTAATTCCAATGCAATTTCTGTGTTTCATCGTCAATAAGAACGTCAGAGGTATACAGTGAACCTGAGGTGAAGCATCGGAATCTATAACTACTGTCACAGGAATGGTTCAAAACATAGACAGTAAGAAGAGTCAGTTTTCTTGTACTTAAGTCGGCATTCTGCCTTTTGTATTTAATTCCGATGCAATATCTGTGTTTCATCGTCAATAACAAGGTCAGAGTGATACAGTAAACCTGAAGTGAAGCATCGGAATCTATAACTAGTGTCACACGAATGGTTCAAAACATAGACTGTAAGAAGAGTCAGTTTTCTAGTACTTAAGTCGGCATTGTGCCTTTTGTATTTAATTCCGATGCAATTTCTGTGTTTCATCGTCAACAAGAAGGTCAGAGGGATACAGTAAACCTGAAGTGAAGCAGCAGAATCTATAACTAGTGTCACAGGAATGGTTCAAAACATAGACAGAAAGAAGAATCAGTTTTCTTGTACTTAAGTCATCATTGTGCCTTTTGTATTTAATTCCGATGCAATTTCTGTGTTTCATCGTCAATAAGAAGGTCAGAGGGATACAGTAAACCTGAAGTGAAGCATTGGAATCTATAACTAGTGTCACAGGAATGGTTCAAAACTTAGACAGTAAGAAGACTCAGTTTTCTTGTACTTAAGTCGTCATTGTGCCTTCTGTATTTAATTCCGATGCAATTACTGTCTTTCATCGTCAATAAGAAGGTCAGAGGGATACAGTAAACCTGAAATGAAGCATCGGAAGAAATAACTAGTACCACATGAATCGTCCAAAACATAGACAGGAAGAAGAGTCAGTTTTCTTGTACTTAAGTCGTCATTGTGCCTTCTGTATGTAATTCAGATGCAATTACTGTCTTTCATCGTCAATAAGAAGGTCAGAGGGATACAGTAAACCGGAAATGAAGCATCGGAATCTATAACTAGTGTCACAGGAATGGTTCAAAACATAGACAGTAAGAAGAGTCAGTTTTCTTGTACTTAAGTCGGCATTGTGCCTTTTGTATTTAATTTCGATGCAATTTCTGTGTTTCATCAACAATAAGAAGGTCAGAGCGATACAGTAAACCTGAAGTGATGCATCGGAATCTATAACTAGTGTCACATGAATGGTTCAAACATAGACAGTAAAAAGAGGCAGTTTTCTTGTACTTAAGTCGGCAGTGTGCCTTTTGAATTTAATTCCGATGCAATTTCTGTGTTTCATCGTCAATAAGGAGGTCAGAGGGATACAGTAAACCAGAAGTGAAGCATCGGAATCTATAACTTGTGTCACAGGAATGGTTCAAAACATAGACAGTAAGAAGAGTCAGTTTTCTTGTACTAAAGTCGGCGTTGTGCCTTTTGTATTTAATTCCAATGCAATTTCTGTGTTTCATCGTCAATAAGAACGTCAGAGGGATACAGTGAACCTGAAGTGAAGCATCGGAATCTATAACTAGTGTCAGAGGAATGGTTCAAATCATAGACAGTAAGAAGAGGCAGTTCACTTGTACTTAAGTCGGCATTGTGCCTTTTGTATTAAAGTCCCATGCAATTTCTGTGTTTCATCGTCAATAAGAAGGTCAGAGGGATGTAGTAAACCTGAAGTGAAGCATCGGAATCTATAACTAGTGTCACAGGATTGGTTCAAAGCATAGACAGTAAGAAGAGTCAGTTTTCTTCTACTTAAGTCAGCATTGTGCCTTTTGTATTTAATTCCGTTGCAATTTCTGTGTTTCATCGTCAATAAGAAGGTCAGAGGGATACAGTAAAAATGAAGTGAAGCATCGGAATCTATAACTAGTGTCACAGGAATGGTTCAAAACATGGACAGTAAGAAGAGTCAGTTTTCTTGTACTTAAGTCGGCGTTGTGCCTTTTGTATTTAATTCCGATGCAATTTCTGTGTTTCATCGTCAATAAGAAGGTCAGCGGGATTCAGTAAACCTGAAGTGAAGCATCGGAATCTATAACTAGTGTCACAGGAATGGTTCAAAACATAGACACTAAGAAGAGTCAGTTTTCTTGTACTAAAGTTGGCATTGTGCCTTTTGTATTTAATACCGATGCCTTTTCTGTGTTTCATCGTCAATAAGAAGGTCAGAGGGATGCAGTAAACCTGAAGTGAAGCATCGGAATCTATAACTAGTGTCACAGGAATGGTTAAAATCATAGACAGTAAGAAGAGTCAGTTTTCTTGTACTTAAGTCGGCATTGTGCCTTTTGTTTTTAATTCCGTTGCAATTTCTGTGTCTCATCGTCAATAAGAAGGTCAGAGGGATACAGTAAACCTGAAGTGAAGCATCGGAATCTATAACTAGTGTCACATGAATGGTTCAAATATAGACAGTAAGAAGAGTCAGTTTTCTTGTACATAAGTCAGCATTGTGCCCTTTGTATTAAATTCCGATGCAATTTCTGTGTTTCATCGTCAATAAGAAGGTCTGATGGATACAGTAAACCTTAAATGAAGCATCGGAAGAAATAACTAGTGCCACATGAATTGTCCAAAACATAGACAGGAAGAAGAGTCAGTTTTCTTGTACTTAAGTCGTCATTGTGCCTTCTGTATTTAATTCAGATGCAATTACTGTCTTTCATCGTCAATAAGAAGGTCAGAGGGATACAGTAAACCTGAAATGAAGCATCGGAATCTATAACTAGTGTCACAGGAATGGTTCAAAACATAGACAGTAAGAAGAGTCAGTTTTCCTGTACTTAAGTCGGCATTGTGCCTTTTGTATTTAATTTCGATGCAATTTCTGTGTTTCATCAACAATAAGAAGGTCAGAGCGATACAGTAAACCTGAAGTGAAGCATCGGAGTCTATATCTAGTGTCACATGAATGGTTCAAACATAGACAGTGAAAAGAGGCAGTTTCCTTGTACTTAAGTCGGCAGTGTGCCTTTTGTATTTAATTCCGATGCAATTTCTGTGTTTCATCGTCAATAAGGAGGTCAGAGGGATACAGTAAACCTGAAGTGAAGCATCGGAATCTATAACTTGTGTCACAGGAATGGTTCAAAACATAGACACTAAGAAGAGTCAGTTTTTTTGTACTAAAGTCGGCGTTGTGCCAGTTGTATTTAATTCCAATGCAATTTCTGTGTTTCATCGTCAATACGAACGTCAGAGGGATACAGTGAACCTGAAGTGAAGCATCGGAATCTATAACTAGTGTCACAGGAATGGTTCAAATCATAGACAGTAAGAAGAGTCAGTTCTATTGTACTGAAGTCGGCATTGTGCTTTTGTATTTAATTCCGATGCAATTGCAGTGTTTCATCGTCAATAAGAAGGTCGGAGGGATACAGTAAACCTGAATTGAAGCATCGGAATCTGTAACTAATGTCACAGGAATGGTTCAAGTCATAGACAGTAAGAAAGAGTCAGTTTTCTTGTACTTAAGTCGGCATTCTGCCTTTTGTATTTAATTCCGATGCAATATCTGTGTTTCATCGTCAATAACAAGGTCCGAGGGATACAGTAAACCTAAAGTGAAGCATCGGAATCTATAACTAGTGTCACACAAATGGTTCAAAACATAGACTGTAAGAAGAGTCAGTTTTCTAGTACTTAAGTCGGCATTGTGCCTTTTGTATTTAACTCCGATGTAATTTCTGTGTTTCATCGTCAACAAGAAGGTCAGAGGGATACAGTAAACCTGAAGTGAAGCATCGGAATCTATAACTAGTGTCACAGGAATGACTCAAAACATAAACAGTAAGCGGAATATGTTTTCTTGTACTTAAGTCTGCATTGTGCTTTTTGTATTTAATTCCGATGCATTTTCTGTGTCTCATCATCAATAAGAAGGTCAGAGGGATACAGTAAACCTGATGTGAAGCATCGGAATCTATATCTAGTGTCGCAGGAATGGTTCAAAACATAGACAGTAAGAAGAGTCAGTTTTCTTGTACTTATGTCGGCATTGTGCCTTTTGTATTTAATTCCGAAGCAATTTCTGTGTATCATCGTCAATAAGAAGGTCAGAGGGATACAGTAAACCTGTAGTAAAGCATCGGAATCTATAACTAGTGTCACATCAATGGTTCAAAACAAAGACGGTAGGAAGAGTCAGGTTTTCTTGTACTTCAGTCGGCATTGTGCCTTTTGTATTAAATTCCCCTGCAATTTCTGTGTTTCATCGTCAATAAGAAGGTAAGAGGGATACAGAAAACATGAAGTGAAGCTTCGGAATCTATAACTAGTGTCATAGGAATGGTTCAAATCATAGACAGTATGAAGAGTAAGTTTTCTTGTACTTAAGTCGGCGTTGTGCCTTTTGTATTTAATTCCGATGCAATTTTTGCGTTTCATCGTCAATAAGAAGGTCGGAGGGATACAGTAAACCTGAAGTGAAGCATCGGAGTCTGTAACTAATGTCACAGGAATGGTTCAAGTCATAGACAGTAAGAAGAGTCAGTTTTCTTGTACTTAAGTCGGCATTCTGCCTTTTGAATTTAATTCCGATGCAATATCTGTGTTGCATCGTCAATAACAAGGTCCGAGGGATACAGTAAACCTAAAGTGAAGCATCGGAATCTATAACTAGTGTCACACAAATGGTTCAAAACATAGACTGTAAGAAGAGTCAGTTTTCTAGTACTTAAGTCGGCATTGTGCCTTTTGTATTTAACTACGATGCAATTTCTGTGTTTCATCATCAACAAGAAGGTCAGAGGGATACAGTAAACCTGAAGTGAAGCATCGGAATCTATAACTAGTGTCACAGGAATGACTCAAAACATAAACAGTAAGCGGAATATGTTTTCTTGTACTTAAGTCTGCATTGTGCTTTTTGTATTTAATTCCGATGCATTTTCTGTGTCTCATCATCAATAAGAAGGTCAGAGGGATACAGTAAACCTGATGTGAAGCATCGGAATCTATATCTAGTGTCGCAGGAATGGTTCAAAACATAGACAGTAAGAAGAGTCAGTTTTCTTGTACTTATGTCGGCATTGTGCCTTTTGTATTTAATTCCGAAGCAAATTCTGTGTATCATCGTCAATAAGAAGGTCAGAGCGATACAGTAAACCTGTAGTAAAGCATCGGAATCTATAACTAGTGTCACATCAATGGTTCAAAACAAAGACGGTAGGAAGAGTCAGGTTTTCTTGTACTTCAGTCGGCATTGTGCCTTTTGTATTAAATTCGCCTGCAATTTCTGTGTTTCATCGTCAATAAGAAGGTAAGAGGGATACAGAAAACATGAAGTGAAGCATCGGAATCTATAACTAGTGTCATAGGAATGGTTCAAAACATCGACAGCATGAAGAGTAAGTTTTCTTGTACTTATGTCGGCGTTGTGCCTTTTGTATTTAATTCCGATGCAATTTTTGCGTTTCATCGTCAATAAGAAGGTCGGAGGGATACAGTAAACCTGAAGTGAAGCATCGGAGTCTGTAACTAATGTCACAGGAATGGTTCAAGTCATAGACAGTAAGAAGAGTCAGTTTTCTTGTACTTAAGTCGGCATTCTGCCTTTTGAATGTAATTCCGATGCAATATCTGTGTTGCATCGTCAATAACAAGGTCCGAGGGATACAGTAAACCTAAAGTGAAGCATCGGAATCTATAACTAGTGTCACACAAATGGTTCAAAACATAGACTGTAAGAAGAGTCAGTTTTCTAGTACTTAAGTCGGCATTGTGCCTTTTGTATTTAACTCCGATGCAATTTCTGTGTTTCATCATCAACAAGAAGGTCAGAGGGATACAGTAAATCTGAAGTGAAGCATCGGAATCTATAACTAGTGTCACAGGAATGACTCAAAACATAGACAGTAAGCGGAATATGTTTTCTTGTACTTAAGTCTGCATTGTGCTTTTTGTATTTAATTCCGATGCATTTTCTGTGTCTCATCATCAATAAGAAGGTCAGAGGGATACAGTAAACCTGATGTGAAGCATCGGAATCTATATCTAGTGTCACAGGAATGGTTCAAAACATAGACAGTAAGAAGAGTCAGTTTTCTTGTACTTATGTCGGCATTGTGCCTTTTGTATTTAATTCCGAAGCAATTTCTGTGTATCATCGTCAATAAGAAGGTCAGAGGGATACAGTAAACCTGGAGTAAAGCATCGGAATCTATAACTAGTGTCACATCAATAGTTCAAAACAAAGACGGTAAGAAGAGTCAGGTTTTCTTGTACTTAAGTCGGCATTGTGCCTTTTGTATTAAATTCGCCTGCAATTTCTGTGTTTCATCGTCAATAAGAAGGTAAGAGGGATACAGAAAACATGAAGTGAAGCATCAGAATCTATAACTAGTGTCATAGGAATGGTTCAAAACATAGACAGTATGAAGAGTAAGTTTTCTTGTACTTAAGTCGGCGTTGTGCCTTTTGTATTTAATTCCGATGCAATTTTTGCGTTTCATCGTCAATAAGAAGGTCAGAGGGATATAGTAAACCTGAAGTGAAGCATCGGAATCTATAACTAGTGTCGGATGTATGGTTCAAAGCATAGACAGTAAGAAGAGTCAGTTTTCTTGTCCTTAAGTCGGCATTGTGCCTTTTGTATTTAATTCCGATGCAATTTCAGTGTTTTATCGTCAATAAGAAGGTCAGAGGGATACAGTGAACGTGAAGTGTAGCATCGGAATCTAAAACTAGTTTTACAGGAATGGTTCAAAACATAGACAGTAAGAAGAGTCAGTTTTCTTGTACTTAAGTCGGCGTTGTGCCTTTTGTATTTAATTCCGATGCAATTTTTGTGTTTCATCGACAATAAGAAGGTCAGAGGGGTACAGTAAACCTGAAGTGAAGCATCGGAATCAATAATTAATTTCACAGGAATGGTTCAAACATAGACAGTAAGAAGAGTCAGTTTTCTTGTACTTAAGTTGGCATTGTGCCTTTTGTATTTAATTCCGATGCAATTTCTGTGTTTCATCGTCAATAAGAAGGTCAGAGGGATAAAGTAAACCTGAAGTGAAGCATCGGAATCTATAACTAGTGTCACAGGAATGGTTCAAAACATAGGCAGTAAGAGGAGTCAGTTTTCTTGTACTTAAGTCGGCGTTGTGCCTTTTGTATTTAATTCAATTGCAATTTCTGTGTTTCATCGTCAATAAGAACGTCAGAGGGATACAGTGTACCTGAAGTGAAGCATTGGAATCTATAACTAGTGTCACAGGAATGGTTCAAATCATCGACAGTAAGAAGAGTCAGTTTTCATGTACTTAAGTCGGCATTGTGCCTTTTGTATTTAATTCCGATGCAATTTGAGTGTTTCATCGTCAATAACAAATTCAGAGGGATACAGTGAACCTGAAGTGAAGCATCGGAATCTATAACTAGTGTCACAGGATTGGGTCAAAACATGGACAGTAAGAAGAGTCAGTCTTCTTGTACTTAAATCGGCATTGTGCCTTTTGTTTTTAATTCCGATGCAATTTCTGTGTCTCATCGTCAATAAGAAGGTCAGAGGGATACAGTAAACCTGAAGTGAAGCAACGGAATCTATAACTAGTGTCACATGAATGGTTCAAATATAGACAGTAAGAAGAGTCAGTTTCCTTGTACATAAGTCAGCATTGTGCCCTTTGTATTAAATTCCGATGCAATTTCTGTGTTTCATCGTCAATAAGAATGTCTGAGGGATACAGTAAACCTGAAGTGAAGCATCGGAAGAAATAACTAGTGCCACATGAATCGTCCAAAACATAGACAGGTAGAAGAGTCAGTTTTCTTGTACTTAAGTCGGCATTGTGCCGTTTGTATTTAATTTCGATGCAATTTCTGTGTTTCATCAACAATAAGAAGGTCAGAGCGATACAGTAAACCTGAAGTGAAGCATCGGAGTCTATAACTAGTGTCACATGAATGGTTCAAACACAGACAGTAAAAAGAGGCAGTTTCCTTCTACTTAAGTCGGCAGTGTGCCTTTTGTATTGAATTCCGATGCAATTTCTGTGTTTCATCGTCAATAAGGAGGTCAGAGGGATACAGTAAACCTGAACTGAAGCATCGGAATCTATAACTAGTGTCACAGGAATGGTTCAAAGCATAGACAGTAAGGAGAGTCAGTTTTCTTGTACTAAAGTCGGCGTTGTGCCTTTTGTATTTAATTCCAATGCAATTTCTGTGTTTCATCGTCAATAAGAACGTCAGAGGGATACAGTGAACCTGAAGTGAAGCATCGGAATCTATAACTAGTGTCACAGGAATGGTTCAAATCATAGACAGTAAGGAGAGTCAGTTCACTTGTACTTAAGTCGGCATTGTGCCTTTTGTATTTAATTCCGATGCAATTTCAGTGTTTCATCGTCAATAAGGAGGTCGGAGGGATACAGTAAACCTGAAGTGAAGCATCGGAATCTGTAACTAGTGTCACAGGAATGGTTGAAGTCATAGACAGTAAGAAGAGTCAGTTTCCTTGTACTTATGTCGGCATTGTGCCTTTTGTATTTGATTCCGATGCAATATCTTTGTTTCATCGTCAATAAGAAGGTCCGAGGGATACAGTAAACCTGAAGTGAAGCATCGGAATCAATAACTACTGTCACAGGAATGGTTCAAATCATAGACAGTAAGAAGAGTCAGTTTTCTTGTACTTAAGTCGGCATTCTGCCTTTTGTATTTAATTCCGATGCAATATCTGTGTTTCATCGTCAATAACAAGGTCAGAGGGATACAGTAAACCTGAAGTGAAGCATCGGAATCTATAACTAGTGTCACACGAATGGTTCATAAATAGACTGTAAGAAGAGTCAGTTTTCTAGTACTTAAGTCGGCATTGTGCCTTTTGTATTTAACTCCGATGCAATTTCTGTGTTTCATCGTCAACAAGAAGGTCAGAGGGATACAGTAAACCTGAAGTGAAGCAGCAGAATCTATAACTAGTGTCACAGGAATGGTTCAAAACATAGACAGTAAGAAGAGTCAGTTTTCTTGTACTTAAGTCGGCATTGTGCCTTTTGTATTTAATTTCGATGCAATTTCTGTGTTTCATCAACAATAAGAAGGTCAGAGCGATACAGTAAACCTGAAGTGAAGCATCGGAATCTAGAACTAGTGTCACATAAATGGTTCAAACATAGACAGTAAAAAGGGGCAGTTTCCTTGTACTTAAGTCGGCAGTGTGCCTTTTGTATTTAATTCCGATGCAATTTCTGTGTTTCATCGTCAATAAGGATGTCAGAGGGATACAGTAAACCTGAAGTGAAGCATCGGAATCTATAACTTGTGTCACAGGAATGGTTCAAAGCATAGACAGTAAGAAGAGTCAGTTTTCTTGTACTAAAGTCGGCGTTCTGCCTTTTGTATTTAATTCCAATGCAATTTCTGTGTTTCATCGTCACTAAGAACGTCAGAGGGATGTAGTAAACCTGAAGTGAAGCATCGGAATCTATAACTAGTGTCAGAGGAATGATTCAAATCATAGACAGTAAGAAGAGTCAGTTCACTTGTACTTAAGTCGGCATTGTGCCTTTTGTATTTAATTCCGATGCAATTTCTGTGTTTCATCGTCAAAAAGAAGGTCAGAGGGATGTAGTAAACCTGAAGTGAAGCATCGGAATCTATAACTAGTGTCACAGGAATGGTTCAAAGCATGGACAGTAAGAAGAGTCAGTTTTCTTGTACTTAAGTCGGCGTTGTGCCTTTTGTATTTAATTCCGATGCAATTTCTGTGTTTCATCGTCAATAAGAAGGTCAGAGGGATACAGTAAACCTGAAGTGAAGCATCGGAATCTATAACTAGTGTCACAGGAATGGTTCAAAACATAGACACTAAGAAGAGTCAGTTTTCTTGTACTAAAGTTGGCATTGTGCCTTTTGTATTTAATACCGATGCCTTTTCTGTGTATCATCGTCAATAAGAAGGTCAGAGGGATGCAGTAAACCTGAAGTGAAGCATCGGAATCTATAACTAGTGTCACAGGAATGGTTAAAATCATAGACAGTAAGAAGAGTCAGTTTTCTTGTACTTAAGTCGGCATTGTGCCTTTTGTTTTTAATTCCGATGCAATTTCTGTGTCTCATCGTCAATAAGAAGGTCAGAGGGATACAGTAAACCTGAAGTGAAGCATCGGAATCTATAACTAGTGTCACATGAATGGTTCAAATATAGACAGTAAGAAGAGTCAGTTTTCTTGTACATAAGTCAGCATTGTGCCCTTTGTATTAAATTCCGATGCAATTTCTGTGTTTAATGGTCAATAAGAAGGTCTGATGGATGCAGTAAACCGGAAGTGAAGCATCGGAAGAAATAACTAGTGCCACATGAATCGTCCAAAACATAGACAGGAAGAAGAGTCAGTTTTCTTGTACTTAAGTCGTCATTGTGCCTTCTGTATTTAATTCAGATGCAATTACTGTCTTTCATCGTCAATAAGAAGGTCAGAGGGATACAGTAAACGTGAAATGAAGCATCGGAATCTATAACTAGTGTCACAGGAATGGTTCAAAACATAGACAGTAAGAAGAGTCAGTTTTCTTGTACTTAAGTCGGCATCGTGCCTTTTGTATTTAATTTCGATGCAATTTCTGTGTTTCATCAACAATAAGAAGGTCAGAGCGATACAGTAAACCTGAAGTGAAGAATCGGAGTCTATATGTAGTGTCACATGAATGGTTCAAACATAGACAGTGAAAAGAGGCAGTTTCCTTGTACTTAAGTCAGCAGTGTGCCTTTTGTATTTAATTCCGATGCAATTTCTGTGTTTCATCGTCAACAAGGAGGTCAGAGGGATACAGCAAACCTGAAGTGAAGCATCGGAATCTATAACTTGTGTCACAGGAATGGTTCAAAACATAGACAGTAAGAAGAGTCAGTTTTCTTGTACTAAAGTCGGCGTTGTGCCTTTTGTATTTAATTCCAATGCAATTTCTGTGTTTCATCGTCAATAAGAAGGTCAGAGGGATACAGTAAACCTGAAGTGAAGCATCGGAATCTATAACCAGTGTCACAGGAATGGTTCAAACATAGACAGTAAGAAGAGTCAGTTTTCTTGTACTTAAGTCGGCATTGTGCCTTTTGTATTTAATTCCGATGCAATTTATGTGTTTCATCGTCAATAAGAAGGTCAGAGGGATACAGTAAACCTGAAGTGAAGCATTGGAATCTATAACTAGTGTCACAGGAATGGTTCAAACTTAGACAGTAAGAAGAGTCAGTTTTCTTGTACTTAAGTCGGCATTGTGCCTTTTGTATTTAATTCCGATGCAATTTTTGTGTTCAACGTAAATAAGAAGGTCAGAGGGATACAGTAAACCTTAAGTGAAGCATCGGAATCTATAACTAGTGTCACAGGAATGACTCAAAACATAGACAGTAAGTGGAATATGTTTTCTTGTACTTAAGTCTGCATTGTGCTTTTTGTATTTAATTCCGATGCATTTTCTGTGTCTCATCATCAATAAGAAGGTCAGAGCGATACAGTAAACCTGATGTGAAGCATCGGAATCTATATCTAGTGTCACAGGAATGGTTCAAAACATAGACAGTAAGAAGAGTCAGTTTTCTTGTACTTATGTCGGCATTGTGCCTTTTGTATTTAATTCCGAAGCAATTTCTGTGTATCATCGTCAATAAGAAGGTCAGAGGTATACAGTAAACCTGGAGTAAAGCATCGGAATTTATAACTAGTGTCACATCAATGGTTCAAAACAAAGACGGTAGGAAGAGTCAGGTTTTCTTGTACTTAAGTCGGCATTGTGCCTTTTGTATTAAATTCGCGTGCATTTTCTGTGTTTCATCGTCAATAAGAAGGTAAGAGAGATACAGAAAACATGAAGTGAAGCATCGGAATCCATAACTAGTGTCATAGGAATGGTTCAAATCATAGACAGTATGAAGAGTAAGTTTTCTTGTACTTAAGTCGGCGTTGTGCCTTTTGTATTTAATTCCGATGCAATTTTTGAGTTTCGTCGTCAATAAGAAGGTCTGAGGGATACAGTAAACCTGAAGTGAAGCATCGGAATCTATAACTAGTGTCACATGTATGGTTCAAAGCATAGACAGTAAGAAGAGTCAGTTTTCTTATACTTAAGTCGGCATTGTGCCTTTTGTATTTAATTCCGATGCAATTTCAGTGTTTTATCGTCAATAAGAAGGTCAGAGGGATACAGTGAACCTGATGTGAAGCATCGGAATCTGTATCTAGTGTCACAGGAATGGTTCAAATCATAGACAGTAAGAACAATCAGTTTTCTTCTACTTATATCGGTATTGTGCCTTTTGTATTTAATTCCGATGCAATTTTTGTGTTTCATCGTCAATAAGAAGGTCAGAGGGATACAGTAAACCTGAAGTGAAGCATCGGAATCTATAACTAGTGCCACACGAATGGTTCAAAACATAGACTGTAAGAAGAGTCAGTTTTCTAGTACTTAAGTCGGCATTGTGCCTTTTGTATTTAACTCCGATGCAATTTCTGTGTTTCATCGTCAACAAGAAGGTCAGAGGGATACAGTAAACCTGAAGTGAAGCAGCAGAATCTATAACTAGTGTCACAGGAGTGGTTCAAACATAGACAGTAAGAAGAGTCAGTTTTCTTGTACTTAAGTTATCATTGTGCTTTTTGTATTTAATTCCGATGCAATTTCTGTGTTTCATCGTCAATAAGAAGGTCAGAGGGATACAGTAAACCTGAAGTGAAGCATCGGAATCTATAACTAGTGTCACAGGAATGGTTCAAACATAGACAGTAAGAAGAGTGAGTTTTCTTGTACTTAAGTCTGCATTGTGCTTTTTGTATTTAATTCCGATGCTTTTTCTGTTTCTCATCATCAATAAGAAGGTCAGAGCGATACAGTAAACCTGATGTGAAGCATCGGAATCTATATCTATTGTCACTGGAATGGTTCAAAACATAGACAGTAAGAAGAGTGAGTTTTCTTGTACTTATGTCGGCATTGTGCCTTTTGTATTTAATTCCGAAGCAATTTCTGTGTATCATCGTCAATAAGAAGGTCAGAGGGATACAGTAAACCTGGAGTAAAGCATCGGAATCGATAACTAGTGTCACATCAATGGTTGAAAACAAATACGGTAGGAAGAGTCACTTTTCTTGTACTTAAGTCGGCATTGTGCCTTTTGTATTAAATTCGCGTGCAATTTCTGATTTTCATCGTCAATAAGAAGGTAAGAGGGATACAGAAAACATGAAGTGAAGCATCGGAATCTATAACTAGTGTCATAGGAATGGTTTAAAACATAGACAGTAAGAAGAGTAAGTTTTCTTGTACTTAAGTCGGCGTTGTGCCTTTTGTATTTAATTCCGATGCAATTTTTGTGTTTCATCGTCAATACGAAGGTCAGAGGGATACAGTAAACCTGAAGTGAAGCATCGGAATCTATAACTAGTGTCACATGTATGGTTCAAAGCATAGACAGTAAGAAGAGTCAGTTTTCTTGTACTTAATTCGGCATTGTGCATTTTGTATTTAATTCCGATGCAATATCTGTGTTCATCGTAAATAAGAAGGTCAGAGGGATACAGTAAACCTGAAGTGAAGCATCGGAATCTATAACTAGTGCCACAGGAATGACTCAAAACACAGACAGTAAGAGGAGTCAGTTTTCTTGTACTTAAGTCTGCATTGTGCTTTTTGTATTTAATTCCGATGCATTTTCTGTGTTTCATCATCAATAAGAAGGTCAGAAGGATACAGTAAACCTGATGTGAAGCATCGGAATCTATATCTAGTGTCACAGGAATGGTTCAAATCATAGACAGTAAGAACAATCAGTTTTCTTGTAATTATATCGGCATTGTGCCTTTTGTATTTAATTCCGATGCAATATCTGTGTTTCATCGTCAATAACAAGGTCAGAGGGATACAGTAAACCTGAAGTGAAGCATCGGAATCTATAACTAGTGTCACACCAATGGTTCAAAACATAGACTGTAAGAAGCGTCAGTTTTCTAGTACTTACGTCGGCCTTGTGCCTTTTGTATTTAACTCCGATGCAATATCTGTGTTTCATCGTCAACAAGAAGGTCAGAGGGATACAGTAAACCTGAAGTGAAGCAGCAGAATCTATAACTAGTGTCACAGGAATGGTTCAAAACATAGACAGTAAGAAGAGTCAGTTTTCTTGTACTTAAGTCATCATTGTGCCTTTTGTATTTAATTCCGATGCAATTTCTGTGTTTCATTGTAAATAAGAAGGTCAGAGGGATACAGTAAACCTGACGTGAAGCATCGGAATCTACAACTAGTGTCACAGGAATGGTTCAAAACTTAGACAGTAAGAAGGGTCAGTTTTCTAGTACTTAAGTCGGCATTGTGCCTTTTGTATTTAATTCCGATGCAATTTCAGTGTTTTATCGTCAATAAGAAGGTCAGAGGGATACAGTGAACCTGAAGTGTAGCATCGGAATCTATAACTAGTGTCACAGGAATGGTTAAAATCATAGACAGTAAGAAGAGTCAGGTTTCTTGTACTTAAGGCGGCATTGTGCCTTTTGTATTTAATTCCGATGCAATTTCTGTGTTTCATCGTCAATAAGAAGGTCAGAGGGATACAGTAAACCTGAAGTGAAGCATCGTAATCAATACCTAGTGTCACAGGAATGGTTCAAAACATGGACAGTAAGAAGAGTCGGTTTTCTTGTACTTAAGTCGGTATTGTACCTTTTGTACTTAATTACGATGCAATTTCCGTGTTTCATCGTCAATAAAAAGGTCAGAGGGATACAGTAAACTTGAAGTGAAGCATCGGAATCTATAACTAGTGTCACAGGAATGGTTCAAAGCATAGATTGTAAGAAGAGTCAGCTTTCTTGTACTTAGGTCGGCATTGTGCCTTTCGGATTTAATTCCGATGCAATTTCTGTGTTTCATCGTCAACAAGAAGGTCAGTGGGATACAGTAAACCTGAAGTGAAGCATCGGAATCTATAACTAGTGTCACAGGAATGGTTCAAAACCTGGACAGTAAGAAGAGTCAGTTTTCTTGTACTTAAGTCGGCATTGAACCTTTTGTATTTAATTCCGAAGCAATTTCTGTGTTTCATCGTCAATAAGAAAGTCAGAGGGATACAATAAACCTGAATTGAAGCATCGGAATCTGTAACTAGTGTCACGGAAATGGTTCTAAACATATACAGTAATAAGAGACAGTTTTCTTGTACTTAAGTAGGCATTGTGCCTTTTGTATTTAATTCCGATGCAATTTCTGTGTTTCATCGTCAATAAGAAGGTCAAAGGGATACAGTAAACCTGAAGTAAAGCATCGGAATGTATACCTAGTGTCTTAGGAATGGTTCAAAACATAGACAGTAAGAAGAGTCAGTTTTCTTGTACTTAAGTCGTCATTGTGCCATTTGTAATTAATTCCGATGCAATATCTGTGTTTCATCGTCAATAAGAGGGTCAGAGGGATACAGTAAACCTGAGGTGAAGCATCGGAACCTATAACTAGTGTCACAGGAATGGTTCAAAACATAGACTGTAAGAAGAGTCAGTTTTCCTGTACTTAAGTCGGCGTTGTGCCTTTTGTATTTCATTCCGATGCAATTTCTGTGTTTCATCGCTAATAAGAAGGTCAGAGGGATACAGTAAACCTGAAGTGAAGCATCGGAATCTATAACTGGTGTCACAGGAATGGTTCAAAACATAGACCGTAAGAAGAGTCAGTTTTCTTGTACTTAAGTCGGCATTCTGCCATTTGTATTTAATTCCGATGCAATATTTGTGTTTCATCGTCAATAACAAGGTCAGAGGGATACAGTAAACCTGACGTGAAGCATCGGAATCTATAACTAGTGTCACAGGAATGGTTCAAAACTTAGACAGTAGGAAGAGTCAGTTTTCTTGTACTTAAGTCGGCATTGTGCATTTTGTATTTAATTCCGATGCAATATCTGTGTTCATCGTAAATAAGAAGGTCAGAGGGATACAGTAAACCTGAAGTGAAGCATCGGAATCTATAACTAGTGCCACAGGAATGACTCAAAACATAGACAGTAAGAGGAGTCAGTTTTCTTGTACTTAAGTATGTATTGTGCTTTTTGTATTTAATTCCGATGCATTTTCTGTGTTTCATCATCAATAAGAAGGTCAGAGGGATACAGTAAACCTGATGTGAAGCATCGGAATCTGTATCTAGTGTCACAGGAATGGTTCAAATCATAGACAGTAAGAACAATCAGTTTTCTTCTACTTATATCGGTATTGTGCCTTTTGTATTTAATTCCGATGCAATTTTTGTGTTTCATCGTCAATAAGAAGGTCAGAGGGATACAGTAAACCTGAAGTGAAGCATCGGAATCTATAACTAGTGTCACACGAATGGTTCAAAACATAGACTGTAAGAAGAGTCAGTTTTCTAGTACTTAAGTCGGCATTGTGCCTTTTGTATTTAACTCCGATGCAATTTCTGTGTTTCATCGTCAACAAGAATGTCAGAGGGATACAGTAAACCTGAAGTGAAGCAGCAGAATCTATAACTAGTGTCACAGGAATGGTTCAAACATAGACAGTAAGAAGAGTCAGTTTTCTTGTACTTAAGTTATCATTGTGCTCTTTGTATTTAATTCCGATGCAATTTCTGTGTTTCATCGTCAATAAGAAGGTCAGAGCGATACAATAAACCTGAAGTGAAGCATCGGAATCTATAACTAGTGTCACAGGAATGGTTCAAACATAGACAGTAAGAAGAGTCAGTTTTCTTGTACTTAAGTCTGCATTGTGCTTTTTGTATTTAATTCCGATGCTTTTTCTGTTTCTCATCATCAATAAGAAGGCCAGAGCGATACAGTAAACCTGATGTGAAGCATCGGAATCTATATCTATTGTCACAGGAATGGTTCAAAACATAGACAGTAAGAAGAGTGAGTTTTCTTGTACTTATGTCGGCATTGTGCCTTTTGTATGTAATTCCGAAGCAATTTCTGTGTATCATCGTCAATAAGAAGGTCAGAGGGATACAGTAAACCTGGAGTAAAGCATCGGAATCGATAACTAGTGTCACATCAATGGTTGAAAACAAATACGGTAGGAAGAGTCACTTTTCTTGTACTTAAGTCGGCTTTGTGCCTTTTGTATTAAATTCGCGTGCAATTTCTGATTTTCATCGTCAATAAGACGGTAAGAGGGATACAGAAAACATGAAGTGAAGCATCGGAATCTATAACTAGTGTCATAGGAATGGTTTAAAACATAGACAGTAAGAAGAGTAAGTTTTCTTGTACTTAAGTCGGCGTTGTGCCTTTTGTATTTAATTCCGATGCAATTTTTGTGTTTCATCGTCAATACGAAGGTCAGAGGGATACAGTAAACCTGAAGTGAAGCATCGGAATCTATAACTAGTGTCACATGTATGGTTCAAAGCATAGACAGTAAGAAGAGTCAGTTTTCTTGTACTTAAGTCGGCATTGTGCATTTTGTATTTAATTCCGATGCAATATCTGTGTTCATCGTAAATAAGAAGGTCAGAGGGATACAGTAAACCTGAAGTGAAGCATCGGAATCTATAACTAGTGCCACAGGAATGACTCAAAACACAGACAGTAAGAGGAGTCAGTTTTCTTGTACTTAAGTCTGCATTGTGCTTTTTGTATTTAATTCCGATGCATTTTCTGTGTTTCATCATCAATAAGAAGGTCAGAAGGATACAGTAAACCTGATGTGAAGCATCGGAATCTATATCTAGTGTCACAGGAATGGTTCAAATCATAGACAGTAAGAACAATCAGTTTTCTTGTACTTATATCGGCATTGTGCCTTTTGTATTTAATTCCGAAGCAATTTCTGTGTATCATCGTCAACAAGAAGGTTAGAGGGATACAGTAAACCTGGAGTAAAGCATCGGAATCTATAACTAGTGTCACATGAATGGTTCAAAACAAAGACGGTAGGAAGAGTCAGTTTTCTTGTACTTAAGTCGGCATTGTGCCTTTTGTATTAAAGTCGCGTGCAATTTCTGTGTTTCATCGTCAATAAGAAGGTAAGAGGGATACAGAAAACATGAAGTGAAGCATCGGAATCTATAACTAGTGTCACAGGAATGGTTCAAAACATAGACAGTAAGATGAGTCTGTTTTCTTGTACTTAAGTCGGCGTTGTGCCTTTTGTATTTAATTCCGATGCAATTTTTGTGTATCATCGTCAATAAGAAGGTCAGAGGGATACAGTAAACCTGAAGTGAAGCATCGGAATCTATAACTAGTGTCACACGAATGGTTTAAAACATAGACTGTAAGAAGAGTCAGTTTTCTAGTACTTAAGTCGGCATTGTGCCTTTTGTATTTAACTCCGATGCAATTTCTGTGTTTCATCGTCAACTAGAAGGGCAGAGGGATACAGTAAACCTGAAGTGAAGCAGCAGAATCTATAACTAGTGTCACAGGAATGGTTCAAACATAGACAGTAAGAAGAGTCAGTTTTCTTGTACATAAGTCGGCATTCTGCCTTTTGTATTTAATTCCGATGCAATATCTGTGTTTCATCGTCAATAACAAGGTCAGAGGGATACAGTAAACCTGAAGTGAAGCATCGGAATCTATAACTAGTGTCACACGAATGGTTCAAAACATAGACGGTAAGAAGCGTCAGTTTTCTAGTACTTAAGTCGGCCTTGTGCCTTTTGTATTTAACTCCGATGCAATATCTGTGTTTCATCGTCAACAAGAAGGTCAGAGGGATACAGTAAACCTGAAGTGAAGCTGCAGAATCAATAACTAGTGTCACAGGAATGGTTCAAAACATAGACAGTAAGAAGAGTCAGTTTTCTTGTACTTAAGTCATCATTGTGCATTTTGTATTTAATTCCGATGCAATTTCAGTGTTTTATCGTCAATAAGAAGGTCAGAGGGATACAGTGAACCTGAAGTGTAGCATCGGAATCTATAACTAGTGTCACAGGAATGGTTAAAATCATAGACAGTAAGAAGAGTCAGGTTTCTTGTACTTAAGGCGGCATTGTGCCTTTTGTATTTAATTCCGATGCAATTTCTGTGTTTCATCGTCAATAAGAAGGTCAGAGGGATACAGTAAACCTGAAGTGAAGCATCGTAATCAATACCTAGTGTCACAGGAATGGTTCAAAACATGGACAGTAAGAAGAGTCAGTTTTCTTGTACTTAAGTCGGCATTGTACCTTTTGTACTTAATTACGATGCAGTTTCCGTGTTTCATCGTCAATAAAAAGGTCAGAGGGATACAGTAAACTTGAAGTGAAGCATCGGAATCTATAACTAGTGTCACAGGAATGGTTCAAAGCATAGATTGTAAGAAGAGTCAGCTTTCTTGTACTTAGGTCGGCATTGTGCCTTTCGGATTTAATTCCGACGCAATTTCTGTGTTATATCGTCAATAAGAAGGTCAAAGGAATACAGTAAACCTGAAGTAAAGCATCGGAATGTATACCTAGTGTCTTAGGAATGGTTCAAAACATAGACAGTAAGAAGAGTCAGTTTTCTTGTACTTAAGTCGTCATTGTGCCATTTGTAATTAATTCCGATGCAATATCTGTGTTTCATCGTCAATAAGAAGGTCAGAGGGATACAGTAAACCTGAAGTGAAGCATCGGAACCTATAACTAGTGTCACAGGAATGGTTCAAAACATAGACTGTAAGAAGAGTCAGTTTTCCTGTACTTAAGTCGGCGTTGTGCCTTTTGTATTTCATTCCGATGCAATTTCTGTGTTTCATCGCTAATAAGAAGGTCAGAGGGATACAGTAAACCTGAAGTGAAGCATCGGAATCTATAACTGGTGTCACAGGAATGGTTCAAAACATAGACCGTAAGAAGAGTCAGTTTTCTTGTACTTAAGTCGGCATTCTGCCATTTGTATTTAATTCCGATGCAATATTTGTGTTTCATCGTCAATAACTAGGTCAGAGGGATACAGTAAACCTGAAGTGAAGCATCGGAATCTATAACTAGTGCCACACGAATGGTTCAAAACATAGACTGTAAGAAGAGTCAATTTTCTAGTACTTAAGTCGGCATTGTGCCTTTTGTATTTAACTCCGATGCAATATCTGTGTTTCATCGTCAACAAGAAGATCAGGGGGATACAGTAAACCTGAAGTGAAGCAGCAGAATCTATAACTAGTGTCACAGGAATAGTTCAAAACATATACAGTAAGGAGAGTCAGTTTTCTTGTACTTAAGTCATCATGGTGCCTTTTGTATTTAATTCCGATGCAATTTCTGTGTTTCATCGTCAATAAGAAGGTCAGAGGGATACAGAAAACCTGAAGTGATGCATCGGAATCTATAACTGGTGTCACAGGAATGGTTCAAAACATAGACCGTAAGAAAAGTCAGTTTTCTTGTACTTAAGTCGGCATTGTGCCTTTTCTATTCAATTCCCATGCAATTTCTGTGTTTCATCGTCAATAAGAAGGTCAGAGAGATACAACAAAGCTGAAGTGCAGAATCGGAATCTATAACTAGTGTCACAGGAATGGTTCAAAACTTAGACAGTAAGAAGAGTCAGTTTTCTTGTACTTAAATCGGCATTGTGCCTTTTGTATTTAATTCCGAAGCAATTTCTCTGTTTCATCGTCAATAAGAAGGTCAGAGGGATACAGTAAACCTGAAGTGAAGCATCGGAATCTATAACTAGTGTCACAGGAATGGTTCAAAGCATAGACAGTAAGAAGAGTCAGTTTTCTTGTACTTAAGTCGGCATTGTGCCTTTTGTATTTAATTCCGTTGCAATTTCTGTGTTTAATCGTCAATAAGAAGGTCAGAGGGATACAGTAAATCTGAAGTGAAGCATCGGAAGCAATAACTAGTGCCACATGAATGGTCCAAAACCTAGACAGGAAGAAGAGTCAGTTTTCTTCTACTTATGTCGTCATTGTGCATTTTGTATTTAATTCAGATGCAATTACTGTGTTTCATCGTCAATAAGAAGGTCAGAGGGATACAGTAAACCTGAAGTGAAGCATCGGAATCTATAACTAGTGTCACAGGAAAGGTTCAAAACATAGACAGTAAGAAGAGTCAGTTTTCTTGTACTTAAGTGGGCATTGTGCCTTTTGTATTTAATTCCGATGCAATTTCTGTGTTTCATCAACAATACTAAGGTCAGAGGGATACTGTAAATCTGAAGTGAAGCATCGGAGTCTATAACTAGTGTCACATGAATGGTTCTAACATAGACAGTAAAAAGAGGCAGTTTTCTTGTACTTAAGTCGGCATTGTGCCTTTTGTATTTAACTCCGATGCAATATCTGTGTTTCATCGTCAACAAGAAGATCAGGGGGATACAGTAAACCTGAAGTGAAGCAGCAGAATCTATAACTAGTGTCACAGGAATAGTTCAAAACATATACAGTAAGGAGAGTCAGTTTTCTTGTACTTAAGTCATCATGGTGCCTTTTGTATTTAATTCCGATGCAATTTCTGTGTTTCATCGTCAATAAGGAGGTCAGAGGGATACAGTAAACCTGAAGTGAAGCATCGGAATCTATAACTAGTGTCACAGGAATGGTTCAAGACATAGACAGTAAGAAGAGTCAGTTTTCTTGTACTTAAGTCGGCATTGAGCCTTTTGTATTTGATTCCGATGCAATATCTGTTTTTCATCGTCAATAAGAAGGTCTGAGGGATACAGTAAACCAGAAGTGAAGCATCGGAATCTACAACTACTGTCGCAGGAATGGTACAAAACATTCACAGTAAGAAGAGTCAGTTTTCTTGTACTTAAGTCGGCATTCTGCCATTTGTATTTAATTCCGATGCAATATTTGTGTTTCATCGTCAATAACAAGGTCTGAGGGATACAGTGAACCTGAAGTGAAGCATCGGAATCTATAACTAGTGTCAGAGGAATGGTTCAAAACATAGACAGCGAGAAGAGTCAGTTTTCTTGTACTTAAGTCGGCATTGTGCATTTTGTATTTAATTCCGATGCAAATTCTGTGTTTCATCGTCAATAAGTAGGTCAGAGGGATACAGTAAACCTGAAGTGAAGCATCGGTATCTATACCTAGTGTCACAGGAATGGTTGAAGACATAGACAGTAAGAAGATTGAGTTTTCTTGTACTTAAGTCGGCATTGTGCCTTTTGTATTTATTTCCGATGCAATTTCAGTGTTTCATCGTCAATAAGAAGGTCAGAGGGATACAGTGAACCTCAAGTGAAGCATCGGAATCTATAACTAGTGTCACAGGAATGGTTCAAACATCGACAGTAAGAAGAGTCAGGTTTCTTGTACTTAAGTAGGCATTGTGCCTTTTGTATTTAATTCCGATGCAATTTCTGTGTTTCATCGTCAATAAGAAGGTCAAAGGGATACAGTAAACCTGAAGTGAAGCATCGGAATGTATATCTAGTGTCACAGGAATGGTTCAAAACATAGACAGTAAGAAGAGTCAGTTTTCTTGTACTTAAGTCGTCATTGTGCCATTTGTAATTAATTCCGATGCAATATCTGTGTTTCATCGTCAATAAGAAGGTCAGAGGAATACAGTAAACCTGCAGTGAAGCATCGGAAACAATAACTAGTGTCACAGGAATGGTTCAAAGCATAGACTGTAAGAAGAGTCAGTTTTCCTGTACTTAAGTCGGCGTTGTGCCTTTTGTATTTCATTCCGATGCAATTTCTGTGTTTCATCGCTAATAAGAAGGTCAGAGAGATACAGTAAACCTGAAGTGAAGCATCGGAATCTATAACTGGTGTCACAGGAATGGTTCGAAACATAGACCGTAAGAAGAGTCAGTTTTCTTGTACTTAAGTCGGCATTGTGCCTTTTCTATTTAATTCCGATGCAATTTCTGTGTTTCATCGTCAATAAGAAGATCAGAGGGATACAGTAAACCTGAAGTGAAGCATCGGAATCTCTATCTAGTGTCACATGAATGGTTCAAACATAGACAGTAAGAAGAGTCAGTTTTCTTGTACATAAGTCGGCATTGTGCCTTTTGTATTAAATTCCGATGCAATTTCTGTGTTTCATCGTCAATAAGAAGGTCTGATGGATACAGTAAACCTGAAGTGAAGCATCGGAAGCAATAACTAGTGCCACATGAATGGTCCAAAACTTAGACTGGAAGAAGAGTCAGTTTTCTTGTACTTAAGTCGTCATTGTGCATGTTGTATTTAATTCAAATGCAATTACTGTGTTTCATCGTCAATAAGAACGTCAGAGGGATACAGTGAACCTGAAGTGAAGTTTCGGAATCTATAACTAGTGTCACGGGAATGGTTCAAATCATAGACAGTAAGAAGAGTCAGTTTTCTTGAACTTAAGTCGGCATTGTGCCTTTTGTATTTAATTCCGACGCAATTTTAGTGGTTCATCGTCAATAAGATGGTCAGAGGGATACAGTGAACCTGAGGTGAAGCATTGGAATCTATAACTAGTGTCACAGGAATGGTTCAAAACATAGACAGTAAGAAGAGTCAGTTTTCTTGTACTTAAGTCGGCATTGTGCCTTTTGTATTTAATTCCGATGCAATTTCTGTGTTTCATCGTCAATAAGAAGGTCCGAGGGATACAGTAAACCAGAAGTAAAGCATCGGAATCTATAACTACTGTCGCAGGAATGGTACAAAACATTCACAGTAAGAAGAGTCAGTTTTCTTGTACTTAAGTCGGCATTCTGCCATTTGTATTTAATTCCGATGCAATATTTGTGTTTCATCGTCAATAACAAGGTCAGAGGGATACAGTAAACCTGAAGTGAAGCATCGGAATCTATAACTATTGTCACAGGAATGGTTCAAAACATAGACACAAAGAAGAGTCAGTTTTCTTGTACTTAAGTCGTCATTGTGCCTTTTGTATTTAATTCCGATGCAATTTCAGTGTTTCATCGTCAATGAGAAATTCAGATGTATACAGTGAACCTGAAGTGAAGCATCGGAATCTATAACTAGTGTCAGAGGAATGGTTCAAAACATAGACAGTAAGAAGAGTCAGTTTTCTTGTACTTAGGTCGGCATTGTGCATTTTGTATTTAATTCCGATGCAAATTCTGTGTTTCATCGTCAATAAGCCGGTCAGAGGGATACAGTAAACCTGAAGTGAAGCATCGGAGTCTATAACTAGTGTCACATGAATGGTTCAAACATAGACAGTAAAAAGAGGCAGTTTTCTTGTACTTAAGTCGGCATTGTGCCTTTTGTATTTAATTCCGATGCAATTTCTGTGTTTCATCGTCAATAAGGGGGTCAGAGGGATACAGTAAACCTGAAGTGAAGCATCGGAATCTATAACTACTGTCACAGGAATGGTTCAAAACATAGACAGTAAGAAGAGTCAGTTTTCTTGTACTTAAGTCGGCATTCTGCCATTTGTATTTAATTCCGATGCAATATTTGTGTTTCATCGTCAATAACAAGGTCAGAGGGATACAGTAAACATGAAGTGAAGCATCGGAATCTATAACTAGTGTCACACGAATGGTTCAAAACATAGACTGTAAGAAGAGTCAGTTTTCTAGTACTTAAGTCGGCATTGTGCCTTTTGTATTTAACTCCGATGCAATTTCTGTGTTTCATCGTCAACAAGAAGATCAGGGGGATACAGTAAACCTGAAGTGAAGCAGCAGAATCTATAACTAGTGTCACAGGAATGGTTCAAAACATAGACAGTAAGAAGAGTCAGTTTTCTTGTACTTAAGTCATCATGGTGCCTTTTGTATTTAATTCGGATGCAATTTCTGTGTTTCACCGTCAATAAGAAGGTCAGAGGGATACAGTTAACCTAAAGTGAAGCATCGGAATCTATAACTGGTGTCACAGGAATGGTTCAAAACATAGACCGTAAGAAGAGTCAGTTTTCTTGTAATAAAGTCGGCATTGTGCCTTTTGTATTTAATTCCGATGCAATATCTGTGTTTCATCGTCAATAAGAAGGTCAGAGGGATACAGTAAACCTGAGTGAAGCATCGGAAACTATAACTAGTGTCACAGGAATGGTTTAAAACATAGACTGTAAGAAGAGTCAGTTTTCCTGTACTTAAGTCGGCGTTGTGCCTTTTGTATTTCATTCCGATGCAATTTCTGTGTTTCATCGCTAATAAGAAGGTCAGAGAGATACAGTAAACCTGAAGTGAAGCATCGGAATCTATAACTGGTGTCACAGGAATGGTTCAAAACATAGACCGTAAGAAGAGTCAGTTTTCTTGTACTTAAGTCGGCATTGTGCCTTTTCTATTTAATTCCGATGCAATATCTGTGTTTCATCGTCAATAAGAAGATCAGAGGGATACAGTAAACCTGAAGTGAAGCATCGGAATCTCTAACTAGTGTCACATGAATGGTTCAAACATAGACAGTAAGAAGAGTCAGTTTTCTTGTACATAAGTCGGTATTGTGCCTTTTGTATTAAGTTCCGATGCAATTTCTGTGTTTCATCGTCAATAAGAAGGTCTGATGGATACAGTAAACCTGAAGTGAAGCATCGGAAGCAATAACTAGTGCCACATGAATGGTCCAAAACTTAGACAGGAAGAAGAGTCAGTTTTCTTGTACTTAAGTCGTCATTGTGCATGTTGTATTTAATTCAGATGCAATTACTGTGGTTCATCGTCAATAAGAAGGTCAGAGGGATACAGTAAACCTGAAGTGAAGCACCGGAATCTATAACTAGTGTCACAGGAATGGTTCAAAACATAGACAGTAAGAAGAGTCAGTTTTCTTGTACTTAAGTGGGCATTATGCCTTTTGTATTTAATGCCGATGCAATTACTGTGTTTCATCAACAATAAGAAGGTCAGAGGGATACAGTAAAACTGAAGTGAAGCATCGGAGTCTATAACTAGTGTCACAAGAATGGTTCAAACATAGACAGTAAAAAGAGGCAGTTTTCTTGTACTTAAGTCGGCATTGTGCCTTTTGTATTTAATTCCGATGCAATTTCTGTGTTTCATCATCAATAAGGGGGTCAGAGGGATACAGTAAACCTGAAGTGAAGCATCGGAATCTATGACTAGTGTCACAGGAATGGTTCAAAGCATAGACAGTAAGAAGAGTCAGTTTTCTTGTACTAAAGTCGGCGTTGTGCCTTTTGTATTTAATTCCAATGCAATTTCTGTGTTTCATCGTCAATAAGAATGTCAGAGGGATACAGTGAACCTGAAGTGAAGCATCGGAATCTATAACTAGTGTCACAGGAATGGTTCAAAGCATAGACAGTAAGAAGAGTCAGTTTTCTTGTACTTGAGTCGGCATTGTGCCTTTTGTATTTAATTCCGTTGCAATTTCTGTGTTTCATCGTTAATAAGAAGGTCAGAGGGATACAGTAAAAATGAAGTGAAGCATCGAAATCTATAACTAGTGTCACAGGAATGGTTCAAAACATAGACAGTAAGAAGAGTCAGTTTTCTTGTACTTAAGTCGGCATTGTGCTTTTTGTATTTAACTCCGATGCAATTTCTGTGTTTCATCGTCAATAAGAAGATCAGAGAGATACAGTAAACCTGAAGTGAAGCATCGGAATCAATAACTAGTGTCACAGGAATAGTTCAAAACATAGACACTAAGAAGAGTCAGTTATCTTTTACTTAAGTTGTCATTGTGCCTTTTGTATTTAATTCCGATGCCTTTTCTGTGTTTCATCGTCAATAAGAAGGTCAGAGGGATGCAGTAAACCTGAAGTGAAGCATCGGAATCTATAACTAGTATCACAGGAATGGTTCAATCATAGATAGTAAGAAGAGTCAGTTTTCTTGAACTTAAGTCGGCATTGTGCCTTTTGTATTTAATTCCGATGCAATTTCTGTGTTTCATCGTCAATAAGAAGGTCAGAGGGATACAGTAAACCTGAAGTGAAGCATCGGAATCTCTAACTAGTGTCACATGAATGGTTCAAACATAGACAGTAAGAAGAGTCGGTTTTCTTGTACATAAGTCGGCATTGTGCCTTTTGTATTAAATTCCGATGCAATTTCTGTGTTTGATCGTCAATAAGAAGGTCTGATGGATACAGTAAACCTGAAGTGAAGCATCGGAAGCAATAACTAGTGCCACATGAATGGTCCAAAACCTAGACAGGAAGAAGAGTCAGTTTTCTTCTACTTAAGTCGTCATTGTGCATTTTGTATTTAATTCAGATGCAATTACTGTGTTTCATCGTCAATAAGAAGGTCAGAGGGATACAGTAAACCTGAAGTGAAGCATCGGAATCTATAACTAGTGTCACAGGAATGGTTCAAAAAATAGACAGTAAGAAGAGTCAGTTTTCTTGTACTTAAGTGGGCATTGTGCCTTTTGTATTTAATTCCGATGCAATTTCTGTGTTTCATCAACAATAAGAAGGTCAGAGGGATACAGTAAACCTGAAGTGAAGCATCGGAATCTGTAACTAGTGTCACAGGAATGGTTCAAGACATAGACAGTAAGAAGAGCCAGTTTTCTTGTACTTACGTCGGCATTGAGCCTTTTGTATTTGATTCCGATGCAATATCTGTTTTTCATCGTCAATAAGAAGGTCCGAGGGATACAGTAAACTTGAAGTGAAGCATCGGAATCTATAACTACTGTCACAAGAATGGTTCAAAACATAGACAGTAAGAAGAGTCAGTTTTCTTGTACTTAAGTCGGCTTTCTGCCATTTGTATTTAATTCCGATGCAATATTTGTGTTTCATCGTCAATAACAAGGTCAGAGGGATACAGTAAACCTGAAGTGAAGCATGGGAATCTATAACTAGTGTCACACGAATGGTTCAAAGCATAGACTGTAAGAACAGTCAGTTTTCTAGTACTTAAGTCGGCATTGTGCCTTTTGTATTTAACACCGTTGCAATTTCTGTGTTTCATCGTCAACAAGAAGATCAGGGGGATACAGTAACCCTGAAGTGAAGCAGCAGAATCTATAACTAGTGTCACAGGAATGGTTCAAAACATAGACAGTAAGAAGAGTCAGTTTTCTTGTACTTAAGTCATCATGGTGCCTTTTGTATTTAATTCCGATGCAATTTCTGTGTTTCATCGTCAATAAAAAGGTCAGAGGGATACAGTTAACGTGAAGTGAAGCATCGGAATCTATAACTAGTGTCACAGGAATGGTTCAAACATAGACAGTAAGAAGAGTCTGTTTTCTTGTACTTAAGTCGGCATTGTGCCTTTTGAATTTAATTCCGATGCAATGTCTATGTTTCATCGTCAATAAAAAGGTCAGAGGGGTACAGTAAACCTGAAGTGAAGCATCGGAATCTATAACTAGTCACAGGAATGGTTCAAAACATAGACAGTGAGAGGAGTCAGTTTTCTTGTACTTAAGTTGGCATTGTGCCTTTTGTATTTAATTCCGATGCAATTTCTGTGTTTCATAGTCAATAAGAAGGTAAGAGGGATACAGAAAACATGAAGTGAAGCATCGGAATCTATAACTAGTATCACAGGAATGGTTCAAAACTTAGACATTAAGAAGAGTCAGTTCTCATGTACTTAAGTCGGCGTTGTGCCTTTTGTATTTAATTCCGATGCAATTTTTGTGTTTCATCGTCAATAAGAAGGTCAGAGGGATACAGTAAACCTGAAGTGAAGCATCGGAATCTATAACTAGTGTCACATGAATGGTTCAAAGCATAGACAGTAAGAAGAGTCAGTTTTCTTGTACTTAAGTCGGCATTGTGCCTTTTGTATTTAATTCCGTTGCAATTCCAGTGTTTTATCGTCAATAAGAAGGTCAGAGGGATACAGTCAACCTGAAGTGTAGCATCGGAATCTATAACTAGTGCCACATGAATGGTCCAAAACTTAGACAGGAAGAAGAGTCAGTTTTCTTGTACTTAAGTCGTCATTGTGCATGTTGTATTTAATTCAGATGCAATTACTGTGTTTCATCGTCAATAAGAAGGTCAGAGGGATACAGTAAACCTGAAGTGAAGCATCGGAATCTATAACTACTGTCACAGGAATGATTCAAAACATAGACAGTAAGAAGAGTCAGTTTTCTTGTACTTAAGTCGGCATTCTGCCATTTGTATTTATTTCCGATGCAATATTTGTGTTTCATCGTCAAAAACAAGGTCAGAGGGATACAGTAAACATGAAGTGAAGCATCGGAATCTATAACTAGTGTCACACGAATGGTTCAAAACATAGACAGTATGAGGAGTCAGTTTTCTAGTACTTAAGTCGGCATTGTGCCTTTTGTATTTAACTCCGATGCAATTTCTGTGTTTCATCGTCAACAAGAAGATCAGGGGGATACAGTAAACCTGAAGTGAAGCAGCAGAATCTATAACTAGTGTCACAGGAATGGTTCAAAACATAGACAGTAAGAAGAGTCAGTTTTCTTGTACTTAAGTCATCATGGTGCCTTTTGTATTTAATTCCGATGCAATTTCTGTGTTTCATCGTCAATTAGAAGGTCAGAGGGATACAGTTAACCTGAAGTGAAGCATCGGAATCTATAACTGGTGTCACAGGAATGGTTCAAAACATAGACCGTAAGAAGAGTCAGTTTTCTTGTACTAAAGTCGGCATTGTGCCTTTTCTATTTAATTCCAATGCAATTTCTGTGTTTCATCGTCAATAAGAAGGTCAGAGAGATAGAGCAAAGCTGAAGTGAAGAATCGGAATCTATAACTAGTGTCACAGGAATGGTTCAAAACTTAGACAGTAAGAAGAGTCAGTTTTCTTGTACTAAAGTCGGCATTGTGCCTTTTCTATTTAATTCCAATGCAATTTCTGTGTTTCATCGTCAATAAGAAGGTCAGAGAGATATAGCAAAGCTGAAGTGAAGAATCGGAATCTATAACTAGTGTCACAGGAATGGTTCAAAACTTAGACAGTAAGAAGAGTCAGTTTTCTTGTACTTAAGTCGGCATTGTGCCTTTTGTATATAATTCCGAAGCAATTTCTGTGTTTCATCGTCAATAAGAAGGTCAGAGGGATACAGTAAACCTGAAGTGAAGCATCGGAATCTATAACTAGTGTCACAGGAATGGTTCAAAGCACAGACAGTAAGAAGAGTCAGTTTTCTTGTACTTAAGTCGGCATTGTGCCTTTTGTATTTAATTCCGTTGCAATTTCTGTGTTTCATCGTCAATAAGAAGGTCAGAGGGATACAGTAAAAATGAAGTGAAGCATCGAAATCTATAACTAGTGTCACAGGAATGGTTCAAAACATAGTCAGTAAGAAGAGTCAGTTTTCTTGTACTTAAGTCGGCATTGTGCTTTTTGTATTTAACTCCGATGCAATTTCTGTGTTTCATCGTCAATAAGAAGATCAGAGAGATACAGTAAACCTGAAGTGAAGCATCGGAATCAATAACTAGTGTCACAGGAATAGTTCAAAACATAGACACTAAGAAGAGTCAGTTTTCTTGTACTTAAGTTGGCATTGTGCCTTTTGTATTTAATTCCGATGCCTTTTCTGTGTTTCATCGTCAATAAGAACGTCAGAGGGATGCAGTAAACCTGAAGTGAAGCATCGGAATCTATAACTAGTGTCACAGGAATGGTTCAATCATAGACAGTAAGAAGAGTCAGTTTTCTTGTACTTAAGTCGGCATTGTGCCTTTTGTATTTAATTCCGATGCAATTTCTGTGTTTCATCGTCAATAAGAAGGTCAGAGGGATACAGTAAACCTGAAGTGAAGCATCATAATCTCTAACTAGTGTCACATGAATGGTTCAAACATAGACAGTAAGAAGAGTCAGTTTTCTTGTACATAAGTCGGCATTGTGCCTTTTGTATTAAATTCCGATGCAATTTCTGTGTTTGATCGTCAATAAGAAGGTCTGATGGATACAGTAAACCTGAAGTGAAGCATCGGAAGCAATAACTAGTGCCACATGAATGGTCCAAAACCTAGACACGAAGAAGAGTCAGTTTTCTTCTACTTAAGTCGTCATTGTGCATTTTGTATTTAATTCAGATGCAATTACTGTGTTTCATCGTCATTAAGAAGGTCAGAGGGATACAGTAAACCTGAAGCATCGGAATCTATAACTAGTGTCACAGGAATGGTTCAAAAAATAGACAGTAAGAAGAGTCAGTTTTCTTGTACTTAAGTGGGCATTGTGCCTTTTGTATTTAATTCCGATGCAATTTCTGTGTTTCATCAACAATAAGAAGGTCAGAGGGATACAGTAAACCTGAAGTGTAGCATAGGAATCTGTAACTAGTGTCACAGGAATGGTTCAAGACATAGACAGTAAGAAGAGTCAGTTTTCTTGTACTTAAGTCGGCATTGAGCGTTTTGTATTTGATTCCGATGCAATATCTGTTTTTCATCGTCAATAAGAAGGTCCGAGGGATACAGTAAACCTGAAGTGAAGCATCGGAATCTATAACTACTGTCACAAGAATGGTTCAAAACATAGACAGTAAGAAGAGTCGGTTTTCTTGTACTTAAGTCGGCTTTCTGCCATTTGTATTTAATTCCGATGCAATATTTGTGTTTCATCGTCAATAACAAGGTCAGAGGGATACAGTAAACCTGAAGTGAAGCATCGGAATCTATAACTAGTGTCACACGAATGGTTCAAAGCATAGACTGTAAGAACAGTCAGTTTTCTAGTACTTAAGTCGGCATTGTGCCTTTTGTATTTAACACCGATGCAATTTCTGTGTTTCATCGTCAACAAGAAGATCAGGGGGATACAGTAAACCTGAAGTGAAGCAGCAGAATCTATAACTAGTGTCACAGGAATGGTTCAAAACATAGACAGTAAGAAGAGTCAGTTTTCTTGTACTTAAGTCATCATGGTGCTTTTTGTATTTAATTCCGATGCAATTTCTGTGTTTCATCGTCAATAAAAAGGTCAGAGGGATACAGTTAACCTGAAGTGAAGCATCGGAATCTATAACTAGTGTCACAGGAATGGTTCAAACATAGACAGTAAGAAGAGTCTGTTTTCTTGTACTTAAGTCGGCATTGTGCCTTTTGAATTTAATTCCGATGCAATGTCTGTGTTTCATCGTCAATAAAAAGGTCAGAGGGGTACAGTAAACCTGAAGTGAAGCATCGGAATCTATAACTAGTCACAGGAATGGTTCAAAACATAGACAGTGAGAAGAGTCAGTTTTCTTGTACTTAAGTTGGCATTGTGCCTTTTGTATTTAATTCCGATGCAATTTCTGTGTTTCGTAGTCAATAAGAAGGTCGGAGGGATACAGTAAACCTGAAGTGAAGCATCGGAATCTGTAATTAGTGTCACAGGAATGGTTCAAGGCATAGACAGTAAGAAGAGTCAGTTTTCTTGTACTTAAGTCGGCATTGTGCCTTTTGTATTTGATTCCGATTCAATATCTGTTTTTCATCGTCAATAAGAAGGTCTGAGGGATACAGTAAACCTGAAGTGAAGCATCAGAATCTATAACTACTGTCACAGGAATGGTTCAAAACATAGACAGTAAGAAGAGTCAGTTTTCTTGTACTTAAGTCGGCATTCTGCCATTTGTATTTAATTCCGATGCAATATTTGCGTTTCATCGTCAATAACAAGGTCAGAGGGATACAGTAAACCTGAAGTGAAACACCGGAATCTATAACTAGTGTCACACGAATGGTTCAAAACATAGACTGTAAGAAGAGTCAGTTTTCTAGTACTTAAGTCGGCATTGTGCCTTTTGTATTTAACTCCGATGCAATTTCTGTGTTTCATCGTCAACAAGAAGGTCAGGGGGATACAGTAAAACTGAAGTGAAGCAGCAGAATCTATAACTAGTGTCACAGGAATGGTTCAAAACATAGACAGTAAGTAGAGTCAGTTTTCTAGTACTTAAGTCATCATGGTGCCTTTTGTATTTAATTCCGATGCAATTTCTGTGTTTCATCGTCAATAGGAAGGTCAGAGGTATACAGTAAACCTGAAGTGAAGCATCGGAATCTATAACTAGTGTCACAGGAATGGTTCAAACATAGACAGTAAGAAGAGTCAGTTTTCTTGTACTTAAGTCGGCATTGTGCCTTTTGTATTTAATTCCGATGCAATTTCTGTGTTTCATCGTCAATAAAAAGGTCAGAGGGATACGGTAAACCTGAAGTGAAGCATCGGAATCTATAACTAGTGTCACAGGAATGGTTCAAAACTTAGACAGTAAGAAGAGGCAGTTTCCGTGTACTTAAGTCGGCATTGTGCCTTTTGTATTTAATTCCGATGCAATTTCTGTGTTCATCGTAAATAAGAAGGTCAGAGGGATAAAGTAAACCTGAAGTGACGCATCGGAATCTATAACTAGTGTCACAGGAATGACTCAAAACATAGACAGTAAGAGGAGTCAGTTTTCTTGTTCATAAGTCTGCATTGTGCTTTTTGTATTTAATTCCGATGCATTTTCTGTGCTTCATCATCAATAAGAAGGTCAGAGGGCTACAGTAAACCTGATATGAAGCATCGGAATCTATATCTAGTGTCACAGGAATGGTTCAAAACATAGACAGTAAGAAGAGTCAGTTTTCTTGTACTTAAGTCGGCATTGTGCATTTTGTATTTAATTCCCAAGCAATTTCTGTGTATCATCATCAATAAGAAGGTCAGAGGGATACAGTAAACCTGGAGTAAAGCATCGGAATCTATAACTAGTGTCACATGAATGGTTCAAAACAAAGACGGTAGGTAGAGTCAGTTTATTTGTACTTAAGTCGGCATTCTGCCTTTTGTATTAAATTCGCGTGCAATTTCTGTGTTTCATCGTCAATAAGAAGGTCAGAGGGATACAGTAAACCTGAAGTGAAGCATCGGAATCTATAACTAGTGTCACAGGAATGGTTCAAAGCATAGACAGTAAGAAGAGTCAGTTTTCTTATACTTAAGCCGGCATTGTGCCTTTTGTATGTAATTCCGTTGCAATTTCTGTGTTTCATCGTCAATAAGAAGGTCAGAGGGATACAGTAAAAATGAAGTGAAGCATCGAAATCTATAACTAGTGTCACAG
Source organism: Schistocerca serialis cubense (assembly GCF_023864345.2). NCBI lineage: Eukaryota > Metazoa > Arthropoda > Insecta > Orthoptera > Acrididae > Schistocerca > Schistocerca serialis. Next base: position 8,650,544 of record NW_026047617.1, read on the forward strand.
GAATGGTTCAAAACATAGACAGTAAGAAGAGTCAGTTTTCTTGTACTTAAGTCGGCATTGTGCCTTTTGTATTTAACTCCGATGCAATTTCTATGTTTCATCGTCAATAAGAAGATCAGAGAGATACAGTAAACCTGAAGTGAAGCATCGGAATCAATAACTAGTGTCACAGGAATAGTTCAAATCATAGACACTAAGAAGAGTCAGTTTTCTTGTACTTAAGTTGGCATTGTGCCTTTTGTATTTAATTCCGATGCCTTTTCTGTGTTTCATCGTCAATAAGAAGGTCAGAGGGATGCAGTAAACCTGAAGTGAAGCATCGGAATCTATAACTAGTGGCACAGGAATGGTTCAATCATAGACAGTAAGAAGAGTCAGTTTTCTTGTACTTAAGTCGGCATTGTGCCTTTTGTATTTAATTCCGATGCAATTTCTGTGTTTCATCGTCAATAAGAAGGTCAGAGGGATACAGTAAACCTGAAGTGAAGCATCGGAATCTCTAACTAGTGTCACATGAATGGTTCAAACATAGACAGTAAGAAGAGTCAGTTTTCTTGTACATAAGTCGGCATTGTGCCTTTTGTATTAAAGTCCCATGCAATTTCTGTGTTAGATCGTCAATAAGAAGGTCTGATGGATACAGTAAACCTGAAGTGAAGCATCGGAAGCAATAACTAGTGCCACATGAATGGTCCAAAACCTAGACAGGAACAAGAGTCAGTTTTCTTCTACTTAAGTCGTCATTGTGCATTTTGTATTTATATCAGATGCAATTACTGTGTTTCATCGTCAATAAGAAGGTCAGAGGGATACAGTAAACCTGAAGTGAAGCATCGGAATCTATAACTAGTGTCACAGGAAAGGTTCAAAACATAGACAGTAAGAAGAGTCAGTTTTCTTGTACTTAAGTGGGCATTGTGCCTTTTGTATTTAATTCCGATGCAATTTCTGTGTTTCATCAACAATAAGAAGGTCAGAGGGATACAGTAAACCTGAAGTGAAGCATCGGAGTCTATTACTAGTGTCACATGAATGGTTCAAACATAGACAGTAAAAAGAGGCAGTTTTCTTGTACTTATGTCGGCATTGTGCCTTTTGTATTTAATTCCGATGCAATTTCAGTGTTTCATCGTCAATAAGATGGTCAGAGGGATACAGTGAACCTGAAGTGAAGCATCGGAATCTATAACTAGTGTCACAGGAATGGTTCAAACATAGACAGTAAGAAGAGTCAGTTTTCTTGTACTTAAGTCGGCATTGTGCCTTTTGTATTTAATTCCGATGCAATTTCTGTGTTTTATCGTCAATAGGAAGGTCGGAGGGATACAGTAAACCTGAAGTGAAGCATCGGAATCTGTAACTAGTGTCACAGGAATGGTTCAAGACATAGACAGTAAGAAGAGTCAGTTTTCTTGTACTTAAGTCGGCATTGAGCCTTTTGTATTTGATTCCGATGCAATATCTGTTTTTCATCGTCAATAAGAAGGTCCGAGGGATACAGTAAACCTGAAGTGAAGCATCGGAATCTATAACTACTGTCACAAGAATGGTTCAAACATAGACAGTAAGAAGAGTCAGTTTTCTTGTACTTAAGTCGGCATTCTGCCATTTGTATTTAATTCCGATGCAATATTTGTGTTTCATCGTCAATAACAAGGTCAGAGAGATACAGTAAACCTGAAGTGAAGCATCGGAATCTATAAGTAGTGTCACACGAATGGTTCAAAACATAGACTGTAAGAAGAGTCAGTTTTCTAGTACTTAAGTCGGCATTGTGCCTTTTGTATTTAACTCCGATGCAATTTCTGTGGTTTATCGTCAATAAAAAGGTCAGAGGGATACAGTAAACCTGAAGTGAAGCATCGGAATCTATAACTAGTCACAGGAATGGTTCAAAACATAGACAGTGAGAAGAGTCAGTTTTCTTGTACTTAAGTTGGCATTGTGCCTATTGTATTTAATTCCGATGCAATTTCTGTGTTTCATAGTCAATAAGAAGGTCGGAGGGATACAGTAAACCTGAAGTGAAGCATCGGAATCTGTAACTAGTGTCACAGGAATGGTTCAAGACATAGACAGTAAGAAGAGTCAGTTTTCTTGTACTTAAGTCGGCATTGTGCCTTTTGTATTTGATTCCGATTCAATATCTGTTTTTCATCGTCAATAAGAAGGTCCGAGGGATACAGTAAACCTGAAGTGAAGCATCGGAATCTATAACTACTGTCACAGGAATGGTTCAAAACATAGACAGTAAGAAGAGTCAGTTTTCTTGTACTTAAGTCGGCATTCTGCCATTTGTATTTAATTCCGATGCAATATTTGCGTTTCATCGTCAATAACAAGGTCAGAGGGATACAGTAAACCTGAAGTGAAACACCGGAATCTATAACTAGTGTCACACGAATGGTTCAAAACATAGACTGTAAGAAGAGTCAGTTTTCTAGTACTTAAGTCGGCATTGTGCATTTTGTATTTAACTCCGATGCAATTTCTGTGTTTCATCGTCAACAAGAAGGTCAGGGGGATACAGTAAACCTGAAGTGAGGCAGCAGAATCTATAACTAGTGTCACAGGAATGGTTCAAAACATAGACAGTAAGAAGAGTCAGTTTTCTTGTACTTGAGTCATCATGGTGCCTTTTGTATTTAATTCCGATGCAATTTCTGTGTTTCATCGTCAATAAGAAGGTCAGAGGTATACAGTAAACCTGAAGTGAAGCATCGGAATCTATAACTAGTGTCACAGGAATGGTTCAAACATAGACAGTAAGAAGAGTCAGTTTTCTTGTACTTAAGTCGGCATTGTGCCTTTTGTATTTAATTCCGATGCAATTTCTGTGTTTCATCGTCAATAAAAAGGTCAGAGGGATACGGTAAACCTGAAGTGAAGCATCGGAATCTATAACTAGTGTCACAGGAATGTTTCAAAACTTAGACAGTAAGAAGAGGCAGTTTTCTTGTACTTAAGTCGGCATTGTGCCTTTTGTATTTAATTGCGATGCAATTTCTGTGTTCATCGTAAATAAGAATGTCAGAGGGATAAAGTAAACCTGAAGTGACGCATCGGAATCTATAACTAGTGTCACAGGAATGACTCAAAACATAGACAGTAAGAGGAGTCAGTTTTCTTGTACTTAAGTCTGCATTGTGCTTTTTGTATTTAATTCCGATGCATTTTCTGTGTTTCATCATCAATAAGAAGGTCAGAGGGATACAGTAAACCCGATGTGAAGCATCGGAATCTATATCTAGTGTCACAGGAATGGTTCAAAACATAGACAGTAAGAAGAGTAGTTTTCTTGTACTTAAGTCGGCATTGTGCATTTTGTATTTAATTGCGAAGCAATTTCTGTGTATCATCATCAATAAGAAGGTCAGAGGGATACAGTAAACCTGGAGTAAAGCATCGGAATCTATAACTAGTGTCACATGAATGGTTCAAAACAAAGACGATAGTTAGAGTCAGTTTTCTTGTACTTAAGTCGGCATTGTGCCTTTTGTATTAAATTCGCGTGCAATTTCTGTGTTTCATCGTCAATAAGAAGGTAAGAGGGATACAGAAAACATGAAGTGAAGCATCGGAATCTATATCTAGTGTCACAGGAATGGTTCAAATCTTAGACATTAAGAAGAGTCAGTTCTCTTGTACTTAAGTCGGCGTTGTGCCTTTTGTATTTAATTCCGATGCAATTTTTGTGTTTCATCGTCAATAAGAAGGTCAGAGGGATACAGTAAACCTGAAGTGAAGCATCGGAATCTATAACTAGTGTCACATGAATGGTTCAAAGCATAGACAGTAAGAAGAGTCAGTTTTCTTGTACTTAAGTCGGCATTGTGCCTTTTGTATTTAATTCCGTTGCAATTTCAGTGTTTTATTGTCAATAAGAAGGTCAGAGGGATACAGTCAACCTGAAGTGTAGCATCGTAATCTATAACTAGTGTCACAGGAATGGTTCAAAACATAGACAGTAAGAAGAGTCAGTTTTCTTGTACTTAAGTCGGCATTGTGCCTTTTGTATTTAATTCCGATGCAATTTCTGTGTTTCATCGTCAATAAAAAGGTCAGAGGGATACAGTAAACCTGAAGTGAAGCATCGGAATCTAAAACTAGTGTCACAGGAATGGTTCAAAACTAAGACAGTAAGAAGAGGCAGTTTTTTTGTACTTAAGTCGGCATTGTGCCTTTTGTATTTAATTCCGATGCAATTTCTGTGTTCATCGTAAATAAGAAGGTCAGAGGGATAAAGTAAACCTGAAGTGACGCATCGGAATCTATAACTAGTGTCACAGGAATGACTCAAAACATAGACAGTAAGAGGAGTCAGTTTTCTTGTACTTAAGTCTGCATTGTGCTTTTTCAATTTAATTCCGATGCATTTTATGTGTTTCATCATCAATAAGAAGGTCAGAGGGATACAGTAAACCTGATGTGAAGCATCGGAATCTATATCTAGTGTCACAGGAATGGTTCAAAACATAGACAGTAAGAAGAGTCAGTTTTCTTGTACTTAAGTCGGCATTGTGCCTATTGTATTTAATTCCGAAGCAATTTCTGTGTATCATCGTCAATAAGAAGGTCAGAGGGATACAGTAAACCTAGAGTAAAGCACCGGAATCTATAACTAGTGTCACATGAATGGTTCAAAACTAAGACGGTAGGTAGAGTCAGTTTTCTTGTACTGAAGTCGGCATTGTGCCTTTTGTATTAAATTCGCGTGCAATTTCTGTGTTTCATCGTCAATAAGAAGGTAAGAGGGATACAGAAAACTAGAAGTGAAGCATCGGAATCTATATCTAGTGTCGCAGGAATGGTTCAAAACTTAGACATTAAGAAGAGTCAGTTCTCTTGTACTTAAGTCGGCGTTGTGCCTTTTGTATTTAATTCCGATGCAATTTCGCTGATGACCTCGAACTTGAGCGCCCAAAAGGCCCCCCCGATGCAATTTTTGTGTTTCATCGTCAATAAGAAGGTCAGAGGGATACAGTAAACCTGAAGTGAAGCATCGGGATCTACAACTAGTTTCACATGAATGGTTAAAACATAGACAGTAAGAAGAGTCAGTTTTCTTGAACTTAAGTCGGCATTGTGCCTTTTATATTTAATTCCGATGCAATTTCAGTGTTTCATCGTCAATAAGAAGGTCAGAGGGATACAGTGAACCTGAAGTGAAGCATCGGAATCTATAACTAGTGTCACAGGAATGGTTCAAATATAGACAGAAAGAAGAGTCAGGTTTCTTGTACTTAAGTCGGCATTGTGCGTTTTGTGTTTAATTCCGATGCAATTTATGTGTTTCATCGTCAATGAGATGGTCAGAGGGATACAGTAAACCTGAAGTGAAGCATCGGAATGTATACCTAGAGTCACAGGAATGGTTCAAAACATAGACAGTAAGAAGAGTCAGTTTTCTTGTACTTAACTCGGCATTGTGCCTTTTGTATTTAATTTCGATGCAATTTCTGTGTTTCATAGTCAATAAGAAGGTCGGAGGGATACAGTGAACCTGAAGTGAAGCATCGGAATCTGTAACTAGTGTCACAGGTATGGTTCAAGGCATAGACAGTCAGAAGAGTCAGTTTTCTTGTACTTAAGTCGGCATTGTGCCTTTTGTATTTCATTCCGATTCAATATCTGCTTTTCATCGTCAATAATAAGGTCCGAGGGATACAGTAAACCTGAAGCGAAGCATCGGAATCTATAACTACTGTCACAGGAATGGTTCAGAACATAGATAGTAAGAACAGTCAGTTTTCTAGTACTTAAGTCGGCATTCTGCCATTTGTATTTAATTCCGATGCAATATTTGTGTTTCATCGTCAATAACAAGGTCAGAGGGATACAGTAAACCTGAAGTGAAACATCGGAATCTATAACTAGTGTCACACGAGTGGTTCAAAACATAGACTGTAAGAAGAGTCAGTTTTCTAGTACTTAAGTCGGCATTGTGCCTTTTGTATTTAACTCCGATGCAATTTCTGTTTCATCGTCAACAAGAAGGTCAGGGGGATACAGTAAACCTGAAGTGAAGCAGCAGAATCTATAACTAGTGTCACAGGAATGGTTCAAATCATAGACAGTAGGAAGAGTCAGTTTTCTTGTACTTAAGTCATCATGGTGCCTTTTGTATTTAATTCCGATGCAATTTCTGTGTTTCATCGTCAATAAGAAGGTCAGAGGTATACAGTAAACCTGAAGTGAAGCATCGGAATCTATAACTAGTGTCACAGGAATGGTTCAAACATAGACAGTAAGAAGAGTCAGTTTTCTTGTACTTAAGTCGGCATTGTGCCTTTTGTATTTAATTCCGCTGCAATTTCTGTGTTTCATCGTCAATAAAAAGGTCAAAGGGATACAGTAAACCTGAAGTGAAGCATCGGAATCTATAACTAATGTCACAGGAATGGTTCAAAACTTAGACAGTAAGAAGAGTCAGTTTTCTTGTACTTAAGTCGGCATTGTGCCTTTTGCATTTAATTCCGATGCAATTTCTGTGTTAATCGTAAATAAGAAGGTCAGAGGGATAAAGTAAACCTGATGTGACGCATCGGAATCTATAACTAGTGTCACAGGAATGACTCAAAACATAGACAGTAAGAGGAGTCAGTTTTCTTGTACTTAAGTCTGCATTGTGCTTTTTGTATTTAATTCCGATGCATTTTCTGTGTTTCATCATCAATAAGAAGGTCAGAGGGATACAGTAAACCTGATGTGTAGCATCGGAATCTATATCTAGTGTCACAGGAATGGTTCAAAACATAGACAGTAAGAAGAGTCAGTTTTCTTGTACTTAAGTCATCATTGTGCCTTTTGTATTTAATTCCGAAGCAATTTCTGTGTATCATCATCAATAAGAAGGTCAGAGGGATACATTAAACCTGGAATAAAGCATCGGAATCTATAACTAGTGTCACATGAATGGTTCAAAACAAAGACGGTAGGTAGAGTCAGTTTTCTTGTACTTAAGTCGGCATTGTGCCTTTTGTATTAAATTCGCGTGCAATTTCTGTGTTTCATCATTAATAAGAAGGTAAGAGGGATACAGAAAACATGAAGTGAAGCATCGGAATCTATATCTAGTGTCACAGGAATGGTTAAAAACTTAGACATTAAGAAGAGTCAGTTCTCTTGTACTTAAGTCGGCGTTGTGCCTTTTGTATTTAATTCCGATGCAATTTTTGTGTTTCATCGTCAATAAGAAGGTCAGAGGGATACAGTAAACCTGAAGTGAAGCATCGGAATCTATAACTAGTGTCACATCAATGGTTCAAAGCATGGACAGTAAGAAGAGTCAGTTTTCTTGTACTTAAGTCGGCATTGTGCATTTTGTATTTAATTCCGTTGCAATTTGAGTGTTTTATCGTCAATAAGAAGGTCAGAGGGATACAGTCAACCTGAAGTATAGCATCGGAATCTATAACTAGTGTCACAGGAATGGTTCAAAACATAGACAGTAAGAAGAGTCAGTTTTCTTGTACTTATGTAGGCATTGTGCCTTTTGTATTTAATTCCGATGCAATTTCTGTGTTTCATCGTCAATAAAAAGGTCAGAGGGATACAGTAAACCTGAAGTGAAGCATCGGAATCTATAACTAGTGTCACAGGAATGGTTCAAAACTTAGACAGTAAGAAGAGGCAGTTTTCTTGTACTTAAGTCGGCATTGTGCCTTTTGTATTTAATTCCGATGCAATTTCTGTGTTCATCGTAATTAAGAAGGTCAGAGGGATAAAATAAACCTGAAGTGACGCATCGGAATCTATAACTAGTGTCACAGGAATGACTCAAAACATAGACAGTAAGATGAGTCAGTTTTCTTGTACTTAAGTCTGCATTGTGCTTTTTGTATTTAATTCCGATGCATTTTCTGTGTTTCATCATCAATAAGAAGGTCAGAGGGATACAGTAAACCTGATGTGAAGCATCGGAATCAATATCTAGTGTCACAGGAATGGTTCAAATCATAGACAGTAAGAAGAGTCAGTTTTCTTGTACTTCAGTCGGCATTGTGCCTTTTGTATTTAATTCCGAAGCAATTTCTGTGTATCATCATCAATAAGAAGGTCAGAGGGATACATTAAATCTGGAGTAAAGCATCGGAATCTATAACTAGTGTCACATGAATGGTTCAAAACAAAGACGGTAGGTAGAGTCAGTTTTCTTGCACTTAAGTCGGCATTGTGAATTTTGTATTAAATTCGCGTGCAATTTCTGTGTTTCATCGTCAATAAGAAGGTAAGAGGGATACAGAAAACATGAAGTGAAGCATCGGAATCTATATCTAGTGTCACAGGAATGGTTCAAAACTTAGACATTAAGAAGAGTCAGTTCTCTTGTACTTAAGTCAGCGTTGTGCCTTTTGTATTTAATTCCGATGCAATTTTTGTGTTTCATCGTCAATAAGAAGGTCAGAGAGATGCAGTAAACCTGAAGTGAAGCTTCGGAATCTGTAACTAGTGTCACATGAATGGTTCAAAGCATAGACAGTAAGAAGAGTCAGTTTTCTTGTACTTAAGTCGGCATTGTGCCTTTTGTATTTAATTCCGTTGCAATTTCAGTGTTTTATCGTCAATAAGAAGGTCAGAGGGATACAGTCAACCTGAAGTGTAGCATCGGAATCTATAACTAGTGTCACAGGAATGGTTCAAAACATAGACAGTAAGAAGAGTCAGTTTTCTTGTACTTAAGTAAGCATTGTGCCTTTTGTATTTAATTCCGATGCAATTTCTGTGTTTCATCGTCAATAAAAAGGTCAGAGGGATACAGTAAACCTGAAGTGAAGCATCGGAATCTATAACTAGTGTCACAGGAATGGTTCAAAACTTAAACAGTAAGAAGAGGCAGTTTTCTTGTACTTAAGTCGGCATTGTGCCTTTTGTATTTAATTCCGATGCAATTTCTGTGTTCATCGTAAATACGAAGGTCAGAGGGATAAAGTAAACCTGAAGTGACGCATCGGAATCTATAACTAGTGTCACAGGAATGACTCAAAACATAGACAGTAAGATGAGTCAGTTTTCTTGTACTTAAGTCTGCATTGTGCTTTTTGTATTTAATTCCGATGCATTTTCTGTGTTTCATCATCAATAAGAAGGTCAGCGGGATACAGTAAACCTGATGTGAAGCATCGGAATCTATATCTAGTGTCACAGGAATGGTTCAAAACATAGACAGTAAGAAGAGTCAGTTTTCTTGTACTTAAGTCGGCATTGTGCCTTTTGTATTTAATTCCGAAGCAATTTCTGTGTATCATCATCAATAAGAAGGTCAGAGGGATACATTAAACCTGGAGTAAAGCATCGGAATCTATAACTAGTGTCACATGAATGGTTCAAAACAAAGACGGTAGGTAGAGTCAGTTTTCTTGTACTTAAGTCGGCATTGTGCCTTTTGTATTAAATTCGCGTGCAATTTCTGTGTTTCATCGTCAATAAGAAGGTAAGAGGGATACAGAAAACATGAAGTGAAGCATCGGAATCTGTATCTAGTGTCACAGGAATGGTTCAAAACTTAGACATTAAGAAGAGTCAGTTCTCTTGTACTTAAGTCGGCGTTGTGCCTTTTGTATTTAAATCCGATGCAATTTTTGTATTTCATCGTCAATAAGAAGGTCAGAGGGATACAGTAAACCTGAAGTGAAGCATCGGAATCTATAACTAGTGTCACATGAATGGTTCAAAGCATAGACAGTAAGAAGAGTCAGTTTTCTTGTACTTAGGTCGGCATTGTGCCTTTTGTATTTAATTCCGTTGCAATTTCAGTGTTTTATCGTCAATAAGAAGGTCAGAGGGATACAGTCAACCTGAAGTGTAGCATCGGAATCTATAACTAGTGTCACAGGAATGGTTCAAACACAGACAGTAAGAAGAGTCAGTTGTCTTGTACTTAAGTCGGCATTGTGCCTTTTGTATTTAATTCCGATGCAATTTCTGTGTTTCATCGTCAATAAAAAGGTCAGAGGGATACAGTAAACCTGAAGTGAAGCATCGGAATCTATAACTAGTGTCACAGGAATGGTTCAAAACCTAGACAAGAAGAAGAGGCAGTTTTCTTGTACTTAAGTCGGCATTGTGCCTTTTGTATTTAATTCCGATGCAATTTCTGTGTTCATCGTAAATAAGAAGGTCAGAGGGATAAAGTAAACCTGAAGTGACGCATCGGAATCTATAACTAGTGTCACAGGAATGACTCAAAACATAGACAGTAAGAGGAGTCAGTTTTCTTGTACTTAAGTCTGCATTGTGCTTTTTGTATTTAATTACGATGCATTTTCTGTGTTTCATCATCAATAAGAAGGTCAGAGTAATACAGTAAACCTGGAGTAAAGCACCGGAATCTATAAATAGTGTCACATGAATGGTTCAAAACAAAGACGGTAGGTAGAGTCAGTTTTCTTGTACTTAAGTCGGCATTGTGCCTTTTGTATTAAATTCGCGTGCAATTTCTGTGTTTCATCGTCAATAAGAAGGTAAGAGGGATACAGAAAACATGAAGTGAAGCATCGGAATCTATATCTAGTGACACAGGAATGGTTCAAATAAATGGTTCAAATGGCTCTGAGCACTATCGGACTTAACTGCTGTGGTCATGAGTCCCCTAGAACTTAGAACTACTTAAACCTAACTAACCTAAGGACAGCACACACATCCATGCCCGAGGCAGGATTCGAACCTGCGACCGTAGAGGTCGCGCGGTTCCAAACTGTAGCGCCCAGAACCGCTCGGCCACTTCGGCCGGCTGGAATGGTTCAAAACTTAGACATTAAGTAGGGTCAGTTCTCTTGTACTTAAGTCGGCGTTGTGCCTTTTGTATTTAATTCCGATGCAATTTCACTGATGACCTCGATGTTGAGCGCCCAAAAAGCCCCCCCGATGCAATTTTTGTGTTTCATCGTCAATAAGAAGGTCAGAGGGATACAGTAAACCTGAAGTGAAGCATCGGAGTCTACAACTAGTTTCACATGAATGGTTCAAAGCATAGACAGTAAGAAGAGTCAGTTTTCTTGTACTTAAGTCGGCATTGTGCCTTTTGTATTTATTCCGTTGCAATTTCAGTGTTTCATCGTCAATAAGAAGGTCAGAGGGATACAGTCAACCTGAAGTGTAGCATCGGAATCTATAACTAGTGTCAGAGGAATGGTTCATAACATAGACAGTAAGAAGAGTCAGGTTTCTTGTATGTAAGTCGGCATTGTGCCTTTTGTATTTAATTGCGATGCAATTTCTGTGTTTCATCGTCAATAAGAAGGTCAGAGGGATATAGTAAACCTGAAGTGAAGCATCGGAATCTATACCTAGTGTCACAGGAATGGTAGAAAACATAGACAGTAAGAAGAGTCAGTTTTCTTGTACTTAAGTCGGCATTGTGCCTTTTGCATTTAATTCCGATGCAATTTCTGTGTTAATCGTAAATAAGAAGGTCAGAGGGATAAAGTAAACCTGATGTGACGCATCGGAATCTATAACTAGTGTCACAGGAATGACTCAAAACTTAGACAGTAAGAGGAGTCAGTTTTCTTGTACTTAAGTCTGCATTGTGCTTTTTGTATTTAATTCCGATGCATTTTCTGTGTTTCATCATCAATAAGAAGGTCAGAGGGATACAGTAAACCTGATGTGAAGCATCGGAATCTATATCTAGTGTCACAGGAATGGTTCAAAACATAGACAGTAAGAAGAGTCAGTTTTCTTGTACTTAAGTCGGCATTGTGCCTTTTGTATTTAATTCCGAAGCAATTTCTGTGTATCATCATCAATAAGAAGGTCAGAGGGATACATTAAACCTGGAATAAAGCATCGGAATCTATAACTAGTGTCACATGAATGGTTCAAAACAAAGACGGTAGGTAGAGTCAGTTTTCTTGTACTTAAGTCGGCATTGTGCCTTTTGTATTAAATTCGCGTGCAATTTCTGTGTTTCATCATTAATAAGAAGGTAAGAGGGATACAGAAAACATGAAGTGAAGCATCGGAATCTATATCTAGTGTCACAGGAATGGTTAAAAACTTAGACATTAAGAAGAGTCAGTTCTCTTGTACTTAAGTCGGCGTTGTGCCTTTTGTATTTAATTCCGATGCAATTTTTGTGTTTCATCGTCAATAAGAAGGTCAGAGGGATACAGTAAACCTGAAGTGAAGCATCGGAATCTATAACTAGTGTCACATCAATGGTTCAAAGCATGGACAGTAAGAAGATTCAGTTTTCTTGTACTTAAGTCGGCATTGTGCATTTTGTATTTAATTCCATTGCAATTTGAGTGTTTTATCGTCAATAAGAAGGTCAGAGGGATACAGTCAACCTGAAGTATAGCATCGGAATCTATAACTAGTGTCACAGGAATGGTTCAAAACATAGACAGTAAGAAGAGTCGGTTTTCTTGTACTTATGTAGGCATTGTGCCTTTTGTATTTAATTCCGATGCAATTTCTGTGTTTCATCGTCAATAAAAAGGTCAGAGGGATACAGTAAACCTGAAGTGAAGCATCGGAATCTATAACTAGTGTCACAGGAATGGTTCAAAACTTAGACAGTAAGAAGAGGCAGTTTTCTTGTACTTAAGTCGGCATTGTGCCTTTTGTATTTAATTCCGATGCAATTTCTGTGTTCATCGTAATTAAGAAGGTCAGAGGGATAAAATAAACCTGAAGTGACGCATCGGAATCTATAACTAGTGTCACAGGAATGACTCAAAACATAGACAGTAAGATGAGTCAGTTTTCTTGTACTTAAGTCTGCATTGTGCTTTTTGTATTTAATTCCGATGCATTTTCTGTGTTTCATCATCAATAAGAAGGTCAGAGGGATACAGTAAACCTGATGTGAAGCATCGGAATCAATATCTAGTGTCACAGGAATGGTTCAAATCATAGACAGTAAGAAGAGTCAGTTTTCTTGTACTTCAGTCGGCATTGTGCCTTTTGTATCTAATTCCGAAGCAATTTCTGTGTATCATCATCAATAAGAAGGTCAGAGGGATACATTAAATCTGGAGTAAAGCATCGGAATCTATAACTAGTGTCACATGAATGTTTCAAAACAAAGACGGTAGGTAGAGTCAGTTTTCTTGTACTTAAGTCCGCATTGTGAATTTTGTATTAAATTCGCGTGCAATTTCTGTGTTTCATCGTCAATAAGAAGGTAAGAGGGATACAGAAAACATGAAGTGAAGCATCGGAATCTATATCTAGTGTCACAGGAATGGTTCAAAACTTAGACATTAAGAAGAGTCAGTTCTCTTGTACTTAAGTCAGCGTTGTGCCTTTTGTATTTAATTCCGATGCAATTTTTGTGTTTCATCGTCAATAAGAAGGTCAGAGAGATACAGTAAACCTGAAGTGAAGCTTCGGAATCTGTAACTAGTGTCACATGAATGGTTCAAAGCATAGACAGTAAGAAGAGTCAGTTTTCTTGTACTTAAGTCGGCATTGTGCCTTTTGTATTTAATTCCGTTGCAATTTCAGTGTTTTATCGTCAATAAGAAGGTCAGAGGGATACAGTCAACCTGAAGTGTAGCATCGGAATCTATAACTAGTGTCACAGGAATGGTTCAAAACATAGACAGTAAGAAGAGTCAGTTTTCTTGTACTTAAGTAAGCATTGTGCCTTTTGTATTTAATTCCGATGCAATTTCTGTGTTTCATCGTCAATAAAAAGGTCAGAGGGATACAGTAAACCTGAAGTGAAGCATCGGAATCTATAACTAGTGTCACAGGAATGGTTCAAAACTTAAACAGTAAGAAGAGGCAGTTTTCTTGTACTTAAGTCGGCATTGTGGCTTTTGTATTTAATTCCGATGCAATTTCTGTGTTCATCGTAAATAAGAAGGTCAGAGGGATAAAGTAAACCTGAAGTGACGCATCGGAATCTATAACTAGTGTCACAGGAATGACTCAAAACATAGACAGTAAGATGAGTCAGTTTTCTTGTACTTAAGTCTGCATTGTGCTTTTTGTATTTAATTCCGATGCATTTTCTGTGTTTCATCATCAATAAGAAGGTCAGCGGGATACAGTAAACCTGATGTGAAGCATCGGAATCTATATCTAGTGTCACAGGAATGGTTCGAAACATAGACAGTAAGAAGAGTCAGTTTTCTTGTACTTAAGTCGGCATTGTGCCTTTTGTATTTAATTCCGAAGCAATTTCTGTGTATCATCATCAATAAGAAGGTCAGAGGGATACATTAAACCTGGAGTAAAGCATCGGAATCTATAACTAGTGTCACATGAATGGTTCAAAACAAAGACGGTAGGTAGAGTCAGTTTTCTTGTACTTAAGTCGGCATTGTGCCTTTTGTATTAAATTCGCGTGCAATTTCTGTGTTTCATCGTCAATAAGAAGGTAAGAGGGATACAGAAAACATGAAGTGAAGCATCGGAATCTATATCTAGTGTCACAGGAATGGTTCAAAACTTAGACATTAAGAAGAGTCAGTTCTCTTGTACTTAAGTCGGCGTTGTGCCTTTTGTATTTAATTCCGATGCAATTTTTGTATTTCATCGTCAATAAGAAGGTCAGAGGGATACAGTAAACCTGAAGTGAAGCATCGGAATCTATAACTAGTGTCACATGAATGGTTCATAGCATAGACAGTAAGAAGAGTCAGTTTTCTTGTACTTAGGTCGGCATTGTGCCTTTTGTATTTAATTCCGTTGCAATTTCAGTGTTTTATCGTCAATAAGAAGGTCAGAGGGATACAGTCAACCTGAAGTGTAGCATCGGAATCTATAACTAGTGTCACAGGAATGGTTCAAACACAGACAGTAAGAAGAGTCAGTTTTCTTGTACTTAAGTCGGCATTGTGCCTTTTGTATTTAATTCCGATGCAATTTCTGTGTTTCATCGTCAATAAAAAGGTCAGAGGGATACAGTAAACCTGAAGTGAAGCATCGGAATCTATAACTAGTGTCACAGGAATGGTTCAAAACCTAGACAAGAAGAAGAGGCAGTTTTCTTGTACTTAAGTCGGCATTGTGCCTTTTGTGTTTAATTCCGATGCAATTTCTGTGTTCATCGTAAATAAGAAGGTCAGAGGGATAAAGTAAACCTGAAGTGACGCATCGGAATCTATAACTAGTGTCACAGGAATGACTCAAAACATAGACAGTAAGAGGAGTCAGTTTTCTTGTACTTAAGTCTGCATTGTGCTTTTTGTATTTAATTACGATGCATTTTCTGTGTTTCATCATCAATAAGAAGGTCAGAGTAATACAGTAAACCTGGAGTAAAGCACCGGAATCTATAAATAGTGTCACATGAATGGTTCTAAACAAAGACGGTAGGTAGAGTCAGTTTTCTTGTACTTAAGTCTTTATTGTGCCTTTTGTATTAAATTCGCGTGCAATTTCTGTGTTTCATCGTCAATAAGAAGGTAAGAGGGATACAGAAAACATGAAGTGAAGCATCGGAATCTATATCTAGTGTCACAGGAATGGTTCAAAACTTAGACATTAAGTAGGGTCAGTTCTCTTGTACTTAAGTCGGCGTTGTGCCTTTTGTATTTAATTCCGATGCAATTTCGCTGATGACCTCGATGTTGAGCGCCCAAAAAGCCCCCCCGATGCAATTTTTGTGTTTCATCGTCAATAAGAAGGTCAGAGGGATACAGTAAACCTGAAGTGAAGCATCGGAGTCTACAACTAGTTTCACATGAATGGTTCAAAGCATAGACAGTAAGAAGAGTCAGTTTTCTTGTACTTAAGTCGGCATTGTGCCTTTTGTATTTAATTCCGTTGCAATTTCAGTGTTTTATCGTCAATAAGAAGGTCAGAGGGATACAGTCAACCTGAAGTGTAGCATCGGAATCTATAACTAGTGTCACAGGAATGGTTCAAAACATAGACAGTAAGAAGAGTCAGTTTTCTTGTACTTAAGTAAGCATTGTGCCTTTTGTATTTAATTCCGATGCAATTTCTGTGTTTCATCGTCAATAAAAAGGTCAGAGGGATACAGTAAACCTGAAGTGAAGCATCGGAATCTATATCTAGTGTCACAGGAATGGTTCAAAACTTAGACATTAAGAAGAGTCAGTTCTCTTGTACTTAAGTCAGCGTTGTGCCTTTTGTATTTAATTCCGATGCAATTTTTGTGTTTCATCGTCAATAAGAAGGTCAGAGAGATACAGTAAACCTGAAGTGAAGCTTCGGAATCTGTAACTAGTGTCACATGAATGGTTCAAAGCATAGACAGTAAGAAGAGTCAGTTTTCTTGTACTTAAGTCGGCATTGTGCCTTTTGTATTTAATTCCGTTGCAATTTCAGTGTTTTATCGTCAATAAGAAGGTCAGAGGGATACAGTCAACCTGAAGTGTAGCATCGGAATCTATAACTAGTGTCACAGGAATGGTTCAAATCATAGACAGTAAGAAGAGTCAGTTTTCTTGTACTTAAGTAAGCATTGTGCCTTTTGTATTTAATTCCGATGCAATTTCTGTGTTTCATCGTCAATAAAAAGGTCAGAGGGATACAGTAAACCTGAAGTGAAGCATCGGAATCTATAACTAGTGTCACAGGAATGGTTCAAAACTTAAACAGTAAGAAGAGGCAGTTTTCTTGTACTTAAGTCGGCATTGTGGCTTTTGTATTTAATTCCGATGCAATTTCTGTGTTCATCGTAAATAAGAAGGTCAGAGGGATAAAGTAAACCTGAAGTGACGCATCGGAATCTATAACTAGTGTCACAGGAATGACTCAAAACATAGACAGTAAGATGATTCAGTTTTCTTGTACTTAAGTCTGCATTGTGCTTTTTGTATTTAATTCCGATGCATTTTCTGTGTTTCATCATCAATAAGAAGGTCAGCGGGATACAGTAAACCTGATGTGAAGCATCGGAATCTATATCTAGTGTCACAGGAATGGTTCGAAACATAGACAGTAAGAAGAGTCAGTTTTCTTGTACTTAAGTCGGCATTGTGCCTTTTGTATTTAATTCCGAAGCAATTTCTGTGTATCATCATCAATAAGAAGGTCAGAGGGATACATTAACTCTGGAGTAAAGCATCGGAATCTATAACTAGTGTCACATGAATAGATCAAAACAAAGACGGTAGGTAGAGTCAGTTTTCTTGTACTTAAGTCGGCATTGTGCCTTTTGTATTAAATTCGCGTGCAATTTCTGTGTTTCATCGTCAATAAGAAGGTAAGAGGGATACAGAAAACATGAAGTGAAGCATCGGAATCTATATCTAGTGTCACAGGAATGGTTCAAAACTTAGACATTAAGAAGAGTCAGTTCTCTTGTACTTAAGTCGGCGTTGTGCCTTTTGTATTTAATTCCGATGCAATTTTTGTATTTCATCGTCAATAAGAAGGTCAGAGGGATACAGTAAACCTGAAGTGAAGCATCGGAATCTATAACTAGTGTCACATGAATGGTTCATAGCATAGACAGTAAGAAGAGTCAGTTTTCTTGTACTTAGGTCGGCATTGTGCCTTTTGTATTTAATTCCGTTGCAATTTCAGTGTTTTATCGTCAATAAGAACGTCAGAGGGATACAGTCAACCTGAAGTGTAGCATCGGAATCTATAACTAGTGTCACAGGAATGGTTCAAACACAGACAGTAAGAAGAGTCAGTTTTCTTGTACTTAAGTCGGCATTGTGCCTTTTGTATTTAATTCCGATGCAATTTCTGTGTTTCATCGTCAATAAAAAGGTCAGAGGGATACAGTAAACCTGAAGTGAAGCATCGGAATCTATAACTAGTGTCACAGGAATGGTTCAAAACCTAGACAAGAAGAAGAGGCAGTTTTCTTGTACTTAAGTCGGCATTGTGCCTTTTGTATTTAATTCCGATGCAATTTCTGTGTTCATCGTAAATAAGAAGGTCAGAGGGATAAAGTAAACCTGAAGTGACGCATCGGAATCTATAACTAGTGTCACAGGAATGACTCAAAACATAGACAGTAAGAGGAGTCAGTTTTCTTGTACTTAAGTCTGCATTGTGCTTTTTGTATTTAATTACGATGCATTTTCTGTGTTTCATCATCAATAAGAAGGTCAGAGTAATACAGTAAACCTGGAGTAAAGCACCGGAATCTATAAATAGTGTCACATGAATGGTTCAAAACAAAGACGGTAGGTAGAGTCAGTTTTCTTGTACTTAAGTCTTTATTGTGCCTTTTGTATTAAATTCGCGTGCAATTTCTGTGTTTCATCGTCAATAAGAAGGTAAGAGGGATACAGAAAACATGAAGTGAAGCATCGGAATCTATATCTAGTGTCACAGGAATGGTTCAAAACTTAGACATTAAGTAGGGTCAGTTCTCTTGTACTTAAGTCGGCGTTGTGCCTTTTGTATTTAATTCCGATGCAATTTCGCTGATGACCTCGATGTTGAGCGCCCAAAAAGCCCCCCCGATGCAATTTTTGTGTTTCATCGTCAATAAGAAGGTCAGAGGGATACAGTAAACCTGAAGTGAAGCATCGGAGTCTACAACTAGTTTCACATGAATGGTTCAAAGCATAGACAGTAAGAAGAGTCAGTTTTCTTGTACTTAAGTCGGCATTGTGCCTTTTGTATTTAATTCCGTTGCAATTTCAGTGTTTCATCGTCAATAAGAAGGTCAGAGGGATACAGTCAACCTGAAGTGTAGCATCGGAATCTATAACTAGTGTCAGAGGAATGGTTCATAACATAGACAGTAAGAAGAGTCAGGTTTCTTGTACGAAAGTCGGCATTGTGCCTTTTGTATTTAATTGCGATGCAATTTCTGTGTTTCATCGTCAATAAGAAGGTCAGAGGGATATAGTAAACCTGAAGTGAAGCATCGGAATCTATACCTAGTGTCACAGGAATGGTAGAAAACATAGACAGTAAGAAGAGTCAGTTTTCTTGTACTTAAGTCGGCATTGTGCCTTTTGTACTTAATTCCGATGCAATTTCCGTGTTTCATCGTCAATAAGAAGGTCAGAGGGATACAGAAAACCTGAAGTGAAGCATCGGAATCTATAACTAGTGTCACAGGTATGGTTCAAAGCATAGATTGTAAGAAGAGTCAGCTTTCTTGTACTTAGGTCGGCATTGTGCCTTTCGGATTTAATTCCGATGCAATTTCTGTGTTTCATCGTCAATGAGAAGGTCAGTGGGATACAGTAAACCTGAAGTGAAGCATCGGAATCTATAACTAGTGTCACAGGAATGGTTCAAACATAGACAGTAAGAAGAGTCAGTTTTCTTGTACTTAAGTCGGCATTGTGCCTTTTGTATTTAATTCCGACGCAATATCTGTCTTTCATCGTCAATAAGAACGTCAGAGGGATACAGTAAATCTGGAGTCAAGCATCGGAATCTATAACTAGTGTCACATGAATGGTTCAAACCATATACAGTAAGAAGAGTCAGTTTTCTTGTACTTAAGTCGGCATTGTGCCTTTTGTATTAAATTCCGATGCTATTTCTATGTTTCGTCGTCAATAACAAGTTCAGAGGGATATAGTAAACATGAAGTGAAGCATCGGAATCTATAACTAGTGTCACAGGAATGGTTCAAAACATAGACAGTAAGAAGAGTCTGTTTTCTTGTACTTAAGTCGGCGTTGTGCCTTTTGTATTTAATTCCGATGCAATTTCTGTGTTTCATCGTCAATAAGAAGGTCAGAGGGATACAGTAAACCTGAACTGAAGCATCGGAATCTATAACTAGTGTCACAGGAATGGTTCAAAACATAGACAGTAAGAAGAGTCAGTTTTCTTGAACTTAAGTCGGCATTGTGCCTTTTATATTTAATTCCGATGCAATTTCAGTGTTTCATCGTCAATAAGAAGGTCAGAGGGATACAGTGAACCTGAAGTGAAGCATCGGAATCTATAACTAGTGTCTCAGGAATGGTTCAAATATAGACAGTAAGAAGAGTCAGGTTTCTTGTACTTAAGTCGGCATTGTGCCTTTTGTATTTAATTCCGATGCAATATCTGTGTTTCATCGTCAATGAGATGGTCAGAGGGATACAGTAAACCTGAAGTGAAGCATCGGAATGTATACCTAGAGTCACAGGAATGGTTCAAAACATAGACAGTAAGAAGAGTCAGTTTTCTTGTACTTAAGTCGTCATTGTGCCATTTCTATTTAATTCCGATGCAATATCTGTGTTTCATCGTCAATAAGAAGGTCCGAGGGATGCAGTAAACTTGAAGTGAAGCATCGGAAACTATAACTAGTGTCACAGGAATGGTTCAAAACATAGACAGTAAGAGGAGTCAGTTTTCTTGTACTTAAGTCGGCATTGTGCCCTTTGTATTTTATTCCGATGCAATTTCTGTGTTTCATCATCAATAAGAAGGTCAGAGGGATACAGTAAAGCTGAAGTGAAGCAACGGAATCTATAACTAGTGTCACAGGAATGTTTCAAAACTTAGACAGTAAGAAGAGTCAGTCTTCTTGTACTTAAGTCTTCATTGTGCCTTTTGCATTTAATTCAGTTGCAATTTCTGTGTTTCATCGTCAATAAGAAGGACAGATTGATACAGTAAACCTGAGGTGAAGCATCGGAATCTATAACTAGTGTCACAAGAATGGTTCAAATCATAGATTGTAAGAAGAGTCAGCTTTCTTGTACTTAGGTCGGCATTGTGCCTTTCGGATTTAATTCCGATGCAATTTCTGTGTTTCATCAACAATAAGAAGGTCAGTGGGATACAGTAAACCTGATTTGAAGATTCGGAATCTATATCTAGTGTCACAGGAATGGTTCAAAACATAGAGTGTAAGAAGAGTCAGTTTTCTTGTACTTAAGTCGGCATTGTGCCTTTCGGATTTAATTCCGATGCAATTTCTGTGTTTCATCGTCAATAAAAAGGTCAGAGGGATACGGTAAACGTGAAGTGAAGCATCGGAATCTATAACTAGTGTCACAGGAATGGTTCAAATCTTAGACAGTAAGAACAGGCAGTTTTCTTGTACATAAGTCGGCATTGTGCCTTTTGTATTTAATTCCGATGCAATTTCTGTCTTTCATCGTCAACAAGAAGGTAAGAGGGATACAGTAAACCTGAAGTGAAGCATCGGAATCTATAACTAGTGTCACAGGAATGGTTCAAAACATAGACAGTAAAAAGAGTCAGTTTTCTTCTACTTAAGTCGGCATTGTGCCCTTTGTATTTAATTCCGATGCAATTTCTGTGTTTCATCGTCAATAAGAAGGTCAGAGGGATACAGTAAACCTGAAGTGAAGCATCGGAATCTACAACTAGTTTCACATGAATGGTTCAAAGCATAGACAGTAAGAAGAGTCAGTTTTCTTGTACTTAAGTCGGCATTGTGCCTTTTGTACTTAATTCCGATGCAATTTCCGTGTTTCATCGTCAATAAGAAGGTCAGAGGGATACAGAAAACCTGAAGTGAAGCATCGGAATCTATAACTAGTGTCACAGGTATGGTTCAAAGCATAGATTGTAAGAAGAGTCAGCTTTCTTGTACTTAGGTCGGCATTGTGCCTTTCGGATTTAATTCCGATGCAATTTCTGTGTTTCATCGTCAATGAGAAGGTCAGTGGGATACAGTAAACCTGAAGTGAAGCATCGGAATCTATAACTAGTGTCACAGGAATGGTTCAAACATAGACAGTAAGAAGAGTCAGTTTTCTTGTACTTAAGTCGGCATTGTGCCTTTTGTATTTAATTCCGACGCAATATCTGTCTTTCATCGTCAATAAGAACGTCAGAGGGATACAGTAAATCTGGAGTCAAGCATCGGAATCTATAACTAGTGTCACATGAATGGTTCAAACCATATACAGTAAGAAGAGTCAGTTTTCTTGTACTTAAGTCGGCATTGTGCCTTTTGTATTAAATTCCGATGCTATTTCTATGTTTCGTCGTCAATAACAAGTTCAGAGGGATATAGTAAACATGAAGTGAAGCATCGGAATCTATAACTAGTGTCACAGGAATGGTTCAAAACATAGACAGTAAGAAGAGTCTGTTTTCTTGTACTTAAGTCGGCGTTGTGCCTTTTGTATTTAATTCCGATGCAATTTCTGTGTTTCATCGTCAATAAGAAGGTCAGAGGGATACAGTAAACCTGAACTGAAGCATCGGAATCTATAACTAGTGTCACAGGAATGGTTCAAAACATAGACAGTAAGAAGAGTCAGTTTTCTTGAACTTAAGTCGGCATTGTGCCTTTTATATTTAATTCCGATGCAATTTCAGTGTTTCATCGTCAATAAGAAGGTCAGAGGGATACAGTGAACCTGAAGTGAAGCATCGGAATCTATAACTAGTGTCTCAGGAATGGTTCAAATATAGACAGTAAGAAGAGTCAGGTTTCTTGTACTTAAGTCGGCATTGTGCCTTTTGTATTTAATTCCGATGCAATATCTGTGTTTCATCGTCAATGAGATGGTCAGAGGGATACAGTAAACCTGAAGTGAAGCATCGGAATGTATACCTAGAGTCACAGGAATGGTTCAAAACATAGACAGTAAGAAGAGTCAGTTTTCTTGTACTTAAGTCGTCATTGTGCCATTTCTATTTAATTCCGATGCAATATCTGTGTTTCATCGTCAATAAGAAGGTCCGAGGGATGCAGTAAACTTGAAGTGAAGCATCGGAAACTATAACTAGTGTCACAGGAATGGTTCAAAACATAGACAGTAAGAGGAGTCAGTTTTCTTGTACATAAGTCGGCATTGTGCCTTTTGTATTTAATTCCGATGCAATTTCTGTGTTTCATCGTCAACAAGAAGGTAAGGGGGATACAGTAAACCTGAAGTGAAGCATCGGAATCTATAACTAGTGTCACAGGAATGGTTCATAACATAGACAGTAAGAAGAGTCAGGTTTCTTGTACGAAAGTCGGCATTGTGCCTTTTGTATTTAATTGCGATGCAATTTCTGTGTTTCATCGTCAATAAGAAGGTCAGAGGGATATAGTAAACCTGAAGTGAAGCATCGGAATCTATACCTAGTGTCACAGGAATGGTAGAAAACATAGACAGTAAGAAGAGTCAGTTTTCTTGTACTTAAGTCGGCATTGTGCCTTTTGTACTTAATTCCGATGCAATTTCCGTGTTTCATCGTCAATAAGAAGGTCAGAGGGATACAGAAAACCTGAAGTGAAGCATCGGAATCTATAACTAGTGTCACAGGTATGGTTCAAAGCATAGATTGTAAGAAGAGTCAGCTTTCTTGTACTTAGGTCGGCATTGTGCCTTTCGGATTTAATTCCGATGCAATTTCTGTGTTTCATCGTCAATGAGAAGGTCAGTGGGATACAGTAAACCTGAAGTGAAGCATCGGAATCTATAACTAGTGTCACAGGAATGGTTCAAACATAGACAGTAAGAAGAGTCAGTTTTCTTGTACTTAAGTCGGCATTGTGCCTTTTGTATTTAATTCCGACGCAATATCTGTCTTTCATCGTCAATAAGAACGTCAGAGGGATACAGTAAATCTGGAGTCAAGCATCGGAATCTATAACTAGTGTCACATGAATGGTTCAAACCATATACAGTAAGAAGAGTCAGTTTTCTTGTACTTAAGTCGGCATTGTGCCTTTTGTATTAAATTCCGATGCTATTTCTATGTTTCGTCGTCAATAACAAGTTCAGAGGGATATAGTAAACATGAAGTGAAGCATCGGAATCTATAACTAGTGTCACAGGAATGGTTCAAAACATAGACAGTAAGAAGAGTCTGTTTTCTTGTACTTAAGTCGGCGTTGTGCCTTTTGTATTTAATTCCGATGCAATTTCTGTGTTTCATCGTCAATAAGAAGGTCAGAGGGATACAGTAAACCTGAACTGAAGCATCGGAATCTATAACTAGTGTCACAGGAATGGTTCAAAACATAGACAGTAAGAAGAGTCAGTTTTCTTGAACTTAAGTCGGCATTGTGCCTTTTATATTTAATTCCGATGCAATTTCAGTGTTTCATCGTCAATAAGAAGGTCAGAGGGATACAGTGAACCTGAAGTGAAGCATCGGAATCTATAACTAGTGTCTCAGGAATGGTTCAAATATAGACAGTAAGAAGAGTCAGGTTTCTTGTACTTAAGTCGGCATTGTGCCTTTTGTATTTAATTCCGATGCAATATCTGTGTTTCATCGTCAATGAGATGGTCAGAGGGATACAGTAAACCTGAAGTGAAGCATCGGAATGTATACCTAGAGTCACAGGAATGGTTCAAAACATAGACAGTAAGAAGAGTCAGTTTTCTTGTACTTAAGTCGTCATTGTGCCATTTCTATTTAATTCCGATGCAATATCTGTGTTTCATCGTCAATAAGAAGGTCCGAGGGATGCAGTAAACTTGAAGTGAAGCATCGGAAACTATAACTAGTGTCACAGGAATGGTTCAAAACATAGACAGTAAGAGGAGTCAGTTTTCTTGTACATAAGTCGGCATTGTGCCTTTTGTATTTAATTCCGATGCAATTTCTGTGTTTCATCGTCAACAAGAAGGTAAGGGGGATACAGTAAACCTGAAGTGAAGCATCGGAATCTATAACTAGTGTCACAGGAATGGTTCAAAACATAGACAGTAAGAAGAGTCAGTCTTCTTGTACTTAAGTCTTCATTGTGCCTTTTGCATTTAATTCAGTTGCAATTTCTGTGTTTCATCGTCAATAAGAAGGACAGATTGATACAGTAAACCTGAGGTGAAGCATCGGAATCTATAACTAGTGTCACAAGAATGGTTCAAATCATAGATTGTAAGAAGAGTCAGCTTTCTTGTACTTAGGTCGGCATTGTGCCTTTCGGATTTAATTCCGATGCAATTTCTGTGTTTCATCAACAATAAGAAGGTCAGTGGGATACAGTAAACCTGATTTGAAGATTCGGAATCTATATCTAGTGTCACAGGAATTGTTCAAAACATAGAGTGTAAGAAGAGTCAGTTTTCTTGTACTTAAGTCGGCATTGTGCCTTTCGGATTTAATTCCGATGCAATTTCTGTGTTTCATCGTCAATAAAAAGGTCAGAGGGATACGGTAAACGTGAAGTGAAGCATCGGAATCTATAACTAGTGTCACAGGAATGGTTCAAATCTTAGACAGTAAGAACAGGCAGTTTTCTTGTACATAAGTCGGCATTGTGCCTTTTGTATTTAATTCCGATGCAATTTCTGTCTTTCATCGTCAACAAGAAGGTAAGAGGGATACAGTAAACCTGAAGTGAAGCATCGGAATCTATAACTAGTGTCACAGGAATGGTTCAAAACATAGACAGTAAAAAGAGTCAGTTTTCTTCTACTTAAGTCGGCATTGTGCCCTTTGTATTTAATTCCGATGCAATTTCTGTGTTTCATCGTCAATAAGAAGGTCAGAGGGATACAGTAAACCTGAAGTGAAGCATCGGAATCTACAACTAGTTTCA
Source organism: Schistocerca serialis cubense (assembly GCF_023864345.2). Classification (NCBI taxonomy): domain Eukaryota; kingdom Metazoa; phylum Arthropoda; class Insecta; order Orthoptera; family Acrididae; genus Schistocerca; species Schistocerca serialis. The sequence continues at coordinate 8,675,859 of NW_026047617.1, forward strand.
CATGAATGGTTCAAAGCATAGACAGTAAGAAGAGTCAGTTTTCTTGTACTTAAGTCGGCATTGTGCCTTTTGTACTTAATTCCGATGCAATTTCCGTGTTTCATCGTCAATAAGAAGGTCAGAGGGATACAGTAAACCTGAAGTGAAGCATCGGAATCTATAACTAGTGTCACAGGTATGGTTCAATGCATAGATTGTAAGAAGAGTCAGCTTTGTTGTACTCAGGCCGGCATTGTGCCTTTCGGATTTAATTCCGATGCAATTTCTGTGTTTCATCGTCAATAAGAAGGTCAGTGGGATACAGTAAACCTGAAGTGAAGCATCGGAATCTATGACTAGTGTCACAGGAATGGTTCAAACATAGACAGTAAGAAGAGTCAGTTTTCTTGTACTTAAGTCGGCATTGTGCCTTTTGTATTTAATTCCGACGCAATATCTGTCTTTCATCGTCAATAAGAACGTCAGAGGGATTCAGTAAATCTGGTGTCAAGCATCGGAATCTATAACTAGTGTCACATGAATGGTTCAAAACATGGACAGTAAGAAGAGACAGTTTTCTTGTACTTAAGTCGGCATTGTGCCTTTTCTATTAAATTCCGATGCAATTTCTGTGTTTCGTCGTCAATAAGAAGTTCAGAGGGATACAGTAAACTTGAAGTGAAGCATCGGAATCTATAACTAGTGTCACAGGAATGGTTCGAAACATAGACAGTAAGAAGAGTCTGTTTTCTTGTACTTAAGTCGCCGTTGTGCCTTTTGTATTTAATTCCGATGCAATTTCTGTGTTTCATCGTCAATAAAAAGGTCAGAGGGATACAGTAAACCTGAAGTGAAGCATCGGAATCTATAACTAGTGTCACAGGTATGGTTCAAAGCATAGATTGTAAGAAGAGTCAGCATTGTTGTACTTAGGTCGGCATTGTGCCTTTCGGATTTAATTCCGATGCAATTTCTGTGTTTCATCGTCAATAAGAAGGTCAGTGGGATACAGTAAACCTGAAGTGAAGCATCGGAATCTATAACTAGTGTCACAGGAATGGTTCAAATATAGACAGTAAGAAAAGTCAGGTTTCTTGTACATAAGTCGGCATTGTGCCTTTTGTATTTAATTCCGATGTAATTTCTGTGTTTCATCGTCAATAAGAAGGACAGATTGATACAGTAAACCTCAGGTGAAGCATCGGAATCTATAACTAGTGTCACATGAATGGTTCAAAACATGGACAGTAAGAAGAGACAGTTTTCTTGTACTTAAGTCGGCATTGTGCCTTTTGTATTTAATACCGTTGCAATTTCAGTGTTTTATCGTCAATAAGAAGGTCAGAGGGATACAGTCAACCTGAAGTGGAGCATCGGAATCTATAACTAGTGTCACAGGAATGGTTCAAAACATAGACAGTAAGAAGAGTCAGTTTTCTTGTACTTAAGTCGGCATTGTGCCTTTTGTATTTAATTCCGATGCAATTTTTGTGTTTCATCGTCAATAAGAAGGTCAGAGGGATACAGTAAACCTGAAGTGAAGCATCAGAATCTATAACTAGTGTCACATGAATGGTTCAAAGCATAGACAGTAAGAAGAGTCAGTTTTCTTGTACTTAAGTCGGCATTGTGCCTTTTGTATTTAATACCGTTGCAATTTCAGTGTTTTATCGTCAATAAGAAGGTCAGAGGGATACAGTCAACCTGAAGTGGAGCATCGGAATCTATAACTAGTGTCACAGGAATGGTTCAAAACATAGACAGTAAGAAGAGTCAGTTTCCTTGTACTTAAGTCGGCATTGTGCCTTTTGCATTTAATTCCGATGCAATTTCTGTGTTTCATCGTCAATAAAAAGGTCAGAGGGATACAGTAAATCTGAAGTGAAGCATCGGAATCTATAACTAGTGTCACAGGAATGGTTCAAAACTTAGACCGTAAGAAGAGGCAGTTTTCTTGTACTTAAGTCGGCATTGTGCCTTTTGTATTTAATTCCGATGCAATTTCTGTGTTCATCGTAAATAAGAAGGTCAGAGGGATACAGTAAACCTGATGTGAAGCATCGGAATCTATATCTAGTGTCACAGGAATGGTTCAAAACATAGACAGTAAGAAGAGTCAGTTTTCTTGTACTTAAGTCGGCATTGTGCCTTTTGTATTTAATTCCGTTGCAATTTCAGTGTTTTATCGTCAATAAGAAGGTCAGAGGGATACAGTAAATCTGAAGTGAAGCATCGGAATCTATAACTAGTGTCACAGGAATGGTTCAAAACTTAGACCGTAAGAAGAGGCAGTTTTCTTGTACTTAAGTCGGCATTGTGCCTTTTGTATTTTATTCCGAAGCAATTTCTGTGTATCATCGTCAATAAGAAGGTCAGAGGGATACAGTAAACCTGGAGTAAAGCACCGGAATCTATAACTAGTGTCACATGAATGGTTCAAAACAACGACGGTAGGTAGAGTCAGTTTTCTTGTACTTAAGACGGCATTGTGCCTTTTGTATTAAATTCGCGTGCAATTTCTGTGTTTCATCGTCAATAAGAAGGTAAGAGGGATACAGAAAACATGAAGTGAAGCATCGGAATGTATATCTAGTGTCACAGGAATGGTTCAAAACTAAGGCATTAAGAAGAGTCAGTTCTCTTGTACTTAAGTCGGCGTTGTGCCTTTTGTATTTAATTCCGATGCAATTTCGCTGATGACCTCGATGTTGAGCGCTCAAAAAGCCCCCCGATGCAATTTTTGTGTTTCATCGTCAATAAGAAGGTCAGAGGGATACAGTAAACCAGAAGTGAAGCATCGGAATCTACAACTAGTTTCACATGAATGGTTCAAAGCATAGACAGTAAGAAGAGTCAGTTTTCTTGTACTTAAGTCGGCATTGTGCCTTTTGTATTTAATTCCGTTGCAATTTCAGTGTTTTATCGTCAATAAGAAGGTCAGAGGGATACAGTGAACCTGAAGTGTAGCATCGGAATCTATAACTAGTGTCACAGGAATGGTTCAAAACATAGACAGTAAGAAGAGTCAGCTTTCTTGTACGTAAGTCGGCATTGTGCCTTTTGTATTTAATTCCGATGCAATTTCTGTGTTTCATCGTCAATAAGAAGGTCAGAATGATACAGTAAACCTGAAGTGAAGCATCGGAATCTATACCTAGTGTCACAGGAATGGTACAAAGCATAGACAGTAAGAAGAGTCAGTTTTCTTGTACTTAAGTCGGCATTGTGCCTTTTGTACTTAAATCCGATGCAATTTCCGTGTTTCATCGTCAATAAGAAGGTCAGAGGGATACAGTAAAAGTGAAGTGAAGCATCGGAATCTATAACTAGTGTCACAGGTATGGTTCATAGCATAGATTGTAAGAAGAGTCAGCTTTCTTGTACTTAGGTCGGCATAGTGCCTTTCGGATTTAATTCCAATGCAATTTCTGTGTTTCATCGTCAATAAGAAGGTTAGTGGGATACAGTAAACTGAAGTGAAGCATCGGAATCTATAACTAGTGTCACAGGAATGGTTCAAACATAGACAGTAAGGAGAGTCAGTTTTCTTGTACTTAGGTCGGCATTGTGCCTTTTGTATTTAATTCCGACGCAATATCTGTCTTTCATCGTCAATAAGAACGTCAGAGGGATACAGTAAATCTGGAGTCAAGCATCGGAATCTATAACTAGTGTCACATGAATGGTTCAAAACATAGACAGTAAGAAGAGACAGTTTTCTTGTACTTAAGTCGGCATTGTGCCTTTTGTATTAAATTCCGATGCAATTTATGTGTTTCGTCGTCAATAAGAAGGTCAGAGGGATACAGTAAACATGAAGTGAAGCATCGGAATCTATAACTAGTGTCACAGGAATGGTTCAAAACATAGACAGTAAGAAGAGTCTGTTTTCTTGTGCTTAAGTCGGCGTTGTGCCTTTTGTAATTAATTCCGATGCAATTTCTGTGTTTCATCGTCAATAAGAAGGTCAGAGGGATGCAGTAAACCTGAACAGAAGCATCGGAATCTATAACTAGTGTCACAGGAATGGTTCAAAACATAGACAGTAAGAAGAGTCAGTTTTCTTGTACTTAAGTCGGCATTGTGCCTTTTGTATTTAATTCCGAAGCAATATCTGTGTTTCATCGTCTATAAGAAGGTCAGAGGGATACAGTAAAGCTGGAGTCAAGCAACGGAATCTATAACTAGTGTCACATGAATGGTTCAAAACATAGACTGTAAGAAGAGACAGTTTTCTTGACCTTAAGTCGGCATTGTGCCTTTTGTATTAAATTCCGATGCAATATCGGTGTTTCCTCGTCAATAAGAAGGTCAGAGGGATACAGTAATCATGAAGTGAAGCATCGGAATCTATAACTAGTGTCACAGGAATGGTTCAAAACATAGATAGTAAGAAGAGTCTGTTTTCTTGTACTTAAGTCGGCGTTGTGCCTTTTGTATTTAATTCCGATGTAATTTCTGTGTGTCATCGTCAATAAGAAGGTCAGAGGGATACAGTAAACCTGAAGTGAAGCATCGGAATCTATAACTAGTGTCACAGGAATGGTTCAAAGCATAGACAGTAAGAAGAGTCAGTTTTCTTGAACTTAAGTCGGCATTGTGCCTTTTGTATTAAATTCCGATGCAATATCTGTGTTTCATCGTCAATAAGAAGGTCAGAGGGATACAGTGACTCTGAAGTGAACATCGGAATCTATAACTTGTGTCACAGGAATGGTTCAAATATAGACAGTAAGAAGAGTCAGTTTTCTTGTAATAAGTCGTTATTGTGCCATTTCTATTTAATCCGATGCAATATCTGTGTTTCATCGTCAAAAAGAAGGTCCGAGGGATACAGTAAACCTGAAGTGAAGCATCGGTAACTATAACTAGTGTCACAGGAATGGTTCAAAACATAGACAGTAAGAAGAGTCAGTTTTCTTGTACTTAAGTCGGCATTGTGCCTTTTGTATTTTATTCCGATGCAATTTCTGTGTTTCATCGTCAATAAGAAGGTCAGAGGGATACAGTAAAGCTGAAGTGAAGCAACGGAATCCATAGCTAGTGTCACAGGAATGTTTCAAATCTTAAACAGTAAGAAGAGTCAGTTTTCTTGTACATAAGTCGGCATTGTGCCTTTTGTATTTAATTCCGATGCAATTTCTGTGTTTCATCGTCAACAAGAAGGTAAGAGGGATACAGTAAACCTGAAGTGAAGCATCGGAATCTATAACTAGTGTCACAGGAATGGTTCAAAACATAGACAGTAAGAAGAGTCAGTCTTCTTGTACTTAAATCTTCATTGTGCCTTTTGCATTTAATTCCGTTGCAATTTCTGTGTTTCATCGTCAATAAGAAGGAGAGATTGATACAGTAAACCTGATGTGAAGCATCGGAATCTATAACTAGTGTCACAGGAATGGTTCAAAACGTAGACAGTAAAAAGAGTCAGTTTTCTTCTACTTAAGTCGGCATTGTGCCTTTTGTATTTTATTCCGATGCAATATCTGTGTTTCATCGTCAATAAGAAGGTCAGAGGGATACAGTAAACCTGGAGTCAAGCAACGGAATCTATAACTAGTGTCACATGAATGGTTCAAAACATAGACTGTAAGAAGAGGCAGTTTTCTTGAACTTAAATCGGCATTGTGCCTTTTGTATTAAATTCCGATGCAATATCTGTGTTTCGTCGTCAATAAGAAGGTCAGAGGGATACAGTAAACATGAAGTGTAGCATCGGAATCTATAACTAGTGTCACAGGAATGGTTCAAAACATAGACAGTAAGAAGAGTCTGTTTTCTTGTACTTAAGTCGGCGTTGTGCCTTTTGTATTTAATTCCGATGTAATTTCTGTGTTTCATCGTCAATAAGAAGGTCAGAGGGATACAGTAAACCTGAAGTGAAGCATCGGAATCTATAACTAGTGTCACAGGAATGGTTCATAACATAGACAGTAAGAAGAGTCAGTTTTCTTGTACTTAAGTCGGCATTGTGCCTTTTGTATTTAATTCCGATGCAATTTCAGTGTTTCATCGTCAATAAGAAGGTCAGAGGGATACAGTGAATCTGAAGTGAAGCATCGGAATCTATAACTTGTGTCACAGGATTGGTTCAAATATAGACAGTAAGAAGAGTCAGGTTTCTTGTACTTAAGTCGGCATTGTGCCTTTTGTATTTAACTCCGATGCAATTTCTCTGTTTCATCGTCAATAAAATGTTCAGATGGATACAGTAAACCTGAAGTGAAGCATCGGAATGTATACCTAGAGTCACAGGAATGGTTCAAAAGATAGAAAGTAAGAAGAGTCAGTTCTCTTGTACTTAAGTCGTCATTCTGCCATTTGTATATAATTCCGATGCAATATCTGTGTTTCATCGTCAATAAGAAGGTCAGAGGGATACAGTAAACCTGAAGTGAAGCATCGGAATCTATAACTAGTGTCACAGGAATGGTTCAAAACATAGACAGTAAGAAGAGTCAGCTTTCTTGTACGTAAGTCGGCATTGTGCCTTTTGTATTTAATTCCGATGCAATTTCTGTGTTTCATCGTCAATAAGAAGGTCAGAATGATACACTAGACCTGAAGTGAAGCATCGGAATCTATAACTAGTGTCACAGGAATGGTTCAAAGCATAGACAGTAAGAAGAGTCAGCTTTCTTGTACGTAAGTCGGCATTGTGCCTTTTGTATTTAATTCCGATGCAATTTCTGTGTTTCATCGTCAATAAGAAGGTCAGAATGATACACTAGACCTGAAGTGAAGCATCGGAATCTATAACTAGTGTCACAGGAATGGTTCAAAGCATAGACAGTAAGAAGAGTCAGCTTTCTTGTACGTAAGTCGGCATTGTGCCTTTTGTATTTAATTCCGATGCAATTTCTGTGTTTCATCGTCAATAAGAAGGTCAGAATGATACAGTAAACCTGAAGTGAAGCATCGGAATCTATACCTAGTGTCACAGGAATGGTACAAAGCATAGACAGTAAGAAGAGTCAGTTTTCTTGTACTTAAGTCGGCATTGTGCCTTTTGTACTTAATTCCGATGCAGTTTCCGTGTTTCATCGTCAATAAGAAGGTCAGAGGGATACAGTAAAAGTGAAGTGAAGCATCGGAATCTATAACTAGTGTCACAGGTATGGTTCAAAGCATAGATTGTAAGAAGAGTCAGCTTTCTTGTACTTAGGTCGGCATAGTGCCTTTCGCATTTAATTCCAATGCAATTTCTGTGTTTCATCGTCAATAAGAAGGTTAGTGGGATACAGTAAACTGAAGTGAAGCATCGGAATCTATAACTAGTGTCACAGGAATGGTTCAAACATAGACAGTAAGAAGAGTCAGTTTTCTTGTACTTAAGTCGGCATTGTGCCTTTTGTATTTAATTCCGACGCAATATCTGTCTTTCATCGTCAATAAGAACGTCAGAGGGATACAGTAAATCTGGAGTCAAGCATCGGAATCTATAACTAGTGTCACATGAATGGTTCAAAACATAGACAGTAAGAAGAGACAGTTTTCTTGTACTTAAGTCGGCATTGTGCCTTTTGTATTAAATTCCGATGCAATTTATGTGTTTCGTCGTCAATAAGAAGGTCAGAGGGATACAGTAAACATGAAGTGAAGCATCGGAATCTATAACTAGTGTCACAGGAATGGTTCAAAACATAGACAGTAAGAAGAGTCTGTTTTCTTGTGCTTAAGTCGGCGTTGTGCCTTTTGTATTTAATTCCGATGCAATTTCTGTGTTTCATCGTCAATAAGAAGGTCAGAGGGATACAGTAAACCTGAACAGAAGCATCGGAATCTATAACTAGTGTCACAGGAATGGTTCAAAACATAGACAGTAAGAAGAGTCAGTTTTCTTGTACTTAAGTCGGCATTGTGCCTTTTGTATTTAATTCCGAAGCAATGTCTGTGTTTCATCGTCTATAAGAAGGTCAGAGGGATACAGTAAAGCTGGAGTCAAGCAACGGAATCTATAACTAGTGTCACATGAATGGTTCAAAACATAGACTGTAAGAAGAGACAGTTTTCTTGAACTTAAGTCGGCATTGTGCCTTTTGTATTAAATTCCGATGCAATATCTGTGTTTCGTCGTCAATAAGAAGGTCAGAGGGATACAGTAATCATGAAGTGAAGCATAGGAATCTATAACTAGTGTCACAGGAATGGTTCAAAACATAGATAGTAAGCAGAGTCTGTTTTCTTGTACTTAAGTCGGCGTTGTGCCTTTTGTATTTAATTCCGATGTAATTTCTGTGTTTCATCGTCAATAAGAAGGTCAGAGGGATACAGTAAACCTGAAGTGAAGCATCGGAATCTATAACTAGTGTCACAGGAATGGTTCAAAACATAGACAGTAAGAAGAGTCAGTTTTCTTGAACTTAAGTCGGCATTGTGCCTTTTGTATTAAATTCCGATGCAATATCTGTGTTTCATCGTCAATACGAAGGTCAGAGGGATACAGTGACTCTGAAGTGAACATCGGAATCTATAACTTGTGTCACAGGAATGGTTCAAATATAGACAGTAATAAGAGTCAGTTTTCTTGTAATAAGTCGTTATTGTGCCATTTCTATTTAATCCGATGCAATATCTGTGTTTCATCGTCAATAAGAAGGTCCGAGGGATACAGTAAACCTGAAGTGAAGCATCGGAAACTATAACTAGTGTCACAGGAATGGTTCAAAACATAGACAGTAAGAAGAGTCAGTTTTCTTGTACTTAAGTCGGCATTGTGCCTTTTGTATTTTATTCCGATGCAATTTCTGTGTTTCATCGTCAATAAGAAGGTCAGAGGGATACAGTAAAGCTGAAGTGAAGCAACGGAATCCATAGCTAGTGTCACAGGAATGTTTCAAATCTTAAACAGTAAGAAGAGTCAGTTTTCTTGTACATAAGTCGGCATTGTGCCTTTTGTATTTAATTCCGATGCAATTTCTGTGTTTCATCACCTACAAGAAGGTAAGAGGGATACAGTAAACCTGAAGTGAAGCATCGGAATCTATAACTAGTGTCACAGGAATGGTTCAAAACATAGACAGTAAGAAGAGTCAGTCTTCTTGTACTTAAGTCTTCATTGTGCCTTTTGCATTTAATTCCGTTGCAATTTCTGTGTTTCATCGTCAATAAGAAGGAGAGATTGATACAGTAAACCTGATGTGAAGCATCGGAATCTATAACTAGTGTCACAGGAATGGTTCAAAACGTAGACAGTAAAAAGAGTCAGTTTTCTTCTACTTAAGTCGGCATTGTGCCCTTTGTATTTAATTCCGATGCAATTTCTGTGTTTCATCGTCAATAAGAAGGTCAGAGGGATACAGTAAACCTGAAGTGAAGCATCGGAATCTATAACTAGAGTCACAGGAATGGTTCAAAGCATAGATTGTAAGAGGAGTCAGCTTTCTTGTACTTAGGTCGGCATTGTGCCTTTCGGATTTAATTCCGATGCAATTTCTGTGTTTCATCGTCAATAAGAAGGTCAGTGGGATACAGTAATTCTGAAGTGAAGCATCGGAATCTGTAACTAGTGTCACAGGAATGGTTCAAATCATAGACAGTAAGAAGAGTCAGTTTTCTTGTACTTAAGTCTGCATTGTGCCTTTTGTATTTAATTCCGACGCAATATCTGTGTTTCATCGTCAATAAGAAGGTCAGAGGGATACAGTAAACCTGGAGTCAAGCAACGGAATCTATAACTAGTGTCACATGAATGGTTCAAAACATAGACTGTAAGAAGAGGCAGTTTTCTTGAACTTAAATCGGCATTGTGCCTTTTGTATTAAATTCCGATGCAATATCTGTGTTTCGTCGTCAATAAGAAGGTCAGAGGGATACAGTAGACATGAAGTGAAGCATCGGAATCTATAACTAGTGTCACAGGAATGGTTCAAAACATAGACAGTAAGAAGAGTCTGTTTTCTTGTACTTAAGTCGGCATTGTGCCTTTTGTACTTAATTCCGATGCAATTTCCGTGTTTCATCGTCAATAAGAAGGTCAGAGGGATACAGTAAAAGTGAAGTGAAGCATCGGAATCTATAACTATTGTCACAGGTATGGTTCAAAGCATAGATTGTAAGAAGAGTCAGCTTTCTCGTACTTAGGTCGGCATAGTGCCTTTCGGATTTGATTCCAATGCAATTTCTGTGTTTCATCGTCAATAAGAAGGTTACTGGGATACAGTAAACTGAAGTGAAGCATCGGAATCTATAACTAGTGTCACAGGAATGGTTCAAACATAGACAGTAAGAAGAGTCAGTTTTCTTGTACTTAAGTCGGCATTGTGCCTTTTGTATTTAATTCCGACGCAATATCTGTCTTTCATCGTCAATAAGAACGTCAGAGGGATACAGTAAATCTGGAGTCAAGCATCGGAATCTATAACTAGTGTCACATGAATGGTTCAAAACATAGACAGTAAGAAGACACAGTTTTCTTGTACTTAAGTCGGCATTGTGCCTTTTGTATTAAATTCCGATGCAATTTATGTGTTTCATCGTCAATAAGAAGGTCAGAGGGATACAGTAAACCTGAAGTGAAGCATCGGAAACTATAACTAGTGTCACAGGAATGGTTCAAAACATAGACTGTAAGAAGAGTCAGTTTTCCTGTACTTAAGTTGGCGTTGTGCCTTTTGTATTTAACTCCGATGCAATTTCTGTGTTTCATCGTCAATAAGAACGTCAGAGGGATACAGTAAACCTGAAGTGAAGCATCGGAATCTATAACTAGTGTCACAGCAATGGTTCAAACTTAGACAGTAAGAAGAGTCAGTTTTCTTGTACATAAGTCGGCATTGTGCCTTTTGTATTTAATTCCGATGCAATTTCTGTTTTTCATCGTCAACTAGAGGGTAAGAGGGATACAGTAAAACTGAAGTGAAGCATCGGAATCTATAACTAGTGTCACAGGAATGGTTCAAAACATAGACAGTAAGAAGAGTCCGTTTTCCTGTACTTAAGTCGGCATTGTGCCTTTTGTATTTAATTCCGTTGCAATTTCTGTGTTTCATCGTCAATAAGAAGGTCAGAGGGAAACAGTAAACCTGAGGTGAAGCATCGGAATCTATAACTAGTGTCACAGGGATGGTTCAAAACATTGACAGTAAAAAGAGTTAGTTTTCTTGTACTTAAGTCGGCATTGTGCCTTTTCTATTTAATTCCGATGCAATTTCTGTGTTTCATCGTCAATAAGTAGGTCAGAGGGATACAGTAAACCTGAAGTGAAGCATCGGAATCTATAACTAGTGTCACAGGAATGGTTCAAACCATTGACAGTAAGAAGAGTCAGTTTTCTTGTACTTAAGTCGGCATTGTGACTTTTCTATTTAATTCCGATGCAATTTCTGTGTTTCATCGTCAATAAGAAGGTCAGAGGGATAAATTAAAAATGAAGTGAAGCATCGGAATCTATAACTAGTGTCACAGGAATGGTTCAAAACATAGACTGTAAGAAGTCAGTTTCCTTGTACTTAAGTCGCCATTGTGCCCTTTGTATTTAACTCCGATGATATATCTGTGTTTCATCGTCAATAAGAAGGTCAGAGGTATACAGTAAACCAGAAGTTAAGCATCGGAATCTATAACTAGTCGCACAGGAATGGTCAAAACATAGACAGTAAGAAGAGTCAGTTTTCTTGTAATTAAGTCGGCATTGTGCCTTTTGTATTTAATTCCGATGCAATTTCAGTGTTTTATCGTCAATAAGAAGGTCAGAGGGATACAGTGAACCTGAAGTGAAGCATCGGAATCTATAACTAGTGTCACAGGAACGGTTCAAAACATACACAATAAGAAGAGTCAATTGTCTTGTACTTAAGTCGGCATTGTGCCTTTTGTATTTAATTCCGATGCCTTTTCTGTGTTTCATCGTCAATAAGAAGGGCAGAGGGATGCAGTAATCCTGAGGTGAAGCATCGGTATCAATAACTAGTGTCACAGGAATGGTTCAATCCTAGACAGTAAGAAGAGTCAGTTTTCTTGTACTTAAGTCGGCATTGTGCCTTTTGTATTTAATTCCGATGCAATTTCTGTGTTTCATCGTCAATGAGAAGGTCAGAGGGATACAGTAAATCTGAAGTGAAGCATCGGAATCTATAACTAGTGTCACATGAATGGTTCAAACATAGACAGTAAGAAGAGTCAGTTTTCTTGTACATAAGTCGGCATTGTGCATTTTGTATTAAATTCCGATGCAATTTCTGTGTTTCATCGTCAGTAAGAAGGTCTGATGGATACAGTAAACCTGAAGTGTAGCATCGGAAGCAATAACTAGAGCCACATGAATGGTCCAAAACATAGACAGGAAAAAAAGTCAGTTTTGTTGTACTTAAGTCGTCATTGTGCCTTTTGTATTTAATTCAGATGCAATTTCTGTGTTTCATCGTCAATAAGAAGGTCAGAGGTATACAGTAAACCTGAAGTTAAGCTTCGGAATCTATAACTAGTGTCTCAGGAATGGTTCAAAACATAGACAGTAAGAAGAGTCAGTTTTCTTGTACTTAAGTCGGCATTGTGCCTTTTGTATTTAATTCCGATTTAGTTTCTGTGTTTCATCAACAATAAGAAGGTCAGAGGGATACAGTAAACCGAAGTGAAGCATCGGAATCTATAACTATTGTCACAGGAATGGTTCAGACATAGACAGTAAAAAGATTCGGTTTTCATGTACTTAAGTCGGTATTGTGCCTTTTGTATTTAATTTCGATGTAATTTCTGTGTTTCATCGTCAATAAGGAGGTCATAGGGATACACTAAACTTGAAGTGAAGCATCGGATTCTATAACTAGTGTCACAGGAATGGTTCAAAACATAGACAGTAAGAAGAGTCAGTTTTCTTGTACTTAAGTCGGCATTGTGCCTTTTGTATTTAATTCCGATGCAATTTCAGTGTTTCATCGTCAATAAGAAGGTCGGAGGGAAACAGTAAACCTGAAGTGAAGCATCGGAATCTATAACTAGTGTCACAGGAATGGTTCAAGGCACAGACAGTAAGAAGAGGCAGTTTTCTTTTACTTAAGTCGGCATTGTGCTTTTTGTATTTAATTCCGATGCAATTTCTGTGTTCATCGTCAATAAGAAGGTCAGAGGGATACAGTAAACCTGAAGTGAAGCATCGGAATCTATAACTAGTGTCACAGGAATGGTTCAAAACATAGACAGTAAGAAGAGTCAGTTTTCTTGTACTTAAGTCGGCGTTGTGCCATTTGTATTTAATTCCGATGAAATTTCCGTGTTTCATCGTCCATAAGAAGGTCAGTGTGATACAGTAAAAATGAAGTGAAGCATCGGAATCTATAACTAGTGTCACATGAATGGTTCAAAACATAGACAGTAAAAAGAGTCAGTTTCCTTGAACTTAAGTCGCCATTATGCCCTTTGTATTTAACTCCGATGCCATTTCTGTGTTTCATCGTCAATAAGAAGGTCAGAGGGATACAATAAACCTCAAGTGAAGCATCTGAATCCATAACTAGCGTCACAGGAAAGGTTCAAATCATAGACAATAAGAAGAGTCAGTTTTCTTCTACTTAAGTCGGCATTGTGCCTTTTGAATTTAAATCCGATGCAATTTCTGTGTTTCATCGTCAATAAAAAGGTCAGAGGGATACAGTGAACCTGAAGTGAAGCATCGGAATCTATAACTAGTGTCACAGGAATGGTTCAATCATAGACAGTAAGAAGAGTCAGTTCTCTTGTACATAAGTCGGCATTGTGCCTTTTGTATTTAATTCCGATGCAATTTCTGTGTTTCATCGTCAATAAGGAAGTCTGATGGATACAGTAAACCTGAAGCGAAGCATCGGAAGCAATAACTAGTGTCACATGAATGGTCCAAAACATAGACAGTAAGAAGAGTCAGTTTTCTTATACTTAAGTCGTCATTGTGCCTTTTTGTATTTAATTCAGATGCAATTACTGTGTTTCATCGTCAATAAGAAGGTCAGAGGGATACAGTAAACCTGAAGTGAAGCATCGGAATCTATAACTAGTGTCACAGGAATGGTTCAAGGCATAGACAGTAAGAAGAGTCAGTTTTCTTTTACTTAAGTCGTCATTGTGCATTTTGTATTTAATTCCGATGCAATTTCTGTGTTCATCGTCAATAAGAAGGTCACAGGGATACAGTAAACCTGAAGTGAAGCATCGGAATCTATAACTAGTGTCACAGGTATGGCTCAAAACATAGACAGTAAGAGGAGTCAGTTTTCTTGTACTTTAGTCTGCATTGTGCTTTTTGTATTTAATTCCGATGAATTTTCTGTGTTTCATCATCAATAAGAAGGTCAGAGGGATACAGTAAACCTGATGTGAAGCATCGGAATCTATATCTAGTGTCACAGGAATGGTTCAAAACATAGACAGTAAGAAGAGTCAATTTTCTTGTACTTATGTCGGCATTGTGCCTTTTGTATTTAATTCCGATGCAATTTCAGTGTTTCATCGTCAATAAGAAGGTCAGAGGGATACAGTGAACGTGAAGTGAAGCATCGGAATCTATACCTAGTGTCACAGGAATGGTTCAAATCATAGACAGTAAGAAGAGTCAGTTTTCTTGTACTTAAGTCGGCGTTGTGCCATTTGTATTTAATTCCGATGAAATTTCCGAGTTTCATCGTCAATAAGAAGGTCAGTGTGATACAGTAAAAATGAAGTGAAGCATCGGAATCTATAACTAGTGTCACATGAATGGTTCAAAACATAGACAGTAAGAAGAGTCAGTTTCCTTGAACTTAAGTCGCCATTGTGCCCTTTGTATTTAACTCCGATGCCATTTCTGTGTATCATCGTCAATAAGAAGGTCAGAGGGATACAATAAACCTCAAGTGAAGCATCGGAATCTATAACTAGCGTCACAGGAAAGGTTCAAATCATAGACAATAAGAAGAGTCAGTTTTCTTCTACTTAAGTCGGCATTGTGCCTTTTGAATTTAAATCCGATGCAATTTCTGTCTTTCATCGTCAATAAGAAGGTCAGAGGGATGCAGAAAACCTGAAGTGAAGCATCGGAATCTATAACTAGTGTCACAGGAATGGTTCAATCATAGACAGTAAGAAGAGTCAGTTTTCTTGTACTTAAGTCGGCATTGTGCCTTTTGTATTTCAATCCGATGCAATTTCTGTGTTTCATCGTCAATAAGAAGGTCAGAGGGATACAGTGAACCTGAAGTGAAGCATCGGAATCTATAACTAGTGTCACAGGAATGGTTCAAAACATAGACAAAAAGAAGATTAGGTTTTCTTGTACTTAAGTCGGCATTGTGGCATTTGTATTTAATTCCGATGCAATATCTGTGTTTCATCTACAATAAGAAGGTCAGCGGGATACAGTAAACCTGAAGTGAAGCATCGGAATCTATATGAAGTGTCACATGAATGGTTCAAACATAGACAGTAAAAAGAGTCAGTTTTCTTGTACTTAAGTCGGCATTGTGCCTTTTGTATTTAATTCCGATGCAATTTCTGTGTTTCATCGTCAATATGGAGGTCAGAGGGATACAGTAAACCTGAAGTGAAGCATCGGAATCTATGACTAGTGTCACAGGAATGGTTCAAAACATTGACAGTAAGAAGAGTCAGTTTTCTTGTACTCAAGTCGGCGTTGTGCCTTTTGTATTTAATTCCAATGCAATTTCTGTGTTTCATCGTCAATAAGAACGTCAGAGGGATACAGTAAACCTGAAGTGAAGCATCGGAATCTATAACTAGTGTCACAGGAATGGTTCAAATTATAGACAGTAAGAAGAGTCAGTTTTCTTGTACTTAAGTCGGCATTGTGCCTTTTGTATTTAATTCCGATGCAATTTCAGTGTTTCATCGTCAATAAGAAGGTCAGAGGGATACAGTGAATCTGAAGTGAAGCATCGGAATCTGTAACTAGTGTCACAGGAATGGTTCAAAACATAGACAGTAAGAAGAGTCAGGTTTCTTGTACTTAAGTCGGCATTGTGCCTTTTGTATTTAATTCCGATGCAATTTCAGTGTTTCATCGTCAATAAGAAGGTCGGAGGAATACAGTAAACCTGAAGTGAAGCATCGGAATCTATAACTAGTGTCACAGGAATGGTTCAAGTCATATACAGTAAGAAGAGTCAGTTTTCTTGTACTTAAGTCTGCATTGTGCTTTTTGTATTTAATTCCGATGAATTTTCTGTGTTTCATCATCAATAAGGAGGTCAGAGGGATACAGTAAACCTGATGTGAAGTATCGGAATCTATATCTAGTGTCACAGGAATGGTTCAAAACATAGACAGTAAGAAGAGTCAGGTTTCTTGTACTTAAGTCGGCATTGTGCCATTTGTATTTAATTCCGATGAAATTTCCGTGTTTCATCGTCAGTAAGAAGGTCAGTGTGATACAGTAAAAATGAAGTGAAGCATCGGAATCTATAAATAGTGTCACATGAATGGTTCAAAACATAGACAGTAAGAAGTGTCAGTTTCCTTGAACTTATGTCGCCATTGTGCCCTTTGTATTTAACTCCGATGCTATTTCTGTGTTTCATCGTCAATAAGAAGGGCAGAGGGATACAATAAACCTCAAGTGAAGCATCGGAATCTATAACTAGCGTCACAGGAAAGGTTCAAATCATAGACAATAAGAAGAGTCAGTTTTCTTGTACATAAGTCGGCATTGTGCCTTTTGTATTTAAATCCGATGCAATTTCTGTGTTTCATCGTCAATAAGAAGGAAAGAGGGATACAGTAAACCTGAAGTGAAGCATCGGAATCTATAACTAGTGTCACATGAATGCTTCAAACATAGACAGTAAGAAGAGTCAGTTTTCTTGTACATAAGTCGGCATTGTGCCTTTTGTATTTAATTCCGATGCAATTTCTGTGTTTCATCGTCAATAAGAATGTCTGATGGATACAGTAAACCTGAAGCGAAGCATCGGAAGCAATAAGTAGTGTCACATGAATGGTCCAAAACCTAGACAGTAAGAAGAGTCAGTTTTCTTGTACTTAAGTCGTCATTGTGCCTTTTGTATTTAATTCGGTTGCAATTACTGTGTTTCATCGTCAATAAGAAGGTCAGAGGGATACAGTAAACCTGAAGTGAAGCATCGGAATCTATAACTAGTGTCACAGGAATGGTTCAAAACATAGACAAAAAGAAGAGTCAGTTTTCTTGTACTTAAGTCGGCATTGTGGCATTTGTATTTAATTCCGATGCAATATCTGTGTTTCAACAACAATATGAAGGTCAGCGGGATACAGTAAACCTGAAGTGAAGCATCGGAATCTATAAGAAGTGTCACATGAATGGTTCAAACATAGACAGTAAAAAGAGTCAGTTTTCTTGTACTTAAGTCGGCATTGTGCCTTTTGTATTTAATTCCGATGCAATTTCTGTGTTTCATCGACAATAAGGAGGTCAGAGGGATACAGTAAACCTGAAGTGAAGCATCGGAATCTATGACTAGTGTCACAGGAATGGTTCAAAACATTGACAGTAAGAAGAGTCAGTTTTCTTGTACTAAAGTCGGCGTTGTGCATTTTGTATTTAATTCCAATGCAATTTCTGTGTTTCATCGTCAATAAGAACGTCAGAAGGATACAGTAAACCTGATGTGAAGCATCGGAATCTATATCTAGTGTCACAGGAATGGTTCAAAACATAGACAGTAAGAAGAGTCAGTTTTCTTGTACTTAAATCGGCGTTGTGCCTTTTGTATTTAATTCCGATGCAATTTCCGTGTTTCATCGTCAATAAGAAGGTCAGAGGGATACAGTGAACCTTAAGTGAATCATCGGAATCTATAACTAGTGTCACAGGAATGGTTCGAATCATAGACAGTAAGAAGAGTCAGTTTTATTGTACTTAAGTCGGCATTGTGCCTTTTGTATTTAATTCCGATGCAATTTCTGTGTTTCATCGTCAATAAGACGGTCAGAGGGATGCAGTAAACTTGAAGTGAAGCATCGGAATCTATACCTAGTGTCACAGGCATGGTTCAAAACATAAACAGTAAGAAGAGTCAGTTTTCTTGTACTTAAGTCGGCGTTGTTCCTTTTGTATTTAATTCCGATGCAATTTCCGTGTTTCATCGTCAATAAGAAGGGCAGAGGGATACAGTGAACCTGAAGTGAATCATCGGAATCTATAACTAGTGTCACAGGAATGGTTCGAATCATAGACCGTAAGAAGAGTCAGTTTTATTGTACTTAAGTGGGCATTGTGCCTTTTGTATTTAATTCCGATGCAATTTCAGTGTTTCATCGTCAATAAGAAGGTCAGAGGGATACAGTAAACCTGAAGTGAAGCCTCGGAATCTATAACTAGTGTCACAGGAATGGTTCAATCATAGACAGTAAGAAGAGTCAGTTTTCTTGTCCTTAAGTCGGCATTGTGCATTTTTTATTTAATTCCGAAGCAATTTCTGTGTATCATCGTCAATAAGAAGGTCAGAGGGATACACAAAATCTGGAGTAAAGCTTCGGAATCTATAACTAGTGTCACATGAATGGTTCAAAACATAGACAGTAAGAAGAGTCAGTTTTCTTGTACTTAAGTCGGCATTGTGCATTTTGTATTAAATTCCGATGCAATTTCTGTGTTTCATCGTCAATAAGGAGGTAAGAGGGATACAGAAAACATGAAGTGAAGCATTGGAATCTATAACTAGTGTCACAGGAATGGTTTAAAACATAGACAGTAAGAAGAGTCAGTTTTCTTGTACTTAAGTCGGCGGTGTGCCTTTTGTATTTAATTCCGATGCAATTTTTGTGTTTCATCGTCAATAAGAAGGTCAGAGAGATACAGTAAACCAGAAGTGAAGCATTAGAATCTATAACTAGTGTCACAGGAATGGTTCAAAGGATAGACAGTAAGAAGAGTCAGTTTTCTTGTACTTAAGTCGGCATTGTGCCTTTTGTATTTAATTCCGATGCAATTTCAGTGTTTCATCGTCAATAAGAAGGTCAGAGGGATACAGTAAACCTGAAGTGAAGCATCGGAATCTATGACTAGTGTCACAGGAATGGTTCAAAACATTGACAGTAAGAAGAGTCAGTTTTCTTGTACTAAAGTCGGCGTTGTGCCTTTTGTATTTAATTCCAATGCAATTTCTGTGTTTCATCGTCAATAAGAACGTCAGAAGGATACAGTGAACCTGAAGTGAATCATCGGAATCTATAATTAGTGTCACAGGAATGGTTCAAATCATAGACAGTAACAAGAGTCAGTTTTCTTGTACTTAAGTCGGCATTGTGCCTTTTGTATTTAATTCCGATGCAATTTCTGTGTTTCATCGTCAATAAGAACGTCAGAGGGATACAGTGAACCTGAAGTGAAGCATCGGAATCTATAACTAGTGTCACAGGACTGGTTCAAATCATAGACAGTAAGAAGAGTCAGTTATCTTGTACTTAAGTCGGCATTGTGCCTTTTGTATTTAATTCCGATGCAATTTCAGTGTTTCATCGTCAATAAGAACGTCAGAGGGATACAGTGAACCTGAAGTGAAGCATCGGAATCTATAACTAGTGTCACAGGACTGGTTCAAATCATAGACAGTAAGAAGAGTCAGTTATCTTGTACTTAAGTCGGCATTGTGCCTTTTGTATTTAATTCCGATGAATTTTCTGTGTATCATCATCAATAAGATGGTCAGAGGGATACAGTAAACCTGATGTGAAGCATCGGAATCTATATCTAGTGTCACAGGAATGGTTCAAAACATAGACAGTAAGAAGAGTCAGTTTTCTTGTACTTAAGTCGGCGTTGTGCCTTTTGTATTTAATTCCGATACAATTTCCGTGTTTCATCGTCAATAAGAAGGTCAGAGGGATACAGTGAACCTGAAGTGAATCATCGGAATCTATAACTAGTGTCACAGGAATGGTTCGAATCATAGACAGTAAGAAGAGTCAGTTTTATTGTACTTAAGTCGGCATTGTGCCTTTTGTATTTAATTCCGATGCAATTTCTGTGTTTCATCGTCAATAAGACGGTCAGAGGGATACAGTAAACCTGAAGTGAAGCATCGGAATCTATACCTAGTGTCACAGGCATGGTTCAAAACATAGACAGTAAGAAGAGTCAGTTTTCTTGTACTTAAGTCGGCGTTGTTCCTTTTGTATTTAATTCCGATGCAATTTCCGTGTTTCATCGTCAATAAGAAGGGCAGAGGGATACAGTGAACCTGAAGTGAATCATCGGAATCTATAACTAGTGTCACAGGAATGGTTCGAATCATAGACCGTAAGAAGAGTCAGTTTTATTGTACTTAAGTGGGCATTGTGCCTTTTGTATTTAATTCCGATGCAATTTCAGTGTTTCATCGTCAATAAGAAGGTCAGAGGGATACAGTGAACCTGAAGTGATGCATCGGAATCTATAAGTAGTGTCACAGGAATGGTTCAAAATATAGACAATAAGAAGAGTCAGTTTTCTTGTACTTAAGTTGGCATTGTGCCTTTTGTATTTAATTCCGATGCCTTTTCTGTGTTTCATCGTCAATAAGAAGGTCAGACGGATGCAGTAAACCTGAAGTGAAGCCTCGGAATCTATAACTAGTGTCACAGGAATGGTTCAATCATAGACAGTAAGAAGAGTCAGTTTTCTTGTACTTAAGTCGGCATTGTGCATTTTTTATTTAATTCCGAAGCAATTTCTGTGTATCATCGTCAATAAGAAGGTCAGAGGGATACACAAAAACTGGAGTAAAGCATCGGAATCTATAACTAGTGTCACATGAATGGTTCAAAACATAGACAGTAAGAAGAGTCAGTTTTCTTGTACTTAAGTCGGCATTGTGCCTTTTGTATTAAATTCCGATGCAATTTCTGTGTTTCATCGTCAATAAGGAGGTAAGAGGGATACAGAAAACATGAAGTGAAGCATTGGAATCTATAACTAGTGTCACAGGAATGGTTCAAAACATAGACAGTAAGAAGAGTCAGTTTTCTTGTACTTAAGTCGGCGGTGTGCCTTTTGTATTTAATTCCGATGCAATTTTTGTGTTTCATCGTCAATAAGAAGGTCAGAGGGATACAGTAAACCAGAAGTGAAGCATCAGAATCTATAACTAGTGTCACAGGAATGGTTCAAAGCATAGACAGTAAGAAGAGTCAATTTTCTTGTACTTAAGTCGGCATTGTGCCTTTTGTATTTAATTCCGATGCAATTTCAGTGTTTCATCGTCAATAAGAAGGTCTGAGGGATACAGTGAACCTGAAGTGAAGCATCAGAATCTATACTAGTGTCACAGGAATGGTTCAAAACATAGACAGTAAGAAGAGTCAGGTTTCTTGTAATTAAGTCGGCATTGTGCCTTTTGTATTTAATTCCGATGCAATTTCTGTGTTTCATCGTCAATAAGAAGGTCAGAGGGATACAGTAAACTTGAAGTGAAGCATCGGAATCTATAACTAGTGTCACAGGAATGGTCAAAACATAGACAGTAAGAAGAGTCAGTTTTTTTGTAATTAAGTCGGCATTGTGCCTTTTGTATTTAATTCCGATGCAATTTCAGTGTTTCATCGTCAATAAGAAGGTCAGAGGGATACAGTGAACCTGAAGTGAAGCATCGGAATCTATAACTAGTGTCACAGGAACGGTTCAAAACATACACAATAAGAAGAGTCAATTGTCTTGTACTTAAGTCGGCATTGTGCCTTTTGTATTTAATTCCGATGCCTTTTCTGTGTTTCATCGTCAATAAGAAGGGCAGAGGGATGCAGTAATCCTGAGGTGAAGCATCGGTATCAATAACTAGTGTCACAGGAATGGTTCAATCCTAGACAGTAAGAAGAGTCAGTTTTCTTGTACTTAAGTCGGCATTGTGCCTTTTGTATTTAAGTCCGATGCAATTTCTGTGTTTCATCGTCAATGTGAAGGTCAGAGGGATACAGTAAATCTGAAGTGAAGCATCGGAATCTATAACTAGTTTCACATGAATGGTTCAAACATAGACAGTAAGAAGAGTCTGTTTTCTTGTACATAAGTCGGCATTGTGCATTTTGTATTAAATTCCGATGCAATTTCTGTGTTTCATCGTCAGTAAGAAGGTCTGATGGATACAGTAAACCTGAAGTGAAGCATCGGAAGCAATAACTAGAGCCACATGAATGGTCCAAAACATAGACAGGAAAAAGAGTCAGTTTTGTTGTACTTAAGTCGTCATTGTGCCTTTTGTATTTAATTCAGATGTAATGTCTGTGTTTCATCCTCAATAAGAAGGTCAGAGGTATACAGTAAACCTGAAGTTAAGCTTCGGAATCTATAACTAGTGTGACATGAATGGTTCAAAACATAGACGGTAAGAAGAGTCAGTTTTCTTGTACTTAAGTCGGCATTGTGCCTTTTGTATTTAATTCCGATTTAGTTTCTGTGTTTCATCAACAATAAGAAGGTCAGAGGGATACAGTAAACCGAAGTGAAGCATCGGAATCTATAACTATTGTCACAGGAATGGTTCAGACATAGACAGTAAAAAGATTCGGTATTCTTGTACTTAAGTCGGCATTGTGCCTTTTGTATTTAATTTCGATGCAATTTCTGTGTTTCATCGTCAATAAGGAGGTCAGAGGGATACAGTAAACCTGAAGTGAAGCATCGGATTCTATAACTAGTGTCACAGGAATGGTTCAAAACATAGACAGTAAGAAGAGTCAGTTTTCTTGTACTTAAGTCGGCATTGTGCCTTTTGTATTTAATTCCGATGCAATTTCAGTGTTTCATCGTCAATAAGAAGGTCGGAGGGAAACAGTAAACCTGAAGTGAAGCATCGGAATCTATAACTAGTGTCACAGGAATGGTTCAAGGCATAGACAGTAAGAAGAGGCAGATTTCTTTTACTTAAGTCGGCATTGTGCTTTTTGTATTTAATTCCGATGCAATTTCTGTGCTCATCGTCAATAAGAAGGTCAGAGGGATACAGTAAACCTGAAGTGAAGCATCGGAATCTATAACTAGTGTCACAGGAATGGCTCAAAGCATAGACAGTAAGAGGAGTCAGTTTTCTTGTACTTAAGTCTGCATTGTGCTTTTTGTATTTAATTCCGATGACTTTTCTGTGTTTCTTCATCAATAAGAAGGTCAGAGGGATACAGTAAACCTGATGTGAAGCATCGGAATCTATATCTAGTGTCACAGGAATGGTTCAAAACATAGACGGTAAGAAGAGTCAATTTTCTTGTACTTATGTCGGCATTGTGCCTTTTGTATTTAATTCCGATGCAAATTTCAGTGTTTCATCGTCAATAAGAAGGTCAGAGGGATACAGTGAACCTGAAGTGAAGCATCGGAATCTATACTAGTGTCACAGGAATGGTTCAAAACATAGACAGTAAGAAGAGTCAGGTTTCTTGTACTTAAGTCGGCATTGTGCCTTTTGTATTTAATTCCGATGCAATTTCTGTGTTTCATCGTCAATAAGAAGGTCAGAGGGATACAGTAAACCTGAAGTGAAGCATCGGAATCTATAACTAGTGTCACAGGAATGGTTCATAACATAGACAGTAAGAAGAGTCAGTTTTCTTGTACTTAAGTCGGCGTTGTGCCATTTGTATTTAATTCCGATGAAATTTCCGTGTTTCATCGTCCATAAGAAGGTCAGTGTGATACAGTAAAAATGAAGTGAAGCATCGGAATCTATAACTAGTGTCACATGAATGGTTCAAAACATACACAGTAAAAAGAGTCAGTTTCCTTGAACTTAAGTCGCCATTGTGCCCTTTGTATTTAACTCCGATGCCATTTCTGTGTTTCATCGTCAATAAGAAGGTCAGAGGGATACAATAAACCTCAAGTGAAGCATCTGAATCTATAACTAGCGTCACAGGAAAGGTTCAAATCATAGACAAAAGAAGAGTCAGTTTTCTTGTACTTAAGTCGGCATTGTGCCTTTTGAATTTAAATCCGATGCAATTTCTGTGTTTCATCGTCAATAAAAAGGTCAGAGGGATGCAGAAAACCTGAAGTGAAGCATCGGAATCTACAACTAGTGTCACAGGAATGGTTCAATCATAGACAGTAAGAAGAGTCAGTTCTCTTGTACATAAGTCGGCATTGTGCCTTTTGTATTTAATTCCGATGCAATTTCTGTGTTTCATCGTCAATAAGAAAGTCTGATGGATACAGTAAACCTGAAGCGAAGCATCGGAAGCAATAACTAGTGTCACATGAATGGTCCAAAACATAGACAGTAAGAAGAGTCAGTTTTCTTATACTTAAGTCGTCATTGTGCCTTTTTGTATTTAATTCAGATGCAATTACTGTGTTTCATCGTCAATAAGAAGGTCAGAGGGATACAGTAAACCTGAAGTGAAGCATCGGAATCTATAACTAGTGTCACAGGAATGGTTCAAAACATAGACAAAAAGAAGAGTCAGTTTTCTTGTACTTAAGTCGGCATTGTGGCATTTGTATTCCATTCCGATTGAATTTCTGTGTTTCATCGTCAATAAGGAGGTCAGAGGGATACAGTAAACCTGAAGTGAAGCATCGGAATCTATGACTAGTGTCACTGGAATGGTTCAAAACATTGACAGTAAGAAGAGTAAGTTTTCTTGTACTAAAGTCGGCGTTGTGCCTTTTGTATTTAATTCCAATGCAATTACTGTGTTTCATCGTCAATAAGAACGTCAGAGGGATACAGTGAACCTGAAGTGAAGCATCGAAATCTATAACTAGTGTCACAGGAATGGTTCAAATCATAGACAGTAAGAAGAGTCAGTTTTCTTGTACTTAAGTCGGCATTGTGCCTTTTGTATTTAATTCCGATGCAATTTCAGTGTTTCATCGTCAATAAGAAGGTCAGATGGATACAGTGAATCTGAAGTGAAGCATCGGAATCTGTAACTAGTGTCACAGGAATGGTTCAAAACATAGACAGTAAGAAGAGTCAGTTTTCTTGTACATAAGTCGGCATTGTGCCTTTTGTATTTAATTCCGGTGCAATTTCAGTGTTTCATCGTCAATAAGAAGGTCGGAGGGATACAGTAAACCTGAAGTGAAGCATCGGAATCTATAACTAGTGTCACAGGAATGGTTCAAGGCATAGACAGTAAGAAGAGTCAGTTTTCTTTTACTTAAGTCGTCATTGTGCCTTTTGTATTTAATTCCGATGCAATTTCTGTGTTCATCGTCAATAAGAAGGTCACAGGGATACAGTAAACCTGAAGTGAAGCATCGGAATCTATAACTAGTGTCACAGGTATGGCTCAAAACATAAACAGTAAGAGGAGTCAGTTTTCTTGTACTTTAGTCTGCATTGTGCTTTTTGTATTTAATTCCGATGAATTTTCTGTGTTTCATCATCAATAAGAAGGTCAGAGGGATACAGTAAACCTGATGTGAAGCATCGGAATCTATATCTAGTGTCACAGGAATGGTTCAAAACATAGACAGTAAGAAGAGTCAATTTTCTTGTACTTATGTCGGCATTGTGCCTTTTGTATTTAATTCCGATGCAATTTCAGTGTTTCATCGTCAATAAGAAGGTCAGAGGGATACAGTGAACGTGAAGTGAAGCATCGGAATCTATACCTAGTGTCACAGGAATGGTTCAAAACATAGACAGTAAGAAGAGTCAGTTTTCTTGTACTTAAGTCGGCGTTGTGCCATTTGTATTTAATTCCGATGAAATTTCCGAGTTTCATCGTCAATAAGAAGGTCAGAGGGATACAGTAAAAATGAAGTGAAGCATCGGAATCTATAACTAGTGTCACATGAATGGTTCAAAACATAGACAGTAAGAAGAGTCAGTTTCCTTGAACTTAAGTCGCCATTGTGCCCTTAGTATTTAACTCCGATGCCATTTCTGTGTATCATCGTCAATAAGAAGGACAGAGGGATACAATAAACCTCAAGTGAAGCATCGGAATCTATAACTAGCGTCACAGGAAAGGTTCAAATCATAGACAATAAGAAGAGTCAGTCTTCTTGTACTTAAGTCGGCATTGTGCCTTTTGAATTTTAATCCGATGCAATTTCTGTGTTTCATCGTCAATAAGAAGGTCAGAGGGATGCAGAAAACCTGAAGTGAAGCATCGGAATCTATAACTAGTGTCACAGGAATGGTTCAATCATAGACAGTAAGAAGAGTCAGTTTTCTTGTACTTAAGTCGGCATTGTGCCTTTTGTATTTCAATCCGATGCAATTTCTGTGTTTCATCGTCAATAAGAAGGTCAGAGGGATACAGTACACCTGAAGTGAAGCATCGTAATCTATAACTAGTGTCACATGAATGTTTCAAACGTAGACTGTAAGAAGAGTCAGTTTTCTTGTACATAAGTCGGCATTGTGCCTTTTGTATTTAATTCCGATGCAATTTCTGTGTTTCATCGTCAATAAGAAGGTCTGATGTATACAGTAAACCTGAAGCGAAGCATCGGAAGCAATAACTGGTGTAACATGAATGGTCCAAAACATAGACAGTAAGAAGAGTCAGTTTTCTTGTACTTAAGTCGTCATTGTGCCTTTTGTATTTAATTCAGATGCCATTACTGTGTTTCATCGTCAATAAGAAGGTCAGAGGGATACAGTAAACCTGAAGTGAAGCATCGGAATCTATAACTAGTGTCACAGGAATGGTTCAAAACATAGACAAAAAGAAGATTTGGTTTTCTTGTACTTAAGTCGGCATTGTGGCATTTGTATTTAATTCCGATGCAATATCTGTGTTTCATCTACAATAAGAAGGTCAGCGGGATACAGTAAACCTGAAGTGAAGCATCGGAATCTATGACTAGTGTCACTGGAATGGTTCAAACATAGACAGTAAAAAGAGTCAGTTTTCTTGTACTTAAGTCGGCATTGTGCCTTTTGTATTTAATTCCGATGCAATTTCTGTGTTTCATCGTCAATATGGAGGTCAGAGGGATACAGTAAACCTGAAGTGAAGCATCGGAATCTATGACTAGTGTCACAGGAATGGTTCAAAACATTGACAGTAAGAAGAGTCAGTTTTCTTGTACTCAAGTCTGCGTTGTGCCTTTTGTATTTAATTCCAATGCAATTTCTGTGTTTCATCGTCAATAAGAACGTCAGAGGGATACAGTGAACCTGAAGTGAAGCATCGAAATCTATAACTAGTGTCACAGGAATGGTTCAAATTATAGACAGTAAGTAGAGTCAGTTTTCTTGTACTTAAGTCGTCATTGTGCCTTTTGTATTTAATTCAGATGCCATTACTGTGTTTCATCGTCAATAAGAAGGTCAGAGGGATACAGTAAACCTGAAGTGAAGCATCGGAATCTATAACTTGTGTCACAGGAATGGTTCAAATTATAGACAGTAAGAAGAGTCAGTTTTCTTGTACTTAAGTCGGCATTGTGCCTTTTGTATTTAATTCCGATGCAATTTCAGTGTTTCATCGTCAATAAGAAGGTCAGAGGGATACAGTGAGTCTGAAGTGAAGCATCGGAATCTGTAACTAGTGTCACAGGAATGGTTCAAAACATAGACAGTAAGAAGAGTCAGGTTTCTTGTACTTAAGTCGGCATTGTGCCTTTTGTATTTAATTCCGATGCAATTTCAGTGTTTCGTCGTCAATAAGAAGGTCGGAGGAATACAGTAAACCTGAAGTGAAGCATCGGAATCTATAACTAGTGTCACAGGAATGGTTCAAGTCATAGACAGTAAGAAGAGTCAGTTTTCTTTTACTTAAGTCGGCATTGTGCCTTTTGTATTTAATTCCGATGCAATTTCTGTGTTCATCGTCAATAAGAAGGTCAGAGGGATACAGTAAACCTGAAGTGA
The DNA here is from genome assembly GCF_023864345.2 of Schistocerca serialis cubense. Taxonomy (NCBI): domain Eukaryota; kingdom Metazoa; phylum Arthropoda; class Insecta; order Orthoptera; family Acrididae; genus Schistocerca; species Schistocerca serialis. Next base: position 8,703,527 of record NW_026047617.1, read on the forward strand.
AGCATCGGAATCTATAACTAGTGTCACAGGAATGGCTCAAAACATAGACAGTAAGAGGAGTCAGTTTTCTTGTACTTAAGTCTGCATTGTGCTTTTTGTATTTAATTCCGATGAATTTTCTGTGTTTCATCATCAATAAGGAGGTCAGAGTGATACAGTAAACCTGATGTGAAGTATCGGAATCTATATCTAGTGTCACAGGAATGGTTCAAAACATAGACAGTAAGAAGAGTCAGGTTTCTTGTACTGAAGTCGGCATTGTGCCATTTGTATTTAATTCCGATGAAATTTCCGTGTTTCATCGTCAATAAGAAGGTCAGTGTGATACAGTAAAAATGAAGTGAAGCATCGGATTCTATAACTAGTGTCACATGAATGGTTCAAAACATAGACAGTAAGAAGAGTCAGTTTCCTTGAACTTAAGTCGCCATTGTGCCCTTTGTATTTAACTCCGATGCTACTTCTGTGTTTCATCGTCAATAAGAAGGTCAGAGGGATACAATAAACCTCAAGTGAAGCATCGGAATCTATAACTAGCGTCACAGGAAAGGTTCAAATCATAGACAATAAGAAGAGTCAGTTTTCTTGTACTTAAGTCGGCATTGTGCCTTTTGTATTTAAATCCGATGCAATATCTGTGTTTCATCGTCAATAAGAAGGAAAGAGGGATACATTAAACCTGAAGTGAAGCATCGGAATCTATAACTAGTGTCACATGAATGTTTCAAACATAGACAGTAAGAAGAGTCAGTTTTCTTGTACATAAGTCGGCATTGTGCCTTTTGTATATAATTCCGATGCAATTTCTGTGTTTCATCGTCAATAAGAATGTCTGATGGATACAGTAAACCTGAAGCGAAGCATCGGAAGCAATAACTAGTGTCACATGAATGGTCCAAAACCTAGACAGTAAGAAGAGTCAGTTTTCTTGTACTTAAGTCGTCATTGTGCCTTTTGTATTTAACTCGGTTGCAATTACTGTGTTTCATCGTCAATAAGAAGGTCAGAGGGATACAGTAAACCTGAAGTGAAGCATCGGAATCTATGACTAGTGTCACAGGAATGGTTCAAAACATTGACAGTAAGAAGAGTCAGTTTTCTTGTACTAAAGTCGGCGTTGTGCATTTTGTATTTAATTCCAATGCAATTTCTGTGTTTCATCGTCAATAAGCACGTCAGAAGGATACAGTAAACCTGATGTGAAGCATCGGAATCTATATCTAGTGTCACAGGAATGGTTCAAAACATAGACAGTAAGAAGAGTCAGTTTTCTTGTACTTAAGTCGGCGTTGTGCCTTTTGTATTTAATTCCGATGCAATTTCCGTGTTTCATCGTCAATAAGAAGGTCAGAGGGATACAGTGAACCTGAAGTGAATCATCGGAATCTATAACTATTGTCACAGGAATGGTTCGAATCATAGACAGTAAGAAGAGTCAGTTTTATTGTACTTAAGTCGGCGTTGTGCCTTTTGTATTTAATTCCGATGCAATTTCTGTGTTTCATCGTCAATAAGACGGTCAGAGGGATACAGTAAACTTGAAGTGAATCATCGGAATCTATACCTAGTGTCACAGGCATGGTTCAAACATACACAGTAAGAAGAGTCAGTTTTCTTGTACTTAAGTCGGCGTTGTTCCTTTTGTATTTAATTCCGATGCAATTTCCGTGTTTCATCGTCAATAAGAAGGGCAGAGGGATACAGTGAACCTGAAGTGAATCATCGGAATCTATAACTAGTGTCACAGGAATGGTTCGAATCATAGACAGTAAGAAGAGTCAGTTTTATTGTACTTAAGTGGGCATTGTGCCTTTTGTATTTAATTCCGATGCAATTTCAGTGTTTCATCGTCAATAAGAAAGTCAGAGGGATACAGTGAACCTGAAGTGATGCATCGGAATCTATAACTAGTGTCACAGGAATGGTTCAAAATATAGACAATAAGAAGAGTCAGTTTTCTTGTACTTAAGTCGGCATTGTGCCTTTTGTATTTAATTCCGATGCCTTTTCTGTGTTTCATCGTCAATAAGAAGGTCAGACGGATCCAGTAAACCTGAAGTGAAGCCTCGGAATCTATAACTAGTGTCGCAGGAATGGTTCAATCATAGACAGTAAGAAGAGTCAGTTTTCTTGTACTTAAGTCGGCATTGTGCATTTTTTATTTAATTCCGAAGCAATTTCTGTGTATCATCGTCAATAAGAAGGTCAGAGGGATACACAAAAACTGGAGTAAAGCATCGGAATCTATAACTAGTGTCACATGAATGGTTCAAAACATAGACAGTAAGAAGAGTCAGTTTTCTTGTACTTAAGTCGGCATTGTGCATTTTGTATTAAATTCCGATGCAATTTCTGTGTTTCATCGTCAATAAGGAGGTTAGAGGGATACAGAAAACATGAAGTGAAGCATTGGAATCTATAACTAGTGTCACAGGAATGGTTCAAAACATAGACAGTAAGAAGAGTCAGTTTTCTTGTACTTAAGTCGGCGGTGTGCCTTTTGTATTTAATTCCGATGCAATTTTTGTGTTTCATCGTCAATAAGAAGGTCAGAGGGATACAGTAAACCAGAAGTGAAGCACTAGAATCTATAACTAGTGTCACAGGAATGGTTCAAAGCATAGACAGTAAGATGAGTCAGTTTTCTTGTACTTAAGTCGGCATTGTGCCTTTTGTATTTAATTCCGATGCAATTTCAGTGTTTCATCGTCAATAAGAACGTCAGAAGGATACAGTGAACCTGAAGTGAATCATCGGAATCTATAACTAGTGTCACAGGAATGGTTCAAATCATAGACAGTAACAAGAGTCAGTTTTCTTGTACTTAAGTCGGCATTGTGCCTTTTGTATTTAATTCCGATGCAATTTCAGTGTTTCATCGTCAATAAGAACGTCAGAGGGATACAGTGAACCTGAAGTGAAGCATCGGAATCTATAACTAGTGTCACAGGACTGGTTCAAATCATAGACAGTAAGAAGAGTCAGTTATCTTGTACTTAAGTCGGCATTGTGCCTTTTGTATTTAATTCCGATGCAATTTCAGTGTTTCATCGTCAATAAGAAGGTCAGAGGGATACAGTGAATCTGAAGTGAAGCATCGGAATCTGTAACTAGTGTCACAGGAATGGTTCAAAACATAGACAGTAAGAAGAGTCAGTTTTCTTGTACTTAAGTCGGCATTGTGCCTTTTGTATTTAATTCCGATGCAATTTCAGTGTTTCATCGTCAATAAAAAGGTCGGAGGGACACAGTAAACCTGAAGTGAAGCATCGCAATTTATAACTAGTGTCACAGGAATTGCTCAAAACATAGACAGTAAGAGGAGTCAGTTTTCTTGTACTTAAGTCTGCGTTGGGCTTTTTGTATTTAATTCCGATGAATTTTCTGTGTTTCATCATCAATAAGATGGTCAGAGGGATACAGTAAACCTGATGTGAAGCATCGGAATCTATATCTAGTGTCACAGGAATGGTTCAAAACATAGACAGTAAGAAGAGTCAGTTTTCTTGTACTTCAGTCGGCGTTGTGCCTTTTGTATTTAATTCCGATACAATTTCCGTGTTTCATCGTCAATAAGAAGGTCAGAGGGATACAGTGAACCTGAAGTGAATCATCGGAATCTATAACTAGTGTCACAGGAATGGTTCGAATCATATACAGTAAGAAGAGTCAGTTTTATTGTACTTAAGTCGGCATTGTGCCTTTTGTATTTAATTCCGATGCAATTTCTGTGTTTCATCGTCAATAAGAAGGTCAGAGGGATACAGTGAACCTGAAGTGAAGCATCGGAATCTATAACTAGTGTCACAGGAATGGTTCAAAACATAGACAATAAGAAGAGTCAGTTTTCTTGTACTTAAGTCGGCATTGTGCCTTTTGTATTTAATTCCGATGCAATTTCTGTGTTTCATCGTCAATAAGGGCGTCAGAGGGATACAGTAAAACTGAAGTGAAACATCGGAATCTATAACTAGTGGCACAGAAATGGTTCAAAACATAGATTGTAAGAAGAGTTAGTTATCTTGTACGTAAGTCTGCATTGTGCCTTTTGTATTTAATTCCGATGCAATTTCAGTGTTTCATCGTCAATAAGAAGGTCAGAGGGATACAGTGAATCTGAAGTGAAGCATCGGAATCTATAACTAGTGTCACAGGACTGGTTCAAACATAGACAGTAAGAAGAGTCAGTTTTCTTGTACTTAAGTCGGCATTGTGGCTTTTGTATTTAATTCCGATGCAATTTCTGTGTTTCATCGTCAATAAGAAGGTCAGAGGGATACAGTAAACCTGAAGTGAAGCACCGGAATGTATACCTAGTGTCACAGGAATGGTTCAAAACATAGACAGTAAGAAGAGTCAGTTTTCTTGTACTTAAGTCGGCGTTGTTGCTTTTGTATTTAATTCCGATACAATTTCCGTGTTTCATCGTCAATAAGAAGGGCAGAGTGATACAGTGAACCTGAAGTGAATCATCGGAATCTATAACTAGTGTCACAGGAATGGTTCGAATCATAGACCGTAAGAAGAGTCAGTTTTATTGTACTTAAGTGGGCATTGTGCCTTTTGTATTTAATTCCGATGCAATTTCAGTGTTTCATCGTCAATAAGAAGGTCAGAGGGATACAGTGAACCTGAAGTGATGCATCGGAATCTATAACTAGTGTCACAGGAATGGTTCAAAATATAGACAATAAGAAGAGTCAGTTTTCTTGTACTTAAGTCGGCATTGTGCCTTTTGTATTTAATTCCGATGCCTTTTCTGTGTTTCATCGTCAATAAGAAGGTCAGACGGATGCAGTAAACCTGAAGTGAAGCCTCGGAATCTATAACTAGTGTCACAGGAATGGTTCAATCATAGACAGTAAGAAGAGTCAGTTTTCTTGTACTTAAGTCGGCATTGTGCATTTTTTATTTAATTCCGAAGCAATTTCTGTGTATCATCGTCAATAAGAAGGTCAGAGGGATACACAAAAACTGGAGTAAAGCATCGGAATCTATAACTAGTGTCACATGAATGGTTCAAATCATAGACAGTAAGAAGAGTCAGTTTTCTTGTACTTAAGTCGGCATTGTGCCTTTTGTATTAAATTCCGATGCAATTTCTGTGTTTCATCGTCAATAAGGAGGTAAGAGGGATACAGAAAACATGAAGTGAAGCATTGGAATCTATAACTAGTGTCACAGGAATGGTTCAAAACATACACAGTAAGAAGAGTCAGTTTTCTTGTACTTAAGTCGGCGGTGTGCCTTTTGTATTTAATTCCGATGCAATTTTTGTGTTTCATCGTCAATAAGAAGGTCAGAGGGATACAGTAAACCTGGAGTCAAGCAACGGAATCAATAACTAGTGTCACATGAATGGTTCAAAACATAGACAGTAAGAAGAGACAGTTTTCTTGTACTTAAGTCGGCATTGTGCCTTTTGTATTAAATTCCGATGCAATTTCTGTGTTTCGTCGTCAATAAGAAGGTCAGAGGGATGCAGTAAACCTGAAGTGAAGCATCGGAATCTATAACTAATGTCACAGGAGTGGTTCAATCATAGACAGTAAGAAGAGTCAGTTTTCTTGTACTTAAGTCGGCATTGTGCCTTTTGTATTTCATTCCGATGCAATTTCTGTGTTTCATCGTCAATAAGAAGGTCAGAGGCATACAGTAAACCTGAAGTGAAGCATCGAAATCTATAACTAGTGTAACATGAATGGTTCAAATATAGACAGTAAGAAGAGTCAGTTATCTTGTACATAAGTCGGCATTGTGCCTTTTGTATTTAATTCCGATGCAATTTCTGTGTATCATCGTCAATAAGAAGGTCTGATGGATACAGTAAACCTGAAGTGAAGCATCGGAATCTATAACAAGTGTCACATGAATGGTTCAAACATAGACAGTAAAAAGAGTCAGTTTTCTTGTACTTAAGTCTGCATTATGCCTTTTGTATTTAATTCCGATGCAATTTCTGTGTTTCATCGTCAATAAGGAGGTCAGAGGGATACAGCAAACCTGAAGTGAAGCATCGTAATCTATGACTAGTGTCACAGGAATGGTTCAAAACATAGACAGTAAGAAGAGTCAGTTTTCTTGTACTAAAGTCGGCGTTGTGCCTTTTGTATTTAATTCCAATGCAATTTCTGTATTTCATCGTCAATAAGAACGTCATATGGATACAGTGATCCAGAAGTGAATCATCGGAATCTATAACTAGTGTCACAGGAATGGTTCAAATCATAGACAGTAAGAAGAGTCAGTTTTATTGTACTTACGTCGGCATTGTGCCTTTTGTATTTAATTCCGATGCAATTTCAGTGTTTCATCGTCAATAAGAAGGTCAGAGGGATACAGTGAACCTGAAGTGAAGCATCGGAATCTATAACTAGTGTCACAGGAATGGTTCAAAACATAGACAATAAGAAGAGTCAGTTTTCTTGTACTTAAGTCGGCATTGTGCCTTTTGTATTTAATTCCGATGCAATTTCTGTGTTTCATCGTCAATAAGGGCGTCAGAGGGATACAGTAAACCTGAAGTGAAACATCGGAATCTATAACTAGTGGCACAGAAATGGTTCAAAACATAGATTGTAAGAAGAGTTAGTTATCTTGTACTTAAGTCGGCATTGTGCCTTTTGTATTTAATTCCGATGCAATTTCAGTGTTTCATCGTCAATAAGAAGGTCAGAGGGATACAGTGAATCTGAAGTGAAGCATCGGAATCTATAACTAGTGTCACAGGACTGGTTCAAACATAGACAGTAAGAAGAGTCAGTTTTCTTGTACTTAAGTCGGCATTGTGGCTTTTGTATTTAATTCCGATGCAATTTCTGTGTTTCATCGTCAATAAGAAGGTCAGAGGGATACAGTAAACCTGAAGTGAAGCACCGGAATGTATACCTAGTGTCACAGGAATGGTTCAAAACATAGACAGTAAGAAGAGTCAGTTTGCTTGTACTTAAGTCGGCATTGTGCCTTTCGTATTTAATTCCGAAGCAATTTCTGTGTTTCATCGTCAATAAGAAGGTCAGAGGGATACAGTAAACCTGAATGGAAGCATCGGAATCTATAACTAGTGTCACAGGAATGGTTCAAAACGTAGGCAGTAGGAAGAGTCAGTTTTCTTGTACTTAAGTCGGCATTGTGGCTTTTGTATTTAAATCCGATGCATTTTCTGTGTTTCATCGTCAACAAGAAGGTCAGAGGGATGCAGTAAACCTGAAGTGATGCATCGGAATCTATAACTAGTGTCACAGGAATGGTTCAATCATAGACAGTAAGAAGAGTCAATTTTCTTGTACTTAAGTCGGCATTGTGCCTTTTGTATTTCATTCCGATGCAATTACTGTGTTTCATCGTCAATAAGAGTGTCAGAGGGATACAGTAAACCTAAAGTGAAGCATCGGAATCTATAAATAGTGTCACATGAATGGTTCAAACATAGACAGTAAGAAGAGTCAGTTTTCTTGTACATAAGTCGGCATTGTGCCTTTTGTATTTAATTTCGATGCAATTTGTGTGTTTCATCGTCAATAAGAAGGTCTGATGGATACAGTAAACCTGAAGCGAAACATCGGAAGCAATAACTTGTGTCACATGAATGGTCCAAAACATAGACAGTAAGAAGAGTCAGTTTTCTTGTACTTAAGTCATCATTGTGCCTTTTGTATATAATTCCGTTGTAATTTCTGTGTTTCATCGTCAATAAGAAGGTCAGAGGGATACAGTAAACCTGAAGTGAAGCATCGGAATCTATGACTAGTGTCACAGGAATGGTTCAAACGTGGACAGTAACAAGAGTCAGTTTTCTTGTACTTAAGTCGGCATTGTGACTTTTGTATTTAATTCCGATGCAATTTCTGTGTTTCATCGACAATAAGAAGGTCAGAGGGATACAGTAAACCTGAAGTGAAGCATCGGAATCTATAACTAGTGTCACAGGAATGGTTCAAAACTTAGACTGTAAGAAGAGTCAGTTTTCTTGAACTTAAGTCGGCATTGTGCCTTTTGTATATAATTCCGATGCAATTTCTGTGTTCATCGTCAATAAGATGGTCAGAGGGATACAGTAAACCTGAATTGAAGCATCGGAATCTATAACTCGTGTCACAGAAATGGCTCAAAACATAGACAGTAAGAGGAGTCAGATTTCTTGTACTTAAGTCTGCATTGTGCTTTTTGAATTTAATTCCGATGCATTTTCTGTGTGTCATCATCTATAAGAAGGTCAGGGGTATACAGTGAACCTGATGTGAAGCATCGGAAACTATATCTGGTGTCATAGGAATGGTTCAAAACATAGACAGTAAGAAGAGTTAGTTTTCTTGTATTTAAGTCGGCATTGTGCCTTTTGTATTTAATTCCGAAGCAATTTCTGTGTATCATCGTCAATAAGAAGGTCAGAGGGATACAGTAAACCTGGAGTAAAGCAACGGAATCTATAATGGTTCAAAACATAGACAGTAAGGTGATTCAGTTTTCTTGTACTTAAGTCGGCATTGTGCCTTTTGTATTTAATTCCATTGCAATTTCTGTGTTTCATCATCAATAAGAAGGTCAGAGGGATACAGTAATCCTGAAGTGAAGCATCGGAATCTATAACTATTTTCACAGGAATGGTTCAAACATAGACAGTAAGAAGAGTCAGGTTTCTTATACTTAAGTCGGCATTGTGCCTTTTGTATTTAATTCCGATGCAATTTTAGTGTTTCATCGTCAATAAAAAGGTCAGAGGGATACAGTGAACCTGAAGTGAAGCATCGGAATCTATAACTAGTGTCACAGGAATGGTTCAAGACATAGACAGTGAGAAGAGTCAGGTTTCTTGTACTTAAGTCGGCATTTTGCCTTTTGTATTTAATTCCAATGCAATATCTGTGTTTCATCGTCATAAACAAGGTCAGAGGGATACAGTAAACCTGAAGTGAAGCATCGGAATCTATAACTAGTGTCACACGAATGGTTTAAACATGGACAGTAAGAAGAGTCAGTTTTCTTGTACTTAAGTCGGCATTGTGCCTTTTGTATTTAATTCATATGCAATTTCTGTGTTCATCGTCAATAAGAACGTCAGAGGGATTCAGTGAACATGAAGTGAAGCATCGGAATCTATAAGTAGTGTCACAGGAATGGCTCAAATCATAGACAGTAAGAGGAGTCAGTTTTCTTGTACTTAAGTCTGCATTGTGCTTTTTGTATTTAATTCCGATGCATTTTCTGTGTTTCTACATCAATAAGAAGGTCAGAGGGATACAGTAAACCTGAAGTGAAGCATCGGAATCTATATCTGGTGTCACAGGAATGGTTCACAACATAGACAGTAAGAAGAGTTAGTTTTCTTGTACTTAAGTCGGCATTGTGCCTTTTGTATTTATTTCCGAAGCAATTTCTGTGTATCATCGTCAATAAGAAGGTCAGAGGGATACAGTAAACCTGGAGTAAAGCATCGGAATCTATAACTAGTGTCACATGAATGGTTCAAAACATAGACAGTAAGAAGAGTCAGTTTTCTTGTACTTAAGTCGGCATTGTGCCTTATGTATTTAATTCATATGCAGTTTCTGTGTTCATCGTCAATAAGAAGGTCAGAGGGATTCAGTGAACATGAAGTGAAGCATCGGAATCTGTAACTAGTGTCACAGGAATGGCTCAAATCATAGATAGTAAGAGGAGTCAGTTTTCTTGTACTTAAGTCTGCATTGTGTTTTTGTATTTAATTCCGATGAATTTTCTGTGTTTCTACATCAATAAGAAGGTCAGAGGGATACAGTAAACCTGATGTGAAGCATCGGAATCTATATCTGGTGTCACAGGAATGGTTCACAACATAGACAGTAAGAAGAGTTAGTTTTCTTGTACTTAAGTCGGCATTGTGCCTTTTGTATTTAATTCCGAAGCAATTTCTGTGTATCATCGTCAATAAGAAGGTCAGAGGGATACAGTAAACATGATGTAAAGCATCGGAATCTATAACTATTGTCACAGGAATGGTTCAAACATAGACAGTAAGAAGAGTCAGGTTTCTTGTACTTAAGGCGGCATTGTGCCTTTTGTATTTAATTCCGATGCAATTTCTGTGTTTCATCGTCAATAAGAAGGTCAGAGGGATACAGTAAACCTTAAGTGAAGCATCGGAATCTATAACTAGCGTCACAGGAATGGTTCAATTCATAGACAGTAAAAAGAGTCAGGTTTCTTGTACTTAAGTCTTCATTGTGCCTTTTGTATTTAATTCCGATGCAATTTCTGTGTTTCATTGTCAATAAGAACGTCAGAGAGATACAGTGAACCTGAAGTGAAGCATCGGAATCTATAACTAGAGTCACAGGAATGGTTCAAATCATAGACAGTAAGAAGAGTCAGTTTTCTTGTACTTAAGTCGGCATTGTGCCTTTTGTATTTGATTCCGATGCAATTTCAGTGTTTCATCGTCAATAAGAAGGTCAGAGGAATACAGTGAATCTGAAGTGAAGCATCGGAATCTATAACTAGTGTCACAGGAATGGTTCAAAGCATAGACAGTAAGAATAGTCAGTTTTCTTGTACTTAAGTCGCCATTGTGCCTTTTGTATTTAATTCCATTGCAATTTCTGTGTTTCATCATCAATAAGAAGGTCAGACGGATACAGTAAACCTGAAGTGAAGCATCGGAATCTATAACTAGTGTCACAGGAATGGTTCAATACATAGAGAACGAGAAGAGTCAGTTTTCTTGTACTTAAGTCGGCATTGGGCCTTTTGTATTTAATTCCGATCCAATATCTGTGTTTCATCGTCAATAACAAAGTCAGAGGGATACAGCAAACCTGAAGTGAAGCATCGGAATCTATAACTAGTGTAACACGAATGGTTCAAACATGGACAGTAAGAAGAGTCAGTTTCCTTGTACTTAAGTCGGCATTGTGCCTTTTGTATTTAATTCCGATGCAATATCAGTGTTTCATCGTCAATAAGAAGGTCAGAGGGATACAGTAAACATGAAGTAAAGCATCGGAATCTATAACTATTGTCACAGGAATGGTTCAAATCATAGACAGTAAGAAGAGTCAGTTTTCTTGTACTTAAGGTGGCATTGTGCCTTTTGTATTTAATTCCGATGCTATTTCAGGGTTTCATCGTCAATAAGAAAGTCAGGGGAATACAGTGAACCTGAAGTGAAGCATCGCAATCTATAACTAGTGACACAGTAATGGTTCAAACATAGACAGTAAGAAGAGTCAGGTTTCTTGTACTTAAGTCGGCATTGTGCCTTTTGTATTTAATTCCGATGCAATTTCTGTGTTTCATCGTCAATAGGAAGGTCAGAGGGATACAGTAAACCTTAAGTGAAGCATCGGAATCTATAACTAGCGTCACAGGAATGGTTCAATTCATAGACAGTAAGAAGAGTCAGGTTTCTTGTACTTAAGTCGGCATTGTGCCTTTTGTATTTAATTCCGATGCAATTTCTGTGTTTCATTGTCAATAAGAACGTCAGAGAGATACAGTGAACCTGAAGTGAATCATCGGAATCTATAACTAGAGTCACAGGAATGGTCCAAATCATAGACAGTAAGAAGAGTCAGTTTTGTTGTACTTAAGTCGGCATTGTGCCTTTTGTATTTAATTCCGATGCAATTTCAGTGTTTCATCGTCAATACGAAGGTCAGAGGAATACAGTGAATCTGAAGTGAAGCATCGGAATCTGTAACTAGTGTCACAGGAATGGTTCAAAGCATAGACAGTAAGAAGAGTCAGTTTTCTTGTACTTAAGTCGCCATTGTGCCTTTTGTATTTAATTCCATTGCAATTTCTGTGTTTCATCATCAATAAGAAGGTCAGAGGGATACAGTAACCTGATGTGAAGCATCGGAATCTATAACTAGTGTCACAGGAATGGTTCAAGGCATAGAGAGTGAGAAGAGTCAGTTTTCTTGTACTTAAGTCGGCATTGGGCCTTTTGTATTTAATTCCGATGAATTTTCTGTGTTTCATCATCAATAAGATGGTCAGAGGGATACAGTAAACCTGATGTGAAGCATCGGAATCTATATCTAGTGTCACAGGAATGGTTCAAAACATAGACAGTAAGAAGAGTCAGTTTTCATGTACTTAAGTCGGCGTTGTGCCTTTTGTATTTAATTCCGATACAATTTCCGTGTTTCATCGTCAATAAGAAGGTCAGAGGGATACAGTGAACCTGAAGTGAATCATCGGACTCTATAACTAGTGTCACAGGAATGGTTCGAATCATATACAGTAAGAAGAGTCAGTTTTATTGTACTTAAGTCGGCATTGTGCCTTTTGTATTTAATTCCGATGCAATTTCTGTGTTTCATCGTCAATAAGACGGTCAGAGGGATACAGTAAACCTGAAGTGAAGCATCGGAATCTATACCTAGTGTCACAGGCATGGTTCAAAACATAGACAGTAAGAAGAGTCAGTTTTCTTGTACTTAAGTCGGCGTTGTTCCTTTTGTATTTAATTCCGATGCAATTTCCGTGTTTCATCGTCAATAAGAAGGGCAGAGTGATACAGTGAACCCGAAGTGAATCATCGGAATCTATAACTAGTGTCACAGGAATGGTTCGAATCATAGACCGTAAGAAGAGTCAGTTTTATTGTACTTAAGTGGGCATTGTGCCTTTTGTATTTAATTCCGATGCAATTTCAGTGTTTCATCGTCAATAAGAAGGTCAGAGGGATACAGTGAACCTGAAGTGATGCATCGGAATCTATAACTAGTGTCACAGGAATGGTTCAAAATATAGACAATAAGAAGAGTCAGTTTTCTTGTACTTAAGTCGGCATTGTGCCTTTTGTATTTAATTCCGATGCCTTTTCTGCGTTTCATCGTCAATAAGAAGGTCAGACGGATGCAGTAAACCTGAAGTGAAGCCTCGGAATCTATAACTAGTGTCACAGGAATGGTTCAATCATAGACAGAAAGAAGAGTCAGTTTTCTTGTACTTAAGTCGGCATTGTGCATTTTTTATTTAATTCCGAAGCAATTTCTGTGTATCATCGTCAATAAGAAGGTCAGAGGGATACACAAAAACTGGAGTAAAGCATCGGAATCTATAACTAGTGTCACATGAATGGTTCAAATCATAGACAGTAAGAAGAGTCAGTTTTCTTGTACTTAAGTCGGCATTGTGCCTTTTGTATTAAATTCCGATGCAATTTCTGTGTTTCATCGTCAATAAGGAGGTAAGATGGATACAGAAAACATGAAGTGAAGCATTGGAATCTATAACTAGTGTCACAGGAATGGTTCAAAACATAGACAGTAAGAAGAGTCAGTTTTCTTGTACTTAAGTCGGCGGTGTGCCTTTTGTATTTAATTCCGATGCAATTTTTGTGTTTCATCGTCAATAAGAAGGTCAGAGGGATACAGTAAACCTGGAGTCAAGCAACGGAATCAATAACTAGTGTCACATGAATGGTTCAAAACATAGACAGTAAGAAGAGACAGTTTTCTTGTACTTAAGTCGGCATTGTGCCTTTTGTATTAAATTCCGATGCAATTTTTGTGTTTCGTCGTCAATAAGAAGGTCAGAGGGATGCAGTAAACCTGAAGTGAAGCATCGGAATCTGTAACTAATGTCACAGGAATGGTTCAATCATAGACAGTAAGAAGAGTCAGTTTTCTTGTACTTAAGTCGGCATTGTGCCTTTTGTATTTCATTCCGATGCAATTTCTGTGTTTCATCGTCAATAAGAAGGTCAGAGGCTTACAGTAAACCTGAAGTGAAGCATCGAAATCAATAACTAGTGTAACATGAATGGTTCAAATATAGACAGTAAGAAGAGTCAGTTATCTTGTACATAAGTCGGCATTGTGCCTTTTGTATTTAATTCCGATGCAATTTCTGTGTATCATCGTCAATAAGAAGGTCTGATGGATACAGTAAACCTGAAGTGAAGCATCGGAATCTATAACAAGTGTCACATGAATGGTTCAAACATAGACAGTAAAAAGAGTCAGTTTTCTTGTACTTAAGTCTGCATTATGCCTTTTGTATTTAATTCCGATGCAATTTCTGTGTTTCATCGTCAATAAGGAGGTCAGAGGGATACAGCAAACCTGAAGTGAAGCATCGTAATCTATGACTAGTGTCACAGGAATGGTTCAAAACATAGACAGTAAGAAGAGTCAGTTTTCTTGTACTAAAGTCGGCGTTGTGCCTTTTGTATTTAATTCCAATGCAATTTCTGTATTTCATCGTCAATAAGAACGTCATATGGATACAGTGATCCAGAAGTGAATCATCGGAATCTATAACTAGTGTCACAGGAATGGTTCAAATCATAGACAGTAAGAAGAGTCAGTTTTATTGTACTTAAGTCGGCATTGTGCCTTTTGTATTTAATTCCGATGCAATTTCAGTGTTTCATCGTCAATAAGAAGGTCAGAGGGATACAGTGAACCTGAAGTGAAGCATCGGAATCTATAACTAGTGTCACAGGAATGGTTCAAAACATAGACAATAAGAAGAGTCAGTTTTCTTGTACTTAAGTCGGCATTGTGCCTTTTGTATTTAATTCCGATGCAATTTCTGTGTTTCATCGTCAATAAGGGCGTCAGAGGGATACAGTAAACCTGAAGTGAAACATCGGAATCTATAACTAGTGGCACAGGAATGGTTCAAAACATAGATAGTAAGAAGAGTTAGTTATCTTGTACTTAAGTCGGCATTGTGCCTTTTGTATTTAATTCCGATGCAATTTCAGTGTTTCATCGTCAATAAGAAGGTCAGAGGGATACAGTGAATCTGAAGTGAAGCATCGGAATCTATAACTAGTGTCACAGGACTGGTTTAAACATAGACAGTAAGAAGAGTCAGTTTTCTTGTACTTAAGTCGGCATTGTGGCTTTTGTATTTAATTCCGATGCAATTTCAGTGTTTCATCGTCAATAAGAAGGTCAGAGGGATACAGTAAACCTGAAGTGAAGCACCGGAATGTATACCTAGTGTCACAGGAATGGTTCAAAACATAGACAGTAAGAAGAGTCAGTTTGCTTGTACTTAAGTCGGCATTGTGCCTTTCGTATTTAATTCCGAAGCAATTTCTGTGTTTCATCGTCAATAAGAAGGTCAGAGGGATACAGTAAACCTGAATGGAAGCATCGGAATCTATAACTAGTGTCACAGGAATGGTTCAAAACGTAGGCAGTAGGAAGAGTCAGATTTCTTGTACTTAAGTCGGCATTGTGGCTTTTGTATTTAAATCCGATGCATTTTCTGTGTTTCATCGTCAACAAGAAGGTCAGAGGGATGCAGTAAACCTGAAGTGATGCATCGGAATCTATAACTAGTGTCACAGGAATGGTTCAATCATAGACAGTAAGAAGAGTCAATTTTCTTGTACTTAAGTCGGCATTGTGCCTTTTGTATTTCATTCCGATGCAATTTCTGTGTTTCATCGTCAATAAGAGTGGCAGAGGGATACAGTAAACCTAAAGTGAAGCATCGGAATCTATAAATAGTGTCACATGAATGGTTCAAACATAGACAGTAAGAAGAGTCAGTTTTCTTGTACATAAGTCGGCATTGTGCCTTTTGTATTTAATTTCGATATAATTTCTGTGTTTCATCGTCAATAAGAAGGTCTGATGGATACAGTAAACCTGAAGCGAAACATCGGAAGCAATAACTAGTGTCACATGAATGGTCCAAAACATGGACAGTAAGAAGAGTCAGTTTTCTTGTACTTAAGTCATCATTGTGCCTTTTGTATATAATTCCGTTGCAATTTCTGTGTTTCATCGTCAATAAGAAGGTCAGAGGGATACAGTAAACCTGAAGTGAAGCATCGGAATCTATGACTAGTGTCACAGGAATGGTTCAAACGTGGACAGTAAGAAGAGTCAGTTTTCTTGTACTTAAGTCGGCATTGTGCCTTTTGTATTTAATTCCGATGCAATTTCTGTGTTTCATCGACAATAAGAAGGTCAGAGGGATACAGTAAACCTGAAGTGAAGCATCGGAATCTATAACTAGTGTCACAGGAATGGTTCAAAACTTAGACTGTAAGAAGAGTCAGTTTTCTTGAACTTAAGTCGGCATTGTGCCTTTTGTATATAATTCCGATGCAATTTCTGTGTTCATCGTCAATAAGAAGGTCAGAGGGATAGAGTAAACCTGAATTGAAGCATCGGAATCTATAACTAGTGTCACAGAAATGGCTCAAAACATAGACAGTAAGAGGAGTCAGATTTCTTGTACTTAAGTCTGCATTGTGCTTTTTGAATTTAATTCCGATGCATTTTCTGTGTGTCATCATCAATAAGAAGGTCAGGGGTATACAGTGAACCTGATGTGAAGCATCGGAAACTATATCTGGTGTCATAGGTATGGTTCAAAACATAGACAGTAAGAAGAGTTAGTTTTCTTGTATTTAAGTCGGCATTGTGCCTTTTGTATTTAATTCCGAAGCAATTTCTGTGTATCATCGTCAATAAGAAGGTCAGAGGGATACAGTAAACCTGGAGTAAAGCAACGGAATCTATAATGGTTCAAAACATAGGCAGTAAGGTGATTCAGTTTTCTTGTACTTAAGTCGGCATTGTGCCTTTTTTATTAAATTCCGATGCAATTTCTGTGTTTCATCGTCAATAAGAAGGTAAGAGGGATACAGAAAACATGAAGTCAAGCATCGGAATCTATAACTGGTGTCACAGGAATGGTTCAAAACTTGGGTAGTAAGAACAGTCAGTTTTCTTGTACTTAGGTCGGCGTTGTGCCTTTTGTATTTAATTCCAATGCAATTTTTATGTTTCATCGTCAATAAGAACGTCAGAGGGATACAGTAATCCTGAAGTGAAGCATCGGAATCTATAACTATTTTCACAGGAATGGTTCAAACATAGACAGTAAGAAGAGTCAGGTTTCTTATACTTAAGTCGGCATTGTGCCTTTTGTATTTAATTCCGATGCAATTTTAGTGTTTCATCGTCAATAAAAAGGTCAGAGGGATACAGTGAACCTGAAGTGAGGCATCGGAATCTATAACTAGTGTCACAGGAATGGTTCAAACATAGACAGTAAGAAGAGTCAGGTTTCTTGTACTTAAGTCGGCATTGTGCCTTTTGTATTTAATTCCGATGCAATTTCTATGTTTCATCGTCAATAAGAACGTCAGAGGGATACAGTGAACCTGAAGTGAAGCATCGGAATCTATAACTAGAGTCACAGGAATGGTTCAAATCATAGACAGTAAGAAGAGACAGTTTTCTTGTACTTAAGTCGGACTTGTGCATTTTGTATTTAATTCCGAAGCAATTTCAGTGTTTCATCGTCAATAAGAAGGTCAGAGGGATACAGTGAACCTGAAGTGAAGCATCGCAATCTATAACTAGTGTCACAGGAATGGTTCGAAACATAGACAGTAAGAAGAGTCAGTTTTCTTGTACTTAAGTCGGCATTGTGCCTTTTGTGTTTAATTTTGATGCAATTTCTGTGTTTCATCGTCAATAAGAAGGTCAGAGGAATACAGTAAACCTGAAGTGTAGCATCGGAATCTATAACTAGTGTCACAGGAATGGTTCAAGACATAGACAGTGAGAAGAGTCAGGTTTCTTGTACTTAAGTCGGCATTTTGCCTTTTGTATTTAATTCCAATGCAATATCTGTGTTTCATCGTCATAAACAAGGTCAGAGGGATACATTAAACCTGAAGTGAAGCATCGGAATCTATAACTAGTGTCACACGAATGGTTTAAACATGGACAGTAAGAAGAGTCAGTTTTCTTGTACTTAAGTCGGCATTGTGCCTTTTGTATTTAATTCATATGCAATTTCTGTGTTCATCGTCAATAAGAAGGTCAGAGGGATTCAGTGAACATGAAGTGAAGCATCGGAATCTATAAGTAGTGTCACAGGAATGGCTCAAATCATAGACAGTAAGAGGAGTCAGTTTTCTTGTACTTAAGTCTGCATTGTGCTTTTTGTATTTAATTCCGATGCATTTTCTGTGTTTCTACATCAATAAGAAGGTCAGAGGGATACAGTAAACCTGAAGTGAAGCATCGGAATCTATATCTGGTGTCACAGGAATGGTTCACAACATAGACAGTAAGAAGAGTTAGTTTTCTTGTACTTAAGTCGGCATTGTGCCTTTTGTATTTATTTCCGAAGCAATTTCTGTGTATCATCGTCAATAAGAAGGTCAGAGGGATACAGTAAACCTGGAGTAAAGCATCGGAATCTATAACTAGTGTCACATGAATGGTTCAAAACATAGACAGTAAGAAGAGTCAGTTTTCTTGTACTTAAGTCGGCATTGTGCCTTTTGTATTTAATTCATATGCAGTTTCTGTGTTCATCGTCAATAAGAAGGTCAGAGGGATTCAGTGAACATGAAGTGAAGCATCGGAATCTGTAACTAGTGTCACAGGAATGGCTCAAATCATAGATAGTAAGAGGAGTCAGTTTTCTTGTACTTAAGTCGGCATTGTGCCTTTTGTATTTAATTCCGAAGCAATTTCTGTGTATCATCGTCAATAAGAAGGTCAGAGGGATACAGTAAACATGATGTAAAGCATCGGAATCTATAACTATTGTCACAGGAATGGTTCAAACATAGACAGTAAGAAGAGTCAGGTTTCTTGTACTTAAGGCGGCATTGTGCCTTTTGTATTTAATTCCGATGCAATTTCTGTGTTTCATCGTCAATAAGAAGGTCAGAGGGATACAGTAAACCTTAAGTGAAGCATCGGAATCTATAACTAGCGTCACAGGAATGGTTCAATTCATAGACAGTAAAAAGAGTCAGGTTTCTTGTACTTAAGTCTTCATTGTGCCTTTTGTATTTAATTCCGATGCAATTTCTGTGTTTCATTGTCAATAAGAACGTCAGAGAGATACAGTGAACCTGAAGTGAAGCATCGGAATCTATAACTAGAGTCACAGGAATGGTTCAAATCATAGACAGTAAGAAGAGTCAGTTTTCTTGTACTTAAGTCGGCATTGTGCCTTTTGTATTTGATTCCGATGCAATTTCAGTGTTTCATCGTCTATAAGAAGGTCAGAGGAATACAGTGAATCTGAAGTGAAGCATCGGAATCTATAACTAGTGTCACAGGAATGGTTCAAAGCATAGACAGTAAGAATAGTCAGTTTTCTTGTACTTAAGTCGCCATTGTGCCTTTTGTATTTAATTCCATTGCAATTTCTGTGTTTCATCATCAATAAGAAGGTCAGACGGATACAGTAAACCTGATGTGAAGCATCGGAATCTATAACTAGTGTCACAGGAATGGTTCAAGGCATAGAGAGTGAGAAGAGTCAGTTTTCTTGTACTTAAGTCGGCATTGGGCCTTTTGTATTTAATTCCGATCCAATATCTGTGTTTCATCGGCCATAACAAGGTCAGAGGGATACAGTAAACCTGAAGTGAAGCATCGGAATCTATAACTAGTGTAACACGAATGGGTCAAAACATAGACTGTAAGTAGAGTCAGTTTTCTAGTACTTAAGTCGGCATTGTGCCTTTTGTATTTAACTGCGATGCAATTTCTGTGTTTCATCGTCAATAAGAAGGTCAGAGGGATACAGTAAACCTGAAGTGAAGCAGCAGAATTTATAACTAGTGTCACAGAAATGGTTCAAAACATAGAAAGTAAGAAGAGTCAGTTTTCTTGTACTTAAGTCATCATTGTGCCTTTTGTATTTAATTCCGATGCAATTTCTGTGTTTCATCGTCAATAAGAAGGTCAGAGGGATACAGTAAACCTGAAGTGAAGCATCGGAATCTATAACTAGTGTCACAGGAATGGTTCAAACTTAGACAGTAAGAAGAGTCAGTTTTCTTGTACTAAAGTCGGCATTTTGCTTTTTGTATTTAATTCCGATGCAATTTCTGTGTTCATCGTCAATAAGAAGGTCAGAAGGATACAGTAAACCTGAAGTGAAGCATCGGAATCTATAACTAGTGTCACAGGAATGGCGCAAAACATAGACAGTAAGAGGAGTCAGTTTTCTTGTACTTGAGTCTGCATTGTGTTTTTTGTATTTAATTCCGATGCAATTTCTGTGTTTCATGGTCAATAAGAAGGTCAGAGGGATAAAGTAAACCTGAAGTGAAGCATCGGAATCTATTACTAGTGTCACAGGAATGGTTCAAGGCGTAGACAGTGAGAAGAATCAGTTTTCTTGTACTTAAGTCGGCATTGTGCCTTTTGTATTTAATTCCGATGCAATATCTGTGTTTCATCGTCAATAACAAGGTCAGAGGGATACAGTAAACCTGAAGTGAAGCATCGGAATCTATAACTAGTGTCACAGGAATGGTTCAAAACATAGACTGTAAGATGAGTCAGTTTTCTAGTACTTATGTCGGCATTGTGCCTTTTGTATTTAAATCCGATGCAATTTCTGTGTTTCATCGTCTATAAGAAGGTCAGAGGGATACAGTAAACCTGAAGTGAAGCAGCAGAATTTATAACTAGTGTCACAGGAATGGTTCAAAGCATAGACAGTAAGAAGAGTCAGTTTTCTTGTTCTTAAGTCATCATTGTGCCTTTTGTATTTAATTCCGATGCAATTTCTGTGTTTCATCGTCAATAAGAAGGTCAGAGGGATACAGTAAACCTGAAGTAAAGCATCGGAATTTATAACTAGTGTCACAGGAATTGCGCAAAACATAGACAGTAAGAGGAGTCAGTTTTCTTGTACTTGAGTCTGCATTGTGCTTTTTGTATTTAATTCCAATGCATTTTCTGTGTTTCATCATCAATAAGAAGGTCAGAGGGATACAGTAAACCTGATGTTAAGCACCGTAATCTATATCTGGTGTCACAGGAATGGTTCAAACATTGACAGTAAGAAGAGTCAGTTTTCTTGTACTTAAGTCGGCATTGTACCTTTTGTATTTAATCCCGAAGCAATTTCTGTGTATCATCGTCAATAAGAAGGTCAGAGGGATACAGCAAACCTGGAGTAACGCATCGGAATCTATAACTAGTGTCACATGAATGGTTCAAAACATAGACAGTAAGAAGAATCAGTTTTCTAGTACTTAAGTCGGCATTGTGCCTTTTGTATTAAATTCCTATGCAATTTCTGTGTTTCATCGTCAATAAGAAGGTAAGAGGGAAACACAAAACAAGAAGTGAAGCATCGGAATCTATAACTAGTGTCACAGGAATGGTTCAAAGCATAGACAGTAAGAAGAGTCAGTTTTCTTGTACTTAAGTCGGCGTTGTGTCTTTTGTATTTAATTCCGATGCAATTTTTGTGTTTCATCGTCAATAAGAAGGTCAGAGGGATACAGTAAACCTGATGTGAAGCATCGGAATCTATAACTATTGTCACAGGAATGGTTCAAAGCATAGACAATAAGAAGAGTCAGTTTTCTTGTACCTAAGTCGGCACTGTGCCTTTTGTATTTAATTCCGATGCAATTTCAGTGTTTCATCGTCAATAAGAAGGTCAGAGGGATACAGTGAACCTGAAGTGAAGCATCGGAATCCATACCTAGTGTCTCAGGAATGGTTGAATACATAGATTGTAAGAAGAGTCAGTTTTCTTGTACTTAAGTCGGCATTGTGCCTTTTGTATTTAATTCTGATGCAATTTCCTTGTTTCATCGTCAATAAGAAGGTCAGAGGGATACAGTGAACCTGAAGTGAAGCATCGGAATCTATAACTAGTGTCACATGAATGGTTCGAAACATAGACAGTAAGAAGAGTCAGGTTTCTTGTACTTAAGTCGGCATTTTGCCTTTTGTATTAAATTCCGATGCAATTTCTGTGTTTCATCGTCAATAAGAAGGTAAGAGGGATACAGAAATCATGAAGTGAAGCATCGGAATCTATAACTAGTGTCGACGGAATGGTTCAAAACATACACAGTAAGAAGAGTCAGTTTTCTTGTACTTAAGTCGGCGTTGAGCCTTTTGTATTTAATTCCGATGCAATTTTTGTGTTTCATCGTCAATAAGAAAGTCAGAGGGATACAGTAAACATGAAGTAAAGCATCGGAATCTATAACTATTGTCACAGGAATGGTTCAAATCATAGACAGTAAGAAGAGTCAGTTTTCTTGTACTTAAGGTGGCATTGTGCCTTTTGTATTTAATTCCGATAATATTTCAGGGTTTCATCGTCAATAAGAAGGTCAGAGGGATACAGTGAACCTGAAGTGAAGCATCGCAATCTATAACTAGTGACACAGTAATCGTTCAAACATAGACAGTAAGAAGAGTCAGGTTCATTGTACTTAAGTCGGCATTGTGCCTTTTGTATTTAATTCCGATGCAATTTCTGCGTTTCATCGTCAATAGGAAGGTCAGAGGCATACAGTAAACCTTAAGTGAAGCATCGGAATCTATAACTAGCGTCACAGGAATTATTCAATTCATAGACAGTAAGAAGAGTCAGGTTTCTTGTACTTAAGTCGGCATTGTGCCTTTTGTATTTAATTCCGATGCAATTTCTGTGTTTCATTGTCAATAAGTACGTCAGAGAGATACAGTGAACCTGAAGTGAAGCATCGGAATCTATAACTAGAGTCACAGGAATGGTTCAAATCATAGACAGTAAGAAGAGTCAGATTTCTTGTACTTAAGTCTGCATTGTGCCTTTTGTATTTAATTCCGATGCAATTTCAGTGTTTCATCGTCAATAAGAAAGTCAGAGGAATACACTGAATCTGAAGTGAAGCATCGGAATCTATAACTAGTGTCACAGGAATGGTTCAAAGCATAGACAGTAAGAAGAGTCAGTTTTCTTGTACTTAAGTCGCCATTGTGCCTTTTGTATTTAATTCCATTGCAATTTCTGTGTTTCATCATCAATAAGAAGGTCAGAGGGATACAGTAAACCTGAAGTGAAGCATCGGAATCTATAACTAGTGTAACAGGAATGGTTCAAGGCATAGAGAGTGAGAAGAGTCAGTTTTCTTGTACATAAGTCGGCATTGGGCCTTTTGTATTTAATTCCGATCCAATATCTGTGTTTCATCGTCCATAACAAGGTCAGAGGGATACAGTAAACCTGAAGTGAAGCATCGGAATCTATAACTAGTGTAACACGAATGGGTCAAAACATAGACTGTAAGTAGAGTCAGTTTTCTAGTACTTAAGTCGGCATTGTGCCTTTTGTATTTAACTCCGATGCAATTTCTGTGTTTCATCGTCAATAAGAAGGTCAGAGGGATACAGTAAACCTGAAGTGAAGCAGCAGAATTTATAACTAGTGTCACAGGAATGGTTCAAAACATAGACAGTAAGAAGAGTCAGTTTTCTTGTACTTAAGTCATCATTGTGCCTTTTGTATTTAATTCCGATGAAATTTCTGTGTTTCATCGTCAGTAAGAAGGTCAGAGGGATACAGTAAACCTGAAGTGAAGCATCGGAATCTATAACTAGTGTCACAGGAATGGTTCAAACATAGACAGTAAGAAGAGTCAGTTTTCTTGTACTTAAGTCGGCGTTGTGTCTTTTGTATTTAATTCCGACGCAATATCTGTGTTTCATCGCCAATAACAAGGTCAGAGGGATACAGTAAACCTGAAGTGAAGCATCGGTATCTATAACCAGTGTCACAGGAATGGTTCAAAACATAGACTGTAAGAAGAGTCAGTTTTCTAGTACTTAAGTCGGCATTGTGCCTTTTGTATTTAACTCCGATGCAATTTCTGTGTTTCATCGTCAATTAGAAGGTCAGAGGGATACAGTAAACCTGAAGTGAAGCAGCAGAATTTATAACTTGTGTCACAGGAATGGTTCAAAACATAGACAGTAAGAAGAGTCAGTTTTCTTGTTCATAAGTCATCATTGTGCCTTTTGTATTTAATTCCGATGCAATTTCTGTGTTTCATCGTCAATAAGAAGGTCAGAGGGATACAGTAAACCTGAAGTGAAACATCGGAATCTATAACTAGTGTCACAGGAATGGTTCAAACATGGACACTAAGAAGAGTCAGTTTTCTTGTACTTAAGTCGGCATTGTGCCTTTTGTATTTAATTCCGATGCAATTTCTGTGTTCATCGTCAATAAGAAGGTCAGAAGGATACAGTAAACCTGAAGTAAAGCATCGGAATCTATAACTAGTGTCACAGGAATGGCGCAAAAGATAGACAGTAAGAGGAGTCAGTTTTCTTGTACTTAAGTCGGCATTGTGCCTTTTGTATTAAATTCCTATGCAATTTCTGTGTGTCATCGTCAATAAGAAGGTA
Organism: Schistocerca serialis cubense; assembly: GCF_023864345.2. Lineage (NCBI taxonomy): Eukaryota > Metazoa > Arthropoda > Insecta > Orthoptera > Acrididae > Schistocerca > Schistocerca serialis. The sequence continues at coordinate 8,727,679 of NW_026047617.1, forward strand.
AGAGGGATACACAAAACATGAAGTGAAGCATCGGAATCTATAACTAGTGTCACAGGAATGGTTCAAAACATAGACAGTAAGAAGAGTCAGTTTTCTTGTACTTAAGTCGGCGTTGTGTCTTTTGTATTTAATTCCGACGCAATTTTTGTGTTTCATCGTCAATAAGAAGGTCAGAGGGATACAGTAAATCTGATGTGAACCATCGGAATCTATAACTATTGTCACAAAAATGGTTCAAAGCATAGACAATAAGAAGAGTCAGTTTTCTTGTACCTAAGTTGGCACTGTGCCTTTTGTATTTAATTTCGATGCAATTTCAGTGTTTCATCGTCAATAAGAAGGTCAGAGGGATACAGTGAACCTGAAGTGAAGCATCGGAATCTATAACTAGTGTCTCAGGAATGGTTCAAACATAGACAGTAAGGAGAGACAGGTTTCTTGCACTTAAGTCGGCATTGTGCCTTTTGTATTTAATTCCGATGCAATTTCTGTGTTTCATCGTCAATAAGAAGGTCAGAGGGATACAGTAAACCTGAAGTGAAGCATCGGAATCTATAACTAGTGTCTCAGGAATGGTTCAAACATAGACAGTAAGAAGAGTCAGGTTTCTTGTACTTAAGTCGGCATTGTGCCTTTTGTATTTAATTCCGATGCAATTTCTGTGTTTCATCGTCAATAAGAAGGTCAGAGGGATACAGTAAACCCGAAGTGAAGCATCGGAATGTATACCTAGTGTCACAGGAATGGTTCAAAACATAGACAGTAAGAAGAGTAAGTTTTCTTGTACTTAAGTCATCATTGTGCCTTTTGTATTTAATTCCGATGCAATTTCAGTGTTTCATCGTCAATAAGAAGGTCAGAGGGATACAGTGAACCTGAAGTGAAGCATCGGAATCTATAACTAGTGTCACAGGAATGATTCAAACATAGACAGTAACAAGAGCCCAGTTTCTTGTACTTAAGTCGGCATTGTGCCTTTTGTATTTAATTCCGATGCAATTTCTGTGTTTCATCGTCAATAAGAAGGTCAGAGGGATACAGTAAAACCTGAAGTGAAGCATCGGAATGTATACCTAGTGTCACAGGAATGGTTCAAAACATAGACAGTAAGAAGAGTCAGTTTTCTTGTACTTAAGTCGGCATTGTGCCATTTGTATATAAATTCCGATGCAATTACTGTGTTCCGTCGTCAATAAGAAGGTCAGAGGGATACAGTAAACATGAAGTGAAGCATCGGAATCGACAACTAGTGTCACAGGAATAGTTCAAAACATAGACAGTAAGAGGAGTCAGTTTTCTTGTACTTGAGTCTGCATTGTGTTTTTTGTATTTAATTCCGATGCAATTTCTGTGTTTCATGGTCAATACGAAGGTCAGAGGGATACAGTAAACCTGAAGTGAAGCAGCAGAATTTATAACTAGTGTCACAGGAATGGTTCAAAACATAGACAGTAAGAAGAGTCAGTTTTCTTGTTCTTAAGTCATCATTGTGCCTTTTGTATTTAATTCCGATGCAATTTCTGTGTTTCATCGTCAATAAGAAGGTCAGAGGGATACAGTAAACCTGAAGTGAAGCATCGGAATCTATTACTAGTGTCACAGGAATAGTTCAAGTCGTAGACAGTGAGAAGAATCAGTTTTCTTGTACTTAAGTCAGCATTGTGCCTTTTGTATTTAATTCCGATGCAATATCTGTGTTTCATCGTCAATAACAAGGTCAGAGGGATACAGTAAACCTGAAGTGAAGCATCGGAATCTATAACTAGTGTCACAGGAATGGTTCAAAACATAGACTGTAAGAAGAGTCAGTTTTCTAGTACTTAAGTCGGCATTGTGCCTTTTGTATTTAACTCCGATGCAATTTCTGTGTTTCATCGTCAATAAGAAGGTCAGAGGGATACAGTAAACCTGAAGTGAAGCAGCAGAATTTATAACTTGTGTCACAGGAATGGTTCAAAACATAGACAGTAAGAAGAGTCAGTTTTCTTGTTCTTAAGTCATCATTGTGCCTTTTGTATTTAATTCCGATGCAATTTCTGTGTTTCATCGTCAATAAGAAGGTCAGATGGATACAGTAAACCTGAAGTGAAACATCGGAATCTATAACTAGTGTCACAGGAATGGTTCAAACATGGACACTAAGAAGAGTCAGTTTTCTTGTACTTAAGTCGGCATTGTGCCTTTTGTATTTAATTCCGATGCAATTTCTGTGTTCATCGTCAATAAGAAGGTCAGAAGGATACAGCAAACCTGAAGTAAAGCATCGGAATCTATAACTAGTGTCACAGGAATGGCGCAAAACATAGACAGTAAGAGGAGTCAGTTTTCTTGTACTTGAGTCTGCATTGTGCTTTTTGTATTTAATTCCAATGCATTTTCTGTGTTTCAGCATCAATAAGAAGGTCAGAGGGATACAGGAAACCTGATGTGAAGCACCGGAATCTATATCTGGTGTCACAGGAATGGTTCAAAACATAGTAAGAAGAGTCAGTTTTCTTGTACTTAAGTCGGCATTGTACCTTTTGTATTTAATCCCGAAGCAATTTCTGTGTATCATCGTCAATAAGAAGGTCAGAGGGATCCAGTAAACCTGGAGTAACGCATCGGAATCTATAACTAGTGTCACATGAATGGTTCAAAACATAGACAGTAAGAAGAATCAGTTTTCCTGTACTTAAGTCGGCATTGTTCCTTTTGTATTAAATTCCTATGCAATTTCTGTGTTTCATCGTCAATAAGAAGGTAAGAGGGATACACAAAACATGAAGTGAAGCATCGGAATCTATAACTAGTGTCACAGGAATGGTTCAAAACATAGACAGTAAGAAGAGTCAGTTTTCTTGTACTTAAGTCGGCGTTGTGTCTTTTGTATTTAATTCCGATGCAATTTTTGTGTTTCATCGTCAATAAGATGGTCAGAGTGATACAGTAAACCTGATGTGAAGCATCGGAATCTATAACTATTGTCACAGGAATGGTTCAAAGCATAGACAATAAGAAGAGTCAGTTTTCTTGTACCTAAGTCGGCACTGTGCCTTTTGTATTTAATTCCTATGCAATTTCAGTGTTTCATCGTCAATAAGAAGGTCAGAGGGATACACTGAACCTGAAGTGAAGCATCGGAATGCATACCTAGTGTCTCAGGAATGGTTGAATACATAGATTGTAAGAAGAGTCAGTTTTCTTGTACTTAAGTCGGCATTGTGCCTTTTGTATTTAATTCTGATGCAATTTCCTTGTTTCATCGTCAATAAGAAGGTCAGAGGGATACAGTGAACCTGAAGTGAAGCGTCGGAATCTATAACTAGTGTCACATGAATGGTTCGAAACATAGACAGTAAGAAGAGTCAGGTTTCTTGTACTTAAGTCGGCATTGTGCCTTTTGTATTTAATTCCGATGCAATTTCAGTGTTTCATCGTCAATAAGAAGGTCAGAGGGATACAGTGAACCTGAAGTGAAGCATCGGAATCTATAACTAGTGTCTCAGGAATGGTTCAAACATAGACAGTAAGAAGAGTCAGGTTTCTTGTACTTAAGTCGTCATTGTGCCTTTTGTATTTACTTCCGATGCAATTTCTGTGTTTCATCGACAATAAGAAGGTCAGAGGGATACAGTAAACCTGAAGTGAAACATCGGAATCTATAACTAGTGTCTCAGGAATGGTTCAAACATAGTCAGTAAGAAGAGTCAGGTTTCTTGTACTTCAGTCGGCATTGTGCCTTTTGTATTTAATTCCGATGCAATTTCTGTGTTTCATTGTCAATAAGAAGGTCAGAGGGATACAGTAAACCTGAAGTGAAGCATCGGAATGTATACCTAGTGTCACAGGAATGGTTCAAAACATAGACGGAAAGAAGAGTCAGTTTTTTTGTACTTAAGTCATCATTGTGCCTTTTGTATTTAATTCCGATGCAATTTCAGTGTTTCATCGTCAATAAGAAGGTCAGAGGGATACAGTGAACCTGAAGTGAAGCATCGGAATCTATAACTAGTGTCACAGGAATGGTTCAAACATAGACAGTAAGAAGAGTCAGGTTTCTTGTACTTAAGTCGGCATTGTGCCTTTTGTATTTAATACCGATGCAATTTCTGTGTTTCATCGTCAATAAGAAGGTCAGAGGGATACAGTACACCTGAAGTGAAGCATCGGAATGTATACCTAGTGTCACAGGAATGGTTCAAAACATAGACAGTAAGAAGAGTCAGGTTTCTTGTACTTAAGTCGTCATTGTGCCATTTCTATTTAATTCCGATGCAATATCTGAGTTTCATCGTCAATAAGAAGGTCAGTGGGATACAGTAAACCTGAAGTGAAGCATCGGAATCAATAACAAGTGTCACTAAATGGTTCAAAACATAGACAGTAAGAAGAGTCAGTTTTTTTGTACTTAAGTCGGCATTGTGCCTTTTCAATTTAATTCCGATGCAATTTCTGTGTTTCATCGTCAATAAGAAGGTCAGAGGGATACAGTAAACCTGAAGTGAAGCATCGGAATCCATAACTAGAGTCACAGGAATGGTTCAAAACGTAGACAGTAAGAAGAGTCAGTTTTCTTGTACTTAAGTCGGCGTTGTGACTTTTCTATTTAATTCCGATGAAATATCTGTGTTTCATCGTCAATAAGAAGGTCAGGGGGATACAGTAAAAATGAAGTGAAGCATCGGAATCTGTAACTAGTGTCACAGGAATGGTTCAAAACATAGACAGTAAGAAGAGTCATTTTTCTTGTACTTAAGTCGGTATTGTGCCTTTTGTATTTAACTCCGATGCAATTTCAGTGTTTCATCGTCAATAAGAAGGTCAGAGGGATACAGTGAACCTGAAGTGAAGCATCGGAATCTATAACAAGTGTCACATGAATGGTTCGAAACATAGACAGTAAGAAGAGTCAGGTTTCTTGTACTTAAGTCGGCATTTTGCCTTTTGTATTAAATTCCGATGCAATTTCTGTGTTTCATCGTCAATAAGAAGGTAAGAGGGATACAGAAATCATGAAGTGAAGCATCGGAATCTATAACTAGTGTCGACGGAATGGTTCAAAACATACACAGTAAGAAGAGTCAGTTTTCTTGTACTTAAGTCGGCGTTGAGCCTTTTGTATTTAATTCCGATGCAATTTTTGTGTTTCATCGTCAATAAGAAGGTCAGAGGGATACAGTAAACATGAAGTAAAGCATCGGAATCTATAACTATTGTCACAGGAATGGTTCAAATCATAGACAGTAAGAAGAGTCAGTTTTCTTGTACTTAAGGTGGCATTGTGCCTTTTGTATTTAATTCCGATAATATTTCAGGGTTTCATCGTCAATAAGAAGATCAGAGGGATACAGTAAACCTGAAGTGAAGCATCGCAATCTATAACTAGTGACACAGTAATCGTTCAAACATAGACAGTAAGAAGAGTCAGGTTCCTTGTACTTAAGTCGGCATTGTGCCTTTTGTATTTAATTCCGATGCAATTTCTGCGTTTCATCGTCAATAGGAAGGTCAGAGGCATACAGTAAACCTTAAGTGAAACATCGGAATCTATAACTAGCGTCACAGGAATTATTCAATTCATAGACAGTAAGAAGAGTCAGGTTTCTTGTACTTAAGTCGGCATTGTGCCTTTTGTATTTAATTCCGATGCAATTTCTGTGTTTCATTGTCAATAAGAACGTCAGAGAGATACAGTGAACCTGAAGTGAAGCATCGGAATCTATAACTAGAGTCACTGCAATGGTTCAAATCATAGACAGTAAGAAGAGTCAGATTTCTTGTACTTAAGTCTGCATTGTGCCTTTTGTATTTAATTCCGATGCAATTTCAGTGTTTCATCGTCAATAAGAAAGTCAGAGGAATACACTGAATCTGAAGTGAAGCATCGGAATCTATAACTAGTGTCACAGGAATGGTTCAAAGCATAGACAGTAAGAAGAGTCAGTTTTCTTGTACTTAAGTCGCCATTGTGCCTTTTGTATTTAATTCCAATGCAATTTCTGTGTTTCATCATCAATAAGAAGGTCAGAGGGATACAGTAAACCTGAAGTGAAGCATCGGAATCTATAACTAGTGTAACAGGAATGGTTCAAGGCATAGAGAGTGAGAAGAGTCAGTTTTCTTGTACTTAAGTCGGCATTGGGCCTTTTGCATTTAATTCCGATCCAATATCTGTGTTTCATCGTCCATAACAAGGTCAGAGGGATACAGTAAACCTGAAGTGAAGCATCGGAATCTATAACTAGTGTAACACGAATGGGTCAAAACATAGACTGTAAGTAGAGTCAGTTTTCTAGTACTTAAGTCGGCATTGTGCCTTTTGTATTTAACTCCGATGCAATTTCTGTGTTTCATCGTCAATAAGAAGGTCAGAGGGATACAGTAAACCTGAAGTGAAGCAGCAGAATTTATAACTACTGTCACAGGAATGGTTCAAAACATAGACAGTAAGAAGAGTCAGTTTTCTTGTACTTAAGTCATCATTGTGCCTTTTGTATTTAATTCCGATGAAATTTCTGTGTTTCATCGTCAGTAAGAAGGTCAGAGGGATACAGTAAACCTGAAGTGAAGCATCGGAATCTATAACTAGTGTCACAGGAATGGTTCAAACTTAGACAGTAAGAAGAGTCAGTTTTCTTGTACTTAAGTCGGCGTTGTGTCTTTTGTATTTAATTCCGACGCAATATCTGTGTTTCATCGTCAATAACAAGGTCAGAGGGATACAGTAAACCTGAAGTGAAGCATCGGTATCTATAACCAGTGTCACAGGAATGGTTCAAAACATAGACTGTAAGAAGAGTCAGTTTTCTAGTACTTAAGTCGGCATTGTGCCTTTTGTATTTAACTCCGATGCAATTTCTGTGTTTCATCGTCAATAAGAAGGTCAGAGGGATACAGTAAACATGAAGTAAAGCATCGGAATCTATAACTATTGTCACAGGAATGGTTCAAATCATAGACAGTAAGAAGAGTCAGTTTTCTTGTACTTAAGGTGGCATTGTGCCTTTTGTATTTAATTCCGATAATATTTCAGGGTTTCATCGTCAATAAGAAGATCAGAGGGATACAGTAAACCTGAAGTGAAGCATCGCAATCTATAACTAGTGACACAGTAATCGTTCAAACATAGACAGTAAGAAGAGTCAGGTTCCTTGTACTTAAGTCGGCATTGTGCCTTTTGTATTTAATTGCGATGCAATTTCTGCGTTTCATCGTCAATAGGAAGGTCAGAGGCATACAGTAAACCTTAAGTGAAACATCGGAATCTATAACTAGCGTCACAGGAATTATTCAATTCATAGACAGTAAGAAGAGTCAGGTTTCTTGTACTTAAGTCGGCATTGTGCCTTTTGTATTTAATTCCGATGCAATTTCTGTGTTTCATTGTCAATAAGAACGTCAGAGAGATACAGTGAACCTGAAGTGAAGCATCGGAATCTATAACTAGAGTCACTGCAATGGTTCAAATCATAGACAGTAAGAAGAGTCAGATTTCTTGTACTTAAGTCTGCATTGTGCCTTTTGTATTTAATTCCGATGCAATTTCAGTGTTTCATCGTCAATAAGAAAGTCAGAGGAATACACTGAATCTGAAGTGAAGCATCGGAATCTATAACTAGTGTCACAGGAATGGTTCAAAGCATAGACAGTAAGAAGAGTCAGTTTTCTTGTACTTAAGTCGCCATTGTGCCTTTTGTATTTAATTCCAATGCAATTTCTGTGTTTCATCATCAATAAGAAGGTCAGAGGGATACAGTAAACCTGAAGTGAAGCATCGGAATCTATAACTAGTGTAACAGGAATGGTTCAAGGCATAGAGAGTGAGAAGAGTCAGTTTTCTTGTACTTAAGTCGGCATTGGGCCTTTTGCATTTAATTCCGATCCAATATCTGTGTTTCATCGTCCATAACAAGGTCAGAGGGATACAGTAAACCTGAAGTGAAGCATCGGAATCTATAACTAGTGTAACACGAATGGGTCAAAACATAGACTGTAAGTAGAGTCAGTTTTCTAGTACTTAAGTCGGCATTGTGCCTTTTGTATTTAACTCCGATGCAATTTCTGTGTTTCATCGTCAATAAGAAGGTCAGAGGGATACAGTAAACCTGAAGTGAAGCAGCAGAATTTATAACTACTGTCACAGGAATGGTTCAAAACATAGACAGTAAGAAGAGTCAGTTTTCTTGTACTTAAGTCATCATTGTGCCTTTTGTATTTAATTCCGATGAAATTTCTGTGTTTCATCGTCAGTAAGAAGGTCAGAGGGATACAGTAAACCTGAAGTGAAGCATCGGAATCTATAACTAGTGTCACAGGAATGGTTCAAACTTAGACAGTAAGAAGAGTCAGTTTTCTTGTACTTAAGTCGGCGTTGTGTCTTTTGTATTTAATTCCGACGCAATATCTGTGTTTCATCGTCAATAACAAGGTCAGAGGGATACAGTAAACCTGAAGTGAAGCATCGGTATCTATAACCAGTGTCACAGGAATGGTTCAAAACATAGACTGTAAGAAGAGTCAGTTTTCTAGTACTTAAGTCGGCATTGTGCCTTTTGTATTTAACTCCGATGCAATTTCTGTGTTTCATCGTCAATTAGAAGGTCAGAGGGATACAGTAAACCTGAAGTGAAGCAGCAGAATTTATAACTTGTGTCACAGGAATGGTTCAAAACATAGACAGTAAGAAGAGTCAGTTTTCTTGTTCATAAGTCATCATTGTGCCTTTTGTATTTAATTCCGATGCAATTTCTGTGTTTCATCGTCAATAAGAAGGTCAGAGGGATACAGTAAACCTGAAGTGAAACATCGGAATCTATAACTAGTGTCACAGGAATGGTTCAAACATGGACACTAAGAAGAGTCAGTTTTCTTGTACTTAAGTCGGCATTGTGCCTTTTCTATTTAATTCCGATGCAATTTCTGTGTTCATCGTCAATAAGAAGGTCAGAAGGATACAGTAAACCTGAAGTAAAGCATCGGAATCTATAACTAGTGTCACAGGAATGGCGCAAAAGATAGACAGTAGGAGGAGTCAGTTTTCTTGTACTTAAGTCGGCATTGTGCCTTTTGTATTAAATTCCTATGCAATTTCTGTGTGTCATCGTCAATAAGAAGGTAAGAGGGATACACAAAACATGAAGTGAAGCATCGGAATCTATAACTAGTGTCACAGGAATGGTTCAAAACATAGACAGTAAGAAGAGTCAGTTTTCTTGTACTTAAGTCGGCGTTGTGTCTTTTGTATTTAATTCCGACGCAATTTTTGTGTTTCATCGTCAATAAGAAGGTCAGAGGGATACAGTAAATCTGATGTGAAGCATCGGAATCTATAACTATTGTCACAAAAATGGTTCAAAACATAGACAATAAGAAGAGTCAGTTTTCTTGTACCTAAGTTGGCACTGTGCCTTTTGTATTTAATTTCGATGCAATTTCAGTGTTTCATCGTCAATAAGAAGGTCAGAGGGATACAGTGAACCTGAAGTGAAGCATCGGAATCTATAACTAGTGTCTCAGGAATGGTTCAAACATAGACAGTAAGGAGAGACAGGTTTCTTGCACTTAAGTCGGCATTGTGCCTTTTGTATTTATTTCCGATGCAATTTCTGTGTTTCATCGTCAATAAGAAGGTCAGAGGGATACAGTAAACCTGAAGTGAAGCATCGGAATCTATAACTAGTGTCTCAGGAATGGTTCAAACATAGACAGTAAGAAGAGTCAGGTTTCTTGTACTTAAGTCGTCATTGTGCCTTTTGTATTTAATTCCGATGCAATTTCTGTGTTTCATCGTCAATAAGAAGGTCAGAGGGATACAGTAAACCTGAAGTGAAGCATCGGAATGTATACCTAGTGTCACAGGAATGGTTCAAAACATAGACAGTAAGAAGAGTAAGTTTTCTTGTACTTAAGTCATCATTGTGCCTTTTGTATTTAATTCCGGTGCAATTTCAGTGTTTCATCGTCAATAAGAAGGTCAGAGGGATACAGTGAACCTGAAGTGAAGCATCGGAATCTATAACTAGTGTCACAGGAATGATTCAAACATAGACAGTAAGAAGAGCCCAGTTTCTTGTACTTAAGTCGGCATTGTGCCTTTTGTATTTAATTCCGATGCAATTTCTGTGTTTCATCGTCAATAAGAAGGTCAGAGGGATACAGTAAACCTGAAGTGAAGCATCGGAATGTATACCTAGTGTCACAGGAATGGTTCAAAACATAGACAGTAAGAAGAGTCAGTTTTCTTGTACTTAAGTCGGCATTGTGCCATTTGTATTTAATTCCGATGCAATTACGGTGTTCCGTCGTCAATAAGAAGGTCAGAGGGATACAGTAAACATGAAGTGAAGCATCGGAATCGACAACTAGTGTCACAGGAATAGTTCAAAACATAGACAGTAAGAGGAGTCAGTTTTCTTGTACTTGAGTCTGCATTGTGTTTTTTGTATTTAATTCCGATGCAATTTCTGTGTTTCATGGTCAATACGAAGGTCAGAGGGATACAGTAAACCTGAAGTGAAGCAGCAGAATTTATAACTAGTGTCACAGGAATGGTTCAAAACATAGACAGTAAGAAGAGTCAGTTTTCTTGTTCTTAAGTCATCATTGTGCCTTTTGTATTTAATTCCGATGCAATTTCTGTGTTTCATCGTCAATAAGAAGGTCAGAGGGATACAGTAAACCTGAAGTGAAGCATCGGAATCTATTACTAGTGTCACAGGAATAGTTCAAGGCGTAGACAGTGAGAAGAATCAGTTTTCTTGTACTTAAGTCAGCATTGTGCCTTTTGTATTGAATTCCGATGCAATATCTGTGTTTCATCGTCAATAACAAGGTCAGAGGGATACAGTAAACCTGAAGTGAAGCATCGGAATCTATAACTAGTGTCACAGGAATGGTTCAAAACATAGACTGTAAGAAGAGTCAGTTTTCTAGTACTTAAGTCGGCATTGTGCCTTTTGTATTTAACTCCGATGCAATTTCTGTGTTTCATCGTCAATAAGAAGGTCAGAGGGATACAGTAAACCTGAAGTGAAGCAGCAGAATTTATAACTTGTGTCACAGGAATGGTTCAAAACATAGACAGTAAGAAGAGTCAGTTTTCTTGTTCTTAAGTCATCATTGTGCCTTTTGTATTTAATTCCGATGCAATTTCTGTGTTTCATCGTCAATAAGAAGGTCAGATGGATACAGTAAACCTGAAGTGAAACATCGGAATCTATAACTAGTGTCACAGGAATGGTTCAAACATGGACACTAAGAAGAGTCAGTTTTCTTGTACTTAAGTCGGCATTGTGCCTTTTGTATTTAATTCCGATGCAATTTCTGTGTTCATCGTCAATAAGAAGGTCAGAAGGATACAGCAAACCTGAAGTAAAGCATCGGAATCTATAACTAGTGTCACAGGAATGGCGCAAAACATAGACAGTAAGAGGAGTCAGTTTTCTTGTACTTGAGTCTGCATTGTGCTTTTTGTATTTAATTCCAATGCATTTTCTGTGTTTCAGCATCAATAAGAAGGTCAGAGGGATACAGGAAACCTGATGTGAAGCACCGGAATCTATATCAGGTGTCACAGGAATGGTTCAAAACATAGTAAGAAGAGTCAGTTTTCTTGTACTTAAGTCGGCATTGTACCTTTTGTATTTAATCCCGAAGCAATTTCTGTGTATCATCGTCAATAAGAAGGTCAGAGGGATACAGTAAACCTGGAGTAACGCATCGGAATCTATAACTAGTGTCACATGAATGGTTCAAAACATAGACAGTAAGAAGAATCAGTTTTCTTGTACTTAAGTCGGCATTGTTCCTTTTGTATTAAATTCCTATGCAATTTCTGTGTTTCATCGTCAATAAGAAGGTAAGAGGGATACACAAAACATGAAGTGAAGCATCGGAATATATAACTAGTGTCACAGGAATGGTTCAAAACATAGACAGTAAGAAGAGTCAGTTTTCTTGTACTTAAGTCGGCGTTGTGTCTTTTGTATTTAATTCCGATGCAATTTTTGTGTTTCATCGTCAATAAGATGGTCAGAGTGATACAGTAAACCTGATGTGAAGCATCGGAATCTATAACTATTGTCACAGGAATGGTTCAAAGCATAGACAATAAGAAGAGTCAGTTTTCTTGTACCTAAGTCGGCACTGTGCCTTTTGTATTTAATTCCGATGCAATTTCAGTGTTTCATCGTCAATAAGAAGGTCAGAGGGATACACTGAACCTGAAGTGAAGCATCGGAATGCATACCTAGTGTCTCAGGAATGGTTGAATACATAGATTGTAAGAAGAGTCAGTTTTCTTGTACTTAAGTCGGCATTGTGCCTTTTGTATTTAATTCCGATGCAATTTCCTTGTTTCATCGTCAATAAGAAGGTCAGAGGGATACAGTGAACCTGAAGTGAAGCATCGGAATCTATAACTTGTGTCACATGAATGGTTCGAAACATAGACAGTAAGAAGAGTCAGGTTTCTTGTACTTAAGTCGGCATTGTGCCTTTTGTATTTAATTCCGATGCAATTTCAGTGTTTCATCGTCAATAAGAAGGTCAGAGGGATACAGTGAACCTGAAGTGAAGCATCGGAATCTATAACTAGTGTCTCAGGAATGGTGCAAACATAGACAGTAAGAAGAGTCAGGTTTCTTGTACTTAAGTCGTCATTGTGCCTTTTGTATTTACTTCCGATGCAATTTCTGTGTTTCATCGACAATAAGAAGGTCAGAGGGATACAGTAAACCAGAAGTGAAACATCGGAATCTATAACTAGTGTCTCAGGAATGGTTCAAACATAGTCAGTAAGAAGAGTCAGGTTTCTTGTACTTCAGTCGGCATTGTGCCTTTTGTATTTAATTCCGATGCAATTTCTGTGTTTCATTGTCAATAAGAAGGTCAGAGGGATACAGTAAACCTGAAGTGAAGCATCGGAATGTATACCTAGTGTCACAGGAATGGTTCAAAACATAGACGGTAAGAAGAGTCAGTATTTTTGTACTTAAGTCATCATTGTGCCTTTTGTATTTAATTCCGATGCAATTTCAGTGTTTCATCGTCAATAAGAAGGTCAGAGGGATACAGTGAACCTGAAGTGAAGCATCGGAATCTATAACTAGTGTCACAGGAATGGTTCAAACATAGACAGTAAGAAGAGTCAGGTTTCTTGTACTTAAGTCGGCATTGTGCCTTTTGTATTTAATACCGATGCAATTTCTGTGTTTCATCGTCAATAAGAAGGTCAGAGGGATACAGTACACCTGAAGTGAAGCATCGGAATGTATACCTAGTGTCACAGGAATGGTTCAAAACATAGACAGTAAGAAGAGTCAGGTTTCTTGTACTTAAGACGTCATTGTGCCATTTCTATTTAATTCCGATGCAATATCTGAGTTTCATCGTCAATAAGAAGGTCAGTGGGATACAGTAAACCTGAAGTGAAGCATCGGAATCAATAACTAGTGTCACTAAATGGTTCAAAACATAGACAGTAAGAAGAGTCAGTTTTTTTGTACTTAAGTCGGCATTGTGCCTTTTCTATTTAATTCCGATGCAATTTCTGTGTTTCATCGTCAATAAGAAGGGCAGAGGGATACAGTAAACCTGAAGTGAAGCATCGGAATCTATAACTAGAGTCACAGGAATGGTTCAAAACGTAGACAGTAAGAAGAGTCAGTTTTCTTGTACTTAAGTCGGCGTTGTGACTTTTCTATTTAATTCCGATGAAATATCTGTGTTTCATCGTCAATAAGAAGGTCAGGGGGATACAGTAAAAATGAAGTGAAGCATCGGAATCTGTAACTAGTGTCACAGGAATGGTTCAAAACATAGACAGTAAGAAGAGTCATTTTTCTTGTACTTAAGTCGGTATTGTGCCTTTTGTATTTAACTCCGATGCAATTTCAGTGTTTCATCGTCAATAAGAAGGTCAGAGGGATACAGTGAACCTGAAGTGAAGCATTGGAATTTATAACTAGTGTCACAGGAATGGTTCAAACATAGACAGTAAGAAGAGTCAGGTTTCTTGTACTTAAGTCGGCATTGTGCCTTTTGTATTTAATTCCGATGAAATTTCTGTGTTTCATCGTCAATAAGAAGGTCAGAGGGATACAGTAAACCTGAAGTGAAGTATCGGAATGTATACCTAGTGTCACAGGAATGGTTCAAAACATAGACAGTAAGAAGAGTCAGGTTTCTTGTACTTAAGTCGTCATTGTGCCATTTGTATTTAATTCCGATGCAATATCTGTGTTTCATCGTCAATAAGAAGGTCAGTGGGATACAGTAAACCTGAAGTGAAGCATCGGAATCTATAACTAGTGTCACAGGAATGGTTCAAAACATAGACAGTAAGAAGAGTCAGTTTTTTTGTACTTAAGTCGGCATTGTTCCTTTTCTATTTAATTCCGATGCAATTTGTGTGTTTCATCGTCAATAAGAAGGTCAGAGGGATACAGTAAACCTGAAGTGAAGCATCGGAATCTATATCTAGAGTCACAGGAATTGTTCAAAACGTAGACAGTAAGAAGAGTCAGTTTTCTTGTACTTAAGTCGGCGTGGTGACTTTTCTATTTAATTCCGATGAAATATCTGTGTTTCATCGTCAATAAGATGGTCAGAGGGATACAGTAAACCTGAAGTGAAGCATCGGAAGCAATAACTTGTGTCACATGAATGGTCCAAAACATAGACAGTAGGAAGAGTCAGTTTTCTTGTAATTAAGTCGTCATTGTGCCTTTTGTATTTAATTCAGATGCAATTACTGTGTTTCATCGTCAATAAGAAGGTCAGAGGGATACAGTAAACCTGAAGTGAAGAATCGGAATCTATAACTAGTATCACAGGAATGGTTCAAAACATAGACAGTAAGAAGAGTCAGTTTTCTTGTACTTAAGTCGGCATTGTGCCTTTTGTATTTAATTCCGATGCAATTTCTGTGTTTCATCAACAATAAGAATGTCACAGGGATACAGTAAACCTGAAGTGAAGCATCGGTATCTATAACAAGTGTCACATGAATGGATCAAACATAGACCGTAAAAAGAGTCAGTTTTCTTGTACTTAAGTCGGCATTGTGCCTTTTGTATTTAATTCCGATGCAATTTCTGTGTTTCATCGTCAATAAGGAGGTCAGAGGGATACAGTAAACCTGAAGTGAAGCATCCGAATCTATAACTACTGTCACAGGAATGGTTCAAATCATAGACAGTAAGACGAGTCAGTTTTCTTGTACTAAAGTCGGCGTTGTACCTTTTGTATTTAATTCCAACGCAATTTCTGTGTTTCATCGTCAATAAGAACGTCAGAGGGATACAGTAAACCTGAAGTGAAGCATCGGAATCTATAACTAGTGTCACAGGAATGGTTCAAATCATAGACAGTAAGAAGAGTCAGTTTTCTTGTACTTAAGTCGGCATTGTGCCTTTTGTATTTAATTCCGATGCAATTTCAGTGTTTCATCGTCAATGAGAAGGTCAGAGGGATACAGTGGACCTGAAGTGAAGCATCGGAATCTATAACTAGTGTCACAGGAATGGTTCAAACATAGACAGTAAGAAGAGTCAGGTTTCTTGTACTTAAGTCGGCATTGTGCCTTTTGTATTTAATTCCGAAGCAATTTCTGTGTTTCATTGTCAATAAGAACGTCAGAGGGATACAGTGAACCTGAAGTGAAGCATCGGAATCTATAACTAGAGTCACAGGAATGGTTCAAATCATAGACAGTAAGAAGAGACAGTTTTCTTGTACTTAAGTCGGCATTGTGCATTTTGTATTTAATTCCGAAGCAATTTCAGTGTTTCATCGTCAATAAGAAGGTCAGAGGGATACAGTGAACCTGAAGTGAAGCATCGGAATCTATAACTAGTGTCACAGGAATGGTTCGGAACATAGACAGTAAGAAGAGTCAGTTTTCTTGTACTTAAGTCGGCATTGTGGCTTTTGTGTTTAATTCCGATGCAATTTCTGTGTTTCATCGTCAATAACAAGGTCAGAGAAATACAGTAAACCTGATGTGAAGCATCGGAATCTATAACTAGTGTCACAGGAATGGTTCAAGACATAGACAGTGAGAAGAGTCAGGTTTCTTGTACTTAAGTCGGCATTGTGCCTTTTGTATTTAATTCCAATGCAATATCTGTGTTTCATCGTCATAAACAAGGTCAGAGGGATACAGTAAACCTGAAGTGAAGCATCGGAATCTATAACTAGTGTCACACGAATGGTTTAAACATGGACAGTAAGAAGAGTCAGTTTTCTTGTACTTAAGTCGGCATTGTGCCTTTTGTATTTAATTCCGATGCAATTTCTGTAATTCATCGTCAATAAGAAGGTCAGAGGGATGCAGTAAACCTGAAGTGAAGCATCGGAATCTATAACTAGTGTCACAGGAATGGTTCAAAACATAGACAGTAAGAAGAGTCAGTTTTCTTGTACTTAAGTCGGCATTGTGCCTTTTGTATTTAATTCCGATGCAATTTCTGTGTTTCATCGTCAATAAGAAGGTAAGAGGGATACAGAAAACATGAAGTGAAGCATCGGAATCTATAACTAGTGTCACAGGAATGGTTCAAAGCATACACACTAAGAAGAGTCAGTTTTCATGTACTTAAGTCGGCGTTGTGCCTTTTGTATTTAATTCCGATGCAATTTTTGTGTTTCATCGTCAATAAGAAGGTCAGAGGGATACAGTAAACATGAAGTAAAGCATCGGAATCTATAACTATTGTCACAGGAATGGTTCAAATAATAGACAGTAAGAAGAGTCAGTTTTCTTGTACTTAAGGTGGCATTGTGCCTTTTGTATTTAATTCCGATGCTATTTCAGTGTTTCGTCGTCAATAAGAAGGTCAGAGGGATATAGTGAACCTGAAGTGAAGCATCGCAATCTATAACTAGTGTCACAGGAATGGTTCGAAACATAGACAGTAAGAAGAGTCAGTTTTCTTGTACTTAAGTCGGCATTGTGGCTTTTGTGTTTAATTCCGATGCAATTTCTGTGTTTCAACGTCAATAAGAAGGTCAGAGAAATACAGTAAACCTGATGTGAAGCATCGGAATCTATAACTAGTGTCACAGGAATGGTTCAAGTCATAGACAGTGAGAAGAGTCAGGTTTCTTGTACTTAAGTCGGCATTGTGCCTTTTGTATTTAATTCCAATGCAATATCTGTGTTTCATCGTCATAAACAAGGGTCAGAGGGATACAGTAAACATGAAGTGAAGCATCGGAATCTATAACTAGTGTCACACGAATGGTTTAAACATGGACAGTAAGAAGAGTCAGTTTTCTTGTACTTAAGTCGGCATTGTGCCTTTTGTATTTAATTCCGATGCAATTTCTGTAATTGATCGTCAATAAGAAGGTCAGAGGGATACAGTAAACCTGAAGTGAAGCATCGGAATCTATAACTAGTGTCACAGGAATGGTTCAAAACATAGACAGTAAGAAGAGTCAGTTTTCTTGTACTTAAGTCGGCATTGTGCCTTTTGTATTTAATTCCGATGCAATTTCTGTGTTTCATCGTCAATAAGAAGGTAAGAGGGATACAGAAAAAATGAAGTGAAGCATCGGAATCTATATCTAGTGTCACAGGAATGGTTCAAAGCATACACAGTAAGAAGAGTCAGTTTTCATGTTCTTAAGTCGGCGTTGTGCCTTTTGTATTTAATTCCGATGCAATTTTTGTGTTTCATCGTCAATAAGAAGGTCAGAGGGATACAGTAAACATGAAGTAAAGCATCGGAATCTATAACTATTGTCACAGGAATGGTTCAAATCATAGACAGTAAGAAGAGTCAGTTTTCTTGTACTTAAGGTGGCATTGTGCCTTTTGTATTTAATTCCGATGCTATTTCAGTGTTTCATCGTCAATAAGAAGGTCAGAGGGATATAGTGAACCTGAAGTGAAGCATCGCAATCTATAACTAGTGTCACAGGAATGGTTCAAACATAGACAGTAAGAAGAGTCAGGTTTCTTGTACTTAAGTCGGCATTGTGCCTTTTGTATTTATTTCCGATGCAATTTCTGTGTTTCATCGTCAATAAGAAGGTCAGAGGGATACAGTAAACCTTAAGTGAAGCATCGGAATCTATAACTAGCGTCACAGGAATGGTTCAATTCATAGACAGTAAGAAGAGTCAGGTTTCTTGTACTTAAGTCGGCATTGTGCCTTTTGTATTTAATTCCGATGCAATTTCAGTGTTTCATCGTCAATAAGAAGGTCAGAGGAATACAGTGAATCTGAAGTGAAGCATCGGAATCTATAACTGGAGTCACAGGAATGGTTCAAAGAATAGACAGTAAGAAGAGTCAGTTTTCTTGTACTTAAGTCGCCATTGTGCCTTTTGTATTTAATTCCATTGCAATTTCTGTGTTTCATCATCAATAAGTAGGTCAGAGGGATACAGTAAACCTGAAGTGAAGCATCGGAATCTATAACTAGTGTCACAGGAATGGTTCAAGACATAGAGAGTGAGAAGAGTCAGTTTACTTGTACTTAAGTCGGCATTGGGCCTTTTGTATTTAATTCCGAAGCAATTTCTGTGTATCATCGTCAATAAGAAGGTCAGAGGGATACAGTAAACCTGGAGTAAAGCATCGGAATCTATAACTAGGGTCACATGAATGGTTCAAAACATAGACAGTAAGAAGAGTCAGTTTTCTTGTACTTAAGTCGGCATTTTGCCTTTTGTATTAAATTCCGATGCAATTTCTGTGTTTCATTGTCAATAAGAAGGTAAGAGGGATACAGAATACATGAAGTGAAGCATCGGAATCTATAACTAGTGTCACAGGAATGGTTCAAATCATAGACAGTAAGAAGAGTCAGTTTTCTTGTACTTAAGTCGGCATTGTGCCTTTTGTATTTAATTCCGATGCAATTTCAGTGTTTCATCGTCAATGAGAAGGTCAGAGGGATACAGTGGACCTGAAGTGAAGCATCGGAATCTATAACTAGTGTCACAGGAATGGTTCAAACATAGACAGTAAGAAGAGTCAGGTTTCTTGTACTTAAGTCGGCATTGTGCCTTTTGTATTTAATTCCGAAGCAATTTCTGTGTTTCATTGTCAATAAGAACGTCAGAGGGATACAGTGAACCTGAAGTGAAGCATCGGAATCTATAACTAGAGTCACAGGAATGGTTCAAATCATAGACAGTAAGAAGAGACAGTTTTCTTGTACTTAAGTCGGCATTGTGCATTTTGTATTTAATTCCGAAGCAATTTCAGTGTTTCATCGTCAATAAGAAGGTCAGAGGGATACAGTGAACCTGAAGTGAAGCATCGGAATCTATAGCTAGTGTCACAGGAATGGTTCGGAACATAGACAGTAAGAAGAGTCAGTTTTCTTGTACTTAAGTCGGCATTGTGGCTTTTGTGTTTAATTCCGATGCAATTTCTGTGTTTCATCGTCAATAAGAAGGTCAGAGAAATACAGTAAACCTGATGTGAAGCATCGGAATCTATAACTAGAGTCACAGGAATGGTTCAAATCATAGACAGTGAGAAGAGTCAGTTCTCTTGTACTTAAGTCGGCATTGTGCCTTTTGTATTTAATTCCGATGCAATTTCAGTGTTTCATCGTCAATAAGAAGGTCAGAGGAATACAGTGAATCTGAAGTGAAGCATCGGAATCCATAATTAGTGTCACAGGAATGGTTCAAAGCATAGACAGTAAGAAGAGTCAGTTTTCTTGTACTTAAGTCGCCATTGTGCCTCTTGTATTTAATTCCATTGCAATTTCTGTGTTTCATCATCAATAAGAAGGTCAGAGGGATCCAGTAAACCTGAAGTGAAGCATCGGAATCTATAACTAGTGTCACAGGAATGGTTCAAGACATAGAGAGTGAGAAGAGTCAGTTTTCTTGTACTTAAGTCGGCATTGGGCCTTTTGTATTTAATTCCGATCCAATATCTGTGTTTCATCGTCCATAACAAGGTCAGAGGGATACAGTAAACCTGAAGTGTAGCATCGGAATCTATAACTAGTGTAACACGAATGGGTCAAACCATAGACTGTAAGTAGAGTCAGTTTTCTAGTACTTAAGTCGGCATTGTGCCTTTTGTATTTAACTCCAATGCAATTTCTGTGTTTCATCGTCAATAAGAAGGTCAGAGGGATACAGTAAACCTGAAGTGAAGCAGCAGAATTTATAACTAGTGTCACAGGAATGGTTCAAAACATAGACAGTAAGAAGAGTCAGTTTTCTTGTACTTAAGTCATCATTGTGCCTTTTGTATTTAATTCCGAAGCAATTTCTGTGTTTCATCGTCAATAAGAAGGTCAGAAGGATACAGTAAACCTGAAGTGAAGCATCGGAATCTATAACTAGTGTCACAGGAATGGTTCAAACTTAGACAGTAAGAAGAGTCAGTTTTCTTGTACTAAAGTCGGCATTTTGCTTTTTGTATTTAATTCCGATGCAATTTCTGTGTTCATCGTCAATAAGAAACTCAGAAGGATACAGTAAACCTGAAGTGAAGCATCGGAATCTATAACTAGTGTCACAGGAATGGTTCAAACTTAGACAGTAAGAAGAGTCAGTTATCTTGTACTAAAGTCGGCATTTTTCTTTTTGTATTTAATTCCGATGCAATTTCTGTGTTTCATCGTCAATAAGAAGGTCAGAGGGATACAGTAAACCTGAAGTGAAGCATCGGAATCTATAACTAGTGTCACAGGAATGGTTCAAACTTAGACAGTAAGAAGAGTCAGTTTTCTTGTACTTAAGTCGGCATTGTGCCTTTTGTATTTAATTCCGATCCAATATCTGTGTTTCATCGTCCATAACAAGGTCAGAGGGATACAGTAAACCTGAATTGAGGCATCGGAATCTATTACTAGTGTCACAGGAATGGTTCAAGGCGTAGACAGTGAGAAGAATCAGTTTTCTTGTACTTAAGTCGGCATTGTGCCTTTTGTATGTAATTCCGATGCAATATCTGTGTTTCATCGTCAATAACAAGGTCAGAGGGATACAGTAAACCTGAAGTGAAGCATCGGAATCTATAACTAGTGTCACAGGAATGGTTCAAAACATAGACTGTAAGAAGAGTCAGTTTTCTAGTACTTAAGTCGGCATTGTGCCTTTTGTATTTAACTCCGATGTAATTTCTGTGTTTCATCGTCAAT
The DNA here is from genome assembly GCF_023864345.2 of Schistocerca serialis cubense. Classification (NCBI taxonomy): domain Eukaryota; kingdom Metazoa; phylum Arthropoda; class Insecta; order Orthoptera; family Acrididae; genus Schistocerca; species Schistocerca serialis. Next base: position 8,748,786 of record NW_026047617.1, read on the forward strand.
AAGAAGGTCAGAGGGATACAGTAAACCTGAAGTGAAGCAGCAGAATTTATAACTAGTGTCACTGGAATGGTTCAAAACATAGACAGTAAGAAGAGTCAGTTTTCTTGTTCTTAAGTCATCATTGTGCCTTTTGTATTTAATTCCGATGCAATTTCTGTGTTTCATCGTCAATAAGAAGGTCAGAGGGATACAGTAAATCTGAAGTGAAACATCGGAATCTATAACTAGTGTCACAGGAATGGTTGAAACATGGACACTAAGAAGAGTCAGTTTTCTTGTACTTAAGTCGGCATTGTGCCTTTTGTATTTAATTCCGATGCAATTTCTGTGTTCATCGTCAATAAGAAGGTCAGAAGGATACAGTAAACCTGAAGTAAAGCATCGGAATCTATAACTAGTGTCACAGGAATGGCGCAAAACATAGACAGTAAGAGGAGTCAGTTTTCTTGTACTTGAGTCTGCATTGTGCTTTTTATATTTAATTCCAATGCATTTTCTGTGTTTCATCATCAATAAGAAGGTCAGAGGGATACAGTAAACCTGATGTGAAGCACCGGAATCTATATCTGGTGTCACAGGAATGGTCCAAACATAGACAGTAAGAAGAGTCAGTTTTCTTGTACTTAAGTCGGCATTGTACCTTTTGTATTTAATCCCGAAGCAATTTCTGTGTATCATCGTCAACAAGAAGGTCAGAGGGATACAGTAAACCTGGAGTAACGCATCGGAATCTATAACTAGTGTCACATGAATGGTTCAAAACATAGACAGTAAGAAGAATCAGTTTTCTTGTACTAAAGTCGGCATTGGGCCTTTTGTATTAAATTCCTATGCAATTTCTGTGTTTCATCGTCAATAAGAAGGTAAGAGGGATACACAAAACATGAAGTGAAGCATCGGAATCTATAACTAGTGTCACAGGAATGGTTCAAAACATAGACAGTAAGAGGAGTCAGTTTTCTTGTACTTAGGTCGGCGTTGTGTCTTTTGTATTTAATTCCGATGCAATTTTTGTGTTTCATCGTCAATAAGAAGGTCAGAGGGATACAGTAAACCTGATGTGAAGCATCGGAATCTATAACTATTGTCACAGGAATGGTTCAAAGCATAGACAATAAGAAGAGTCAGTTTTCTTGTACCTAAGTCGGCACTGTGCCTTTTGTATTTAATTCCGATGCAATTTCAGTGTTTCATCGTCAATAAGAAGGTCAGAGGGATACAGTGAACCTGAAGTGAAGTATCGGAATCTGTAACTAGTGTCATAGGAATGGTTCAAAACATAGACAGTAAGAAGAGTCAAGTTTCTTGTACTTAAGTCGGCATTGTGCCTTTTGTATTTAATTCCGATGCAATTTCTGTGTTTCATCGTCAATAAGAAGGTCAGAGGGATACAATAAACCATAAGTGAAGCATGGAATCCATACCTAGTGTCACAGGAAAGGTTGAATACATGGATTGTAAGAAGAGTCAGTTTTCTTGTTTTTAAGTCGGCATTGTGCCTTTTGTATTTAATTCTGATGCAATTTCCTTGTTTCATCGTCAATAAGAAGCTCAGAGGGATACTGTAAACCTGAAGTGAAGCATCGGAATCTATAACTAGTGTCACATGAATGGTTCAAAACATAGACAGTAAGAAGAGTCAGTTTTCTTGTACTTAAGTCGGCATTGTGCCTTTTGTATTAATTTCCGATGCAATTACTGTGTTCCGTCTTCAATAAGAAGGTCAGAGGGATACAGTAAACATGAAGTGAAGCATCGGAATCGATAACTAGTGTCACAGAAATAGTTCAAAACATAGACAGTTAGAAGAGTCAGTTTTCTTGTACTTAAGTCGGCGTTGTGCCTTTTGTATTTAATTCCGATGCAATTTCTGTGTTTCATCGTCAATAAGAAGGTCAGAGGGATACAGTAAACCTGAAGTGAAGCATCGGAATCTATAACTAGTGTCACAGGAATGGTTCAAAACATAGACAGTAAGAAGAGTAAGTTTTCTTGTACTTAAGTCATCATTATGTCTTTTGTATTTAATTCCGTTGCAATTTCAGTGTTTCATCGTCAATAAGAAGGTCAGAGGGATACAGTGAACCTGAAGTGAAGCATCGGAATCTATAACTAGTGTCTCAGGAATGGTTCAAACATAGACAGTAAGAAGAGTCAGGTTTCTTGTACTTAAGTCGGCATTGTGCCTTTTGTATTTAATTCCGATGCAATTTCTGTGTTTCATCGTCAATAAGAAGGTCAGGGGGATACAGTAAAAATGAAGAGAAGCATCGGAATCTGTAACTAGTGTCACAGGAATGGTTCAAAACATAGACAGTAAGAAGAGTCAGTTTTCTTGTACTTAAGTCGGTATTGTGCCTTTTGTATTTAACTCCCATGCAATATCTGTGTTTCATCGTCAATAAGATGGTCAGAGGGATACAGTAAACCTAAAGTGAAGCATCGGAAGCAATAACTTGTGTCACATGAATGGTCCAAAACATAGACAGTAAGAAGAGTCAGTTTTCTTGTACTTAAGTCGTCATTGTGCCTTTTGTATTTAATTCAGATGCAATTACTGTGTTTCATCATCAATAAGAAGGTCAGAGGGATACAGTAAACCTGAATTGAAGCATCGGAATCTATAACTAGTATCACAGGAATGGTTCAAAACATAGACAGTAAGAAGAGTCAGTTTTCTTGTACTTAAGTCGGCATTGTGCCTTTTGTATTTAATTCCGATGCAATTTCTGTGTTTCATCAACAATAAGAATGTCAGAGGGATACAGTAAACCTGAAGTGAAGCATCGGTATCTATAACAAGTGTCACATGAATGGATCAAACATAGACCGTAAAAAGAGTCAGTTTTCTTGTACTTAAGTCGGCATTGTGCCTTTTGTATTAAATTCCGATGCAATTTCTGTGTTTCATCGTCAATAAGGAGGTCAGAGGGATACAGTAAACCTGAAGTGAAGCATCGGAATCTATAACTAGTGTCACAGGAATGGTTCAAAACATAGACAGTAAGAAGAGTCAGTTTTCTTGTACTAAAGTCGGCGTTGTGCCTTTTGTATTTAATTCCAACGCAATTTCTGTGTTTCATCGTCAATAAGAACGTCAGAGGGATACAGTAAACCTGAAGTGAAGCATCGGAATCTATAACTAGTGTCACAGGAATGGTTCAAATCATAGACAGTAAGAAGAGTCAGTTTTCTTGTACTTAAGTCGGCATTGTGCCTTTTGTATTTAATTCCGATGCAATTTCAGTGTTTCATCGTCAATAAGAAGGTCAGAGGGATAAAGTAAAGCTGAAGTGAAGCAACGGAATCTATAACTAGTGTCACAGGAATGGTTCAAAACTTAGACAGTAAGAAGAGTCAGTTTTCTTGTACTTAAGTCGGCATTGTGCCTTTTGTATTTAATTCCGATGCAATTTCTGTGTTCATCGTCAATAAGAAGGTCAGAGGGATACAGTGATCATGAAGTGAAGCATCGGTATCTATTACTAGTGTCACAGGAATGGCTCAAATCATAGACAGTAAGAGGAGTCAGTTTTCTTGTACTTAAGTCTGCATTGTGCTTTTTGTATTTAATTCCGATGCATTTTCTGTGTTTCTTCATCAATAAGAAGGTCAGAGGGATACAGTAAACCTGATGTGAAGCATCGGAATCTATATCTGGTGTCACAGGAATGGTTCACAACATAGACAGTAAGAAGAGTTAGCTTTCTTGTACTTAGGTCGGCATTGTGCCTTTTGTATTTAATTCCGAAGCAATTTCTGTGTATCATCGTCAATAAGAAGGTCAGAGGGATACAGTAAACCTGGAGTAAAGCATCGGAATCTATAACTAGTGTCACATGAATGGTTCAAAACATAGACAGTAAGAAGAGTCAGTTTTCTTGTACTTAAGTCGGCATTTTGCCTTTTGTATTAAATTCCGATGCAATTTCTGTGTTTCATCGTCAATAAGAAGGTAAGAGGGATACAGAAAACATGAAGTGAAGCATCGGAATCTATAACTAGTGTCACAGGAATGGTTCAAAACATACACAGTAAGAAGAGTCAGTTTTCTTGTACTTAAGTCGGCGTTGAGCCTTTTGTATTTAATTCCGATGCAATTTTTGTGTTTCATCGTCAATAAGAAGGTCAGAGGGATACAGTAAACATGAAGTAAAGCATCGGAATCTATAACTATTGTCACAGGAATGGTTCAAAACATACACAGTAAGAAGAGTCAGTTTTCTTGTACTTAAGTCGGCGTTGAGCCTTTTGTATTTAATTCCGATGCAATTTTTGTGTTTCATCGTCAATAAGAAGGTCAGAGGGATACAGTAAACATGAAGTGAAGCATCGGAATCTATAACTAGAGTCACAGGAATGGTTCAAATCATAGACAGTGAGAAGAGTCAGTTCTCTTGTACTTAAGTCGGCATTGTGCCTTTTGTATTTAATTCCGATGCAATTTCAGTGTTTCATCGTCAATAAGAAGGTCAGAGGAATACAGTGAATCTGAAGTGAAGCATCGGAATCTATAACTAGTGTCACAGGAATGGTTCAAAGATTAGACAGTAAGAAGAGTCAGTTTTCTTGTACTTAAGTCGCCATTGTGCCTTTTGTATTTAATTCCGATCCAATATCTGTGTTTCATCGTCCATAACAAGGTCAGAGGGATACAGTAAACCTGAAGTGAAGCATCGGAATCTATAACTAGTGTAACACGAGTGGGTCAAAACATAGACTGTAAGTAGAGTCAGTTTTCTAGTACTTAAGTCGGCATTGTGCCTTTTGTATTTAACTCCGATGCAATTTCTGTGTTTCATTGTCAATAAGAAGGTCAGAGGGATACAGAAAACCTGAAGTGAAGCATCGGGATCTATAACTAGTGTCACATGAATGGTTCAAAACATAGACAGTAAGAAGAGTCAGTTTTCTTGTACTTAAGTCGGCATTGTGCCTTTTGTATTAATTTCCGATGCTATTACTGTGTTCCGTCGTCAATAAGAAGGTCAGAGGGATACAGTAAACATGAAGTGAAGCATCGGAATCGATAACTAGTGTCACAGAAATAGTTCAAAACATAGACAGTTAGAAGAGTCAGTTTTCTTGTACTTAAGTCGGCGTTGTGCCTTTTGTATTTAATTCCGATGCAATATCTGTGTTTCATCGTCAATAAGAAGGTCAGAGGGATACAGTAAACCTGAAGTGAAGCATCGGAATCTATAACTAGTGTCACAGGAATGGTTCAAAACATAGACAGTAAGAAGAGTAAGTTTTCTTGTACTTAAGTCATCATTGTGTCTTTTGTATTTAATTCCGTTGCAATTTCAGTGTTTCATCGTCAATAAGAAGGTCAGAGGGATACAGTGAACCTGAAGTGAAGCATCTGAATCTATAACTAGTGTCTCAGGAATGGTTCAAACATAGACAGTAAGAAGAGTCAGGTTTCTTGTACTTAAGTCGGCATTGTGCCTTTTGTATTTAATTCCGATGCAATTTCTGTGTTTCATCGTCAATAAGAAGGTCAGAGGGATACAGTAAACCTCAAGTGAAGCATCGGAATGTATACCTAGTGTCACAGGAATGGTTCAAAACATAGACAGTAAGAAGAGTCAGTTTTCTTGTACTTAAGTCATCATTGTGCCTTTTGTATTTAATTCCGATGCCATTTCAGTGTTTCATAGTCAATAAGAAGGTCAGAGGGATACAGTGAACCTGAAGTGAAGCATCGGAATCTATAACTAGTGTCACAGGAATGGTTCAAACATAGACAGTCTGAAGAGTCAGGTTTCTTGTACTTAAGTCGGCATTGTGCCCTTTGTATTTAATTCCGATGCAATTTCTGTGTTTCATCGTCAATAAGAAGGTCAGAGGGATACAGTAAACCTGAAGTGAAGCATCGGAATGTATACCTAGTGTCACAGGAATGGATCAAAACATAGACAGTAAGAAGAGTCAGGTTTCTTGTACTTAAGTCGTCATTGTGCCTTTTCTATATAATTCCGATGAAATATCTGTGTTTCATCGTCAATAAGAAGGTCAGGGGGATACAGTAAAAATGAAGTGAAGCATCGGAATCTGTAACTAGTGTCACAGGAATGGTTCAAAACATAGACAGTAAGAAGAGTCTGTTTTCTTGTACTTAAGTCGGTATTGTGCCTTTTGTATTTAACTCCCATGCAATATCTGTGTTTCATCGTCAATAAGATGGTCAGAGGGATACAGTAAACCTGAAGTGAAGCATCGGAAGCAATAACTTGTGTCACATGAATGGTCCAAAACATAGACAGTAAGAAGAGTCAGTTTTCTTGTACTTAAGTCGTCATTGTGCCTTTTGTATTTAATTCAGATGCAATTACTGTGTTTCATCATCAATAAGAAGGTCAGAGGGATACAGTAAACCTGAATTGAAGCATCGGAATCTATAACTAGTATCACAGGAATGGTTCAAAACATAGACAGTAAGAAGAGTCAGTTTTCTTGTACTTAAGTCGGCATTGTGCCTTTTGTATTTAATTCCGATGCAATTTCTGTGTTTCATCAACAATAAGAATGTCAGAGGGATACAGTAAACCTGAAGTGAAGCATCGGTATCTATAACAAGTGTCACATGAATGGATCAAACATAGACCGTAAAAAGAGTCAGTTTTCTTGTACTTAAGTCGGCATTGTGCCTTTTGTATTTAATTCCGATGCAATTTCTGTGTTTCATCGTCAATAAGAAGGTCAGAGGGATACAGTAAACCTGAAGTGAAGCATCGGAATCTATAACTAGTGTCACAGGAATGGTTCAAAACATAGACAGTAAGAAGAGTCAGTTTTCTTGTACTAAAGTCGGCGTTGTGCCTTTTGTATTTAATTCCAACGCAATTTCTGTGTTTCATCGTCAATAAGAACGTCAGAGGGATACAGTAAACCTGAAGTGAAGCATCGGAATCTATAACTAGTGTCACAGGAATGGTTCAAATCATAGACAGTAAGAAGAGTCAGTTTTCTTGTACTTAAGTCGGCATTGTGCCTTTTGTATTTAATTCCAACGCAATTTCTGTGTTTCATCGTCAATAGGAAGGTCAGAGGGATACAGTTAACCATATGTGAAGCATCGGAATCTATAACTAGCGTCACAGGAATGGTTCAATTCATAGACAGTAAGAAGAGTCAGGTTTCTTGTACTTAAGTCGGCATTGTGCCTTTTGTATTTAATTCCGATGCAATTTCTGTGTTTCATTGTCAATAAGAACGTCAGAGAGACACAGTGAACCTGAAGTGAAGCATCGGAATCAATAACTAGAGTCACAGGAATGGTTCAAATCATAGACAGTGAGAAGAGTCAGTTTTCTTGTACTTAAGTCGGCATTGTGCCTTTTGTATTTAATTCCGATGCAATTTCAGTGTTTCATCGTCAATAAGAAGGTCAGAGGAATACAGTGAATCTGAAGTGAAGCATCGGAATCTATAACTAGTGTCACAGGAATGGTTCAATGCATAGACAGTAAGAAGAGTCAGTTTTCTTGTACTTAAGTCGCCATTGTGCCTTTTGTATTTAATTCCATTGCAATTTCTGTGTTTCATCGTCAATAAGAAGGTCAGAGCGATACAGTAAACCTGAAGTGAAGCATCGGAATCTATAACTAGTGTCACAGGAATGGTTCAAGACATAGAGAGTGAGAAGAGTCAGTTTTCTTGTACTTAAGTCGGCATTGGGCCTTTTGTATTTAATTCCGATCCAATATCTGTGTTTCACCGTCCATAACAAGGTCAGAGGGATACAGTAAACCTGAAGTGAAGCATCGGAATCTATAACTAGTGTAACACGAGTGGGTCAAAACATAGACAGTAAGTAGAGTCAGTTTTCTAGTACTTAAGTCGGCATTGTGCCTTTTGTATTTAACTCCGATGCAATTTCTGTGTTTCATTGTCAATAAGAAGGTCAGAGGGATACAGTAAACCTGAAGTGAAGCATCGGAATCTATAACTAGTGTCACAGGAATGGTTCAAAACATAGACAGTAAGAAGAGTCAGTTTTCTTGTACTTAAGTCGGCATTGTGCCTTTTGTATTAATTTCCGATGCAATTACTGTGTTCCGTCGTCAATAAGAAGGTCAGAGGGATACAGTAAACATGAAGTGAAGCATCGGAATCGATAACTAGTGTCACAGAAATAGTTCAAAACATAGACAGTTAGAAGAGTCAGTTTTCTTGTACTTAAGTCGGCGTTGTGCCTTTTGTATTTAATTCCGATGCAATTTCTGTGTTTCATCGTCAATAAGAAGGTCAGAGGGATACAGTAAACCTGAAGTGAAGCATCGGAATCTATAACTAGTGTCACAGGAATGGTTCAAAACATAGACAGTAAGAAGAGTAAGTTTTCTTGTACTTAAGTCATCATTGTGTCTTTTGTATTTAATTCCGTTGCAATTTCAGTGTTTCATCGTCAATAAGAAGGTCAGTGGGATACAGTGAACCTGAAGTGAAGCATCGGAATCTATAACTAGTGTCTCAGGAATGGTTCAAACATAGACAGTAAGAAGAGTCAGGTTTCTTGTACTTAAGTCGGCATTGTGCCTTTTGTATTTAATTCCGATGCAATTTCTGTGTTTCATCGTCAATAAGAAGGTCAGAGGGATACAGTAAACCTGAAGTGAAGCATCGGAATGTATACCTAGTGTCACAGGAATGGATCAAAACATAGACAGTAAGAAGAGTCAGGTTTCTTGTACTTAAGTCGTCATTGTGCCTTTTCTATTTAATTCCTATGAAATATCTGTGTTTCGTCGTCAATAAGAAGGTCAGGGGGATACAGTAAAAATGAAGTGAAGCATCGGAATCTGTAACTAGTGTCACAGGAATGGTTCAAAACATAGACAGTAAGAAGAGTCTGTTTTCTTGTACTTAAGTCGGTATTGTGCCTTTTGTATTTAACTCCCATGCAATATCTGTGTTTCATCGTCAATAAGATGGTCAGACGGATACAGTAAACCTGAAGTGAAGCATCGGAAGCAATAACTTGTGTCACATGAATGGTCCAAAACATAGACAGTAAGAAGAGTCAGTTTTCTTCTACTTAAGTCGTCATTGTGCCTTTTGTATTTAATTCAGATGCAATTACTGTGTTTCATCATCAATAAGAAGGTCAGAGGGATACAGTAAACCTGAATTGAAGCATCGGAATCTATAACTAGTATCACAGGAATGGTTCAAAACATAGACAGTAAGAAGAGTCAGTTTTCTTGTACTTAAGTCGGCATTGTGCCTTTTGTATTTAATTCCGATGCAATTTCTGTGTTTCATCAACAATAAGAATGTCAGAGGGATACAGTAAACCTGAAGTGAAGCATCGGTATCTATAACAAGTGTCACATGAATGGATCAAACATAGACCGTAAAAAGAGTCAGTTTTCTTGTACTTAAGTCGGCATTGTGCCTTTTGTATTTAATTCCGATGCAATTTCTGTGTTTCATCGTCAATAAGGAGGTCAGAGGGATACAGTAAACCTGAAGTGAAGCATCGGAATCTATAACGTGTGTCACAGGAATTGTTCAAAACATAGACAGTAAGAAGAGTCAGTTTTCTTGTACTAAAGTCGGCGTTGTGCCTTTTGTATTTAATTCCAACGCAATTTCTGTGTTTCATCGTCAATAAGAACGTCAGAGGGATACAGTAAACCTGAAGTGAAGCATCGGAATCTATAACTAGTGTCACAGGAATGGTTCAAATCATAGACAGTAAGAAGAGTCAGTTTTCTTGTACTTAAGTCGGCATTGTGCCTTTTGTATTTAATTCCGATGCAATTTCAGTGTATCATCGTCAATAAGAAGGTCAGAGGGATACAGTAAAGCTGAAGTGAAGCAACGGAATCTATAACTAGTGTCACAGGAATGGTTCAAAACTTAGACAGTAAGAAGAGTCAGTTTTCTTGTACTTAAGTCGGTATTGTGCCTTTTGTATTTAATTCCGATGCAATTTCTGTGTTCATCGTCAATAAGAAGGTCAGAGGGATACAGTGAACATGAAGTGAAGCATCGGTATCTATTACTAGTGTCACAGGAATGGCTCAAATCATAGACAGTAAGAGGAATCAGTTTTCTTGTACTTAAGTCTGCAATGTGCTTTTTGTATTTAATTCCGATGCATTTTCTGTGTTTCTTCATCAATAAGAAGGTCAGAGGGATACAGTAAACCTGATGTGAAGCATCGGAATCTATATCTGGTGTCACAGGAATGGTTCACAACATAGACAGTAAGAAGAGTTAGTTTTCTTGTACTTAAGTCGGCATTGTGCCTTTTGTATTTAATTCCAACGCAATTTCTGTGTTTCATCGTCAATAGGAAGGTCAGAGGGATACAGTAAACCTTATGTGAAGCATCGGAATCTATAACTAGCGTCACAGGAATGGTTCAATTCATAGACAGTAAGAAGAGTCAGGTTTCTTGTACTTAAGTCGGCATTGTGCCTTTTGTATTTATTCCGATGCAATTTCTGTGTTTCATTGTCAATAAGAACGTCAGAGAGATACAGTGAACCTGAAGTGAAGCATCGGGATCTATAACTAGAGTCACAGGAATGGTTCAAATCATAGACAGTGAGAAGAGTCAGTTCTCTTGTACTTAAGTCGGCATTGTGCCTTTTGTATTTAATTCCGATGCAATTTCAGTGTTTCATCGTCAATAAGAAGGTCAGAGGAATACAGTGAATCTGAAGTGTAGCATCGGAATCTATAACTAGTGTCACAGGAATGGTTCAAAGCATAGACAGTAAGAAGAGTCAGTTTTCTTGTACTTAAGTCGCCATTGTGCCTTTTGTATTTAATTCCATTGCAATTTCTGTGTTTCATCATCAATAAGAAGGTCAGAGGGATACAGTAAACCTGAAGTGAAGCATCGGAATCTATAACTAGTGTCACAGGAATGGTTCAAGACATAGAGAGTGAGAAGAGTCAGTTTTCTTGTACTTAAGTCGGCATTGGGCCTTTTGTATTTAATTCCGATCCAATATCTGTGTTTCATCGTCCATAACAAGGTCAGAGGGATACTGTAAACCTGAAGTGAAGCATCGGAATCTATAACTAGTGTAACACGAGTGGGTCAAAACATAGACTGTAAGTAGAGTCAGTTTTCTAGTACTTAAGTCGGCATTGTGCCTTTTGTATTTAACTCCGATGCAATTTCTGTGTTTCATTGTCAATAAGAAGGTCAGAGGGATACAGTAAACCTGAAGTGAAGCATCGGAATCTATAACTAGTGTCACAGGAATGGTTCAAAACATAGACAGTAAGAAGAGTCAGTTTTCTTGTACTTAAGTCGGCATTGTGCCTTTTGTATTAATTTCCGATGCAATTACTGTGTTCCGTCGTCAATAAGAAGGTCAGAGGGATACAGTAAACATGAAGTGAAGCATCGGAATCGATAACTAGTGTCACAGAAATAGTTCAAAACATAGACAGTTAGAAGAGTCAGTTTTCTTGTACTTAAGTCGGCGTTGTGCCTTTTGTATTTAATTCCGATGCAATTTCTGTGTTTCATCGTCAATAAGAAGGTCAGAGGGATCCAGTAAACCTGAAGTGAAGCATCGGAATCTATAACTAGTGTCACAGGAATGGTTCAAAACATAGACAGTAAGAAGAGTAAGTTTTCTTGTATTTAAGTCATCATTGTGTCTTTTGTATTTAATTCCGTTGCAATTTCAGTGTTTCATCGTCAATAAGAAGGTCAGAGGGATACAGTGAACCTGAAGTGAAGCATCGGAATCTATAACTAGTGTCTCAGGAATGGTTCAAACATAGACAGTAAGAAGAGTCAGGTTTCTTGTACTTAAGTCGGCATTGTGCCTTTTGTATTTAATTCCGATGCAATTTCTGTGTTTCATCGTCAATAAGAAGGTCAGAGGGATACAGTAAACCTGAAGTGAAGCATCGGAATGTATACCTAGTGTCACAGGAATGGTTCAAAACATAGACAGTAAGAAGAGTCAGTTTTCTTGTACTTAAGTCATCATTGTGCCTTTTGTATTTAATTCCGATGCAATTTCAGTGTTTCATAGTCAATAAGAAGGTCAGAGTGATACAGTGAACCTGAAGTGAAGCATCGGAATCTATAATTAGTGTCACAGGAATGGTTCAAACATAGACAGTAAGAAGAGTCAGGTTTCTTGTACTTAAGTCGGCATTGTGCCTTTTGTATTTAATTCCGATGCAATTTCTGTGTTTCATCGTCAATAAGAAGGTCAGAGGGATACAGTAAACCTGAAGTGAAGCATCGGAATGTATACCTAGTGTCACAGGAATGGATCAAAACATAGACAGTAAGAAGAGACAGGTTTCTTGTACTTAAGTCGTCATTGTGCCTTTTCTATTTAATTCCGATGAAATATCTGTGTTTCATCGTCAATAAGAAGGTCAGGGGGATACAGTAAAAATGAAGTGAAGCATCGGAATCTGTAACTAGTGTCACAGGAATGGTTCAAAACATAGACAGTAAGAAGAGTCTGTTTTCTTGTACTTAAGTCGGTATTGTGCCTTTTGTATTTAACTCCCATGCAATATCTGTGTTTCATCGTCAATAAGATGGTCAGAGGGATACAGTAAACCTGAAGTGAAGCATCGGAAGCAATAACTTGTGTCACATGAATGGTCCAAAACATAGACAGTAAGAAGAGTCAGTTTTCTTGTACTTAAGTCGTCATTGTGCCTTTTGTATTTAATTCAGATGCAATTACTGTGTTTCATCATCAATAAGAAGGTCAGAGGGATACAGTAAACCTGAATTGAAGCATCGGAATCTATAACTAGTATCACAGGAATGGTTCAAAACATAGACAGTAAGAAGAGTCAGTTTTCTTGTACTTAAGTCGGCATTGTGCCTTTTGTATTTAATTCCGATGCAATTTCTGTGTTTCATCAACAATAAGAATGTCAGAGGGATACAGTAAACCTGAAGTGAAGCATCGGTATCTATAACAAGTGTCACATGAATGGATCAAACATAGACCGTAAAAAGAGTCAGTTTTCTTGTACTTAAGTCGGCATTGTGCCTTTTGTATTTAATTCCGATGCAATTTCTGTGTTTCATCGTCAATAAGGAGGTCAGAGGGATACAGTAAACCAGAAGTGAAGCATCGGAATCTATAACTAGTGTCACAGGAATGGTTCAAAACATAGACAGTAAGAAGAGTCAGTTTTCTTGTACTAAAGTCGGCGTTGTGCCTTTTGTATTTAATTCCAACGCAATTTCTGTGTATCATCGTCAATAAGAACGTCAGAGGGATACAGTAAACCTGAAGTGAAGCATCGGAATCTATAACTAGTGTCACAGGAATGGTTCAAATCATAGACAGTAAGAAGAGTCAGTTTTCTTGTACTTAAGTCGGCATTGTGCCTTTTGTATTTAATTCCAACGCAATTTCTGTGTTTCATCGTCAATAGGAAGGTCAGAGGGATACAGTAAACCTTATGTGAAGCATCGGAATCTATAACTAGCGTCACAGGAATGGTTCAATTCATAGACAGTAAGAAGAGTCAGGTTTCTTGTACTTAAGTCGGCAGTGTGCCTTTTGTATTTATTCCGATGCAATTTCTGTGTTTCATTGTCAATAAGAACGTCAGAGAGGTACAGTGAACCTGAAGTGAAGCATCGGGATCTATAACTAGAGTCACAGGAATGGTTCAAATCATAGACAGTGAGAAGAGTCAGTTCTCTTGTACTTAAGTCGGCATTGTGCCTTTTGTATTTAATTCCGATACAATTTCAGTGTTTCATCGTCAATAAGAAGGTCAGAGGAATACAGTGAATCTGAAGTGTAGCATCGGAATCTATAACTAGTGTCACAGGAATGGTTCAAAGCATAGACAGTAAGAAGAGTCAGTTTTCTTGTACTTAAGTCGCCATTGTGCCTTTTGTATTTAATTCCATTGCAATTTCTGTGTTTCATCATCAATAAGAAGGTCAGAGGGATACAGTAAACCTGAAGTGAAGCATCGGAATCTATAACTAGTGTCACAGGAATGGTTCAAGACATAGAGAGTGAGAAGAGTCAGTTTTCTTGTACTTAAGTCGGCATTGGGCCTTTTGTATTTAATTCCGATCCAATATCTGTGTTTCATCGTCCATAACAAGGTCAGAGGGATACAGTAAACCTGAAGTGAAGCATCGGAATCTATAACTAGTGTAACACGAGTGGGTCAAAACATAGACTGTAAGTAGAGTCAGTTTTCTAGTACTTAAGTCGGCATTGTGCCTTTTGTATTTAACTCCGATGCAATTTCTGTGTTTCATTGTCAATAAGAAGGTCAGAGGGATACAGTAAACCTGAAGTGAAGCATCGGAATCTATAACTAGTGTCACAGGAATGGTTCAAAACATAGACAGTAAGAAGAGTCAGTTTTCTTGTACTTAAGTCGGCATTGTGCCTTTTGTATTAATTTCCGATGCAATTACTGTGTTCCGTCGTCAATAAGAAGGTCAGAGGGATACAGTAAACATGAAGTGAAGCATCGGAATCGATAACTAGTGTCACAGAAATAGTTCAAAACATAGACAGTTAGAAGAGTCAGTTTTCTTGTACTTAAGTCGGCGTTGTGCCTTTTGTATTTAATTCCGATGCAATTTCTGTGTTTCATCGTCAATAAGAAGGTCAGAGGGATCCAGTAAACCTGAAGTGAAGCATCGGAATCTATAACTAGTGTCACAGGAATGGTTCAAAACATAGACAGTAAGAAGAGTAAGTTTTCTTGTATTTAAGTCATCATTGTGTCTTTTGTATTTAATTCCGTTGCAATTTCAGTGTTTCATCGTCAATAAGAAGGTCAGAGGGATACAGTGAACCTGAAGTGAAGCATCGGAATCTATAACTAGTGTCTCAGGAATGGTTCAAACATAGACAGTAAGAAGAGTCAGGTTTCTTGTACTTAAGTCGGCATTGTGCCTTTTGTATTTAATTCCGATGCAATTTCTGTGTTTCATCGTCAATAAGAAGGTCAGAGGGATACAGTAAACCTGAAGTGAAGCATCGGAATGTATACCTAGTGTCACAGGAATGGTTCAAAACATAGACAGTAAGAAGAGTCAGTTTTCTTGTACTTAAGTCATCATTGTGCCTTTTGTATTTAATTCCGATGCAATTTCAGTGTTTCATAGTCAATAAGAAGGTCAGAGGGATACAGTGAACCTGAAGTGAAGCATCGGAATCTATAATTAGTGTCACAGGAATGGTTCAAACATAGACAGTAAGAAGAGTCAGGTTTCTTGTACTTAAGTCGGCATTGTGCCTTTTGTATTTAATTCCGATGCAATTTCTGTGTTTCATCGTCAATAAGAAGGTCAGAGGGATACAGTAAACCTGAAGTGAAGCATCGGAATGTATACCTAGTGTCACAGGAATGGATCAAAACATAGACAGTAAGAAGAGACAGGTTTCTTGTACTTAAGTCGTCATTGTGCCTTTTCTATTTAATTCCGATGAAATATCTGTGTTTCATCGTCAATAAGAAGGTCAGGGGGATACAGTAAAAATGAAGTGAAGCATCGGAATCTGTAACTAGTGTCACAGGAATGGTTCAAAACATAGACAGTAAGAAGAGTCTGTTTTCTTGTACTTAAGTCGGTATTGTGCCTTTTGTATTTAACTCCCATGCAATATCTGTGTTTCATCGTCAATAAGATGGTCAGAGGGATACAGTAAACCTGAAGTGAAGCATCGGAAGCAATAACTTGTGTCACATGAATGGTCCAAAACATAGACAGTAAGAAGAGTCAGTTTTCTTGTACTTAAGTCGTCATTGTGCCTTTTGTATTTAATTCAGATGCAATTACTGTGTTTCATCATCAATAAGAAGGTCAGAGGGATACAGTTAACCTGAATTGAAGCATCGGAATCTATAACTAGTATCACAGGAATGGTTCAAAACATAGACAGTAAGAAGAGTCAGTTTTCTTGTACTTAAGTCGGCATTGTGCCTTTTGTATTTAATTCCGATGCAATTTCTGTGTTTCATCAACAATAAGAATGTCAGAGGGATACAGTAAACCTGAAGTGAAGCATCGGTATCTATAACAAGTGTCACATGAATGGATCAAACATAGACCGTAAAAAGAGTCAGTTTTCTTGTACTTAAGTCGGCATTGTGCCTTTTGTATTTAATTCCGATGCAATTTCTGTGTTTCATCGTCAATAAGGAGGTCAGAGGGATACAGTAAACCAGAAGTGAAGCATCGGAATCTATAACTAGTGTCACAGGAATGGTTCAAAACATAGACAGTAAGAAGAGTCAGTTTTCTTGTACTAAAGTCGGCGTTGTGCCTTTTGTATTTAATTCCAACGCAATTTCTGTGTATCATCGTCAATAAGAACGTCAGAGGGATACAGTAAACCTGAAGTGAAGCATCGGAATCTATAACTAGTGTCACAGGAATGGTTCAAATCATAGACAGTAAGAAGAGTCAGTTTTCTTGTACTTAAGTCGGCATTGTGCCTTTTGTATTTAATTCCAACGCAATTTCTGTGTTTCATCGTCAATAGCAAGGTCAGAGGGATACAGTAAACCTTATGTGAAGCATCGGAATCTATAACTAGCGTCACAGGAATGGTTCAATTCATAGACAGTAAGAAGAGTCAGGTTTCATGTACTTAAGTCGGCATTGTGCCTTTTGTATTTAATTCCGATGCAATTTCTGTGTTTCATTGTCAATAAGAACGTCAGAGAGATACAGTGAACCTGAAGTGAAGCATCGGAATCTATAACTAGAGTCACAGGAATGGTTCAAATCATAGACAGTGAGAAGAGTCAGTTCTCTTGTACTTAAGTCGGCATTGTGCCTTTTGTATTTAATTCCGATGCAATTTCAGTGTTTCATCGTCAATAAGAAGGTCAGAGGAATACAGTGTATCTGAAGTGAAGCATCGGAATATATAACTAGTGTCACAGGAATGGTTCAAAGCATAGACAGTAAGAAGAGTCAGTTTTCTTGTACTTAAGTCGCCATTGTGCCTTTTGTATTTAATTCCATTGCAATTTCTGTGTTTCATCATCAATAAGAAGGTCAGAGCGATACAGTAAACCTGAAGTGAAGCATCGGAATCTATAACTAGTGTCACAGGAATGGTTCAAGACATAGAGAGTGAGAAGAGTCAGTTTTCTTGTACTTAAGTCGGCATTGGGCCTTTTGCATTTAATTCCGATCCAATATCTGTGTTTCATCGTCAATAACAAGGTCAGGGGGATACAGTAAACCTGAAGTGAAGCATCGGAATCTATAACTAGTGTAACACGAGTGGGTCAAAACATAGACTGTAAGTAGAGTCAGTTTTCTAGTACTTAAGTCGGCATTGTGCCTTTTGTATTTAACTCCGATGCAATTTCTGTGTTTCATTGTCAATAAGAAGGTCAGAGGGATACAGTAAACCTGAAGTGAAGCATCGGAATCTATAACTAGTGTCACAGGAATGGTTCAAAACATAGACAGTAAGAAGAGTCAGTTTTCTTGTACTTAAGTCGGCATTGTGCCTTTTGTATTAATTTCCGATGCAATTACTGTGTTCCGTCGTCAATAAGAAGGTCAGAGGGATACAGTAAACATGAAGTGAAGCATCGGAATCGATAACTAGTGTCACAGAAATAGTTCAAAACATAGACAGTTAGAAGAGTCAGTTTTCTTGTACTTAAGTCGGCGTTGTGCCTTTTGTATTTAATTCCGATGCTATTTCTGTGTTTCATCGACAACAAGAAGATCAGAGGGATACAGTAAACCTGAAGTGAAGCATCGGAATCTATAACTAGTGTCACAGGAATGGTTCAAACATAGACAGTAAGAAGAGTAAGTTTTCTTGTACTTAAGTCATCATTGTGTCTTTTGTATTTAATTCCGTTGCAATTTCAGTGTTTCATCGTCAATAAGAAGGTCAGAGGGATACAGTGAACCTGAAGTGAAGCATCGGAATCTATAACTAGTGTCTCAGGAATGGTTCAAACATAGACAGTAAGAAGAGTCAGGTTTCTTGTACTTAAGTCGGCATTGTGCCTTTTGTATTTAATTCCGATGCAATTTCTGTGTTTCATCGTCAATAAGAAGGTCAGAGGGATACAGTAAACCTGAAGTGAAGCATCGGAATGTATACCTAGTGTCACAGGAATGGTTCAAAACATAGACAGTAAGAAGAGTCAGTTTTCTTGTACTTAAGTCATCATTGTGCCTTTTGTATTTAATTCCGATGCAATTTCAGTGTTTCATAGTCAATAAGAAGGTCAGAGGCATATAGTGAACCTGAAGTGAAGCATCGGAATCTATAACTAGTGTCACAGGAATGGTTCAAACATAGACAGTAAGAAGAGTCAGGTTTCTTGTACTTAAGTCGGCATTGTGCCTTTTGTATTTAATTCCGATGCAATTTCTGTGTTTCATCGTCAATAAGAAGGTCAGAGGGATACAGTAAACCTGAAGTGAAGCATCGGAATGTATACCTAATGTCACAGGAATGGATCAAACATAGACAGTAAGAAGAGTCAGGTTTCTTGTACTTAAGTCGTCATTGTGCCTTTTCTATTTAATTCCGATGAAATATCTGTGTTTCATCGTCAATAAGAAGGTCAGGGGGATACAGTAAAAATGAAGTGAAGCATCGGAATCTGTAACTAGTGTCACAGGAATGGTTCAAAACATAGACAGTAAGAAGAGTCTGTTTTCTTGTACTTAAGTCGGTATTGTGCCTTTTGTATTTAACTCCCATGCAATATCTGTGTTTCATCGTCAATAAGATGGTCAGAGGGATACAGTAAACCTGAAGTGAAGCATCGGAAGCAATAACTTGTGTCACATGAATGGTCCAAAACATAGACAGTAAGAAGAGTCAGTTTTCTTGTACTTAAGTCGTCATTGTGCCTTTTGTATTTAATTCAGATGCAATTACTGTGTTTCATCATCAATAAGAAGGTCAGAGGGATACAGTAAACCTGAATTGAAGCATCGGAATCTATAACTAGTATCACAGGAATGGTTCAAAACATAGACAGTAAGAAGAGTCAGTTTTCTTGTACTTAAGTAGGCATTGTGCCTTTTGTATTTAATTCCGATGCAATTTCTGTGTTTCATCAACAATAAGAATGTCAGAGGGATACAGTAAACCTGAAGTGAAGCATCGGTATCTATAACAAGTGTCACATGAATGGATCAAACATAGACCGTAAAAAGAGTCAGTTTTCTTGTACTTAAGTCGGCATTGTGCCTTTTGTATTTAATTCCGATGCAATTTCTGTGTTTCATCGTCAATAAGGAGTTCAGAGGGATACAGTAAACCTGAAGTGAAGCATCGGAATCTATAACTAGTGTCACAGGAATGGTTCAAAACATAGACAGTAAGAAGAGTCAGTTCTCTTGTACTAAAGTCGGCGTTGTGCCTTTTGTATTTAATTCCAACGCAATTTCTGTGTTTCATCGTCAATAAGAACGTCAGAGGGATACAGTAAACCTGAAGTGAAGCATCGGAATCTATAACTAGTGTCACAGGAATGGTTCAAATCATAGACAGTAAGAAGAGTCAGTTTTCTTGTACTTAAGTCGGCATTGTGCCTTTTGTATTTAATTCCGATGCAATTTCAGTGTTTCATCGTCAATAAGAAGGTCAGAGGGATACAGTAAAGCTGAAGTGAAGCAACGGAATCTATAACTAGTGTCACAGGAATGGTTCAAAACTTAGACAGTAAGAAGAGTCAGTTTTCTTGTACTTAAGTCGGCATTGTGCCTTTTGTATTTAATTCCGATGCAATTTCTGTGTTCATCGTCAATAAGAAGATCAGAGGGATACAGTGAACATGAAGTGAAGCATCGGTATCTATTAAAAGTGTCACAGGAATGGCTCAAATCATAGACAGTAAGAGGAATCAGTTTTCTTGTACTTAAGTCTGCATTGTGCTTTTTGTATTTAATTCCGATGCATTTTCTGTGTTTCTTCATCAATAAGAAGGTCAGAGGGATACAGTAAACCTGATGTGAAGCATCGGAATCTATATCTGGTGTCACAGGAATGGTTCACAACATAGACAGTAAGAAGAGTTAGTTTTCTTGTACTTAAGTCGGCATTGTGCCTTTTGTATTTAATTCCGAAGCAATTTCTGTGTATCATCGTCAATAAGAAGGTCAGAGGGATACAGTAAAACTGGAGTAAAGCATCGGAATCTATAACTAGTGTCACATGAATGGATCAAAACATAGACAGTAAGAAGAGTCAGTTTTCTTGTACTTAAGTCGGCATTTTGCCTTTTGTATTAAATTCCGATGCAATTTCTGTGTTTCATCGTTAATAAGAAGGTAAGAGGGATACAGAAAACATGAAGTGAAGCATCGGAATCTATAACTAGTGTCACAGGAATGGTTCAAAACATACACATTAAGAAGAGTCAGTTTTCTTGTACTTAAGTCGGCGTTGAGCCTTTTGTATTTAATTCCGATGCAATTTTTGTGTTTCATCGTCAATAAGAAGGTCAGAGGGATACAGTAAACATGAAGTAAAGCATCGGAATCTATAACTATTGTCACAGGAATGGTTCAAATCATATACAGTAAGAAGAGTCAGTTTTCTTGTACTTAAGGTGGCATTGTGCCTTTTGTATTTAATTCCGATGCTATTTCAGTGTTTCATCGTCAATAAGAAGTTCAGAGGGATACAGTGAACCTGAAGTGAAGCATCGCAATCTATAATTAGTGACCCAGTAATGGTTCAAACATAGACAGTAAGAAGAGTCAGGTTTCTTGTACTTAAGTCGGCATTGTGCCATTTGTATTTAATTCCGATGCAATTTCTGTGTTTCATCGTCAATAGGAAGGTCAGAGGGATACAGTAAACCTTAAGTGAAGCATCGGAATCTATAACTAGCGTCACAGGAATGGTTCAATTCATAGACAGTAAGAAGAGTCAGGTTTCTTGTACTTAAGTCGGCATTGTGCCTTTTGTATTTAATTCCGATGCAATTTCTGTGTTTCATTGTCAAAAAGATCGTCAGAGAGATACAGTGAACCTGAAGTGAAGCATCGGAATCTATAACTAGAGTCACAGGAATGGTTCAAATCATAGACAGTGAGAAGAGTCAGTTCTCTTGTACTTAAGTCGGCATTGTGCCTTTTGTATTTAATTCCGATGCAATTTCAGTGTTTCATCGTCAATAAGAAGGTCAGAGGAATACAGTGAATCTGAAGTGAAGCATCGGAATCTATAACTAGTGTCACAGGAATGGTTCAAAGCATAGACAGTAAGAAGAGTCAGTTTTCTTGTACTTAAGTCGCCATTGTGCCTTTTGTATTTAATTCCATTGCAATTTCTGTGTTTCATCATCAATAAGAAGGTCAGAGGGGTACAGTAAACCTGAAGTGAAGCATCGGAATCTATAACTAGTGTCACAGGAATGGTTCAAGACATAGAGAGTGAGAAGAGTCAGTTTTCTTGTACTTAAGTCGGCATTGGGCCTTTTGTATTTAATTCCGATCCAATATCTGTGTTTCATCGTCCATAACAAGGTCAGAGGGATACAGTAAACCTGAAGTGAAGCATCGGAATCTATAACTAGTGTAACACGAGTGGGTCAAAACATAGACTGTAAGTAGAGTCAGTTTTCTAGTACTTAAGTCGGCATTGTGCCTTTTGTATTTAACTCCGATGCAATTTCTGTGTTTCATTGTCAATAAGAAGGTCAGAGGGATACAGTAAACTTGAAGGGAAGCTGCAGAATTTATAACTAGTGTCACAGGAATGGTTCAAAACATAGACAGTAAGAAGAGTCAGTTTTTTGTACTTAAGTCATCATTGTGCCTTTTGTATTTAATTCCGATGCAATTTCTGTGTTTCATCGTCAATAAGAAGGTCAGAGGGATACAGTAAACCTGAAGTGAAGCATCGGAATCTATAACTAGTGTCACAGGAATGGTTCAAAGCATAGACAGTAAGAAGAGTCAGTTTTCTTGTACTTAAGTCGCCATTGTGCCTTTTGTATTTAATTCCATTGCAATTTCTGTGTTTCATCATCAATAAGAAGGTCAGAGGGGTACAGTAAACCTGAAGTGAAGCATCGGAATCTATAACTAGTGTCACAGGAATGGTTCAAGACATAGAGAGTGAGAAGAGTCAGTTTTCTTGTACTTAAGTCGGCATTGTGCCTTTTGTATTTAATTCCGATGCAATTTCAGTGTTTCATCGTCAATAAGAAGGTCAGAGGGATACAGTAAAGCTGAAGTGAAGCAACGGAATCTATAACTAGTGTCACAGGAATGGTTCAAAACTTAGACAGTAAGAAGAGTCAGTTTTCTTGTACTTAAGTCGGCATTGTGCCTTTTGTATTTAATTCCGATGCAATTTCTGTGTTCATCGTCAATAAGAAGGTCAGAGGGATACAGTGAACATGAAGTGAAGCATCGGTATCTATTAAAAGTGTCACAGGAATGGCGCAAATCATAGACAGTAAGAGGAATCAGTTTTCTTGTACTTAAGTCTGCATTGTGCTTTTTGTATTTAATTCCGATGCATTTTCTGTGTTTCTTCATCAATAAGAAGGTCAGAGGGATACAGTAAACCTGATGTGAAGCATCGGAATCTATATCTGGTGTCACAGGAATGGTTCACAACATAGACAGTAAGAAGAGTTAGTTTTCTTGTACTTAAGTCGGCATTGTGCCTTTTGTATTTAATTCCGAAGCAATTTCTGTGTATCATCGTCAATAAGAAGGTCAGAGGGATACAGTAAACCTGATGTAAAGCATCGGAATCTATAACTAGTGTCACATGAATGGATCAAAACATAGACAGTAAGAAGAGTCAGTTTTCTTGTACTTAAGTCGGCATTTTGCCTTTTGTATTAAATTCCGATGCAATTTCTGTGTTTCATCGTCAATAAGAAGGTAAGAGGGATACAGAAAACATGAAGTGAAGCATCGGAATCTATAACTAGTGTCACAGGAATGGTTCAAAACATACACATTAAGAAGAGTCAGTTTTCTTGTACTTAAGTCGGCGTTGAGCCTTTTGTATTTAATTCCGATGCAATTTTTGTGTTTCATCGTCAATAAGAAGGTCAGAGGGATACAGTAAACATGAAGTAAAGCATCGGAATCTATAACTATTGTCACAGGAATGGTTCAAATCATATACAGTAAGAAGAGTCAGTTTTCTTGTACTTAAGGTGGCATTGTGCCTTTTGTATTTAATTCCGATGCTATTTCAGTGTTTCATCGTCAATAAGAAGTTCAGAGGGATACAGTGAACCTGAAGTGAAGCATCGCAATCTATAATTAGTGACCCAGTAATGGTTCAAACATAGACAGTAAGAAGAGTCAGGTTTCTTGTACTTAAGTCGGCATTGTGCCATTTGTATTTAATTCCGATGCAATTTCTGTGTTTCATCGTCAATAGGAAGGTCAGAGGGATACAGTAAACCTTAAGTGAAGCATCGGAATCTATAACTAGCGTCACAGGAATGGTTCAATTCATAGACAGTAAGAAGAGTCAGGTTTCTTGTACTTAAGTCGGCATTGTGCCTTTTGTATTTAATTCCGATGCAATTTCTGTGTTTCATTGTCAATAAGAACGTCAGAGAGATACAGTGAACCTGAAGTGAAGCATCGGAATCTATAACTAGAGTCACAGGAATGGTTCAAATCATAGACAGTGAGAAGAGTCAGTTCTCTTGTACTTAAGTCGGCATTGTGCCTTTTGTATTTAATTCCGATGCAATTTCAGTGTTTCATCGTCAATAAGAAGGTCAGAGGAATACAGTGAATCTGAAGTGAAGCATCGGAATCTATAACTAGTGTCACAGGAATGGTTCAAAGCATAGACAGTAAGAAGAGTCAGTTTTCTTGTACTTAAGTCGCCATTGTGCCTTTTGTATTTAATTCCATTGCAATTTCTGTGTTTCATCATCAATAAGAAGGTCAGAGGGGTACAGTAAACCTGAAGTGAAGCATCGGAATCTATAACTAGTGTCACAGGAATGGTTCAAGACATAGAGAGTGAGAAGAGTCAGTTTTCTTGTACTTAAGTCGGCATTGGGCCTTTTGTATTTAATTCCGATCCAATATCTGTGTTTCATCGTCCATAACAAGGTCAGAGGGATACAGTAAACCTGAAGTGAAGCATCGGAATCTATAACTAGTGTAACACGAGTGGGTCAAAACATAGACTGTAAGTAGAGTCAGTTTTCTAGTACTTAAGTCGGCATTGTGCCTTTTGTATTTAACTCCGATGCAATTTCTGTGTTTCATTGTCAATAAGAAGGTCAGAGGGATACAGTAAACTTGAAGGGAAGCAGCAGAATTTATAACTAGTGTCACAGGAATGGTTCAAAACATAGACAGTAAGAAGAGTCAGTTTTTTGTACTTAAGTCATCATTGTGCCTTTTGTATTTAATTCCGATGCAATTTCTGTGTTTCATCGTCAATAAGAAGGTCAGAGGGATACAGTAAACCTGAAGTGAAGCATCGGAATCTATAACTAGTGTCACAGGAATGGTTCAAACTTAGACAGTAAGAAGAGTCAGTTTTCTTGTACTAAAGTCGGCATTTTGCTTTTTGTATTTAATTCCGATGCAATTTCTGTGTTCATCGTCAACAAGAAGCTCAGAAGGATACAGTAAACCTGAAGTGATGCATCGGAATCTATAACTAGTGTCACAGGAATGGTTCAAACTTAGACAGTAAGAAGAGTCAGTTATCTTGTACTAAAGTCGGCATTTTGCTTTTTGTATTTAATTCCAATGCAATTTCTGTGTTTCATCGGCAATAAGAAGGTCAGAGGGATACAGTAAACCTGAAGTGAAGCATCGGAGTCTATAACTAGTGTCACAGGAATGGTTCAAACTTAGACAGTAAGAAGAGTCAGTTTTCTTGTACTTAAGTCGGCATTTGGCCTTTTGTATTTAATTCCGATCCAATATCTGTGTTTCATCGTCCATAACAAGGTCAGAGGGATACAGTAAACCTGAAGTGAAGCATCGGAATCTATTACTAGTGTCACAGGAATGGTTCAAGGCGTAGACAGTGAGAAGAATCAGTTTTCTTGTACTTACGTCGGCATTGTGCCTTTTGTATGTAATTCCGATGCAATATCTGTGTTTCATCGTCAATAACAAGGTCAGAGGGATACAGTAAACCTGAAGTGAAGCATCGGAATCTATAACTAGTGTCACAGGAATGGTTCAAAACATAGACTGTAAGAAGAGTCAGTTTTCTAGTACTTAAGTCGGCATTGTGCCTTTTGTATTTAACTCCGATGCAATTTCTGTGTTTCATCGTCAATAAGAAGGTCAGAGGGATACAGTAAACCTGAAGTGAAGCAGCAGAATTTATAACTAGTGTCACAGGAATGGTTCAAAACATAGACAGTAAGAAGAGTCAGTTTTCTTGTTCTTAAGTCAACATTGTGCCTTTTGTATTTAATTCCGATGCAATTTCTGTGTTTCATCGTCAATAAGAAGGTCAGAGGGATACAGTAAACCTGAAGTGAAACATCGGAATCTATAACTAGTGTCACAGGAATGGTTCAAACATGGACACTAAGAAGAGTCAGTTTTCTTGTACTTAAGTCGGCATTGTGCCTTTTGTATTTAATTCCGATGCAATTTCTGTGTTCATCGTCAATAAGAAGGTCAGAAGGATACAGTAAACCTGAAGTAAAGCATCGGAATCTATAATTAGTGTCACAGGAATGGCGCAAAACATAGACAGTAAGAGGAGTCAGTTTTCTTGTACTTGGGTCTGCATTGTGCTTTTTATATTTAATTCCAATGCATTTTCTGTGTTTCATCATCAATAAGAAGGTCAGAGGGATACAGTAAACCTGATGTGAAGCACCGGAATCTATATCTGGTGTCACAGGAATGGTTCAAAACATTGACAGTAAGAAGAGTCAGTTTTCTTGTACTTAAGTCGGCATTGTACCTTTTGTATTTAATCCCGAAGCAATTTCTGTGTATCATCGTCAATAAGAAGGTCAGAGGGATACAGTAAACCTGGAGTAACGCATCGGAATCTATAACTAGTGTCACATGAATGGTTCAAAACATAGACAGTAAGAAGAATCAGTTTTCTTGTAATAAAGTCGGCATTGGGCCTTTTGTATTAAATTCCTATGCAATTTCTGTGTTTCATCGTCAATAAGAAGGTAAGAGGAATACACAAAACATGAAGTGAAGCATCGGAATCTATAACTAGTGTCACAGGAATGGTTCAAAACATAGACAGTAAGAAGAGTCAGTTTTCTTGTACTTAGGTCGGCGTTGTGTCTTTTGTATTTAATTCCGATGCAATTTTTGTGTTTCATCGTCAATAAGAAGGTCAGAGGGATACAGTAAACCTGATGTGAAGCATCGGAATCTATAACTATTGTCACAGGAATGGTTCAAAGCATAGACAATAAGTAGAGTCAGTTTTCTTGTACCTAAGTCGGCACTGTGCCTTTTGTATTTAATTCCGATGCAATTTCAGTGTTTCATCGTCAATAAGAAGGTCAGAGGGATACAGTGAACCTGAAGTGAAGTATCGGAATCTATAACTAGTGTCATAGGAATGGTTCAAAACATAGACAGTAAGAAGAGTCAGATTTCTTGTACTTAAGTCCGCATTGTGCGTTTTGTATTTAATTCCGATGCAATTTCTGTGTTTCATCGTCAATAAGAAGGTCAGAGGGATACAGTAAACCTTAAATGAAGCATGGAATCCATACCTAGTGTCACAGGAATGGTTGAATACATAGATTTGTAAGAAGGGTCAGTTTTCTTGTACTTAAGTCGGCATTGTGCCTTTTGTATTTAATTCCGATGCAATTTCCTTGTTTCATCGTCAATAAGAAGCTCAGAGGGATACAGTAAACCTGAAGTGAAGCATCGGAAACTATAACTAGTGTCACATGAATGGTTCAAATCATAGATAGTAAGAAGAGTCTGTTTTCTTGTACTTAAGTCGGCATTGTGCCTTTTGTATTAATTTCCGATATAATTACTGTGTTCCGTCGTCAATAAGAAGGTCAGAGGGATACAGTAAACATGAAGTGAAGCATCGGAATCGATAACTAGTGTCACAGAAATAGTTCAAAACATAGACAGTTAGAAGAGTCAGTTTTCTTGTACTTAAGTCGGCGTTGTGCCTTTTGTATTTAATTCCGATGTAATTTCTGTGTTTCATCGTCAATTAGAAGGTCAGAGGGATACAGTAAACCTGAAGTGAAGCATCGGAATCTATAACTAGTGTCACAGGAATGGTTCAAAACATAGACAGTAAGAAGAGTAAGTTTTCTTGTACTTAAGACATCATTGTGTCTTTTGTATTTAATTCCGATGCAATTTCAGTGTTTCATCGTCAATAAGAAGGTCAGAGGGATACAGTGAACCTGAAGTGAAGCATCGGAATCTATAACTAGTGTCTCAGGAATGGTTCAAACATAGACAGTAAGAAGAGTCAGGTTTCTTGTACTTAAGTCGGCATTGTGCCTTTTGTATTTAATTCCGATGCAATTTCTGTGTTTCATCGTCAATAAGAAGGTCAGAGGGATACAGTAAACCTGAAGTGAAGCATCGGAATGTGTACCTAGTTTCACAGGAATGGTTCAAAACATAGACAGTAAGAAGAGTCAGTTTTCTTGTACTTAAGTCATCATTGTGCGTTTTGTATTTAATTCCGATGCAATTTCAGTGTTTCATAGTCAATAAGAAGGTCAGAGGGATACAGTGAACCTGAAGTGAAGCATCGGAATCTATAACTAGTGTCACAGGAATGGTTCAAACATAGACAGTAAGAAGAGTCAGGTTTCTTGTACTTAAGTCGGCATTGTGCCTTTTGTTTTTAATTCCGATGCAATTTCTGTGTTTCATCGTCAATAAGAAGGTCAGAGGGATACAGTAAACCTGAAGTGAAGCATCGGAATGTATACCTAGTGTCACAGGAATGGATCAAAACATAGACAGTAATAAGAGTCAGGTTTCTTGTACTTAAGTCGTCATTGTGCCTTTTCTATTTAATTCCGATGAAATATCTGTGTTTCATCGTCAATAAGAAGGTCAGGGGGATACAGTAAAAATGAAGTGAAGCATCGGAATCTGTAACTAGTGTCACAGGAATGGTTCAAAACATAGACAGTAAGAAGAGTCAGTTTTCTTGTACTTAAGTCGGTATTGTGCCTTTTGTATTTAACTCCCATGCAATATCTGTGTTTCATCGTCAATAAGATGGTCAGAGGGATACAGTAAACCTGAAGTGAAGCATCGGAAGCAATAACTTGTGTCACATGAATGGTCCAAAACATAGACAGTGAGAAGAGTCAGTTTTCTTGTACTTAAGTCGTCATTGTGCCTTTTGTATTTAATTCAGATGCAATTACTGTGTTTCATCATCAATAAGAAGGTCAGAGGGATACAGTAAACCTGAAGTGAAGCATCGGAATCTATAACTAGTATCACAGGAATGGTTCAAACATAGACCGTAAAAAGAGTCAGTTTTCTTGTACTTAAGTCGGCATTGTGCCTTTTGTATTTAATTCCGATGCAATTTCTGTGTTTCATCGTCAATAAGGAGGTCAGAGGGATACAGTAAACCTGAAGTGAAGCATCGGAATCTATAACTAGTGTCACAGGAATGGTTCAAAACATAGACAGTAAGAAGAGTCAGTTTTCTTGTACTAAAGTCGGCGTTGTGCATTTTGTATTTAATTCCAACGCAATTTCTGTGTTTCATCGTCAATAAGAAGGTCAGAGGGATACAGTAAACCTGAAGTGAAGCATCGGAATCTATAACTAGTGTCACAGGAATGGTTCAAATCATAGACAGTAAGAAGAGTCAGTTTTCTTGTACTTAAGTCGGCATTGTGCCTTTTGTATTTAATTCCGATGCAATTTCAGTGTTTCATCGTCAATAAGAAGGTCAGAGGTATACAGTGAACCTGAAGTGAAGCATCGGAATCTATAACTAGTGTCACAGGAATGGTTCAAAACATAGACAGTAAGAAGAGTCAGTTTTATTGTACTTAAGTCGGCATTGTGCTTTTTGTATATAATTCCGATGCAATTTCTGTGTTTCATCGTCAATAAGAAGGTCAGAGGGATACAGTAAAGATGAAGTGAAGCAACGGAATCTATAACTAGTGTCACCGGAATGGTTCAAAACTTAGACAGTAAGAAAAGTCAGTTTTCTTGTACTTAAGTCGGCATTGTGCATTTTGTATTTAATTCCGATGCAAATTCTGTGTTTCATCATCAATAAGAAAGTCAGAGGGATACAGTTAACCTGAGGTGAAGCATCGGAATCTATAACTAGTGTCACAGGAATGGTTCAAAACATAGACTGTAAGAAGAGTCAGTTTTCTTGTACATAAGTCGGCATTGTGCCTTTTCTATTTAATTCCGATGCAATTTCTGTGTTTCATCGTCAATAAGAAGGTCAGAGGGATACAGTAAACCTGAAGTGAAGCATCGGAATCTATACCTAGTGTCACAGGAATGGTTGAAAACATAGATTGTAAGTAGGGTCAGTTTTCTTGTACGTAAGTCGGCATTGTGCCTTTTGTATTTAATTCCGATGCAATTTCCATGTTTCATCGTCAATAAGAAGCTCAGAGGGATACAGTAAACCTGAAGTGAAGCATCGGAATCTATAACTAGTGTCACATGAATGGTTCAAAACATAGACAGTGAGAAGAGACAGTTCTCTTGTACTTAAGTCGGCATTGTGCCTTTTGTATTAATTTCCGATGCAATTACTGCGTTCCGTCGTCAATAAGAAGGTCAGAGGGATACAGTAAATATGAAGTGAAGCATCGGAATCGATAACTAATGTCACAGCAATGGTTCAAAACATAGACAGTAAGAAGAGTCGGATATCTTGTACTTAAGTTGGCGTTGTGCCTTTTGTATTTAATTGCGATGCCATTTCCGTGTTTCATCGTCAATAAGAAGCTCAGAGGGATACAGTAAACCTGAAGTGAAGCATCGGAATCTATAACTAGTTTCACAGGAATGGTTCAAACATAGACAGTAAGAAGAGTCAGATTTCTTGTACTTAAGTCGGCATTGTACCTTTTGTATTTAATCCCGAAGCAATTTCTGTGTATCATCGTCAATAAGAAGGTCAGAGGGATACAGTAAACCTGGAGTAACGCATCGGAATCTACAACTAGTGTCACAGGAATGGTTCAAATCATAGACAGTAAGAAGAATCAGTTTTCTTGTACTTAAGTCGGCATTGTGCCTTTTGTATTAAATTCCTATGCAATTTCTGTGTTTCATCGTCAATAAGAAGGTAAGAGGGATACACAAAACATGAAGTGAAGCATCGGAATCTATAACTAGTGTCACAGGAATGGTTCAAAACATAGACAGTAAGAAGAGTCAGTTTTCTTGTACTTAAGTCGGCGTTGTGCCATTTGTATTTAATTCCGATGCAATTTCAGTGTTTCATCGTCAAAAAGAAGGTCAGAGGGATACAGTGAACATGAAGTGAAGTATCGGAATCTATAACTAGTGTCATAGGAATGGTTCAAAACATAGACAGTTAGAAGAGTCAGTTTTCTTGTACTTAAGTCGGCGTTGTGCCTTTTGTATTTAATTACGATGCAATTTCTGTGTTTCATCGTCAATAAGAAGGTCAGAGGGATACAGTAAACCTGAAGTGAAGCATCCGAATCTATAACTAGTGTCCCAGGAATGGTTCAAAACATAGATAGTAAGAAGAGTCAGTTTTCTTGTACTTAAGTCATCATTGTGCCTTTTGTATTTAATTCCGATGCAATTTCAGTGTTTCATCGTCAATAAGAAGGTCAGAGGGATACAGTAAACCTTAAGTGAAGCATCGGAAACTATACCTAGTGTCACAGGAATGGTTGAATACATAGATTGTAAGAAGAGTTAGCTTTCTTGTACTTAAGTCGGCATTGTGCCTTTTGTATTTAATTCCGATGCAATTTCCTTGTTTCATCGTCAATAAGAAGCTCAGAGGGATACAGTAAACCTGAAGTGAAGCATCGGAATCTCTAACTAGTGTCACAGGAATGGTTCAAACATAGACAGTAAGAAGAGTCTGGTTTATTGTACTTATGTCGGCATTGTGCCTTTTGTATTTAATTCCGATGCAATTTCTGTGTTTCATCGTCAATAAGAAGGTGAGAGGGATACAGTAAACCTGAAGTGAAGCATCGGAATGTATACCTAGTGTCACAGGAATGGTTCAAATCATAGACAGTAAGAAGAGTCAGGTTTCTTGTACTTAAGTCGTCATTGTGCCATTTGTATTTAATTCCGATGCAATATCTGTGTTTCATCGTCAATAAGAAGGTCAGTGGGATACAGTAAACCTGAAGTGAAGCATCGGAATCTATAACTAGTGTAACAGGAATGGTTCAAAACATAGACAGTAAGAAGAGTCAGTTTTTTTGTACTTAAGTCGGCATTGTGCCTTTTCTATTTAATTCCGATGCAATTTCTGTGTTTCATCGTCAATAAGAAGGTCAGACGGATACAGTAAACCTGAAGTGAAGCATCGGAATCTATAACTAGTGTCACAGGAATGGTTCAAATCATAGACAGTAAGAAGAATCAGTTTTCTTGTACATAAGTCGGCATTGTGCCTTTTGTATTAAATTCCTATGCAATTTCTGTGTTTCATCGTCAATAAGAAGGTAAGAGGGATACACAAAACATGAAGTGAAGCATCGGAATCTATAACTAGTGTCACAGGAATGGTTCAAAACATAGACAGTAAGAAGAGTCAGTTTTCTTGTACTTAAGTCGGCGTTGTGCCTTTTGTATTTAATTCCGATGCAATTTTTGTGTTTCATCGTCAATAAGAAGGTCAGAGGGATACAGTAAACCTGATGTGAAGCATCGGAATCTATAACTATTGTCACAGGAATGGTTCAAAAGCATAGACAATAAAGAGAGTCAGTTTTCTTGTACCTAAGTCGGCACTGTGCCTTTTGTATTTAATTCCGATGCAATTTCAGTGTTTCATCGTCAAAAAGAAGGTCAGAGGGATACAGTGAACATGAAGTGAAGTATCGGAATCTATAACTAGTGTCATAGAAATGGTTCAAAACATAGACAGTTAGAAGAGTCAGTTTTCTTGTACTTAAGTCGGCGTTGTGCCTTTTGTATTTAATTACGATGCAATTTCTGTGTTTCATCGTCAATAAGAAGGTCAGAGGGATACAGTAAACCTGAAGTGAAGCATCCGAATCTATAACTAGTGTCCCAGGAATGGTTCAAAACATAGACAGTAAGAAGAGTCAGTTTTCTTGTACTTAAGTCATCATTGTGCCTTTTGTATTTAATTCCGATGCAATTTCAGTGTTTCTTCGTCAATAAGAAGGTCAGAGGGATACAGTAAACCTTAAGTGAAGCATCGGAATCTATACCTAGTGTCACAGGAATGGTTGAATACATAGATTGTAAGAAGAGTTAGCTTTCTTGTACTTAAGTCGGCATTGTGCCTTTTGTATTTAATTCCGATGCAATTTCCTTGTTTCATCGTCAATAAGAAGCTCAGAGGGATACAGTAAACCTGAAGTGAAGCATCGGAATCTATAACTAGTGTCACAGAAATGGTTCAAAACATAGACAGTAATAAGAGACAGTTTTCTTGTACTTAAGTCGGCATTGTGCCTTTTGTATTTAATTCCGATGCAATTTCAGTGTTTCATCGTCAATAACAATGTCAGAGGGATACAGTGAACCTGAAGTGATGCATCGGAATCTATAACTAGTGTCACAGAAATGGTTCAAACATAGACAGTAAGAAGAGTCTGGTTTCTTGTACTTAAGTCGGCATTGTGCCTTTTGTATTTAATTCCGATGCAATTTCTGTGTTTCATCGTCAATAAGAAGGTCAGAGGGATACAGTAAACCTGAAGTGAAGCATCGGAAATTATACCTAGTGTCACAGGAATGGTTCAAAACATATCACAATTTTGGTAAACATTTTTGGAATACAGTGATCAATTGTTATATTTAGATTAAAGTTCAGTCTTGATCACGTTATGTCTGTTTTAATGGGTAACCGGTTTCGGTTTTCTCTATAAAACCATCATCAGACCCATTGGCTCCCTTGGGTTGGTAGGTGGAGCTCTCCTTGCTGCTGTGCAGCAGCAAGGAGAGCTCCACCTACCAACCCAAGGGAGCCAATGGGTCTGATGATGGTTTTATAGAGAAAACCGAAACCGGTTACCCATTAAAACAGACATAACGTGATCAAGACTGAACTTTAATCTAAAAATAAAGTTCAAAACATAGACAGTAAGAAGAGTCAGGTTTCTTATACTTAAGTCGTCATTGTGCCATTTGTATTTAATTCCGATGCAATATCTGTGTTACATCGTCAATAAGAAGGTCAGTGGGATACAGTAAACCTGAAGTGAAGCATCGGAATCTATAAGTAGTGTAACAGGAATGGTTCAAAACATAGACAGTAAGAATAGTCAGTTTTTTTGAACTTAAGTCGGCATTGTGCCTTTTCTATTTAATTCCGATGCAATTTCTGTGTTTCATCGTCAATAAGAAGGTCAGAGGGATACAGTAAACCTGAAGTGAAGCATCGGAATCTATAACTAGAGTCACAGGAATGGTTCAAAACGTAGACAGTAAGAAGAGTCAGTTTTCTTGTACTTAAGTCGGCATTGTGCGTTTTGTATTTAATTCCGATGAAGTTTCTGTGTTACATCGTCAATAAGAAGGTCAGAGGGATACAGTAAACCTGAAGTGAAGCATCGGAATCTATAACTAGTGTCACAGGAATGGTTCAAAGCATTGACAGTAAGAAGAGTCAGTTTTCTTGTACTTAAATCTGCGTAGTGACTTTTCTATTTAATTCCGATGAAATATCTGTGTTTCATCGTCAATAAGAAGGTCAGGGGGATACAGTAAAAATGAAGTGAAGCATTGGAATCTGTAACTAGTGTGACAGGAATGGTTCAAAACATAGACAGTAAGAAGAGTCAGTTTTCTTGTACTTAAGTCGGCATTGTGACTTTTGTATTTAACTCCCATGCAATATCTGTGTTTCATCGTCAATAAGAAGGTCAGAGGGATACAGTAAACCTGAAGTGAAGCATCGGAAGCAATAACTAGTGTCACATGAATGGTCCAAAACATAGTCAGTAAGAAGAGTCAGTTTTCTTGTACTTATGTCGTCAGTGTGCCTTTTGTATTTAATTCAGATGCAATTACTGTGTTTCATCGTCAATAAGAAGGTCAGAGGGATACAGTAAACCTGAAGTGAAGCATCGGAAACTATAACTAGTATCACTGGAATGGTTCAAAACATAGACAGTAAGAAGAGTCAGTTTTCTTGTACTTAAGTCGGCATTGTGCCTTTTGTATTTAATTCAGATGCAATTTCAGTGTTTCATCAACAGTAAGAAGGTCAGAGGGATACAGTAAACCTGAAGTGAAGCATCGGTATCTATAACAAGTGTCACATGAATGGATCAAACATAGACCGTAAAAAGTGTCAGTTTTCTTGTACTTAAGTCGGCATTGTGCATTTTGTATTTAATTCCGATGCAATTTCTGTGTTTCATCGTCAATAAGGATGTCAGAGGGATACGGTTAACCTGAAGTGAAGCATCGGAATCTATAACTAGTGTCACAGGAATGGTTCAAAACATAGACGGTAAGAAGAGTCAGTTTTCTTGTACTTAAGTCGGCATTGTGTCTTTTGTATTTAATTTCGATGCAATTTCTGTGTTTCATCGTCAATAAGAAGGTCAGAGGGATACAGTAAAGCTGAAGTGAAGCAACGGAATCTATAACTAGTGTCACAGGAATGGTTCAAAACTTAGACAGTAAGAAGAGTCAGTTTCCTTGTACTTAAGTCGGCATTGTGCATTTTGTTTTTAATTCCGATGCAATTTCTGTGTTTCATCGTCGATAAGAAAGTCAGAGGGATACAGTAAACCTGAAGTGAAGCATCGGAATCTTTAACTAGTGCCACACGAATGGTTCAAAAAATAGACAGTAAGAAGAGTCAGTTTTCTTGTACTTAAGTCGGCATTGTGCCTTTTGTATTGAATTCCGTTGCAATTTCTGTGTTTCATCGTCAATAAGAAGGTCAGAGAGATACAGTAAACCTGAGGTGAAGCATCGGAATCTATGTCACAGGAATGGTTCAAAACATAGATTGTAAGAAGAGTCAGTTTTCTTGTACTTAAGTCGGCATTGTGCCTTTTCTATTTAATTCCGATGCAATTTCTGTGTTTCATCGTCAATAAGAAGGTCAGAGGGATACAGTAAACCTGAAGTGAAGCATCGGAATCTATACCTAGTGTCACATGAATGGTTCAAAACATAGACAGTAAGAAGAGACAGTTTTCTTGTACTTAAGTCGGCATTGTGCCTTTTGTATTAATTTCCGATACAATTACTGCGTTCCGTCGTCAATAAGAAGGTCAGAGGGATACAGTAAACATTAAGTGAAGCATCGGAATCGATAACTAGTGTCACAGGAATGGTTCAAAATATAGACAGTAAGAAGAGTCGGATTTCTTGTATTTAAGTCGGCGTTGTGCCTTTTGTATTTAATTCCGATGCAATTTCCATGTTTCATCGTCAATAAGAAGCTCAGAGGGATACAGTAAACCTGAAGTGAAGCATCGGAATCTATAACTAGTGGCACAGGAATGGTTCAAACATAGACAGTAAGAAGAGTCAGGTTTCATGTACTTAAGTCAGCATTGTGCCTTTTGTATTTAATTCCGATGCAATTTCAGTGTTTCATCGTCAATAAGAAGGGCAGAGGAATACAGTAAACCTGAAGTGAAGCATCGGAATCTATAACTAGTGTCACAGGAATGGTTCAAAACATAGACAGTAAGAAGAGTCAGTTTTTTTGTACTTAAGTCGGCATAATGCCTTTTCTATTTAATTCCGATGCAATTTCTGTGATTCATCGTCAATAAGAAGGTCAGAGGCATACAGTAAACCTGAAGTGAAGCATCGGAATCTATAACTAGAGTCACAGGAATGGTTCAAAACGTAGACAGTAAGAAGAGTCAGTTTTCTTGTACTTAAGTCGGCATTGTGCATTTTGTATTTAATTCCGATGAAATTTCTGTGTTCCATCGTCAATAAGAAGGTTAGAGGGATACAGTAAACCTGAAGTGAAGCATCGGAATCTATAACTAGTGTCACAGGAATGGTTCAAAGCATTGACAGTAAGAAGAGTCAGTTTTCTTGTACTTAAGTCGGCGTTGTGACTTTTCTATTTAATTCCGATGCAATTTCTGTGTTTCATCGTCAATAAGGAGGTCAGGGGGATACAGTAAAAATGAAGTGAAGCATCGGAATCTATAACTAGTGTCACAGGAATGGTTCAAAACATAGAAAGTAAGAAGAGTCAGTTTTCTTGTACTTAAGTCGGCATTGTTTCTTTTGTATTCAACTCCCATGCAATATCTGTGTTTCATCGTCAATAAGAAGGTCAGAGGGATACAGTAAACCTGAAGTGAAGCATCGGAAGCAATAACTTGTGTCACATGAATGGTCCAAAACATAGACAGTAAGAAGAGTCAGTTATCTTGTATTTAAGTCGTCATTGTGTCTTTTGTATTTAATTCAGATGCAATTACTGTGTTTCATCGTCAATAAGAAGGTCAGAGGGATACAGTAAACCTGAAGTAAAGCATCGGAATCTATAACAAGTGTCACATGAATGGTTCAAACATAGACCGTAAAAAGAGTCAGTTTTCTTGTACCTAAGTCGGCATTGTGCCTTTTGTATTTTATTCCGATGCAATTTCTGTGTTTCATCGTCAATAAGGAGGTCAGAGGGATACAGTAAACCTGAAGTGAAGCATCGGAATCTATAACTAGTGTCACAGGAATGGTTCAAAACATAGACAGTAAAAAGAGTCAGTTTTCTTGTACTAAAGTCGGCGTTGTGCCTTTTGTATTTAATTCCAACGCAATTTCTGTGTTTCATCGTCAATAAGAACGTCAGCGGGATACAGTGAACCTGAAGTGAAGCATCGGAATCTATAACTAGTGTCACAGGAATAGTTCAAATCATAGACAGGAAGAAGAGTCAGTTTTCTAGTACTTAGGTCGGCATTGTGCCTTTTGTATTTAATTCCGATGCAATTTCAGCGTTTCATCGTCAATAAGAAGGTCAGAAGGATACAGTAAACCTGAGGTTAAGCATCGGAATCTAAAACTAGTGTCACAGGAATGGTTCAAAACATAGACTGTAAGAAGAGTCAGTTTTCTTGTACTTAAGTCGGCATTGTGCCTTTTCTATTTAATTCCGATGCAATTTCTGTGTTTCATCGTCAATAAGAAGGTCAGAGGGATACAGTAAACCTGAAGTGAAGCATCGGAATCTATACCTAGTGTCACAGGAATGGTTGAAAACATAGATTGTAAGAAGGGTCAGTTCTCTTGTACGTAAGTCGGCATTGTGCCTTTTGTATTTAATTCCGATGCAATTTCCGTGTTTCATCGCCAATAAGAAGCTCAGAGGGATACAGTAGACGTGAAGTGAAGCATCGGAATCTATAATTAGAGTCACAGGAATGGTTGAAAAACGTAGACAGTAAGAAGAGTCAGTTTTCTTGTACTTAAGTCGGCACTGTGCATTTTGTATTTAATTCCGATGAAATTTCTGTGTTCCATCGTCAATAAGAAGGTTAGAGGGATACAGAAAACCTGAAGTGAAGCATCGGAATCTATAACTAGTGTCACAGGAATGGTTCAAAGCATTGACAGTAAGAAGAGTCAGTTTTCTTGTACTTAAGTCGGCGTTGTGACTTTTCTATTTAATTCCGATGCAATTTCTGTGTTTCATCGTCAATAAGAAGGTCAGGGGGGTACAGTAAAACTGAAGTGAAGCATCGGAAGCAATAACTAGTGTCACATAAATGGTCCAAAACATAGACAGTAAGAAGAGTCAGTTTTCTTGTACTTAAGTCGTCATTGTGTCTTTTGTATTTAATTCAGATGCAATTACTGTGTTTCATCGTCAATAAGAAGGTCAGAGGGATACAGTAAACCTGAAGTGAAGCATCGGAATCTATAACAAGTGTCACATGAATGGTTCAAACATAGACCGTAAAAAGAGACAGTTTTCTTGTACCTAAGTCGGCATTGTGCCTTTTGTATTTAATTCCGATGCAATTTCTGTGTTTCATCGTCAATAATCAGGTCAGAGGGATACAGTAAACCTGAAGTGAAGCATCGGAAGCTATAACTAGTGTCACAGGAATGGTTCAAAACATAGACAGTAAGAAGAGTCAGTTTTCTTGTACTAAAGTCGGCGTTGTGCCTTTTGTATTTAATTCCTACGCAATTTCTGTGTTTCATCGTCAATAAGAACGTCAGAGGGATACAGTGAACCTGAAGTGAAGCATCGGAATCTATAACTAGTGTCACAGGAATGGTTCAAATCATAGACAGGAAGAAGAGTCAGTTTTCTAGTACTTAGGTCGGCATTGTGCCTTTTGCATTTAATTCCGATGCAATTTCAGTGTTTCATCGTCAATAAGAAGGTCAGAGGGATACAGTGAACCTTAAGTGAAGCATCGGAATCTATAACTAGTGTCACAGGAATGGTTCAAAACATAGACAGTAAGAAGAGTCAGTTTTCTTGTACTTAAGTCGGCATTGTGCCTTTTGTATTTAACTCCCATGCAATATCTGTGTTTCATCGTCAATAAGAAGGTCAGAGGGATTCAGTAAACCTGAAGTGAAGCATCGGAAGCAATAACTAGTGTCACATGAATGGTCCAAAACATAGACAGTAAGAAGAGTCAGTTTTCTTGTACTTAAGTCGTCATTGTGTCTTTTGTATTTAATTCAGATGCAATTACCGTGTTTCGTCGTCAATAAGAAGGTCAGAGGGATACCGTAAACCTGAAGTGAAGCATCGGAATCTATAACAAGTGTCACATGAATGGTTCAAACATAGACCATAAAAAGAGTCAGTTTTCTTGTACCTAAGTCGGCATTGTGCCTTTTGTAATTTATTCCGATGCAATTTCTGTGTTTCATCGTCAATAAGGAGGTCAGAGGGATACAGTAAACCTGAAGTGAAGCATCGGATTCTATAACTAGTGTCACAGGAATGGTTCAAAACATAGACAGTAAGAAGAGTCAGTTTTCTTGTACTAAAGTCGGCGTTGTGCCTTTTGTATTTAATTCCAACGCAATTTCTGTGTTTCATCGTCAATAAGAACGTCAGAGGGATACAGTGAACCTGAAGTGAAGCATCGGAATCTATAACTAGTGTCACAGGAATGGTTCAAATCATGGACAGGAAGAAGAGTGAGTTTTCTAGTACTTTGGTCGGTTTGTGCCTTTTGTATTTAATTCCGATGCAATTTCAGTGTTTCATCGTCAATAAGAAGGTCAGAGGGATGCAGTGAACCTTAAGTGAAGCATCGGAATCTATAACTAGTGTCACAGGAATGGTTCAAAACATAGACAGTAAGAAGAGTCAGTTATCTTGTACTTAAGTCGGC
Organism: Schistocerca serialis cubense; assembly: GCF_023864345.2. Lineage (NCBI taxonomy): Eukaryota > Metazoa > Arthropoda > Insecta > Orthoptera > Acrididae > Schistocerca > Schistocerca serialis. Next base: position 8,788,224 of record NW_026047617.1, read on the forward strand.
ATTGTGCCTTTTGTATTTAATTCCGATGCAATTTCTGTGTTTCATCGTCAATAAGAAGGTCTGAGGGATACAGTAAAGCTGAAGTGAAGCAACGGAATCTATAACTAGTGTCACAGGAACGGTTCAACACTTAGACAGTAAGAGAAGTCAGTTTTCTTGTACTTAAGTCGGCATTGTGCCTTTTGTATTTAATTCCGATGCGATTTCTGTGTTTCATCGTCAGTAAGAAGGTCAGAGGGATACAGTAAACCTGAAGTGAAGCATCGGAATCTTTAACTAGTGTCACGGGAATGGTTAAAAACATAGACACTAAGAAGAGGCAGTTTTCTTGTACTTAAGTCGGCATTGTGCCTTTTGTATTCATTTCCGTTGCAATTTCTGTGTTTCATCGTCAATAAGAAGGTCAGAGGGATACAGTAAACCTGAAGTGAAGCATCTGAATCTATAACTAGTGTCACAGGAATGGTTCAAAACTTAGACAGTAAGAAGAGTCAGTTTTCTTGTACTAAAGTCGGTATTGTGCATTTTGTATTTAATTCCGATGAAATTTCTGTGTTTCAACGTCAATAAGAAGGTCAGAGGGATACAGTAAACCTAAAGTGAAGCATCGGAATCTATAACTAGTATCACAGGAATGGTTCAAAGCGTTGACAATAAGAAGAGTCAGTTTTCTTGTACTTAAGTCGGCATTGTGTCTTTCCTATTTAATTCCGATGCAATTTCGATGTTTCATCGTCAATAAGAAGGTCAGAGGGATACAGTAAAAATGAAGTGAAGCATCGGAATCTATAACTAGTGTCACATGAATGGTTCAAACATAGACCGTAAAAAGAGTAAGTTTTCTTGTACCTAAGTCGGCATTGTGCCTTTTGTATTTAATTCCGATGCAATTTCTGTGTTTCATCGTCAACAAGGAGGTAAGAGGGATACAGTAAACCTGAAGTGAAGCATCGGAATCTATAACTAGTGTCACAGGAATGGTTCAAAACATAGACAGTAAGAAGAGTCAGTTTTCTTGTACTAAAGTCGGCGTTGTGCCTTTTGTATTTAATTCCAACGCAATTTCCGTGTTTCATCGTCAATAAGAACGTCAGAGGGATACAGTGAACCTGAAGTGAAGCATCGGAATCTATAACTAGTGTCACAGGAATGGTTCAAATCAGAGACAGGAAGAAGAGTCAGTTTTCTAGTACTTAGGTCGGCATTGTGCCTTTTGTATTTAATTCCGATGCAATTTCAGTGTTTCATCGTCAATAAGAAGGTCAGAGGGATACAGTGAACCTTAAGTGAAGCATCGGAATCTATAACTAGTGTCACAGGAATGGTTCAAAACATAGACAGTAAGAAGAGTCAGTTATCTTGTACTTAAGTCGGCATTGTGCCTTTTGTATTTAATTCCGATGCAATTTCTGTGTTTCATCGTCAATAAGAAGGTCAGAGGGATACAGTAAAGCTGAAGTGAAGCAACAGAATCTATAACTAGTGTCACAGGAATGGTTCAACACTTAGACAGTAAGAAGAGTCAGTTTTCTTGTACTTAAGTCGGCATTGTGCCTTTTGTCATTTAATTCCGATGCAATTTCTCTGTTTCATAGTCAGTAAGAAGGTCAGAGGGATACAGTGAACCTGAAGTGAAGCATCGGAATCTTTAACTAGTGTCACAGGAATGGTTCAAAACATAGACAGTAAGAAGAGTCAGTTTTCTTGTACTTAAGTCGGCATTGTGCGTTTTCTATTTATTCCGATGCAATTTCTGGGTTTCATCGTCAATAAGAAGGTCAGAGGGATACAGTAGACCTGAAGTGAAGCATCGGAATCCATAACTAGTGTCACAGGAATGGTTCAAAACGTAGACAGTAAGAAGAGTCAGTTTTCTTGTACTTAAGACGGTATTGTGCATTTTGTATTTAATTCCGATGAAATTTCTGTGTTTCAACGTCAATAAGAAGGTCAGAAGGATACAGTAAACCTAAAGTGAAGCATCGGAATCTATAACTAGTATCACAGGAATGGTTCAAAGCGTTGACAATAAGAAGAGTCAGTATTCTTGTACTTAAGCCGGCATTGTGACTTTTCTATTTAATTCCGATGCAATTTCGATGTTTCATCGCCAATAAGAAGATCAGAGGGATACAGTAAAAATGAAGTGAAGCATCGGAATCTATAACTAGTGTCACAGGAATGGATCAAACATAGACAGTAAGAAGAGTCAGTTTTCTTGTACTTAAGTCGGCATTGTGCCTTTTGTATTTAACTCCGATGCAATTTCTGTGTTTCATCGTCAATAAGATGGTCTGATTGATACAGTTAACCTGAAGTGAAGCATCGGAAGCAATAACTAGTGTCACATGAATGGTCCAAAACATAGACAGTAAGAAGAGTCAGTTTTCTTGTACTTAAGTCGTCATTGTGCTGTTGTATTTAATTCAGTGCAATTACTGTGTTTCATCGTCATTAAGAAGGTCAGAGAGTTCAGTAAACCTGAAGGGAAGCATCGGAATCTATAACTACTGTCACAGGAATGGTTCAAAACATAGACAGTAAGAAGAGTCAGTTTTCTTGTACTTAAATCGGCATTGTGGCCTATTGTATTTAATTCCGATGCAATATCAGTGTTTCATCGTCAATAACAAAGTCAGAGCGATACAGTAAACCTGAAGTGAAGCATAGGAATCTATAACTAGTGTCACAGGAATGGCTCAAAACATAGACAGTAAGAAGAGTAAGTTTTCTTGTACTTAAGTCGGCATTGTGCCTATTGTATTTAACTCCGATGCAATTTCTGTGTTTCATCGTCAATAAGAAGGTCAGTGGGATACAGTAAACCTGAATGAAGCAGCAGAATCTATAACTAATGTCACAGGAATGGTTCAAACATAGACAGTAAGAAGAGTCAGTTTTCTTGTACTTAAGTGGGCATTGTGCCTTTTGTATTTAATTTCGATGCAATTTCTGTGTTTCATCGTCAATAAGAAGGTCAGAGGGATGCAGTAAACCTGAAGTGAAGCATCGGAATCTATAAATAGCGTCACAGGAATGGTTCAAACATAGACAGTAAGAAGAGTGAGTTTTCTAGTACTTTGGTCGGCTTTGTGCCTTTTGTATTTAATTCCGATGCAATTTCAGTGTTTCATCGTCAATAAGAAGGTCAGAGGGATGCAGTGAACCTTAAGTGAAGCATCGGAATCTATAACTAGTGTCACAGGAATGGTTCAAAGCATAGACAGTAAGAAGAGTCAGTTATCTTGTACTTAAGTCGGCATTGTGCCTTTTGTATTTAATTCCGATGCAATTTCTGTGTTTCATCGTCAATAAGAAGGTCTGAGGGATACAGTAAAGCTGAAGTGAAGCAACGGAATCTATAACTAGTGTCACAGGAACGGTTCAACACTTAGACAGTAAGAAGAGTCAGTTTTCTTGTACTTAAGTCGGCATTGTGCCTTTTGTATTTAATTCCGATGCGATTTCTGTGTTTCATCGTCAGTAAGAAGGTCAGAGGGATACAGTAAACCTGAAGTGAAGCATCGGAATCTTTAACTAGTGTCACGGGAATGGTTAAAAACATAGACACTAAGAAGAGTCAGTTTTCTTGTACTTAAGTCGGCATTGTGCCTTTTGTATTCATTTCCGTTGCAATTTCTGTGTTTCATCGTCAATAAGAAGGTCAGAGGGATACAGTAAACCTGAGGTGAAGCATCGGAATCTATAACTAGTGTCACAGGAATGGTTCAAAACATAGACAGTAAGAAGAGTCAGTTTCCTTGTACTTAAGTCGGCATTGTGCCTTTTCTATTTATTCCGATGCTATTTCTGGGTTTCATTGTCAATAAGAAGGTCAGAGGGATACAGTAAACCTGAAGTGAAGCATCTGAATCTATAACTAGTGTCACAGGAATGGTTCAAAACGTAGACAGTAAGAAGAGTCAGTTTTCTTGTACTTAAGTCGGTATTGTGTATTTTGTATTTAATTCCGATGAAATTTCTGTGTTTCAACGTCAATAAGAAGGTCAGAGGGATACAGTAAACCTAAAGTGAAGCATCGGAATCTATAACTAGTATCACAGGAATGGTTCAAAGCGTTGACAATAAGAAGAGTCAGTTTTCTTGTACTTAAGTCGGCATTGTGTCTTTCCTATTTAATTCCGATGCAATTTCGATGTTTCATCGTCAATAAGAAGGTCAGAGGGATACAGTAAAAATGAAGTGAAGCATCGGAATCTATAACTAGTGTCACATGAATGGTTCAAACATAGACCGTAAAAAGAGTCAGTTTTCTTGTACCTAAGTCGGCATAGTGCCTTTTGTATTTAATTCCGATGCAATTTCTGTGTTTCATCGTCAACAAGGAGGTCAGAGGGATACAGTAAAGCTGAAGTGAAGCAACAGAATCTATAACTAGTGTCACAGGAATGGTTCAACACTTAGACAGTAAGAAGAGTCAGTTTTCTTGTACTTAAGTCGGCATTGTGCCTTTTGTATTTAATTCCGATGCAATTTCTGTGTTTCATAGTCAGTAAGAAGGTCAGAGGGATACAGTAAACCTGAAGTGAAGCATCGGAATCTTTAACTAGTGTCACAGGAATGGTTCAAAACATAGACAGTAAGAAGAGTCAGTTTTCTTGTACTTAAGTCGGCATTGTGCGTTTTCTATTTATTCCGATGCAATTTCTTGGTTTCATCGTCAATAAGAAGGTCAGAGGGATACAGTAGACCTGAAGTGAAGCATCGGAATCCATAACTAGTGTCACAGGAATGGTTCAAAACGTAGACAGTAATAAGAGTCAGTTTTCTTGTACTTAAGTCGGTATTGTGCATTTTGTATTTAATTCCGATGAAATTTCTGTGTTTCAACGTCAATAAGAAGGTCAGAGGGATACAGTAAACCTAAAGTGAAGCATCGGAATCTATAACTAGTGTCACAGGAATGGTTCAAAGCGTTGACAATAAGAAGAGTCAGTATTCTTGTACTTAAGTCGGCAATGTGACTTTTCTATTTACTTCCGATGCAATTTCGATGTTTCATCGCCAATAAGAAGATCAGAGGGATACAGTAAAAATGAAGTGAAGCATCGGAATCTATAACTAGTGTCACAGGAATGGATCAAACATAGACAGTAAGAAGAGTCAGTATTCTTGTACTTAAGTCGGCATAGTGCCTATTGTATTTAACTCCGATGCAATTTCTGTGTTTCATCGTCAATAAGAAGGTCAGTGGGATACAGTAAACCTGAATGAAGCAGCAGAATCTATAACTAGTGTCACAGGAATGGTTCAAACATAGACAGTAAGAAGAGTCAGTTTTCTTGTACTTAAGTGGGCATTGTGCGTTTTGTATTTAATTTCGATGCAATTTCTGTGTTTCATCGTCAATAAGAAGGTCAGAGGGATACAGTAAACCTGAAGTGAAGCATCGGAATCTATAAATAGCGTCACAGGAATGGTTCAAACATAGACAGTAAGAAAAGTCAGTTTTCTTGTACTTAAGTCGGCATTGTGCCTTTTGTATTTAATTCCGAAGCAATTTCTTTGTTTCATCGTCAATAAGAAGGTCAGAGGGATACAGTTAACCTGAAGTGAAGCATGGGAATCTATAACTTGTGTCACAGGAATGGTTCAAAACTTAGACAGTAAGAAGAGTCAGTTTTCTTGTACTTAAGTCGGCTTGTGCCTTTTCTATTTAATTCCGATGCAATTTCTGTGTTCATCGTCAATAAGAAGGTCAGAGGGATACAGTAAACCTGAAGTGAAGCATCGGAATCTATAACTAGTGTCACAGGAATGGCTCAAAACATAGACAGTAAGAGGAGTCAGTTTTCTTGTACTTAAGTCTGCATTGTGCTTTTTGTATTTAATGCCGATGCATTTTCTGTGTTTCATCGTCATTAAGAAGGTCAGAGGGATACAGTAAACCTGATGTGAAGCATCGGAATCTATATGTAGTGTCACAGGTATGGTTCAAAACATAGACAGTAAGAAGAGTCAGTTTTCTTGTATTTAAGTCGGCATTGTGCCTTTTGTATTTAATTCCGAAGCGCTTTCTGTGTATCATCGTCTATAAGATGGTCAGAGGGATACAGTAAACCTGGAGTAAAGCATCGGAATCTATAACTAGTGTAGCATGAATGGTCCAAACCATAGACAGTAAGAAGAGTCAGTTTTCTTGTACTTAAGTCGGCATTGTGCCTTTGTATTAAATTCCGATGCAATTTCTGTGTTATATCGTCAATAAGAAGGTCAGAGGGATACAGAAAACATGAGTGAAGCATCGGAATCTATAACTACTGTCACAGGAATGGTTCAAAACATAGACAGTAAGAAGAGTCAGTTTTCCTGTACTTAAGTCGGCTTTGTGCCTTTTGTATTTATTTCCGATGCAATTTTTGTGTTTCATCGTCAATAAGAAGGTCAGAGGGATACAGTAAACCTGAAGTGAAGCATCGGAATCTGTAACTAGTGTCACGGCAATGGTTCAAAACATAGACAGTAAGAAGAGTCAGTTTTCTTGTACTTAAGTCGGCATTGTGCCTTTTGTATTTAATTCCGATGCAATTTCTGTGTTTCATCGTTAATAGGAAGGTCAGTGGGATACAGTAAACCTGAATTGAAGCATCGGAATCTATGACTAGTGTCAGAGGAATGGTTCAAAACATAGACAGTACGAAGTGTCAGTCTTCTTGTACTTAAGTCGGCATTGTGCCATTTGTATTTAATTCCGACGCAATATCTGTGTTTCATCGTCAATAAGAAGGTCAGAGGGATACAGTAACCCTGAAGTGAAGCATCGGAATCAATAACTAGTGTCACAAGAATGGCTCAAAACATAGACAGTAAGAGGAGTCAGTTTTCTTGTACTTAAATCGGCATTGTGCTTTTGTATTTAACTCCAATGCAATTTCTGAGTTTCATCGTCAATAAGAAGGTCAGAGGGATACAGTAAACCTGAAGTGAAGCAGCAGAATCTGTAACTAGTGTCACAGGAATGGTTCAAATCATAGACAGTAATAAGAGTCAGTTTTCTTGTACTTAAGTGGGCATTGTGCGTTTTGTATTTAATTCCGATGCAATTTCTGTGTTTCATCGTCAATAAGAAGGTCAGAGGGATACAGTAAACCTGAAGTGAAGCATCGGAATCTATAACTAGTGTCACAGGAATGGTTCAAACATTGACAGGAAGAAGATTCAGTTTTCTTGTACTTAAGCCGGCATTGTGCCTTTTGTATTTAATTCCGATGCAATTTATGTGTTTCATCGTCAATAAGAAAGTCAGAGGGATACAATAAACCTGAAGTGAAGCATCGGAATCTTTAACTAGTGTCACATGAATGGTCCAAAACATAGACAGTAAGAAGAGTCAGATCTCTTGTACTTAAGTCGTCATTGTGCTTTTGTAGTTAATTCAGATGCAATTACTGTGTTTCATCGTCATTAAGAAGGTCAGAGGGATACAGTAAACCTGAAGTGAAGCATCGGAATCTATAACTAGTGTCACAGGAATGCTTCAAAACATAGACAGTAAGAAGAGTCAGTTTTCTTGTACTTAAGTCGGCATTGTGCCTTTTGTATTTAATTCCGATGCAATTTCTGTGTTTCATCAACAATAAGAAGGTCAGAGAGATACAGTAAACCTGAAGTGAAGTATCGGAATCTATAACTAGTGTCACAGGAATGGTTCAAATCATAGACAGTAAGAAGAGTCAGTTTTCTTGTACTTAAGTCGTCATTGTGCCCTTTGTATTTAATTCCGATGCAATTTCAGTGTTTCATCGTCAATAAGGAGGTCAGAGGGATACAGTGAACCTGAAGTGTAGCATCGTAATCTATAACTAGTGTCACAGGAATGGTTCAAAACATAGACAGTAAGAAGAGTCAGCTTTCTTGTACTTAAGTCGGCATTGTGCCTTTTGTATTTATTTCCGATGCAATTTCTGTGTTTCATCGTCAATATGAAGGTCAGAGAGATAAAGTAAACCTGAAGTGAAGCATCGGAATCTATTACTAGTGTCACAGGAATGGTTCAAGGCATAGACAGTGAGAAGAGTCAGTTTTCTTGTACTTAAGTCGGCATTGTGCCTTTTGTATTTAATTCCGATGCAATTTCTGTGTTTCATCGTCAATAAGAAGGTCAGAGGGATACAGTAGACCTGAAGTGAAGCATCGGAATCCATAACTAGTGTCACAGGAATGGTTCAAAACGTAGACAGTAAGAAGAGTCAGTTTTCTTGTACTTAAGTCGGTATTGTGCATTTTGTATTTAATTCCGATGAAATTTCTGTGTTTCAACGTCAATAAGAAGGTCAGAGGGATACAGTAAACCTAAAGTGAAGCATCGGAATCTATAACTAGTATCACAGGAATGGTTCAAAGCGTTGACAATAAGAAGAGTCAGTATTCTTGTACTTAAGTTGGCATTGTGACTTTTCTATTTAATTCCGATGCAATTTCGATGTTTCATCGCCAATAAGAAGATCAGAGGGATACAGTAAAAATGAAGTGAAGCATCGGAATCTATAACTAGTGTCACAGGAATGGATCAAACATAGACAGTAAGAAGAGTCAGTTTTCTTGTACTTAAGTCGGCATTGTGCCTTTTGTATTTAACTCCGATGCAATTTCTGTGTTTCATCGTCAATAAGATGGTCTGATTGATACAGTTAACCTGAAGTGAAGCATCGGAAGCAATAACTAGTGTCACATGAATGGTCCAAAACATAGACAGTAAGAAGAGTCAGTTTTCTTGTACTTAAGTCGTCATTGTGCTGTTGTATTTAATTCAGTGCAATTACTGTGTTTCATCGTCATTAAGAAGGTCAGAGGGATACAGTAAACCTGAAGGGAAGCATCGGAATCTATAACTACTGTCACAGGATTGGTTCAAAACATCAACAGTAAGAAGAGTCAGTTTTCTTGTACTTAAATCGGCATTGTGCCTTTTGTATTTAATTCCGATGCAATATCAGTATTTCATCGTCAATAACAAAGTCAGAGCGATACAGTAAACCTGAGGTGAAGCATCGGAATCTATAACTAGTGTCACAGGAATGGCTCAAAACATAGACTGTAAGAAGAGTAAGTTTTCTTGTACTTAAGTCGGCATTGTGCCTATTGTATTTAACTCCGATGCAATTTCTGTGTTTCATCGTCAATAAGAAGGTCAGTGGGATACAGTAAACCTGAATGAAGCAGCAGAATCTATAACTAGTGTCACAGGAATGGTTCAAACATAGACAGTAAGAAGAGTCAGTTTTCTTGTACTTAAGTGGGCATTGTGCCTTTTGTATTTAATTTCGATGCAATTTCTGTGTTTCATCGTCAATAAGAAGGTCAGAGGGATACAGTAAACCTGAAGTGAAGCATCGGAATCTATAAATAGCGTCACAGGAATGGTTCAAACATAGACAGTAAGAAGAGTCAGTTTTCTTGTACTTAAGTCGGCATTGTGCCTTTTGTATTTAATTCCGAAGCAATTTCTTTGTTTCATCGTCAATAAGAAGGTCAGAGGGATACAGTTAACCTGAAGAGAAGCATCGGAATCTATAACTTGTGTCACAGGAATGGTTCAAAACTTAGACAGTAAGAAGAGTCAGTTTTCTTGTACTTAAGTCGGCTTGTGCCTTTTCTATTTAATTCCGATGCAATTTCTGTGTTCATCGTCAATAAGAAGGTCAGAGGGATACAGTAAACCTGAAGTGAAGCATCGGAATCTATAACTAGTGTCACAGGAATGGCTCAAAACATAGACAGTAAGAGGAGTCAGTTTTCTTGTACTTAAGTCTGCATTGTGCTTTTTGTATTTAATGCCGATGCATTTTCTGTGTTTCATCGTCATTAAGAAGGTCAGAGGGATACAGTAAACCTGATGTGAAGCATCGGAATCTATATGTAGTGTCACAGGTATGGTTCAAAACATAGACAGTAAGAAGAGTCAGTTTTCTTGTATTTAAGTCGGCATTGTGCCTTTTGTATTTAATTCCGAAGCAATTTCTGTGTATCATCGTCTATAAGAAGGTCAGAGGGATACAGTAAACGTGGAGTAAAGCATCGGAATCTATAACTAGTGTAGCATGAATGGTCCAAACCACAGACAGTAAGAAGAGTCAGTTTTCTTGTACTTAAGTCGGCATTGTGCCTTTGTATTAAATTCCGATGCAATTTCTGTGTTTCATCGTCAATAAGAAGGTCAGAGGGATACAGAAAACATGAGTGAAGCATCGGAATCTATAACTAGTGTCACAGGAATGGTTCAAAACATAGACAGTAAGAAGAGTCAGTTTTCTTGTACTTAAGTCGGCTTTGTGCCTTTTGTATTTATTTCCGATGCAATTTTTGTGTTTCATCGTCAATAAGGTCAGAGGGATACAGTAAACCTGAAGTGAAGCATCGGAATCTGTAACTAGTGTCACGGCAATGGTTCAAAACATAGACAGTAAGAAGAGTCAGTTTTCTTGTACTTAAGTCGGCATTGTGCCTTTTGTATTTAATTCCGATGCAATTTCTGTGTTTCATCGTTAATAGGAAGGTCAGTGGGATACAGTAAACCTGAATTGAAGGATCGGAATCATTGACTAGTGTCAGAGGAATGGTTCAAAACATAGACAGTAAGAAGTGTCAGTCTTCTTGTACTTAAGTCGGCATTGTGCCTTTTGTATTTAATTCCGACGCAATATCTGTGTTTCATCGTCAATAAGAAGGTCAGAGGGATACAGTAACCCTGAAGTGAAGCATCGGAATCTATAACTAGTGTCACAGGAATGGCTCAAAACATAGACAGTAAGAGGAGTCAGTTTTCTTGTACTTAAATCGGCATTGTGCCTTTTGTATTTAACTCCAATGCAATTTCTGAGTTTCATCGTCAATAAGAAGGTCAGAGGGATACAGTAAACCTGAAGTGAAGCAGCAGAATCTGTAACTAGTGTCACAGGAATGGTTCAAATCATAGACAGTAAGAAGAGTCAGTTTTCTTGTACTTAAGTGGGCATTGTGCCTTTTGTATTTAATTCCGAATCAATTTCTGTGTTTCATCGTCAATAAGAAGGTCAGAGGGATACAGTAAACCTGAAGTGAAGCATCGGATTCTATAACTAGTGTCACAGGAATGGTTCAAACATTGACAGGAAGAAGATTCAGTTTTCTTGTACTTAAGCCGGCATTGTGCCTTTTGTATTTAATTCCGATGCAATTTATGTGTTTCATCGTCAATAAGAAAGTCAGAGGGATACAATAAACCTGAAGTGAAGCATCGGAATCTTTAACTAGTGTCACATGAATGGTCCAAAACATAACAGTAAGAAGAGTCAGTTCTCTTGTACTTAAGTCGTCATTGTGCTTTTGTAGTTAATTCAGATGCAATTACTGTGTTTCACCGTCATTAAGAAGGTCAGAGGGATACAGTAAACCTGAAGTGAAGCATCGGAATCTATAACTAGTGTCACAGGAATGCTTCAAAACATAGACAGTAAGAAGAGTCAGTTTTCTTGTACTTAAGTCGTCATTGTGCCCTTTGTATTTAATTCCGATGCAATTTCAGTGTTTCATCGTCAATAAGGACGTCAGAGGGATACAGTGAACCTGAAGTGTAGCATCGTAATCCATAACTAGTGTCACAGGAATGGTTCAAAACATAGACAGTAAGAAGAGTCAGCTTTCTTATACTTAAGTCGGCATTGTGCCTTTTGTATTTATTTCCGATGCAATTTCTGTGTTTCATCGTCAATATGTAGGTCAGAGGGATACAGCAAACCTGAAGTGAAGCATCGGAATCTATTACTAGTGTCACAGGAATGGTTCAAGGCATAGACTGTGAGAAGAGTCAGTTTTCTTGTACTTAAGTCGGCATTGTGCCTTTTGTATTTAATTCCGATGCAATTTCTGTGTTTCATCGTCAATAAGAAGGTCAGAGGGATACAGTAAACCTGAAGTGAAGCATCGGAATCTATAACTACTGTCACAGGATTGGTTCAAAACATAGACAGTATGAAGAGTTAGTTTTCTTGTACTTAAATCGGCATTGTGCCTTTTGTATTTAATTCCGATGCAATATCAGTGTTTCATCGTCAATAACAAAGTCAGAGCGATACAGTAAACCTGAAGTGAAGCATCGGAATCTATAACTAGTGTCACACGAATGGTTCAAATCATAGACTGTAAGAAGAGTCAGTTTTCTTGTACTTAAGTCGGCATTGTGCCTATTGTATTTAAATCCGATAAAATTTCTGTGTTTCATCGTCATTAAGAAGGTCAGAGGGATACAGTAAACCTGAATGAAGCAGCAGAATCTATAACTAGTGTCACAGGAATGGTTCAAACATAGACAGTAAGAAGAGTCAGTTTTCTTGTACTTAAGTGGGCATTGTGCCTTTTGTATTTAATTTCGATGCAATTTCTGTGTTTCATCGTCAATAAGAAGGTCAGAGGGATACAGTAAACCTGAAGTGAAGCAGCAGAATCTATAACTAGTGTCACAGGAATGGTTCAAAACTTAGACAGTAAGAAGAGTCAGTTTTCTTGTACTTAAGTCGGCATTATGCCTTTTGTATTTAATTCCGAAGCAATTTCTGTGTATCATCGTCTATAAGAAGGTCAGAGGGATACAGTAAACCTGGAGTAAAGCATCGGAATCTATAACTAGTGTCACATGAATGGTCCAAACCATAGACAGTAAGAAGAGTCAGTTTTCTTGTACTTAAGTCGGCATTGTGACTTTGTATTAAATTCCGATGCAATTTCTGTGTTTCTTCGTCAATAAGAAGGTCAGAGGGATACAGAAAACATGAGTGAAGCATCGGAATCTATAACTAGTGTCGCAGGAATTGTTCAAAACATAGACAGTAAGAAGAGTCAGTTTTCTTGTACTTAAGTCGGCGTTGTGCCATTTGTATTTACTTCCGATGCAATTTTTGTGTTTCATCGTCAATAAGAAGGTCAGAGAGATACAGTAACCCTGAAGTGAAGCATCGGAATCTATAACTAGTGTCACAGGAATGGCTCAAAACATAGACAGTAAGAGGAGTCAGTTTTCTTGTACTTAAGTCGGCATTGTGCCTTTTGTATTTAACTCCAATGCAATTTCTGTGTTTCATCGTCAATAAGAAGGTCAGAGGGATACAGTAAACCTGAAGTGAAGCAGCAGAATCTATAACTAGTGTCACAGGAATGGTTCGAATCATAGACAGTAAGAAGAGTCAGTTTTCTTGTACTTAAGTGGGCATTGTGCCTTTTGTATTTAATTCCGATGCAATTTCTGTGTTTCATCGTCAATAAGAAGGTAAGAGGGATACAGTAAACCTGAAGTGAAGCATCGGAATCTATAACTAGTGTCACAGGAATGGTTCAAACATTGACAGTAAGAAGAGTCAGTTTTTTGTACTTAAGTGGGCATTGTGCCTTTTGTATTTAATTCCGATGCAATTTCTGTGTTTCATCGTCACTAAGAAGGTAAGAGGGATACAGTAAACCTGAAGTGAAGCATCGGAATCTGTAACTAGTGTCACAGGAATGGTCCAAAACATAGACAGTAAGAAGAGTCAGTTTTCTTGTACTTAAGACGTCATTGTGCCTCTTGTATTTAATTCAGATGAAATTACTGTGTTTCATCGTCAATAAGAAGGACAGAGGGATACAGTAAACCTGAAGTGAAGCATCGGAATCTATAACTAGTGTCACAGGAATGGTTAAAACTTAGACAGTAAGAAGAGTCAGTTTTCTTGTACTTAAGTCGGCATTGTTCCTTTTGTATTTAATTCCGATGCAATTTCTGTGTTTCATCAACAATAAGAAGGTCAGAGGGATACAGTAAACCTGAAGTGAAGCATCGGATTCTATAAGAGGTGTCACATGAATTGTTCAAATACAGACAGTAAAAAGAGTCAGTTTTCTTGTACTTAAGTCGGCATTGTGCCTTTTGTATTTAAATCCGATGCATTTTCTGTACTTCATCGTCAATAAGAAGGTCAGAGGGATGCAATAAACCTGAAGTGAAGCATCGGAATCTATAACTTGTGTCACACGAATGGTTCAATCATAGACAGTAAGATGAGTCAGTTTTCTTGTACTTAAGTCGGCAATGTGCCTTTTGTATCTAATTCCGATGCAATTTCTGTGTTTCATCGTCAATAAGAAAGTCAGAGGGATACAGTAAACCTGAAGTGAAGCATCAGAATCTATAACTAGTGTCACATGAATGGAGCAAACATAGACAGTAAGAAGAGTCAGTTTTCTTGTACATAAGTCGGCATTGTGATTTTTGTATTTAATTCCGATGCAATTTCTGTGTTTCATCGTCAATAAGAAGGTCTGATGGATACAGTAATCCTGCAGTGAAGCATCGGAAGCTGTAACTAGTGTCACATGAATGGTCCAAAACATAGACAGTAAGAAGAGTCAGTTTTCTTGTACTTAAGTCGTCATTGTGCTTTTGTATTTAATTCAGATGCAATTACTGTGTTTCATCGTCATTAAGAAGGTCAGAGGGATACAGTAAACCTGAAGTGAAGCATCGGAATCTATAACTAGTGTCACAGGAATGCTTCAAAACATAGACAGTAAGAAGAGTCAGTTTTCTTGTACTTAAGTCGGCATTGTGCCTTTTGTATTTAATTCCGATGCAATTTCTGTGTTTCATCAACAATAAGAAGGTCAGAGGGATACAGTAAACCTGAAGTGAAGCATCGGATTCTATAAGAGGTGTCACATGAATTGTTCAAATACAGACAGTAAAAAGAGTCAGTTTTCTTGTACTTAAGTCGGCATTGTGCCTTTTGTATTTAAATCCGATGCATTTTCTGTACTTCATCGTCAATAAGAAGGTCAGAGGGATGCAATAAACCTGAAGTGAAGCATCGGAATCTATAACTTGTGTCACTCGAATGGTTCAATCATAGACAGTAAGATGAGTCAGTTTTCTTGTACTTAAGTCGGCAATGTGCCTTTTGTATCTAATTCCGATGCAATTTCTGTGTTTCATCGTCAATAAGAAAGTCAGAGGGATACAGTAAACCTGAAGTGAAGCATCAGAATCTATAACTAGTGTCACATGAATGGATCAAACATAGACAGTAAGAAGAGTCAGTTTTCTTGTACATAAGTCGGCATTGTGATTTTTGTATTTAATTCCGATGCAATTTCTGTGTTTCATCGTCAATAAGAAGGTCTGATGGATACAGTAATCCTGCAGTGAAGCATCGGAAGCTGTAACTAGTGTCACATGAATGGTCCAAAACATAGACAGTAAGAAGAGTCAGTTTTCTTGTACTTAAGTCGTCATTGTGCTTTTGTATTTAATTCAGATGCAATTACTGTGTTTCATCGTCATTAAGAAGGTCAGAGGGATACAGTAAACCTGAAGTGAAGCATCGGAATCTATAACTAGTGTCACAGGAATGCTTCAAAACATAGACAGTAAGAAGAGTCAGTTTTCTTGTACTTAAGTCGGCATTGTGCCTTTTGTATTTAATTCCGATGCAATTTCTGTGTTTCATCAACAATAAGAAGGTCAGAGAGATACAGTAAACCTGAAGTGAAGCATCGGAATCTATAACAAGTGTCACATGAATGGTTCAAACATAGACAGTAAAAAGAGTCAGTTTTCTTGTACTTAAGTCAGCATTGTGCCTTTTGTATTTAATTCCGATGCAATTTCTGCGTTTCATCATCAATAGGGAGGTCAGAGGGATACAGTAAACCTGAAGTGAAGCATCGGAATCTATAACTAGTGTCACAGGAATGGTTCAAAACATAGACAGTAAGAAGAGTCAGTTTTCTTGAACTAATGTCGGCGTTGTGCCTTTTGTATTTAATTCCAATGCAATTTCTGTGTATCATCGTCAATAAGAACGTCATAGGGATACAGTGAACATGAAGTGAAGTATCGGAATCTATAACTAGTGTCACAGGAATGGTTCAAATCATAGACAGTAAGAAGAGTCAGTTTTCTTGTACTTAAGTCGGCATTGTGCCTTTTGTATTTAATTCCGATGCAATTTCAGTGTTTCATCGTCAATAAGAAGGTCAGAGGGATACAGTGAACCTGAAGTGAAGCATCGGAACTATAACTAGTGTCACAGGAATGGTTCAAAACATAGACAGTAAGAAGAGTCAGTTTTCTTGTACTTAAGTCGGCATTGTGATTTTGTATTTAATTCCGATGCAATTTGTGTGTTTCATCGTCAATAAGAAGGTCAGAGGGATACAGCAAACCTGAAGTGAAGCATCGGAATCTATAACTACTGTCACAGGATTGGTTCAAACCATAGACAGTAAGAAGAGTCAGTTTTCTTGTACTTAAATTGGCATTGTGCCTTTTGTATTTAATTCCGATGCAATATCAGTGTTTCATCGTCAATAACAAAGTCAGAGCGATACAGTAAACCTGAAGTGAAGCATCGGAATCTATAACTAGTGTCTCACGAATGGTTCAAAACATTGACTGTAAGAAGAGTCAGTTTTCTTGTACTTAAGTCGGCATTGTGCATATTGTATTTAACTCCTATGCTATTTCTGTGTTTCATCGTCAATAAGAAGGTCAGAGGGATACTGTAAACCTGAATGAAGCAGCAGGTTCTATAAGTAGTGTCACAGGAATGGTTCAAACATAGACAGTAAGAAGAGTCAGTTTTCTTGTAGTTAAGTGGGCATTGTGCCTTTTGTATTTAATTTCGATGCAATTTCTGTGTTTCATCGTCAACAAGAAGGTCAGAGGGATACAGTAAACCTGAAGTGAAGCATCGGAATCTATAAATAGCGTCACAGGAATGGTTCAAACATAGACAGTAAGAAGAGTCAGTTTTCTTGTACTTAAGTCGGCATTGTGATTTTGTATTTAATTCCGATGCAATTTCTGCGTTTCATCGTCAATAAGAAGGTCAGAGGGATACAGTAAACCTGAAGTGAAGCATCGGAATCCATAACTAGTGTCACAGGAATGGTTCAAGGCATAGACAGTGAGAAGAGTCAGTTTTCTTGTACTTAAGTCGGCATTGTGCCTTTTGTATTTAATTCCGATGGAATTTCTGTGTTTCATCGTCAATAAGAAGGTCAGAGGGATACAGTAAACCTGAAGTGAAGCATCGGAATCTATAACCACTGTCACAGGATTGGTTCAAACCATAGACAGTAAGAAGAGTCAGTTTTCTTGTACTTAAATTGGCATTGTGCCTTTTGTATTTAACTCCGATGCAATATCAGTGTTTCATCGTCAATAACAAAGTCAGAGCGATACAGTAAACCTAAAGTGAAGCATCGGAATCTATAACTAGTGTCACACGAATGGTTCAAAACATTGACTGTAAGAAGAGTCAGTTTTCTTGTACTTAAGTCGGCATTGTGCATATTGTATTTAACTCCTATGCTATTTCTGTGTTTCATCGTCAATAAGAAGGTCAGAGGGATACTGTAAACCTGAATGAAGCAGCAGAATCTATAAGTAGTGTCACAGGAATGGTTCAAACATAGACAGTAAGAAGAGTCAGTTTTCTTGTACTTAAGTGGGCATTGTGCCTTTTGTATTTAATTTCGATGCAATTTCTGTGTTTCATCGTCAATAAGAAGGTCAGAGGGATACAGTAAACCTGAAGTGAAGCATCGGAAACTATAAATAGCGTCACAGGAATGGTTCAAACATAGACAGTAAGAAGAGTCAGTTTTCTTGTACTTAAGTCGGCATTGTGCTTTTTGTATTTAATTCCGATGCAATTTCTGTGTTTCATCGTCAATAAGATGGTCAGAGGGATACAGTAAACCTGAAGTGAAGCATGGGAATCTATAACTTGTGTCACAGGAATGGTTCTAAACTTAGACAGTAAGAAGAGTCAGTTTTCTTGTACTTAAGTCGGCTTGTGCCTTTTTATTTAATTCCGATGCAATTTCTGTGTTCATCGTCAATAAGAAGGTCAGAGGGATACAGTAAACCTGAAGTGAAGCATCGGAATCTGTAACTAGTGTCACGGCAATGGTTCAAAACATAGACAGTAAGAAGAGTCAGTTTTCTTGTACTTAAGTCGGCTTTGTGCCTTTTGTATTTAATTCCGATGCAATTTCAGTGTTTCATCGTTAATAAGAAGGTCAGTGGGATACAGTAAACCTGAATTGAAGCATCGGAATCTATGACTAGTGTCACAGGATAGGTTCAAACATAGACAGTAAGAAGAGGCAGTCTGCTAGTACTTAAGTCGACATTGTGCTTTTGTATTTAATTCCGACGCAATATCAGTGTTTCATCGTCAATAAGAAGGACAGAGGGATACAGTAACCCTGAAGTGAAGCATCGGAATCTATAACTAGTGTCACAGGAATGGCTCAAAACATAGACAGTAAGAAGAGTCAGTCTTCCTGTACTTAAATCGGCATTGTGCACTTTGTATTTAACTCCAATGCAATATCTGTGTTTCATCGTCAATAAGAAGGTCAGAGGGATACAGTAAACCTGAAGTGAAGCAGCAGAATCTATAACTAGTGTCACAGGAATGGTTCAAATCGTAGACAGTAAGAAGAGTCAGTTTTCTTGTACTTAAGTGGGCATTGTGCCTTTTGTAATTAATTCCGATGCAATTTCTGTGTTTCATCGTCAATAAGAAGGTCGGAGGGATACATTAACCTGAAGTGAAGCATCGGAATCTATAACTAGTGTTACAGGAATGGTTCAAACATTGACAGTAAGAAGAGTCAGTTTTCTTGTACTTAAGTCGGCATTGTGCCTTTTGTATTTAATTCCGATGCAATTTCTCTGTTTCATCGTCAATAAGAAAGTCAGAGGGATGCAGTAAACCTGAAGTGATGCATCGGAATCTATAACTAGTGTCACAGGAATGGTTCAATCATAGACAGTAAGAAGAGTCAGTTTTCTTGTACTTAAGTCGGCATTGTGCCTTTTGTATTTAATTCCGATGCAATTTCTGTGTTTCATCGTCAATAAGAAAGTCAGAGGGATACAGTATACCTGAAGTGAAGCATCGGAATCTATAACTAGTGTCACATGAATGGTTCAAACATAGACAGTAAGAAGAGTCAGTTTTCTTGTACTTAAGTCGGCAATGTGCCTTTTGTATCTAATTCCGATGCAATTTCAGTGTTTCATCGTCAATAAGAAAGTCAGAGGGATACAGTAAACCTGAAGTGAAGCATCAGAATCTATAACTAGTGTCACATGAATGGATCAAACATAGACAGTAAGAAGAGTCAGTTTTCTTGTACTTAAGTTGTCATTGTGCTTTTGTATTTAATTCAGATGCAATTACTGTGTTTCATCGTCATTAAGAAGGTCAGAGGGATACAGTAAACCTGAAGTGAAGCATCGGAATCTATAACTAGTGTCACAGGAATGCTTCAAAACATAGACAGTAAGGAGAGTCAGTTTTCTTGTACTTAAGTCGGCATTGTGCCTTTTGTATTTAATTCCGATGCAATTTCTGTGTTTCATCAATAATAAGAAGGTCAGAGAGATACAGTAAACCTGAAGTGAAGCATCGGAATCTATAACAAGTGTCACATGAATGGTTCAAACATAGACAGTAAAAAGAGTCAGTTTTCTTGTACTTAAGTCAGCATTGTGCCTTTTGTATTTAATTCCGATGCAATTTCTGCGTTTCATCGTCAATAGGGAGGTCAGAGGGATACAGTAAACCTGAAGTGAAGCATCGGAATCTATAACTAGTGTCACAGGAATGGTTCAAAACATAGACAGTAAGAAGAGTCAGTTTTCTTGAAATAAAGTCGGCGTTGTGCCTTTTGTATTTAATTCCAATGCAATTTCTGTGTATCATCGTCAATAAGAACGTCATAGGGATACAGTGAACATGAAGTGAAGTATCGGAATCTATAACTAGTGTCACAGGAATGGTTCAAATCATAGACAGCAAGAAGAGTCAGTTTTCTTGTACTTAAGTCGGCATTGTGCCTTTTGTATTTAATTCCGATGCAATTTCAGTGTTTCATCGTCAATAAGAAGGTCAGAGGGATACAGTGAACCTGAAGTGATGCATCGGAACTATAACTAGTGTCACAGGAATGGTTCAAAACATAGACAGTAAGAAGAGTCAGTTTTCTTGTACTTAAGTCGGCATTGTGATTTTGTATTTAATTCCGATGCAATTTGTGTGTTTCATCGTCAATAAGAAGGTCAGAGGGATACAGCAAACCTGAAGTGAAGCATCGGAATCTATAACTACTGTCACAGGATTGGTTCAAACCATAGACAGTAAGAAGAGTCAGTTTTCTTGTACTTAAATTGTCATTGTGCCTTTTGTATTTAATTCCGTTGCAATATCAGTGTTTCATCGTCAATAACAAAGTCAGAGCGATACAGTAAACCTGAAGTGAAGCATCGGAATCTATAACTAGTGTCTCACGAATGGTTCAAAACATTGACTGTAAGAAGAGTCAGTTTTCTTGTACTTAAGTCGGCATTGTGCATATTGTATTTAACTCCTATGCTATTTCCGTGTTTCATCGTCAATAAGAAGGTCAGAGGGATACTGTAAACCTGAATGAAGCAGCAGGTTCTATAAGTAGTGTCACAGGAATGGTTCAAACATAGACAGTAAGAAGAGTCAGTTTTCTTGTACTTAAGTGGGCATTGTGCCTTTTGTATTTAATTTCGATGCAATTTCTGTGTTTCATCGTCAATAAGAAGGTCAGAGGGATACAGTAAACCTGAAGTGAAGCATCGGAATCTATAAATAGCGTCACAGGAATGGTTCAAACATAGACAGTAAGAAGAGTCAGTTTTCTTGTACTTAAGTCGGCATTGTGATTTTGTATTTAATTCCGATGCAATTTCTGTGTTTCATCGTCAATAAGAAGGTCAGAGGGATACAGTAAACCTGAAGTGAAGCATCGGAATCCATAACTAGTGTCACAGGAATGGTTCAAGGCATAGACAGTGAGTTGAGTCAGTTTTCTTGTACTTAAGTCGGCATTGTGCCTTTTGTATTTAATTCCGATGGAATTTCTGTGTTTCATCGTCAATAAGAAGGTCAGAGGGATACAGTAAACCTGAAGTGAAGCATCGGAATCTATAACTACTGTCACAGGATTGGTTCAAACCATAGACAGTAAGAAGAGTCAGTTTTCTTGTACTTAAATTGGCATTGTGCCTTTCGTATTTAATTCCGATGCAATATCAGTGTTTCATCGTCAATAACAAAGTCAGAGCGATACAGTAAACCTGAAGTGAAGCATCGGAATCTATAACTAGTGTCACACGAATGGTTCAAAACATTGACTGTAAGAAGAGTCAGTTTTCTTGTACTTAAGTCGGCATTGTGCATATTGTATTTAACTCCTATGCTATTTCTGTGTTTCATCGTCAATAAGAAGGTCAGAGGGATACTCTAAACCTGAATGAAGCAGCAGAATCTATAAGTAGTGTCACAGGAATGGTTCAAACATAGACAGTAAGAAGAGTCAGTTTTCTTGTACTTAAGTGGGCATTGTGCCTTTTGTATTTAATTTCGATGCAATTTCTGTGTTTCATCGTCAATAAGAAGGTCAGAGGGATACAGTAAACCTGAAGTGAAGCATCGGAAACTATAAAGAGCGTCACAGGAATGGTTCAAACATAGACAGTAAGAAGAGTCAGTTTTCTTGTACTTAAGTCGGCATTGTGCTTTTTGTATTTAATTCCGATGCAATTTCTGTGTTTCATCGTCAATAAGAAGGTCAGAGGGATACAGTAAACCTGAAGTGAAGAATCGGAATCTATAACTTGTGTCACAGGAATGGTTCTAAACTTAGACAGTAAGAAGAGTCAGTTTTCTTGTACTTAAGTCGGCTTGTGCCTTTTTATTTAATTCCGATGCAATTTCTGTGTTCATCGTCAATAAGAAGGTCAGAGGGATACAGTAAACCTGAAGTGAAGCATCGGAATCTGTAACTAGTGTCACGGCAATGGTTCAAAACATAGACAGTAAGAAGAGTCAGTTTTCTTGTACTTAAGTCGGCTTTGTGCCTTTTGTATTTAATTCCGATGCAATTTCAGTGTTTCATCGTTAATAAGAAGGTCAGTGGGATACAGTAAACCTGAATTGAAGCATCGGAATCTATGACTAGTGTCACAGGATAGGTTCAAACATAGACAGTAAGAAGAGGCAGTCTTCTAGTACTTAAGTCGACATTGTGCCTTTTGTATTTAATTCCGACGCAATATCTGTGTTTCATCGTCAGTAAGAAGGACAGAGGGATACAGTAACCCTGAAGTGAAGCATCGGAATCTATAACTAGTGTCACAGGAATGGCTCAAAACATAGACAGTAAGAAGAGTCAGTCTTCCTGTACTTAAGTCGGCATTGTGCCTTTTGTATTTAACTCCAATGCAATTTCTGTGTTTCATCGTCAATAAGAAGGTCAGAGGGATACAGTAAACCTGAAGTGAAGCAGCAGAATCTATAACTAGTGTCACAGGAATGGTTCAAATCGTAGACAGTAAGAAGAGTCAGTTTTCTTGTACATAAGTGGGCATTGTGCCTTTTGTAATTAATTCCGATGCAATTTCTGTGTTTCATCGTCAATAAGAAGGTCGGAGGGATACATTAACCTGAAGTGAAGCATCGGAATCTATAACTAGTGTTACAGGAATGGTTCAAACATTGACAGTAAGAAGAGTCAGTTTTCTTGTACTTAAGTCGGCATTGTGCCTTTTGTATTTAATTCCGATGCTATTTCTCTGTTTCATCGTCAATAAGAAGGTCAGAGGGATGCAGTAAACCTGAAGTGAAGCATCGGAATCTATAACTAGTGTCACAGGAATGGTTCAATCATAGACAGTAAGAAGAGTCTGTTTTCTTGTACTTAAGTCGGCATTGTGCCTTTTGTATTTAATTCCGATGCAATTTCTGTGTTTCATCGTCAATAAGAAAGTCAGAGGGATACAGTATACCTGAAGTGAAGCATCGGAATCTATAACTACTGTCACATGAATGGTTCAAACATAGACAGTAAGAAGAGTCAGTTTTCTTGTACATAAGTCTCCATTGTGCCTTTTGTATTTAATTCCGATGCAATTTCTGTGATTTATCGTCAATAAGAAGGTCTGATGGATATAGTAAACCTGAAGTGAAGCATCGGAAGCAATAACTAGTGGCACATGAATGGTCCAAAACATAGACAGTTAGAAGAGTCAGTTTTCTTGTACTTAAGTCGTCATTGTGCCTTTTGTATTTAATTCAGATGAAATTACTGTGTTTCATCGTCAATACGAAGGTCAGAGGGATACAGTAAACCTGAAGTGAAGCATCGGAATCTATAACTAGTGTCACAGGAATGGTTCAAAACTTAGATAGTAAGAAGAGTCAGTTTTCTTGTACTTAAGTCGGCAATGAGCCTTTTGTATTTAATTCCGATGCAATTTCTGTGTTTCATCAACAATACGAAGGTCAGAGGGATACAGTAAACCTGAAGTGAAGCATCGGAATCCAAAAGAGGTGTCACATGAATTATTCAAATATAGACAGTAAAAAGAGTCAGTTTTCTTGTACTATAGTCACCATTGTGCCTTTTGTATTTTATTCCGATGCAATTTCTGTGTTTCATCGTCAATAAGGAGGTCGGAGGGATACAGTAAACCTGAAGTGAAGCATCGGAATCTGTAACTAGTGTCACAGGAATGGTTCCAATCATAGACAGTAAGAAGAGTCAGTTTTCTTGTACTAAAGTCGGCGTTGTGCCTTTTGTATTTAATTCCAATGCAATTTCTGTGTTTCATCGTCAATAAGAACGTCAGAGGGATACAGTGAACCTGAAGTGAAGCATCGGATTCTATAACTAGTGTCACTGGAATGGTTCCAATCATAGACAGTAAGAAGAGTCAGTTTTCTTGTACTTAAGTCGGCATTGTGCCTTTTGTATTTAATTCCGATGCAATTTCTGTGTTTCATCGTCAATAAGAAGGTCAGAGGGATACAGAAAACCTGAAGTGAAGCATCGGAATCTATAACTAGTGTCACAGGAATGGTTCAAGGCATAGACAGTGAGAAGAGTCAGTTTTCTTGTACTTAAGTCGGCATTGTGCCTTTTGTATTTAATTCCGATGCAATTTCTGTGTTTCATCGTCAATAAGAAGGTCCAAGGGATACAGTAATCCTGAATTGAAGAATCGGAATCTATAACTAGTGTCACAGAAATGGTTCAAAACATAGACAGAGAGAAGAGTCAGTTTTCTTGTACTTAAGTCGGCATTGTGCCTTTTGTATTGAATTCCGCTGCAATTTCTGTGTTCCATCGTCAATAAGAAGGTCAGAGGGATACAGTAAACCTGAAGTGAAGCATCGGAATCTATAACTACTGTCACAGGATTGGTTTAAAATATAGACAGTGAGAAGAGTCAGTTTTCTTGTACTTAAGTCGGCATTGTGCTTTTTGTATTTAATTCCGATGCATTTTCTGCGTTTCATCGTCAATAAGAAGGTCAGAGGGATACAGTAAACCTGATGTGAAGCATCGGAATTTATAACTACTTTCACATGAATGGTTCAAAACATAGACAGTAAAAAGAGTCAGTTTTCTTGTACTTAAGTCGGCATTGTGCCATTTGTATTTAATTCCGATGCAATATCTGTGTTTCATCGTCAATAACAAGTTCAGAGGGATACAGTAAACCTGAAGTGAAGCATCGGAATCTATAACTAGTGTCACACGAATGGTTCAAATCATAGACTGTAAGAAGAGTCAGTTTTCTTGTACTTAAGTCGGCATTGTGCCTTTTGTATTTAATTCCGATGCAATTTCTGTGTTTCATCGTCAATAAGAAGGTCAGAGGGATACAGTAAACCTGAAGTGAAGCATCGTAATCTACAACTAGTGTCACAGGAATGGTTCAAGGCATAGAAAGTGAGAAGAGTCAGTTTTCTTGTACTTAAGTCGGCATTGTGCCTTTTGTATTGAATTCCGATACAATTTCTGTGTTCCATCGTCAATATGAAGGTCAGAGGGATACAGTAAACCTGAAGTGAAGCATCGGAATCTATAACTACTGTCACAGGATAAGGTTTAAAACATAGACAGTGAGAAGAGTCAGTTTTCTTGTACTTAAGTCGGCATTGTGCTTTTTGTATTTAATTCCGATGCATTTTCTGCGTTTCATCGTCAATAAGAAGGTCAGAGAGATACAGTAAACCTGATGTGAAGCATCGGATTCTGTATGTAGTGTCACAGGAATGGTTCAAAACATCGACAGTAAGAAGAGTCAGTTTTCTAGTAATTAAAGCGCGCATTGTGCATTTTGTATTTAATTCCGAAGCAATTTCTGTGTAACATCGTCTATAAGAAAGTCAGAGGGTTACAGTAAACCTGAAGTAAAGCATCAGAATCTATAACTAGTGTCACATGAATGGTCCAAACCATAGACAGTAAGAAGAGTCAGTTTTCTTGTACTTAAGTCGGCATTGTGCCTTTGTATTTCATTCCGATGCAATTTCTGTATTTCATCGTCAATAACAAGGTCACAGGGATACAGAAAACATGAGTGAAGCATCGGTATCTATAACTAGTGTCACAGGAATGGTTCAAAACATAGACAGTAAGAAGAGTCACTTTTCTTGTACTTAAGTCGGCGTTGTGCCTTTTGTATTTAATTCCGATGCAATTTTTGTGTTTCATCGTCAATAAGAAGGTCAGAAGGATACAGTAATTCTGAAGTGAAGCATCGGAATCTGTAACTAGTGTCACGGCAATGGTTCAAAACATAGACAGTAAGAAGAGTCAGTTTTCTTGTACTTAAGTCGGCATTGTGCCTTTTGTATTTAATTCCGATGCAATTTCAGTGTTTCATCGTTAATAAGAAGGACAGAGGGATACAGTAACCCTGAAGTGAAGCATCGGAATCTATAACTAGTGTCACAGGAATGGCTCAAAACATAGACAGTAAGAGGGGTCAGTTTTCTTGTACTTAAGTCGGCATTGTGCCTTTTGTATTTAACTCCAATGCAATTTCTGTGTTTCAACGTCAATAAGAAGGTCAGAGGGATACAGTAAACCTGAAGTGAAGCAGCAGAATCCATAACTAGTGTCACAGGAATGGTTCAAATCATAGACAGTGAGAAGAGTCAGTTTTCTTGTACTTAAGTTGGCATTGTGCCTTTTGTATTTAATTCCGATGCAATTTCTGTGTTTCATCGTCAATAAGAAGGTCAGAGGGATACTGTAAACCTGAAGTGAAGCATCGGAATCTATAACTAGTGTAACAGGAATGGTTCAAACATTGACAGTAAGAAGAGTCAGTTTTCTTGTACTTAGGTCGGCATTGTGCCTTTTGTATTTAATTCCGATGCAATTTCTGTCTTTAATCGTCAATAAGAAGGTCAGAGGGATACAGTAAACCTGAAGTGAAGCATCGGAACCTATAAGAGGTGTCACATGAATGGTTCAAATATAGACAGTAAAAGGAGTCAGTTTTCTTGTACTATAGTCAGCATTGTGCCTTTTGTATTTAATTCCGATGCAATTTCTGTGTTTCATCGTCAATAAGAAGGTCAGAGGAATACAGTAAACCTGAAGTGAAGCATCGGAATCTATAACTACTTTCACAGGAATGGTTCAAAACATAGACAGTAAAAAGAGTCAGTTTTCTTGTACTTAAGTCGGCATTGTGCCATTTGTATTTAATTCCGATGCAATATCTGTGTTTCAACGTCAATAACAAGTTCTGAGGGATACAGTAAACCTGAAGTGAAGCATTGGAATCTATAACTACTGTCACACGAATGGTTCAAAACATAGAATGTAAGAAGAATCAGTTTTCTTGTACTTAAGTCGGCATTGTGCCTTTTGTATTTAATTCCGATGCAATTTCTGTGTTTCATCGTCAATAAGAAGGTCAGAGGGATACAGTAAACCTGAAGTGAAGCATCGTAATCTACAACTAGTGTCACAGGAATGGTTCAAGCATAGACAGTGAGAAGAGTCAGTTTTCTTGTACTTAAGTCGGCATTGTGCCTTTTGTATTGAATTCCGATGCAATTTCTGTGTTCCATCGTCAATAAGAAGGTCAGAGGGATACAGTAAACCTGAAGTGAAGCATCGGAATCTAAAACTACTGTCACAGGATTGGTTTAAAACATAGACAGTGAGAAGAGTCAGTTTTCTTGTACTTAAGTCGGCATTGTGCCTTTTGTATTTAATTCCGATGCAATTTCTGTGTTTCATCGTCAATAAGAAGGTCAGAGGGATACAGTAAACCTGAAGTGAAGCATCGGAATCTATAACTAGTGTCACAGGAATGGTTCAAAGCATAGACAGAAAGAAGAGTCAGTTTTCTTGTACTTAAGTCGGCATTGTGCCTTTTGTATTTAATTCCGACGCATTATCTGTGTTTCGTTGTCAATACGAAGGTGAGAGGGATACAGTAAACCTGAAGTTAAGCGTCGGAATCTGTAACTAGTGTCACAGGAATGGTTCAAAACATAGACAGTTAGAAGAGTCAGTTTTCTTGTACTTAAGTCTGCATTGTACGTTTTGTATTTAATTCCGATGCAATTTCTGTGTTTCATCGTCAATAAGAAGGTCAGAGGGAAACAGTAAACCTGAAGTGAAGCATCGGAATCTATAACTAGTGTCACAGGAATGGTGCAAACATAGACAGTAAGAAGATTCAGTTTTCTTGTACTTAAGTCGGCATTGTGCCTTTTATATTTAAATCCGATGCAATTTCAGTGATTCATCGTCAATAACAAGGTAAGAGGGATACAGTAAACCTGAAGTGAAGCATCGGAATCTACAACTAGCGTCACAGGAATGGTTCAAACATAGACAGTTAGAAGAGTCAGTTTTCTTGTACTTAAGTCTGCATTGTACGTTTTGTATTTAATTCAGATGAAATTACTGTGTTTCATCGTCAATAAGAAGGTCAGAGCGATACAGTAAACCTGAAGTGAAGCATCGGAATCTATAAGAGGTGTCACATTAATGGTTCAAATATAGACAGTAAAAAGAGTCAGTTTTCTTGTACTGTAGTCAGCATTGTGCCTTTTGTATTTAATTCCGATGCAATTTCTGTGTTTCATCGTCAATAAGGAGGTCAGAGGGATACAGTAAACCTGAAGTGAAGCATCGTAATCTATAACTAGTGTCAAAGGAATTGTTCCAATCATAGACAGTAAGAAGAGTCAGTTTTCTTGTACTTAAGTCGGCGTTGTGCCTTTTGTATTTAATTCCAATGCAATTTCTGTGTTTCATCGTCAATAAAAACGTCAGAGGGATTCAGTGAACCTGAAGTGAAGCATCGGATTCTATAACTAGTGTCACAGGAATGGTTCCAATCATAGACAGTAAGAAGAGTCAGTTTTCTTGCACCTAAGTCGGCATTGTGCCTTTTGTATTTAATTCCGATGCAATTTCGCAGTTTCATTGTCAATAAGAGGGTCAGAGGGATACGGTGAACCTGAAGTGAAGCATCGGAATCTATAACTAGTGTCACAGGAATGGTTCAAAACATAGACAGTAAGAAGGGTCAGTTTTCTTGTACTTAAGTCGGCATTGTGCCTTTTGTATTTAATTCCGATGCAATTTCTGTGTTTCATCGTCAATAAGAAGGTCAGAGGGATACAGAAAACCTGAAGTGAAGCATCGGAATCTAAAACTAGTATCACAGGAATGGTTCAAGACATAGACAGTGAGAAGAGTCAGTTTTCTTGTATTTAAGTCGGCATTGTGCCTTTTGTATTTAATTCCGATGCAATTTCTGTGTTTCATCGTCAATAAGAAGGTCAGAGGGATACAGAAAACATGAGTGAAGCATCGGAATCTATAACTAGTGTCACAGGAATGGTTCAAAACATAGACAGTAAGAAGAGTCGGTTTTCTTGTACTTAAGTCGGCGTTGTGCCTTTTGTATTTAATTCCGATGCCATTTTTGTGTTTCATCGTTAATAAGAAGGTCATTGGGATACAGTAATCCTGAATTGAAGCATCGGAATCTATAACTAGTGTCACAGAAATGGTTCAAAACATAGATAGTGAAAGAGTCAGTTTTCTTGTACTTAAGTCGGCATTGTGCCTTTTGTATTTAATACCGATGCAATTTCTATGTTTCATCGTCAATAAGAAGGTCAGAGGAATACAGTAAACCTGAAGTGAAGCATCGGAATCTATAACTACTTTCACAGGAATGGTTCAAAACATAGACAGAAAAAAGAGTCAGTTTTCTTGTACTTAAGTCGGCATTGTGCCATTTGTATTTAATTCCGATGCAATATCTGTGTTTCATCGTCAATAAGAAGTTCAGAAGGAGACAGTAAACCTGAAGTGAAGCATCGGAATCTATAACTAGTGTCACACGAATGGTTCAAATCATAGACTGTAAGAAGAGTCGGTTTTCTCGTACTTAAGTCGGCATTGTGCCTTTTGTATTTAATTCCGATGCAATTTCTGTGTTTCATCGTCAATAAGAAGGTCAGAGGGATACAGTAAACCTGAAGTGAAACATCGTAATCTACAATTAGTGTCACGGGAATGGTTCAAGGCATAGACAGTGAGAAGAGTCGGTTTTCTTGTACTTAAGTCGGCATTGTGCCTTTTGTATTGAATTCCGATGCAATTTCTGTGTTCCGTCGTCAATAAGAAGGTCAGAGGGATACAGTAAACCTGAAGTGAAGAATCGGAATCTATAACTACTGTCACAGGATTGGTTTAAAACATAAACAGTGAGAAGAGTCAGTTTTCTTGTACTTAAGTCGGCATTGTGCCTTATGTATTTAATTCCGATGCAATTTCTGTGTTTCATCGTCAATAAGAAGGTCAGAGGGATACAGTAAACCTGAAGTGAAGCATCGGAATCTATAACTAGTGTCACAGGAATGGTTCAAAGCATAGACAGTAAGAAGAGTCAGTTTTCTTGTACTTAAGTCGGCATTGTGCCTTTGTATTAAATTCCGATTCAATTTCTGTGTTTCATCGTCAATAAGAAGGTCAGAGGGATACAGAAAACATGAGTGAATCATCGGAATCTATAACTAGTGTCACAGGAATGGTTCAAAACATAGACAGTAGGAATAGTCGGTTTTCTTGTACTTAAGTCGGCGTTGTGCCTTTTGTATTTAATTCCGATGCAATTTTTGTGTTTCATCGTTAATAAGAAGGTCAGTGGGATACAGTAAACCTGAATTGAAGCATCGGAATCTATAACTAGTGTCACAGGAATGGTTCAAAACATAGACTGTAAGAAGAGTCGGTTTTCTCGTACTTAAGACGGCATTGTGCCTTTTGTATTTTATTCCGATGCAATTTCTGTGTTTCATCGTCAATAAGACGGTCAGAGGGATACAGTAAACCTGAAGTGAAGCATCGTAATCTACAATTAGTGTCACGGGAATGGTTCAAGGCATAGACAGTGAGAAGAGTCAGTTTTCTTGTACTTAAGTCGGCATTGTGCCTTTTGTATTGAATTCCGATGCAATTTCTGTGTTCCATCGTCAATAAGAAGGTCAGAGGGATACAGTAAACCTGAAGTGAAGCATCGGAATCTATAACTACTGTCACAGTCGGCATTGTGCCTTTTATATTTAAATCCCATGCAATTTCAGTGATTCATCGTCAATAAGAAGGTAAGAGGCATACAGTAAACATGAAGTGAAGCATCGGAATCTACAACTAGTGTCACAGGAATGGTTCAAGGCATAGACAGTGAGAAGAGTCAGTTTTCTTGTACTTAAGTCGGCATTGTGCCTTTTGTATTTAATTCCGATGCAATATCAGTGTTTCATCGTCAATAAGAAGGTCAGAGGGATACAGTAAACCTGAAGTGAAGCATCGGAATCCATCACTACTGTCACAGGATTGTTTTAAAACATAGACAGTAAGAAGAGTTAGTTTTCTTGTACTTAAATCGGCATTGTGCCTTTTGTATTTAATTCCGATGCAATATCAGTGTTTCATCGTCAATAACAAAGTCAGAGCGATACAGTAAACCTGAAGTGAAGCATCGGAATCCATAACTAGCGTCACACGAATGGTTCAAAACACAGACTGTAAGAAGAGTCAGTTTTCTTGTACTTAAGTCGGCATTGTGCCTATTGTATTTAACTCCGATGCAATTTCTGTGTTTCATCGTCAATAAGAAGGTCAGAGGGATACAGTAAACCTGAATGAAGCAGCAGAATCTATAACTTGTGTCACAGGAATGGTTCAAAACTTAGACAGTAGGAAGAGTCAGTTTACTTGTACTTAAGTCGGCTTGTGCCTTTTGTATTTAATTCCGATGCAATTTCTCTGTTCATCGTCAATAAGAAGGTCAGAGGGATACAGTAAACCTGAAGTGAAGCATCGGAATCTATAAGTAGTGTCACAGGAATGGCTCAAAACATAGACAGTAAGAGGAGTCAGTTTTCTTGTACTTAAGTCTGCATTGTGCTTTTTGTATTTAATTCCGATGCATTTTCTGTGTTTCATCGCCAATAAGAAGGTCAGAGGGATAAAGTAAACCTGGAGTTAAGCACCGGAATCTATAACTAGTGTCACATGAATGGTCCAAACCATAGACAGTAAGAAGAGTCAGTTTTCTTGTACTTAAGTCGGCGTTGTGCCTTTTGTATTTAATTCCGATGCAATTTTTGTGTTTCATCGTCAATAAGAAGGTCAGAGGGATACAATAAACCTGAAGTAAAGCATCGGAATCTGTAAGTAGTTTCACGGTAATTGTTCAAAACATAGAGGGTAAGAAGAGTCAGTTTTCTTGTACTTAAGTCGGCATTGTGCCTTTTGTATTTAATTCCGTTGCAATTTCAGTGTTTCATCGTTAATAAGAAGGTCTGATGGATACAGTAAACCTGAAGTGAAGCATCAGAAGCAATAACTAGTGTCACATGAATGGTCCAAAGCATAGACAGTAAGAAGAGTCAGTTTTCTTGTACTTAAGTCGTCATTGTGCCTTTTGTATTTAATTCAGATGAAATTACTGAGTTTCATCGTCAATAAGAAGGTCAGAGGGATACAGTATACCTGAAGTGAAGCATCGAAATCTATAAGAGGTCTCACATGAATGGTTCAAATATAGACAGTAAAAAGAGTCAGTTATCTTGTTCTATAGTCAGCACTGTGCCTTTTGTATTTAATTCCGATGCAAGTTCTGTGATTCATCGTCAATAAGGAGGTCAGAGGGATACAGTAAACCTGAAGTGAAGCATCGGAATCTATAACTAGTGTCACAGGAATGGTTCAAATCATAGACAGTAAGAAGAGTCAGTTTTCTTGTACTAAAGTCGGCGATGTGTCTTTTGTATTTAATTCCAATGCAATTTCTGTGTTTCATCGTCAATAAGAACGTCAGACGGATACAGTGAACCTGAAATGAAGCATCGGAATCTATAACTAGTGTCACAGGAATGGTTCCTATCATAGAAAGTAAGAAAAGTCAGTTTTCTGGTACTTAAGTCGGCATTGTGCCTTTTGTATTTAATTCCGATGGAATTTCAGTGTTTCATCGTCAATAGGAAGGTCAGAGGGACACAGTGAACCTGAAGTGAAGCATGGGAATCTATAACTAGTGTCACAGGAATGGTTCAAATCATAGACAGTAAGAAGAGTCAGTTTTCTTGTACTTAAGTCGGCATTGTGCCTTTGTATAAAATTCCGATGCTATTTCTGTGTTTCATCGTCAATAAGAAGGTCAGAGGGATACAGAAAACATGAGTCAAGCATCGGAATCTATAACTAGTGTCACAGGAATGGTTCCAAACATAGACAGTAAGAAGAGTCAGTTTTCTTGTACTTAAGTCGGCGTTGTGCCTTTTGTATTTTATTCCGATGCAATTTTTGTGTTCCATCGTTAATAAGAAAGTCAGTGGGATACAGTAAACCTGAATTAAAGCATCGGAATCTATAACTAGTGTCACAGGAATGGTTCAAAACATAGACAGTAAGAAGAGTCAGTTTTTCTTGTACTTAAGTCGGCATTGTGCCTTTTGTATTTAATTCCGATGCAATTTCTGTATTTCATCGTTAATAAGAAGGTCAGAGGAATACAGTAAACCTGAAGTGAAGCATCGGAATCTATAACTACTGTCACAGGAATGGTTCAAAACATAGAGAGTAAGAAGAGTCAGTTTTCTTGTAGTTAAGTCGTCATTGTGCCTTTTGTATTTAATTCCGATGCAATTTCTGTGTTTCATTGTCAATAAGAAGGTCAGAGGGATACAGTAAACCTGAAGTGAAGCACCGGAATCTATAACTAGTGTCACAGGAATGGTTCAAAACATAGGCAGTTAGAAGAGTCAGTTTTCTTGTACTTAAGTCTGCATTGTATGTTTGTATTTAATTCCGATGCAATTTCTGTGTTTCATCGTCAATTAGAAGGTCAGAGGGAAACAGTAAACCTGATGTGAAGCATCGGAATCTATAACTAGTGTCACAGGAATGGTGCAAATCATAGACAGTAAGAAGAGTAAGTTTTCTTGTACTAGAGTCGGCATTGTGCCTTTTGTATTTAATTCCGATGCAATTTCTGTGTTTCATCGTCAATAAGAAGGTCAGAGGAATACAGTAAACCTGAAGTGAAGCATCGGAATCTATAACTACTGTCACAGGAATGGTTCAAATCATAGACAGTAAAAAGAGTCAGTTTTCTTGTACTTAAGTCGGCATTGTGCCATTTGGATTTA
Source organism: Schistocerca serialis cubense (assembly GCF_023864345.2). Lineage (NCBI taxonomy): Eukaryota > Metazoa > Arthropoda > Insecta > Orthoptera > Acrididae > Schistocerca > Schistocerca serialis. Next base: position 8,821,796 of record NW_026047617.1, read on the forward strand.
ATTCCGATGCAATATCTGTGTTTCATCGTCAATAACAAGTTCAGAGGGATACAGTAAACCTGAAGTGAAGCATCGGAATCTATAACTACTGTCACAGGATTGGTTCAAAACATAGACTGTAAGAAGAGTCAGTTTTCTTGTACTTAAGTCGGCATTGTGCCTTTTGTATTTAACTCCGATGCAATTTCTGTGTTTCATCGTCAATGAGAAGGTCAGAGGGATACAGTAAACCTTAAGTGAAGCATCGGAATCTATAAGTAGTGTCACAGGAATGGTTTAAACATAGACAGTAAGAAGAGTCAGTTTTCTTGTACTTAAGTCGGCATTGTGCCTTTTGTATTTAATTCCGAAGCAATTTCTGTGTTCATCGTCAATAAGAAGGTCAGAGGGATACAGTAAACCTGAAGTGATGCATCTGAATCTACAACTAGTGTCACAGGAATCGCTCAAAACATAGACAGTAAGAGGAGTCAATTTTCTTGTACTTAAGTATGCAATGTGCTTTTTGTATTTAATTCCGATGCATTCTCAGTGTTTCATCGTCAATAAGAAGGTCAGAGGGATACAGTAAACCTGATGTGAAGTATCGGAATCTATATGTAGTGTCACAGAAATGGTTCAAAACATAGACAGTAAGAAGAGTCAGTTTTCTTGTACTTAAGTCGGCATTGTGCCTTTTGTATTTAATTCCGAAGCAATTTCTGTGTATCATCGTCAACAAGAAGGTCAGAGGGATACAGTAAACCTGGAGTAAAGCATCGGAATCTATAACTAGTGTCACATGAATGGTCCAAAACATAGACAGTAAGAAGAGACAGTTTTCTTGTACTTAAGTCGGCATTGTGCCTTTGTATTAAATTCCGATGCAATTTCTGTGTTTCATCGTCAATAAGAAGGTCAGAGGGATACAGAAAACGTGTGTGAAGCATCGGAATCTATAACTAGTGTCACAGGAATGGTTCAAAACATAGATTGTAAGAAGAGTCAGTTTTCTTGTACTTAAGTCGGCATTGTGCCTTTTGTATTTAATTCCGATGGAATTTCTGTGTTTCATCGTCAATAAGAAGGTCAGTGGGATACAGTAAACCTGAAGTGAAGCATCGGAATGTATAATTAGTGTCACAGGAATGGTTCAAAACATAGACAGTAAGAAGAGTCAGTTTTCTTGTACTTAAGTCGTCATTGTGCCTTTTGTATTTAATTCAGATGAAATTACTGAGTTTCATCGTCAATAAGAAGGTCAGAGGGATACAGTATACCTGAAGTGAAGCATCGAAATCTATAAGAGGTGTCACATGAATGGTTCAAATATAGACAGTAAAAAGAGTCAGTTATCTTGTTCTATAGTCAGCACTGTGCCTTTTGTATTTAATTCCGATGCAAGTTCTGTGATTCATCGTCAATAAGGAGGTCAGAGGGATACAGTAAACCTGAAGTGAAGCATCGGAATCTATAACTAGTGTCACAGGAATGGTTCAAATCATAGACAGTAAGAAGAGTCAGTTTTCTTGTACTAAAGTCGGCGATGTGTCTTTTGTATTTAATTCCAATGCAATTTCTGTGTTTCATCGTCAATAAGAACGTCAGACGGATACAGTGAACCTGAAATGAAGCATCGGAATCTATAACTAGTGTCACAGGAATGGTTCCTATCATAGAAAGTAAGAAAAGTCAGTTTTCTGGTACTTAAGTCGGCATTGTGCCTTTTGTATTTAATTCCGATGGAATTTCAGTGTTTCATCGTCAATAGGAAGGTCAGAGGGACACAGTGAACCTGAAGTGAAGCATGGGAATCTATAACTAGTGTCACAGGAATGGTTCAAATCATAGACAGTAAGAAGAGTCAGTTTTCTTGTACTTAAGTCGGCATTGTGCCTTTGTATAAAATTCCGATGCTATTTCTGTGTTTCATCGTCAATAAGAAGGTCAGAGGGATACAGAAAACATGAGTCAAGCATCGGAATCTATAACTAGTGTCACAGGAATGGTTCCAAACATAGACAGTAAGAAGAGTCAGTTTTCTTGTACTTAAGTCGGCGTTGTGCCTTTTGTATTTTATTCCGATGCAATTTTTGTGTTCCATCGTTAATAAGAAAGTCAGTGGGATACAGTAAACCTGAATTAAAGCATCGGAATCTATAACTAGTGTCACAGGAATGGTTCAAAACATAGACAGTAAGAAGAGTCAGTTTTCTTGTACTTAAGTCGGCATTGTGCCTTTTGTATTTAATTCCGATGCAATTTCTGTATTTCATCGTTAATAAGAAGGTCAGAGGAATACAGTAAACCTGAAGTGAAGCATCGGAATCTATAACTACTGTCACAGGAATGGTTCAAAACATAGAGAGTAAGAAGAGTCAGTTTTCTTGTAGTTAAGTCGTCATTGTGCCTTTTGTATTTAATTCCGATGCAATTTCTGTGTTTCATTGTCAATAAGAAGGTCAGAGGGATACAGTAAACCTGAAGTGAAGCACCGGAATCTATAACTAGTGTCACAGGAATGGTTCAAAACATAGGCAGTTAGAAGAGTCAGTTTTCTTGTACTTAAGTCTGCATTGTATGTTTGTATTTAATTCCGATGCAATTTCTGTGTTTCATCGTCAATTAGAAGGTCAGAGGGAAACAGTAAACCTGATGTGAAGCATCGGAATCTATAACTAGTGTCACAGGAATGGTGCAAATCATAGACAGTAAGAAGAGTAAGTTTTCTTGTACTAAAGTCGGCATTGTGCCTTTTGTATTTAATTCCGATGCAATTTCTGTGTTTCATCGTCAATAAGAAGGTCAGAGGAATACAGTAAACCTGAAGTGAAGCATCGGAATCTATAACTACTGTCACAGGAATGGTTCAAATCATAGACAGTAAAAAGAGTCAGTTTTCTTGTACTTAAGTCGGCATTGTGCCATTTGGATTTAATTCCGATGCAATATCTGTGTTTCATCGTCAATAACAAGTTCAGAGGGATACAGTAAACCTGAAGTGAAGCATCGGAATCTATAACTACTGTCACAGGATTGGTTCAAAACATAGACTGTAAGAAGAGTCAGTTTTCTTGTACTTAAGTCGGCATTGTGCCTTTTGTATTTAACTCCGATGCAATTTCTGTGTTTCATCGTCAATGAGAAGGTCAGAGGGATACAGTAAACCTTAAGTGAAGCATCGGAATCTATAAGTAGTGTCACAGGAATGGTTTAAACATAGACAGTAAGAAGAGTCAGTTTTCTTGTACTTAAGTCGGCATTGTGCCTTTTGTATTTAATTCCGAAGCAATTTCTGTGTTCATCGTCAATAAGAAGGTCAGAGGGATACAGTAAACCTGAAGTGATGCATCGGAATCTACAACTAGTGTCACAGGAATCGCTCAAAACATAGACAGTAAGAGGAGTCAATTTTCTTGTACTTAAGTATGCAATGTGCTTTTTGTATTTAATTCCGATGCATTCTCAGTGTTTCATCGTCAATAAGAAGGTCAGAGGGATACAGTAAACCTGATGTGAAGTATCGGAATCTATATGTAGTGTCACAGAAATGGTTCAAAACATAGACAGTAAGAAGAGTCAGTTTTCTTGTACTTAAGTCGGCATTGTGCCTTTTGTATTTAATTCCGAAGCAATTTCTGTGTATCATCGTCAACAAGAAGGTCAGAGGGATACAGTAAACCTGGAGTAAAGCATCGGAATCTATAACTAGTGTCACATGAATGGTCCAAAACATAGACAGTAAGAAGAGACAGTTTTCTTGTACTTAAGTCGGCATTGTGCCTTTGTATTAAATTCCGATGCAATTTCTGTGTTTCATCGTCAATAAGAAGGTCAGAGGGATACAGAAAACGTGTGTGAAGCATCGGAATCTATAACTAGTGTCACAGGAATGGTTCAAAACATAGATTGTAAGAAGAGTCAGTTTTCTTGTACTTAAGTCGGCATTGTGCCTTTTGTATTTAATTCCGATGGAATTTCTGTGTTTCATCGTCAATAAGAAGGTCAGTGGGATACAGTAAACCTGAAGTGAAGCATCGGAATGTATAATTAGTGTCACTGGAATGGTTCAAAACATAGATATTAAGAAGAGTCGGTTTTCTTGTACTTAAGTCGGCATTGTGCCTTTTGTATTTAATTCCGAAGCAATATCTGTGTTTCATCGTCAATAAAAAGGTCAGAGGGATACAGTAAACCTGAAGTGAAGCATCGGAATCTATAACTAGTGTCACAGGAATTTTTCAAAACATAGACAGTTAGAAGAGTCAGTTTTCTTGTACTTAAGTCGGCATTGTGCATTTTGTAATTAATTCCGATGCAATTTCTGTGTTTCATGGTCAATAAGAAGGTCAGAGGGATACAGTAAACCTGAAGTGAAACATCGGAATCTATAACTAGTGTCAGAGGAATGGTTCAAAACATAGACAGTAAGAAGAGTCAGTCTTTTTGTACTTAAGTCGGCATTGTGCCTTTTGTATTTAATTCCGATGCAATTTCTGTGTTTCATCGTCAATACGAAGGTCAGAGGGATACAGTAAACCTGAAGTGAAACATCGGAATCTATAACTAGTGTCACAGGAATGGTTCAAAATATAGACAGTAATAAGAGTCAGTTTTCTTGTACTGAAGTCGGCATTGTACCTTTTGTATTTAATTCCGATACAATTTCTGTGTTTCATCGTCAATAAGAAGGTCAGAGGGAAACAGTAAACCTGATGTGAAGCATCGGAATCTATAACTAGTGTCACAGGAATGGTGCAAATCATAGACAGTAAGAAGAGTAAGTTTTCTTGTACTTAAGTCGGCATTGTGCCTTTTGTATTTAATTCCGATGCAATTTCTGTGTTTCATCGTCAATACGAAGGTCAGAGGAATACAGTGAACCTGAAGTGAAGCATCGGAATCTATAACTACTGTCGCAGGATTGGTTCAAAACATAGACTGTAAGAAGAGTCAGTTTTCTTGTACTTAAGTCGGCATTGTGCCTTTTGTATTTAACTCCGATGCAATTTCTGTGTTTCATCGTCAATAAGAAGGTCAGAGGGATACAGTAAACCTGAAGTGAAGCAGCACAATCTATAACAAGTTTCACAGGAATGGTTCAAAACATAGACAGTAAGAAGAGTCAGTTTTCTTGTACTTAAGTGGGCATTGTGCCTTTTGTATTTAATTCCGATGCAATTTCTGTGTTTCATCGTCAATGAGAAGGTCAGAGCGATACAGTAAACCTTAAGTGAAGCATCGGAATCTATAACTAGTGTCACAGGAATGGTTCAAACATAGACAGTAAGAAGAGTCAGTTTTCTTGTACTTAAGTCGGCATTGTGCCTTTTGTATTTTAATCCGATGCAATTTCTGTGTTCACCGTCAATAAGAAGGTCAGAGGGATACAGTAAACCTGAAGTGATGCATCGGAATCTATAACTAGTGTCACAGGAATCGCTCAAAACATAGACAGTAAGAGGAGTCAATTTTCTTGTACTTAAGTATGCATTGTGCTTTTTGTATTTAATTCCGATGCATTCTCAGTGTTTCATCGTCAATAAGAAGGTCAGAGGGATACAGTAAACCTGATGTGAAGTATCGGAATCTATATGTAGTGTCACAGAAATGGTTCACAACTTAGACAGTAACAAGAGTCAGTTTTCTTGTACTTAAGTCGGTATTGTGCCTTTTGTATTTAATTCCGAAGCAATTTCTGTGTATCATCGTCAATAAGAAGGTCAGAGGGATACAGAAAACCTGGAGTAAAGCATCGTAATCTGTAACTAGTGTCACATGAATGGTCCAAAACATAGACAGTAAGAAGAGTCAGTCTTTTTGTACTTAAGTCGGCATTGTGCCTTTTGTATTTGATTCCGATGCAATTTCTGTGTTTCATCGTCAATACGAAGGTCAGAGGGATACAGTAAACCTGAAGTGAACCATCGGAATCTATAACTAGTGTCACAGGAATGGTTCAAAACATAAGCAGTTAGAAGAGTCAGTTTTCTTGTACTTAAGTCTGCATTGTATGTTTGTATTTAATTCCGATGCAATTTCTGTGTTTCATCGTCAATTAGAAGGTCAGAGGAATACAGTAAACCTGAAGTGAAGCATCGGAATCTATAACTACTGTCACAGGAATGGTTCAAATCATAGACAGTAAAAAGAGTCAGTTTTCTTGTACTTAAGTCGGCATTGTGCCTTTGTATAAAATTCCGATGCTATTTCTGTGTTTCATCGTCAATAAGAAGGTCAGAGGGATACAGAAAACATGAGTCAAGCATCGGAATCTATAACTAGTGTCACAGGAATGGTTCCAAACATAGACAGTAAGAAGAGTCAGTTTTCTTGTACTTAAGTCGGCGTTGTGCCTTTTGTATTTTATTCCGATGCAATTTTTGTGTTCCATCGTTAATAAGAAAGTCAGTGGGATACAGTAAACCTGAATTAAAGCATCGGAATCTATAACTAGTGTCACAGGAATGGTTCAAAACATAGACAGTAAGAAGAGTCAGTTTTCTTGTACTTAAGTCGGCATTGTGCCTTTTGTATTTAATTCCGATGCAATTTCTGTATTTCATCGTTAATAAGAAGGTCATAGGAATACAGTAAACCTGAAGTGAAGCATCGGAATCTATAACTACTGTCACAGGAATGGTTCAAAACATAGAGAGTAAGAAGAGTCAGTTTTCTTGTAGTTAAGTCGTCATTGTGCCTTTTGTATTTAATTCCGATGCAATTTCTGTGTTTCATTGTCAATAAGAAGGTCAGAGGGATACAGTAAACCTGAAGTGAAGCACCGGAATCTATAACTAGTGTCACAGGAATGGTTCAAAACATAGGCAGTTAGAAGAGTCAGTTTTCTTGTACTTAAGTCTGCATTGTATGTTTGTATTTAATTCCGATGCAATTTCTGTGTTTCATCGTCAATTAGAAGGTCAGAGGGAAACAGTAAACCTGATGTGAAGCATCGGAATCTATAACTAGTGTCACAGGAATGGTGCAAATCATAGACAGTAAGAAGAGTAAGTTTTCTTGTACTAAAGTCGGCATTGTGCCTTTTGTATTTAATTCCGATGCAATTTCTGTGTTTCATCGTCAATAAGAAGGTCAGAGGAATACAGTAAACCTGAAGTGAAGCATCGGAATCTATAACTACTGTCACAGGAATGGTTCAAATCATAGACAGTAAAAAGAGTCAGTTTTCTTGTACTTAAGTCGGCATTGTGCCATTTGGATTTAATTCCGATGCAATATCTGTGTTTCATCGTCAATAACAAGTTCAGAGGGATACAGTAAACCTGAAGTGAAGCATCGGAATCTATAACTACTGTCACAGGATTGGTTCAAAACATAGACTGTAAGAAGAGTCAGTTTTCTTGTACTTAAGTCGGCATTGTGCCTTTTGTATTTAACTCCGATGCAATTTCTGTGTTTCATCGTCAATGAGAAGGTCAGAGGGATACAGTAAACCTTAAGTGAAGCATCGGAATCTATAAGTAGTGTCACAGGAATGGTTTAAACATAGACAGTAAGAAGAGTCAGTTTTCTTGTACTTAAGTCGGCATTGTGCCTTTTGTATTTAATTCCGAAGCAATTTCTGTGTTCATCGTCAATAAGAAGGTCAGAGGGATACAGTAAACCTGAAGTGATGCATCGGAATCTACAACTAGTGTCACAGGAATCGCTCAAAACATAGACAGTAAGAGGAGTCAATTTTCTTGTACTTAAGTATGCAATGTGCTTTTTGTATTTAATTCCGATGCATTCTCAGTGTTTCATCGTCAATAAGAAGGTCAGAGGGATACAGTAAACCTGATGTGAAGTATCGGAATCTATATGTAGTGTCACAGAAATGGTTCAAAACATAGACAGTAAGAAGAGTCAGTTTTCTTGTACTTAAGTCGGCATTGTGCCTTTTGTATTTAATTCCGAAGCAATTTCTGTGTATCATCGTCAACAAGAAGGTCAGAGGGATACAGTAAACCTGGAGTAAAGCATCGGAATCTATAACTAGTGTCACATGAATGGTCCAAAACATAGACAGTAAGAAGAGACAGTTTTCTTGTACTTAAGTCGGCATTGTGCCTTTGTATTAAATTCCGATGCAATTTCTGTGTTTCATCGTCAATAAGAAGGTCAGAGGGATACAGAAAACGTGTGTGAAGCATCGGAATCTATAACTAGTGTCACAGGAATGGTTCAAAACATAGATTGTAAGAAGAGTCAGTTTTCTTGTACTTAAGTCGGCATTGTGCCTTTTGTATTTAATTCCGATGGAATTTCTGTGTTTCATCGTCAATAAGAAGGTCAGTGGGATACAGTAAACCTGAAGTGAAGCATCGGAATGTATAATTAGTGTCACTGGAATGGTTCAAAACATAGATATTAAGAAGAGTCGGTTTTCTTGTACTTAAGTCGGCATTGTGCCTTTTGTATTTAATTCCGAAGCAATATCTGTGTTTCATCGTCAATAAAAAGGTCAGAGGGATACAGTAAACCTGAAGTGAAGCATCGGAATCTATAACTAGTGTCACAGGAATTTTTCAAAACATAGACAGTTAGAAGAGTCAGTTTTCTTGTACTTAAGTCGGCATTGTGCATTTTGTAATTAATTCCGATGCAATTTCTGTGTTTCATGGTCAATAAGAAGGTCAGAGGGATACAGTAAACCTGAAGTGAAACATCGGAATCTATAACTAGTGTCAGAGGAATGGTTCAAAACATAGACAGTAAGAAGAGTCAGTCTTTTTGTACTTAAGTCGGCATTGTGCCTTTTGTATTTAATTCCGATGCAATTTCTGTGTTTCATCGTCAATACGAAGGTCAGAGGGATACAGTAAACCTGAAGTGAAACATCGGAATCTATAACTAGTGTCACAGGAATGGTTCAAAATATAGACAGTAATAAGAGTCAGTTTTCTTGTACTGAAGTCGGCATTGTACCTTTTGTATTTAATTCCGATACAATTTCTGTGTTTCATCGTCAATAAGAAGGTCAGAGGGAAACAGTAAACCTGATGTGAAGCATCGGAATCTATAACTAGTGTCACAGGAATGGTGCAAATCATAGACAGTAAGAAGAGTAAGTTTTCTTGTACTTAAGTCGGCATTGTGCCTTTTGTATTTAATTCCGATGCAATTTCTGTGTTTCATCGTCAATACGAAGGTCAGAGGAATACAGTGAACCTGAAGTGAAGCATCGGAATCTATAACTACTGTCGCAGGATTGGTTCAAAACATAGACTGTAAGAAGAGTCAGTTTTCTTGTACTTAAGTCGGCATTGTGCCTTTTGTATTTAACTCCGATGCAATTTCTGTGTTTCATCGTCAATAAGAAGGTCAGAGGGATACAGTAAACCTGAAGTGAAGCAGCACAATCTATAACAAGTTTCACAGGAATGGTTCAAAACATAGACAGTAAGAAGAGTCAGTTTTCTTGTACTTAAGTGGGCATTGTGCCTTTTGTATTTAATTCCGATGCAATTTCTGTGTTTCATCGTCAATGAGAAGGTCAGAGGGATACAGTAAACCTTAAGTGAAGCATCGGAATCTATAACTAGTGTCACAGGAATGGTTCAAACATAGACAGTAAGAAGAGTCAGTTTTCTTGTACTTAAGTCGGCATTGTGCCTTTTGTATTTTAATCCGATGCAATTTCTGTGTTCACCGTCAATAAGAAGGTCAGAGGGATACAGTAAACCTGAAGTGATGCATCGGAATCTATAACTAGTGTCACAGGAATCGCTCAAAACATAGACAGTAAGAGGAGTCAATTTTCTTGTACTTAAGTATGCATTGTGCTTTTTGTATTTAATTCCGATGCATTCTCAGTGTTTCATCGTCAATAAGAAGGTCAGAGGGATACAGTAAACCTGATGTGAAGTATCGGAATCTATATGTAGTGTCACAGAAATGGTTCACAACTTAGACAGTAACAAGAGTCAGTTTTCTTGTACTTAAGTCGGTATTGTGCCTTTTGTATTTAATTCCGAAGCAATTTCTGTGTATCAACGTCAATAAGAAGGTCAGAGGGATACAGAAAACCTGGAGTAAAGCATCGTAATCTGTAACTAGTGTCACATGAATGGTCCAAAACATAGACAGTAAGAAGAGTCAGTCTTTTTGTACTTAAGTCGGCATTGTGCCTTTTGTATTTGATTCCGATGCAATTTCTGTGTTTCATCGTCAATACGAAGGTCAGAGGGATACAGTAAACCTGAAGTGAACCATCGGAATCTATAACTAGTGTCACAGGAATGGTTCAAAATATAGACAGTAGGAAGAGTCAGTTTTCTTGTACTTAAGTCGGCATTGTACCTTTTGTATTTAATTCCGATGCAATTTCTGTGTATCATCGTCAATAAGAAGGTCAGAGGGATACAGTAAACCAGAAGTGAAGCATCGGAATCTATAACTATTGTCACAGGAATGGTTCAAATCATAGACAGTAAGAAGAGTCAGTTTTCCTGTACTTAAATCGGCATTGTCCCTTTCGTATTTAATTCCGATGCAATTTCTGTGTTTCATCGTCAATAAGAAGGTCAGAGCGATACGGTAAACCTGAAGTGAAGCATCGGAATCTATAACTAGTGTCACAGGAATTGTTCAAAACATGGACAGTAAGAAGAGTAATTTTTCTTGTACTTAAGTCGGCATTGTGCCTTTTGCATTTAATTCCGATGCAATTTCTGTGTTTCATCGTCAATAAGAAGGTCAGAGGGATACAGTAAACCTACAGTGAAGCATCGGAATCTATAACTAGTGTCACATGAATGGTTCAAAACATAGACAGTAGGTAGAGTCTGTTTTCTTGTACTTAAGTCGGCATTGTGCCCTTTCTATTTAATTCCGATTCAATTTCTGTGTTTCATCGTCATTAAGAAGGTCAGAGGGATACAGTAAACCTGAAGCGAAGCATCGGAATCTATATCTAGTGTCACGTGAATGGTTCAAAACTTAAACAGTAAGAAGAGTCAGTTTTCTTGTACGTAAGTCGGCATTGTGCCTTTTGTATTTAATTCCGATGCAATTTCTGTGTTTCTTCGTCAAAAAGAAGGTCAGAGGGATACAGAAAAGCTGAAGTGAAGCATCGGAATCTATAACTAGTGTCACAGGAATGGTTCATAACATAGACAGTAAGAAAAGTCAGTTTTCTTGTACTTAAGACGGCATCGAACCTTTCGTATTTAATCCGATGCAATTTCTGAGTTTCATCGTCAATAAGAAGGTCAGAGGGATAAGGTAAACCTGAAGTGAAGCATCGGAATCTATAACTAGTGTCACAGGAATTGTTCAAAACATAGACAGTAAGAAGAGTAATTTTTCTTGTACTTAAGTCGGCATGGTGCCTTTTGTATTTTAATTCCGATGCAATTTCTGTGTTTCATCGTCCATAAGATGGTCAGAGGCATACAGTAAACCTGAAGTGAAGCATCGGGTTCTATAACTATTGTCACAGGAATGGATCAAAACATAGACAGTAAGAAGAGTCAGTTTTCTTGTACTTAAGTCGGCATTGTGCTTTTTATATATAATTCCGATGCAATTTCTGTGCTTCATCGTCAATAAGAAGGTCAGAGGGATACAGTAAACCTGAAGTGAAGCATCGGAATCTATAACTAGTGTCACAGGAATGGTTCAAAACATAGACAGTATGAAGAGTCAGTTTTCTTGTACTTAAGTCGGCATTGTGCCTTTTGTATTTAATTCCGATGCAATTTCTGTGTTTCATCGTCAATAAGAAAGTCAGAGGCATACAGTAAACCTGAAGTGAAGCATCGGAATCTCTAACTAGTGTCACAGGACTGGTTCAAATCATAGACAGTAAGAAGAGTCAGTTTCCTTGTACTTAAGTCGGCACTGTGCCTTTTCTATTTAATTACGATGCAATTACTGTGTTTCATCGTCAATAAGAAGGTCAGAGGGATACAGTAAACCTGAAGTGAAGCATCGGAATCTATAACTAGTGTCACAGGAATGGTTCAAAACATAGACAGTATGAGGAGTCAGTTTTCTTGTACATAAGTCGGCATTGTGCCTTTTGTATTTAATTCCGATGCACTTTCGGTGTTTCATCGTCAATAAGAAGGTCAGAGGCATACAGTAAAACTGAAGTGAAGCATCGGAATCTATAACTAGTGTCACAGGAATGGTTCAAAACATAGACAGTAAGAAGATTCAATTTTCTTGTAGTTAAGTCGGCTTTGTGCCTTTTGTATTTAAATCCGATGCAATTTCAGTGTTTCATCGTCAGTAAGAAGGTCAGAGGGATATAGTGAACCTGAAGTGAAGCATCGGATTCTATAACTAGTGTCACAGGAATGGTTCAAAACATAGGCAGTAAGAAGATCAGTTTTCTTGTACTTAAGTCGGCAAAATGCCTTTTGTATTTAATCCGATGCAATTTCTGTGTTTCATCGTAAATAAGAAGGTGGGAGGGATACGGTAAACCTGAAGTGAAGCATCGGAACCTATAATTGAGTCACAGGAATTGTTCAAAACCTAGACAGTAAGAAGAGTCAGTTTTCTTGTACTTAAGTCGGCATTGTGCCTCTTATATTTAATTCCGATTCAATTTCTGTGTATCATTGTCATTAAGAAGGTCAGAGGGATACAGTAAACCTGAAGTGAAGCATCGGAATCTATAACTAGTGTCACGTGAATGGTTCAAAACTTAGACAGTAAGAAGAGTCAGCTTTCTTGTACCTAAGTCGGCATTGTGCCTTTTGTATTTAATTCCGATGCAATATCTGTGTTTCTTCGTCAAAAAGAAGGTCAGAGGGATACAGAAAAGCTGAAGTGAAGCATCGGAATCTATAACTAGTGTCACAGGAATGGTTCAAAACATAGACAGTAAAAAAAGTCAGTTTCCTTGTACTTAAGTCGGCATCAAGCCTTTCGTATTTAATCCGATGCAATATCTGTGTTTCATCGTCAATAAGAAGGTCAGAGGGATACGGTAAACCTGAAGTGAAGCATCGGAATCTATAACTAGTGTCACAGGAATTGTTCAAAACATAGACAGTAAGAAGAGTAATTTTTCTTGTACTTAAGTCGGCATTGTGCCTTTTGCATTTAATTCCGATGCAATTTCTGTGTTTCATCGTCGATAAGAAGATCAGAGGGATACAGTAAACCTACAGTGAAGCATCGGAATCTATAACTAGTGTCACATGAATGGTTCAAAACATAGACAGTAGGAAGAGTCAGTTTTCTTGTACTTAAGTCGGCATTGTGCCTTTTCTATTTAATTCCGATTCAATTTCTGTGTTTCATCGTCATTAAGAAGGTCAGAGGGATACAGTAAACCTGAAGTGAAGCATCGGAATCTATAACTAGTGTCACGTGAATGGTTCAAAACTTAGTCAGTAAGAAGAATCAGTTTTCTTGTACGTAAGTCGGCATTGTGCCTTTTTGTATTTAATTCCGATGCAATTTCTGTGTTTCTTCGTCAATAAGAAGGTCAGAGGGATACAGAAAAGCTGAAGTGAAGCAACGGATTCTATAACTTGTGTCACAGGAATGGTTCAAAACATAGACAGTAAGAAGAGTCAGTTATCTTATACTTAAGTCGGCATTGTGCTTTTTGTATTTTATTCCGATTCAATGTCTGTGTTTCATCGTCAATAAGAAGGTCAGAGGGATACAGTAAACCTGAAGTGAAGCATCGGAATCTATAACTACTGTCACAGGAATGGTTCAAAACATAGACAGTAAAAAGAGTCAGTTTTCTTGTACTTAAGTCGGCATTGTGCCATTTGTATTTAATTCCGATGCAATATCTGTGTTTCATCGTCAATAACAAGTTCAGAGGGATACAATAAAACTGAAGTGAAGCATCGGAATCTATAACTACTGTAACAGGAATGGTTCAAAACTTAGACAGTAAGAAGAGTCAGTTTTCTTGTACGTAAGTCGGCATTGTGCCTTTTGTATTTAATCCGATGCAATTTCTGTGTTTCATCGTCAATAAGAAGGTCAGAGGGATACGGTAAACCTGAAGTGAAGCATCGGAATCTATAACTAGTGTCAGAGGAATTGTTCTAAACATAGACAGTAAGAAGAGTAATTTTTCTTGTACTTAAGTCGGCATTGTGCCTTTTGCATTTAATTCCGATGCAATTTCTGTGTTTCACCATCAATAAGAAGATCAGAGGGATACAGTAAACCTACAGTGAAGCATCGGAATCTATGACTAGTGTCACATGAATGGTCCAAAAAATCTACAGTAGGAAGAGTCAGTTTTCTTGTACTTAAGTCGGCATTGTGCCTTTTCTATTTAATTCCGATTCAATTTCTGTGTTTCATCGTCATTAAGAAGGTCAGAGGGATACAGTAAACCTGAAGTGAAGCATCGGAATCTATAACTAGTGTCACGTGAATGGTTCAAAGCTTAGACAGTAAGAAGAGTCAGTTTTCTTGTACGTAAGTCGGCATTGTGCCTTTTGTATTTAATTCCGATGCAAATTCTGTGTTTCTTCGTCAATAAGAAGGTCAGAGGGATACAGAAAAGCTGAAGTGAAGCATCGGAATCTATAACTAGTGTCACAGGAATGGTTCAAAACATAGACAGTAAGAAGAGTCAGTTATCTTATACTTAAGTCGGCATTGTGCCTTTTGTATTTTATTCCGATGCAATGTCTGTGTTTCATCGTCAATAAGAAGGTGAGAGGGATACAGTAAACCTGAAGTGAAGCATCGGAATCTATAACTAGTGTCACAGGAATGGTTCAAACATAGACAGTAAGAAGAGTCAGTTATCTTGTACTTAAGTCGGCATTGTGCCTTTTGTACTTAATTCGGAAGCAATTTCTGTGTTTCATCCTCAATAAGAAGGTCAGAGGGATACAGTAAACCTGAAGTGAAGCATCGGAATCTATAACTAATGTCACAGGAATGGTTCAAATCATAGACAGTAAGAAGAGTCAGTTTTCCTGTACTTAAGTCGGCATTGTGCCTTTTGTATTTTAATTCCGATGCAATTTCTGTGTTTCATCGTCAATAAGATGGTCAGAGGCATACAGTAAACCTGAAGTGAAGCATCGGAATCTATAACTATTGTCACAGGAATGGTTCAAAACATAGACAGTAAGAAGAGACAGTTATCTTGTACTTAAGTCGGCATTGTTCCTTTTGCATTTAATTCCGATGCAATTTCTGTGTTTCATCGTCAATAAGAAGGTCAGAGGGATACAGTAAACCTACAGTGAAGCATCGGAATCTTTAACTAGTGTCACTTGAATGGTTCAAAACATAGACAGCAAGAAGAGTCAGTTTTCTTGTACTTAAGTCGGCATTGTGCTTTTTCTATTTAATTCCGTTTCAATTTCTGTGTTTCATCGTCATTAAGAAGGTCAGATGGATACAGTAAACCTGAAGTGAAGCATCGGAATCTATAACTAGTGTCACGGGAATGGTTCAAATCTTAGTAAGTAGAGTCAGTTTTGTTGTACGTAAGTCGGCATTGTGCCTTTTGTGTTTAATTCCGATGCAATTTCTGTGTTTCATCGTCAATAAGAAGGTCAGAGGGATACAGAAAAGCTGAAGTGAAGCCTCGGAATCTATAACTAGTGTCACAGGAATGGTCCAAAACATAGACAGTAAGAAGAGTCAGTTTTCTTGTACTTAAGTCGGCATTGTGCTTTTTATATATAACTCCGATGCAATTTCTGTGCTTCATCGTCAATAAGAAGGTCAGAGGGATACAGTAAACCTGAAGTGAAGCATCGTAATCTATAACTAGTGTCACAGGAATGGTTCAAAACATAGACAGTATGAAGTGTCAGTTTCCTTGTACTTAAGTCGGCTTTGTGCCTTTTGTATTTAATTCCGATGCAATTTCTGTGTTTCATCGTCAATAAGAAAGTCAGAGGCATACAGTAAACCTGAAGTGAAGCATCGGAATCTATAACTAGTGTCACAGGAATGGTTCAAAACATAGACAGTAAGAAGAGTCAGTTTTCTTGTACTAAAGTCGGCATTGTGCCTTTTGTATTTAATTCCGATGCAATTTCAGTGTTTCATCGTGAATAAGAAGGTCAGAGGGATATAGTGAACCTGAAGTGAAGCATCGGATTCTATAACTAGTGTCACAGTAATGGTTCAAAACATAGACAGTAAGAAGAGTCAGTTTCCTTGTACTTAAGTCGGCACTGTGCCTTTTCTATTTAATTTCGATGCAATTTCTGTGTTTCATCGTCAATAAGAAGGTCAGAGGGATACAGTAAACCTGAAGTGAAGCATCGGAATCTATAACTATTGTCACAGGAATGGTTCAAAACTTAGTCAGTAAGAAGAGTCAGTTTTCTTGTACGTAAGTCGGCATTGTGCCTTTTGTATTTAATTCCGTTGCAATTACTGAGTTTCTTCGTCAATAAGAAGGTCAGAGGGATACAGTGAACCTGAAGTGAAGCATCGGAATCTATAACTAGTGTCTCAGGAATGGTTCAAACATTGACAGTAAGAAGAGTCAGGTTTCTTGTACTTAAGTCGGCATTGTGCCTTTTGTATTTAATTCCGATGCAATTTCTGTGTTTCATCGTCAATAAGAAGGTCAGATGGATACAGTAAACCTGAAGTGAAGCATCGGAATCTATAACTAGTGTCACAGGAATGGTTCAAACATAGACAGTAAGAAGAGTCAGTTATCTTGTACTTAAGTCGGCATTGTGCCTTTTGTATTTTATTCCGAAGCAATTTCTGTGTTTCATCTTCAATAAGTAGGTCAGAGGGATACAGTAAACCTGAAGTGAAGCATCGGAATCTATAACTAGTGTCACAGGAATGGATCAAATCATAGACAGTAAGAAGAGTCAGTTATCCTGTACTTAAGTCGGGATTGTGCCTTTTGTATTTTAATTCCGATGCAATTTCTGTGTTTCATCGTCAATAAGATGGTCAGAGGCATACAGTAAACCTGAAGTGAAGCATCGGAATCTATAACTATTGTCACAGGAATGGTTCAAAACATAGACAGTAAGAAGAGACAGTTTTCTTGTACTTAAGTCGGCATTGTGCCTTTTGTATTTAATTCGGAAGCAATTTCTGTGTTTCATCCTCAATAAGAAGGTCAGAGGGATACAGTAAACCTGAAGTGAAGCATCGGAATCTATAACTAGTGTCACAGGAATGGTTCAAATCATAGACAGTAAGAAGAGTCAGTTTTCCTGTACTTAAGTCGGCATTGTGCCTTTTGTATTTTAATTCCGATGCAATTTCTGTGTTTCATCGTCAATAAGATGGTCAGAGGCATACAGTAAACCTGAAGTGAAGCATCGGAATCTATAACTATTGTCACAGGAATGGTTCAAAACATAGACAGTAAGAAGAGACAGTTATCTTGTACTTAAGTCGGCATTGTTCCTTTTGCATTTAATTCCGATGCAATTTCTGTGTTTCATCGTCAATAAGAAGGTCAGAGGGATACAGTAAACCTACAGTGAAGCATCGGAATCTTTAACTAGTGTCACTTGAATGGTTCAAAACATAGACAGTAAGAAGAGTCAGTTTTCTTGTACTTAAGTCGGCATTGTGCTTTTTCTATTTAATTCCGTTTCAATTTCTGTGTTTCATCGTCATTAAGAAGGTCAGATGGATACAGTAAACCTGAAGTGAAGCATCGGAATCTATAACTAGTGTCACGGGAATGGTTCAAATCTTAGTAAGTAGAGTCAGTTTTGTTGTACGTAAGTCGGCATTGTGCCTTTTGTGTTTAATTCCGATGCAATTTCTGTGTTTCATCGTCAATAAGAAGGTCAGAGGGATACAGAAAAGCTGAAGTGAAGCCTCGGAATCTATAACTAGTGTCACAGGAATGGTCCAAAACATAGACAGTAAGAAGAGTCAGTTTTCTTGTACTTAAGTCGGCATTGTGCTTTTTATATATAACTCCGATGCAATTTCTGTGCTTCATCGTCAATAAGAAGGTCAGAGGGATACAGTAAACCTGAAGTGAAGCATCGTAATCTATAACTAGTGTCACAGGAATGGTTCAAAACATAGACAGTATGAAGTGTCAGTTTCCTTGTACTTAAGTCGGCTTTGTGCCTTTTGTATTTAATTCCGATGCAATTTCTGTGTTTCATCGTCAATAAGAAAGTCAGAGGCATACAGTAAACCTGAAGTGAAGCATCGGAATCTATAACTAGTGTCACAGGAATGGTTCAAAACATAGACAGTAAGAAGAGTCAGTTTTCTTGTACTAAAGTCGGCATTGTGCCTTTTGTATTTAATTCCGATGCAATTTCAGTGTTTCATCGTGAATAAGAAGGTCAGAGGGATATAGTGAACCTGAAGTGAAGCATCGGATTCTATAACTAGTGTCACAGTAATGGTTCAAAACATAGACAGTAAGAAGAGTCAGTTTCCTTGTACTTAAGTCGGCACTGTGCCTTTTCTATTTAATTTCGATGCAATTTCTGTGTTTCATCGTCAATAAGACGGTCAGAGGGATACAGTAAACCTGAAGTGAAGCATCGGAATCTATAACTATTGTCACAGGAATGGTTCAAAACTTAGTCAGTAAGAAGAGTCAGTTTTCTTGTACGTAAGTCGGCATTGTGCCTTTTGTATTTAATTCCGTTGCAATTTCTGAGTTTCTTCGTCAATAAGAAGGTCAGAGGGATACAGTGAACCTGAAGTGAAGCATCGGAATCTATAACTAGTGTCTCAGGAATGGTTCAAACATTGACAGTAAGAAGAGTCAGGTTTCTTGTACTTAAGTCGGCATTGTGCCTTTTGTATTTAATTCCGATGCAATTTCTGTGTTTCATCGTCAATAAGAAGGTCAGATGGATACAGTAAACCTGAAGTGAAGCATCGGAATCTATAACTAGTGTCACAGGAATGGTTCAAACATAGACAGTAAGAAGAGTCAGTTATCTTGTACTTAAGTCGGCATTGTGCCTTTTGTATTTTATTCCGAAGCAATTTCTGTGTTTCATCTTCAATAAGTAGGTCAGAGGGATACAGTAAACCTGAAGTGAAGCATCGGAATCTATAACTAGTGTCACAGGAATGGATCAAATCATAGACAGTAAGAAGAGTCAGTTATCCTGTACTTAAGTCGGGATTGTGCCTTTTGTATTTTAATTCCGATGCAATTTCTGTGTTTCATCGTCAATAAGATGGTCAGAGGCATACAGTAAACCTGAAGTGAAGCATCGGAATCTATAACTATTGTCACAGGAATGGTTCAAAACATAGACAGTAAGAAGAGACAGTTTTCTTGTACTTAAGTCGGCATTGTGGCTTTTGTATTTAATTCCAATGCAATTTCTGTGTTTCATCGTCAATAAGAAGGTCAGAGGGATATAGTGAACCTGAAGTGAAGCATCGGATTCTATAACAAATGTCACAGGAATGGTTCAAAACATAGACAGTAAGAAGAGTCAGTTTTCTTGTATTTAAGTCGGCATTGTTCCTTTTATATTTAATTCCGATGCAATTTCTGTGTTTCATCGTCAATAAGAAGGTCAGAGGGATTCAGTAAACCTGAAGTGAAGCATCGGAATCTATAACTACTGTCACAGGAATGGTTCAAAACATAGACAGTAAAAAGAGTCAGTTTTCTTGTACTTAAGTCGGCATTGTGCCATTTGTATTTAATTCCGATGCAATATCTGTGTTTCATCGTCAATAACAAGTTCAGAGGGATACAATAAACCTGAAGTGAAGCATCGGAATCTATAACTACTGTAACAGGAATGGTTCAAAACTTAGACAGTATGAAGAGTCAGTTTTCTTGTACGTAAGTCGGCATTGTGCCTTTTGTATTTAATTCCGATGCAATTTCTGTGTTTCTTCGTCAATAAGAAGGTCAGAGGGATACAGTAAACCTGCAGTGAAGAATCGGAATCTATAACTAGTGTCACAGGAATGGTTCAAAACATAGACAGTAAGAAGATCAGTTTTCTTGTACTTAAGTCGGCAAAATGCCTTTTGTATTTAATCCGATGCAATTTCTGTGTTTCATCGTAAATAAGAAGGTCGGAGGGATACGGTAAACCTGAAGTGAAGCATCGGAACCTATAATTAGAGTCACAGGAATTGTTCAAAACCTAGACAGTAAGAAGAGTCAGTTTTCTTGTACTTAAGTCGGCATTGTGCCTTTTATATTTAATTCCGATTCAATTTCTGTGTTTCATCGTCATTAAGAAGGTCAGAGGGATACAGTAAACCTGAAGTGAAGCATCGGAATCTATAACTAGTGTCACGTGAAAGGTTCAAAACTTAGACAGTAAGAAGAGTCAGTTTTCTTGTACATAAGTCGGCATTGTGCCCTTTGTATTTAATTCCGATGCAATTTCTGTGTTTCATCGTCAATAAGAAGGTCAGAGGGATACAGAATAGCTGAAGTGAAGCATCGGAATCTATAACTAGTGTCACAGGAATTGTTCAAAACATAGACAGTAAGAAGAGTAATTTTTCTTGTACTTAAGTCGGCATTGTGCCTTTTGCATTTAATTCCGATGCAATTTCTGTGTTTCATCGTCAATAAGATGGTCAGAGGCATACAGTAAACCTGAAGTGAAGCATCGGAATCTATAACTATTGTCACAGGAATGGTTCAAAACATAGACAGTAAGAAGAGACAGTTTTCTTGTACTTAAGTCGGCATTGTTCCTTTTGCATTTAATTCCGATGCAATTTCTGTGTTTCATCGTCAATAAGAAGGTCAGAGGGATACAGTGAACCTACAGTGAAGCATCGGAATCTTTAACTAGTGTCACTTGAATGGTTCAAAACATTGACAGTAAGAAGAGTCAGTTTTCTTGTACTTAAGTCGGCATTGTGCTTTTTCTATTTAATTCCGTTTCAATTTCTGTGTTTCATCGTCATTAAGAAGGTCAGATGGATACAGTAAACCTGAAGTGAAGCATCGGGATCTATAACTAGTGTCACGGGAATGGTTCAAATCTTAGTAAGTAGAGTCAGTTTTGTTGTACGTATGTCGGCATTGTGCCTTTTGTGTTTAATTCCGATGCAATTTCTGTGTTTCATCGTCAATAAGAAGGTCAGAGGGATACAGAAAAGCTGAAGTGAAGCCTCGGAATCTATAACTAGTGTCACAGGAATGGTCCAAAACATAGACAGTAAGAAGAGTCAGTTTTCTTGTACTTAAGTCGGCATTGTGCTTTTTATATATAACTCCGATGCAATTTCTGTGCTTCATCGTCAATAAGAAGGTCAGAGGGATACAGTAAACCTGAAGTGAAGCATCGTAATCTATAACTAGTGTCACAGGAATGGTTCAAAACATAGACAGTATGAAGTGTCAGTTTCCTTGTACTTAAGTCGGCTTTGTGCCTTTTGTATTTAATTCCGATGCAATTTCTGTGTTTCATCGTCAATAAGAAAGTCAGAGGCATACAGTAAACCTGAAGTGAAGCATCGGAATCTATAACTAGTGTCACAGGAATGGTTCAAAACATAGACAGTAAGAAGAGTCAGTTTTCTTGTACTAAAGTCGGCATTGTGCCTTTTGTATTTAATTCCGATGCAATTTCAGTGTTTCATCGTGAATAAGAAGGTCAGAGGGATATAGTGAACCTGAAGTGAAGCATCGGATTCTATAACTTGTGTCACAGTAATGGTTCAAAACATAGACAGTAAGAAGAGTCAGTTTCCTTGTACTTAAGTCGGCACTGTGCCTTTTCTATTTAATTTCGATGCAATTTCTGTGTTTCATCGTCAATAAGAAGGTCAGAGGGATACAGTAAACCTGAAGTGAAGCATCGGAATCTATAACTATTGTCACAGGAATGGTTCAAAACTTAGTCAGTAAGAAGAGTCAGTTTTCTTGTACGTAAGTCGGCATTGTGCCTTTTGTATTTAATTCCGTTGCAATTTCTGAGTTTCTTCGTCAATAAGAAGGTCAGAGGGATACAGTGAACCTGAAGTGAAGCATCGGAATCTATAACTAGTGTCTCAGGAATGGTTCAAACATTGACAGTAAGAAGAGTCAGGTTTCTTGTACTTAAGTCGGCATTGTGCCTTTTGTATTTAATTCCGATGCAATTTCTGTGTTTCATCGTCAATAAGAAGGTCAGATGGATACAGTAAACCTGAAGTGAAGCATCGGAATCTATAACTAGTGTCACAGGAATGGTTCAAACATAGACAGGAAGAAGAGTCAGTTATCTTGTACTTAAGTCGGCATTGTGCCTTTTGTATTTTATTCCGAAGCAATTTCTGTGTTTCATCTTCAATAAGTAGGTCAGAGGGATACAGTAAACCTGAAGTGAAGCATCGGAATCTATAACTAGTGTCACAGGAATGGATCAAATCATAGACAGTAAGAAGAGTCAGTTTTCCTGTACTTAAGTCGGGATTGTGCCTTTTGTATTTTAATTCCGATGCAATTTCTGTGTTTCATCGTCAATAAGATGGTCAGAGGCATACAGTAAACCTGAAGTGAAGCATCGGAATCTATAACTATTGTCACAGGAATGGTTCAAAACATAGACAGTAAGAAGAGACAGTTTTCTTGTACTTAAGTCGGCATTGTGGCTTTTGTATTTAATTCCAATGCAATTTCTGTGTTTCATCGTCAATAAGAAGGTCAGAGGGATATAGTGAACCTGAAGTGAAGCATCGGATTCTATAACAAATGTCACAGGAATGGTTCAAAACATAGACAGTAAGAAGAGTCAGTTTTCTTGTATTTAAGTCGGCATTGTTCCTTTTATATTTAATTCCGATGCAATTTCTGTGTTTCATCGTCAATAAGAAGGTCAGAGGGATTCAGTAAACCTGAAGTGAAGCATCGGAATCTATAACTACTGTCACAGGAATGGTTCAAAACATAGACAGTAAAAAGAGTCAGTTTTCTTGTACTTAAGTCGGCATTGTGCCATTTGTATTTAATTCCGATGCAATATCTGTGTTTCATCGTCAATAACAAGTTCAGAGGGATACAATAAACCTGAAGTGAAGCATCGGAATCTATAACTACTGTAACAGGAATGGTTCAAAACTTAGACAGTATGAAGAGTCAGTTTTCTTGTACGTAAGTCGGCATTGTGCCTTTTGTATTTAATTCCGATGCAATTTCTGTGTTTCTTCGTCAATAAGAAGGTCAGAGGGATACAGAATAGCTGAAGTGGAGCATCGGAATCTATAACTAGTGTCACAGGAATTGTTCAAAACATAGACAGTAAGAAGAGTAATTTTTCTTGTACTTAAGTCGGCATTGTGCCTTTTGCATTTAATTCCGATGCAATTTCTGTGTTTCATCGTCAATAAGAAGATCAGAGGGATACAGTAAACCTGCAGTGAAGAATCGGAATCTATAACTAGTGTCACAGGAATGGTTCAAAACATAGACAGTAAGAAGATCAGTTTTCTTGTACTTAAGTCGGCAAAAAGCCTTTTGTATTTAATCCGATGCAATTTCTGTGTTTCATCGTAAATAAGAAGGTCGGAGGGATACGGTAAACCTGAAGTGAAGCATCGGAACCTATAATTAGAGTCACAGGAATTGTTCAAAACCTAGACAGTAAGAAGAGTCAGTTTTCTTGTACTTAAGTCGGCATTGTGCCTTTTATATTTAATTCCGATTCAATTTCTGTGTTTCATCGTCATTAAGAAGGTCAGAGGGATACAGTAAACCTGAAGTGAAGCATCGGAATCTATAACTAGTGTCACGTGAAAGGTTCAAAACTTAGACAGTAAGAAGAGTCAGTTTTCTTGTACATAAGTCGGCATTATGCCCTTTGTATTTAATTCCGATGCAATTTCTGTGTTTCTTCGTCAATAAGAAGGTCAGAGGGATACAGAATAGCTGAAGTGAAGCATCGGAATCTATAACTAGTGTCACAGGAATTGTTCAAAACATAGACAGTAAGAAGAGTAATTTTTCTTGTACTTAAGTCGGCATTGTGCCTTTTGCATTTAATTCCGATGCAATTTCTGTGTTTCATCGTCAATAAGAAGATCAGAGGGATACGGTAAACCTACAGTGAAGCATCGGAATCTATAACTAGTGTCACATGAATGGTTCAAAACATAGACAGTAGGAAGAGTCAGTTTTCTTGTACTTAAGTCGGCATTGTGCCTTTTCTATTTAATTCCAATTCAATTTCTGTGTTTCATCGTCATTAAGAAGGTCAGAGGGATACAGTAAACCTGAAGTGAAGCATCGGAATCTACAACTAGTGTCACGTGAATTGTTCAAAACTTAGACAGTAAGAAGAGTCAGTTTTCTTGTACGTAAGTCGCCATTGTGCCTTTTGTATTTAATTCCGATGCAATTTCTGTGTTTCTTCGTCAATAAGAAGGTCAGAGGGATACAGAAAAGCTGAAGTGAAGCATCGGAATCTATAACTAGTGTCACAGGAATGGTTCAAAACATAGACAGTAAGAAGAGTCAGTTATCTTATACTTAAGTCGGCATTGTGCCTTTTGTATTTTATTCCGATGCAATGTCTGTGTTTCATCGTCAATAAGAATGTCAGAGGGATACAGTAAACCTGAAGTGAAGCATCGGAATCAATAACTAGTGTCACAGGAATGGTTCAAAACATAGACAGTATGAAGAGTCAGTTTTCTTGTACTTAAATCGGCTTTGTGCCTTTTGTATTTAATTCCGATGCAATTTCTGTGTTTCATGGTCAATAGGAAAGTCAGAGGCATACAGTAAACCTGAAGTGAAGCATCGGAATCTATAACTATTGTCACAGGAATGGTTCAAAACATAGACAGTAAGAAGAGACAGTTTGCTTGTACTTAAGTCGGCATTGTTCCTTTTGCATTTAATTCCGATGCAATTTCTGTGTTTCATCGTCAATAAGAAGGTCAGAGAGGATACAGTAAACCTACTGTGAAGCATCGGAATCTATAACTAGTGTCACATGAATGGTTCAAAACATAGACAGTAAGAAGAGTCAGTTTTCTTGTACTTAAGTCGGCATTGTGCCTTTTCTATTTAATTCCGATTCAATTTCTGTGTTTCATCGTCATTAAGAAGGTCAGATGGATACAGTAAACCTAAAGTGAAGCATCGGAATCTATAACTAGTGTCACGGGAATGGTTCAAATCTTAGTAAGTAGAGTTAGTTTTCTTCTACGTAAGTCGGCATTGTGCCTTTGGGTTTAATTCCGATGCAATTCCTGTGTTTCATCGTCAATAAGAAGGTCAGAGGGATACAGAAAAGCTGAAGTGAAGCATCGGAATCTATAACTAGTGTCACAGGAATGGTTCAAAACATAGACAGTAAGAAGAGTCAGTTTTCTTGTCCTTAAGTCGGCATTGTGCTTTTTATATATAATTCCGATGCAATTTCTGTGCTTCATCGTCAATAAGAAGGTCAGAGGGATACAGTAAACCTGAAGTGAAGCATCGTAATCTATAACTAGTGTCACAGGAATGGTTCAAATCATAGACAGTATGAAGAGTCAGTTTTCTTGTACTTAAATCGGCTTTGTGCCTTTTGTATTTAATTCCGATGCAATTTCTGTGTTTCATGGTCAATAGGAAAGTCAGAGGCATACAGTAAACCTGAAGTGAAGCATCGGAATCTATAACTAGTGTCACAGGACTGATTCAAAACCTAGACAGTAAGAAGAGTCAGTTTTCTTGTACTAAAGTCGGCATTGTGCCTTTTGTATATAATTCCGATGCAATTTCAGTGTTTCATCGTGAATAAGAAGGTCAGAGGGATATAGTGAACCTGAAGTGAAGCATCGGATTCTATAACTAGTGTCACAGGAATGGTT
This sequence comes from Schistocerca serialis cubense, assembly GCF_023864345.2. NCBI lineage: Eukaryota > Metazoa > Arthropoda > Insecta > Orthoptera > Acrididae > Schistocerca > Schistocerca serialis. Next base: position 8,847,479 of record NW_026047617.1, read on the forward strand.
CAAAACATAGGCAGTAAGAAGAGTCAGTTTCCTTGTACTTAAGTCGGCACTGTGCCTTTTCTATTTAATTTCGATGCAATTTCTGTGTTTCATCGTCAATAAGAAGGTCAGAGGGATACAGTAAACCTGAAGAGAAGCATCGGAATCTATAACTAGTGTCACAGGAATGGTTCAAAACATAGACAGTATGAGGAGTCAGTTTTCTTGTACATAAGTCGGCATTGTGCCTTTTGTATTTAATTCCGATGCAATTTCCGTGTTTCATCGTCAATAAGAAGGTCAGAGGCATACAGTAAACCTGAAGTGAAGCATCGGAATCTATAACTAGTGTCACACGAATGGTTCAAAACATAGACGGTAAGAAGAGTCAGTTTTCTTGTAGTTAAGTCGGCATTGTGCCTTTTGTATTTAAATCCGATGCAAATTCAGTGTTTCATCGTCAGTAAGAAGGTCAGAGGGATATAGTGAACCTGAAGTGAAGCATCGGATTCTATAACTAGTGTCACAGGAATGGTTATAAACATAGACAGTAAGAAGATCAGTTTTCTTGTACTTCAGTCGGCAAAATGCCTTTTGTATTTAATCCGATGCAATTTCTGTGTTTCATCGTAAATAAGAAGTTCGGAGGGATACGGTAAACCTGAAGTGAAGCATCGGAACCTATAATTAGAGTCACAGGAATTGTACAAATCCTAGACAGTAAGAAGAGTCAGTTTTCTTGTACTTAAGTCGGCATTGTGCCTTTTATATTTAATTCCGATGCAATTTCTGTGTTTCATCGTCAATAAGAAAGTCAGAGGGATACAGTAAACCTGCAGTGAAGAATCGGAATCTATAACTAGTGTCACGTGAATGGTTCAAAACATAGACAGTAAGAAGAGTCAGTTATCTTATACTTAAGTCGGCACTGTGCTTTTTGTATTTTATTCCGATTCAATGTCTGTGTTTCATCGTCAATAAGAAGGTCAGAGGGATACAGTAAACCTGAAGTGAAGCATCGGAATCTATAACTACTGTCACAGGAATGGTTCAAAACATAGACAGTAAAAAGAGTCAGTTTTCTTGTACTTAAGTCGTCATTGTGCCATTTGTATTTAATTCCGATGCAATATCTGTGTTTCATCGTCAATAAGAAGGTCAGAGGAGTACAGTAAACCTGAAGTGAAGCATCGGAATCTATAACTACTGTCACAGGAATGGTTCAAAACATAGACAGTAAAAAGAGTCAGTTTTCTTGTACTTAAGTCGGCATTGTGCCATTTGTATTTAATTCCGATGCAATATCTGTGTTTCATCGTCAATAACATGTTCAGAGGGATACAATAAACCTGAAGTGAAGCATCGGAATCTATAACTACTGTCACAGGATTGGTTCAAAACATAGACTGTAAGAAGAGTCACTTAACTTGTACGTAAGTCGGCATTGTGCCTTTTGTATTTATCTCCGATGCAATTTCTGTGTTTCATCGTCAATAAGAAGGTCAGAGGGATACAGTAAACCTGAAGTGAAGCATCGGAATCTATAACTAGTGTCACAGGAATGGTTCAAATCATAGACAGTAAGAAGAGTCAGTTTTCTTGTACTTAAGTGGGCATTGTGTCTTTTGTATTTAATTCCGATTCAATTTCCGTGTTTCATCGTCAATGAGAAGGTCAGAGAGATACAGTAAACCTTAACTGAAGCATCGGAATCTATAACTAGTGTCGCAGGAATGGTTCAAAATATAGACAGTAAGAAGACTCAGTTTTCTTGTACTTATGTCGGCATTGTACCTTTTGTATTTAATTCCGATGCAATTTCTGTGTTTCGTCGTCAATAAGAAGGTCAGAGGGATACAGTAATACCTGAAGTGAAGCATCGTAATCTATGACTAGTGTCACAGGAATGGTTCAAATCATAGACAGTAAGAAGAGTCAGTTTTCCTGTACTTAAATCGGCATTGTCCCTTTTGTATTTAATTCCGATGCAATTTCTGTGTTTCATCGTCAATAAGATGGTCGGAGGCATACAGTAAACCTGAAGTGAAGCATCGGAATCTATAACTAGTGTCACAGGAATTGTTCAAAACATAGACAGTAAGAAGAGTAATTTTTCTTGTACTTAAGTCGGCATAGTGCCTTTTCTATTTAATTCCGATTCAATTTCTGTGTTTCATCGTCATTAAGAAGGTCAGAGGGATACGGTAAACCTGAAGTGAAGCATCGGAATCTATAACTAGTGTCACAGGAATTGTTCAAAACATAGACAGTAAGAAGAGTAATTTTTCTTGTACTTAAGTCGGCATTGTGCCTTTTGCATTTAATTCCGATGCAATTTCTGTGTTTCATCGTCGATAAGAAGATTAGAGGGATACAGTAAACCTACAGTGAAGCATCGGAATCTATAACTAGTGTCACATGAATGGTTCAAAACATAGACAGTAGGAAGAGTCAGTTTTCTTGTACTTAAGTCGGCATTGTGCCTTTTCTATTTAATTCCGATTCAATTTCTGTGTTTCATCGTCATTAAGAAGGTCAGAGGGATACAGTAAACCTGAAGTGAAGCATCGGAATCTTTAACTAGTGTCACGTGAATGGTTCAAAACTTAGTCAGTAAGAAGAGTCAGTTTTCTTGTACGTAAGTCGGCATTGTGCCTTTTTGTATTTAATTCCGATGCAATTTCTGTGTTTCTTCGTCAATAAGAAGGTCAGAGGGATACAGAAAAGCTGAAGTGAAGCATCGGAATCTATAACTAGTGTCACGTGAATGGTTCAAAACTTAGGCAGTAAGAAGAGTCAGTTTTCTTGTACGTAAGTCGGCATTGTGCCCTTTGTATTTAATTCCGATGCAATTTCTGTGTTTCTTCGTCAATAAGAAGGTCAGAGGGATACAGAAAAGCTGAAGTGAAGCATCGGAATCTATAACTAGTGTCACAGGAATGGTTCAAAACATAGACAGTAAGAAAAGTCAGTTTTCTTGTACTTAAGTCGGCATCGAGCCTTTCGTATTTAATCCGATGCAATTTCTGTGTTTCATCGTCAATAAGAAGGTCAGAGGGATACGGTAAACCTGAAGTGAAGCATCGGAATCTATAACTAGTGTCAGAGGAATTGTTCTAAACATAGACAGTAAGAAGAGTAATTTTTCTTGTACTTAAGTCGGCATTGTGCCTTTTGCATTTAATTCCGATGCAATTTCTGTGTTTCATCGTCGATAAGAAGATCAGAGGGATACAGTAAACCTACAGTGAAGCATCGGAATCTATAACTAGTGTCACATGAATGGTTCAAAACATAGACAGTAGGAAGAGTCAGTTTTCTTGTACTTAAGTCGGCATTGTGCCTTTTCTATTTAATTCCGATTCAATTTCTGTGTTTCATCGTCATTAAGAAGGTCAGAGGGATACAGTAAACCTGAAGTGAAGCATCGGAATCTATAACTAGTGTCACGTGAATGGTTCAAAACTTGGTCAGTAAGAAGAGTCAGTTTTCTTGTATGTAAGTCGGCATTGTGCCTTTTTGTATTTAATTCCGATGCAATTTCTGTGTTTCTTCGTCAATAAGAAGGTCAGAGGGATACAGAAAAGCTGAAGTGAAGCATCGGATTCTATAACTAGTGTCACAGGAATGGTTCAAAACATAGACAGTAAGAAGAGTCAGTTATCTTATACTTAAGTCGGCATTGTGCTTTTTGTATTTTATTCCGATTCAATGTCTGTGTTTCATCGTCAATAAGAAGGTCAGAGGGATACAGTAAACCTGAAGTGAAGCATCGGAATCTATAACTACTGTCACAGGAATGGTTCAAACATAGACAGTAAAAAGAGTCAGTTTTCTTGTACTTAAGTCGGCATTGTGCCATTTGTATTTAATTCCGATGCAATATCTGTGTTTCATCGTCAATAACAAGTTCAGAGGGATACAATAAACCTGAAGTGAAGCATCGGAATCTATAACTACTGTAACAGGATTGGTTCAAATCTTAGACAGTAAGAAGAGTCAGTTTTCTTGTACGTAAGTCGGCATTGTGCCTTTTGTATTTAATTCCGATGCAATTTCTGTGTTTCTTCGTCAATAAGAAAGTCAGAGGGATACAGTAAACCTGCAGTGAAGAATCGGAATCTATAACTAGTGTCACAGCAATGGTTCAAAATATAGACAGTAAGAAGATCAGTTTTCTTGTACTTAAGTCGGCAAAATGCCTTTTGTATTTAATCCGATGCAATTTCTGTGTTTCATCGTAAATAAGAAGGTCGGAGGGATACGGTAAACCTGAAGTGAAGCATCGGAACCTATAATTAGAGTCACAAGAATTGTTCAAAACCTAGACAGCAAGAAGAGTCAGTTTTCTTGTACTTAAGTCGGCATTGTGCCTTTTATATTTAATTCCGATTCAATGTCTGTGTTTCATCGTCATTAAGAAGGTCAGAGGGATACAGTAAACCTGAAGTGAAGCATCGGAATCTATAACTAGTGTCACGTGAATGGTTCAAAACTTAGGCAGTAAGAAGAGTCAGTTTTCTTGTACGTAAGTCGGCATTGTGCCCTTTGTATTTAATTCCGATGCAATTTCTGTGTTTCTTCGTCAATAAGAAGGTCAGAGGTATACAGAAAAGCTGAAGTGAAGCATCGGAATCTATAACTAGTGTCACAGGAATGGTTCAAAACATAGACAGTAAGAAAAGTCAGTTTTCTTGTACTTAAGTCGGCATCGAGCCTTTCGTATTTAATCCGATGCAATTTCTGTGTTTCATCGTCAATAAGAAGGTCAGAGGGATACGGTAAACCTGAAGTGAAGCATCGGAATCTATAACTAGTGTCAGAGGAATTGTTCTAAACATAGACAGTAAGAAGAGTAATTTTTCTTGTACTTAAGTCGGCATTGTGCCTTTTGCATTTAATTCCGATGCAATTTCTGTGTTTCACCATCAATAAGAAGATCAGAGGGATACAGTAAACCTACAGTGAAGCATCGGAATCTATAACTAGTGTCACATGAATGGTTCAAAACATAGACAGTAGGAAGAGTCAGTTTTCTTGTACTTAAGTCGGCATTGTGCCTTTTCTATTTAATTCCGATTCAATTTCTGTGTTTCATCGTCATTAAGATAGTCAGAGGGATACAGTAAACCTGAAGTGAAGCATCGGAATCTATAACTAGTGTCACGTGAATGGTTCAAAGCTTAGACAGTAAGAAGAGTCAGTTTTCTTGTACGTAAGTCGGCATTGTGCCTTTTGTATTTAATTCCGATGCAATTTCTGTGTTTCTTCGTCAATAAGAAGGTCAGAGGGATGCAGAAAAGCTGAAGTGAAGCATCGGAATCTATAACTAGTGTCACAGGAATGGTTCAAAACATAGACAGTAAGAAGAGTCAGCTATCTTATACTTAAGTCGGCATTGTGCCTTTTGTATTTTATTCGGATGCAATGTCTGTGTTTCATCGTCAATAAGAAGGTGAGAGGGATACAGTAAACCTGAAGTGAAGCATCGGAATCTATAACTAGTGTCACAGGAATGGTTCAAACATAGACAGTAAGAAGAGTCAGTTATCTTGTACTTAAGTCGGCATTGTGCCTTTTGTATTTAATTCGGAAGCAATTTCTGTGTTTCATCCTCAATAAGAAGGTCAGAGGGATACAGTAAACCTGAAGTGAAGCATCGGAATCTATAACTAGTGTCACAGGAATGGTTCAAATCATAGACAGTAAGAAGAGTCAGTTTTCCTGTACTTAAGTCGGCATTGTGCCTTTTGTATTTTAATTCCGATGCAATTTCTGTGTTTCATCGTCAATAAGATGGTCAGAGGCATACAGTAAACCTGAAGGGAAGCATCGGAATCTATAACTATTGTCACAGGAATGGTTCAAACATAGACAGTAAGAAGAGACAGTTTTCTTGTACTTAAGTCGGCATTGTTCCTTTTGCATTTAATTCCGATGCAATTTCTGTGTTTCATCGTCAATAAGAAGGTCAGAGGGATACAGTAAACCTACAGTGAAGCATCGGAATCTTTAACTAGTGTCACTTGAATGGATCAAAACATAGACAGTAAGAAGAGTCAGTTTTCTTGTACTTAAGTCGGCATTGTGCTGTTTCTATTTAATTCCGTTTCAATTTCTGTGTTTCATCGTCATTAAGAAGGTCAGATGGATACAGTAAACCTGAAGTGAAGCATCGGAATCTATAACTAGTGTCACGGGAATGGTTCAAAACTTAGTAAGTAGAGTCAGTTTTGTTGTACGTAAGTCGGCATTGTGCCTTTTGTGTTTAATTCCGATGCAATTTCTGTGTTTCATCGTCAATAAGAAGGTCAGAGGGATACAGAAAAGCTGAAGTGAAGCCTCGGAATCTATAACTAGTGTCACAGGAATGGTCCAAAACATAGACAGTAAGAAGAGTCAGTTTTCTTGTACTTAAGTCGGCATTGTGCTTTTTATATATAACTCCGATGCAATTTCTGTGCTTCATCGTCAATAAGAAGGTCAGAGGGATACAGTAAACCTGAAGTGAAGCATCGTAATCTATAACTAGTGTCACAGGAATGGTTCAAAACATAGACAGTATGAAGTGTCAGTTTCCTTGTACTTAAGTCGGCTTTGTGCCTTTTGTATTTAATTCCGATGCAATTTCTGTGTTTCATCGTCAATAAGAAAGTCAGAGGCATACAGTAAACCTGAAGTGAAGCATCGGAATCTATAACTAGTGTCACAGGAATGGTTCAAAACATAGACAGTAAGAAGAGTCAGTTTTCTTGTACTAAAGTCGCCATTGTGCCTTTTGTATTTAATTCCGATGCAATTTCAGTGTTTCATCGTGAATAAGAAGGTCAGAGGGATATAGTGAACCTGAAGTGAAACATCGGATTCTATAACTAGTGTCACAGTAATGGTTCAAAACATAGACAGTAAGAAGAGTCAGTTTCCTTGTACTTAAGTCGTCACTGCCTTTTCTATTTAATTTCGATGCAATTTCTGTGTTTCATCGTCAATAAGAAGGTCAGAGGGATACAGTAAACCTGAAGTGAAGCATCGGAATCTATAACTATTGTCACAGGAATGGTTCAAAACTTAGTCAGTAAGAAGAGTCAGTTTTCTTGTACGTAAGTCGGCATTGTGCCTTTTGTATTTAATTCCGTTGCAATTTCTGTGTTTCTTCGTCAATAAGAAGGTCAGAGGGATACAGTGAACCTGAAGTGAAGCATCGGAATCTATAACTAGTGTCTCAGGAATGGTTCAAACATTGACAGTAAGAAGAGTCAGGTTTCTTGTACTTAAGTCGGCATTGTGCCTTTTGTATTTAATTCCGATGCAATTTCTGTGTTTCATCGTCAATAAGAAGGTCAGAGGGATACAGTAAACCTGAAGTGAAGCATCGGAATCTATAACTAGTGTCACAGGAATGGTTCAAACATAGACAGTAAGAAGAGTCAGTTATCTTGTACTTAAGTCGGCATTGTGCCTTTTGTATTTTATTCCGAAGCAATTTCTGTGTTTCATCTTCAATAAGTAGGTCAGAGGGATACAGTAAACCTGAAGTGAAGCATCGGAATCTATAACTAGTGTCACAGGAATGGATCAGATCATAGACAGTAAGAAGAGTCTGTTTTCCTGTACTTAAGTCGGGATTGTGCCTTTTGTATTTTAATTCCGATGCAATTTCTGTGTTTCATCGTCAATAAGATGGTCAGAGGCATACAGTTAACCTGAAGTGAAGCATCGGAATCTATAACTATTGTCACAGGAATGGTTCAAAACATAGACAGTAAGAAGAGACAGTTTTCTTGTACTTAAGTCGGCATTGTGGCTTTTGTATTTAATTCCAATGCAATTTCTGTGTTTCATCGTCAATAAGAAGGTCAGAGGGATATAGTGAACCTGAAGTGAAGCATCGGATTCTATAACAAATGTCACAGGAATGGTTCAAAACATAGACAGTTAGAAGAGTCAGTTTTCTTGTATTTAAGTCGGCATTGTGCCTTTTATATTTAATTCCGATGCAATTTCTGTGTTTCATCGTTAATAAGAAGGTCAGAGGGATTCAGTAAACCTGAAGTGAAGCATCGGAATCTATAACTACTGTCACAGGAATGGTTCAAAACATAGACAGTAAAAGAGTCAGTTTTCTTGTACTTAAGTCCGCATTGTGCCATTTGTATTTAATTCCGATGCAATATCTGTGTTTCATCGTCAATAACAAGTTCAGAGGGATACAATAAACCTGAAGTGAAGCATCGGAATCTATAACTAGTGTCACGTGAAAGGTTCAAAACTTAGACAGTAAGAAGAGTCAGTTATCTTGTACATAAGTCGGCATTGTGCCCTTTGTATATAATTCCGATGCAATTTCTGTGTTTCTTCGTCAATAAGAAGGTCAGAGGGATACAGAATAGCTGAAGTGAAGCATCGGAATCTATAACTAGTGTCACAGGAATGGTTCAAAACATAGACGGTAAGAAGAGTCAGTTTTCTTGTAGTTAAGTCGGCATTGTGCCTTTTGTATTTAAATCCGATGCAATTTCAGTGTTTCATCGTCAGTAAGAAGGTCAGAGGGATATAGTGAACCTGAAGTGAAGCATCGGATTCTATAACTAGTGTCACAGGAATGGTTCAAAACATAGACAGTAAGAAGATCAGTTTTCTTGTACTTCAGTCGGCAAAATGCCTTTTGTATTTAATCCGATGCAATTTCTGTGTTTCATCGTAAATAAGAAGTTCGGAGGGATACGGTAAACCTGAAGTGAAGCATCGGAACCTATAATTAGAGTCACAGGAATTGTTCAAATCCTAGACAGTAAGAAGAGTCAGTTTTCTTGTACTTAAGTCGGCATTGTGCCTTTTATATTTAATTCCGACGCAATTTCTGTGTTTCATCGTCAATAAGAAAGTCAGAGGGATACAGTAAACCGCAGTGAAGAATCGGAATCTATAACTAGTGTCACATGAATGGTTCAAAACATAGACAGTAAGATGAGTCAGTTTTCTTGTACTGAAGTCGGCATTGTGCCTTTTGTATTTAATTCCAATGCAATTTCTGTGTTTCATCGTCAATAAGAAGGTCAGAGGAGTACAGTAAACCTGAAGTGAAGCATCGGAATCTATAACTACTGTCACAGGAATGGTTCAAAACATAGACAGTAAAAAGAGTCAGTTTTCTTGTATTTAAGTCGGCATTGTGCCATTTGTATTAATTTCCGATGCAATATCTGTGTTTCATCGTCAATAACAAGTTCAGAGGGATACAATAAACCTGAAGTGAAGCATCGGAATCTATAACTACTGACACAGGATTGGTTCAAAACATAGACTGTAAGAAGAGTCAGTTAACTTGTACGTAAGTCGGCATTGTGCCTTTTGTATTTATCTCCGATGCAATTTCTGTGTTTCATCGTCAATAAGAAGGTCAGAGGGATACAGTAAACCTGAAGTGAAGCATCGGAATCTATAACTAGTGTCACAGGAATGGTTCAAATCATAGACAGTAAGAAGAGTCAGTTTTCTTGTACTTAAGTGGGCATTGTGTCTTTTGTATTTAATTCCGATTCAATTTCCGTGTCTCATCGTCAATGAGAAGGTCAGAGAGATACAGTAAACCTTAAGTGAAGCATCGGAATCTATAACTAGTGTCGCAGGAATGGTTCAAAATATAGACAGTAAGAAGACTCAGTTTTCTTGTACTTAAGTCGGCATTGTACCTTTTGTATTTAATTCCGATGCAATTTCTGTGTTTCATCGTCCATAAGAAGGTCAGAGGGATACAGTAAAACCTGAAGTGAAGCATCGTAATCTATGACTAGTGTCACAGGAATGGTTCAAATCATAGACAGTAAGAAGAGTCAGTTTTCCTGTACTTAAATCGGCATTGTCCCTTTTGTATTTAATTCCGATGCAATTTCTGTGTTTCATCGTCAATAAGATGGTCGGAGGCATACAGTAAACCTGAAGTGAAGCATCGGAATCTATAAATAGTGTCACGTGAATGGTTCAAAACTTAGACAGTAAGAAGAGTCAGTTTTCTTGTACATAAGTCGGCATTGCGCCTTTTGTATTTAATTCCGATGCAATTTCTGTATTTCTTCGTCAATAAGAAGGTCAGAGGGATACAGTAAACCTGAAGTGAAGCATCGCAATCTATAACTAGTGTTACAGGAATGGTTCAAAACATAGACAGTAAGAAGAGTCAGTTATCTTATACTTAAGTCGGCATTGTGCCTTTTGTATTTTATTCCGATGCAATTTCTGTGTTTGATCGTCAATAAGAAGGTCAGAGGGATACAGTAAACCTGAAGTGAAGCATCGGAATCTATAACTAGTGTCACAGGAATGGTTCAAATCATAGACAGTAAGAAGAGTCAGTTTTCTTGTACTTAAGTGGGCATTGTGTCTTTTGTATTTAATTCCGATTCAATTTCCGTGTTTCATCGTCAATGAGAAGGTCAGAGAGATACAGTAAACCTTAACTGAAGCATCGGAATCTATAACTAGTGTCGCAGGAATGGTTCAAAATATAGACAGTAAGAAGACTCAGTTTTCTTGTACTTATGTCGGCATTGTACCTTTTGTATTTAATTCCGATGCAATTTCTGTGTTTCGTCGTCAATAAGAAGGTCAGAGGGATACAGTAAAACCTGAAGTGAAGCATCGTAATCTATGACTAGTGTCACAGGAATGGTTCAAATCATAGACAGTAAGAAGAGTCAGTTTTCCTGTACTTAAATCGGCATTGTCCCTTTTGTATTTAATTCCGATGCAATTTCTGTGTTTCATCGTCAATAAGATGGTCGGAGGCATACAGTAAACCTGAAGTGAAGCATCGGAATCTATAACTAGTGTCACAGGAATTGTTCAAAACATAGACAGTAAGAAGAGTAATTTTTCTTGTACTTAAGTCGGCATAGTGCCTTTTCTATTTAATTCCGATTCAATTTCTGTGTTTCATCGTCATTAAGAAGGTCAGAGGGATACGGTAAACCTGAAGTGAAGCATCGGAATCTATAACTAGTGTCACAGGAATTGTTCAAAACATAGACAGTAAGAAGAGTAATTTTTCTTGTACTTAAGTCGGCATTGTGCCTTTTGCATTTAATTCCGATGCAATTTCTGTGTTTCATCGTCGATAAGAAGATTAGAGGGATACAGTAAACCTACAGTGAAGCATCGGAATCTATAACTAGTGTCACATGAATGGTTCAAAACATAGACAGTAGAAAGAGTCAGTTTTCTTGTACTTAAGTCGGCATTGTGCCTTTTCTATTTAATTCCGATTCAATTTCTGTGTTTCATCGTCATTAAGAAGGTCAGAGGGATACAGTAAACCTGAAGTGAAGCATCGGAATCTTTAACTAGTGTCACGTGAATGGTTCAAAACTTAGTCAGTAAGAAGAGTCAGTTTTCTTGTACGTAAGTCGGCATTGTGCCTTTTTGTATTTAATTCCGATGCAATTTCTGTGTTTCTTCGTCAATAAGAAGGTCAGAGGGATACAGAAAAGCTGAAGTGAAGCATCGGATTCTATAACTAGTGTCACAGGAATGGTTCAAAACATAGACAGTAAGAAGAGTCAGTTATCTTATACTTAAGTCGGCATTGTGCTTTTTGTATTTTATTCCGATTCAATGTCTGTGTTTCATCGTCAATAAGAAGGTCAGAGGGATACAGTAAACCTGAAGTGAAGCATCGGAATCTATAACTACTGTCACAGGAATGGTTCAAAACATAGACAGTAAAAAGAGTCAGTTTTCTTGTACTTAAGTCGGCATTGTGCCATTTGTATTTAATTCCGATGCAATATCTGTGTTTCATCGTCAATAACAAGTTCAGAGGGATACAATAAACCTGAAGTGAAGCATCGGAATCTATAACTACTGTAACAGGAATGGTTCAAAACTTAGACAGTAAGAAGAGTCAGTTTTCTTGTACGTAAGTCGGCATTGTGCCTTTTGTATTTAATTCCGATGCAATTTCTGTGTTTCTTCGTCAATAAGAAAGTCAGAGGGATACAGTAAACCTGCAGTTAAGAATCGGAATCTATAACTAGTGTCACAGCAATGGTTCAAAATATAGACAGTAAGAAGATCAGTTTTCTTGTACTTAAGTCGGCAAAATGCCTTTTGTATTTAATCCGATGCAATTTCTGTGTTTCATCGTAAATAAGAAGGTCGGAGGGATACGGTAAACCTGAAGGGAAGCATCGGAACCTATAATTAGAATCACAAGATTTGTTCAAAACCTAGACAGCAAGAAGAGTCAGTTTTCTTGTACTTAAGTCGGCATTGTGCCTTTTATATTTAATTCCGATTCAATTTCTGTGTTTCATCGTCATTAAGAAGGTCAGAGGGATACAGTAAACCTGAAGTGAAGCATCGGAATCTATAACTAGTGTCACGTGAATGGTTCAAAACTTAGGCAGTAAGAAGAGTCAGTTTTCTTGTACGTAAGTCGGCATTGTGCCCTTTGTATTTAATTCCGATGCAATTTCTGTGTTTCTTCGTCAATAAGAAGGTCAGAGGGATACAGAAAAGCTGAAGTGAAGCATCGGAATCTATAACTAGTGTCACAGGAATGGTTCAAAACATAGACAGTAAGAAAAGTCAGTTTTCTTGTACTTAAGTCGGCATCGAGCCTTTCGTATTTAATCCGATGCAATTTCTGTGTTTCATCGTCAATAAGAAGGTCAGAGGGATACGGTAAACCTGAAGTGAAGCATCGGAATCTATAACTAGTGTCAGAGGAATTGTTCTAAACATAGACAGTAAGAAGAGTAATTTTTCTTGTACTTAAGTCGGCATTGTGCCTTTTGCATTTAATTCCGATGCAATTTCTGTGTTTCATCGTCGATAAGAAGATCAGAGGGATACAGTAAACCTACAGTGAAGCATCGGAATCTATAACTAGTGTCACATGAATGGTTCAAAACATAGACAGTAGGAAGAGTCAGTTTTCTTGTACTTAAGTCGGCATTGTGCCTTTTCTATTTAATTCCGATTCAATTTCTGTGTTTCATCGTCATTAAGAAGGTCAGAGGGATACAGTAAACCTGAAGTGAAGCATCGGAATCTATAACTAGTGTCACGTGAATGGTTCAAAACTTAGTCAGTAAGAAGAGTCAGTTTTCTTGTATGTAAGTCAGCATTGTGCCTTTTTGTATTTAATTCCGATGCAATTTCTGTGTTTCTTCGTCAATAAGAAGGTCAGAGGGATACAGAAAAGCTGAAGTGAAGCATCGGATTCTATAACTAGTGTCACAGGAATGGTTCAAAACATAGACAGTAAGAAGAGTCAGTTATCTTATACTTAAGTCGGCATTGTGCTTTTTGTATTTTATTCCGATTCAATGTCTGTGTTTCATCGTCAATAAGAAGGTCAGAGGGATACAGTAAACCTGAAGTGAAGCATCGGAATCTATAACTACTGTCACAGGAATGGTTCAAACATAGACAGTAAAAAGAGTCAGTTTTCTTGTTCTTAAGTCGGCATTGTGCCATTTGTATTTAATTCCGATGCAATATCTGTGTTTCATCGTCAATAACAAGTTCAGAGGGATACAATAAACCTGAAGTGAAGCATCGGAATCTATAACTACTGTAACAGGATTGGTTCAAATCTTAGACAGTAAGAAGAGTCAGTTTTCTTGTACGTAAGTCGGCATTGTGCCTTTTGTATTTAATTCCGATGCAATTTCTGTGTTTCTTCGTCAATAAGAAAGTCAGAGGGATACAGTAAACCTGCAGTGAAGAATCGGAATCTATAACTAGTGTCACAGCAATGGTTCAAAATATAGACAGTAAGAAGATCAGTTTTCTTGTACTTAAGTCGGCAAAATGCCTTTTGTATTTAATCCGATGCAATTTCTGTGTTTCATCGTAAATAAGAAGGTCGGAGGGATACGGTAAACCTGAAGTGAAGCATCGGAACCTATAATTAGAGTCACAAGAATTGTTCAAAACCTAGACAGCAAGAAGAGTCAGTTTTCTTGTACTTAAGTCGGCATTGTGCCTTTTATATTTAATTCCGATTCAATGTCTGTGTTTCATCGTCATTAAGAAGGTCAGAGGGATACAGTAAACCTGAAGTGAAGCATCGGAATCTATAACTAGTGTCACGTGAATGGTTCAAAACTTAGGCAGTAAGAAGAGTCAGTTTTCTTGTACGTAAGTCGGCATTGTGCCCTTTGTATTTAATTCCGATGCAATTTCTGTGTTTCTTCGTCAATAAGAAGGTCAGAGGTATACAGAAAAGCTGAAGTGAAGCATCGGAATCTATAACTAGTGTCACAGGAATGGTTCAAAACATAGACAGTAAGAAAAGTCAGTTTTCTTGTACTTAAGTCGGCATCGAGCCTTTCGTATTTAATCCGATGCAATTTCTGTGTTTCATCGTCAATAAGAAGGTCAGAGGGATACGGTAAACCTGAAGTGAAGCATCGGAATCTATAACTAGTGTCAGAGGAATTGTTCTAAACATAGACAGTAAGAAGAGTAATTTTTCTTGTACTTAAGTCGGCATTGTGCCTTTTGCATTTAATTCCGATGCAATTTCTGTGTTTCACCATCAATAAGAAGATCAGAGGGATACAGTAAACCTACAGTGAAGCATCGGAATCTATAACTAGTGTCACATGAATGGTTCAAAACATAGACAGTAGGAAGAGTCAGTTTTCTTGTACTTAAGTCGGCATTGTGCCTTTTCTATTTAATTCCGATTCAATTTCTGTGTTTCATCGTCATTAAGATAGTCAGAGGGATACAGTAAACCTGAAGTGAAGCATCGGAATCTATAACTAGTGTCACGTGAATGGTTCAAAGCTTAGACAGTAAGAAGAGTCAGTTTTCTTGTACGTAAGTCGGCATTGTGCCTTTTGTATTTAATTCCGATGCAATTTCTGTGTTTCTTCGTCAATAAGAAGGTCAGAGGGATGCAGAAAAGCTGAAGTGAAGCATCGGAATCTATAACTAGTGTCACAGGAATGGTTCAAATCATAGACAGTAAGAAGAGTCAGCTATCTTATACTTAAGTCGGCATTGTGCCTTTTGTATTTTATTCGGATGCAATGTCTGTGTTTCATCGTCAATAAGAAGGTGAGAGGGATACAGTAAACCTGAAGTGAAGCATCGGAATCTATAACTAGTGTCACAGGAATGGTTCAAACATAGACAGTAAGAAGAGTCAGTTATCTTGTACTTAAGTCGGCATTGTGCCTTTTGTATTTAATTCGGAAGCAATTTCTGTGTTTCATCCTCAATAAGAAGGTCAGAGGGATACAGTAAACCTGAAGTGAAGCATCGGAATCTATAACTAGTGTCACAGGAATGGTTCAAATCATAGACAGTAAGAAGAGTCAGTTTTCCTGTACTTAAGTCGGCATTGTGCCTTTTGTATTTTAATTCCGATGCAATTTCTGTGTTTCATCGTCAATAAGATGGTCAGAGGCATACAGTAAACCTGAAGTGAAGCATCGGAATCTATAACTATTGTCACAGGAATGGTTCAAAACATAGACAGTAAGAAGAGACAGTTTTCTTGTACTTAAGTCGGCATTGTTCCTTTTGCATTTAATTCCGATGCAATTTCTGTGTTTCATCGTCAATAAGAAGGTCAGAGGGATACAGTAAACCTACAGTGAAGCATCGGAATCTTTAACTAGTGTCACTTGAATGGTTCAAAACATAGACAGTAAGAAGAGTCAGTTTTCTTGTACTTAAGTCGGCATTGTGCTGTTTCTATTTAATTCCGTTTCAATTTCTGTGTTTCATCGTCATTAAGAAGGTCAGATGGATACAGTAAACCTGAAGTGAAGCATCGGAATCTATAACTAGTGTCACGGGAATGGTTCAAAACTTAGTAAGTAGAGTCAGTTTTGTTGTACGTAAGTCGGCATTGTGCCTTTTGTGTTTAATTCCGATGCAATTTCTGTGTTTCATCGTCAATAAGAAGGTCAGAGGGATACAGAAAAGCTGAAGTGAAGCCTCGGAATCTATAACTAGTGTCACAGGAATGGTCCAAAACATAGACAGTAAGAAGAGTCAGTTTTCTTGTACTTAAATCGGCATTGTGCTTTTTATATATAACTCCGATGCAATTTCTGTGCTTCATCGTCAATAAGAAGGTCAGAGGGATACAGTAAACCTGAAGTGAAGCATCGTAATCTATAACTAGTGTCACAGGAATGGTTCAAAACATAGACAGTATGAAGTGTCAGTTTCCTTGTACTTAAGTCGGCTTTGTGCCTTTTGTATTTAATTCCGATGCAATTTCTGTGTTTCATCGTCAATAAGAAAGTCAGAGGCATACAGTAAACCTGAAGTGAAGCAT
This sequence comes from Schistocerca serialis cubense, assembly GCF_023864345.2. NCBI lineage: Eukaryota > Metazoa > Arthropoda > Insecta > Orthoptera > Acrididae > Schistocerca > Schistocerca serialis. Next base: position 8,863,764 of record NW_026047617.1, read on the forward strand.
CGGAATCTATAACTAGTGTCACAGGAATGGTTCAAAACATAGACAGTAAGAAGAGTCAGTTTTCTTGTACTAAAGTCGCCATTGTGCCTTTTGTATTTAATTCCGATGCAATTTCAGTGTTTCATCGTGAATAAGAAGGTCAGAGGGATATAGTGAACCTGAAGTGAAGCATCGGATTCTATAACTAGTGTCACAGTAATGGTTCAAAACATAGACAGTAAGAAGAGTCAGTTTCCTTGTACTTAAGTCGGCACTGTGCCTTTTCTATTTAATTTCGATGCAATTTCTGTGTTTCATCGTCAATAAGAAGGTCAGAGGGATACAGTAAACCTGAAGTGAAGCATCGGAATCTATAACTATTGTCACAGGAATGGTTCAAAACTTAGTCAGTAAGAAGAGTCAGTTTTCTTGTACGTAAGTCGGCATTGTGCCTTTTGTATTTAATTCCGTTGCAATTTCTGTGTTTCTTCGTCAATAAGAAGGTCAGAGGGATACAGTGAACCTGAAGTGAAGCATCGGAATCTATAACTAGTGTCTCAGGAATGGTTCAAACATTGACAGTAAGAAGAGTCAGGTTTCTTGTACTTAAGTCGGCATTGTGCCTTTTGTATTTAATTCCGATGCAATTTCTGTGTTTCATCGTCAATAAGAAGGTCAGAGGGATACAGTAAACCTGAAGTGAAGCATCGGAATCTATAACTAGTGTCACAGGAATGGTTCAAACATAGACAGTAAGAAGAGTCAGTTATCTTGTACTTAAGTCGGCATTGTGCCTTTTGTATTTTATTCCGAAGCAATTTCTGTGTTTCATCTTCAATAAGTAGGTCAGAGGGATACAGTAAACCTGAAGTGAAGCATCGGAATCTATAACTAGTGTCACAGGAATGGATCAAATCATAGACAGTAAGAAGAGTCTGTTTTCCTGTACTTAAGTCGGGATTGTGCCTTTTGTATTTTAATTCCGATGCAATTTCTGTGTTTCATCGTCAATAAGATGGTCAGAGGCATACAGTTAACCTGAAGTGAAGCATCGGAATCTATAACTATTGTCACAGGAATGGTTCAAAACATAGACAGTAAGAAGAGACAGTTTTCTTGTACTTAAGTCGGCATTGTGGCTTTTGTATTTAATTCCAATGCAATTTCTGTGTTTCATCGTCAATAAGAAGGTCAGAGGGATATAGTGAACCTGAAGTGAAGCATCGGATTCTATAACAAATGTCACAGGAATGGTTCAAAACATAGACAGTAAGAAGAGTCAGTTTTCTTGTATTTAAGTCGGCATTGTGCCTTTTATATTTAATTCCGATGCAATTTCTGTGTTTCATCGTTAATAAGAAGGTCAGAGGGATTCAGTAAACCTGAAGTGAAGCATCGGAATCTATAACTACTGTCACAGGAATGGTTCAAAACATAGACAGTAAAAGAGTCAGTTTTCTTGTACTTAAGTCCGCATTGTGCCATTTGTATTTAATTCCGATGCAATATCTGTGTTTCATCGTCAATAACAAGTTCAGAGGGATACAATAAACCTGAAGTGAAGCATCGGAATCTATAACTAGTGTCACGTGAAAGGTTCAAAACTTAGACAGTAAGAAGAGTCAGTTTTCTTGTACATAAGTCGGCATTGTGCCCTTTGTATATAATTCCGATGCAATTTCTGTGTTTCTTCGTCAATAAGAAGGTCAGAGGGATACAGAATAGCTGAAGTGAAGCATCGGAATCTATAACTAGTGTCACAGGAATGGTTCAAAACATAGACGGTAAGAAGAGTCAGTTTTCTTGTAGTTAAGTCGGCATTGTGCCTTTTGTATTTAAATCCGATGCAATTTCAGTGTTTCATCGTCAGTAAGAAGGTCAGAGGGATATAGTGAACCTGAAGTGAAGCATCGGATTCTATAACTAGTGTCACAGGAATGGTTCAAAACATAGACAGTAAGAAGATCAGTTTTCTTGTACTTCAGTCGGCAAAATGCCTTTTGTATTTAATCCGATGCAATTTCTGTGTTTCATCGTAAATAAGAAGTTCGGAGGGATACGGTAAACCTGAAGTGAAGCATCGGAACCTATAATTAGAGTCACAGGAATTGTTCAAATCCTAGACAGTAAGAAGAGTCAGTTTTCTTGTACTTAAGTCGGCATTGTGCCTTTTATATTTAATTCCGATGCAATTTCTGTGTTTCATCGTCAATAAGAAAGTCAGAGGGATACAGTAAACAGCAGTGAAGAATCGGAATCTATAACTAGTGTCACATGAATGGTTCAAAACATAGACAGTAAGATGAGTCAGTTTTCTTGTACTTAAGTCGGCATTGTGCCTTTTGTATTTAATTCCAATGCAATTTCTGTGTTTCATCGTCAATAAGAAGGTCAGAGGAGTACAGTAAACCTGAAGTGAAGCATCGGAATCTATAACTACTGTCACAGGAATGGTTCAAAACATAGACAGTAAAAAGAGTCAGTTTTCTTGTACTTAAGTCGGCATTGTGCCATTTGTATTAATTTCCGATGCAATATCTGTGTTTCATCGTCAATAACAAGTTCAGAGGGATACAATAAACCTGAAGTGAAGCATCGGAATCTATAACTACTGTCACAGGATTGGTTCAAAACATAGACTGTAAGAAGAGTCAGTTAACTTGTACGTAAGTCGGCATTGTGCCTTTTGTATTTATCTCCGATGCAATTTCTGTGTTTCATCGTCAATAAGAAGGTCAGAGGGATACAGTAAACCTGAAGTGAAGCATCGGAATCTATAACTAGTGTCACAGGAATCGCTCAAAACATAGACAGTAAGAGGAGTCAATTTTCTTGTACTTAAGTATGCATTGTGCTTTATGTATTTAATTCCGATGCATTCTCAGTGTTTCATCGTCAATAAGATGGTCAGAGGGATACAGTAAACCTGATGTGAAGCATCGGAATCTATATGTAGTGTCACAGAAATGGTTCAAAACATAGACAGTAAGAAGAGTCAGTTTTCTTGTACTTATGTCGGCATTGTGCCTTTTGTATTTAATTCCGATGGAATTTCTGTGTTTCATCGTCAATAAGAAGGTCAGTGGGATACAGTAAACCTGAAGTGAAGCATCGGAATCTATAACTAGTGTCACAGGAATGGTTCAAAATATAGACAGTTAGAAGAGTCAGTTTTCTTGTACTTAAGTCGGCATTGTACATTTTGTATTTAATTCCGACGCAATTTCTGTGTTTCATCGTCAATGAGAAGGTGAGAGGGATACAGTACCTGAAGTGAAGCATCGGAATCTATAACTAGTGTCACAGGAATGGTTCAAATCATAGACAGTAAGAAGAGTCAGTTTTCCTGTACTTAAATCGGCATTGTCCCTTTTGTATTTAATTCCGATGCAATTTCTGTGTTTCATCGTCAATTAGATGGTCAGAGGCATACAGTAAACCTGAAGTGAAGCATCGGAATCTATAACTAGTGTCACAGGAATGGTTCAAAACATAGACAGTAAGAAGAGTCAGTTTTCTTGTACTTAAGTCGGCATTGTGGCTTTTGTATTTAATTCCGATGCAATTTCTGTGTTTCATCGTCAATATGAAGGTCAGAGAGATATAGAGAACCTGAAGTGAAGCATCGGATTCTATAACTAATGTCACAGGAATGGTTCAAAACATAGACAGTAAGAAAAGTCAGTTTTCTTGTACTTGAGTCGGCATCGAGCCTTTCGTATTTAATCCGGTGCAATTTCTGTGTTTCATCGTCAATAATTAGGTCAGAGGGATACGGTAAACCTGAAGTGAAGCATCGGAATCTATAACTAGTGTCACAGGAATTGTTCAAAACATAGACAGTAAGAAGAGTAATTTTTCCTGTACTTAAGTCGGCATTGTGTCTTTTGCATTTAATTCCGATGTAATTTCTGTGTTTCATCGTCAATAAGAAGGTCAGAGGGATACAGTAAACCTACAGTCAAGCATCGGAATCTATAACTAGTGTCACATGAATGGTTCAAAACATAGACAGTAAGAAGAGTCAGTTTTCTTGTACTTAAGTCGGCATTGTGCCTTTTCTATTTAATTCCGATTCAATTTCTGTGTTTCATCGTCATTAAGAAGGTCTGAGGGATACAGTAAACCTGAAGTGAAGCATCGGAATCTATAACTAGTGTCACGGGAATGGTTCAAAACTTAGACAGAAAGTAGAGTCAGTTTTCTTGTACGTAAGTCGGCATTGTGCCTTTTGTATTTAATTACGATGCAATTTCTGTGTTTCATCGTCAATAAGAAGGTCAGAGGGATACAGAAAAGCTGAAGTGAAGCATCGGAATCTATAACTAGTGTCACAGGAATGGTTCAAACATAGACAGTAAGAAGAGTCAGTTTTCTTGTACTTAAGTCGACATTGTGCTTTTTATATATAATTCCGATGCAATTTCTGTGCTTCATCGTCAATAAGAAGGTCAGAGGTATACAGTAAACCTGAAGTGAAGCATCGGAATCTATAACTAGTGTCACAGGAATGGTTCAAAACATACACAGTATGAAGAGTCAGTTTTCTTGTACTTAAGTCGGCATTGTGCCTTTTGTATTTAATTCCGATGCAATTTCTGTGTTTCATCGTCAATAAGAAGGTCCGAGGCATACAGTAAACCTGAAGTGAAGCATCGGAATCTATAACTAGTGTCACAGGAATGGTTCAAAACCTAGACAGTAAGAAGAGTCAGTTTTCTTGTACTAAAGTCGGCATTGTGCCTTTTGTATTTAATTCCGATGCAATTTCAGTGTTACATCGTGAATAAGAAGGTCAGAGGGATATAGTGAACCTGAAGTGAAGCATCGGATTCTATAACTAGTGTCACAGGAATGGTTCAAAACATAGACAGTAAGAAGAGTCAGTTTCCTTGTACTTAAGTCGGCACTGTGCCTTTTCTATTTAATTTCGATGTAATTTCTGTGTTTCATCGTCAATAAGAAGGTCAGAGGGATACAGTAAACCTGAAGTGAAGCATCGGAAACTATAACTAGTGTCACAGGAATGGTTCAAAACATAGACGGTATGAGGAGTCAGTTTTCTTGTACATAAGTCGGCATTGTGCCTTTTGTATTTAATTCCGATGCAATTTCCGTGTTTCATCGTCAATAAGAAGGTCAGAGGCATACAGTAAACCTGAAGTGAAGCATCGGAATCTATAACTAGTGTCACAGGAATGGTTCAAAACATAGACAGTAAGAAGAGTCAGTTTTCTTGTACTTAAGTCGGCATTGTGCCTTTTGTATTTAATTCCGATGGAATTTCTGTGTTTCATCGTCAATAAGAAGGTCAGTGGGATACAGTAAACCTGAAGTGAAGCATCGGAATCTATAACTAGTGTCACAGGAATGGTTCAAAATATAGACAGTTAGAAGAGTCAGTTTTCTTGTACTTAAGTCGGCATTGTACATTTTGTATTTAATTCCGACGCAATTTCTGTGTTTCATCGTCAATGAGAAGGTGAGAGGGATACAGTACCTGAAGTGAAGCATCGGAATCTATAACTAGTGTCACAGGAATGGTTCAAATCATAGACAGTAAGAAGAGTCAGTTTTCCTGTACTTAAATCGGCATTGTCCCTTTTGTATTTAATTCCGATGCAATTTCTGTGTTTCATCGTCAATTAGATGGTCAGAGGCATACAGTAAACCTGAAGTGAAGCATCGGAATCTATAACTAGTGTCACAGGAATGGTTCAAAACATAGACAGTAAGAAGAGTCAGTTTTCTTGTACTTAAGTCGGCATTGTGGCTTTTGTATTTAATTCCGATGCAATTTCTGTGTTTCATCGTCAATATGAAGGTCAGAGAGATATAGAGAACCTGAAGTGAAGCATCGGATTCTATAACTAATGTCACAGGAATGGTTCAAAACATAGACAGTAAGAAAAGTCAGTTTTCTTGTACTTGAGTCGGCATCGAGCCTTTCGTATTTAATCCGGTGCAATTTCTGTGTTTCATCGTCAATAATTAGGTCAGAGGGATACGGTAAACCTGAAGTGAAGCATCGGAATCTATAACTAGTGTCACAGGAATTGTTCAAAACATAGACAGTAAGAAGAGTAATTTTTCCTGTACTTAAGTCGGCATTGTGTCTTTTGCATTTAATTCCGATGTAATTTCTGTGTTTCATCGTCAATAAGAAGGTCAGAGGGATACAGTAAACCTACAGTCAAGCATCGGAATCTATAACTAGTGTCACATGAATGGTTCAAAACATAGACAGTAAGAAGAGTCAGTTTTCTTGTACTTAAGTCGGCATTGTGCCTTTTCTATTTAATTCCGATTCAATTTCTGTGTTTCATCGTCATTAAGAAGGTCTGAGGGATACAGTAAACCTGAAGTGAAGCATCGGAATCTATAACTAGTGTCACGGGAATGGTTCAAAACTTAGACAGAAAGTAGAGTCAGTTTTCTTGTACGTAAGTCGGCATTGTGCCTTTTGTATTTAATTACGATGCAATTTCTGTGTTTCATCGTCAATAAGAAGGTCAGAGGGATACAGAAAAGCTGAAGTGAAGCATCGGAATCTATAACTAGTGTCACAGGAATGGTTCAAACATAGACAGTAAGAAGAGTCAGTTTTCTTGTACTTAAGTCGACATTGTGCTTTTTATATATAATTCCGATGCAATTTCTGTGCTTCATCGTCAATAAGAAGGTCAGAGGTATACAGTAAACCTGAAGTGAAGCATCGGAATCTATAACTAGTGTCACAGGAATGGTTCAAAACATAGACAGTATGAAGAGTCAGTTTTCTTGTACTTAAGTCGGCATTGTGCCTTTTGTATTTAATTCCGATGCAATTTCTGTGTTTCATCGTCAATAAGAAGGTCCGAGGCATACAGTAAACCTGAAGTGAAGCATCGGAATCTATAACTAGTGTCACAGGAATGGTTCAAAACCTAGACAGTAAGAAGAGTCAGTTTTCTTGTACTAAAGTCGGCATTGTGCCTTTTGTATTTAATTCCGATGCAATTTCAGTGTTACATCGTGAATAAGAAGGTCAGAGGGATATAGTGAACCTGAAGTGAAGCATCGGATTCTATAACTAGTGTCACAGGAATGGTTCAAAACATAGACAGTAAGAAGAGTCAGTTTCCTTGTACTTAAGTCGGCACTGTGCCTTTTCTATTTAATTTCGATGTAATTTCTGTGTTTCATCGTCAATAAGAAGGTCAGAGGGATACAGTAAACCTGAAGTGAAGCATCGGAAACTATAACTAGTGTCACAGGAATGGTTCAAAACATAGACGGTATGAGGAGTCAGTTTTCTTGTACATAAGTCGGCATTGTGCCTTTTGTATTTAATTCCGATGCAATTTCCGTGTTTCATCGTCAATAAGAAGGTCAGAGGCATACAGTAAACCTGAAGTGAAGCATCGGAATCTATAACTATTGTCACAGGAATGGTTCAAAACATAGACAGTAAGAAGAGTCAGTTTTCTTGTACTTAAGTCGGCATTGTGCCTTTTGTATTTAATTCCGATGCAATTTCTGTGTTTCATCGTCAATAAGAAGGTCAGAGGGATACAGTAAACCTGAAGTGAAGCATCGGAATCTATAACTAGTGTCACAGGAATGGTTCAAACATAGACAGTAAGAAGAGTCAGTTATCTTGTACTTAAGTCGGCATTGTGCCTTTTGTATTTTATTCCGAAGCGATTTCTGTGTTTCATCTTCAATAAGTAGGTCAGAGGGATACAGTAAACCTGAAGTGAAGCATCGGAATCTATAACTAGTGTCACAGGAATGGATCAAATCATAGACAGTAAGAAGAGTCAGTTTTCCTGTACTTAAGTCGGGATTGTGCCTTTTGTATTTTAATTCCGATGCAATTTCTGTGTTTCATCGTCAATAAGATGGTCAGAGCCATACAGTAAACCTGAAGTGAAGCATCGGAATCTATAACTATTGTCACAGGAATGGTTCAAAACATAGACAGTAAGAAGAGACAGTTTTCTTGTACTTAGGTCGGCATTGTGGCTTTTGTATTTAATTCCAATGCAATTTCTGTGTTTCATCGTCAATAAGAAGGTCAGAGGGATATAGTGAACCTGAAGTGAAGCATCGGATTCTATAACAAATGTCACAGGAATGGTTCAAAACATAGACAGTATTAAGAGTCAGTTTTCTTGTATTTAAGTCGGCATTGTGCCTTTTATATTTAATTCCGATGCAATTTCTGTGTTTCATCGTCAATAAGAAGGTCAGAGGGATTCAGTAAACCTGAAGTGAAGCATCGGAATCTATAACTACTGTCACAGGAATGGTTCAAAACATAGACAGTAAAAGAGTCAGTTTTCTTGTACTTAAGTCGGCATTGTGCCATTTGTATTTAATTCCGATGCAGTATCTGTGTTTCATCGTAAATAAGAAGGTCGGAGGGATACGGTAAACCTGAAGTGAAGCATCGGAACCTATAATTAGAGTCACAGGAATTGTTCAAAACCTAGACAGTAAGAACAGTCAGTTTTCTTGTACTTAAGTCGGCATTGTGCCTTTTATATTTAATTCCGATTCAATTTCTGTGTTTCATCGTCATTAAGAAGGTCAGAGGTATACAGTAAACCTGAAGTGAAGCATCGGAATCTATAACTAGTGTCACGTGAAAGGTTCAAAACTTAGACAGTAAGAAGAGTCAGTTTTCTTGTACATAAGTCGGCATTGTGCCCTTTGTATTTAATTCCGATGCAATTTCTGTGTTTCTTCGTCAATAAGAAGGTCAGAGGGATACAGAATAGCTGAAGTGAAGCATCGGAATCTATAACTAGTGTCACAGGAATGGTTCAAAACATAGACGGTAAGAAGAGTCAGTTTTCTTGTAGTTAAGTCGGCATTGTGCCTTTTGTATTTAAATCCGATGCAATTTCAGTGTTTCATCGTCAGTAAGAAGGTCAGAGGGATATAGTGAACCTGAAGTGAAGCATCGGATTCTGTAACTAGTGTCACAGGAATGGTTCAAAACATAGACAGTAAGAAGATCAGTTTTCTTGTACTTCAGTCGGCAAAATGCCTTTTGTATTTAATCCGATGCAATTTCTGTGTTTCATCGTAAATAAGAAGTTCGGAGGGATACGGTAAACCTGAAGTGAAGCATCGGAACCTATAATTAGAGTCACAGGAATTGTTCAAATCCTAGACAGTAAGAAGAGTCAGTTTTCTTGTACTTAAGTCGGCATTGTGCCTTTTATATTTAATTCCGATGCAATTTCTGTGTTTCATCGTCAATAAGAAAGTCAGAGGGATACAGTAAACCTGCAGTGAAGAATCGGAATCTATAACTAGTGTCACATGAATGGTTCAAAACATAGACAGTAAGATGAGTCAGTTTTCTTGTACTTAAGTCGGCATTGTGCCTTTTGTATTTAATTCCAATGCAATTTCTGTGTTTCATCGTCAATAAGAAGGTCAGAGGAGTACAGTAAACCTGAAGTGAAGCATCGGAATCTATAACTACTGTCACAGGAATGGTTCAAAACATAGACAGTAAAAAGAGTCAGTTTTCTTGTACTTAAGTCTGCATTGTGCCATTTGTATTTAATTCCGATGCAATATCTGTGTTTCATCGTCAATAACAAGTTCAGAGGGATACAATAAACCTGAAGTGAAGCATTTGAATCTATAACTACTCTCACAGGATTGGTTCAAAACATAGACTGTAAGAAGAGTCAGTTAACTTGTACGTAAGTCGGCATTGTGCCTTTTGTATTTATCTCCGATGCAATTTCTGTGTTTCATCGTCAATAAGAAGGTCAGAGGGATACAGTAAACCTGAAGTGAAGCATCGGAATCTATAACTAGTGTCACAGGAATGGTTCAAATCATAGACAGTAAGAAGAGTCAGTTTTCTTGTACTTAAGTGGGCATTGTGTCTTTTGTATTTAATTCCGATTCAATTTCCGTGTTTCATCGTCAATGAGAAGGTCAGAGAGATACAGTAAACCTTAAGTGAAGCATCGGAATCTATAACTAGTGTCGCAGGAATGGTTCAAAATATAGACAGTAAGAAGACTCAGTTTTCTTGTACTTAAGTCGGCATTGTACCTTTTGTATTTAATTCCGATGCAATTTCTGTGTTTCATCGTCAATAAGAAGGTCAGAGGGATACAGTAAAACCTGAAGTGAAGCATCGTAATCTATGACTAGTGTCACAGGAATGGTTCAAATCATAGACAGTAAGAAGAGTCAGTTTTCCTGTACTTAAATCGGCATTGTCCCTTTTGTATTTAATTCCGATGCAATTTCTGTGTTTCATCGTCAATAAGATGGTCGGAGGCATACAGTAAACCTGAAGTGAAGCATCGGAATCTATAACTAGTGTCACAGGAATTGTTCAAAGCATAGACAGTAAGAAGAGTAATTTTTCTTGTACTTAAGTCGGCATTGTGCCTTTTGCATTTAATTCCGATGCAATTTCTGTGTTTCATCGTCAATAAGAAGGTCAGAGGGATACAGTAAACCTACAGTGAAGCATCGGAATCTATAACTAGTGTCACATGAGTGGTTCAAAACATAGACAGTAGGAAGAGTCAGTTTTCTTGTACTTAAGTGGGCATTGTGCCTTTTCTATTTAATTCCGATTCAATTTCTGTGTTTCATCGTCATCAAGAAGGTCAGAGGGATACAGTAAACCTGAAGTGAAGCATCGGAATCTATAAATAGTGTCACGTGAATGGTTCAAAACTTAGACAGTAAGAAGAGTCAGTTTTCTTGTACATAAGTCGGCATTGCGCCTTTTGTATTTAATTCCGATGCAATTTCTGTATTTCTTCGTCAATAAGAAGGTCAGAGGGATACAGAAAAGCTGAAGTGAAGCATCGGAATCTATAACTAGTGTTACAGGAATGGTTCAAAACATAGACAGTAAGAAGAGTCAGTTATCTTATACCTAAGTCGGCATTGTGCCTTTTGTATTTTATTCCGATGCAATTTCTGTGTTTGATCGTCAATAAGAAGGTCAGAGATATACAGTAAACCTGAAGTGAAGCATCGGAATCTATAACTAGTGTCACAGGAATGGTTCACACATAGACAGTATGCAGAGTCAGTTATCTTGTACTTAAGTCGGCATTGTGCCTTTTGTATTTAATTCCGAAGCAATTTCTGTGTTTCATCCTTAATAAGAAGGTCAGAGGGATACAGTAAACCTGAAGTGAAGCATCGGAATCTATAAATAGTCTCACAGGAATGGTTCAAATCATAGACAGTAAAAAGAGTCAGTTTTCCTGTACTTAAGTGGGCATTGTGCCTTTTGTATTTAATTCCGATGCAATTTCTGTGTTTCATCGTCAATAAGATGGTCAGAGGCATACAGTAAACCTGAAGTGAAGCATCGGAATCTATAACTACTGTCAAAGGAATGATTCAAAACATAGACAGTAAGAAAGGTCAGTTTTCTTGTACTTAAGTCGGCATTGTGGCTTTTGTATTTAATTCCGATGCAATTTCTGTGTTTCATCGTCAATAAGAAGGTCAGAGGGATATAGTGAACCTGAAGTGAGGCATCCGATTCTATAACTAATGTCACAGGAATGGTTCAAAACATAGACAGTAAGAAGAGTCAGTTTTCTTGTACTTAAGTCGGCATCGAGCCTTTCGTATTTAATCCGTTGCAATTTCTGTGTTTCATCGTCAATAAGTAGGTCGGAGGGATACGGTAAACCTGAAGTGATTCATCGGAATCTATAACTAGTGTCACAGGAATTGTTCAAAACATAGACAGTAAGAAGAGTAATTTTTCTTGTACTTAAGTCGGCATTGTGCCTTTTCTATTTAATTCCGATTCAATTTCTGTGTTTCATCGTCATTAAGAAGGTCAGAGGGATACAGTAAACCTGAAGTGAAGCATCGGAATCTATAACTAGTGTCACGGGAATGGTTCAAAACTTAGACAGCAAGTATAGTCATTTTTCTTGTACGTAAGTCTGCATTGTGCCTTTTGTATTTAATTCCGATGCAATAACTGTGTTTCATCGTCAATAAGAAGGTCAGAGGGATACAGAAAAGCTGAAGTGAAGCATCGGAATCTATAACTAGTGTCACAGGAATGGATCAAAACATAGACAGTAAGAAGAGTCAGTTTTCTTGTACTTAAGTCGGCATTGTGCATTTTATATATAATTCCGATGCAATTTCTGTGCTTCATCGTCAATAAGAAGGTCAGAGGGATACAGTAAACCTGAAGTGAAGCATCGGAATCTATAACTAGTGTCACAGGAATGGTTCAAAACATAGACAGTATGAAGAGTCAGTTTTCTTGTACTTAAGTCGGCATTGTGCCTTTTGTATTTAATTCCGATGCAATTTCTGTGTTTCATCGTCAATAAGAAAGTCAGAGGCATACAGTAAACCTGAAGTGAAGCATCGGAATCTATAACTAGTGTCACAGGAATGGTTTCAAACCTAGACAGTAAGAAGAGTCAGTTTTCTTGTACTAAAGTCGGCATTGTGCCTTTTGTATTTAATTCCGATGCAATTTCAGTGTTTCATCGTGAATAAGAAGGTCAGAGGGATATAGTGAACCTGAAGTGAAGCATCGGATTCTGTAACTAGTGTCACAGGAATGGTTCAAAACATTGACAGTAAGAAGAGTTAGTTTCCTTGTACTTAAGTCGGCACTGTGCCTTTTATATTTAATTTTGATGCAATTTCTGTGTTTCATCGTCAATAAGAAGGTCAGAGGAATACAGTAAACCTGAAGCGAAGCATCGGAATCTATAACTAGTGTCACCGGAATGGTTCAAACCATAGACAATATGAGGAGTCAGTTTTCTTGTACTTAAGTCGGCATTGTGCCTTTTCTATTTAATTCCGATGCAATTTCTGTGTTCATCGTCAATAAGAAGGTCAGAGGGATACAGTAAACCTGAAGTGATGCATCGGAATCTACAACTAGTGTCACAGGAATCGCTCAAAACATAGACAGTAAGAGGAGTCAATTTTCTTGTACTTAAGTATGCATTGTGCTTTTTGTATTTAATTCCGATGCATTCTCAGTGTTTCATCGTCAATAAGATGGTCAGAGGGATACAGTAAACCTGATGTGAAGCATCGGAATCTATATGTAGTGTCACAGAAATGGTTCAAAACATAGACAGTAAGAAGAGTCAGTTTTCTTGTACTTATGTCGGCATTGTGCCTTTTGTATTTAATTCCGATGGAATTTCTGTGTTTCATCGTCAATAAGAAGGTCAGTGGGATACAGTAAACCTGAAGTGAAGCATCGGAATCTATAACTAGTGTCACAGGAATGGTTCAAAATATAGACAGTTAGAAGAGTCAGTTTTCTTGTACTTAAGTCGGCATTGTACATTTTGTATTTAATTCCGACGCAATTTCTGTGTTTCATCGTCAATAAGAAGGTGAGAGGGATACAGTACCTGAAGTGAAGCATCGGAATCTATAACTAGTGTCACAGGGATGGTTCAAATCATAGACAGTAAGAAGAGTCAGATTTCCTGTACTTAAATCGGCATTGTCCCTCTTGTATTTAATTCCGATGCAATTTCTGTGTTTCATCGTCAATTAGATGGTCAGAGGCATACAGTAAACCTGAAGTGAAGCATCGGAATCTATAACTAGTGTCACAGGAATGGTTCAAAACATAGACAGTAAGAAGAGTCAGTTTTCTTGTACTTAAGTCGGCATTGTGGCTTTTGTATTTAATTCCGATGCAATTTCTGTGTTTCATCGTCAATATGAAGGTCAGAGAGATATAGAGAACCTGAAGTGAAGCATCGGATTCTATAACTAATGTCACAGGAATGGTTCAAAACATAGACAGTAAGAAAAGTCAGTTTTCTTGTACTTGAGTCGGCATCGAGCCTTTCGTATTTAATCCGGTGCAATTTCTGTGTTTCATCGTCAATAATAAGGTCAGAGGGATACGGTAAACCTGAAGTGAAGCATCGGAATCTATAACTAGTGTCACAGGAATTGTTCAAAACATAGACAGTAAGAAGAGTAATTTTTCTTGTACTTAAGTCGGCATTGTGCCTTTTGCATTTAATTCCGATGCAATTTCTGTGTTTCATCGTCAATAAGAAGGTCAGAGGGATACAGTAAACCTACAGTGAAGCATCGGAATCTATAACTAGTGTCACATGAATGGTCAAAACATAGACAGTAGGAAGAGTCAGTTTTCTTGTACTTAAGTCGGCATTGTGCCTTTTCTATTTAATTCCGATTCAATTTCTGTGTTTCATCGTCATTAAGAAGGTCAGAGGGATACAGTAAACCTGAAGTGAAGCATCGGAATTTATAACTAGTGTCACGTGAATGGTTCAAAACTTAGACAGTAAGAAGTGTCAGTTTTCTTGTACGTAAGTCGGCATTGTGCCTTTTGTATTTAATTCCGATGCAATTTCTGTGTTTCTTCGTCAATAAGAAGGTCAGAGGGATACAGGAAAGCTGAAGTGAAGCATGGGAATCTATAACTAGTGTCACAGGAATGGTTCAAAACATAGACAGTAAGAAGAGTCAGTTATCTTATACTTAAGACGGCATTGTGCCTTTTGTATTTTATTCCGATGCAATTTCTGTGTTTCATCGTCAATAAGAAGGTCAGAAGGATACAGTAAACCTGAAGTGAAGCATCGGAATCTATAACTAGTGTCACAGGAATGGTTCAAATCGTAGACAGTAAGAAGAGTCAGTTTTCTTGTACTTAAGTCGGCATTGTGTCTTTTGCATATAATTCCGATGTAATTTCTGTGTTTCATCGTCAATAAGAAGGTCAGAGGGATACAGTAAACCTACAGTCAAGCATCGGAATCTATAACTAGTGTCACATGAATGGTTCAAAACATAGACAGTAAGAAGAGTCAGTTTTCTTGTACTTAAGTCGGCATTGTGCTTTTTATATATAATTCCGATGCAATTTCTGTGCTTCATCGTCAATAAGAAGGTCAGAGGTATACAGTAAACCTGAAGTGAAGCATCGGAATCTATAACTAGTGTCACAGGAATGGTTCAAAACATACACAGTATGAAGAGTCAGTTTTCTTGTACTTAAGTCGGCATTGTGCCTTTTGTATTTAATTCCGATGCAATTTCTGTGTTTCATCGTCAATAAGAAGATCAGAGGCATACAGTAAACCTGAAGTGAAGCATCGGAAACTATAACTAGTGTCACAGGAATGGTTCAAAACCTAGACAGTAAGAAGAGTCAGTTTTCTTGTACTAAAGTCGGCATTGTGCCTTTTGTATTTAATTCCGATGCAATTTCAGTGTTACATCGTGAATAAGAAGGTCAGAGGGATATAGTGAACCTGAAGTGAAGCATCGGATTCTATAACTAGTGTCACAGGAATGGTTCAAAACATAGACAGTAAGAAGAGTCAGTTTCCTTGTACTTAAGTCGGCACTGTGCCTTTTCTATTTAATTTCGATGCAATTTCTGTGTTTCATCGTCAATAAGAAGGTCAGAGGAATACAGTAAACCTGAAGTGAAGCATCGGAATCTAAAACTAGTGTCACAGGAATGGTTCAAAACATAGACAGTATGAGGAGTCAGTTTTCTTGTACATAAGTCGGCATTGTGCCTTTTGTATTTAATTCCGATGCAATTTCCGTGTTTCATCGTCAATAAGAAGGTCAGAGGCATACAGTAAACCTGAAGTGAAGCATCGGAATCTATAACTATTGTCACAGGAATGGTTCAAAACATAGACAGTAAGAAGAGTCAGTTTTCTTGTACTTAAGTCGGCATTGTGGCTTTTGTATTTAATTCCGATGAAATTTCTGTGTTTCATCATCAATAAGAAGGTCAGAGGGATATAGTGAACCTGAAGTGAAGCATCGGATTCTATAACTAATGTCACAGGAATCGTTCAAAACATAGACAGTAAGAAGAGTCAGTTTTCTTGTACTTAAGTCGGCATCGAGCCTTTCGTATTTAATCCGATGCAATTTCTGTGTTTCATCGTCAATAAGTAGGTCGGAGGGATACGGTAAACCTGAAGTGATGCATCGGAATCTATAACTAGTGTCACAGGAATTATTCAAAACATAGACAGTAAGAAGAGTAATTTTTCTTGTACTTAAGTCGGCATTGTGCCTTTTGCATTTAATTCCGATGCAATTTCTGTGTTTCATCGTCAATAAGAAGGTCAGATAGATACAGTAAACCTACAGTGAAGCATCGGAATCTATAACTAGTGTCACATGAATGGTTCAAAACATAGACAGTAAGAAGAGTCAGTTTTCTTGTACTTAAGTCGGCATTGTGCCTTTTCTATTTAATTCCGATTCAATTTCTGTGATTCTTCGTCATTAAGAAGGTGAGAGGGATACAGTAAACCTGAAGTGAAGCATCGGAATCAATAATTAGTGTCACGGGAATGGTTCAAAACATAGACAGTAAGTAGAGTCAGTTTTCTTGTACGTAAGTCGACATTGTGCCTTTTGTATTTAATTCCGATGCAATTTCGGTGTTTCATCGTCAATAAGAAGGTCAGAGGGATACAGAAAAGCTGAAGTGACGCATCGGAATCTATAACTAGTGTCACATAAATTGTTCAAAACATAGACAGTAAGAAGAGTCAGTTTTCTTGTACTTAAGTCGGCATTGTGCTTTTTTGTATTTAATTCCGATGCAATTTCTGTGTTTCATCGTCAATAAGAAGGTCAGAGGGATACAGTAAACCTGAAGTGAAGCATCGGAATCTATAACTAGTGTCACAGGTATTGTTCAAAACATAGACAGTAAGAAGAGTCAGTTTTCTTGTACTTAAGTCGGCATCGTGTCTTTTGTATTTAATTCCGACGCAATATCTGTGTTTCATCGTCAATAAGAAGGTCAGAGGGATACAGTAAACCTGAAGTGAAGCATCGGAGTCTATTACTAGTGTCAAAGGAATGGTTACAAACATAGACAGTAAGAAGAGTCAGTTTTCTTGTACTAAAGTCGGCATTGTGCCTTTTGTATTTAACTCCGATGCAATTTCGGTGTTTCATCGTCAATAAGAAGGTCAGAGGGATACAGTAAACCTGAAGTGGAGCAGCAGAATCTATAACTAATGTCACAGGAATGGTTCAAAACATAGACAGTAAGAAGAGTCAGTTTTCTTGTACTTAAGTGGGCATTGTGCCATTTGTATTTTATTCCGATGCTATTTCTATGTTTCATCGTCGTTAAGAAGGTCAGAGGGATACAGTAAACCTGAAGTGAAGCATCGGAATCTATAACTAGTGTCACAGGAATGGTTCAAAGCATAGACAGTAAGAAGAGTCAGTTTTCTTGTACTTAAGTCGGCATTGTGCCTTTTGTATTTAATTCCGATACAATTTCTGTGTTTCATCGTCAATAAGAAGGTCAGAGGGATACAGTAAACCTGAAGTGAAGCATCGGAATCTATAACTAGTGTCACAGGTATTGTTCAAAACATAGACAGTAAGAAGAGTCAGTTTTCTTGTACTTAAGTCGGCATCGTGTCTTTTGTATTTAATTCCGACGCAATATCTGTGATTCATCGTCAATAAGAAGGTCAGAGGGATACAGTAAACCTGAAGTGAAGCATCGGAGTCTATAACTAGTGTCAAAGGAATGGTTACAAACATAGACAGTAAGAAGAGTCAGTTTTCTTGTACTAAAGTCGGCATTGTGCCTTTTATATTTAACTCCGATGCAATTTCGGTGTTTCATCGTCAATAAGAAGGTCAGAGGGATACAGTAAACCTGAAGTGGAGCAGCAGAATCTATAACTAATGTCACAGGAATGGTTCAAAACATAGACAGTAAGAAGAGTCAGTTTTCTTGTACTTAAGTGGGCATTGTGCCATTTGTATTTTATTCCGATACTATTTCTATGTTTCATCGTCAATAAGAAGGTCAGAGGGAAACAGTAAACCTGAAGTGAAGCATCGGAATCTATAACTAGTGTCACAGGAATGGTTCAAACATAGACAGTAAGAAGAGTCAGTTTTCTTGTACTTAAGTCGGCATTGTGCCTTTTGCATTTAATTCCGATGCAATTTCTGTGTTTCATCGTCACTAAGAAGGTCAGAGGGATACAGTAAACCTGCAGTGAAGAATCGGAATCTATAACTAGTGTCACATGAATGGTTCAAAACATAGACAGTAAGAAGAGTCAGTTTTGTTGTACTTAAGTCGGCATTGTGCCTTTTCTATTTATTTCAGATGCATTTTTCTGTGTTTCATCGTCAATTAGAAGGTCAGAGGTATACAGTAAACCTGAAGTGAAGCATCGGAATCTATAACTAGTGTCACAGGTATGGTTCAAAACATAGACAGTAAGATGAGTCAGTTTTCTTGTACTTAAGTCGGCATTGTGCTTTTTTGTATTTAATTCCGATGCAATTTCTGTGTTTCTTCGTCAATCAGAAGGTCAGAGGGATACAGTAAACCTGAAGTGAAGCATCGGAATCTATAAATAGTGTCACAGGCATTGTTCAAAACATAGGCAGTAAGAAGAGTCAGTTTTCTTGTACTTAAGTCGGCATTGTGCCTTTTGTATTTAATTCCGACGCAATATCTGTGTTTCATCGCCAATAAGAAGGTCAGAGGGATACAGTAAACCTGAAGTGAAGCATCGGAATGTATAACTAGTGTCACAAGAATGGTTACAAACATAGGCAGTAAGAAGAATCAGTTTTCTTGTACTAAAGTCGGCATTGTGCCCTTTGTATTTAACTCCGATGCAATTTTGGTGTTTCATCGTCAATAAGAAGGTCAGAGGGATACAGTAAACCTGAAGTGGAGCAGCAGAATCTATAACTAATGTCACAGGAATGGTTCAAAACATAGACAGTAAGAAGAGTCAGTTTTCTTTTACTTAAGTGGGCATTGTGCCATTTGTATTTTATTCCGATGCTATTTCTGTGTTTCATCGTCAATAAGAAGGTCAGAGGGAAACAGTAAACCTGAAGTGAAGCATCGGAATCTATAACTAGTGTCACAGGAATGGTTCAAACATAGACAGTAAGAAGAGTCAGTTTTCTTGTACTTAAGTCGGCATTGTGCCGTTTGCATTTAATTCCGATGCAATTTCTGTGTTTCATCGTCAATAAGAAGGTCAGAGGGATACAGTAAACCTACAGTGAAGCATCGAAATCTGTAACTAGTGTCACATGAATCGTTCAAAACATAGACTGTAATAAGAGTCAGTTTTCTTGTACTTAAGACGGCATTGTGCTTTTTGTATTTAATTCCGATGCAAGTTATGTGTGTCATCGTCAATAAGAAGTTCAGAGGTATACAGTAAACCTGAAGTGAAGCATCGGAATCTATAACTAGTGTCACAGGAATGGTTCAAATCATAGACAGTAAGAAGAGTCAGTTATCTTGTACTTAAGGCGGTATTGTGCCTTTTGTATTTTATTCCAATGCAATTTCTGTGTTTCATCGTCAATAAGAAGGTCAGAGGGATACTGTAAACCTGAAGTGAAGCATCGGAATCTATAACTAGTGTCACAGGAATGGTTCAAACATAGACAGTAAGAAGAGTCAGTTATCTTGTACTTAAGTCGGCATTGTGCCTTTTGTATTTAATTCCGAAGCAATTTCTGTGTTTCATCCTCAATAAGAAGGTCAGAGGGATACAGTAAACCTGAAGTAATGCATCGGAATCTATAACGAGTGTCACATGAATGGTTCAAGACATAGACAGTAAGAAGAGTCAGTTTTCTTGTACTTAAGTTGGCATTGTACCTTTTGTATTTAATTCCGATGCAATTTCTGTGTTTCATCGTCAATATGAAGGTCAGAGGGAAACAGTAAACCTGAAGTGAAGCATCGGAATCTATAACTAGTGTCACAGGAAAGGTTCAAAACACAGACAGTAAGAAAAGTCAGTTATCTTGTACTTAAGTCGGCATTGAGCCTTTTGTATATAATTCCAAAGCAATTTCTGTGTTTCATCGTCAAGAAGAAGGTCAAAGGGATACAGTAAACCTGAAGTAAAGCATCGTAATCTATATCTAGTGTCACAGGAATGGTTCAAAACATAGACAGTAAGAAGAGTCAGTTTTCTTGTACTTAAGTCGGCATTGTGCCTTTTGTATTTAATTCCGAAGCAATTTCTGTGTTTCATCGTCAATAAGAAGGTCAGAGGGATACAGTAAACCTGAAGTGAAGCATCGGAATCTATAACTAGTGTCACAGGAATGGTTCAAAAGCATACACAGTATGAAGTGTCAGTTTTCTTGTACTTAAGTCGGCATTGTGCCTTTTGTATTTAATTCCGATGCAATCTCTGTGTTTTTTCGTCAATAAGAAGGTCAGAGGCATACAGTAAACCTGAAGTGAAGCATCGGAATCTATAACTAGTGTCACAGGAATGGTTCAAAGCATAGATAGTAAGAAGAGTCAGTTTTCTTGTACTTAAGTCGGCATTGTGCCTTTTCTATTTAATTACGATGCAATTTCTGTGTTTCATCGTCAATAGGAAGGTCAGAGGGATACAGTAAACCTGAAGTGAAGCATCGGAATCTATAACTAGTGTCACAGGAATGGTTCAAAACATAGACAGTATGAGGAGTCAGTTTTCTTGTACTTAAGTCGGCATTGTGCCTTTTGTATTTAATTCAGATGCAATTTCTGTGTTTCATCGTTAATAAGAAGGTCAGAGGGATACAGTAAACCTGAACTGAAGCATCGGAATCTATAACTAGTGTCACAGGAATGGTTCAAAACATGGACAGTAAGAAGAGTCTGTTTTCGTGTACTTAAGTCGGCATTGTGCCTTTTCTATTTAATTCCGATGCAATTTCTGTGTTTCATCGTCAATAAGAATGTCGGAGGGATACGGTAAACCTGAAGTGAAGCATCGGAATCTATAACTAGTGTCACAGGCATTGTTCAAATCATAGATAGTAAGAAGAGTCAGTTTTCTTGTACTTAAGTCGGCATTGTGCCTTTTGTATTTAATTCCGATTCAATTTCTGTGTTTCATCGTCAATAAGAAGGTCAGAGGGATACAGTAAACCTACAGTGAAGCATCGGAATCTGTAAGTAGTGTCACAGGAATGGTTCAAAACATGGACAGTAAGAAGAGTCCGTTTTCTTGTACTTAAGTCGGCATTGTGCCTTTTGTATTTAATTCCGATGCAATTTCAGTGTTTCATCGTCAATGAGAAGGTCAGAGGGATATAGTGAAACTGAAGTGAAGCATCGGATTCTATAACTAGTGTCACAGGAATGGTTCAAAACATAGACAGTAAGAAGATCAGTTTTCTTGTACTTAAGTCGGCATTGTGCCTTTTGTATTTAATTCGATGCAATTTCTGTGTTTCATCGTCAATAAGAAGGTCGGAGGGATACGGTAAACCTGAAGTGAAGCATCGAAATCTATAACTAGTGTCACCGGCATTGTTCAAAACATAAACAGGAAGAAGAGTCAGTTTTCTTGTACTTAAATCGGCATTGTGCTTTTTGTATTTAATTCCGACGCAATATCTGTGTTTCGTCGTCAATAAGAACGTCAGAGGGATACAGTAGACCTGAAGTGAAGCATCGGAATCTATAACTAGTGTCACAGGAATGGTTCAAAACATAGACAATAAGAAGATCAGTTTTCTTGTACTTAAATCGGCATTTTGCCTTTTGTATTTAATTCCGTGGAATATCTGTGTTTCATCGTCAATAAGAAGGTCAGAGGGATACAGTAAACCTGAAGTGAAGCATCGGAATCTATAACTAGTGTCTCAGGAATGGTTCAAACATAGACGGTAAGAAGAGTCAGTTTTCTTGTACATAAGTCAGCATTGTGCCTTCTGTATTTAATTCCCATGCAATGTCTGGTTTCATCGTCAATAAGAAGGTCTGATGGATACAGTAAACCTGAAGTGAACCATCGGAATCTATAACTAGCGTCACAGGAACGGTTCAAACATAGACAGTAAGAAGAGTCAGTTATCTTGTACTTAAGTCGGCATTGTGCCTTTTGTATCTAATTCCGATACATTTTCTGTGTTTCATCGTCAATAAGAATCTCAGAGGGATACAGTAAACCTGAAGCGAGACATCGGAATCTATAACTAGTGTCACAGGAATGGTTCAAAAGTTAGACAGTAAGAAGAGTCAGTTTTCTTGTACTTAAGTCGGCATTGTGCCTTTTGTATTTAACTTCGATGCAATTTCTGTGTTTCATCGTCAATAAGAAGGTCAGAGGGATACAGTAAACCTGAAGTGAAGCATCGGAATCTATAAGTAGTGTCACCGGAATGTTTCAAGCATAGACCGTAAGAAGAGTCAGTTATCTCGTACTTAAGTCGGCATTGTGCCTTTTGTATTAATTCCAAAGCAATTTCTGTGTATCATCGTCAATAAGAAGGTCAGAGGGATACAGTAAACCAGAAGTGAAGCATCGGAATCTATAACTAGTGTCACAGGAATGGTTCAAAACATAGATTGTAAGAAGAGTCAGTTTTCTTGTACTTAAGTCGGCATTGTGCCTTTTGTATTTAATTCCGATACAATTTCTGTGTTTCAGCGTCAATAAGAAGGTCAGAGGGATACAGTAAACCTGAAGTGAAGCATCGGAATCTATAACTAGTGTCACCGGAATGTTTCAAGCATAGACAGTAAGAAGAGTCAGTTATCTCGTACTTAAGTCGGCATTGTGCCATTTGTATTTAATTCCGAAGCAATTTCTGTGTTTCATCCTCAATAAGTAGGGTCAGAGGGATACAGTGAACCTGAAGTAAAGCATCGGAATCTATAACGAGTTCACATGAATGGTTCAAGACATAGACAGTAAGAAGAGTCAGTTTCCTTGTACTTAAGTCGGCATTGTACCTTTTGTATTTAATTCCGATGAAATATCTGTGTTTCATCGTCAATAAGAAGGTCAGAGGGATACAGTAAACCTGAAGTGAAGCATCGGATTCTATAACTAGTGTCACTGGAATGGTTCAAAACATAGACAGTAAGAAGAGTCAGTTTTCTTGTACTTAAGTCGGCATTGTGCCTTTTCTATTTCATTTCGATGCAATTTCTGTGTTTCCTCGTCAATAAGAAGGTCAGAGGTATACAGTAAACCTGAAGTGAAGCATCGGAATCTATAACTAGTGTCACAGGAATGGTTCAAAACAGAGACATTATGAGGAGTCAGTTTTGTTGTACTTAAGTCGGCATTGTGCCTTTTGTATTTAATTTCGATTCAATTTCTGTGTTTCATCGTCAATAAGAAGGTCAGAGGCATACAGTAAATCTGAAGTGAAGCATCGGAATCTATAACTAGTGTCACAGGAATGGTTCAAAACATAGACAGTAAGATGAGTCAGTTTTCTTGTAGTTAAGTCGGCATTGTGCCTTTTGTATTTAAATCCGATTCAATTTCAGTGTTTCATCGTCAGTCAGAAGGTCAGAGGGATATAGTGAACCTGAAGTGAAGCATCGGAACCTATAACTAGTGTCACAGGAATGGTTGAAACCATAGACAGTAAGAAGAGTCAGTTTTCTTGTACTTAAGTAGGCATTGTGCCTTTTGTATTTAATTCCGATGCAATTTCTGTGTTTCATCGTCAATAAGAAGGTCAGAGGCATAGAGTAAACGTGAAGCATCGGAATCTATAACTAGTGTCACAGGAATGGTTCAAAACATAGACAGTAAGAAGTGTCAGTTTTCTTGTACTTAAGTCGGCATTGTGCCTTTCGTATTTAATCCGATGCAATTTCTGTGTTTCAGCGTCAATAAGAAGGTCGGAGGGATACGGTTAACCTGAAGTGAAGCATCGGAATCTATAACTAGTGTCACAGGAATTGTTCAAAACATAGACAGTAAGAAGAGTAATTTTTCTTGTACTTAAGTCAGCATTGTGCCTTTTGCATTTAATTCCGATGCAATTTCTGTGTTTCATCGTCAATAAGAAGGTCAGAGGGATACAGTAAACCTACAGTGTAGCACCGGAATCTATAACTAGTGTCTCAGGAATTGTTCAAATCATAGACTGTAAAGACAGTCAGTTTCCTTGTACTTAAGTCGGCATTCTGCCTTTTCTATTTAATTCCGATTCAATTTCTGTGTTTCATCGTCATTAAGATGGTCAGAGGGATTAAGTAAACCTGAAGTGAAGCATCGGAATCTATAACTAGTGTCACAGGAATGGTTCAAAATTTAGACAGTAAGAAGAGTCAGTTTTCTTGTACGTAAGTCGGCATTGTGCCTTTTGTATTTAATTCCGATGCAATTTCTGTGTTTCACCGTCAATAAGAAGGTCAGAGGGATACAGTAAAGCTGAAGGGAATCTTCGGAATCTATAACTAGCGTCACAGGAATGGTTCAAAACATAGACAGAGAGAAGAGTCCCTTATCTTGTACTTAAGTCGGCATTGTGCCTTTTGAATTTTATTCCGATGCAATTTCTGTGTTTCATCGTCAATAAGAAGGTCAGAGGGATACAGTAAACCTGAAGTGAAGCATCGGAATCTATAAGTAGTGTCACCGGAATGTTTCAAGCATAGACAGTAAGAAGAGTCAGTTATCTCGTACTTAAGTCGGCATTGTGCCTTTTGTATTTAATTCCGAAGCAATTTCTGTGTATCATCGTCAATAAGAAGGTCAGAGGGATACAGTAAACCTGGAGTAAAGCATCGGAATCTATAACTAGTGTCACATGAATGGTCCAAATCATAGACAGTAAGAAGAGTCAGTTTACTTGTACTTAAGTCGGCATTGTGCCTTTGTATTATATTCCGATGCAATCTCTGTGTTTCATCGTCAATAAGAAGGTCAGAGGGATACAGAAAACATGAGTGAAGCATCGGAATCTATAACTAGTGTCACAGGAATGGTTCAAAACATAGATTGTAAGAAGAGTCAGTTTTCTTGTACTTAAGTCGGCATTGTGAATTTTGTATTTAATTCCGATGGAATTTCTGTGTTTCAGCGTCAATAAGAAGGTCAGAGGGATACAGTAAACCTGAAGTGAAGCATCGGAATCTATAACTAGTGTCACCGGAATGTTTCAAGCATAGACAGTAAGAAGAGTCATTTATCTCGTACTTAAGTCGGCATTGTGCCATTTGTATTTAATTCCGAAGCAATTTCTGTGTTTCATCCTCAATAAGTAGGGTCAGAGCGATATAGTGAACCTGAAATAAAGCATCGGAATCTATAACGAGTGTCACATGAATGGTTCAAGACATAGACAGTAAGAAGAGTCAGTTTCCTTGTACTTAAGTCGGCATTGTACCTTTTGTATTTAATTCCGATGAAATTTCTGTGTTTCATCGTCAATAAGAAGGTCAGAGGGATACAGTAAACCTGAAGTGAAACATCGGACTCTATAACTAGTTTCACAGGAATGGTTCAAAACATAGACAGTAAGAAGAGTCAGTTTTCTTGTACTTAAGTCGGCATTGTGCCTTTTCTATTTAATTTCGATGCAATTTCTGTGTTTCATCGTCAATAAGAAGGTGAGAGGGATACAGTAAACCTGAAGTGAAGCATCGGAATCTATAACTAGGCTCACAGGAATGGTTCAAAGCATAGACAGTAAGAAGAGTCAGTTTTCTTGTACTTAAGTCGGCATTGTGCCTTTTGTATTTAATTCCGATGCAATTTCTGTGTTTCATCCTCAATAAGTAGGTCAGAGGGATACAGTAAACCTGAAGTAAAGCATCGGAATCTATAACTAGTGTCACAGGAATGGTTCAAAACATAGACAGTAAGAAGAGTCAGTTTTCTTGTACTTAAGTAGGCATTGTGCCTTTTGTATTTAATTCCGATGCAATTTCTGTGTTTCGTCGTCAGTAAGAAGGTCAGAGGGATATAGTGTACCTGAAGTGAAGCATCGGATTCTATAACTAATGTCTCAGGAATGGTTCAAAGCATAGAAAGTAAGAAGAGTCAAATATCTTGTACCTAAGTCGGCATTGTGCCATTCGTATTTAATCCGATGCAATTTCTGTGTTTCATCGTCAATAAGAAGGTCGGAGGGATACGGTTAACCTGAAGTGAAGCATCGGAATCTATAACTAGTGTCACAGGAATTGTTCAAAACATAGACAGTAAGAAGAGTAATTTTTCTTGTACTTAAGTCGGCATTGTGCCTTTTGCATTTAATTCCGATGCAATTTCTGTGTTTCATCGTCAATAAGAAGGTCAGAGGGATACAGTAAACCTACAGTGAAGCACCGGAATCTATAACTAGTGTCACATGAATGGTTCAAATCATAGACTGTAAGAAGAGTCAGTTTTCTTGTACTTAAGTCGGCATTGTGGCTTTTGTATTTAATTCCGATGCAATTTATGTGTTTCATCGTCTATAAGAAGGTCAGCGGTATACAGTAAACCTGAAGTGAAGCATCGGAATCTATAACTAGAGTGACAGGTATGGTCCAAACCATAGACAGTAAGAAGAGTCAGTTTTCTTGTACTTAAGTCGGCATTGGGTCTTTTGTATTTATTTCCGATGCACTCTCTGTGTATCATCGTCAATAAGAAGGTCAGAGGGATACAGTAAACCTGAAGTGAAGCATCGGAATCTATAACTAGTGTCTCAGGAATTGTTCAAATCATAGACAGTAAGGACAGTCAGTTTTCTTGTACTTAAGTCGGCATTCTGCCTTTTCTACTTAATTCCGATTCAATTTCTGTGTTTCATCGTCATTAAGAAGGTCAGAGGGATTCAGTAAACCTGAAGTGAAGCATCGGAATCTATAACTAGTGTCACAGGAATGGTTCAAATCTTAGACAGTAAGAAGAGTCAGTTTTCTTGTACGTAAGTCAGCATTGTGCCTTTTGTATTTAATTCCGATGCAATTTCTGTGTTTCATCGTCAATAAGAAGGTCAGAGGGATACAGTAAACCTGAAGTGAATTATCGGAATCTATAACTAGTGTCACAGGAATGGTTCAAACATATCAGTAAGAAAAGTCAGTTATCTTGCACTTAAGTCGGCATTGTGCCTTTTGTAATTAATTCCGAAGCAATTTCTGTGTTTCATCCTCAATAAGAAGGTCAGAGGGATACAGTAAACCTGAAGTAAAGCATCGGAATCTATAACGAGTGACACATGAATGCTTCAAGACATAGACAGTAAGAAGAGTCAGTTTCCTTGTACTTAAGTCGGCATTGTACCTTTTGTATTTAATTCCGATGCAATTTCTGTGTTTCATCGTCAATAAGAAGGCAGAGGGATACAGTAAACCTGAAGTGAAACATCGGATTCTATAACTAGTGTCACAGGAATGGTTCAAAATATAGACAGTAACAAGAGTCAGTTTTCTTGTACTTAAGTCGGCATTTTGCCTTTTCTATTTAATTTCGATGCAATTTCTGTGTTTCATCGTCAATAAGAAGGTCAGAAGTACACAGTAAACCTGAAGTGAAGCATCGGAATGTATAACTAGTGTCACAAGAATGGTTCAAAACATAGACAGTATGAGGAGTCAGTTCTCTTGTACTTAAGTCGGCATTGTGAGTTTTGTATTTAATTCCGATGCAATTTCTGTGTTTCATCGTCAATAAGAAGGTCAGGGGCATACAGTAAACCTAAAGTGAAGCATCGGAATCTAAAACTAGTGTCACAGGAATGATTCAAAGCATAGACAGTAAGAAGAGTCAGTTTTCTTGTAGTTAAATCGGCATTGTGCCTTTTGTATTTAAATCCGATGCAATTTCAGTGTTTCATCGTCAGTAAGAAGGTCAGAGGGATATAGTGAACCTGAAGTGAAGCATCGGATTCTATAACTAGTGTAACAGGAATGGTTCAAAACTTAGACGGTAAGAAGAGTCAGTTTTCTTGTACGTAAGTCGGCATTGTGCTTTTTGTATTTAATTCCGATGCAATTTCTGTGTTTCATCGTAAATAAGAAGGTCAGAGGGATTCAGTAAAGCAGAAGTGAATCATCGGAATCTGTAACTAGTGTCACAGGAATGGTTCAAAACATAGACAGTAAGAAGAGTCACTTATCTTGTACTTAAGTCGTAATTGTGCCTTTTGTATTTTACTCCGATGCAATTTCTGTGTTTCATCGTCAATAAGAAGGTCAGAGGGATACAGTGAACCTGAAGTGAAGCATCGGAATCTATAACTAGTGTCACAGGAATGGTTCAAACATAGACAGTAAGAAGAGTCTGTTATCTTGTACTTACGTCGGCATTGTGCCTTTTGTATCTAATTCCGAAGCAATTTCTGTGTTTCATCCTCAATAAGAGGGTCAGAGGGATACAGTAAACCTGAAGTAAAGCATCGGAATCTATAACGAGTGACACATGAATGGTTCAAGACATAGACAGTAAGAAGAGTCAGTTTCCTTGTACTTAAGTCGGCATTGTACATTTTGAATTTAATTCCGATGCAATTTCTGTGTTTCATCGTCAATAAGAAGGTCAGAGGGATACAGTAAACCTGAAGTGAAACATCGGATTCTATAACTAGTGTCACAGGAATGGTTCACAACATAGACAGTAAGAAGAGTCAGTTTTCTTGTACTTAAGTCGGCATTTTGCCTTTTCTATTTAATTTCGATGCAATTTCTGTGTTTCATCGTCAATAAGAAGGTCAGAGGTATACAGTAAACCTGAAGTGAAGCATCGGAATCTATAACTAGTGTCACAGGAATGGTTCAAAACATAGACAGTATGAGGAGTCAGTTTTCTTGTACTTAAGTCGGCATTGTGAGTTTTGTATTTAATTCCGATGCAATTTCTGTGTTTCATCGTCAATAAGAAGGTCAGAGGCATACAGTAAACCTGAAGTGAAGCATCGGAATCTATAACTAGTGTCACAGGAATGGTTCAAAACATAGACAGTAAGAAGAGTCAGTTTTCTTGTAGTTAAGTCGGCATTGTGCCTTTTGTATTTAAATCCGATGCAATTTCAGTGTTTCATCGTCAGTAAGAAGGTCAGATGGATATAGTGAACCTGAAGTGAAGCATCGCATTCTATAACTAGTGTCACAGGAATGGTTGAAAACATAGACAGTAAGAAGATCAGTTTTCTTGTACTTAAGTCGGCATTGTGCCTTTTGTATTTAATCCGATGCAATTTCTGTGTTTCATCGTAAATAAGAAGGTCGGAGGGATACGGTAAACCTGAAGTGAAGCATCGGAATCTATAACTAGTGTCACAGGAATTGTTCAAAAAATAGACAGTAAGAAGAGTCAGTTTTCTTGTACTTAAGTCGGCATTGTGCCTTTTGTATTTTCTTCCGATGCAATTACTGTGTTTCATCGTCAATAAGAAGGTCAGAGGTATACAGTAAACCTGAAGTGAAGCATCGGAATCTATAAATAGTGTCACATTTATGGTTCAAAGCATAGACAATAAGAAGAGTCTCTTTTCTTGTACTTAAGCTGGCATTGTGCCTTTTGTATTTAATTCCGATGCAATTTCTGTGTTTCATCGTAAATAAGAAGGTCGGAGGGATACGGTAGACCTGAAGTGAAGCATCGGAATATATAACTAGTGTCACAGGAATTGTTCAAAACATAGACAGTAAGAAGAGTCAGTTTTCTTGTACTTAAGTCGGCATTGTGCCTTTTTTATTTAATACCGATGCAATTTCTGTGTTTCATTGTCAATAAGAAGGTCAGAGGGATACAGTAAACCTGCAGTGAAGAATCGGAATCTATAACTAGTGGCACATGAATAGTTCAAAACATAGACAGTTAGAAGAGTCAGTTTTCTTGTACTTAAGTCGGCATTGTGCCCTTTGTATTTATTTCCGATGCAATTTCTGTGTTTCATCGTCGATAAGAAGGTCAGAGTTATACAGTAAACATGAAGTGAAGCATCGGGATCTATAACTAGTTTCACAGGCATTGTTCAAAACATAGATAGTAAGAAGAGTCAGTTTCCTTGTACTTAAGTCGGCATTGTGCCTTTTCTATTTAATTCCGATTCAATTTCTGTATTTCATTGTCATTAAGAAGGTCAGAGGGATACAGTAAACCTGAAGTGAAGCATCGGAATCTACAACTAGTGTCACAGGAATGGTTCAGAACTTAGACAGTAAGAAGAGTCAGTTTTCTTGTACGTAAGTCGGCATTGTGCCTTTTGTATTTAATTCCGATGCAATATCTGTGTTTCATCGTCAATAAGAAGGTCAGAGGGATACAGTAAAGCTGAAGTGAAGAATCGGAATCTATAACTAGTGTCACAGGAATGGTGCAAAGCATAGAGAGTAAGATGAGTCAGTTATCTTGTACTGAAGTCGGCATTGTGTCTTTTGTATTTTATTCCGATGCAATTTCTGTGTTTCATCGTCAATAAGAATGTCAGAGGTATACAGTAAACATGAAGTGAAGCATCGGAATCTATAACTAGTGTCACAGGAATGGTTCAAAACATAGACAGTATGAGGAGTCAGTTTTCTTGTACTTAATTCGGCATTGTGCCTTTTGTATTTAATTCCGATGCAATTTCTGTGTTTCATCGTCAATAAGAAGGTCAGAGGCATACAGTAAACCTGAAGTGATTCATCGGAATCTATAACTAGTTTCACAGGAATGGTTTAAAACATAGACAGTAAGATGAGTCAGTTTTCTTGTAGTTAAGTCGGCATTGTGCCTTTTGTATTTAGATCCGATGTAATTTCAGTGTTTCATCGTCAGTAAGAAGGTCAGAGGGATATAGTGAACCTGAAGTGAAGCATCGGATTCTATAACTAGTGTCACAGGAATGGTTCAAAACATAGACAGTAAGAAGATCAGTTTTCTTGTACTTAAGTCGGCATTGTGCCTTTTGTATTTAATCCGATGCAATTTCTGTGTTTCATCGTAAATAAGAAGGTCGGAGGGATACGGTAGACCTGAAGTGAAGCATCGGAATATATAACTAGTGTCACAGGAATTGTTCAAAACATAGACAGTAAGAAGAGTCAGTTTTCTTGTACTTAAGTCGGCATTGTGCCTTTTGTATTTAATACCGATGCAATTTCTGTGTTTCATTGTCAATAAGAAGGTCAGAGGGATACAGTAAACCTGCAGTGAAGAATCGGAATCTATAACTAGTGGCACATGAATAGTTCAAAACATAGACAGTAAGAAGAGTCAGTTTTCTTGTACTTAAGTCGGCATTGTGCCGTTTGTATTTATTTCCGATGCAATTTCTGTGTTTCATCGTCGATAAGAAGGTCAGAGTTATACAGTAAACATGAAGTGAAGCATCGGAATCTATAACTAGTTTCACAGGTATGGTTGAAAACATAGACAGTAAGATGAGTCAGTTTTCTTGTACTTAAGTCGGCATTGTGCTTTTTTGTGTTTAATTCCGATGCAATTTCTGTGTTTCACCGTCAATAAGAAGGTCAGAGGGATACAGTAAACCTGAAGTGAAGCATCGGAAACCATAACTAGCGTCACAGCAATGGTTCAAAACATAGACAGTAAGAAGAGCCCGTTTTCTTGTACTTACGTCGGCATTGTGCCTTTTGTATTTAATTCCGATGCAATTTCTGTGTTTCATCGTCAATAAGTAGGTCAGAGGTATACAGTAAACCTGAAGTGAAGCATCGGAAACTATAACTAGTGTCACACTACTGGTTCAAAACGTAGACAGTAAGAAGAGTCAGTTTTCTTGTACTTAAGTCGGCATTGTGCCTTTTATATATAATTCCGATACAATTTCAGTGTTCCATCGTCAATAAGAAGGTCAGAGGGATACAGTAAACCTGAAGTGAAGCATCGGAATCTATAACTAGTGTCACAGGAATGGTTCAAAACATAGACAGCATGAAGAGTAAGCTTTCTTGTACTTAAGTCGGCATTATGCCTTTTGTATTTAATTCCGATGCAATTTCTGTGTTTCATCGTCAATAAGAAAGTCAGAGGCATACAGTAAACCTGAAGTGAAGCATCGGAATCTATAACTAGTGTCACAGGAATGGTTCAGAACATAGACAGTAAGAAGAGTCAGTTTTCTTGTACTTAAGTCGGCATTGTGCCTTTTGTATTTAATTCCGATGCAATTTCAGTGTTTCATCGTCAATAAGAAGGTCAAAGGGATATTGTGCACCTGAAGTGAAGCATCGGATTCTATAACTAGTGTCACAGGAATGGTTCAAAACATAGACAGTAAGAAGATCAGTTTTCTTGTACTTAAGTCGGCATTGTGCCTTCTGTATTTAATCCGATGTAATTTGTGTGTTTCATCGTCAATAAGAAGGTCGGAGGGATTCGGTAAACCTGAAGTGAAGCATCGGAATCTATAACTAGTGTCACAGCATTGTTCAAAACTTAGATAGTAAGAAGAGTCAGTTTTCTTGTACTTAAGTCGGCATTGTGCCTTTTGTATTTAATCCGATTCAATTTCTGTGTTTCATCGTCAATAAGAAGGTCAGAGGGACACAGTAAACCAACAGTGAAGCATCGGAATCTATAACTAGTGTCACAGGTATGGTTCAAAACATAGACAGCAAGAAGAGTCAGTTTCCTTGTACTTAAGTCGGCATTGTGCCTTTTGTATTTAATTTCGATGGAATTTCAGTGACTCATCGTCAATAAGAAGGTCAGAGGAATATAGTGAACCTGAAGTGAAGCATCGGATTCTATAACTAGTGTCACAGGAATGGTTCAAAACATAGACAGTTAGAAGAGTCAGTTTTCTTGTACTTAAGTCGGCAATGTGCCTTTTGTATTTAATTCCGATGCAATTTCAGTGATTCATCGTCAATAAGAAGGTCAGAGGGATACAGTAAACCTGAAGTGAAGCTACGGAATCTATAACTAGTGTCACAGGAATGGTTCAAAGCATAGACAGTAAGAAGAGTCAGTTTTCTTGTACTTAACAAGGCATTGTGCCTTTTGTATTTAATTCCGATGCAATTTCTGTGTATCATCGTCAATAAGAAGGTCAGAAGGATACAGTAAACCTACAGTGAAGCATCGGATTCTATAACTAGTGTCACATGAATGTTTCAAAACATAGACAGTAAGAAGATCAGTTTTCTTGTACTTAAGTCGGCATTGTGCCCTTTGTATTTAATCCGATGCAATTTCTGTGTTTCATCGTCAATAAGAAAGTCGGAGGGATACAGTAAACCTGAAGTAAAGCATCGGAATCTATAACTAGTGTAACAGCAATGGTTCAAATCATAGACAGTATGAAGAGTCAGTTATCTTGTACTTAAGTCGGCATTGTGCCTTTTGTATTTAATTCCGATGCAATTTCTGTGTTTCATCGTCAATAAGAAGGTCAGTGGGATACAATAAACCTGAAGTGAAGCATAGGAATCTGTAACTAGTTTCACAGGAATGGTTCAAAACATAGACAGTATGAAGAGTCAGTTTTCTTGTACTTAAGTCGGCATTTTGCCTTTTGTATTTAATTCCGATGCAATTTCTGTGTTTCATCGTCAATAAAAAGGCTTAGAAACATACAGTAAAACTGAAGTGAAGCATTGGAATCTATAACTAGTGTCACAGGTATGGTTCAAAACATAGACAGTAAGATGAGTCAGTTTTCTTGTACTTAAGTCGGCATTGTGATTTTTTGTATTTAATTCCGATGCAATTTCTGTGTTTCATCGTCAATAAGAAGGTTAGAGGGATACAGTAAACCTGAAGTGAAGCATCGGAATCTATTACTAGTGTCACAGGAATGGTTCAAATCATAGACAGTAAGAAGAGCCCGTTTTGTTGTTTAAGTCGGCATTGTGCCTTTTCTATTTAATTCCGATGCAATTTCTGTGTTTCATCGTCAATAACAAGGTCAGAGGGATACAGTAAACCTGAAGTGAAGCATCGGAATCTATAACTAGTGTCACAGGAATGGTTCAAAACATAGACAGTAAGAAGAGTCAGTTTTCTTATAGTTAAGTCGGCATTGTGCCTTTTGTATTTAATCCGATGCAATTTCTGTGTTTCATCGTCAATAAGAAGGTCGGAGGGATACGGTAAACCTGAAATGAAGCATCGGAATCTATAACTAGTGTCACAGCATTGTTCAAAACATAGATAGTAAGAAGAGTCAGTTTTCTTGTACTTTAGTCGGCATTGTGCCTTTTGTATTTAATTCCGATTCAATTTCTGTGTTTCATCGTCAATAAGAAGGTCAGAGGGACACAGTAAACCAACAGTGAAGCATCGGAATCTATAACTAGTGTCACAGGTATGGTTCAAAACATAGACAGTAAGAAGAGTCAGTTTCCTTGTACTTAAGTCGGCATTGTGCCTTTTGTATTTAATTTCGATGCAATTTCAGTGACTCATCGTCAATAAGAAGGTCAGAGGGATATAGTGAACCTGAAGGAAGCATCGGATTCTATAACTAGTGTCACAGGAATGGTTCAAAACATAGACAGTAAGAAGATCAGTTTTCTTGTACTTAAGTCGGCATTGTGCCTTTTGTATTTAATTCCGATGCAATTTCAGTGACTCATCGTCAATAAGAAGGTCAGAGGGATATAGTGAACCTGAAGTCAAGCATCGGATTCTATAACTAGTGTCACAGGAATGGTTCAAAACATAGACAGTAAGGAGAGTTAGTTTTCTTGTACTTAAGTCGGCATTGTGCCTCTGGTATTTATTTCCAATGCAATTTCTGTGTTTCATCGTCAATAAGAAGGTCAGAGGGATACAGTAAACCTGAAGTGAAGCTACGGAATCTATAACTAGTGTCACAGGAATGGTTCAAAACATAGACAGTAAGAAGAGTCAGTTTTCTTGTACTTAACTCGGCATTGTGCCTTTTGTATTTAATTCCGATGCAATTTCTGTGTTTCATCGTCAATAAGAAGATCAGAAGGATACAGTAAACCTACAGTGAAGCATCGGAATCTATAACTAGTGTCCCAGGAATGGTTCAAAACATACACAGTAAGAAGAGTCCGTTTACATGTACTTAAGTCGGCATTGTGCCTTTTCTATTTATTTCCGATGCAATTTCGGTGTTTCATCGTCAATAAGAAGGTCAGAGGGATACAGTATACCTGAAGTGAAGCATCGGAATCTATAACTAGTGTCACAGGTGTGGTGTCACCGCCAGACACCACACTTGCTAGGTGGTAGCTTAAATCGGCTGCGGTCCATTTTGTACATGTCGGACCCGCGTGTCGCCACTGTGTAATCGCAGACCTAGCGCCACCACCAAGGCAGGTCTCGTGATACGAGAGAGCACTCGCCCAGTTGTACGAGAACCTAGCTACCGACCAGTTGTACGAGAACCTAGCTACCGCCCAGTTGTACGGACAACATAGCTAGCGATTGAACGTGCTATGCCTTTCTCTCTCATTAGCGGAGAGACAGAATAGCCATCTGCTAAGTTAATGGCTACGAACTAGCAAGGCGCCATTTGTATCAGTGCCTATAGCTTACGAGTATTCAAGAGAGATGTATTCCAAGGACTAATAAAAAGATAAGTAATAAGCATCTACATACTTTTCTTCTTATTCATTTATAAGTTCTCATGTTCCAGACTTCACGCCCGTCTGCGTTAGCCTTGCGTGCCCTATCGGCTACAGTGTTAGTCTAGCTTGCCTTTTTAGCCATCTCAACTTCACGGTGTCGGCCCAGCTACCGACACAACAACAGGAATTGTTCAAAGCATAGACAGTAAGAAGAGTCAGTTTTCTTGTACTTAAGTCAGCATTGTGCTTTTTTGTATTTAATTCCGATGCAATTTCTGTGTTTCATCGTCAATAAGAAGGTCAGAAGGATACAGTAAACCCACAGTGAAGCATCGGAATCTATAACTTGTGTCACAGGAATGGTTCAATACATACACAGTAAGAAGAGTCCGTTTTCATGTACTTAAGTCGGCATTGTACCTTTTGTATTTAATTCAGATGCAATTTCTGTGTTTCATCGTCAATAAGAAGGTCAGAGAGATACAGTAAACCTGAAGTGAAGCATCGGAATCTATAACTAGTGTCACAGGAATGGTTCAAAACATGGACAGTAAGAAGAGTCAGTTTTCTAGTACTTAAGTCGGCATTGTGCCTTTTACATATAATTCCGATGCAATTTCTGTGTTACATCGTCAATAAGAAAGTCAGAGGGATACGGTAAACCTGAAGTGAAGCATCGGAATCTATAACTAGTGTCACAGGCATTGTTCAAAACATAGATAGTAAGAAGAGTCAGTTTTCTTGTACTTAAGTCGCCATTGTGCCTTTTCTATTTCATTCCGATTCAATTTCTGTGTTTCATTGTCATTAAGAAGGTCTGAGGGATACAGTAAACCTGAAGTGAAGCATCGGAATCTATAACTAGTGCAACAGGAATGGTTCAAAACTTAGACAGTAAGAAGAGTCAGTTTTCTTGTACGTAAGTCGGCATTGGGCCTTTTGTATTTAATTCCGATGCAATATCTGTGTTTCATCGTCAATAAGAAGGTCAGAGGGATACAGTAAAGCTGAAGTGAAGAATCTGAATCTATAACTAGTGTCACAGGTATGGTTCAAAACATAGACAGTAAGATGAGTCAGTTTGCTTGTACTTAAGTCAGCATTGTGCTTTTTTGTATTTAATTCCGATGCAATTTCTGTGTTTCATCCTCAATAAGAAGGTCAGAGGGATACAGTAAACCTGAAGTGAAGCATCGGAATCTATAACTAGTGTCACAGGAATGGTTCAAAACATAGACAGTAAGAAGAGTGCGTTTTCATGTACTTAAGTCGGCTTGTGCCTTTTCTATTTATTTCCGATGCAATTTCGGTGTTTCATCGTCAATAAGAAGGTCAGAGGGATACAGTAAACCTGAAGTGAAGCATCGGAATCTATAACTAGTGTCGCAGGAATGGTTCAAAACGTAGACAGTATGAGCAGTCAGTTTTCTTGTACTTAATTCGGCATTGTGCATTTTGTATTTAATTCTGATGCAATTTCTGTGTTTCATCGTCAATAAGAAGGTCAGATGCATACAGTAAACCTGAAGTGAAGTATCGGAATCTATAACTAGTTTCATAGGAATGGTTTAAAACATAGACAGTAAGAAGAGTCAGGTTTCTTGTAGTTAAGTCGGAATTGTGCCTTTTGTATTTAAATCCGATGCAATTTCAGTGTTTCATCGTCTGTAAGAAGGTCAGAGGGATATAGTGAACCTGAAGTGAAGCATCGGATTCTATAACTAGTGTCACAGGAATGGTTCATAACATAGACAGTAAGAAGAGTCAGTTTTCTTGTATTTAAGTCGGCATTGTGCCTTTTGTATTTAATTCCGATTCAATTTCTGTGTTTCATCGTCAATAAGAAGGTCAGAGGGATACAGTAAACCTGCAGTGAAGAATCGGAATCTATAACTAGTGTCACATGAATGGTTCAAAACATAGACAGTAAGAAGAGTCAGTTTCCTTGTACTTAAGTCGGCATTGTGCCTTTTGTATTTATTTCCGAGCAATTTCTGTGTTTCATCGTCAACAAGAAGGTCAGAGGTATACAGTAAACCTGAAGTGAAGCATCAGAATCTATAAGTAGTGTCACAGATATGGTTCAAAACATAGACAGTAAGATGAGTCAGTTTTCTTGTACTTAAGACGGCATTGTGCTTTTTTGTATTTAATTCCGATGCAATTTCTGTGTTTCATCGTCAATAAGAAGGTCAGAGGGATACAGTAAACCTGAAGTGAAGCATCGGAATCTATAACTAGTGTCACAGGAATGGTTCAAAACATAGACAGTATGAGGAGTCCGTTTTCTTGTACTTAAGTCGGCATTGTGCCTATTCAATTTAATTCCGATGCAATTTCTGTGTTTCATCGTCAATAAGAGGGTCAGAGGGATACAGTAAACCTGAAGTGAAGCATCGGAATCTATAACTAGTGTCACAGGAATGGTTCAAAACATAGACAGTAAGAAGAGTCAGTTTTCTTGTACTTAAGTCGGCATTGTGCCTTTTGTATTTAATTCCGATGCAATTTCTGTGTTTCATCGTCAATAAGTAGGTCAGAGGGATACAGTAAACCTGAAGGAAGCATCGGAAACTAAAACTAGTGTCACAGGAATGGTTCAAAACATAGACAGTAAGAAGAGTCAGTTTTCTTGTACTTAAGTCGGCATTGTGCTTTTTATCTATAATTCCGATGCAAGTTCTGTGTTTCATCGTCAATAAGAAGGTCAGAGGGATACAGTAAACCTGAAGTGAAGCATCGGAATCTATAACTAGTGTCACAGGAATTGTTCAAAACATAGACAGCATGAAGAGTCAGTTTTCTTGTACTTAAGTCGGCATTGTGCCTTTTGTATTTAATTCCGAAGCAATTTCAGTGTTTCATCGTCAATAAGAAGGTCAGAGGGATATAGTGAACCTGAAGTGAAGCATCGGATTCGATAACTAGTGTCACATGAGTGGTTCAAGACATAGACAGTAAGAAGAGTCAGTTTCCTTGTACTTAAGTCGGCATGTTAACTTTTGTATTTAATTCCGATGCAATTTCTGTGTTTTAACGTCAATAAGAAGGTCAGAGGGATACAGTAAACCTGAAGTGAAGCATCAGATTCTATAACTAGTGTCACAGGAATGGTTCAAAACATAGACAGTAAGAAGAGTCAGTTTTTTGTACTTAAGTCGGCATTGTGCCTTTTCTATTCAATTTCGATGCAATTTCTGTGTTTCATCGTCAATAAGAGAGTCAGAGGTATACAGTAAACATGAAGTGAAGCATCGGAGTCTATAACTAGTGTCACAGGAATGGTTCAAAACACAGACAGTATGAGGAGTCAGTCTTCTGGTACTTAAGTCGGCATTGTGCCTTTTGCATTTAATCCGATGCAATTTCTGTGTTTCATCGTAAATAAGAAGGTCGGAGGGATACGGTAAACCTGAAGTGAAGCATCGGAATCTATAACTAGTGTCACAGGAATTGTTCAATAGATAGACAGTAAGAAGAGTCAGTTTTCTTGTACTTCAGTCGGCATTGTGCCTTTTGTATTTAATTCCGATGCAATTTCTGTGTTTCATCGTCAATAAGAAGGTCAGAGGGATACAGTAAACCTGAAGTGAATCATCGGAATCTATAACTAGTGTCACAGGAATGGTTCGAAACATAGACAGTAAG
Source organism: Schistocerca serialis cubense (assembly GCF_023864345.2). Classification (NCBI taxonomy): domain Eukaryota; kingdom Metazoa; phylum Arthropoda; class Insecta; order Orthoptera; family Acrididae; genus Schistocerca; species Schistocerca serialis. Next base: position 8,902,672 of record NW_026047617.1, read on the forward strand.
AAGAGCCCGTTTTCTAGTACTTAAGTCGGCATTGTGCCTATTCTATTTAATTCCGATGCAATTTCTGTGTTTCATCGTAGATAAGAAGGTCAGAGGTATACAGTAAACCTGAAGTGAAGCATCGGAATCTATAACTAGTGTCACAGGAATGGTTCAAATCATAGACAGTAAGAAGAGTCAGTTTTCTTTTACTTAAGTCGGCATTGTGCCTTTTGTATTTAATTCCGATGCAATTTCTGTGTTTCACGTCAATAAGTAGGTCAGAGGGATACAGTAAAACTGAAGTGAAGCATCGGAAACTATAACTAGTGTCACAGGAATGGTGCAAAACATAGACAGTAAGAAGAGTCAGTTTTCTTGTACTTAAGTCGGCATTGTCGTTTTTATATATAATTCCGATGCAATTTCTGTGTTTCATCGTCAATAAGAAGGTCAGAGGGATACAGTAAACCTGAAGTGAGGCATCGGAATCTATAACTAGTGTCACAGGAATGGTTCAAAACATAGACAGTAAGAAGAGTCAGTTTACTTGTACTTAAGTCGCCATTGTGCCTTTTGTATTTATTTCCGATGCAATTTCTGTGTTTCATCGTCAATAAGAAAGTCAGAGGCATACAGTAAACCTGAGGTGAAGCATCGGAATCTATAACTAGTGTCACAGGAATGGTTCAAAACATAGACAGTAAGAAGAGTCAGTTTTCTTGTACTTAAATCGGCATTGTGCCTTTTGTATTTAATTCCGAAGCAATTTCTTTGTTTCATCGTCAATAAGTAGGTCAGAGGGATACAGTAAACCTGAAGTGAAGCATCGGAAACTAAAACTAGTGTCACAGGAATGGTTCAAAACATAGACAGTAAGAAGAGTCAGTTTTCTTGTACTTAAGTCGCCATTGTGCCTTTCCTATTTAATTCCGATTCAATTTCTGTGTTTCATTGTCATTAAGAAGGTCCGAGGGATACAGTAAACCTGAAGGAAGCATCGGATTCTATAACTAGTGTCACAGGTATGGTTCAAAACATAGACAGTAAGATGAGTCAGTTTGCTTGTACATAAGTCAGCATTGTGCTTTTTTGTATTTAATTCCGATGCAATTTCTGTGTTTCATCGTCAATAAGAAGGTCAGAGGGATACAGTAAACCTGAAGTGAAGCATCGGAACCTATAACTAGTGTCACAGGAATGGTTCAAAACATAGATAGTAAGAAGAGTGCGTTTTCATGTACTTAATTCGGCTTGTGCCTTTTCTATTTAATTCCGATGCAATTTCGGTGTTTCATCGTCAATAAGAAGGTCAGAGGGATACAGTAAACCTGAAGTGAAGCATCGGAATCTATAACTAGTGTCACAGGAATGGTTCAAAACATAAACAGTATGAGGAGTCAGTTTTCTTGTACTTAATTCGGCATTGTGCCTTTTGTATTTAATTCCGATGCAATTTCTGTGTTTCATCGTCAATAAGAAGGTCAGAGGCATACAGTAAACCTGAAGTGAAGTATCGGAATCTATAACTAGTGTCACAGGAATGGTTCAAAACATAGACAATAAGAAGATCAGTTTTCTTGTACTTAAGTCGGCATTGTGCCTTTCGTATTTAATCCGATGCAATTTCTGTGTTTCATCGTAAATAAGAAGGTCGGAGGGATACGGAAAAACCTGAAGTGAAGCATCGGAATCTATAACTAGTGTCACAGGAATGGTTCAAAACATAGACAGTAAGAAGAGTCAGTTTTCTTGTTCTTAAGACGGCATTGTGCCTTTTGTATTTAATTCCGATGCAATTTCTGTGTTTCACCTCAATAAGTAGGTCAGAGGGATACAGTAAAACTGAAGTGAAGCATCGGAAACTATTACTAGTGTCACAGGAATGGTTCAAAACATGGACAGTAAGAAGAGTCAGTTTTCTTGTACTTAAGTCGGCATTGTCGCTTTTATATATAATTCCGATGCAATTTCTGTGTTTCAACGTCAATAAGAAGGTCAGAGGGATACAGTAAACCTGAAGTGAAGCATCGGAATCTATAACTAGTGTCACAGGAATGGTTCAAAACATAGACAGCATGAAGAGTCAGTTTTCTTGTACTTAAGTCGGCATTGTGCCTTTTGTATTTATTTCCGATGCAATTTCTGTGTTTCATCGTCAATAAGAAAGTCAGAGGCATACAGTAAACCTGAGGTGAAGCATCGGAATCTATAACTAGTGTCACAGGAATGGTTCAAAACATAGACAGTAAGAAGAGTCAGTTTTCTTGTACTTAAGTCGGCATTGTGCCTTTTGTATTTAATTCCGATGCAATTTCAGTGTTTCATCGTCAATAAGAAGGTCAGAGGGATACAGTAAACCTGAAGTGAAGCATCGGAATCTATAACTAGTGTCACAGGATTGGTTCAAAACATAGAGAGTAAGAAGAGTCAGTTTTCTTGTACTTAAGTCGGCATGGTGCCTTTTGTATTTAATTCCGATGCAATTTCTGTGTTTCATCGTCAATAAGTAGGTCAGAGGGATACAGTAAACCTAAAGTGAAGCATCGGAAACTAAAACTAGTGTCACAGGAATGGTTCAAAACATAGACAGTAAGAAGAGTCAGATTTCTTGTACTTAAGTCGGCATTGTGCCTTTTATATATAATTCCGATGCAATTTCTATGTTTCATCGTCAATAAGAAGGTCAGAGGGATACAGTAAACCGCAAGTGAAGCATCGGAATCTATAACTAGTGTCACAGGAATGGTTCAAAACATAGACAGCATGAAGAGTCAGTTTTCTTGTACTTAAGTCGGCATTGTGCCTTTTGTATTTAATTTCGATGGAATTTCAGTGACTCATCGTCAATAAGAAGGTCGGAGGGATACGGTAAACCTGAAGTGAAGCATCGGAATCTATAACTAGTGTCACAGGCATTGTTCAAAACGTAGATAGTAAGAAGAGTCAGTTTTCTTGTACTTAAGTCGCCATTGTGCCTTTCCTATTTAATTCCGATTCAATTTCTGTGTTTCATTGTCATTAAGAAGGTCTGAGGGATACAGTAAACCTGAAGTGAAGCATCGGAATCTATAACTAGTGTCACAGGAATGGTTCAAAACTTAGACAGTAGGAAGAGTCAGTTTTCTTGTACGTAAGTCGGCATTGTGCCTTTTATATATAATTCCGATGCAATTTCTATGTTTCATCGTCAATAAGAAGGTCAGAGGTATACAGTAAACCTCAAGTGAAGCATCGGAATCTATAACTAGTGTCACAGGAATTGTTCAAAAGATAGACAGCATGAAGAGTCAGTTTTCTTGTACTTAAGTCGGCATTGTTCCTTTTGTATTTAATTTCGATGCAATTTCAGTGACTCTTCGTCCATAAGAAGGTCAGAGGGATATAGTGAACCTGATGGAAGCATCGGATTCTATAACTAGTGTCACAGGTATGGTTCAAAACATAGACAGTAAGATGAGTCAGTTTGCTTGTACTTAAGTCAGCATTGTGTTTTTTTGTATTTAATTCCGATGCAATTTCTGTGTTTCATCGTCAATAAGAAGGTCAGAGGGATACAGTAAACCTGAAGTGAAGCATCGGAACCTATAACTAGTGTCACAGGAATGGTTCAAAACATAGGCAGTAAGAAGAGTGCGTTTTCATGTACTTAATTCGGCTTGTGCCTTTTCTATTTAATTCCGATGCAATTTCGGTGTTTCATCGTCAATAAGAAGGTCAGAGGGATACAGTAAACCTGAAGTGAAGCATCGGAATCTATAACTAGTGTCACAGGAATGGTTCAAAACATAAACAGTATGAGGAGTCAGTTTTCTTGTACTTAATTCGGCATTGTGCCTTTTGTATTTAATTCCGATGCAATTTCTGTGTTTCATCGTCAATAAGAAGGTCAGAGGCATACAGTAAACCTGAAGTGAAGTATCGGAATCTATAACTAGTGTCACAGGATTGGTTCAAAACATAGACAGTAAGAAGATCAGTTTTCTTGTACTTAAGTCGGCATTGTGCCTTTCGTATTTAATCCGATGCAATTTCTGTGTTTCATCGTAAATAAGAAGGTCGGAGCGATACGGAAAAACCCGAAGTGAAGCATCGGAATATATAACTAGTGTCACAGGAATGGTTCAAAACATAGACAGTAAGAAGAGTCAGTTTTCTTGTTCTTAAGTCGGCATTGTGCCTTTTGTATTTAATTCCGATGCAATTTCTGTGTTTCATCGTCAATAAGAAGGTCAGAGGGATACAGTAAACCTGCAGTGAAGAATCGGAATCTCTAACTAGTGTCACATGAATGGTTCAAAACATAGACAGTAAGAAGGGTCAGTTTCCTTGTACTTAAGTCGGCATTGTGCCTTTTGTATTTATTTCCGAGCAATTTCTGTGTTTCATCGTCAATAAGAAGGTCAGAGGTATACATTAAATCTGAAGTGAAGCTTCGGAATCTATAAGTAGTGTCACAGGAATGGTTCAAATCATAGACAGTAAGAAGAGTCAGTTTTCTTGTACTTAAGTTTGCATTGAGCCTTTTGTATTTAATTCCGATGCAATTTCAGTGTTTCATCGTCAATAAGAAGGTCAGAGGGATATAGTGAACCTGAAGTGAAGCATCGGATTCTATAACTAGTGTCACAGCAATGGTTCAAAGCATAGACATTAAGAGGATCAGTTTTCTTGTACTTAAGTCGGCATTGTGCCTTTTGTATTTAATCCGATGCCATTCCTGTGTTTCATCGTCAATAAGAAAGTCAGAGGCATACAGTAAACCTGAGGTGAAGCATCGGAATCTATAACTAGTGTCACAGGAATGGTTCAAAACATAGACAGTTAGAAGAGTCAGTTTTCCTGTACTTATGTCGGCATTGTGCCTTTTGTATTTAATTCCGATGCAATTTCAGTGTTTGATAGTCAATAAGAAGGTCAGAGGGATACAGTAAACCTGAAGTGAAGCATCGGAATCTATAACTAGTGTCACAGGAATGGTTCAAAACATAGACAGTAAGAAGAGTCAGTTTTCTTGTACTTAAGTCGGCATTGTGCCTTTTGTATTTAATTCCGAAGCAATTTCTGTGTTTCATCGTCAATAAGTAGGTCAGAGGGATACAGTAAACCTGAAGTGAAGCATCGGAAACTAAAACTAGTGTCACAGGAATGGTTCAAAACATAGACAGTAAGAAGAGTCAGTTTTCTTGTACTTAAGTCGGCATTGTGCCATTTATATATAATTCTGATGCTATTTCTGTGTTTCATCGTCAATAAGATGGTCAGAGGGATACAATAAACCTCAAGTGAAGCATCGGAATCTATAACTAGTGTCACAGGAATTGTTCAAAACATAGACAGCATGAAGAGTCAGTTTTCTTGTACTTAAGTCGGCATTGAGCCTTTTGTTTTTAATTCCGATGCAATATCAGTGTTTCATCGTTAATAAGAAGGTCAGAGGGATATAGTGAACCTGAAAAAAGCATCGGATTCTATAACTAGTGTCACAGGAATGGTTCAAAACATAGACAGTAAGAGGATCAGTTTTCTTGTACTTAAGTCGGCATTGTGCCTTTTGTATTTAATCCGATGCCATTCCTGTGTTTCATCGTCAATAAGAAGGTCGGAGGGTTACGGTAAACCTGAAGTGAAGCATCGGAATCTATAGCTAGTGTCACAGGAATGGTTCAAACATAGACAGTAAGAAGAGTCAGTTATCTTGTACTTAAGTCGGCATTGTCTCTTTTGTATTTAATTCCGAAGCAATTTCTGTGTTTCATCCACAACAAGAAGGTCAGAGGGATACAGTAAGCCTGAAGTAAAGCATCGGAATCTATAACGAGTGTCACATTAATGGTTCAAGACATAGAGAGTAAGAAGAGTCAGTTTCCTTGTACTTAAGTCGGCATGGTAACTTTTGTATTTAATTCCGATGCAATTTCTGTGTTTTAATGTCAATAAGAAGGTCAGAGGGATACAGTAAACCTGAAGTGAAGCATCGGATTCTATAACTAGTGTCACAGGAATGGTTCAAAACATAGACAGTAAGAAGAGTCAGTTTTCTTGTTCTTAAGACGGCATTGTGCCTTTTCTATTTAATTTCGATGCAATTTCTGTGTTTTATCGTCAATAAGAAGGTCAGAGGTATACAGTAAACCTGAAGTGAAGCATCGGAATCTATAACTAGTGTCACGGGTATGGTTCAAAACATAGACAGTAAGATGAGTCAGTTTTCTTGTACTTAAGTCGGCATTGTGCTTTTTTGTATTTAATTCCGATGCAATTTCTGTGTTTCATCGTCAATAAGAAGGTCAGAGGGATACAGTAAACCTGAAGTGAATCATCGGAATCTATAACTAGTGTCACAGGAATGGTTCAAAACATAGACAGTAAGAAGAGTCAGTTTTCTTGTACTTAAGTCGGCATTGTGCCTTTTGTATTTAATTCCGATGCGATTTCTGTGTTTCATCGTCAATAAGAAGGTCAGAGGGATACAGTAAACCTGCAGTGAAGAATCGGAGTCTATAACTAGTGTCACATGAATGGTTCAAATCATAGACAGTAAGAAGAGTCAGTTTCCTTGTACTTAAGTCGGCATTGTGCCTATTCTATTTAATTCCGATGCAATTTCTGTGTTTCATCGTCAATAAGAAGGTCAGAGGTATACAGTAAACCTGAAGTGAAGCATCGGAATCTATAACTAGTGTCACGGGTATGGTTCAAAACATAGACAGTAAGATGAGTCAGTTTTCTTGTACTTAAGTCGGCATTGTGCTTTTTTGTATTTAATTCCGATGCAATTTCTGTGTTTCATCGTCAATAAGAAGGTCAGAGGGATACAGTAAACCTGAAGTGAATCATCGGAATCTATAACTAGTGTCACAGGAATGGTTCAAAACATAGACAGTAAGAAGAGCCCGTTTTCTAGTACTTAAGTCGGCATTGTGCCTATTCTATTTAATTCCGATGCAATTTCTGTGTTTCATCGTAAATAAGATGGTCAGAGGGATACAGTAGACCTGAAGTGAAGCATCGGAATCTATAACTACTGTCACAGGAATGGTTCAAAACATAGACAGTAAGAAGAGTCAGTTTTCTTGTACTTAAGTCGGCATTGTGCCTTTTGTATTTAATTCCGATGCAATTTCTGTGTTTCACGTCAATAAGGAGGTCAGAGGGATACAGTAAAACTGAAGTGAAGCATCGGAAACTGTAACTAGTGTCACAGGAATGGTTCAAAACATAGACAGTAAGAAGAGTCAGTTTTCTTGTACTTAAGTCGGCATTGTCGCTTTTATATATAATTCCGATGCAATTTCTGTGTTTCATCGTCAATAAGAAGGTCAGAGGGATACAGTAAACCTGAAGTGAAGCATCGGAATCTATAACTAGTGTCACAGGAATGGTTCAAAACATAGACAGCATGAAGAGTCAGTTTTCTTGTACTTAAGTCGGCATTGTGCCTTTTGTATTTAATTCCGATGCAATTTCTGTGTTTCATCGTCAATAAGAAAGTCAGAGGCATACAGTAAACCTGAGGTGAAGCATCGGAATCTATAACTAGTGTCACAGGAATGGTTCAAAACATAGACAGTAAGAAGAGTCAGTTTTCTTGTACTTAAGTCGGCATTGTGCCTTTTGTATTTAATTCCGATGCAATTTCAGTGTTTCATCGTCAATAAGAAGGTCAGAGGGATACAGTATACCTGAAGTGAAGCATCGGAATCTATAACTAGTGTCACAGGAATGGTTCAAAACATAGACAGTAAGAAGAGTCAGTTTTCTTGTACTTAAGTCGGCCTTGTGCCTTCTGTATTTAATTCCGAAGCAATTTCTGTGTTTCATCGTCAATAAGTAGGTCAGAGGGATACAGTAAACCTGAAGTGAAGCATCGGAAACTAAAACTAGTGTCTCAGGAATGGTTCAAAACATAGACAGTAAGAAGAGTCAGTTTTCTTGTACTTAAGTCGGCATTGTGCTTTTTATATATAATTCTGATGCAATTTCTGTGTTTCATCGTCAATAAGTAGGTCAGAGGGATACAGTAAACCTGAAGTGAAGCATCGGAAACTAAAACTAGTGTCTCAGGAATGGTTCAAAACATAGACAGTAAGAAGAGTCAGTTTTCTTGTACTTAAGTCGGCATTGTGCTTTTTATATATAATTCTGATGCAATTTCTGTGTTTCATCGTCAATAAGAAGGTCAGAGGGATACAGTAAACCTGAAGTGAAGCATCGGAATCTATAACTAGTGTCACAGGAATTGTTCAAAACATAGACAGCATGAAGAGTCAGTTTTCTTGTACTTAAGTCGGCATTTGTAGTGGGACGAAATTAAACGTCACCCATCCACCAAGTTAGCCCAGTTTGCAGGTGACTATAAGTTTAATTTAGTTTTTTGTGTATGTGTTTTCTTATTATTTATAATAAATGTGAATTATTTAAAAGTTTTGTATTTTTTTATGTGTTTCATGTACGGAGAGATCGGCGCAACGAACGGGGACAGCATCTTCGTTGCCGCGACCAGAGAGGAAATTGCTGGCCGCTATACGTCGCGGATCGACAGCCAAGGAGCAACAGAAGATCCTGGAACCGAGTTGTTGCGTCGTGTTTCTAAAAATTAAAAATGAATTTTTATACTCTTTTTTGTACAACAATGACGTCATAATGAGCTTAGTCTTATTGAAATGTTAGTCACTGTCTGTCAACGCTCAAGTTCACATCTGTATGTGTAGAAAGCTAATAAAAATAGTGTATGCTACTAAAGTTGAAACACGTGTCGTGAAGATTTATTTATGAAGAGTTATGTGAACGGATTAATAATATATTTGACAAGATTATTGATTCAGACAGCGTTGGCCAACACTTTGAATCTAAAAAGTTTATTTAATGTGTGATTCTGATATCGATTAGGTCAAGATAACGTGTGTCGATATAATTTTCTGAGGAGAAACAAACGAAATTTAAATTGGGAAAAAGTTACGAAAACCAATTGGCCCAAGTGATGTAATTCTTTGCACACGACTCAACTGATGTTTTACAGTTTCGTTCAAGAACCATTCTATGACAATTTAAAAAGAATATGAATCATTTTTGAAGTGAGTGTAACTGACGTAGGTGACGAAGTCTGCACATGGTCATACATATATCAAACGCAAACCCTAATACGTCGTTACACCACACATTGTGCCTTTTGTATTTAATTCCGATGCAATTTCTGTGTTTCATCGTCAATAAGAAAGTCAGAGGCATACAGTAAACCTGAAGTGAAGCATCGGAATCTGTAACAAGTGTCACAGGAATGGTTCAAAACATAGACAGTAAGAAGAGTCAGTTTTATTGTACTTAAGTCGGCATTTTGCTTTTTCTATTTAATTCCGATGCAATTTCAGTGTTTCATCGTCAATAAGAAGGTCAGAGGGATGTAGTGAACCTGACGTGAAGCATCGGATTCTATAACTAGTGTCACAGGAATGGTTCAAAACATAGACAGAAAGAAGATCAGTTTTCTTGTACGTAAGTCGGCATTGTGCCATTTGTATTTAATCCGATGCAATATCTGTGTTTCATCGTCAATAAGAAGGTCAGAGGGATACAGTAAACCTGAAGTAAAGCATCAGAATCTATAACTAGAGTCACAGGAATGGTTCAAAACATATACTGCATGAAGAGTCAGTTTTCTAGTACTTAAGTCGGAATTGTGCCTTTTGTATTTAATTCCAATGCAATTTCTGTGTTTCGTCGTCAATAAGAAGGTCAGAAGCATACAGTAAACCTGAAGTGAAGCATCGGAATCTGTAACTAGTGTCACAGGAATGGTTCAAAACATAGACAGTATGAAGAGTCAGTTTTCTTGTACTTAATTCGGCATTGTGCCTTTTGTATTTAATTCCGATGCAATTTCTGTGTTTCATCGTCAATAAGAAGGTCAGAAGCATACAGTAAAGCAAAAGGGAAGCATCGGAATCTATAACTAGTGTCACAGGTATGGTTCAAAACATAGACAGTAAGATGAGTCAGTTTTCTTGTACTTAAGTCGGCATTGTGCTATTTAGTATTTAATTCCGATGCAATTTCTGTGTTTCATCGACAATAAGAAGGTCAGAGGGATACAGTAAACCTGAAGTGAAGCATCGGAATCTATAACTAGTGTCACAGGAATGGTTCAAAACATAGACAGTAAGAAGAGCCCGTTTTCTTGTACTTAAGTCGGCATTGTGCCTTTTCTATTTAATTCCGATGCAATTTCTGTGTTTCATCGTCAATAAAAAGGTCATAGGGATACAGTAAACCTGAAGTGAAGCATCGGAATCTATAACTAGTGTCACAGGAATGGTTCAAAACATAGACAGTAAGAAGAGTCAGTTTTCTTGTACTTAAGTCGGCATTGTGCCTTTTGTATTTAATTCCGATGCAATTTCTGTGTTTCATCGTCATTAAGTAGGTCAGAGGGATACAGTTAACCTGAAGTGAGGCATCGGAAACTATAACTAGTGTCACAGGAATGGTTCAAAGCATAGATAGTAAGAAGAGTCAGTTTTCTTGTACTTAAGTCGGCATTGTGCCTTTTATACATAATTCCGATGCTATTTTTGTGTTTCATCGTCAATAAGAAGGTCAGAGGGATACAGTAAACCTGAAGTGAAGCATCGGAATCTACAACTATTGTCACAGGAATGGTTCAAAACATAGACAGCATGAAGAGTCAGTTTTCTTGTACTTAAGAAGGCATTGTGCCTTTTGTATTTAATTCCGATGCAATGTCTGTGTTTCATCGTCAATAAGAAAGTCAGAGGCATACAGTAAACCTGAAGTGAAGCATCGGAATCCATATCTAGTGTCACAGGAATGGTTCAAAGCATAGACAGTAAGAAGATCAGTTTTCTTGTACTTAAGTCGGCATTGTGCCTTTGTATTTAATCCGATGCAATTTCTGTGTTTCATCGTCAATAAGAAGCTCGGAGGGATACGGTAAACCTGAAGTGAAGCATCGGAATCTATAACTAGTGTCACAGCATTGTTCAAAACATAGATAGTAAGAAGAGTCATTTTTCTTGTACTTAAGTCGGCATTGTGCCTTTTGTATTTAATTCCGATTCAATTTCTGTGTTTCATCGTCAATAAGAAGGTCAGAGGGATACAGTAAACCTACAGTGAAGCATCGGAATCTATAACTAGTGTCACAGGTATGGTTCAAAACATAGACAGTAAGAAGAGTCAGTTTTCTTGTACTTAAGTCGGCATTGTGCCTTTTGTATTTAATTCCGAAGCAATTTTAGTGACTCATCGTCAATAAGAAGGTCAGAGGGATTTAGTGAACCTGAAGTGAAGCATCGGATTCTATAACTAGTGTCACAGGAATGGTTCAAAACATAGACAGTAAGAAGATCAGTTTTCTTGTACTTAAGTCGGCATTGTGCCTTGTGTATTTAATTCCGATGCAATTTCAGTGTTTCATCGTCGATAAGAAGGTCAGAGGGATATAGTGAACCTGAAGTGAAGCATCGGAATCTATAACTAGTGTCACAGGAATGGTTCATAACATAGACAGTAAGAAGATCAGTTTTCTTGTACTTAAGTCGGCATTGTGCCTTTTGTATTTAATCCGATGCAATTTCTCTGTTTCATCGTCAATAAGAAGGTCGGAGGGATACGGTAAACCTGAAGTGAAAAACCGGAATCTATAACTAGTGTCACAGGCATTGTTCAAAACATAGACAGTAAGGAGAGTCAGTTTTCTTGTACTTAAGTCGGTATTGTGCCTTTGGTATTTAATTCCGATTCAATTTCTGTGTTTCATCGTCAATAAAAAGGTCAGAGGGATACAGTAAACCTACAGTGAAGCATCGGAATCTGTAACTGGTGTCACAGGTATGGTTCAAAACATAGACAGTAAGAAGAGTCAGTTTTCTTGTACTTAAGTCGGCGTTGTGCCTTTTGTAATTAATTCCGATGCAATTTCTGTGTTTCATCGTCAATAAGAAGGTCAGACGGATACAGTAAACCTGAAGTGAAAAATCGGAATCTATAACTAGTGTCACAGGAATGGTTCAAACCATAGACAGTAAGAAGAGTCAGTTATCTTTTACTTAAGTCGGCATTTTGCCTTTTGTATTTAATTCCGATGCAATTTCTGTGTTTCATCGTCAATAAGAAGGTCAAAGGGATACAGTAAACCTGATGTAAAGCATCGGAATCTATAACGAGTGTCACATGAATGGTTCAAAACATAGACTGTAAGAAGAGTCAGTTTTCTTGTACTTAAGTCGGCATTGTGCCTTTTGTAATTAATTCCGATGCAATTTCTGTGTTTCATCGTCAATAAGAAGGTCAGAGGGATACAGTAAACCTGAAGTGAAAAATCGGAATCTATAACTAGTGTCACAGGAATGGTTCAAACCATAGACAGTAAGAAGAGTCAGTTATCTTGTACTTAAGTCGGCATTTTGCCTATTGTATTTAATTCCGATGCAATTTCTGTGTTTCATCGCCAATAAGAAGGTCAAAGGGATACAGAAAACCTGATGTAAAGCATCGGAATCTATAACTAGTGTCAAAGGAATGGTTCAAAACACAGACAGTAAGTAAAGTCAGTTATCTTGTCCTTACGTCGGCATTGTGCCTTTTCTATTTAATTCCGAAGCAATTTCTGAGTTTCATCTTCAAGAAGAGGGTCAGAGGGACACAGTAGACCTGAAGTAAGGCATCGTAATCTATATCTAGTGTCACAGGAATGGTCCAAAACATAGACAGTAAGAAGAGTCACTTTTCTTGTACTTAAATCGGCATTGTGCCTTTTGTATTTAATCCGATGCAATTTCTGTGTTTCATCGTAAATAGGAAGGTCGGAGGGATACGGTAAACCTGAAGTGAAGCATCGGAATCTATAACTAGTGTCACAGGAATTGTTCAATACTTAGACAGTAAGAAGAGACAGTTTTCTTGTACTTAAGTCACCGTTGTGCTTTTTGTATTTAATTCCGATGCGATTTCTGTGTTTCATCGTCAATAAGAAGGTCAGAGGGATACAGTAATCCTGCAGTGAAGAATCGGAATCTATAACTAGTGTCACATGAATGGTTCAAATCATAGACAGTAAGAAGAGTCAGTATCCTTGTACTTAAGTCGGCATTGTGCCTTTTGTATTTACTTCCGAGCAATTTCTGTCTTTCATCGTCAATAAGAAGGTCAGAGGTATAGAGTAAACCTGAAGTGAAGCATCGGAATCTATAACTAGTGTCACGGGTATGGTTCAAAACATAGACATTAAGAAGAGTCAGTTTTCTTGTACTTAAGTCGGCATTGTGCTTTTTATATATAATTCTGATGCAATTTCTGTGTTTCATCGTCAATAATAAGGTCAGAGGGATACAGTAAACCTGAAGTGAAGCATCGGAATCTATAACTAGTGTCACAAGAATTGTTCAAAACATAGACAGCATGAAGAGTCAGTTTTCTTGTACTTAAGTCGGCATTGTGCCTTTTGTATTTAATTCCGATGCAATTTCTGTGTTTCATCGTCAATAAGAAAGTCAGAGGAATACAGTAAACCTGAAGTGAAGCATCGGAATCTATAACAAGTGTCACAGGAATGGTTCAAAACATAGACAGTAAGAAGATCAGTTTTCTTGTACTTAAGTCGGCATTGTGCCTTTTGTATTTAATCCGATGCAATTTCTGTGTTTCATCGTCAATAAGAAGGTCAGAGGGATACAGTAAACCTGAAGTAAAGCATCAGAATCTATAACTAGTGTCACAGTAATGGTTCAAAACATAGACAGCATGAAGAGTCAGTTTTCTTGTACTTAAGTCGGCATTTTGCCTTTTGTATTTAATTCCAATGCAATTTCTGTGTTTCGTCGTCAATAAGAAGGTCAGAAGCATACAGTAAAACTGAATTGAAGCAATGGAATCTGTAACTAGTGTCACAGGAATGGTTCAAAACATAGACAGTATGAAGAGTCAGTTTTCTTGTACTTAAGTCGGCATTGTGCCTTTTGTATTTAATTCCGATGCAATTTCTGTGTTTCATCGTCAATAAGAAGGTCAGAAGCATACAGTAAACCTGAAGTGAAGCATCGGAATCTGTAACTAGTGTCACAGGTATGGTTCAAAACATAGACAGTAAGATGAGTCAGTTTTCTTGTACTTAAGTCGGCATTGTGCTTTTTAGTATTTAATTCCGATGCAATTTCTGTGTTTCATCGACAATAAGAAGGTCAGAGGGATACAGTAAACCTGAAGTGAAGCATCGGGATCTATAACTAGTGTCACAGGAATGGTTCAAAACATAGACAGTAAGAAGAGCCCGTTTTCTTGTACTTAAGTCGGCATTGTGCCTTTTCTATTTAATTCCGATGCAATTTCTGTGTTTCATCGTCAATAAAAAGGTCAGAGGGATACAGTAAACCTGAAGTGAAGCATCGGAATCTATAACTAGTGTCACAGGAATGGTTCAAAACATAGACAGTAAGAAGAGTCAGTTTTCTTGTACTTAAGTCGGCATTGTGCCTTTTGTATTTAATTCCGATGCAATTTCTGTGTTTCATCGTCATTAAGTAGGTCAGAGGGATACAGTTAACCTGAAGTGAAGCATCGGACACTATAACTAGTGTCACAGGAATGGTTCAAAACATAGATAGTAAGAAGAGTCAGTTTTCTTGTACTTAAGTCGGCATTGTGCCTTTTATACATAATTCCGATGCTATTTTTGTGTTTCATCGTCAATATGAAGGTCAGAGGGATACAGTAAACCTGAAGTGAAGCATCGGAATCTACAACTATTGTCACAGGAATGGTTCAAAACATAGACAGCATGAAGAGTCAGTTTTCTTGTACTTAAGAAGGCATTGTGCATTTTTTATTTAATTCCGATGCAATGTCTGTGTTTCATCGTCAATAAGAAAGTCAGAGGCATACAGTAAACCTGAAGTGAAGCATCGGAATCCATAACTAGTGTCACAGGAATGGTTCAAAGCATAGACAGTAAGAAGATCAGTTTTCTTGTACTTAAGTCGGCATTGTTCCTTTGTATTTAATCCGATGCAATTTCTGTGTTTCATCGTCAATAAGAAGCTCGGAGGGATACGGTAAACCTGAAGTGAAGCATCGGATTCTATAACTAGTGTCACAGCATTGTTCAAAACATAGATAGTAAGAAGAGTCAGTTTTCTTGTACTTAAGTCGGCATTGTGCCTTTTGTATTTAATTCCGATTCAATTTCTGTGTTTCATCGTCAATAAGAAGGTCAGAGGGATACAGTAAACCTACAGTGAAGCATCGGAATCTATAACTAGTGTCACAGGTATGGTTCAAAACATAGACAGTAAGAAGAGTCAGTTTACTTGTACTTAAGTCGGCATTGTGCCTTTTGTATTTAATTCCGAAGCAATTTCAGTGACTCATCGTCAATAAGAAGGTCAGAGGGATTTAGTGAACCTGAAGTGAAGCATCGGATTCTATAACTAGTGTCACAAGAATGGTTCAAAACATAGACAGTAAGAAGATCAGTTTTCTTGAACTTAAGTCGGCATTGTGCCTTTTGTATTTAATTCCGATGCAATTTCAGTGTTTCATCGTCGATAAGAAGGTCAGAGGGATATAGTGAACCTGAAGTGAAGCATCGGATTCTATAACTAGTGTCACAGGAATGGTTCATAACATAGACAGTAAGAAGATCAGTTTTCTTGTACTTAAGTCGGCATTGTGCCTTTTGTATTTAATCCGATGCAATTTCTCTGTTTCATCGTCAATAAGAAGGTCGGAGGGATACGGTAAACCTGAAGTGAAAAATCGGAATCTATAACTAGTGTCACAGGCATTGTTCAAAACATAGACAGTAAGGAGAGTCAGTTTTCTTGTACTTAAGTCGGTATTGTGCCTTTGGTATTTAATTCCGATTCAATATCTGTGTTTCATCGTCAATAAAAAGGTCAGAGGGATACAGTAAACCTACAGTGAAGCATCGGAATCTGTAACTAGTGTCACAGGTATGGTTCAAAACATAGACAGTAAGAAGAGTCAGTTTTCTTGTACTTAAGTCGGCATTGTGCCTTTTGTAATTAATTCCGATGCAATTTCTGTGTTTCATCGTCAATAAGAAGGTCAGAGGGATACAGTAAACCTGAAGTGAAAAATCGGAATCTATAACTAGTGTCACAGGAATGGTTCAAACCATAGACAGTAAGAAGAGTCAGTTATCTTGTACTTAAGTCGGCATTTTGCCTTTTGTATTTAATTCCGATGCAATTTCTGTGTTTCATCGTCAATAAGAAGGTCAAAGGGATACAGTAAACCTGATGTAAAGCATCGGAATCTATAACGAGTGTCACATGAATAGTTCGAAACATAGACGGTAAGAAGAGTCAGTTTTGTTGTACTTAAGTCGGCATTGTGCCTTTTGTAATTAATTCCGATGCAATTTCTGTGTTTCATCGTCAATAAGAAGGTCAGAGGGATACAGTAAACCTGAAGTGAAAAATCGGAATCTATAACTAGTGTCACAGGAATGGTTCAAACCATAGACAGTAAGAAGAGTCAGTTATCTTGTACTTAAGTCGGCATTTTGCCTTTTGTATTTAATTCCGATGCAATTTCTGTGTTTCATCGCCAATAAGAAGGGCAAAGGGATACAGAAAACCTGATGTAAAGCATCGGAATCTATAACTAGTGTCAAAGGAATGGTTCAAAACACAGACAGTAAGTAAAGTCAGTTATCTTGTACTTACGTCGGCATTGTGCCTTTTCTATTTAATTCCGAAGCAATTTCTGAGTTTCATCTTCAAGAAGAGGGTCAGAGGGACACAGTAAACCTGAAGTAAGGCATCGTAATCTATATCTAGTGTCACAGGAATGGTTCAAAACATAGACAGTAAGAAGAGTCACTTTTCCTGTACTTAAATCGGCATTGTGCCTTTTGTATTTAATCCGATGCAATTTCTGTGTTTCATCGTAAATAGGAAGGTCGGAGGGATACGGTAAACCTGAAGTGAAGCATCGGAATCTATAACTAGTGTCACAGGAATTGTTCAATACATGGACAGTAAGAAGAGACAGTTTTCTTGTACTTAAGTCACCGTTGTGCTTTTTGTATTTAATTCCGATGCGATTTCTGTGTTTCATCGTCAATAAGAAGGTCAGAGGGATACAGTAAACCTGCAGTGAAGAATCGGAATCTATAACTAGTGTCACATGAATGGTTCAAATCATAGACAGTAAGAAGAGTCAGTATCCTTGTACTTAAGTCGGCATTGTGCCTTTTATATTTACTTCCGAGCAATTTCTGTGTTTCATCGTCAATAAGAAGGTCAGAGGGATACAGTAAACCTGAAGTGAAGCATCGGAATCTATAACTAGTGTCACGGGTATGGTTCAAAACATAGACAGTAAGATGAGTCAGTTTTCTTGTACTTAAGTCGGCATTGTGCTTTTTTGTATTTAATTCCGATGCAATTTCTGTGTTTCATCGTCAATAAGAAGGTCAGAGGGATACAGTAAACCTGAAGTGAAGCATCGGAATCTATAACTAGTGTCACAGGAATGGTTCAAAACATAGACAGTAAGAAGAGTCAGTTTTCTTGTACTTAAGTCGGCATTGTGCCTTTTGTATTTAATTCCGAAGCATTTTCTGTGTTTCATCGTCAATAAGTAGGTCAGAGGGATACAGTAAACCTGAAGTGAAGCATCGGAAACTAAAACTAGTGTCACAGGAATGATTCAAAACATAGACAGTAAGAAGAGTCAGTTTTCTTGTACTTAAGTCGGCATTGTGCTTTTTATATATAATTCTGATGCAATTTCTGTGTTTCATCGTCAATAATAAGGTCAGAGGGATACAGTAAACCTGAAGTGAAGCATCGGAATCTATAACTAGTGTCACAGGAATTGTTCAAAACATAGACAGCATGAAGAGTCAGTTTTCTTGTACTTAAGTCGGCATTGTGCCTTTTGTATTTAATTCCGATGCAATTTCTGTGTTTCATCGTCAATAAGAAAGTCAGAGGCATACAGTAAACCTGAAGTGAAGCATCGGAATCTATAACAAGTGTCACAGGAATGGTTCAAAACATAGACAGTTAGAAGAGTCAGTTTTCTTGTACTTAAGTCGGCAATTTGCCTTTTCTATTTAATTCCGATGCAATTTCAGTGTTTCATCGTCAATAGGAAGGTCATAGGTATCTAGTGAACCTGAAGTGAAGCATCGGATTCTATAACTAGTGTCACAGGAATGGTTCAAAACATAGACAGTAAGAAGATCAGTTTTCTTGTACTTAAGTCGGCATTGTGCCTTTTGTATTTAATCCGATGCAATTTCTGTGTTTCATCGTCAATAAGAAGGTCAGAGGTATACAGTAAACCTGAAGTAAAGCATCAGAATCTATAACTAGTGTCACAGTAATGGTTCAAAACATAGACAGCATGAAGAGTCAGTTTTGCTGTACTTAAGTCATCATTTTGCCTTTTGTATTTAATTCCAATGCAATTTCTGTGTTTCGTCGTCAATAAGAAGGTCAGAAGCATACAGTAAAACTGAAGTGAAGCATCGGAATCTGTAACTAGTGTCACAGGAATGGTTCAAAACATAGACAGTATGAAGAGTCAGTTTTCTTGTACTTAAGTCGGCATTGTGCCTTTTGTATTTAATTCCGATGCAATTTCTGTGTTTCATCGTCAATAAGAAGGCTAGAAGCATACAGTAAACCTGAAGTGAAGCATCGGAATCTATAACTAGTGTCACAGGTATGGTTCAAAACATAGACAGTAAGATGAGTCAGTTTTCTTGTACTTAAGTCGGCATTGTGCTTTTTAGTATTTAATTCCGATGCAATTTCTGTGTTTCATCGACAATAAGAAGGTCAGAGGGATACAGTAAACCTGAAGTGAAGCATCGGAATCTATAACTAGTGTCACAGGAATGGTTCAAAACATAGACAGTAAGAAGAGCCCGTTTTCTTGTGTTTAAGTCGGCATTGTGCCTTTTCTATTTAATTCCGATGCAATTTCTGTGTTTCATCGTCAATAAAAAGGTCAGAGGGATACAGTAAACCTGAAGTGAAGCATCGGAATCTATAACTAGTGTCACAGGAATGGTTCAAAACATAGACAGTAAGAAGAGTCAGTTTTCTTGTACTTAAGTCGGCATTGTGCATTTTGTATTTAATTCCGATGCAATTTCTGTGTTTCATCGTCATTAAGTAGGTCAGAGGGATACAGTTAACCTGAAGTGAAGCATCGGAATCTATAACTATTGTCACAGGAATGGTTCAAAACAAAGACAGCATGAAGAGTCAGTTTTCTTGTACCTAAGAAGGCATTGTGGCTTTTGTATTTTATTCCGATGCAATTTCTGTGTTTCATCGTCAATAAGAAAGTCAGAGGCATACAGTAAACCTGAAGTGAAGCATCGGAATCCATAACTAGTGTCACAGGAATGGTTTAAAGCATAGACAGTAAGAAGATCAGTTTTCTTGTACTTAAGTCGGCATTGTGCCTTTGTATTTAATCCGATGCAATTTCTGTGTTTCATCGTCAATAAGAAGCTCGGAGGGATACGGTAAACCTGAAGTGAAGCATCGGAATCTATAACTAGTGTCACAGCATTGTTCAAAACATAGATAGTAAGAAGAGTCAGTTTTCTTGTACTTAAGTCGGCATTGTGCCTTTTGTATTTAATTCCGAATCAATTTCTGTGTTTCATCGTCAATAAGAAGGTCAGAGGGATACAGTAAACCTACAGTGAAGCATCGGAATCTATAACTAGTGTCACAGGTATGGTTCAAAACATAGACAGTAAGAAGATCAGTTTTCTTGTACTGAAGTCGGCATTGTGCCTTTTGTATTTAATTCCGATGCAATTTCAGTGTTTCATCGTCGATAAGAAGGTCAGAGGGATATAGTGAACCTGAAGTGAAGCATCGGATTCTCTAACTAGTGTCACAGGAATGGTTCATAACATAGACAGTAAGAAGATCAGTTTTCTTGTACTTAAGTCGGCATTGTGCCTTTTGTATTTAATCCGATGCAATTTTTGTGTTTCATCGTCAATAAGAATGTCCGTGGGATACAGTAAACCTGAAGTAAAGCATCGGAATCTATAACTAGTGTCACAGGAATGGTTCAAAGCACAGACAGTAAGTAAAGTCAGTTATCTTGTACTTACGTCGGCATTGTGCCTTTTGTATTTAATTCCGAAGCAATTTCTGAGTTTCATCGTCAAGAAGAGGGTCAGAGGGATACAGTAAACCTGAAGTAAGGCATCGTAATCTACATCTAGTGTCACAGGAATGGTTCAAAACATAGACAGTAAGAAGAGTCACTTTTCTTGTACTTAAATCGGCATTGTGCCTTTTGTATTTAATCCGATGCAATTTCTGTGTTTCATCGTAAATAAGAAGGTCGGAGGGATACGGTAAACCTGAAGTGAAGCATCGGAATCTATAACTAGTGTCACAGGAATTGTTCAATACATAGACAGTAAGAAGAGTCAGTTTTCTTGTACTTAAGTCGGCGTTGTGCCTTTTGTATTTAATTCCGATGCGATTTCTGTGTTTCATCGTCAATAAGAAGGTCAGAGGGATACAGTAAACCTGCAGTGAAGAATCGGAATCTATAACTAGTGTCACATGAATGGTTCAAATCATAGACAGTAAGAAGAGTCAGTATCCTTGTACTTAAGTCGGCATTGTGCCTTTTGTATTTATTTCCGAGCAATTTCTGTGTTTCATCGTCAATAAGAAGGTCAGAGGTATACAGTAAACCTGAAGTGAAGCTTCGGAATCTATAACTAGTGTCACGGGTATGGTTCAAAACATAGACTGTAAGATGAGTCAGTTTTCTTGTACTTAAGTCGGCATTGTGCTTTTTTGTATTTAATTCCGATGCAATTTCTGTGTTTCATCGTCAATAAGAAGGTCAGAGGGATACAGTAAACCTGAAGTGAAGCATCTGAATCTATAACTAGTGTCACAGGAATGGTTCAAAACATAGACAGTAAGAAGAGTCAGTTTTCCTGTACTTAAGTCGGCATTGTGCCTTTTGTATTTAATTCCGAAGCAATTTCTGTGTTTCATCGTCAATAAGTAGGTCAGAGGGATGCAGAAAACCTGAAGTGAAGCATCGGAAACTAAAACTAGTGTCACAGGAATGGTTCAAAACATAGACAGTAAGAAGAGTCAGTTTTCTTGTACTTAAGTCGGCATTGTGCTTTTTATATATAATTCTGATGCAATTTCTGTGTTTCATCGTCAATAATAAGGTCAGAGGGATACAGTAAACCTGAAGTGAAGCATCGGAATCTATAACTAGTGTCACAAGAATTGTTCAAAACATAGACAGCATGAAGAGTCAGTTTTCTTGTACTTAAGTCGGCATTGTGCCTTTTGTATTTAATTCCGATGCAATTTCTGTGTTTCATCGTCAATAAGAAAGTCAGAGGCATACAGTAAACCTGAAGTGAAGCATCGGAATCTATAACAAGTGTCACAGGAATGGTTCAAAACATAGACAGTAAGAAGAGTCAGTTTTCTTGTACTTAAGTCGGCATTTTGCCTTTTCTATTTTATTCCGATGCAATTTCAGTGTTTCAGCGTCAATAAGAAGGTCAGAGGGATGTAGTGAACCTGAAGTGAAGCATCGGATTCTATAACTAGTGTCACAGGAATGGTTCAAAACATAGGCAGTAAGAAGATCAGTTTTCTTGTACTTAAGTCGGCATTGTGCCTTTTGTATTTAATCCGATGCAATTTCTGTGTTTCATCGTCAATAAGAAGGTCAGAGGGATACAGTAAACCTGAAGTAAAGCATCAGAATCTACAACTAGTGTCACAGTAATGGTTCAAAACATAGACAGCATGAAGAGTCAGTTTTCTTGTACTTAAGTCGGCATTTTGCCTTTTGTATTTAATTCCAATGCAATTTCTGTGTTTCGTCGTCAATAAGAAGGTCAGAAGCATACAGTAAAACTGAATTGAAGCATCGGAATCTGTAACTAGTGTCACAGGAATGGTTCAAAACATAGACAGTATGAAGAGTCAGTTTTCTTGTACTTAAGTCGGCATTGTGCCTTTTGTATTTAATTCCGATGCAATTTCTGTGTTTCATCGTCAATAAGAAGGGCAGAAGCATACAGTAAACCTGAAGTGAAGCATCGGAATCTGTAACTAGTGTCACAGGTATGGTTCAAAACATAGACAGTAAGATGAGTCAGTTTTCTTGTACTTAAGTCGGCATTGTGCTTTTTAGTATTTAATTCCGATGCAATTTCTGTGTTTCATCGACAATAAGAAGGTCAGAGGGATACAGTAAACCTGAAGTGAAGCATCGGAATCTATAACTAGTGTCACAGGAATGGTTCAAAACATAGACAGTAAGAAGAGCCCGTTTTCTTGTACTTAAGTCGGCATTGTGCTTTTTCTATTTAATTCCGAAGCAATTTCTGTGTTTCATCGTCAATAAAAAGGTCAGAGGGATACAGTAAACCTGAAGTGAAGCATCGGAATCCATAACTAGTGTCACAGGAATGGTTCAAAACATAGACAGTAAGAAGAGTCAGTTTTCTTGTACTTACGTCGGCATTGTGCCTTTTGTATTTAATTCCGATGCAATTTCTGTGTTTCATCGTCATTAAGTAGGTCAGAGGGATACAGTTAACCTGAAGTGAAGCATCGGAAACTATAACTAGTGTCACAGGAATGGTTCAAAACATAGACAGTAAGAAGAGTCAGTTTTCTTGTACTTAAGTCGGCATTGTGCCTTTTATATATAATTCCGATGCAATTTCTGTGTTTCATCGTCAATAAGAAGGTCAGAGGGATACAGTAAACCTGAAGTGAAGCATCGGAATCTATAACTAGTGTCACAGGAATGGTTCAAAACATAGACAGTAAGAAGAGTCAGTTTTCTTGTACTTAAGTCGGCATTGTGGCTTTTGTATTTTATTCCGATGCACTTTCTGTGTTTCATCGTCAATGAGAAAGTCAGAGGCATACAGTAAACCTGAAGTGAAGCATCGGAATCCATAACTAGTGTCACAGGAATGGTTCAAAGCATAGACAGTAAGAAGATCAGTTTTCTTGTACTTAAGTCGGCATTGTGCCTTTGTATTTAATCCGATGCAATTTCTGTGTTTCATCGTCAATAAGAAGCTCGGAGAGATACGGTAAACCTGAAGTGAAGCATCGGAATCTATAACTAGTGTCACAGCATTGTTCAAAACATAGATAGTAAGAAGAGTCAGTTTTCTTGTACTTAAATCGGCATTGTGCCTTTTGTGTTTAATCCGATGCAATTTCTGTGTTTCATCGTAAATAAGAAGGTCGGAGGGATACGGTAAACCTGAAGTGAAGCATCGGAATCTATAACTAGTGTCACAGGAATTGTTCAATACATAGACAGTAAGAAGAGTCAGTTTTTTTGTACTTAAGTCGGCATTGTGCCTTTTGTATTTAATTCCGATGCGATTTCTGTGTTTCATCGTCAATAAGAAGGTCAGAGGGATACAGTAATCCTGCAGTGAAGAATCGGAATCTATAACTAGTGTCACATGAATGGTTCAAATCATAGACAGTAAGAAGAGTCAGTTTTCTTGTACTTAAGTCGGCATTGTGCCTTTTGTATTTATTTCCGAGCAATTTCTGTGTTTCATCGTCAATAAGAAGGTCAGAGGTATACAGTAAACCTGAAGAGAAGCATCGGAATCTATAACTAGTGTCACGGGTATGGTTCAAAACATAGACAGTAAGATGAGTCACTTTTCTTGTACTTAAGTCGGCATTGTGCCTTTTGTATTTAATTCCGATGCAATTTCAGTGACTCATCGTCAATAAGAAGGTCAGAGGGATATAGTGAACCTGAAGTGAAGCATCGGATTCTATAACTAGTGTCACAGGAATGGTTCAAAACATAGACAGTAAGAAGATCAGTTTTCTTGTACTTAAGTCGGCATTGTGCCTTTTGTATTTAATTTCGATGCAATTTCAGTGTTTCATCGTCAATAAGAAGGTCAGAGGGATATAGTGACCCTGAAGTGAAGCATCGGATTCTATAACTAGTGTCACAGGAATGGTTCAAACATAGGCAGAAAGAAGATCAGTTTTCTTGTACTTAAGTCGGCATTGTGCCTTTTGTATTTAATCCGATGCAATTTCTGTGTTTCATCGTCAATAAGGTCAGTGGGATACAGTAAACCTGAAGTAAAGCATCGGAATATATAACTAGTGTCACAGGAATGGTTCAAAACATACACAGTATGAAGAGTCAGTTTTCTTGTACTTAAGTCGGCAATGTGCCTTTTGTATTTAATTCCCATGATATTTCTGTGTTTTATCGTCAATAAGATGGTCAGAAGCATACAGTAAACCTGAAGTGAAGCATCGGAATCTATACATAGTGTCACAGGGATGGTTCAAAACATAGACAGTACGAAGAGTCAGTTTTCTTGTACTTAAGTCGGCATTGTGCCTTTTGTATTTAATTCCGATGCAATTTCAGTGTTTCATCGTCGATAAGAAGGTCAGAGGGATATAGTGAACCTGAAGTGAAGCATCGGATTCTATAACTAGTGTCACAGGAATGGTTCATAACATAGACAGTAAGAAGATCAGTTTTCTTGTACTTAAGTCGGCATTGTGCCTTTTGTATTTAATCCGATGCAATTTCTGTGTTTCATTGTCAATAAGAAGGTCGGCGGGATACGGTAAACCTGAAGTGAAGCAACGGAATCTATAACTAGTGTCACAGGCATTGTTCAAAACATAGACAGTAAGGGGAGTCAGTTTTCTTGTACTTAAGTCGGCATTGTGCCTTTGGTATTTAATTCCGATAAAATTTCTGTGTTTCATCGTCAATAAAAAGGTCAGAGGGATACAGTAAACCTACAGTGAAGCATCGGAATCTGTAACTAGTGTCACAGGTATGGTTCAAAGCATAGACAGTAAGAAGAGTCGGTTTTCATGTACTTAAGTCGGCATTGTGCCTTTTGTAATTAATTCCGATGCAATTTCTGTGTTTCATCGTCAAAAAGAAGGTCAGAGGGATACAGTAAACCTGAAGTGAAGCATCGGAATCTATAACTAGTGTCACAGGAATGGTTCAAAACATAGACAGTAAGAAGAGTCAGTTATCTTGTACTTAAGTCGGCTTTTTGCCTTTTGTATTTAATTCCGATGCAATTTCTGTGTTTCATCGTCAATAAGAAGGTCAAAGGGATACAGTAAATCTGATGTAAAGCATCGTAATCTGTAACGAGTGTTACATGAATGGTTCAAATCATAGACAGTAAGAAGAGTCAGTTTTCTTGTACTTAAGTCGGCATTGTGACTTTTGTATTTAATTCCGATGCAATTTTTGTGTTTCATCGTCAATAAGATGTTCAGACGGATACAGTGAACCTGAAGTGAAGCATCGGAATCTATAACTAGTGTCACAGGAATGGTTCAAAACACAGACAGTAAGTAAAGTCAGTTATCTTGTACTTACGTCGGCATTGTGCCTTTTGTATTTAATTCCGAAGCAATTTCTGAGTTTCATCGTCAAGAAGAGGGTCAGAGGGATACAGTAAACCTGAAGTAAGGCATCGTAATCTATATCTAGTGTCACAGGAATGGTTCAAAACATAGACAGTAAGAAGAGTCACTTTTCTTGTACTTAAATCGGCATTGTGCCTTTAGTATTTAATCCGATGGAATTTCTGTGTTTCATCGTAAATAAAAAGGTCGGAGGGATACGGTAAACCTGAAGTGAAGCATCGGAATCTATAACTAGTGTCACAGGAATTGTTCAATACATAGACAGTAAGAAGAGTCAGTTTTCTTGTACTTAAGTCGGCTGTGTGCCTTTTGTATTTAATTCCGATGCGAATTCTGTGTTTCATCGTCAATAAGAAGGTCAGAGGGATACAGTAAACCTGCAGTGAAGAATCGGAATCTATAACTAGTGTCACATGAATGGTTCAAATCATAGACAGTAAGAAGAGTCAGTTTCCTTGTACTTAAGTCGGCATTGTGCCTTTTGTATTTATTTCCGAGCAATTTCTGTGTTTCATCGTCAATAAGAAGGTCAGAGGTATACAGTAAACCTGAAGTGAAGCATCGGAATCTATAACTAGTGTCACGGGTATGGTTCAAAACATAGACAGTAAGATGAGTCAGTTTTCTTGTACTTAAGTCGGCATTGTGCCTTTTGTATTTAATTCCGATGCAATTTCAGTGACTCATCGTCAATAAGAAGGTCAGAGGGATATAGTGAACCTGAAGTGAAGCATCGGATTCTATAACTAGTGTCACAGGAATGGTTCAAAACATAGACAGTAAGAAGATCACTTTTCTTGTACTTAAGTCGGCATTGTGCCATTTGTATTTAATTCCGATGCAATTTCAGTGTTTCATCGTCAATAAGAAGGTCAGAGGGATATAGCGAAATTGAAGTGAAGCATCGGATTCTATAACTAGTATCACAGGAATGGTTCAAACATAGGCAGTAAGAAGATCAGTTTTCTTGTACTTAAGTCGGCATTGTGCCTTTTGTATTTAATCCGGTGCAATTTCTGTGTTTCATCGTCAATAAGGTCAGTGGGATACAGTAAACCTGAAGTAAAGCATCGGAATATATAACTAGTGTCACAGGAATGGTTCAAAACATACACAGTATGAAGAGTCAGTTTTCTTGTACTTAAGTCGGCATTGTGCCTTTTGTATTTAATTCCGATGCATTTTCTGTGTTTTATCGTCAATAAGATGGTCAGAAGCATACAGTAAACCTGAAGTGAAATATCGGAATCTATACATACTGTCACAGGGATGGTTCAAAACATAGACAGTAAGAAGAGTCAGTTTTCTTGTACTTAAGTCGGCATTGTGCCTTTTGTATTTAATTCCGATGCAATTTCTGTGTTTTATCGTCAATAAGATGGTCAGAAGCATACAGTAAACCTGAAGTGAAGTATCGGAATCTATACATACTGTCACAGGGATGGTTCAAAACATAGACAGTAAGAAGAGTCAGTTTTCTTGTACTTAAGTCGGCATTGTGCCTTTTGTATTTAATTCCGATGCAATTTCAGTGACTCATCGTCAATAAGAAGGTCAGAGGGATATAGTGAACCTGAAGTCAAGCATCGGATTCTATAACTAGTGTCACAGGAATGGTTCAAAACATAGACAGTAAGAAGATCAGTTATCTTGTACTTAAGTCGGCATTGTGCCTTATGTATTTAATCCGATGCAATTTCTGTGTTTCATCGTCAATAAGAAGGTCGGAGGGATACGGTAAACCTGAAGTGAAGCATCGGAATCTATAACTAGTGTCATAGGCATTGTTCAAAACATAGACAGTAAGGAGAGTCAGTTTTCTTGTACTTAAGTCAGCATTGTGCCTTTGGTATTTAATTCCGATTCAATTTCTGTGTTTCATCGTCAATAAGAAGGTCAGAGGGATACAGTAAACCTACAGTGATGCATCGGAATCTGTAACTAGTGTCACAGGTATGGTTCAAAACATAGACAGCAAGAAGAGTCAGTTTTCTTGTACTTAAGTCGGCATTGTGCCTTTTGTAATTAATTCGGATGCAATTTCTGTGTTTCATCGTCAATAAGAAGGTCAGAGGGATACAGTAAACCTGAAGTGAAGCATCGGAATCTATAACTAGTGTCAAAGGAATGGTTCAAAACATAGACAGTAAGAAGAGTCAGTTATCTTGTACTTAAGTCGGCATTTTGCCTTTTGTATTTAATTCTGATGCAATTTCTGTGTTTCATCGTCAATAAGAAGGTCAAAGGGATACAGTAAACCTGATATAAAGCATCGGAATCTATAACGAGTGTCACATGAATGGTTCAAAACATAGACAGTAAGAAGAGTCAGTTTTCTTGTACTTAAGTCGGCATTGTGCCTTTTGTATTTAATTCCGATGCAATTTTTGTGTTTCATCGTCAATAAGATGTTCAGAGGGATACAGTAAACCTGAAGTGAAGCATCGGAATCTATAACTAGTGTCACAGGAATGGTTCAAAACACAGACAGTAAGTAAAGTCAGTTATCTTGTACTTAAGTCGGCATTGTGCCATTTGTATTTAATTCCGATGCAATTTCAGTGTTTCATCGTCGATAAGAAGGTCAGAGGGATATAGTGAACCTGAAGTGAAGCATCGTATTCTATAACTAGTGTAACAGGAATGGTTCATATCATAGACAGTAAGAAGATCAGTTTTCTTGTACTTAAGTCGGCATTGTGCCTTTTGTATTTAATCCGATGCAATTTCTGTGTTTCATCGTCAATAAGAAGGTCAGTGGGATACAGTAAACCTGAAGTAAAGCATCGGAATATATAACTAGTGTCACAGGAATGGTTCAAATCATACACAGTATGAAGAGTCAGTTTTCTTGTACTGAAGTCGGCATTGTGCCTTTTGTATTTAATTCCGATGCAATTTCAGTGACTCATCGTCAATAAGAAGGTCAGAGGGATATAGTGAACCTGAAGTCCAGCATCGGATTCTATAACTAGTGTCACAGGAATGGTTCATAACATAGACAGCAAGAAGATCAGTTTTCTTGTACTTAAGTCGGCATTGTGCCTTTTGTATTTAATCCGATGCAATTTCTGTGTTTCATCGTCAATAAGAAGGTCGGAGGGATACGGTAAACATGAAGTGAAGCATCGGAATCTATAACTAGTGTCACAGGCATTGTTCAAAACATAGACAGTAAGGAGAGTCAGTTTTCTTGTACTTAAGTCGGCATTGTGCCTTTTGTAATTAATTCCGATGCAATTTCTGTGTTTCATCGTCAATAAGAAGGTCAGAGGGATACAGTAAACCTGAAGTGATGCATCGGAATCTATAACTAGTGTCACAGGAATGGTTCAAAACATAGACAGTAAGAAGAGTCAGTTATCTTGTACTTAAGTCGGCATTTTGCCTGTTGTATTTAATTCCGATGCAATTTCTGTGTTTCATCGTCAATAAGAAGGTCAAAGGGATACAGTAAACCTGATGTAAAGCATCGGAATCTATAACGAGTGTCACATGAATGGTTCAAAACATAGACAGTAAGAAGAGTCAGTTTTCTTGTACTTAAGTCGGCATTGTGCCTTTTGTATTTAATTCCGATGCAATTTTTGTGTTTCATCGTCAATAAGATATTCAGAGGGATACAGTAAACCTGAAGTGAAGCATCGGAATCTATAACTAGTGTCACAGGAATGGTTCAAAACACAGACAGTGAGTAAAGTCAGTTATCTTGTACTTACGTCGGCATTGTGCCTTTTGTATTTAATTCCGAAGCAATTGCTGAGTTTCATCGTCAAGAAGAGGGTCAGAGGGATACAGTAAACCTGAAGTAAGGCATCGTAATCTATATCTAGTGTCACAGGAATGGTTCAAAACATAGACAGTAAGAAGAGTCACTTTTCTTGTACTTAAATCGGCATTGTGCCTTTTGTATTTAATTCCGATGCAATTTCTGTGTTTTATCGTCAATAAGATGGTCAGAAGCATACAGTAAACCTGAAGTGAAATATCGGAATCTATACATACTGTCACAGGGATGGTTCAAAACATAGACAGTAAGAAGAGTCAGTTTTCTTGTACTTAAGTCGGCATTGTGCCTTTTGTATTTAATTCCGATGCAATTTCTGTGTTTTATCGTCAATAAGATGGTCAGAAGCATACAGTAAACCTGAAGTGAAGTATCGGAATCTATACATACTGTCACAGGGATGGTTCAAAACATAGACAGTAAGAAGAGTCAGTTTTCTTGTACTTAAGTCGGCATTGTGCCTTTTGTATTTAATTCCGATGCAATTTCAGTGACTCATCGTCAATAAGAAGGTCAGAGGGATATAGTGAACCTGAAGTCAAGCATCGGATTCTATAACTAGTGTCACAGGAATGGTTCAAAACATAGACAGTAAGAAGATCAGTTATCTTGTACTTAAGTCGGCATTGTGCCTTTTGTATTTAATCCGATGCAATTTCTGTGTTTCATCGTCAATAAGAAGGTCGGAGGGATACGGTAAACCTGAAGTGAAGCATCGGAATCTATAACTAGTGTCATAGGCATTGTTCAAAACATAGACAGTAAGGAGAGTCAGTTTTCTTGTACTTAAGTCAGCATTGTGCCTTTGGTATTTAATTCCGATTCAATTTCTGTGTTTCATCGTCAATAAGAAGGTCAGAGGGATACAGTAAACCTACAGTGAAGCATCGGAATCTGTAACTAGTGTCACAGGTATGGTTCAAAACATAGACAGCAAGAAGAGTCAGTTTTCTTGTACTTAAGTCGGCATTGTGCCTTTTGTAATTAATTCGGATGCAATTTCTGTGTTTCATCGTCAATAAGAAGGTCAGAGGGATACAGTAAACCTGAAGTGAAGCATCGGAATCTATAACTAGTGTCAAAGGAATGGTTCAAAACATAGACAGTAAGAAGAGTCAGTTATCTTGTACTTAAGTCGGCATTTTGCCTTTTGTATTTAATTCTGATGCAATTTCTGTGTTTCATCGTCAATAAGAAGGTCAAAGGGATACAGTAAACCTGATATAAAGCATCGGAATCTATAACGAGTGTCACATGAATGGTTCAAAACATAGACAGTAAGAAGAGTCAGTTTTCTTGTACTTAAGTCGGCATTGTGCCTTTTGTATTTAATTCCGAGGCAATTTCAGTGTTTCATCGTCGATAAGAAGGTCAGAGGGATATAGTGAACCTGAAGTGAAGCATCGGATTCTATAACTAGTGTCACAGGAATGGTTCATAACATAGACAGCAAGAAGATCAGTTTTCTTGTACTTAAGTCGGCATTGTGCCTTTTGTATTTAATCCGATGCAATTTCTGTGTTTCATCGTCAATAAGAAGGTCGGAGGGATACGGTAAACATGAAGTGAAGCATCGGAATCTATAACTAGTGTCACAGGCATTGTTCAAAACATAGACAGTAAGGAGAGTCAGTTTTCTTGTACTTAAGTCGGCATTGTGCCTTTTGTAATTAATTCCGATGCAATTTCTGTGTTTCATCGTCAATAAGAAGGTCAGAGGGATACAGTAAACCTGAAGTGAAGCATCGGAATCTATAACTAGTGTCACAGGAATGGTTCAAAACATAGACAGTAAGTAGAGTCAGTTATCTTGTACTTAAGTCGGCATTTTGGCTGTTGTATTTAATTCCGATGCAATTTCTGTGTTTCATCGTCAATAAGAAGGTCAAAGGGATACAGTAAACCTGATGTAAAGCATCGGAATCTATAACGAGTGTCACTTGAATGGTTCAAAACATAGACAGTAAGAAGAGTCAGTTTTCTTATACTTAAGTCGGCATTGTGCCTTTTGTATTTAATTCCGATGCAATTTTTGTGTTTCATCGTCAATAACATATTCAGAGGGATACAGTAAACCTGAAGTGAAGCATCGGAATCTATAACTAGTGTCACAGGAATGGTTCAAAACACAGACAGTGAGTAAAGTCAGTTATCTTGTACTTACGTCGGCATTGTGCCTTTTGTATTTAATTCCGAAGCAATTGCTGAGTTTCATCGTCAAGAAGAGGGTCAGAGGGATACAGTAAACCTGAAGTAAGGCATCGTAATCTATATCTAGTGTCACAGGAATGGTTCAAAACATAGACAGTAAGAAGAGTCACATTTCTTGTACTAAAATCGGCATTGTGCCTTTTGTATTTAATTCCGAAGCAATTTCTGTGTTTCATCGTCAATAAGATGATCAGAGGGATACGGTAAACCTGAACTGAAGCATCGGAATCTATAACTAGTGTCACAGCATAGTTCAAAACATAGATAGTAAGAAGAGTCAGTTTTCTTGTACTTAAGTCGGCATTGTGCCTTGGTATTTAATCCGATGCAATTTCTTTGTTTCATCGTCAATAAGAAGGTCGGAGGGATACGGTAAACCTGAAGTGAAGCATCGGAATCTATAACTAGTGTCACAGCATTGTTCAAAACATAGATAGTAAGAAGAGCCAGTTTTCTTGTACTTAAGTCGGCATTGTGCCTTTTGTATTTAATTCCGATTCAATTTCTGTGTTTCATCGTCAATAAGAAGGTCAGAGGGATACAGTAAACCTACAGAGAAGCATCGGAATCTATAACTAGTGTCACAGGTATGGTTCAAAACATAGACAGTAAGAAGAGTCAGTTTTCTTGTACTTAAGTCGGCATTGTGCCTTTTGTATTTAATTCCGATGCAATTGCAGTGACTCATCGTCAATAAGAAGGTCAGAGGGATATAGTGAACCTGAAGTGAAGCATCGGATTCTATAACTAGTGTCACAGGAATGGTTCAAAACATAGACAGTAAGAAGATCAGTTTTCTTGTACTTAAGTCGGCATTGTGCCATTTGTATTTAATTCCGATGCAATTTCAGTGTTTCATCGTCAATAAGAAGGTCAGAGGGATATAGTGAACCTGAAGTGAAACATCGGATTCTATAACTAGTGTCACAGGCATTGTTCAAAACATAGACAGTAAGGAGAGTCAGTTTTCTTGTACTTAAGTCAGCATTGTGCCTTTGGTATTTAATTCCGATTCAATTTCTGTGTTTCATCGTCAATAAGAAGGTCAGAGGGATTCAGTAACCCTACAGTGAAGCATCGCAATCTGTAACTAGTGTCACAGGTATGGTTCAAAACATAGACAGTAAGAAGATCAGTTTTCTTGTACTTAAGTCGGCATTGTGCCTTTTGTATTTAATTCCGATGCAATTTCAGTGACTCATCGTCAATAAGAAGGTCAGAGGGATATATTGAACCTGAAGTCAAGCATCGGATTCTATAACTAGTGTCACAGGAATGGTTCAAAACATAGACAGTAAGAAGATCAGTTTTCTTGTACTTAAGTCGGCATTGTGCCTTTTGTATTTAATCCGATGCAATTTCTGTGTTTCATCGTCAATAAGAAGGTCGGAGGGATACGGTAAACCTGAAGTGAAGCATCGGAATCTATAACTAGTGTCACAGGCATTGTTCAAAACATAGACAGTAAGGAGAGTCAGTTTTCCTGTACATAAGTCGGCATTGGGCCTTTGGTATTTAATTCCGATTCAATTTCTGTGTTTCATCGTCAATAAGAAGGTCAGAGGGATACAGTAAACCTACAGTGAAGCATCGGAATCTATAACTAGTGTCACAGGTATGGTTCAAAACATAGACAGTAAGAAGAGTCAGTTTTCTTGTACTTAAGTCGGCATTGTGCCTTTTGTATTTAATTCCGATGCAATTTCAGTAACTCGTCGTCAATAAGAAGGTCAGAGGGATATAGTGAACCTGAAGTGAAGCATCGGATTCTATAACTAGTGTCACAGGAATGGTTCAAAACATAGACAGTAAGAAGATCAGTTTTCTTGTACTTAAGTCGGCATTGTGCCTTTTGTATTTAATTCCGATGCAATTTCAGTGTTTCATCGTCAATAAGAAGGTCAGAGGGATATAGTGAACCTGAAGTGAAGCATCGGATTCAATAACTAGTCTCACAGGAATGGTTCAAAACATAGGCAGTAAGAAGATCAGTTTTCTTGTACTTAAGTCGGCATTGTGCCTTTTGTATTTAATCCGATGCAATTTCTGTGTTTCATCGTCAATAAGAAGGTCACTGGGATACAGTAAACCTGAAGTAAAGCATCGGAATATGTAACTAGTGTCACAGGAATGGTTCAAAACATACACAGTATGAAGAGTCAGTTTTCTTGTACTTAAGTAGGCATTGTGCCTTTTGTATTTAATTCCGATGCAATTTCTGTGTTTTATCGTCAAAAAGATGGTCAGAAGCATACAGTAAACCTGAAGTGAAGTATCGGAATCTATACATACTGTCACAGGGATGGTTCAAAACATAGACAGTAAGAAGAGTAAGTTTTCTTGTACTTATGTCGGCATTGTGCCTTTTGTATTTAATTCTGATGCAATTTCTGTGTTTCATCGCCAATAAGAAGGTCAAAGGGATACAGTAAACCTGATATAAAGCATCGGAATCTATAACGAGTGTCACATGAATGGTTCAAAACATAGACAGTAAGATGAGTCAGTTTTCTTGTACTTAAGTCGGCATTGTGCCTTTTGTAATTAATTTCGATGCAATTTTTGTGTTTCATCGTCAATAAGATGTTCAGAGGGATACAGTAAACCTGAAGTGAAGCATCGGAATCTATAACTAGTGTCACAGGCATGGTTCAAAACACAGACAGTAAGTAAAGTCAGTTATCTTGTACTTACGTCGGCATTGTGCCTTTTGTATTTAATTCCGAAGCAATTTATGAGTTTCATCGTCAAGAAGAGGGTCAGAGGGATACAGTAAACCTGAAGTAAAGCATCGTAATCTATATCTAGTGTCACAGGAATGGTTCAAAACATAGACAGTAAGAAGAGTCACTTTTTTTGTACTTAAGTCGGCATTGTGCCTTTTGTATTTAATTCAGATGCAATTTCAGTGTTTCATCGTCGATAAGAAGGTCAGAGGGATATAGTGAACCTGAAGTGAAACATCGGATTCTATAACTAGTGTCACAGGAATGGTTCATATCATAGACAGTAAGAAGATCAGTTTTCTTGTACTTAAGTCGGCATTGTGCCTTTTGTATTTAATCCGATGTAATTTCTGTGTTTCATCGTCAATAAGAAGGTCAGTGGGATACAGTAAACCTGAAGTAAAGCATCGGAATATATAACTAGTGTCACAGGAATGGTTCAAAACATACACAGTATGAAGAGTCAGTTTTCTTGTACTTAAGTCGGCATTGTGCCTTTTGTATTTATTTCCGATTCAATTTCTGTGTTTCATCGTCAATAAGATGTTCAGAGGGATACAGTAAACCTGAAGTGAAGCATCGGAATCTATAACTAGTGTCACAGGAATGGTTCAAAACACAGACAGTAAGTAAAGTCAGTTATCTTGTACTTACGTCGGCATTGTGCCTTTTGTATTTAATTCCGAAGCAATTTATGAGTTTCATCGTCAAGAAGAGGGTCAGAGGGATACAGTAAACCTGAAGTAAAGCATCGTAATCTATATCTAGTGTCACAGGAATGGTTCAAAACATAGACAGTAAGAAGAGTCACTTTTCTTGTACTTAAGTCGGCATTGTGCCTTTTGTATTTAATTCCGATGCAATTTCAGTGTTTCATCGTCGATAAGAAGGTCAGAGGGATATAGTGAACCTGAAGTGAAGCATCGTATTCTATAACTAGTGTCACAGGAATGGTTCAAAACATAGACAGTAAGAAGATCTGTTTTCTTGTACTTAAGTCGGCATTGTGCCTTTTGTATTTAATTCCGATGCAATTTCAGTGTTTCATCGTCGATAAGAAGGTCAGAGGGATATAGTGAACCTGAAGTGAAGCATCGGATTCTATAACTAGTGTCACAGGAATGGTTCATACCATAGACAGTAAGAAGATCAGTTTTCTTGTACTTAAGTCGGCATTGTGCCTTTTGTATTTAATCCGATGCAATTTCTGTGTTTCATCGTCAATAAGAAGGTCGGAGGGATACGGTAAACATGAAGTGAAGCATCGGAATCTATAACTAGTGTCACAGGCATTGTTCAAAACATAGACAGTAAGGAGAGTCAGTTTTCTTGTACTTAAGTCGGCATTGTGCCTTTTGTAATTAATTCCGATGCAATTTCTGTGTTTCATCGTCAATAAGAAGGTCAGAGGGATACAGTAAACCTGAAGTGAAGCATCGGAATCTATAACTAGTGTCACAGGAATGGTTCAAAACATAGACAGTAAGAAGAGTCAGTTATCTTGTACTTAAGTCGGCATTTTGCCTGTTGTATTTAATTCCGATGCAATTTCTGTGTTTCATCGTCAATAAGAAGGTCAAAGGGATACAGTAAACCTGATGTAAAGCATCGGAATCTATAACGAGTGTCACATGAATGGTTCAAAACATAGACAGTAAGAAGAGTCAGTTTTCTTATACTTAAGTCGGCATTGTGCCTTTTGTATTTAATTCCGATGCAATTTTTGTGTTTAATCGGCAATAAGATATTCAGAGGGATACAGTAAACCTGAAGTGAAGCATCGGAATCTATAACTAGTGTCACAGGAATGGTTCAAAACATAGACAGTAAGAAGAGTCAGTTATCTTGTACTTAAGTCGGCATTTTGCCTGTTGTATTTAATTCCGATGCAATTTCTGTGTTTCATCGTCAATAAGAAGGTCAAAGGGATACAGTAAACCTGATGTAAAGCATCGGAATCTATAACGAGTGTCACATGAATGGTTCAAAACATAGACAGTAAGAACAGTCACTTTTCTTGTACTTAAATCGGCATTGTGCCTTTTGTATTTAATTCCGAAGCAATTTCTGTGTTTCATCGTCAATAAGATGGTCAGAGGGATACGGTAAACCTGAACTGAAGCATCGGAATCTATAACTAGTGTCACAGCATAGTTCAAAACATAGATAGTAAGAAGAGTCAGTTTTCTTGTACTTAAGTCGGCATTGTGCCTTGGTATTTAATCCGATGCAATTTCTTTGTTTCATCGTCAATAAGAAGGTCGGAGGGATACGGTAAACCTGAAGTGAAGCATCGGAATCTATAACTAGTGTCACAGCATTGTTCAAAACATAGATAGTAAGAAGAGCCAGTTTTCTTGTACTTAAGTCGGCATTGTGCCTTTTGTATTTAATTCCGATTCAATTTCTGTGTTTCATCGTCAATAAGAAGGTCAGAGGGATACAGTAAACCTACAGAGAAGCATCGGAATCTATAACTAGTGTCATAGGTATGGTTCAAAACATAGACAGTAAGAAGAGTCAGTTTTCTTGTACTTAAGTCGGCATTGTGCCTTTTGTATTTAATTCCGATGCAATTGCAGTGACTCATCGTCAATAAGAAGGTCAGAGGGATATAGTGAACCTGAAGTGAAGCATCGGATTCTATAACTAGTGTCACAGGAATGGTTCAAAACATAGACAGTAAGAAGATCAGTTTTCTTGTACTTAAGTCGGCATTGTGCCATTTGTATTTAATTCCGATGCAATTTCAGTGTTTCATCGTCAATAAGAAGGTCAGAGGGATATAGTGAACCTGAAGTGAAGCATCGGATTCTATAACTAGTGTCACAGGCATTGTTCAAAACATAGACAGTAAGGAGAGTCAGTTTTCTTGTACTTAAGTCAGCATTGTGCCTTTGGTATTTAATTCCGATTCAATTTCTGTGTTTCATCGTCAATAAGAAGGTCAGAGGGATTCAGTAACCCTACAGTGAAGCATCGCAATCTGTAACTAGTGTCACAGGTATGGTTCAAAACATAGACAGTAAGAAGGTCAGTTTTCTTGTACTTAAGTCGGCATTGTGCCTTTTGTATTTAATTCCGATGCAATTTCAGTGACTCATCGTCAATAAGAAGGTCAGAGGGATATATTGAACCTGAAGTCAAGCATCGGATTCTATAACTAGTGTCACAGGAATGGTTCAAAACATAGACAGTAAGAAGATCAGTTTTCTTGTACTTTAGTCGGCATTGTGCCTTTTATATTTAATTCCGATGCAATTTCCGTGTTTCATCGTCAATAAGAAGGTCAGAGGGATATAGTGAACCTGAAGTGAAGCATCGGATTCTATAACTAGTGTCACAGGAATGGTTCAAAACATAGGCAGTAAGAAGATCAGTTTTCTTGTACTTAAGTCGGCATTGTGCCTTTTGTATTTAATCCGATGCAATTTCTGTGTTTCATCGTCAATAAGAAGGTCACTGGGATACAGTAAACCTGAAGTAAAGCATCGGAATATGTAACTAGTGTCACAGGAATGGTTCAAAACATACACAGTATGAAGAGTCAGTTTTCTTGTACTTAAGTAGGCATTGTGCCTTTTGTATTTAATTCCGATGCAATTTCTGTGTTTTATCGTCAAAAAGATGGTCAGAAGCATACAGTAAACCTGAAGTGAAGTATCGGAATCTATACATACTGTCACAGGAATGGTTCAAAACATAGACAGTAAGAAGAGTAAGTTTTCTTGTACTTATGTCGGCATTGTGCCTTTTGTATTTAATTCTGATGCAATTTCTGTGTTTCATCGCCAATAAGAAGGTCAAAGGGATACAGTAAACCTGATATAAAGCATCGGAATCTATAACGAGTGTCACATGAATGGTTCAAAACATAGACAGTAAGATGAGTCAGTTTTCTTGTACTTAAGTCGGCATTGTGCCTTTTGTATTTAATTTCGATGCAATTTTTGTGTTTCATCGTCAATAAGATGTTCAGAGGGATACAGTAAACCTGAAGTGAAGCATCGGAATCTATAACTAGTGTCACAGGAATGGTTCAAAACACAGACAGTAAGTAAAGTCAGTTATCTTGTACTTACGTCGGCATTGTGCCTTTTGTATTTAATTCCGAAGCAATTTATAAGTTTCATCGTCAAGAAGAGGGTCAGAGGGATACAGTAAACCTGACGTAAAGCATCGTAATCTATATCTAGTGTCACAGGAATGGTTCAAAACATAGACAGTAAGAAGAGTCACTTTTTTTGTACTTAAGTCGGCATTGTGCCTTTTGTATTTAATTCAGATGCAATTTCAGTGTTTCATCGTCGATAAGAAGGTCAGAGGGATATAGTGAACCTGAAGTGAAGCATCGTATTCTATAACTAGTGTCACAGGAATGGTTCATATCATAGACAGTAAGAAGATCAGTTTTCTTGTACTTAAGTCGGCATTGTGCCTTTTGTATTTAATCCGATGTAATTTCTGTGTTTCATCGTTAATAAGAAGGTCAGTGGGATACAGTAAACCTGAAGTAAAGCATCGGAATATATAACTAGTGTCACAGGAATGGTTCAAAACATACACAGTATGAAGAGTCAGTTTTCTTGTACTTAAGTCGGCATTGTGCCTTTTGTATTTATTTCCGATTCAATTTCTGTGTTTCATCGTCAATAAGAAGGTCAGAGGGATACAGTAAACCTACAGAGAATCATCAGAATCCATAACTAGTGTCACAGGAATGGTTCAAAACATACACAGTATGAAGAGTCAGTTTTCTTGTACTTAAGTCGGCATTGTGCCTTTTGTATTTATTTCCGATTCAATTTCTGTGTTTCATCGTCAATAAGAAGGTCAGAGGGATACAGTAAACCTACAGAGAGTCATCAGAATCCATAACTAGTGTCACAGGTATGGTTCAAAACATAGACAGTAAGAAGAGTCAGTTTTCTTGTACTTAAGTCGGCATTGTGCCTTTTGTATTTAATTCCGATGCAATTGCAGTGACTCATCGTCAATAAGAAGGTCAGAGGGATATAGTGAACCTGAAGTGAAGCATCGGATTCTATAACTAGTGTCACAGGAATGGTTCAAAACATAGACAGTAAGAAGATCAGTTTTCTTGTACTTAAGTCGGCATTGTGCCTTTTGTATTTAATTCCGATGCAATTACAGTGTTTCATCGTCAATAAGAAGGTCAGAGGGATATAGTGAACCTGAAGCGAAGCATCGGATTCTATAACTAGTGTCACAGGCATTGTTCAAAACATAGACAGTAAGGAGAGTCAGTTTTCTTTGTACTTAAGTCGGCATTGTGCCTTTGGTAATTAATTCCGATTCAATTTCTGTGTTTCATCGTCAATAAGAAGGTCAGAGGGATGCAGTAAACCTACAGTGAAGCATCGCAATCTGTAACTAGTGTCACAGGTATGGTTCAAAACATAGACAGCAAGAAGAGTCAGTTTTCTTGTACTTAAGTCGGCATTGTGACTTTTGTAATTAATTCCGATGCAATTTCTGTGTTTCATCGTCAATAAGAAGGTCAGAGGGATACAGTAAACCTGAAGTGAAGCATCGGAATCTATAACTAGTGTCACAGGAATGGTTCAAAACATAAACAGTAAGAAGAGTCAGATATCTTGGACTTAAGTCGGCATTTTGCCTTTTGTATTTAATTCTGATGCAATTTCTGTGTTTCATCGTCAATAAGAAGGTCAAAGGGATACAGTAAACCGGACGTAAAGCATCGGAATCTATAACGAGTGTCACATGAATGGTTCAAAACATAGACAGTAAGAAGAGTCAGTTTTCTTGTACTTAAGTCGGCATTGTGCCTTTTGTATTTAATTCCGATGCAATTTTTGTGTTTCATCGTCAATAAGATGTTCAGAGGGATACAGTAAACCTGAAGTGAAGCATCGGAATCTATAACTAGTGTCACAGGAATGGTTCAAAACACAGACAGTAAGTAAAGTCAGTTATCTTGTACTTACGTCGGCATTGTGCCTTTTGTATTTAATTCCGAAGCAATTTATGAGTTTCATCGTCAAGAAGAGGGTCAGAGGGATACAGTAAACCTGAAGTAAAGCATCGTAATCTATATCTAGTGTCACAGGAATGGTTCAAACCATAGACAGTAAGAAGAATCAGTTTTCTTGTACTTAAGTCGGCATTGTGCCTTTTGTATTTAATTCCGATGCAATTTCAGTGATTAATCGTCAATAAGAAGGTCAGAGGGATATAGTGAACCTGAAGTGAAGCATCGGATTCTATAACTAGTGTCACAGGAATGGTTCAAAACATACACAGTAAGAAGAGTCAGTTTTCTTGTAATTAAGTCGGCATTGTGCCTTTTGTATTTAATTCCGAAGCAATTTCTGTGTTTCATC
The DNA here is from genome assembly GCF_023864345.2 of Schistocerca serialis cubense. Lineage (NCBI taxonomy): Eukaryota > Metazoa > Arthropoda > Insecta > Orthoptera > Acrididae > Schistocerca > Schistocerca serialis. The sequence continues at coordinate 8,943,245 of NW_026047617.1, forward strand.
GTCAATAAGATGGTCAGAGGGATACAGTAAACCTGAAGTGATGCATCGGAATCTATAACTAGTGTCACAGGATTGGTTCAAAACATAGATAGTTTGAAGAGTCAGTTTTCTTGTACTTAAGTCGGCATTGTGCCTTTTGTCTTTAATTCCGATGCAATGTCTGTGATTCATCGTCAATAAGAAGTTCAGAGGCATACGGTAAACCTGAAGTGAAGCATCAAAATCTATAACTAGTGTCACAGGAATGGTTCAAACCATTGACAGTAAGAAGAATCAGTTTTCTTGTACTTAAGTCGGCATTGTGCCTTTTGTATTTAATTCCGATGCAATTTCAGTGATTAATCGACAATAAGAAGGTCACAGGGATATAGTGAACCTGGATTGAAGCATCGGATTCTATAACTAGTGTCACAGGAATGGTTCAAAACATACACAGTAAGAAGAGTCAGTTTTCTTGTACTTAAGTCGGCATCGTGCTTTTTGTATTTAATTCCGACGCAATTTTTGTGTCTCATCGCAATAAGAAGGTCAGAGGGATACGGTAAACCTGAAGTGAAGCATCGGAATCTATAACTATTGTCACAGGAATGGTTCAATACATAGACAGCATGAAGAGTCAGTTTTCTTGTACTTAAGAAGGCATTGTGCCTTTTGTATTTTATTCCGATGCAATTTCTGTGTTTCATCGTCAATAAGAAAGTCAGAGGCATACAGTAAACCTGAAGTGAAGCATCGGAATCTATAACTAGTGTCACAGGAATGGTTCAAAGCATAGACAGTAAGAAGATCAGTTTTCTTGTACTTAAGTCGGCATTGTGCCTTTGTATTTAATCCGATGCAATTTCTGTGTTTCATCGTCAATAAGAAGGTCGGAGGGATACGGTAAACCTGAAGTGAAGCATCGGAATCTATAACTAGTGTCACAGCATTGTTCAAAACATAGGTAGTAAGAAGAGTCAGTTTTCTTGTACTTAAGTCGGCATTGTGCTTTTTGTATTTATTTCCGATTCAATTTCTGTGTTTCATCGTCAATTAGAAGGTCAGAGGGATACAGTAAACCTACAGTGAAGCATCGGAATCTATAACTAGTGTCACAGGAATGGTTCCAAACATAGACAGTAAGAAGATCAGTTTTCTTGTACTTAAGTCGGCATTGTGCCTTTTGTATTTAATTCCGATGCAATTTCAGTGTTTCATCGTCAATAAGAAGGTCAGAGGGATATAGTGAACCTGAAGTGAAGCATCGAATTCTATAACTAGTGTCACAGGAATGGTTCAAAACATAGACAGTAAGAAGATCAGTTTTCTAGTACTTAAGTCGGCATTGTGCCCTTTGTATTTAATCCGATGCAATATCTGTGTTTCATCGTCAATAAGAAGGTCAGTGGGATACAGTAAACCTGAAGTTAAGCATCGGAATATATAACTAGTGTCACAGGAATGGTTCAAAACATACACAGTATGAAGAGTCAGTTTTCTTGTACTTAAGTCGGCATTGTGCCTTTTGTATTTAATTCCGATGCAATGTCTGTGTTTCATCGTCAATAAGAAGGTGAGAGGCATACAGTAAACCTGAAGTGAAGCATCAAAATCTATAACTAGTGTCACAGGAATGGTTCAAACCACAGACAGTAAGAAGAATCAGTTTTCTTGTACTTAAGTCGGCATTGTGCCTTTTGTATTTAATTCCGATGCAATTTCAGTGATCAATCGTCAATAAGAAGGTCAGAGGGATATAGTGAACCTGAAGTGAAGCATCGGATTCTATAACTAGTGTCACAGAAATGGTTCAAAACATACACAGTAAGAAGAGTCAGTTTTCTTGTACTTAAGTCGGCATTGTGCCTTTTGTATTTAATTCCGACGCAATTTTTGTGTTTCATCGTCAATAAGAAGGTCAGAGGGATACAGTAAACCTGAAGTGAAGCATCGGAATCTATAACTATTGCCACAGGAGTGGTTCAAAACATAGACAACATGAAGAGTCAGTTTTCTTGTACTTAAGAAGGCATTGTGCCTTTTGTATTTTATTCCGATGCAATTTCTGTGTTTCATCGTCAATAAGAAAGTCAGAGGCATACAGTAAACCTGAAGTGAAGCATCGAAATCTATAACTAGTGTCACAGGAATGGTTCAAAGCATAGACAGTAAGAAGATCAGTTTTCTTGTACTTAAGTCGGCATTGTGCCTTTTGTATTTAAACCGATGCAATTTCTGTGTTTCATCGTCAATAAGAAGGTCAGTGGGATACAGTAAACCTAAAGTAAAGCATCGGAATATATAACTAGTGTCACAGGAATGGTTCAAAACATACACAGTATGAAGAGTCTGTTTTCTTGTACTTAAGTCGGCATTGTGCCTTTTGTATTTAATTCCGATGCAATTTCTGTGTATTTATCGTCAATAAGATGTTCAGAGGGATACAGTAAACCTGAAGTGAAGCATCGGAATCTATAACTAGTGCCACAGGAATGGTTCAAAACATAGACAGCATGAAGAGTCAGTTTTCTTGTACTTAAGAAGGCATTGTGCCTTTTGTATTTTATTCCGATGCAATTTCTGTGTTTCATCGTCAATAAGAAAGTCAGAGGCATACAGTAAACCTGAAGTGAAGCATCAAAATCTATAACTAGTGTCACAGGAATTGTTCAAACCATAGACAGTAAGAAGAATCAGTTTTCTTGTACTTAAGTCGGCATTCTGCCCTTTGTATTTAATTCCGATGCAATATCAGTGATTAATCGTCATTAAGAAGGTCAGAGGGATATAGTGAACCTGAAGTGAAGCATCGGATTCTATAACTAGTGTCACAGGAATGGTTCAAAACATACACAGTAAGAAGAGTCAGTTTTCTTGTAATTAAGTCGGCATTGTGCCTTTTGTATTTAATTGCGACGCAATTTTTGTGTTTCATCGTCAATAAGAAGGTCAGAGGGATAAAGTAAACCTGAAGTGAAGCATCGGAATCTATAACTATTGTCACAGGAATGGTTCAAAACATAGACAGCATGAAGAGTGAGTTTTCTTATACTTAAGAAGGCATTGTGCCTTTTGTATTTTATTCCGATGCAATTTCTGTGTTTCATCGTCAATAAGAAAGTCAGAGGCATACAGTAAACCTGAAGTGAAGCATCGGAATCTATAACTAGTGTCACAGGAATGGTTCAAAGCATAGACAGTAAGAAGATCAGTTTTCTTGTACTTAAGTCGGCATTGTGCCTTTGTATTTAATCCGATGCAATTTCTGTGTTTCATCGTCAATAAGAAGGACGGAGGGATATGGTAAACCTGAAGTGAAGCATCGGAATCTATAACTAGTATCACAGCGTTGTTCAAAACATAGATAGTAAGAAGAGTCAGTTTTCTTGTACTTAAGTCGGCATTGTGCCTTTTGTATTTAATTCCGATTCAATTTCTGTGTTTCATCGTCAATAAGAAGGTCAGAGGGATACAGTAAACCTACAGTGAAGCATCGGAATCTATAACTAGTGTCACAGTTATGGTTCAAAACATAGACAGTAAGAAGAGTCAGTTATCTTGTACTTAAGTCGGCATTGTGCCTTTTGTATTTAATTCCGATGCAATTTCTGTGTTTTATCGTCAATAAGGTGGTGAGAAGCATACAGTAAACCTGAAGTGAAGCATCGGAATCTATACATAGTGTCACAGGGATGGTTCAAAACATAGACAGTAAGAAGAGTCAGTTTTCTTGTACTTAAGTCGCCATCGTGCCTTTTGTATTTAATTCCGATGCAATTTCAGTGATTAATCGTCAATAAGAAGGTCAGAGGGATATAGTGAACCTGAAGTGAAGCATCGGATTCTATAACTAGTGTCACAGGAATGGTTCAAAACATACACAGTAAGAAGAGTCAGTTTTCATGTACTTAAGTCGGCATTGTGCCTTTTGTATTTAATTCCGACGCAATTTTTATGTTTCATCGTCAATAAGAAGGTCTGAGGGATACAGTAAACCTACAGTGAAGCATCGGAATCTATAACTAGTGTCACAGGAATGGTTCCAAACATAGACAGTAAGAAGATCAGTTTTCTTGTACTTAAGTCGGCATTGTGCCTTTTGTATTTAATTCCGATGCAATTTCAGTGTTTCATCGTCAATAAGAAGGTCAGAGGGATATAGTGAACCTGAAGTGAAGCATCGAATTCTATAACTAGTGTCACAGGAATGGTTCAAAACATAGACAGTAAGAAGATCAGTTTTCTAGTACTTAAGTCGGCATTGTGCCCTTTGTATTTAATCCGATGCAATATCTGTGTTTCATCGTCAATAAGAAGGTCAGTGGGATACAGTAAACCTGAAGTTAAGCATCGGAATATATAACTAGTGTCACAGGAATGGTTCAAAACATACACAGTATGAAGAGTCAGTTTTCTTGTACTTAAGTCGGCATTGTGCCTTTTGTATTTAATTCCGATGCAATGTCTGTGTTTCATCGTCAATAAGAAGGTGAGAGGCATACAGTAAACCTGAAGTGAAGCATCAAAATCTATAACTAGTGTCACAGGAATGGTTCAAACCACAGACAGTAAGAAGAATCAGTTTTCTTGTACTTAAGTCGGCATTGTGCCTTTTGTATTTAATTCCGATGCAATTTCAGTGATCAATCGTCAATAAGAAGGTCAGAGGGATATAGTGAACCTGAAGTGAAGCATCGGAATCTATAACTATTGCCACAGGAGTGGTTCAAAACATAGACAACATGAAGAGTCAGTTTTCTTGTACTTAAGAAGGCATTGTGCCTTTTGTATTTTATTCCGATGCAATTTCTGTGTTTCATCGTCAATAAGAAAGTCAGAGGCATACAGTAAACCTGAAGTGAAGCATCGAAATCTATAACTAGTGTCACAGGAATGGTTCAAAGCATAGACAGTAAGAAGATCAGTTTTCTTGTACTTAAGTCGGCATTGTGCCTTTTGTATTTAAACCGATGCAATTTCTGTGTTTCATCGTCAATAAGAAGGTCAGTGGGATACAGTAAACCTAAAGTAAAGCATCGGAATATATAACTAGTGTCACAGGAATGGTTCAAAACATACACAGTATGAAGAGTCTGTTTTCTTGTACTTAAGTCGGCATTGTGCCTTTTGTATTTAATTCCGATGCAATTTCTGTGTATTTATCGTCAATAAGATGTTCAGAGGGATACAGTAAACCTGAAGTGAAGCATCGGAATCTATAACTAGTGCCACAGGAATGGTTCAAAACATAGACAGCATGAAGAGTCAGTTTTCTTGTACTTAAGAAGGCATTGTGCCTTTTGTATTTTATTCCGATGCAATTTCTGTGTTTCATCGTCAATAAGAAAGTCAGAGGCATACAGTAAACCTGAAGTGAAGCATCAAAATCTATAACTAGTGTCACAGGAATTGTTCAAACCATAGACAGTAAGAAGAATCAGTTTTCTTGTACTTAAGTCGGCATTCTGCCCTTTGTATTTAATTCCGATGCAATATCAGTGATTAATCGTCATTAAGAAGGTCAGAGGGATATAGTGAACCTGAAGTGAAGCATCGGATTCTATAACTAGTGTCACAGGAATGGTTCAAAACATACACAGTAAGAAGAGTCAGTTTTCTTGTAATTAAGTCGGCATTGTGCCTTTTGTATTTAATTGCGACGCAATTTTTGTGTTTCATCGTCAATAAGAAGGTCAGAGGGATAAAGTAAACCTGAAGTGAAGCATCGGAATCTATAACTATTGTCACAGGAATGGTTCAAAACATAGACAGCATGAAGAGTGAGTTTTCTTATACTTAAGAAGGCATTGTGCCTTTTGTATTTTATTCCGATGCAATTTCTGTGTTTCATCGTCAATAAGAAAGTCAGAGGCATACAGTAAACCTGAAGTGAAGCATCGGAATCTATAACTAGTGTCACAGGAATGGTTCAAAGCATAGACAGTAAGAAGATCAGTTTTCTTGTACTTAAGTCGGCATTGTGCCTTTGTATTTAATCCGATGCAATTTCTGTGTTTCATCGTCAATAAGAAGGACGGAGGGATATGGTAAACCCGAAGTGAAGCATCGGAATCTATAACTAGTATCACAGCGTTGTTCAAAACATAGATAGTAAGAAGAGTCAGTTTTCTTGTACTTAAGTCGGCATTGTGCCTTTTGTATTTAATTCCGATTCAATTTCTGTGTTTCATCGTCAATAAGAAGGTCAGAGGGATACAGTAAACCTACAGTGAAGCATCGGAATCTATAACTAGTGTCACAGTTATGGTTCAAAACATAGACAGTAAGAAGAGTCAGTTATCTTGTACTTAAGTCGGCATTGTGCCTTTTGTATTTAATTCCGATGCAATTTCTGTGTTTTATCGTCAATAAGGTGGTGAGAAGCATACAGTAAACCTGAAGTGAAGCATCGGAATCTATACATAGTGTCACAGGGATGGTTCAAAACATAGACAGTAAGAAGAGTCAGTTTTCTTGTACTTAAGTCGCCATCGTGCCTTTGGTATTTAATTCCGATGCAATTTCAGTGATTAATCGTCAATAAGAAGGTCAGAGGGATATAGTGAACCTGAAGTGAAGCATCGGATTCTATAACTAGTGTCACAGGAATGGTTCAAAACATACACAGTAAGAAGAGTCAGTTTTCATGTACTTAAGTCGGCATTGTGCCTTTTGTATCTAATTCCGACGCAATTTTTATGTTTCATCGTCAATAAGAAGGTCTGAGGGATACAGTAAACCTGAAGTGAAGCATCGGAATCTATAACTATTGTCACAGGAATGGTTCAAAACATAGACAGCATGAAGAGTCATTTTTCTTGTACTTAAGAAGGCATTGTGCCTTTTGTACTTTATTCCGATGCAATTTCTGTGTTTCATCGTCAATAAGAAAGTCAGAGGCATACAGTAAACCTGAAGTGAAGCATCGGAATCTATAACTAGTGTCACAGGAATGGTTCAAAGCATAGACAGTAAGAAGATCAGTTTTCTTGTACTTAAGTCGGCATTGTGCCTTTGTATTTAATCCGATGCAATTTCTGTGTTTCATCGTCAACAAGAAGATCGGAGGGATACGGTAAACCTGAAGTGAAGCATCAGAATCTATAACTAGTGTCACAGCATTGTTCAAAACATAGGTAGTAAGAAGAGTCAGTTTGCTTGTACTTAAGTCGGCATTGTGCTTTTTGTATTTAATTCCAATTCAATTTCTGTGTTTCATCGTCAATTAGAAGGTCAGAGGGATACAGTAAACCTACAGTGAAGCATCGGAATCTATAACTAGTGTCACAGGTATGGTTCAAAACATAGACAGTAAGAAGAGTCAGTTTTCTTGTACTTAAGTCGGCATTGTGCCTTTTGTATTTAATTCCGATGCAATTTCAGTGACTCATCGTCAATAAGAAGGTCAGAGGGATATAGTGAACCTGAAGTGAAGCATCGGATTCTATAACTAGTGTCACAGGAATGGTACAAAACATAGACAGTAAGAAGATCAGTTTTCTTGTACTTAAGTCGGCATTGTGACTTTTGTATTTAATTCCGATGCAATTTCAGTGTTTCATCGTCAATAAGAAGGTCAGAGGGATATAGTGAACCTGAGGTGAAGCATCGGATTCTATAACTAGTGTCACAGGAATGGTTCAAAACATAGACAGTAAGAAGATCAGTTTTCTTGTACTTAAGTCGGCATTGTGCCTTTTGTATTTAATCCGATGCAATTTCTGTGTTTCATCATCAATTAGAAGGTCAGTGGGATACAGTAAACCTGAAGTAAAGCATCGGAATATATAACTAGTGTCACAGGAATGGTTCAAAACATACACAGTATTAAGAGTCAGTTTTCTTGTACTTAAGTCGGCATTGTGCCTTTTGTATTTAATTCCGATGCAATGTCTGTGTCTCATCGTCAATAAGAAGGTCAGAGGCATACAGTAAACCTTAAGTGAAGTATCAAAATCTATAACTAGTGTCACAGGAATGGTTCAAACCATAGACAGTAAGAAGAATCAGTTTTCTTGTACTTAAGTCGGCATTGTGCCTTTTGTATTTAATTCCGATGCAATTTCAGTGATTAATCGTCATTAAGAAGGTCAGAGGGATATAGTGAACCTGTAGTGCAGCATCGGATTCTATAACTAGTGTCACAGGAATGGTTCAAATCATACACAGTAAGAAGAGTCAGTTTTCTTGTAATTAAGCCGGCATTGTGCCTTTTGTATTTAATTCCGACGCAATTTTTGTGTTTCATCGTCAATAAGAAGGTCGGAGGGATACAGTAAACCTGAAATGAAGCATCGGAATCTATAACTAGTGTCACAGCATTGTTCAAAACATAGATAGTAAGAAGAGTCAGTTTTCTTGTACTTAAGTCGGCATTGTGCCTTTTGTATTTAATTCCGATTCAATTTCTGTGTTTCATCGTCAATAAGAAGGTCAGAGGGATACAGTAAACCTACAGTGAAGCATCGGAATCTATAACTAGTGTCACAGGTATGGTTCAAAACATAGACAGTAAGAAGAGTTAGTTTTCTTGTACTTAAGTCGGCATTGTGCCTTTTGTATTTAATTCCGATGCAATTTCAGTGTTTCATCGTCAATAAGAAGGTCAGAGGGATATAGTGAACCTGAAGTGAAGCATCGGATTCTATAACTAGTTTCACAGGAATGGTTCAAAACATAGACAGTAAGAAGATCAGTTTTCTTGTACTTAAGTCGGCATTGTGCCTTTTGTATTTAAACAGATGCAATTTCTGTGTTACATCGTCAATAAGATGGTCAGAGGGATATAGTGAACCTGAAGTGAAGCATCGGATTCTATAACTAGTGTCACAGGAATGGTTCAAAACATAGACAGTAAGAAGTGTCAGTTTTCTTGTACTTACGTCGGCATTGTTCCTTTTGTATTTAATTATGATGCAATTTCTGAGTTTCATCGTCAATAAGAAGGTCAGAGGTATACAGTAAACCTGAAGTGAAGTAGCGGAATCTATAATTAGTGTCACAGATATGGTTCAAAACATAGACAGTAAGAAGAGTCAGTTTTCTTGTACTTAAGTCGGCATTGTGCCTTTTGTATTTAATTCCGATGCAATTTCTGTGTTTCATCGTCAATAAGTAGGTCAGAGGGATACAGTTAACCTGAAGTGAAGCATCGGAATCTATAACTAGTGTCACAGGAATGGTTCAAAACATAGACAGTAAGAAGAGTCAGTTTTCTTCTTCTTAAGTCGGCATTGTGCCTTTTCTATTTAATTTCGATGCAATTTCTGTGTTTCATCGTCAATAAGAAGGTCAGAGTGATACAGTAAACATGAAGTGAAGCATCGGAATCTCTATTTAGTGTCATAGGAATGGTTCAAAACAAAGACAGTATGAAGAGTCAGTTTTCTTGTACTTAAGTCGGCATTGTGCCTGTTGTATTTAAATCTAATGCAATATCTGTGTTTCATCGTCAATAAGAAGGTCAGAGGCATACAGTAAACCTGAAGTGAAGCATCGGAATCTATAACTAGAGACACAGGAATTGTTCAAAACATTGACAGTAAGAAGAGTCAGTTTTCTTGTACTTAAGTCGGCATTGTGCCTTTTGTATTTAATTCCAATGCAATTTCTGTGTTACATCGTCAATAAGAAGGTCAGAGGGATACAGTAAAACTGCAGTGAAGAATCGGAATCTATATCTAGTGTCACATGAATGGTTCAAAACATAGACAGTAAGAAGACTCAGTTTTCTTGAAGTCGGCATTGTGCCTTTTGTATTTAATTCCGATGCAATTTCTGTGTTTCATCATCAATAAGAATGTCAGAGGGATACAGTAAACCTGAAGTGAAGCATCGTAATCTATAACTAGTGTCACAGGAATGGTTCAAAACATAGACAGTAAGAAGATCAGTTTTCTTGTACTTAAGTCGGCATTGTGCCTTTGTATTTAATCCGATGCAATTTCTGTGTTTCATCGTCAATTAGAAGGTCAGAGGGATACAGTAAACCTGCAGTGAAGCATCGGAATCTATAACTAGTGTCACAGGTATGGTTCAAAACATAGACAGTAAGAAGATCAGTTTTCTTGTACTTAAGTCGGCATTGTGCCTTTTGTATTTAATTCCGATGCAATTTCAGTGTTTCATCGTGAATAAGAAGGTCAGAGGGATATAGTGAACCTGAAGTGAAGCATCGGATTCTATAACTAGTGTCACAGGAATGGTTCAAAACATAGACAGTAAGAAGATCAGTTTTCTTGTACTTAAGTCGGCATTGTGCCTTTTGTATTTAATCCGATGCAATTTCTGTGTTTCATCGTCAATAAGAAGGTCAGTGGGATACAGTAAACCTGAAGTAAAGCATCGGAATATATAACTAGTGTCACAGGAATGGTTCAAAACATACACAGTATGAAGAGTCAGTTTTCTTGTACTTAAGTCGGCATTGTGCCTTTTGTATTTAATCCGATGCAATTTCTGTGTTTCATCGTCAATAAGAAGGTCAGTGGGATACAGTAAACCTGAAGTAAAGCATCGGAATATATAACTAGTGTCACAGAAATGGTTCAAAACATACACAGTATGAAGAGTCAGTTTTCTTGTACTTAAGTCGGCATTGTGCCTTTTGTATTTAATTCCGATGCAATGTCTGTGTTTCATCGTCAATAAGAAGGTCAGAGTCATACAGTAAACCTGAAGTGAAGCATCAAAATCTATAACTAGTGTCACAGGAATGGTTCAAACCATAGACAGTAAGAAGAATCAGTTTTCTTGTACTTAAGTCGGCATTGTGCCTTTTGTATTTAATTCCGATGCAATTTCTGTGTTTCATCGTCAATAAGAAGGTCAGAGGGATACAGTAAACCTACAGAGAAGCATCGGAATCTATAACTAGTGTCACAGGTATGGTTCAAAACATAGACAGTAAGAAGAGTCAGTTTTCTTGTACTTAAGTCGGCATTGTGCCTTTTGTATTTAATCCGATGCAATTTCTGTGTTTCATTGTCAATAAGAAGGTCGGCGGGATACGGTAAACCTGAAGTGAAGCATCGGAATCTATAACTAGTGTCACAGGCATTGTTCAAAACATAGACAGTAAAGGGAGTCAGTTTTCTTGTACTTAAGTCGGCATTGTGCCTTTGGTATTTAATTCCGATAAAATTTCTGTGTTTCATCGTCAATAAAAAGGTCAGAGGGATACAGTAAACCTACAGTGAAGCATCGGAATCTGTAACTAGTGTCACAGGTATGGTTCAAAGCATAGACAGTAAGAAGAGTCGGTTTTCATGTACTTAAGTCGGCATTGTGCCTTTTGTAATTAATTCCGATGCAATTTCTGTGTTTCATCGTCAATAAGAAGGTCAGAGGGATACAGTAAACCTGAAGTGAAGCATCGGAATCTATAACTAGTGTCACAGGAATGGTTCAAAACATAGACAGTAAGAAGAGTCAGTTATCTTGTACTTAAGTCGGCATTTTGCCTTCTGTATTTAATTCCGATGCAATTTCTGTGTTTCATCGTCAATAAGAAGGTCAAAGGGATACAGTAAATCTGATGTAAAGCATCGTAATCTATAACGAGTGTTACATGAATGGTTCAAGACATAGACAGTAAGAAGAGTCAGTTTTCTTGTACTTAAGTCGGCTGTGTGCCTTTTGTATTTAATTCCGATGCGAATTCTGTGTTTCATCGTCAATAAGAAGGTCAGAGGGATACAGTAAACCTGCAGTGAAGAATCGGAATCTATAACTAGTGTCACATGAATGGTTCAAATCATAGACAGTAAGAAGAGTCAGTTTCCTTGTACTTAAGTCGGCATTGTGCCTTTTGTATTTATTTCCGAGCAATTTCTGTGTTTCATCGTCAATAAGAAGGTCAGAGGTATACAGTAAACCTGAAGTGAAGCATCGGAATCTATAACTAGTGTCACGGGAATGGTTCAAAACATAGACAGTAAGATGAGTCAGTTTTCTTGTACTTAAGTCGGCATTGTGCCTTTTGTATTTAATTCCGATGCAATTTCAGTGACTCATCGTCAATAAGAAGGTCAGAGGGATATAGTGAACCTGAAGTGAAGCATCGGATTCTATAACTAGTGTCACAGGAATGGTTCAAAACATAGACAGTAAGAAGATCACTTTTCTTATACTTAAGTTGGCATTGTGCCTTTTGTATTTAATTCCGATGCAATTTCAGTGTTTCATCGTCAATAAGAAGGTCAGAGGCATACAGTAAACCTGAAGTGAAGCATCGGATTCTATAACTAGTGTCACAGGAATGGTTCAAACATAGGCAGTAAGAAGATCAGTTTTCTTGTACCTAAGTCGGCATTGTGCCTTTTGTATTTAATCCGATGCAATTTCTGTGTTTCATCGTCAACAAGGTCAGTGGGATACAGTAAACGTGAAGTAAAGCATCGGAATATATAACTAGTGTCACAGGAATGGTTCAAAACATACACAGTATGAAGAGTCAGTTTTCTTGTACTTAAGTCGGCATTGTGCCTTTTGTATTAAATTACGAAGCAATTTCTGTGTTTTATCGTCAATAAGATGGTCAGAAGCATACAGTAAACCTGAAGTGAAGTATCGGAATCTATACATACTGTCACAGGGATGGTTCAAAACATAGACAGTAAGAAGAGTCAGTTTTCTTGTACTTAAGTCGGCATTGTGCCTTTTGTATTTAATTCCGATGCAATTTCTGTGTTTTATCGTCAATAAGATGGTCAGAAGCATACAGTAAACCTGAAGTGAAGTATCGGAATCTATACATACTGTCACAGGGATGGTTCAAAACATAGACAGTAAGAAGAGTCAGTTTTCTTGTACTTAAGTGAGCATTGTATTTTTTGTATTTAATTCCGATGCAATTTCAGTGACTCATCGTCAATAAGAAGGTCAGAGGGATATAGTGAACCTGAAGTCAAGCATCGGATTCTATAACTAGTGTCACAGGAATGGTTCAAAACATAGACAGTAAGGAGAGTCAGTTTTCTTGTACTTAAGTCAGCATTGTGCCTTTGGTATTTAATTCCGATTCAATTTCTGTGTTTCATCGTCAATAAGAAGGTCAGAGGGATACAGTAAACCTACAGTGAAGCATCGGAATCTGTAACTAGTGTCACAGGTATGGTTCAAAACATAGACAGCAAGAAGAGTCAGTTTTCTTGTACTTAAGTCGGCATTGTGCCTTTTGTAATTAATTCGGATGCAATTTCTGTGTTTCATCGTCAATAAGAAGGTCAGAGGGATACAGTAAACCTGAAGTGAAGCATCGGAATCTATAACTAGTGTCAAAGGAATGGTTCAAAACATAGACAGTAAGAAGAGTCAGTTATCTTGTACTTAAGTCGGCATTATGCCTTTTGTATTTAATTCTGATGCAATTTCTGTGTTTCATCGTCAATAAGAAGGTCAAAGGGATACAGTAAACCTGATATAAAGCATCGGAATCTATAACGAGTGTCACATGAATGGTTCAAAACATAGACAGTTAGAAGAGTCAGTTTTCTTGTACTTAAGTCGGCATTGTGCCTTTTGTATTTAATTCCGATGCAATTTTTGTGTTTCATCGTCAATAAGATGTTCAGAGGGATACAGTAAACCTGAAGTGAAGCATCGGAATCTATAACTAGTGTCACAGGAATGGTTCAAAACACAGACAGTAAGTAAAGTCAGTTATCTTGTACTTACGTCGGCATTGTGCCTTTTGTATTTAATTCCGAAGCAATTTATGAGTTTCATCGTCAAGAAGAGGGTCAGAGGGATACAGTAAACCTGAAGTAAAGCATCGTAATCTATATCTAGTGTCACAGGAATGGTTCTAAACATAGACAGTAAGAAGAGTCACTTTTCTTGTACTTAAGTCGGCATTGTGCCTTTTGTATTTAATTCCGATGCAATTTCAGTGTTTCATCGTCGATAAGAAGGTCAGAGGGATATATTGAACCTGAAGTGAAGCATCGTATTCTATAACTAGTGTCACAGGAATGGTTCATATCATAGACAGTAAGAAGATCAGTTTTCTTGTACTTAAGTCGGCATTGTGCCTTTTGTATTTAATCCGATGCAATTTCTGTGTTTCATCGTCAATAAGAAGGTCAGTGGGATACAGTAAACCTGAAGTAAAGCATCGGAATATATAACTAGTGTCACAGGAATGGTTCAAAACATACACAGTATGAAGAGTCAGTTTTCTTGTACTTAAGTCGGCATTGTGCCTTTTGTATTTAATTCCGATGCCATTTCAGTGACTCATCGTCAATAAGAAGGTCAGAGGGATATAGTGAACCTGAAGGCCAGCATCGGATTCTATAACTAGTGTCAGAGGAATGGTTCAAAACATAGACAGTAAGAAGATCAGTTTTCTTGTACTTAAGTCGGCATTGTGCCTTTTGTATTTAATTCCGATGCAATTTCAGTGTTTCATCGTCGATAAGAAGGTCAGAGGGATATAGTGAACCTGAAGTGAAGCATCGGATTCTATAACTAGTGCCACAGGAATGGTTCATAACATAGACAGTAAGAAGATCAGTTTTCTTGTCCTTAAGTCGGCATTGTGCCTTTTGTATTTAATCCGATGCAATTAATGTGTTTCATCGTCAATAAGAAGGTCGGAGGGATACGGTAAACATGAAGTGAAGCATCGGAATCTATAACTAGTGTCACAGGCATTGTTCAAAACATAGACAGTAAGGAGAGTCAGTTTTCTTGTACTTAACTCGGCATTGTGCCCTTGGTATTTAATTCCGATTCAATTTCTGTGTTTCATCGTCAATAAAAAGGTCAGAGGGATACAGTAAACCTACAGTGAAGCATCGGAATCTGTAACTAGTGTCACAGGTATGGTTCAAAACATAGACAGTAAGAAGAGTCAGTTTTCTTGTACTTAAGTCGGCATTGTGCCTTTTGTAATTAATTCCGATGCAATTTCTGTGTTTCATCGTCAATAAGAAGGTCAGAGGGATACAGTAAACCTGAAGTGAAGCATCGGAATCTATAACTAGTGTCACAGGAATGGTTCAAAACATAGACAGTAAGAAGAGTCAGTTATCTTGTACTTAAGTCGGCATTTTGCCTGTTGTATTTAATTCCGATGCAATTTCTGTTTTTCATCGTCAATAAGAAGGTCAAAGGGATACAGTAAACCTGATGTAAAGGATCGGAATCTTTAACGAGTGTCACATGAATGGTTCAAAACATAGACAGTAAGAAGAGTCAGTTTTCTTGTACTTAAGTCGGCATTGTGCCTTTTGTATTTAATTCCGATGCAATTTTTGTGTTTCATCGTCAATAAGATATTCAGAGGGATACAGTAAACCTGAAGTGAAGCATCGGAATCTATAACTAGTGTCACAGGAATGGTTCAAAACACAGACAGTGAGTAAAGTCAGTTATCTTGTACTTACGTCGGCATTGTGCCTTTTGTATTTAATTCCGAAGCAATTGCTGAGTTTCATCGTCAAGAAGAGGGTCAGAGGGATACAGTAAACCTGAAGTAAGGCATCGTAATCTATATCTAGTGTCACAGGAATGGTTCTAAACATAGACAGTAAGAAGAGTCACTTTTCTTGTACTTAAATCGGCATTGTGCCTTTTGTATTTAATTCCGAAGCAATTTCTGTGTTTCATCGTCAATAAGATGGTCAGAGGGATACGGTAAACCTGAACTGAAGCATCGGAATCTATAACTAGTGTCACAGCATAGTTCAAAACATAGATAGTAAGAAGAGTCAGTTTTCTTGTACTTAAGTCGGCATTGTGCCTTTGTATTTAATCCGATGCAATTTCTTTGTTTCATCGTCAATAAGAAGGTCGGAGGGATACGGTAAACCTGAAGTGAAGCATCGGAATCTATAACTAGTGTCACAGCATTGTTCAAAACATAGATAGTAAGAAGAGCCAGTTTTCTTGTACTTAAGTCGGCATTGTGCCTTTTGTATTTAATTCCGATTCAATTTCTGTGTTTCATCGTCAATTAGAAGGTCAGAGGGATACAGTAAACCTACAGAGAAGCATCGGAATCTATAACTAGTGTCACAGGTATGGTTCAAAACATAGTCAGTAAGAAGAGTCAGTTTTCTTGTACTTAAGTCGGCATTGTGCCTTTTGTATTTAATTCCGATGCAATTGCAGTGACTCAATGTCAATAAGAAGGTCAGAGGGATATAGTGAACCTGAAGTGAAGCATCGGATTCTATAACTAGTGTCACAGGAATGGTTCAAAACATAGACAGTAAGAAGATCAGTTTTCTTGTACTTAAGTCGGCATTGTGCCTTTTGTATTTAATTCCGACGCAATTTCAGTGTTTCATCGTCAATAAGAAGGTCAGAGGGATATAGTGAACCTGAATTGAAGCATCGGATTCTATAACTAGTGTCACAGGCATTGTTCAAAACATAGACAGTAAGGAGAGTCAGTTTTCTTGTACTTAAGTCAGCAGTGTGCCTTTGGTATTTAATTCCGATTCAATTTCTGTGTTTCATCGTCAATAAGAAGGTCAGAGGGATACAGTAACCCTACAGTGAAGCATCGCAATCTGTAACTAGTGTCACAGGTATGGTTCAAAACATAGACAGTAAGAAGATCAGTTTTCTTGTACTTAAGTCGGCATTGTGCCTTTTGTATTTAATTCCGATGCAATTTCAGTGACTCATCGTCAATAAGAAGGTCAGAGGGATATAGTGAACCTGAAGTCAAGCATCGGATTCTATAACTAGTGTCACAGGAATGGTTCAAAACATAGACAGTAAGAAGATCAGTTTTCTTGTACTTAAGTCGGCATTGTGCCTTTTGTATTTTAATCCGATGCAATTTCTGTGTTTCATCGTCAATAAGAAGGTCGGAGGGATATGGTAAACCTGAAGTGAAGCATCGGAATCTATAACTAGTGTCACAGGCATTGTTCAAAACATAGACAGTAAGGAGAGTCAGTTTTCTTGTACTTAAGTCGGCATTGGGCCTTTGGTATTTAATTCCGATTCAATTGCTGTGTTTCATCGTCAATAAGAAGGTCAGAGGGATACAGTAAACCTACAGTGAAGCATCGGAATCTATAACTAGTGTCACAGGTATGGTTCAAAACATAGACAGTAAGAAGAGTCAGTTTTCTTGTACTTAAGTCGGCATTGTGCCTTTTGTATTTAATTCCGATGCAATTTCAGTGACTCATCGTCAATAAGAAGGTCAGAGGGATATAGTGAACCTGAAGTGAAGCATCGGATTCTATAACTAGTGACACAGGAATGGTTCAAAACATAGACAGTAAGAAGATCAGTTTTCTTGTACTTATGTCGGCATTGTGCCTTTTGTATTTAATTCCGATGCAATTTCTGTGTTTTATCGTCAATAAGATGGTCAGAAGCATACAGTAAACCTGAAGTGAAGTATCGGAATCTATACATACTGTCACAGGGATGGTTCAAAACATAGACAGTAAGAACAGTAAGTTTTCTTGTACTTATGTCGGCATTGTGCCTTTTGTATTTAATTCCGATGCAATTTCAGTGACTCATCGTCAATAAGAAGGTCAGAGGGATATAGTGAACCTGAAGTCAAGCATCGGATTCCATAACTAGTGTCACAGGAATGGTTCAAAACACAGACAGTAAGAAGATCAGTTTTCTTGTACTTAAGTCGGCATTGTGCCTTTTGTATTTAATCCGATGCAATTTCTGTGTTTCATCGTCAATAAGAAGGTCGGAGGGATACGGTAAACCTGAAGTGAAGCATCGGAAACTATAACTAGTGTCATAGGCATTGTTCAAAACATAGACAGTAAGGAGAGTCAGTTTTCTTGTACTTAAGTCAGCATTGTGCCTTTTGTAATTAATTCGGATGCAATTTCTGTGTTTCATCGTCAATAAGAAGGTCAGAGGGATACAGTAAACCTGAAGTGAAGCATCGGAATCTATAACTAGTGTCAAAGGAATGGTTCAAAACATAGACAGTAAGAAGAGTCAGTTATCTTGTACTTAAGTCGCCATTTTGCCTTTTGTATTTAATTCTGATGCAATTTCTGTGTTTCATCGTCAATAAGAAGGTCAAAGGGATACAGTAAACCTGATATAAAGCATCGGAATCTATAACGAGTGTCACATGAATGGTTCAAAACATAGACAGTAAGATGAGTCAGTTTTCTTGTACTTAAGTCGGCATTGTGCCTTTTGTATTTAATTCCGATGCAATTTTTGTGTTTCATCGTCAATAAGATGTTCAGAGGGATACAGTAAACCTGAAGTGAAGCATCGGAATCTATATATCTAGTGTCACAGGAATGGTTCAAAACATAGACAGTAAGAAGAGTCAGTTTTCTTGTACTTAAGTCGGCATTGTGCCTTTTGTATTTAATTCCGATGCAATTTCAGTGTTTCATCGTCGATAAGAAGGTCAGAGGGATATAGTGAACCTGAAGTGAAGCATCGTATTCTATAACTAGAGTCACAGGAATGGTTCATATCATAGACAGTAAGAAGATCAGTTTTCTTGTACTTAAGTCGGCATTGTGCCTTTTGTATTTAATCCGATGTAATTTCTGTGTTTCATCGTCAATAAGAAGGTCAGTGGGATACAGTAAACCTGAAGTAAAGCATCGGAATATATAACTAGTGTCACAGGAATGGTTCAAAACATACACAGTATGAAGAGTCAGTTTTCTTGTACTTAAGTCGGCATTGTGCCTTTTGTATTTATTTCCGATTCAATTTCTGTGTTTCATCGTCAATAAGAAGGTCAGAGGGATACAGTAAACCTACAGAGAATCATCGGAATCTATAACTAGTGTCACAGGTATGGTTCAAAACATAGACAGTAAGAAGAGTCAGTTTTCTTGTACTTAAGTCGGCATTGTGCCTTTTGTATTTAATTCCGATGCAATTGCAGTGACTCATCGTCAATAAGAAGGTCAGAGGGATATAGTGAACCTGAAGTGAAGCATCGGATTCTATAACTAGTGTCACAGGAATGGTTCAAAACATAGACAGTAAGAAGATCAGTTTTCTTGTACTTAAGTCGGCATTGTGCCTTTTGTATTAAATTCCGATGTAATTACAGTGTTTCATCGTCAATAAGAAGGTCAGAGGGATATAGTGAACCTGAAGTGAAGCATCGGATTCTATAAGTAGTGTCACAGGCATTGTTCAAAACATAGACAGTAAGGAGAGTCAGTTTTCTTTGTACTTAAGTCAGCATTGTGCCTTTGGTAATTAATTCCGATTCAATTTCTGTGTTTCATCGTCAATAAGAAGGTCAGAGGGATGCAGTAAACCTACAGTGAAGCATCGCAATCTGTAACTAGTGTCACAGGTATGGTTCAAAACATAGACAGCAAGAAGAGTCAGTTTTCTTGTACTTAAGTCGGCATTGTGCCTTTTGTAATTAATTCCGATGCAATTTCTGTGTTTCATCGTCAATAAGAAGGTCAGAGGGATACAGTAAACCTGATGTAAAGCATCGGAATCTATAACGAGTGTCACATGAATGGTTCAAAACATAGACAGTAAGAAGAGTCAGTTTTCTTGTACTTAAGTCGGCATTGTGCCTTTTGTATTGAATTCCGATGCAATTTTTGTGTTTCATCGTCAATAAGATGTTCAGAGGGATACAGTAAACCTGAAGTGAAGCATCGGAATCTATAACTAGTGTCACAGGAATGGTTCAAAACACAGACAGTAAGTAAAGTCAGTTATCTTGTACTTACGTCGGCATTGTGCCTTTTGTATTTAATTCCGAAGCAATTTATGAGTTTCATCGTGAAGAAGAGGGTCAGAGGGATACAGTAAACCTGAAGTAAAGCATCGTAATCTATATCTAGTGTCACAGGAATGGTTGAAACCATAGACAGTAAGAAGAATCAGTTTTCTTGTACTTAAGTCGGCATTGTGCCTTTTGTATTTAATTCCGATGCAATTTCAGTGATTAATCGTCAATAAGAAGGTCAGAGGGATATAGTGAACCTGAAGTGAAGCATCGGATTCTATAACTAGTGTCACAGGAATGGTTCAAAACGTACACAGTAAGAGGAGTCAGTTTTCTTGTACTTAAGTCGGCATTGTGCCTTTTGTATTTAATTCCGAAGCAATTTCTGTGTTTCATCGTCAATAAGATGGTCAGAGGGATACAGTAAACCTGAAGTGATGCATCGGAATCTATAACTAGTGTCACAGGATTGGTTCAAAACATAGACAATTTGAAGAGTCAGTTTTCTTGTACTTAAGTCGGCATTGTGCCTTTTGTCTTTAATTCCGATGCAATGTCTGTGTTTCATCGTCAATAAGAAGTTCAGAGGCATACAGTAAACCTGAAGTGAAGCATCAAAATCTATAACTAGTGTCACAGGAATGGTTCAAACCATAGACAGTAATAAGAATCAGTTTTCTTGTACTTAAGTCGGCATTGGGCCTATTGTATTTAATTACGATGCAATTTCAGTGATTAATCGTCAATAAGAAGGTCAGAGGGATATAGTGAACCTGGATTGAAGCATCGGATTCTATAACTAGTGTCACAGGAATGGTTCAAAACATACACAGTAAGAAGAGTCAGTTATCTTGTACTTAAGTCGGCATTGTCCTTTTTGTATTTAATTCCGACGCAATTTTTGTGTTTCATCGCAATAAGAAGGTCA
This sequence comes from Schistocerca serialis cubense, assembly GCF_023864345.2. Taxonomy (NCBI): domain Eukaryota; kingdom Metazoa; phylum Arthropoda; class Insecta; order Orthoptera; family Acrididae; genus Schistocerca; species Schistocerca serialis. Next base: position 8,963,833 of record NW_026047617.1, read on the forward strand.
GAGGGATACAGTAAACCTGAAGTGAAGCATCGGAATCTATAACTATTGTCACAGGAATGGTTCAAAACATAGACAGCATGAAGAGTCAGTTTTCTTGTACTTAAGAAGGCATTGTGCCTTTTGTATTTTATTCCGATGCAATTTCTGTGTTTCATCGTCAATAAGAAAGTCAGAGGCATACAGTAAACCTGAAGTGAAGCATCGGAATCTATAACTAGTGTCACAGGAATGGTTCAAAGCATAGACAGTAAGAAGATCAGTTTTCTTGTACTTAAGTCGGCATTGTGCCTTTGTATTTAATCCGATGCAATTTCTGTGTTTCATCGTCAATAAGAAGGTCGGAGGGATACGGTAAACCTGAAGTGAAGCATCGGAATCTATAACTAGTGTCACAGCATTGCTCAAAACATAGGTAGTAAGAAGAGTCAGTTTTATTGTACTTAAGTCGGCATTGTGCTTTTTGTATTTAATTCCGATTCAATTTCTGTGTTTCATCGTCAATTAGAAGGTCAGAGGGATACAGTAAACCTACAGTGAAGCATCGGAATCTATAACTAGTGTCACAGGTATGGTTCAAAACATAGACAGTAAGAAGAGTCAGTTTTCTTGTACTTAAGTCGGCATTGTGCCTTTTCTATTTAATTCCGATGCAATTTCAATGACTCATCGTCAATAAGAAGGTCAGAGGGGTATAGTGAACCTGAAGTGAAGCATCGGATTCTATAACTAGTGTCACAGGAATGGTTCCAAACATAGACAGTAAGAAGATCAGTTTTCTTGTACTTAAGTCGGCATTGTGCCTTTTGTATTTAATTCCGATGCAATTTCAGTGTTTCATCGTCAATAAGAAGGTCAGAGGGATATAGTGAACCTGAAGTGAAGAATCGGATTCTATAACTAGTGTCACAGGAATGGTTCAAAGCATAGACAGTAAGAAGATCAGTTTTCTTGTACTTAAGTCGGCATTGTGCCTTTTGTATTTAATCCGATGCAATATCTGTGTTTCATCGTCAGTAAGAAGGTCAGTGGGATACAGTAAACCTGAAGTTATGCATCGGAATATATAACTAGTGTCACAGGAATGGTTCAAAACATACACAGTATGAAGAGTCAGTTTTCTTGTACTTAAGTCGGCATTGTGCCTTTTGTATTTAATTCCGATGCAATGTCTGTGTTTCATCGTCAATAAGAAGGTGAGAGGCATACAGTAAACCTGAAATGAAGCATCAAAATCTATAACTAGTGTCACAGGAATGGTTCAAACCACAGACAGTAAGAAGAATCAGTTTTCTTGTACTTAAGTCGGCATTGTGCCTTTTGTATTTAATTCCGATGCAATTTCAGTGATTAATCGTCAATAAGAAGGTCAGAGGGATATAGTGAACCTGAAGTGAAGCATCGGATTCTATAACTAGTGTCACAGGAATGGTTCAAAGCATACACAGTAAGAAGAGTCAGTTTTCTTGTACTTAAGTCGGCATTGTGCCTCTTGTATTTAATTCCGACGCAATTTTTGTGTTTCATCGTCAATAAGAAGGTCAGAGGGATACAGTAAACCTGAAGTGAAGCATCGGAATCTATAACTATTGCCACAGGAGTGGTTCAAAACATAGACAACATGAAGAGTCAGTTTTCTTGTACTTAAGAAGGCATTGTGCCTTTTGTATTTTATTCCGATGCAATTTCTGTGTTTCATCGTCAATAAGAAAGTCAGAGGCATACAGTGAACCTGAAGTGAAGCATCGAAATCTATAACTAGTGTCACAGGAATGGTTCAAAGCATAGACAGTAAGAAGATCAGTTGTCTTGTTCTTTAGTCGGCATTGTGCCTTTGTATTTAAACCGATGCAATTTCTGTGTTTCATCGTCAATAAGAAGGTCGGAGGGATACGGTAAACCTGAAGTGAAGCATCGGAATCTATAACTAGTGTCACAGCATTGTTCAAAACATAGATAGTAAGAGGAGTCAGTTTTCTTGTACTTAAGTCGGCATTGTGCCTTTTGTATTTCATTCCGATTCAATTTCTGTGTTTCATCGTCAATAAGAAGGTCAGAGGGTTACAGTTAACCTACAATGAAGCATCGGAATCTATAACTAGTGTCGCAGGTATGGTTCAAAACATAGACAGTAAGAAGATCAGTTTTCTTGTACTTAAGTCGGCATTGTGCCTTTTGTATTTAAACCGATGCAATTTCTGTGTTTCATCGTCAATAAGAAGGTCAGTGGGATACAGTAAACCTGAAGTAAAGCATCGGAATATATAACTAGTGTCACAGAAATGGTTCAAAACATACACAGTATGAAGAGTCTGTTTTCTTGTACTTATGTCGGCATTGTGCCTTTTGTATTTATTTCCGATGCAATTTCTGTGTTTTGTCGTCAATAAGGTGGTCAGAAGCATACAGTAAACCTGAAGTGAAGCATCGGAATCTATACATAGTGTCACAGGGATTGTTCAAAACATAGACAGTAAGAAGATCAGTTTTCTTGTACTTAAGTCGGCATTGTGCCTTTTGTATTTAATTGCGATGCAATTTCAGTGATTAATCGTCAATAAGAAGGTCAGAGGGATATAGTGAACCTGAAGTGAAGCATCGGATTCTATAACTAGTGTCACAGGAATGGTTCAAAACATACACAGTAAGAAGAGTCAGTTTTCTTGTACTTAAGTCGGCATTGTGCCTTTTGTATTTAATTCCGACGCAATTTTTGTGTTTCATCGTCAATAAGAAAGTCAGAGGGATACAGTAAACCTGAAGTGAAGCCACGGAATCTATAACTATTGTCACAGGAATGGTTCAAAACATAGACAGCATGAAGAGTCAGTTTTCTTGTACTTAAGAAGGCATTATGCCTTTTGTATTTTATTCCGATGCAATTTCTGTGTTTCATCGTCAATAAGAAAGTCAGAGGCATACAGTAAACCTGAAGTGAAGCATCGGAATCTATAACTAGTGTCACAGGAATGGTTCAAAGCATAGACAGTAAGAAGATCAGTTTTCTTGTACTTAAGCCGGCATTGTGCCTTTGTATTTAATCCGATGCAATTTCTGTGTTTCATCGTCAATAAGAAAGTCGGAGGGATACGGTAAACCTGAAGTGAAGCATCGGAATCTATAACTAGTGTCACAGCATTGTTCAAAACATAGGTAGTAAGAAGAGTCAGTTTTCTTGTACTTAAGTCGGCATTGTGCTTTTTGTATTTAATTCCGATTCAATTTCTGTGTTTCATCGTCTATTAGAAGGTCAGAGGGATACAGTAAACCTACAGTGAAGCATCGGAATCTATAACTAGTGTCACAGGTATGGTTCAAAACATAGACAGAATGAAGAGTCAGTTTTCTTGTACTTAAGTCGGCATTGTGCCTTTTGTATTTAATTCCGATGCAATTTCAGTGACTCATCGTCAATAAGAAGGTCAGAGGGATATAGTGAACCTGAAGTGAAGCATCGCATTCTATAACTAGTGTCACAGGAATGGTACAAAACATAGACAGTAAGAAGATCAGTTTTCTTGTACTTAAGTCGGCATTGTGCCTTTTGTATTTAATTCTGATGCAATTTCAGTGTTTCATCGTCAATAAGAAGGTCAGAGGGATATAGTGAACCTGAAGTGAAGCATCGGATTCTATAACTAGTGTCACAGGAACGGTTCAAAACATAGGCAGTAAGAAGATCAGTTTTCTTGTACTTAAGTCGGCATTGTGCATTTTGTATTTAATCCGATGCAATTTCTGTGTTTCATCGTCAATAAAAAGGTCAGTGGGATACAGTAAACCTGAAGTAAAGCATCGGAATATATAACTAGTGTCACAGGAATGGTTCAAAACATACACAGTATGAAGAGTCAGTTTTCTTGTACTTAAGTCTGCATTGTGCCTTTTGTATTTAATTCCGATGCAATGTCTGTGTTTCATCGTCAATAAGAAGGTCAGAGGCATACAGTAAACCTGAAGTGAAGCATCAAAAACTATAACTAGTGTCACAGGAATTGTTCAAACCATAGACAGTAAGAAGAATCAGTTTTCTTGTACTTAAGTCGGCATTCTGCCCTTTGTATTTAATTCCGATGCAATTTCAGTGATTAATCGTCATTAAGAAGGTCAGAGGGATATAGTGAACCTGAAGTGAAGCATCGGATTCTATAACTAGTGTCACAGGAATGGTTCAAAACATACACAGTAAGAAGAGGCAGTTTTCTTGTAATTAAGTCGGCATTGTGCCTTTTGTTTTTAATTCCGACGCAATTTTTGTGTTTCATCGTCAATAAGAAGGTCAGAGTGCTACAGTAAACCTGAAGTGAAGCATGGGAATCTATAACTATTGTCACAGGAATGGTTCAAAACATAGACAGCATGAAGAGTCAGTTTTCTTGTACTTAAGAAGGCATTGTGCCTTTTGTATTTTATTCCGATGCAATTTCTGTGTTTCATCGTCAATAAGAAAGTCAGAGGCATACAGTAAACCTGAAGTGAAGCATCGGAATCTATAACTAGTGTCACAGGAATGGTTCAAAGCATAGACAGTATGAAGATCAGTTTTCTTGTACTTAAGTCGGCATTGTGCCTTTGTATTTAATCCGATGCAATTTCTGTGTTTCATCGTCAATAAGAAGGTCGGAGGGATACGGTAAACCTGAAGTGAAGCATCGGAATCTATAACTAGTGTCACAGCATTGTTCAAAACATAGATAGTAAGAAGAGTCAGTTTTCTTGCACTTAAGTCGGCATTGTGCCTTTTGTATTTAATTCCGATTCAATTTCTGTGTTTCATCGTCAATAAGAAGGTCAGAGGGATACAGTAAACCTACAGTGAAGCATCGGAATCTATAACTAGTGTCACAGGTATGGTTCAAAACATAGACTGTAAGAAGAGTCACTTATCTTGTACTTAAGTCGGCATTGTGCCTTTTGTATTTAATTCCGATGCAATTTCTGTGTTGTATCGTCAATAAGGTGGTCAGAAGCATACAGTAAACCTGAAGTGAAGCATCGGAATCTATACATAGTGTCACAGGGATAGTTCCAAACATAGACAGTAAGAAGAGTCAGTTTTCTTGTACTTAAGTCGCCATTTTGCCTTTTGTATTTAATTCCGATGCAATTTCAGTGATTAATCGTCAATAAGAAGGTCAGAGGGATATAGTGAACCTGAAGTGAAGCATCGGAATCTATAACTATTGTCACAGGAATGGTTCAAAACATAGACAGCATGAAGAGTCAAATTTCTTGTACTTAAGAAGGCATTGTGCCTTTTGTATTTTATTCCGATGCAATTTCTGTGTTTCATCGTCAATAAGAAAGTCAGAGGCATACAGTAAACCTGAAGTGAAGCATCGGAATCTATAACTAGTGTCACAGGAATGGTTCAAAGCATAGACAGTAAGAAGATCAGTTTTCTTGTACTTAAGTCGGCATTGTGCCTTTGTATTTAATCCGATGCAATTTCTGTGTTTCATCGTCAATAAGAAGGTCGGAGGGATACGGTAAACCTGAAGTGAAGCATCGGAATCTATAACTAGTGTCACAGCATTTTTCAAAACATAGGTAGTAAGAAGAGTCAGTTTTCTTGTACTTAAGTCGGCATTGTGCTTTTTGTATTTAATTCCAATTCAATTTCTGTGTTTCATCGTCAATTAGAAGGTCAGAGGGATACAGTAAACCTACAGTGAAGCATCGGAATCTATAACTAGTGTCACAGGTATGGTTCAAAACATAGACAGTAAGAAGAGTCAGTTTTCTTGTACTTAAGTCGGCATTGTGCCTTTTGTATTTAATTCCGATGCAATTTCAGTGACTCATCGTCAATAAGAAGGTCAGAGGGATATAGTGAACCTGAAGTGAAGCATCGGATTCTATAACTAATGTCACAGGAATGGTACAAAACATAGACAGTAAGAAGATCAGTTTTCTTGTACTTAAGTCGGCATTGTGTCTTTTGTATTTAATTCCGATGCAATTTCAGTGTTTCATCGTCAATAAGAATGTCAGAGGGATATAGTGAACCTGAGGTGAAGCATCGGATTCTATAACTAGTGTCACAGGAGTGGTTCAAAACATAGACAGTAAGAAGATCAGTTTTCTTGTACTTAAGTCGGCATTGTGCCTTTTGTATTTAATCCGATGCAATTTCTGTGTTTCATCGTCAATTAGAAGGTCAGTGGGATACAGTAAACCTGAAGTAAAGCATCGGAATATATAACTAGTGTCACAGGAATGGTTCAAAACATACACAGTATTAAGAGTCAGTTTTCTTGTACTTAAGTCGGCATTGTGCCTTTTGTATTTAATTCCGATGCAATGTATGTGTCTCATCGTCAATAAGAAGGTCAGAGGCATACAGCAAACCTTAAGTGAAGCATCAAAATCTATAACTAGTGTCACTGGAATGGTTCAAACCATAGACAGTAAGAAGAATCAGTTTTCTTGTACTTAAGTCGGCATTGTGCATTTTGTATTTAATTCCGATGCAATTTCAGTGATTAATCGTCAATAAGAAGGTCAGAGGGATATAGTGAACCTGAAGTGAAGCATCGGATTCTATAACTAGTGTCACAGGAATGGTTCAAATCATACACAGTAAGAAGAGTCAGTTTTCTTGTAATTAAGCCGGCATTGTGCATTTTGTATTTAATTCCGACGCAATTTTTGTGTTTCATCGTCAATAAGAAGGTCAGAGGGATACAGTAAACCTGAAATGAAGCATCGGAATCTATAACTAGTGTCACAGCATTGTTCAAAACATAGATAGTAAGAAGAGTCAGTTTTCTTGTACTTAAGTCGGCATTGTGCCTTTTGTATTTAATTCCGATTCAATTTCTGTGTTTCATCGTCAATAAGAAGGTCAGAGGGATACAGTGAACCTACAGTGAAGCATCGGAATCTATAACTAGTGTCACAGGTATGGTTCAAAACATAGACAGTAAGTAGAGTTAGTTTTCTTGTACTTAAGTCGGCATTGTGCCTTTTGTATTTGATTCCGATGCAATTTCAGTGTTTCATCGTCAATAAGAAGGTCAGAGGGATATAGTGAACCTGAAGTGAAGCATCGGATTCTATAACTAGTTTCACAGGAATGGTTCAAAACATAGACAGTAAGAAGATCAGTTTTCTTGTACTTAAGTCGGCATTGTGCCTTTTGTATTTAAACCGATGCAATTTCTGTGTTTCATCGTCAATAAGAGGTTCAGAGGGATATAGTGAACCTACAGTGAAGCATCGGAATCTATAACTAGTGTCACATGAATGGTTCAAAACATAGTAAGAAGAGTCGGTTTTCTTGTACTTAAGTCGGCATTGTGCCTTTTGTATTTAATTCTGATGCAATTTCTGAGTGTCATCGTCAATAAGAAGGTCAGAGGTATACAGTAAACCTGAAGTGAAGTAGCGGAATCTATTATTAGTGTCACAGATATGGTTCAAAACATAGAGAGTAAGAAGAGTCAGTTTTCTTGTACTTAAGTCGGCATTGTGCCTTTTGTATTTAATTCCGATGCAATTTCTGTGTTTCATCGTCAATAAGTAGGTCAGAGGGATACAGTAAACCTGAAGTGAAGCATCGGAATCTATAACTAGTGTCACAGGAATGGTTCAAAACATAGACAGTAAGAAGAGTCAGTTTTCTTCTCCTTAAGTCGGCATTGTGCCTTTTCTATTTAATTTCGATGCAATTTCTGTGTTTCATCGTCAATAAGAAGGTCAGAGTGATACAGTAAACATGAAGTGAAGCATCGGAATCTCTATTTAGTGTCATAGGTATGGTTCAAAACAAAGACAGTATGAAGAGTCAGTTTTCTTGTACTTAAGTCGGCATTGTGCCTGTTGTATTTAAATCTAATGCAATATCTGTGTTTCATCGTAATAAGAAGGTCAGAGGCATACAGTAAACCTGTAGTGAAGCATCGGAATCTATAACTAGAGACACAGGAATTGTTCAAAACATTGACAGTAAGAAGAGTCAGTTTTCTTGTACTTAAGTCGGCATTGTGCCTTTTGTATTTAATTCCAATGCAATTTCTGTCTTACATCGTCAATAAGAAGGTCAGAGGGATACAGTAAACCAGCAGTGAAGAATTGGAATCTATAACTAGTGTCACATGAATGGTTCAAAACATAGACAGTAAGAAGAGTCAGTTTTCTTGAAGTCGGCATTTTGCCTTTTGTATTTAATTCCGATGCAATTTCTGTGTTTCATCATCAATAAGAAGGTCAGAGGGATACAGTAAACCTGAAGTGAAGCATCGTAATCTATAACTAGTGTCACAGGAATGGTTCAAAACATAGACAGTAAGAAGATCAGTTTTCTTGTACTTAAGTCGGCATTGTGCCTTTGTATTTAATCCGATGCAATTTCTGTGTTTCATCGTCAATTAGAAGGTCAGAGGGATACAGTAAACCTACAGTGAAGCATCGGAATCTATAACTAGTGTCACAGGTATGGTTCAAAACATAGACAGTAAGAAGAGTCAGTTTTCTTGTACTTAAGTCGGCATTGTGCCTTTTGTATTTAATTCCGATGCAATTTCAGTGACTCATCGTCAATAAGAAGGTCAGAGGGACATAGTGAACCTGAAGTGAAGCATCGGATTCTATAACTAGTGTCACAGGAATGGTACAAAACATAGACAGTAAGAAGATCAGTTTTCTTGTACTTAAGTCGGCATTGTGCCTTTTGTATTTAATTCCGATGCAATTTCAGTGTTTCATCGTGAATAAGAAGGTCAGAGGGATATAGTGAACCTGAAGTGAAGCATCGGATTCTATAACTAGTGTCACAGGAATGGTTCAAAACATAGACAGTAAGAAGATCAGTTTTCTTGTACTTAAGTCGGCATTGTGCCTTTTGTATTTAATCCGATGCATTTTCTGTGTTTCATCGTCAATAAGAAGGTCAGTGGGATACAGTAAACCTGAAGTAAAGCATCGGAATATATAACTAGTGTCACAGGAATGGTTCAAAACATACACAGTATGAAGTGTCAGTTTTCTTGTACTTAAGTCGGCATTGTGCCTTTTGTATTTAATTCCGATGCAATGTCTGTGTTTCATCGTCAATAAGAAGGTCAGAGGCATACAGTAAACCTGAAGTGAAGCATCAAAATCTATAACTAGTGTCACAGGAATGGTTCAAACCATAGACAGTAAGAAGAATCAGTTTTCTTGTACTTAAGTCGGCATTGTGCCTTTTGTATTTAATTCCGATGCAATTTCAGTGATTAATCGTCAATAAGAAGGTCAGAGGGATATAGTGAACCTGAAGTGAAGCATCGGATTCTATAACTAGTGTCACAGGAGTGGTTCAAAACATACACAGTACGAAGAGTCGGTTTTCTTGTAATTAAGTCGGCATTGTGCCTTTTGTATTTAATTCCGACGCAATTTTTGTGTTTCATCGTCAATAAGAAGGTCAGAGGGATACAGTAAACCTGAAGTGAAGCATAGGAATCTATAACTATTGTCACAGGAATGGTTCAAAACATAGACAGCATGAAGAGTCAGTTTTCTTGTACTTAAGAAGGCATTGCGCCTTTTGTATTTTATTCCGATGCAATTTCTGTGTTTCATCGTCAATAAGAAAGTCAGAGGCATACAGTAAACCTGAAGTGAAACATCGGAATGTATAACTAGTGTCACAAGAATGGTTCAAAGCATAGACAGTAAGAAGATCAGTTTTCTTGTACTTAAGTCGGCATTGTGCCTTTGTATTTAATCCGATGCAATTTCTGTGTTTCATCGTCAATAAGAAGGTCGGAGGGATACGGTAAACTTGAAGTGAAGCATCGGAATCTATAACTAGTGTCACAGCATTGTTCAAAACATAGATAGTAAGAAGAGTCAGTTTTCCTTTTACTTAAGTCGGCATTGTGCCTTTTTTATTTAATTCCGATTCAATTTCTGTGTTTGATCGTCAATAAGAAGGTCAGAGGGATACAGTGAACCTTCAGTGAAGCATCGGAATCTATAACTAGTGTCACAGGTATGGTTCGAAACATAGACAGTAAGAAGAGTTAGTTTTCTTGTACTTAAGTCGGCATTGTGCCTTTTGTTTTTAATTCCGATGCAATTTCAGTGTTTCATCGTCAATAAGAAGGTCAGAGGGATATAGTGAACCTGAAGTGAAGCATCGGATTCTATGACTAGTTTCACAGGAATGGTTCAAAACATAGACAGTAAGAAGTTCAGTTTTCTTGTACTTAAGTCGGCACTGTGCCTTTTGTATTTAAACCGATGCAATTTCTGTGTTTCATCGTCAATAAGAAGGTCAGAGGGATATAGTGAACCTGAAGTGAAGCATCGGATTCTATAATTAGTGTCACAGGAATGGTTCAAAACATACACAGTAAGAAGAGTCAGTTTTCTTGTGCTTAAGTCGGCATTGTGCCTTTTGTATTAAATTCCGACGCAATTTTTGGGTTTCATCGTCAATAAGATATTCAGAGGGATACAGTAAACCTGAAGTCAAGCATCGGAATCTATAACTGGTGTCATAGGAATGGTTCAAATCACAGACAGTAAGAAAAGTCAGTTATCTTGTACATAAGTCGGCATTGTGCCTTTTGTGTTTAATTCCGAAACAATTTCTGTGTTTCATCGTCAAGAAGAAGGTCAGAGGGATACAGTAAACCTGAAGTAAAGCATCGTAATCTATATCTAGTGTCACAGAAATGGTTAAAAACGTAGACAGTAAGAAGGGTCACTTTTCTTGTACTTAAGTCGGTATTGTGCCTTTTGTATTTAATTCCGAAGCAATTTCTGTGTTTCATCGTCAATAGGAAGGTCAGAGGGATACAGTAAATCTGAAGTGAAGCATCGGAATCTATAACTAGTGTCACAGGAATGGTTCAGAACATAGACAGTATGAAGAATCAGTTTTCTTGTACTTAAGTCGGCATTGTGCCCTTTTTATTTAATTCTGATGCAATTTCTGTGTTTCATCGTCAATAAGAAGGTCAGAGGCATACAGTAAACCTACAGTGAAGCATCGGAATCCATAACTAGTGTCACAGGTATGGTTCAAAACATAGACAGTAAGAAGAGTCAGTTTTCTTGTACTTAAGTCGGCATTGTGCCGTTTGTCATTAATTCCGATGCAATTTCTGTGTTTCATCGTCAATAAGGTGGTCAGATGGATACAGTAATCCTGAAGTGAAGCATCGGAATCTATAACTAGTGTCACAGGAATGGTTCAAAGCATAGACAGTAAGAAGAGTCAGTTATCTTGTACTTAAGTCGGCATTGTGCCTTTTGTATTTATTTCCGAAGCAATTTCTGTGTTTCATCGTCAATAAGAAGGTCAGAGGGATACAGTAAACCTGAAGTGAAGCATCGGAATCTATAACTAGTGTCACAGGAATGGTTCAAAACATAGACAGTAAGAAGAGTCAGTTTTCTTCTACTTAAGTTGGCATTGTGCCTTTTCTATTTAATTTCGATGCAATTTCTGTGTTTCATCGTCAATAAGAAGGTCAGAGTGATACAGTAAACTTGAAGTGAAGCATCGGAATCTCTATTTAGTGTCATAGGAATGGTTCAAAACAAAGACAGTATGAAGAGTCAGTTTTCTTGTACTTAAGTCGGCATTGTGCCTGTTGTATTTAAATCTAATGCAATATCTGTGTTTCATCGTCAATAAGAAGGTCAGAGGCATACAGTAAACCTGAAGTGAAGCATCGGAATCTATAACTAGAGACACAGGAATAGTTCAAAACATTGACAGTAAGAAGAGTCAGTCTTCATGTACATAAGTCGGCATTGTGCCTTTTGTATTTAATTCCGATGCAATTTCTGTGTTTCATCATCAATAAGAAGGTCAGAGGGATACAGTAAACCTGAAGTGAAGCATCGGAATCTATAACTGGTGTCACAGGAATGGTTCAAAACATAGACAGTAAGAAGATCAGTTTTCTTGTACTTAAGTCGCGATTGTGCCTTTGTATTTAATCCGATGCAATTTCTGTGTTTCATCGTCAATAAGAAGGTCGGAGGGATACGGTAAACCTGAAGTGAAGCATCGGAATCTATAACTAGTGTCACAGGAGTGGTTCAAAACATACACAGTAAGAAGAGTCAGTTTTCTTGTAATTAACTCGGCATTGTGCCTTTTGTATTTAATTCCGACGCAATTTTTGTGTTTCATCGTCAATAAGAAGGTCAGAGGGATACAGTAAACCTGAAGTGAAGCATCGGAATCTATAACTATTGTCACAAGAATGGTTCAAAACATAGACAGCATGAAGAGTCAGTTTTCTTGTACTTAAGTCGGCATTGTGCCTTTTGTATTTAATTCCGATGCAATTTCAGTGACTCATCGTCAATAAGAAGGTCAGAGGGATATAGTGAACCTGAAGTGAAGCATCGGATTCTATAACTAGTGTCACAGGAATGGTACAAAACATAGACAGTATGAAGATCTGTTTTCTTGTACTTAAGTCGGCATTGTGCCTTTTGTATTTAATTCCGATGCAATTTCAGTGTTTCATCGTCAATAAGAAGGTGAGAGGGATATAGTGAACCTGAAGTGAAGCATCGGATTCTATAACTAGTGTCACAGGAATGGTTCAAAACATACACAGTATGAAGAGTCAGTTTTCTTGTACTTAAGTCGGCATTGTGCCTTTTGTATTTAATTCCGATGCAATGTCTGTGTTTCATCGTCAATAAGAAGGTCAGAGGCATACAGTAAACCTGAAGTGAAGCATCAAAATCTATAACTAGTGTCACAGGAATGGTTCAAACCATAGACAGTAAGAAGAATCAGTTTTCTTGTACTTAAGTCGGCATTGTGCCTTTTGTATTTAATTCCGATGCAATTTCAGAGATTAATCGTCAATAAGAAGGTCAGAGGGATATAGTGAACCTGAAGTGAAGCATCGGATTTTATAACTAGTGTCACAGGAGTGGTTCAAAACATACACAGTAAGAAGAGTCAGTTTTCTTGTACTTAAGTCGGCATTGTGCCTTTTGTATTTAATTCCGATGCAATTTCTGTGTTTCATCGTCAATAAGAAAGTCAGAGGCATACCGTAAACCTGAAATGAAGCATCGGAATGTATAACTAGTGTCACAGGAATGGTTCAAAGCATAGACAGTAAGAAGATCAGTTTTCTTGTACTTTAGTCGGCATTGTGCCTTTGTATTTAATCCGATGCAATTTCTGTGTTTCATCGTCAATAAGAAGGTCGGAGGGATACGGTAAACCTGAAGTGAAGCATCGGAATCTATAACTAGTGTCACAGCATTGTTCAAAACATAGATAGTAAGAAGAGTCAGTTTTCCTTTTACTTAAGTCGGCATTGTGCCTTTTGTATTTAATTCCGATTCAATTTCTGTGTTTCATCGTCAATAAGAAGGTCAGAGGGATACAGTAAACCTTCAGTGAAGCATCGGAATCTATAACTAGTGTCACAGGTATGGTTCAAAACATAGACAGTAAGAAGAGTTAGTTTTCTTGTACTTAAGTCGGCATTGTGCCTTTTGTTTTTAATTCCGATGCAATTTCAGTGTTTCATCGTCAATAAGAAGGTCAGAGGGATATAGTGAACCTGAAGTGAAGCATCGGATTCTATAACTAGTTTCACAGGAATGGTTCAAAACATAGACAGTAAGAAGATCTGTTTTCTTGTACTTAAGTCGGCATTGTGCCTTTTGTATTTAAACCGATGCAATTTCTGTGTTTCATCGTCAATAAGAAGGTCAGAGGGATATAGTGAACCTGAAGTGAAGCATCGGATTCTATAACTAGTGTCACAGGAATGGTTCTAAACATACACAGTAAGAAGAGACAGTTTTCTTGTGCTTAAGTCGGCATTGTGCCTTTTGTATTAAATTCCGACGCAATTTTTGGGTTTCATCGTCAATAAGATGTTCAGAGGGATACAGTAAACCTGAAGTCAAGCATCGGAATCTATAACTGGTGTCATAGGAATGGTTCAAAACACAGACAGTAAGAAAAGTCAGTTATCTTGTACATAAGTCGGCATTGTGCCTTTTGTATTTAATTCCGAAACAATTTCTGTGTTTCATCGTCAACAAGGTGGTCAGAGGGATACAGTAATCCTGAAGTGAAGCATCGGAATCTATAACTAGTGTTACAGGAATGGTTCAAAGCATAGACAGTAAGAAGAGTCAGTTATCTTGTACTTAAGTCGGCATTGTGCCTTTTGTATTTATTTCCGAAGCAATTTCTGTGTTTCATCGTCAATAAGAATGTCAGAGGGATACAGTAAACCTGAAGTAAAGCATCGGAATGTATAACGAGTGTCACATGAATGGTTCAAACATAGACAGTAAGATGAGTCAGTTTTCTTGTACTTAAGTCGGCATTGTGCCTTTTCTATTTAATCCAATTCAATTTCTGTGGTTCATCGTCAATAAGAAGGTCGGAGGGATACGGTAAACCTGAAGTGAAGCATCAGAATCTATAACTAGTGTCACAGGAATGGTTCAAAACATAGACAGTAAGAAGAATCAGTTTTCTTGTACTTAAGTCGGCATTGTGCCTTTTGTAGTTAATTTCGAAGCAATTTCTGTGTTTCATCGTCAATAAGAAGGTCAGAGGCATACAGTAAACCTGAAGTGAAGCATCGAAATCTATAACTAGTGTCACAGGAATGGTTCGAAACATAGACAGTAAGAAGAATCAGTTTTCTTGTACTTAAGACGGCATTGTTCCTTTTGTATTTAATTCCGATGCAATTTCAGTGATTCATCGTCAATAAGAATGTCAGAGGGATATAGTAAACCTGAAGTGAAGCATCGGATTCTGTAAGTAGTGTCACAGGAATGGATTCAAAACATAGACAGTAAGAAGATTAGTTTTCTTGTACTTAAGTCAGCATTGTGCCTTTTGTATTTAATCCAATTCAATTTCTGTGTTTCATCGTCAATAAGAAGGTCGGAGGGATACGGTAAACCTGAAGTGAAGCATCGGAATCTGTAACTAGTGCAACAGGAATTGTTCAAAACATAGACAGTAAGAAGAGTCAGTTTTCTTGTACTTAAGTCGGCATTGTGCCTTTTGTATTTATTTCCGATTCAATTTCTGTGTTTCATCGTCAATAAGAAGGTCAGAGGGATACAGTAAACCTACAGTGAAGCATGGGAATCTATAACTAGTGTCACATGAATGGTTCAAAACATAGACAGTAACAAGAGTCAGTTTTCTTGTACTTAAGTCGGCATTGTGCCTTTTGTATTTAATTCCGATGCAATTTCTGAGTTTCATCGTGAATAAGAAGGTCAGAGGTATACAGTAAACCTGAAGTGAAGCAGCGGAATCTATAATCAGTGTCACAGATATGGTTCAAAACATAGACAGTAAGAAAAGTCAGTTATCTTGTACTTAAGTCGGCATTGTGCCTTTTGTATTTAATTCCGATGCAATTTCTGTGTTTCATCGTCAATAAGAAGGTCAGAGGCATACAGTAAACCTGAAGTGAAGCATCGGAATCTATAACTAGTGCACAGGAATGGTTCAAAACATAGACAGTAAGAAGAGTTAGTTTTCTTCTACTTAAGTCGGCATTGTGCCTTTTCTATTTAATTTCGATGCAATTTCTGTGTTTCATCGTCAATAAGAAGGTCAGAGTGATACAGTAAACTTGAAGTGAAGCATCGGAATCTATAACTAGTGTCATAGGAATGGTTCAAAACAAAGACAGTATGAAGAGTCAGTTTTCTTGTACTTAAGTCGGCATTGTGCCTATTGTATTTAAATCTAATGCAATATCTGTGTTTCATCGTCAATAAGAAGGTCAGAGGCATACAGTAAACCTGAAGTGAAGCATCGGAATCTATAACTAGAGACACAGGAATTGTTCAAAACATTGACAGTAAGAAGAGTCAGTTTTCTTGTACTTAAGTCGGCATTGTGCCTTTTGTATTTAATTCCGATGCAATTTCTGTGTTTCATCGTCAATAAGAAGGTCAGAGGGATACAGTAAACCTGCAGTGAAGAATCGGAATCTATAACTAGTGTCACATGAATGGTTCTAAACATAGACAGTAAGAAGAGTCAGTTTTCTAGAAGTCGGCATTGTGCCTTTTGTATTTAATTCCGATGCAATTTCTGTGTTTCATCGTCAATAAGAAGGTCAGAGGGATACAGTATACCTGAAGTAAAGCATCGGAATGTATAACGAGTGTCACATGAATGGTTCAAAACATTATCAGTAAGATGAGTCAGTTTTCTTGTACTTAAGGCTGCATTGTGCCTTTTGTATTTAATCCAATTCAATTTCTGTGTTTCATCGTCAATAAGAAGGTCGGAGGGATACGGTAAACATGAAGTGAAGCATCGGAATCTATAACTAGTGTCACAGGAATGGTTCAAAACATAGACAGTAAGAAGAATCAGTTTTCTTGTACTTAAGTCGGCATTGTGCCTTTTGTAGTTAATTCCGAAGCAATTTCTGTGTTTCATCGTCAATAAGAAGGTCAGAGGCATACAGTAAACCTGAAGTGAAGCATCGAAATCTATAACTAGTGTCACAGGAATGGTTCAAAACATAGACAGTAAGAAGAATCAGTTTTCTTGTACTTAAGTCGGCATTGTGCCTTTTGTATTTAATTCCGATGCAATTTCAGTGATTCATCGTCAATAAGAAAGTCAGAGGGATATAGTGAACCTGAAGTGAAGCATCGGATTCTGTAACTAGTGTCACAGGAATGGATTCAAAACATAGACAGTAAGAAGATCAGTTTTCTTGTACTTAAGTCAGCAATGTGCCTTTTGTATTTAATCCAATTCAATTTCTGTGTTTCATCGTCAACAAGAAGGTCAGAGGCATACAGTAAACCTGAAGTGAAGCATCGGAATCTATAACTAGTGTCACAGGAATGGTTCAAAACATAGACAGTAAGAAGAGTCAGTTTTCTTGTACTTAAGTCGGCATTGTGCCTTTTGTATTTAATTCCGATGCAATTTCAGTGTTTCATCGTCAATAAGAAGGTCAGAGGGATACAGTGAACCTGCAGTGAAGCATCGGAATCTATAACTAGTGTCACAGGAATGGTTCAAAACATAGACAGTAAGAAGAGTCAGTTTTCTTGTACTTAAGTCGGCATTGTGCCTTTTGTATTTAATTCCGATGCAATTTCTGTGTTTCATCGTCAATAAGAAGGTCAGAGGGATACAGTAAACCTGCAGTGAAGAATCGGAATCTATAACTAGTGTCACATGAATGGTTCAAAACATAGACAGTAAGAAGAGTCAGTTTTCTAGAAGTCGGCATTGTGCCTTTTGTATTTATTTCCGATGCAATTTCTGTGTTTCATCGTCAATAAGAAGGTCAGAGGGATACAGTATACCTGAAGTAAAGCATCGGAATGTATAACGAGTGTCACATGAATGGTTCAAAACATTGACAGTAAGATGAGTCAGTTTTCTTGTACTTAAGGCTGCATTGTGCCTTTTGTATTTAATCCAATTCAATTTCTGTGTTTCATCGTTAATAAGAAGGTAGGAGGGATACGGTAAACATGAAGTGAAGCATCGGAATCTATAACTAGTGTCACAGGAATGGTTCAAAACATAGACAGTAAGAAGAATCAGTTTTCTTGTACTTAAGTCGGCATTGTGCCTTTTGTAGTTAATTCCGATGCAATTTCTGTGTTTCATCGTCAATAAGAAGGTCAGAGGCATACAGTAAACCTGAAGTGAAGCATCGAAATCTATAACTAGTGTCACAGGAATGGTTCAAAACATAGACAGTAAGAAGAATCAGTTTTCTTGTACTTAAGTCGGCATTGTGCCTTTTGTATTTAATTCCGATGCAATTTCAGTGTTTCATCGTCAATAAGAAGGTCAGAGGGATACAGTGAACCTGCAGTGAAGCATCGGAATCTATAACTAGTGTCACAGGAATGGTTCAAAACATAGAGAGTAAGAAGTGTCAGTTTTCTTGTACTTAAGTCGGCATTGTGCCTTTTGTATTTAATTCCGATGCAATTTCTGTGTTTCATCGTCAATAAGATGGTCTGAGGGATACAGTAAACCTGAAGTGAAGCATCGGAATCTATAACTAGTGTCATAGGAATGGTTCAAAACAAAGACAGTATGAAGAGTCAGTTTTCTTGTACTTAAGTCGGCATTGTGCCTATTGTATTTAAATCTAATGCAATATCTGTGTTTCATCGTCAATAAGAAGGTCAGAGGCATACAGTAAACCTGAAGTGAAGCATCGGAATCTATAACTAGAGACACAGGAATTGTTCAAAACATTGACAGTAAGAAGAGTCAGTTTTCTTGTACTTAAGTCGGCATTGTGCCTTTTGTATTTAATTCCGATGCAATTTCTGTGTTTCATCGTCAATAAGAAGGTCAGAGGGATACAGTAAACCTGCAGTGAAGAATCGGAATCTATAACTAGTGTCACATGAATGGTTCAAAACATAGACTGTAAGAAGAGTCAGTTTTCTAGAAGTCGCCATTGTGCCTTTTGTATTTAATTCCGATGCAATTTCTGTGTTTCATCGTCAATAAGAAGGTCAGAGGGATACAGTATACCTGAAGTAAAGCATCGGAATGTATAACGAGTGTCACATGAATGGTTCAAAACATTGACAGTAAGATGAGTCAGTTTTCTTGTACTTAAGGCTGCATTGTGCCTTTTGTATTTAATCCAATTCAATTTCTGTGTTTCATCGTCAATAAGAAGGTCGGAGGGATACGGTAAACATGAAGTGAAGCATCGGAATCTATAACTAGTGTCACAGGAATGGTTCAAAACATAGACAGTAAGAAGAATCAGTTTTCTTGTACTTAAGTCGGCATTGTGCCTTTTGTAGTTAATTCCGAAGCAATTTCTGTGTTTCATCGTCAATAAGAAGGTCAGAGGCATACAGTAAACCTGAAGTGAAGCATCGAAATCTATAACTAGTGTCACAGGAATGGTTCAAAACATAGACAGTAAGAAGAATCAGTTTTCTTGTACTTAAGTCGGCATTGTGCCTTTTGTATTTAATTCCGATGCAATTTCAGTGTTTCATCGTCAATAAGAAGGTCAGAGGGATACAGTGAACCTGCAGTGAAGCATCGGAATCTATAACTAGTGTCACAGGAATGGTTCAAAACATAGAGAGTAAGAAGTGTCAGTTTTGTTGTACTTAAGTCGGCATTGGGCCTTTTGTATTTAATTCCGATGCAATTTCTGTGTTTCATCGTCAATAAGATGGTCTGAGGGATTCAGTAAACCTGAAGTGAAGCATCGGAATCTATAACTAGTGTCACAGGAATGGTTCAAAACATAGACAGTACGAAGAGTCAGTTTTCTTGTAGCTAAGTCTTCATTGTGCCTTTTGTATTTAATTCCGATGCAATTTCTGTATTTCATCGTCAATAAGAAGGTCAGAGGGATACAGTAAACCTACAGTGTAGCATCGGAATCTATAATTAGTGTCACATGAATGGTTCAAAACATAGACAGTAGGAAGAGACAGTTTTGTTGTATTTAAATCAGCATTTTGCCTTTTGTATTTAATTCCGATGCAATTTCTGTGTTTCATCGTCAATAAGAAGGTCAGAGGGATACAGTAAACCTGAAGTGAAGCATCGGAATCTATCACTAGTGTCACAGGAATGGTTCAAAACATAGACAGTAAGAAGAGTCAGTTTTCTTGTACTTAAGTCGGCATTGTACCTTTTGTATTTAATTCCGATGCAATTTCTGTGTTTCATCGTCAATAAGAAGGTCAGAGGGATACAGTAAACCTGAAGTGAAGCATCGGAATCTATAACTAGTGTCACAGGACTGGTTCAAAAAATAGACAGTAAGAAGAGTCAGTTCTCTTGTACTTAAGTCGACATTGTGCCTTTTTTATTTTATTCCGATGCAATTTCTGTGTTTCATCGTCAATAAGAAGGTCAGAGGGATACAGTAAACCAGAAGTGAAGCATCGGAATCTATGACTAGTGTAACAGGAATGGTTCAAAACATAGACAGTAAGAAGAGTCAGTTTTCTTGTACTTAAGTCGGCATTGTGCCTTTTGTATTTAATTCCGATGCAATTTCTGTGTTTCATCGTCAATAAGAAGGAGAGAGGGATACAGTAAACCTGCAGTGAAAAATCGGAATCTATAACTAGTGTCACATAAATGGTTCAAAACATAGACAGTAAGAAGAGTCAGTTTTCTTGAAGTCGGCATTGTGCCTTTTGTATTTAATTCCGATGCAATTTCTGTGTTTCATCGTCAATAAGAAGGTCAGAGGGATACAGTAAACCTGAAGTGAAACAACGGAATCTATAACTAGTGTCACAGGAATGGTTCAAAACATAGACAGTAAGAAGAGTTAGTTTTCTTGTACTTAAATCGGCATTGTGCCTTTTCTATTTAATTCCCATGCAATTTCTGTGTTTCATCGTCAGTAAGAAGGTCAGAGGGATACAGTAAACCTGAAGTGAAGCATCGGAACCTATAACTAGTGTCACAGGAATGGTTCAAAACATAGACAGTAAGAAGAGTCAGTTTTCTTGTATTTAAGTCGGCATTGTGCCTTTTGTATTTAATTCCGATGCAATTTCAATGTTTCATCGTCAATAAGAAGGTCAGGGGGATACAGTGAACCTGAAGTGAAGCATCGGAATCTATAACTAGTGTCACAGGAATGGTTCAAAACATAGAGAGTAAGAAGTGTCAGTTTTTTTGTAATTAAGTCGGCATTGTGCCTTTTGTATTTAATTCCGATGCAATTTCTGTGACTCATCGTCGATAAGATGGTCAGAGGGATACAGTAAACCTGAAGTGAAGCATCGGAACCTATAACTAGTGTCACAGGAATGGTTCAAAACATAGACAGTAAGAAGAGTCAGTTCTCTTGTACTTAAGTCAGCATTGTGCCTTTTGTATTTTATTCCGATGCAATTTCTGTGTTTCATCGTCAATAAGAAGGTCAGAGGGATACAGTAAACCGGAAGTGAAGCATCGGAATCTATAACTAGTGTCACAGGAATGGTTCAAAACATAGACAGTAAGAAGAGTCAGTTTTCTTGTACTTAAGTCGTCATTGTGCCTTTTGTATTTAATTCCGATGCAATATCTGTGTTTCATCGTCAATAAGAAGGTCAGAGGCATACAGTAAACCTGAAGTGAAGCATCGGAATCTATAACTAGTGTCACAGGAATTGTTCAAAGCATTGACAGTAAGAAGAGTCAGTTTTCTTGTACTTAAGTCGGCATTGTGCCTTTTGTATTTAATTCCGATGCAATTTCTGTGTTTCATCGTCAATAAGAAGGTCAGAGCGATACAGTAAACCTGCAGTGAACAATCGGAATCTATAACTTGTGTCACATGAATGGTTTAAAACATAGACAGTAAGAAGAGTCAGTTTTCTTGAAGTCGGCATTGTGCCTTTTGTATTTAATTCCGATGCAATTTCTGTGTTTCATCGTCAATAAGAAGGTCAGAGGTATACAGTAAACCTGAAGTGAAGCATCGGAATCTATAACTAGTGTCTCTGGTATGGTTCAAAACATAGGCAGTAAGAAGAGTGAGTTTTCTTGTACTTAAGTCGGCATTGTGCTTTTTTTGTATTTAATTCCGATGCAATTTCTGTGTTTCATCGTCAATAAGAAGGTCAGAGGGATACAGTAAACCTGAAGTGAAGCATCGGAACCTATAACTAGTGTCACAGGAATGGTTCAAAACATAGACAGTAAGAAGAGTCAGTTCTCTTGTACTTAAGTCGGCATTGTGCCTTTTGTATTTTATTCCGATGCTATTTCTGTGTTTCATCGTCAATAAGAAGGTCAGAGGGATACAGTAAACCGGAAGTGAAGCATCGGAATCTATAACTAGTGTCACAGGAATGGTTCAAAACATAGACAGTAAGAAGTGTTAGTTTTCTTGTACTTAAATCGGCATTGTGCCTTTTCTATTTAATTCCGATGCAATTTCTGTGTTTCATCGTCAGTAAGAAGGTCAGAGGGATACAGTAAACCTGAAGGGAAGCATCGGAATCTATAACTAGTGTCACAGGAATGGTTCAAACATAGACAGTTAGAAGAATCAGTTTTTTTCTACATAAGTCGGCATTGTGCCTTTTGTACTTAATTCCGATGCAATTTCTGTGTTTCATCGTCAATAAGATGGTCAGAGGGATACAGTAAACCTGAAGTGAAGCATCGGAATCTATAACTAGGGTCACAGGAATGGTTCAAAACATAGACAGTAAGAAGAGTCAGTTTTGTCGTACTTAAGTCGGCATTGGGATATTTGTATTTAATTCCGATGCAATTTCTGTGTTTCATCGTCAATAATAAGGTCAGAGGCATACAGTAAACCTGAAGTGAAGCATCGGAATCTAAAACCGGTCTCACAGGAAAGTTTCATATCATAGACAGTAAGATGAGCCAGTCTTCTTGTACTTGAGTCGGCATGGTGCCTTTTGTATTTAATTCCGATGCAATTTCTGTGTTTCATCGTCAATAAGAAGGTAAGAGGTATACAGTAAACCTGAAGTGAAGCATCGGAATCTATAACTAGTGTCACGTGAATGGTTCAGACATAGACAGTAAGATGAGTCAGTTTTCTTGTACTTAAGTCGGCATTGTGCATTTGTAATTAATTCCGATGCAATATCTGTGTTTCATCGTCAATAAGAAGGTCGGAGGGATACAGTAAACCTGAAGTGAAGCATCGGAATCAATAACTAGTGTCACAGAAATGGTTCAAAACATAGACAGTAAGAAGAGTCAGTTTTCTTGTATTTAAGTCGGCATTGTACCTTTTGTATTTAATTCCGATGCAATTTCTGTGTTTCATCGTCAATAAGAAGGTCAGAGGGATACAGTAAACCTGAAGTGAAGCATCGGAATCTATAACTAGTGTCACAGGAGTGGTTCAAAGCATAGACAGTAAGAAGAGTCAGTTCTCTTGTACTTAAGTGCGCATTGTGCCTTTTTTATTTTATTCCGATGCAATTTCTGTGTTTCATCGTCAATAAGAAGGTCAGAGGGATACAGTAAACCAGAAGTGAAGCATCGGAATCTATAACTAGTGTAACAGGAATGGTTCAAAACATAGACAGTAAGAAGAGTCAGTTTTCTTGTACTTAAGTCGGCATTGTGCCTTTTGTATTTAATTCCGATGCAATTTCTGTGTTTCATCGTCAATAAGAAGGTGAGAGAGATACAGTAAACCTGCAGTGAAAAATCGGAATCTATAACTAGTGTCACATAAATGGTTCAAAACATATACAGTAAGATGAGTCAGTTTTCTTGAAGTCGGCATTGTGCCTTTTGTATTTAATTCCGATGCAATTTCTGTGTTTCATCGTCAATAAGAAGGTCAGAGGGATACAGTAAACCTGAAGTGAAACAACGGAATCTATAACTAGTGTCACAGGAATGGTTCAAAACATAGACAGTAAGAAGAGTTAGTTTTCTTGTACTTAAATCGGCATTGTGCCTTTTCTATTTAATTCCGATGCAATTTCTGTGTTTCATCGTCAGTAAGAAGGTCAGAGGGATACAGTAAACCTGAAGTGAAGCATCGGAACCTATAACTAGTGTCACAGGAATGGTTCAAAACATAGACAGTAAGAAGAGTCAGTTTTCTTGTATTTAAGTCGGCATTGTGCCTTTTGTATTTAATTCCGATGCAATTTCAATGTTTCATCGTCAATAAGAAGGTCAGGGGGATACAGTGAACCTGAAGTGAAGCATCGGAATCTATCACTAGTGCCACAGGAATGGTTCAAAACATAGACAGTAAGAAGAATCAGTTTTCTTGTACTTAAATCGGCATTGTGCCTTTTCTATTTAATTCCGATGCAATTTCTGTGTTTCATCGACAGTAAGAAGGTCAGAGGGATACAGTAAACCTGAAGTGAAGCATCGGAACCTATAACCAGTGTCACAGGAATGGTTCAAAACATAGACAGTAAGAAGAGTCAGTTTTCTTGTATTTAAGTCGGCATTGTGCCTTTTGTATTTAATTCCGATGCAATTTCAATGTTTCATCGTCAATAAGAAGGTCAGGGGGATACAGTGAACCTGAAGTGAAGCATCGGAATCTATCACTAGTGCCACAGGAATGGTTCAAAACATAGACAGTAAGAAGAGTGAGTTTTCTTGTACTTAGATCGGCATTGTGCCTTTTCTATTTAATTCCGATGCAATTTCTGTGTTTCATCTTCAGTAAGAAGGTCAGAGGGATACAGTAAACCTGAAGGGAAGCATCGGAATCTATAACTAGTGTCACAGGAATGGTTCAAAACATAGACTGTAAGAAGAGTCAGTTTTCTTGTACTTAAGTCGGCATTGTACTTTTTTTGTAGTTAATTCCGATGCAATTTCTGTGTTTCATCATCAACAAGAAGGTCAGAGGGATACAGTAAACCTGAAGTGAAGCATCGGATTCTATAACTAGTGTCACAGGAATGGTTCAAAACATAGACAGTAAGAAGAGTCAGTTTTCTTGTACTTAAATCGGCATTGTGCCTTTTCTATTTAATTCCGATGCAATTTCTGTGTTTCATCGTCAGTAAGAAGGTCAGAGGGATACAGTAAACCTGAAGGGAAGCATCGGAATCTATAACTAGTGTCACAGGAATGGTTCAAAACATAGACTGTAAGAAGAGTCAGTTTTCTTGTACTTAAGTCGGCATTGTGCCTTTTGAATTTAATTCCGATGCAATTTCTGTGTTTCATCGTCAATAAGAAGGTCAGAGGGATACAGTAATCCGGAAGTGAAGCATCGGAATCTATAACTAGTGTCACTGGAATGGTTCAAAACATAGACAGTTAGAAGAGTCAGTTTTCTTGTACTTAAGTTGCATTGTGCCTTTTGTATTTAATTCCAATGCAATATCTGTGTTTCATCGTCAATAAGAAAGTCAAAGGCATACAGTAAACCTGAAGTGAAGCATCGGAATCTATAACTAGTGTCACAGGAATTGTTCAAAGCATTGACAGTAAGAAGAGTCAGTTTTCTTGTACTTAAGTCGGCATTGTGCCTTTTGTATTTAATTCCGATGCAATTTCTGTGTTTCATCGTCAATAAGAAGGTCAGAGGGATACAGTAAACCTGCAGTGAAGAATGGGAATCTATAACTTGTGTCACATGAATGGTTCAAAACATAGACAGTAAGAAGTGTCAGTTTTCTTGAAGTCGGCATTGTGCCTTTTGTATTTAATTCCGATGCAATTTCTGTGTTTCATCGTCAATAAGAAGGTCAGAGGTATACAGTAGACCTGAAGTGAAGCATCGGAATCTATAACTAGTGTCTCTGGTATGGTTCAAAACATAGGCAGTAAGAAGAGTGAGTTTTCTTGTACTTAAGTCGGCATTGTGCTTTTTTTGTATTTAATTCCGATGCGATTTCTGTGTTTCATCGTCAATAAGAAGGTCAGAGGGATACAGTAAACCTGAAGTGAAGCAACGGAATCTATAACTAGTGTCACAGGAATGGTTCAAAACATAGACAGTAAGAAGAGTTAGTTTTCTTGTACTTAAATCGGCATTGTGCCTTTTCTATTTAATTCCGATGCAATTTCTGTGTTTCATCGTCAGTAAGAAGGTCAGAGGGATACAGTAAACCTGAAGGGAAGCATCGGAATCTATAACTAGTGTCACAGGAATGGTTCAAAACATAGACAGTAAGAAGAGTCAGTATTCTTGTACTTAAGTCGGCATTGTGCCTTTTGTATTTAATTCCGATGCAATTTCTGTGTTTCATCGTCAATAAGATGGTCAGAGGGATACAGTAAACGTGAAGTGAAGCATTGGAATCGATAACTAGTGTCACAGGAATGGTTCAAAACATAGACAGTAAGAAGAGTCAGTTTTGTTGTACTTAAGTCGGCATTGGGCCTTTTGTATTTAATTCCGATGCAATTTCTGTGTTTCATCGTCAATAGGAAGGTCAGAGGGATACAGTAAACCTGCAGTGAAGAATCGGAATCTATAACTTGTGTCACATGAATGGTTCAAAACATAGACAGTAAGAAGAGTCAGTTTTCTTGAAGTCGGCATTGTGCCTTTTGTATTTAATTCCGATGCAATTTCTGTGTTTCATCGTCAATAAGAAGGTCAGAGGTATACAGTAAACCTGAAGTGAAGCATCGGAATTTATAACTAGTGTCTCTGGTATGGTTCAAAACATAGGCAGTAAGAAGAGTGAGTTTTCTTGTACTTAAGTCGGCATTGTGCTTTTTTTGTATTTAATTCCGATGCAATTTCTGTGTTTCATCGTCAATAAGAAGGTCAGAGGGATACAGTAAACCTGAAGTGAAGCATCGGAATCTATAACTAGTGTCACAGGAATGGTTCAAAACATAGACAGTAAGAAGAGTCAGTTTTCTTGTACTTAAGTCGGCATTGTGCCTTTTGTATTTACTTCCGATGCAATATCAGTGACTCATCGTCAATAAGAAGGTCAGAGGGATATAGTGAACCTGAAGTGAAGCATCGGATTCTATAACTAGTTTCACAGGAATGCTTCAAAACATAGACAGTAAGAAAATCAGTTTTGTTGTACTTAAGTCGGCATTGGGCCTTTCGTATTTAATTCCGATGCAATTTCTGTGTTTAATCGTCAATAATAAGGTCAGAGGCATACAGTAAACCTGAAGTGAGGCGTCGGAATCTATAACTAGTGTCACAGGAATGGTTCCAAATATAGACAGTAAGAAGAGTCAGTTTTCTTCTACTTAAGTCGGCATTGTGCCTTTTCTATTTAATTCTGATGCAATTTCAGTGTTTCATCGTCAATAAGAAGGTCAGAGGGATACAGTAAACCTGAAGTGAAGCATCGGAATCTGTTACTAGTGTCACAGGAATGGTTCAAAACATAGACAGTAAGAAGAGTCAGTTTTCTTCTACTTAAGTCGGCATTGTGCCTTTTCTATTTAATTCTGATGCAATTTCAGTGTTTCATCGTCAATAAGAAGGTCAGAGGGATACAGTGAACCTGAAGTGAAGCATCGGAATCTATAACTAGTGTCACAGGAATGGTTCAAAACATTGAGAGTAAGAAGAGTCAGTTTTCTTGTACTTAAGTCGGCATTAGGCCTTTTGAATTTAATTCCGATGCAATTTCTGTGTTTCATCGTCAATAAGTAGGTCAGAGGGATACAGTAAACCTGAAGTCAAGCATCGGAATCTATAACTAGTGTCTCTGGTATGGTTCAAAACATAGGCAGTAAGAAGAGTGAGTTTTCATGTACTTAAGTCGGCATTGTGCTTTTTTTGTATTTAATTCCGATGCGATTTCTGTGTTTCATCGTCAATAAGAAGGTCAGAGGGATACAGTAAACCTGAAGTGTAGCAACGGAATCTATAACTAGTGTCACAGGAATGGTTCAAAACATAGACAGTAAGAAGAGTTAGTTTTCTTGTACATAAATCGGCATTGTGCCTTTTGTATTTAATTCCGATGCAATTTCTGTGTTCATCGACAGTAAGAAGGTCAGAGGGATACAGTAAACCTGAAGGGTAGCATCGGAATCTATAACTAGTGTCACAGGAATGGTTCAAAACATAGACAGTAAGAAGAGTCAGTATTCTTGTACTTAAGTCGGCATTGTGCCTTTTGTATTTAATTCCGATGCAATTTCTGTGTTTCATCGTCAATAAGATGGTCAGAGGGATACAGTAAACCTGAAGTGAAGCATCGGAATCTATAACTAGTGTCACAGGAATGGTTCAAAACATAGACAGTAAGAAGAGTCAGTTTTGTTGCACTTAAGTCGGCACTGGGCCTTTTGTATTTAATTCCGGTGCAATTTCTGTGTTTCATCGTCAATAATAAGGTCAGAGGCATACAGTAAACCTGAAGTGAAGCGTCGGAATCTATAACTAGTGTCACAGGAATGGTTCAAAACATAGACAGTAAGAAGAGTCAGTTTTCTTGTAGTTAAGTCGGCATTGTGCCTTTTGTATTTAATTCCGATGCAATTTCTGTATTTCATCGTCAATAAGAAGGTCAGAGGGATACAGTAAACCTGAAGTGAAGCATCGGAATCTATAATTAGAGTCACATGAATGGTTCAAAACATAGACAGTAAGAAGAGTCAGTTTTCATGTATTTAAATCAGCATTGTGCCTTTTGTATCTAATTCCGTTGCAATTTCTGTGTTTCATCGTCAATAAGAAGGTCAGAGGGATACAGTAAACCTGAAGTGAAGCATCGGAATCTATAACTAGTGTCACAGGAATGGTCAAAACATAGACAGTAAGAAGAGTCAGTTCTCTTGTACTTAAGTCGGCATAGTGCCTTTTTATTTTATTCCGATGCAATTTCTGTGTTTCAAAGTCAATAAGAAGGTCAGAGGGATACAGTAAACCGGAAGTGAAGCATCGGAATCATAACTAGTGTCACAGGAATGGTTCAAAACATAGACAGTAAGAAGAGTCACTTCTCTTGTACTTAAGACGGCATTGTGCCTTTTGTATTTAATTCCGATGCAATTTCTGTGTTTCATTGTCAATAAGAGGGTCAGAGGGATGCAGTAAACCTGAAGTGAAGCATCGGAATCTAAAACCGGTCTCACAGAAATGTTTCATATCATAGACAGTAAGATGAGCCAGTCTTCTTGTACTTGAGTCGGCATGGTGCCTTTTGTATTTAATTCCGATGCAATTTCTGTGTTTCATCGTCAATAAGAAGGTTAGAGGTATACAGTAAACCTGAAGTGAAGCATCGGAATCTATAACTAGTGTCACAGGAATGGTTCAAAACATAGACAGTAAGAAGAGTCAGTTTTCTTGTATTTAAGTCGGCATTGTGCCTTTTGTATTTAATTCCGATGCAATTTCAGTGTTTCATCGTCAATAAGAAGGTCAGAGGGATACAGTGAACCTGAAGTGAAGCATCGGAATCTATAACTAGTGTCACAGGAATGGTTCAAAACATAGAGAGTAAGAAGTGTCAGTTTTCTTGTAATTAAGTCGGCATTGTGCCTTTTGTATTTCATTCCGATGAAATTTCTGTGACTCATCGTCAATAAGATGGTCAGAGGGATACAGTAAACCTGAAGTGAGGCATCGGAATCTATAACTAGTGTCACAGGAATGGTTCAAAACATAGACAGTAAGAAGAGTCAGTTTTCTTGTAGCTAAGTCGGCATTGTGCCTTTTGTATTTAATTCCGATGCAATTTCTGTATTTCATCGTCAATAAGAAGGTCAGAGGGATACAGTAAACCTACAGTGAAGCATCGGAATCTATAATTAGTGTCACATGAATGGTTCAAAACATAGACAGTAAGAAGAGACAGTTTTCTTGTATTTAAATCAGCATTGTGCCTTTTGTATTTAATTCCGATGCAATTTCTGTGTTTCATCGTCAAATAGAAGGTCAGAGGGATACAGTAAACCTGAAGTGAAGCATCGGAATCTATCACTAGTGTCACAGGAATGGTTCAAAACATAGACAGTAAGAAGAGTCAGTTTTCTTGTACTTAAGTCGGCATTGTGCCTTTTGTATTTTATTCCGATGCAATTTCTGTGTTTCATCGTCAATAAGAAGGTCAGAGGGATACAGTAAACCGGAAGTGAAGCATCAGAATCTATAACTAGTGTCACAGGAATGTTTCAAAACATAGACAGTAAGAAGAGACAGTTTTCTTGTACTTAAGTTGCATTGTGCCTTTTGTATTTAATTCCGATGAAATATCTGTGTTTCATCGTCAGTAAGAAGGTCAGAGGGATACAGTAAACCTGAAGGGAAGCATCGGAATCTATAACTAGTGTCACAGGAATCGTTCAAAACATAGACAGTAAGAAGAGTCAGTTTTCTTGTACTTAAGTCGGCATTGTGCCTTTTGTATTTAATTCCGATGCAATTTCTGTGTTTCATCGTCAATAAGATGGTCAGAGGGATTCAGTAAACCTGAAGTGAAGCATCGGAATCTATAACTAGTGTCACAGGAATGGTTCAAAACATAGACAGTAAGAAGAGTCAGTTTTGTTGTACTTAAGTCGGCATTGTGCCTTTTGTATTTAATTCCGATGCAATTTCTGTATTTCATCGTCAATAAGAAGGTAAGAGGGATACAGTTAACCTGAAGTGAAGCATCGGAATCTATAATTAGAGTCACATGAATGGTTCAAAACATAGACAGTAAGAAGAGTCAGTTTTCATGTATTTAAATCAGCATTGTGCCTTTTGTATCTAATTCCGTTGCAATTTCTGTGTTTCATCGTCAATAAGAAGGTCAGAGGGATACAGTAAACCTGAAGTGAAGCATCGGAATCTATAACTAGTGTCACAGGAATGGTTCAAATCATAGACAGTAAGAAGAGTCAGTTCTCTTGTACTTAAGTCGGCATTGTGCCTTTTTATTTTATTCCGATGCAATTTCTGTGTTTCATCGTCAATAAGAAGGTCAGAGGGATACAGTAAACCTGAAGTGAAGCATCGAACACTATAACTAGTGTCACAGGAATGGTTCAAAACATAGACAGTAAGAAGAGTGAGTTTTCTTGTACTTAAGTCGTCATTGTACTTCTTTTGTAGTTAATTCCGATGCAATTTCTGTGTTTCATCATCAATAAGAAGGTCAGAGGGATACAGTAAACCTGAAGTGAAGCATCGGATTCTATAACTAGTGTCACAGGAATGGTTCAAAACATAGACAGTAAGAAGAGTCAGTTTTCTTGTACTTAAATCGGCATTGTGCCTTTTCTACTTAATTCCGATGCAATTTCTGTGTTTCATCGTCAGTAAGAAGGTCAGAGGGATACAGTAAACCTGAAGGGAAGCATCGGAATCTATAACTAGTGTCACAGGAATGGTTCCAAACATAGACTGTAAGAAGAGTCAGTTTTCTTGTACTTAAGTCGGCATTGTGCCTTTTGTATTTAATTCCGATGAAATTTCTGTGTTTCATCGTCAATAAGAAGGTCAGAGGGATACAGTAAACCTCAACTGAAGCATCGGAATCTATAACTAGTGTCACAGGAATGGTTCAAATCATAGACAGTAAGAAGAATCAGTTTTCTTGTAATTAAGTCGGCATTGTGCCTTTTGTATTTAATTCCGATGCAATTTCTGTGACTCATCGTCAATAAGATGGTCAGAGGGATACAGTAAACCTGAAGTGAAGCATCGGAATCTATAACTAGTGTCACAGGAATGGTTCAAAACATAGACAGTAAGAAGAGTCAGTTTTCTTGTAGCTAAGTCGGCATTGTGCCTTTTGTATTTAATTCCGATGCAATTTCTGTATTTCATCGTCAATAAGAAGGTCAGAGGGATGCAGTAAGCCTACAGTGAAGCATCGGAATCTATAATTAGTGTCACATGAATGGTTCAAAACATAGACAGTAAGAAGAGTCAGTTTTCTTGTATTTAAATCAGCATTGTGCCTTTTGTATTTAATTCCGAAGCAATTTCTGTGTTTCATCGTCAATAAGAAGGTCAGAGGGATACAGTAAACCTGAAGTGAAGCATCGGAATCTATCACTAGTGCCACAGGAATGGTTCAAAACATAGACAGTAAGAAGAGTCAGTTTTCTTGAACTTAACTCGGCATTGTGCCTTTTGTATTTTAGTCCGATGCAATTTCTGTGTTTCATCGTCAATAAGAAGGTCAGAGGGATACAGTAAACCGGAAGTGAAGCATCGGAATCTATAACTAGAGTCACAGGAATGGTTCAAAACATAGACAGTAAGAAGAGTCAGTTTTCTTGTACTTAAGTTGCATTGTGCCTTTTGTATTTAATTCCAATGCAATATCTGTGTTTCATCGTCAATAAGAAGGTCAGAGGCATACAGTAAACCTGAAGTGAAGCATCGGAATCTATAACTAGTGTCACAGGAATTGTTCAAATCATTGACAGTAAGAAGAGTCAGTTTTCTTGTACTTAAGTCGGCATTGTGCCTTTTGTATTTAATTCCGATACAATTTCTGTGTTTCATCGTCAATAAGAAGGTCAGAGAGATACAGTAAACCTGCAGTGAAGAATCGGAATCTATAACTTGTGTCACATGAATGGTTCAAAACATAGACAGTAAGAAGAGTCAGTTTTCTTGAAGTCGGCATTGTGCCTTTTGTATTTAATTCCGATGCAATTTCTGTGTTTCATCGTCAATAAGAAGGTCAGAGGTATACAGTAAACCTGAAGTGAAGCATCGGAATCTATAACTAGTGTCTCTGGTATGGTTCAAAACATAGGCAGTAAGAAGAGTGAGTTTTCTTGTACTTAAGTCGGCATTGTGTTTTTTTTGTATTTAATTCCGATGCGATTTCTGTGTTTCATCGTCAATAAGAAGGTCAGAGGGATACAGTAAACCTGAAGTGAAGCAACGGAATCTATAACTAGTGTCACAGGAATGGTTCAAAACATAGACAGTAAGAAGAGTTAGTTTTCTTGTACTTAAATCGGCATTGTGCCTTTTCTATTTAATTCCGATGCAATTTCTGTGTTTCATCGTCAGTAAGAAGGTCAGAGGGATACAGTAAACCTGAAGGGAAGCATCGGAATCTATAACTAGTGTCACAGGATTGGTTCAAAACATAGACAGTAAGAAGAGTCAGTATTCTTGTACTTAAGTCGGCATTGTGCCTTTTGTATTTAATTCCGATGCAATTTCTGTGATTCATCGTCAATAAGATGGTCAGAGGGATACAGTAAACCTGAAGTGAAGCATCGGAATCTATAACTAGTGTCACAGGAATGGTTCAAAACATAGACAGTAAGAAGAGTCAGTTTTGTTGTCCTTAAGTCGGCATTGGGTCTTTTGTATTTAATTCCGATGCAATTTCTGTGTTTCATCGTCAATAATAAGGTCAGAGGCATACAGTAAACCTGAAGTGAAGCGTCGGAATCTATAACTAGTGTCACAGGAATGGTTCATAACATAGACAGTAAGAAGAGTCAGTTTTCTTGTAGTTAAGTCGGCATTGTGCCTTTTGTATTTAATTCCGATGCAATTTCTGTATTTCATCGTCAATAAGAAGGTCAGAGGGATACAGTAAACCTGAAGTGAAGCATCGGAATCTATAATTAGAGTTACATGAATGGTTCAAAACATAGACTGTAAGAAGCGTCAGTTTTTATGTATTTAAATCAGCATTGTGCCTTTTGTATCTAATTCCGTTGCAATTTCTGTGTTTCATCGTCAATAAGAAGGTCAGGGGATACAGTAAACCTGAAGTGAAGCATCGGAATCTATAACTAGTGTCACAGGAATGGTCAAAACATAGACAGTAAGAAGAGTCAGTTCTCTTGTACTTAAGTCGGCATTGTGCCTTTTTATTTTATTCCGATGCAATTTCTGTGTTTCATCGTCAATAAGAGGGTCAGAGGGATACAGTAAACCGGAAGTGAAGCATCGGAATCATAACTAGTGTCACAGGAATGGTTCAAAACATAGACAGTAAGAAGAGTCAGTTTTCTTGTACTTAAGTCGGCAATGTGCCTTTTGTATTGAATTCCGATGCAAATTCTGTGTTTCATTGTCAATAAGAGGGTCAGAGGGATACAGTAAACCTGAAGTGAAGCATCGGAATCTAAAACCGGTCTGACAGGAATGTTTCATATCATAGACAGTAAGATGAGCCAGTCTTCTTGTACTTGAGTCGGCATGGTGCCTTTTGTATTTAATTCCGATGCAATTTCTGTGTTTCATCGTCAATAAGAAGGTTAGAGGTATACAGTAAACCTGAAGTGAAGCATCAGAATCTATAACTAGTGTCACAGGAATGGTTCAAAACATAGACAGTAAGAAGGGTAAGTTTTCTTGTATTTAAGTCGGCATTGTGCCTTTTGTATTTAATTCCGATGCAATTTCAGTGTTTCATCGTCAATAAGAAGGTCAGAGGGATACAGTGAACCTGAAGTGAAGCATCGGAATCTATAACTAGTGTCACAGGAATGGTTCAAAACATAGAGAGTAAGAAGTGTCAGTTTTCTTGTAATTAAGTCGGCATTGTGCCTTTTGTATTTAATTCCGATGCAATTTCTGTGACTCATCGTCAATAAGATGGTCAGAGGGATACAGTAAACCTGAAGTGAGGCATCGGAATCTATAATTAGTGTCACAGGAATGGTTCAAAACATAGACAGTAAGAAGAGTCAGTTTTCTTGTAGCTAAGTCGGCATTGTGCCTTTTGTATTTAATTCCGATGCGATTTCTGTATTTCATCGTCAATAAGAAGGTCAGAGGGATACAGTAAACCTACAGTGAAGCATCGGAATCTATAATTAGTGTCACATGAATGGTTCAAAACATAGACAGTAAGAAGAGACAGTTTTCTTGTATTTAAATCAGCATTGTGGCTTTTGTATTTAATTCCGATGCAATTTCTGTGTTTCATCGTCAATAAGAAGGTCAGAGGGATACAGTAAACCTGAAGTGAAGCATCGGAATCTATCACTAGTGTCACAGGAATGGTTCAAAACATAGACAGTAATAAGAGTCAGTTTTCTTGTACTTAAGTCGGCATTGTGCCTTTTGTATTTTATTCCGATGCAATTTCTGTGTTTCATCGTGAATAAGAAGGTCAGAGGGATACAGTAAACCGGAAGTGAAGCATCGGAATCTATAACTAGTGTCACAGGAATGGTTCAAAACATAGACAGTAAGGAGAGTCAGTTTTCTTGTACTTAAGTCGGCATTGTGCCTTTTGTATTTTATTCCGATGCAATTTCTGTGTTTCATCGTGAATAAGAAGGTCAGAGGGATACAGTAAACCGGAAGTGAAGCATCGGAATCTATAACTAGTGTCACAGGAATGGTTCCAAACATAGACAGTAAGAAGAGTCAGTTTTCTTGTACTTATGTTGCATTGTGCCTTTTGTATTTAATTCCGATGCAATTTCTGTGTTTCATCGTCAGTAAGAAGGTCAGAGGGATACAGTAAACCTGAAGGGAAGCATCGGAATCTATAACTAGTGTCACAGGAATGGTTCAAAACATAGACAGTAAGAAGAGTCAGTTTTCTTGTACTTAAGTCGGCATTGTGCCTTTTGTATTTAATTCCGATGCAATTTCTGTGTTTCATCGTCAATAAGATGGTCAGGGGGATACAGTAAACCTGAAGTGAAGCATCGGAATCTATAACTAGTGTCACAGGAATGGTTCAAAACATAGACAGTAAGAAGAGTCAGTTTTGTTGTACATAAGTCGGCATTGGGCCTTTTGTATTTGATTCCGATGCAATTTCTGTGTTTCATCGTCAATAGTAAGGTCAGAGGCATACAGTAAACCTGAAGTGAAGCGTCGGAATCTATAACTAGTTTCACAAGAATGGTTCAAAACATAGACAGTAAGAAGAGTCAGTTTTCTTGTAGTTAAGTCGGCATTGTGCCTTTTGTATTTAATTCCGATGCAATTTCTGTATTTCATCGTCAATAAGAAGGTCAGACGGATTCAGTAAACCTGAAGTGAAGCATCGGAATCTATAATTAGAGTCACATGAATGGTTCAAATCATAGACAGTAAGAAGAGTCAGTTTTCATGTATTTAAATCAGCATTGTGCCTTTTGTATCTAATTCCGCTGCAATTTTTATGTTTCGTCGTCAATGATAAGGTCAGAGGGATACAGTAAACCTGCAGTGAAGCATCGGAATCTATAACTAGTGTCACAGGAATGGTTCAAAACATAGACAGTAAGAAGAGTCAGTTCTCTTGTACTTAAGTCGGCATTGTGCCTTTTTATTTTATTCCGATGCAATTTCTGTGTTTCATCGTCAATAAGAAGGTCAGAGGGATACAGTAAACCGGAAGTGAAGCATCGGAATCATAACTAGTGTCGCAGGAATGGTTCAAAACATAGACAGTAAGAAGAGTCAGTTTTCTTGTACTTAAGTCGGCATTGTGCCTTTTGTATTTAATTCCGATGCAATTTCTGTGTTTCATTGTCAATAAGAGGGTCAGAGGGATACAGTAAACCTGAAGTGAAGCATCGGAATCTAAAACCGGTCTCACAGGAAAGTTTCATATCATAGACAGTAAGATGAGCCAGACTTCTTGTACTTGAGTCGGCATGGTGCCTTTTGTATTTAATTCCGATGCAATTTCTGTGTTTCATCGTCAATAAGAAGGTTAGATGTATACAGTAAACCTGAAGTGAAGCATCGGAATCTATAACTAGTGTCACATGAATGGTTCAAACATAGACAGTAAGATGAGCCAGTTTTCTTGTACTTAAGTCGGCATTGTGCATTTGTAATTAATTCCGATGCAATATCTGTGTTTCATCGTCAATAAGAAGATCAGAGGGATACAGTAAACCTGAAGTGAAGCATCGGAATCTATAACTAGTGTCACAGAAATGGTTCAAAACATAGACAGTAAGAAGAGTCAGTTTTCTTGTATTTAAGTCGGCATTGGGCCTTTTGTATTTAATTCCGATGCAATTTCAGTGACTCATCGTCAGTAAGAAGGTCAGAGGGATATAGTGAACCTGAAGTGAAGCATCGGATTCTATAACTAGTGTCACAGGAATGGTTCAAAACATAGACAGTAAGGAGTTCAGCTTTCTTGTACTTACGTCGGCATTGTGCCTTTTGTATTTAATTCCGATGCAATTTCAGTGTTTCATCGTCAATAAGAAGGTCAGAGGGATATAGTAAACCTGAAGTGAAGCATCGGATTCTATAACTAGTGTCACAGGAATGGTTCAAAGCTTAGACAGTAAGAAGATCAGTTTTCTTGCACTTAAGTCGGCATTGTGCCTTTTGTATTTAATCCGATGCAATTTCTGTGTTTCGTCGTCAATAAGAGGGTCAGAGGGATACAGTAAACCTGAAGTAAAGCATCGGAATCTATAACTAGTGTCACAGGAATGGTTCAAAACATAGACAGTATGATGAGTCAGTTTTCTTGTACTTAAGTCGGCATGGTGCCTTTTGTATTTAATTCCGATGCAATTTCTGTGTTTCATCGTCAATAAGAAGGTCAGAAGCATACAGTAAACCTGAAGTGAAGCATCGGAATCTATAACTAGTGTCACAGGAATGGTTCAAATCATAGACAGTAAGAAGAGTCAGTTTTCTTGTACTTAAGTCGGCATTGTGCCTTTTGTATTTACTTCCGATGCAATATCAGTGACTCATCGTCAATAAGAAGGTCAGAGGGATATAGTGAACCTGAAGTGAAGCATCGGATTCTATAACTAGTGTCACAGGAATGCTTCAAAACATAGACAGTAAGAAAATCAGTTTTCTTGTACTTAAGTCGGCATTGGGCCTTTTGTATTTAATTCCGATGCAATTTCTGTGTTTCATCGTCAATAATAAGGTCAGAGGCATACAGTAAACCTGAAGTGAAGCGTCGGAATCTATAACTAGTGTCACAGGAATGGTTCAAAATATAGACAGTAAAAAGAGTCAGTTTTCTTCTACTTATGTCGGCATTGTGCCTTTTCTATTTAATTCTGATGCAATTTCAGTGTTTCATCGTCAATAAGAAGGTCAGAGGGATACAGTGAACCTGAAGTGAAGCATCGGATTCTATAACTAGTGTCACAGGAATGGTTCAAATCATTGAGAGTAAGAAGAGTCAGTTTTCTTGTACTTAAGTCGGCATTGTGCCTTTTGTATTTAATTCCGATGCAATTTCTGTATTTCATCGTCAATAAGATGGTCAGAGGGATACAGTAAACATGAAGTGAAGCATCGGAATCTATAACTAGTGTCACAGGAATGGTTCAAAGCATAGACAGTAAGAAGAGTCAGTTTTCTTGAAGTTAAGTCGGCATTGTGCCTTTTGAATTTAATTCCGATGTAATTTCTGTATTTCATCGTCAATAAGAGTGTCAGACGGATACAGTAAACCTGAAGTGAAGCATCGGAATCTATAATTAGAGTCACATGAATGGTTCAAAACTTAGACAGTAAGAAGAGTCAGTTTTCTTGTATTTAAATCAGCATTGTGGCCTTTGTATCTAATTCCGATGCAGTTTCTGTGTTTCATCGTCAATAAGAGGGTCAGAGGAATACAGTAAACCTGAAGTGAAGCATCGGAATCTAAAACCGGTCTCACAGGAAAGTTTCAAATCATAGGGATTAAGATAAGCCAGTCTTCTTGTATTTGAGTCGGCATTGTGCATTTGTAATTAATTCCGATGCAATACCTGTGTTTCATCGTCAATTAGAAGGTCAGAGGGATACAGTAAACCTGAAGTGAAGCATCGGAATCTATAACTAGTGTCACAGAAATGGTTCAAAACATAGACAGTAAGAAGAGTCAGTTTTCTTGTATTTAAGTCGGCATTGTGCATTTTGTATTTAATTCCGATGCAATTTCTGTGTTTCATCGTCAATAAGAAGGTCAGAGGTATACAGTAAACCTGAAGTGAAGCATCGGAATCTATAATTAGACTCACAGCTATGGTTCAAAACATAGACGGTATGAAGAGTCAGTTTTCTTGTACTTAAGTCGTCATTGTGCCTTTTCTATTTAATTCCGATGCAATTTCAGTGACTCATCGTCAATAAGAAGGTCAGAGGGATATAGTGAACCTGAAGTGAAGCATCGGATTCTATAACTAGTGTCACAGGAATGGTTCAAAACATAGACAGTAAGAAGATCAGTTTTCTTGTACTTAAGTCGGCATTGTGCCTTTTGTTATTAATTCCGATGAAATTTCTGTGTTTCATCGTCAATAAGATGGTCAGAGGGATATAGTGAACCTGAAGTGAAGCATCGGATTCTATAACTAGTGTCACAGGAATGGTTCAAAACATAGACAGTAAGAAGATCAGTTTTCTTGTACTTAAGTCGGCATTGTGCCTTTTGTATTTAATCCGATGCAATTTCTGTGTTTCATCGTCAATAAGAAGGTCAGAGGGATGCAGTAAACCTGAAGTAAAGCATCGGAATCTATAACTAGTGTCACAGGAATGGTTCAAAACATAGACAGTACGAAGAGTCAGTTTTCTTGTACTTAAGTCGGCATGGTGCCTTTTGTATTTAATTTCAATGCAATTTCTGTGTTTCATCGTCAATAAGAAGGTCAGAAGCATACAGTAAACCTGAAGTGAAGCATCGGAATCTATAACTAGTTTCACAGGAATGGTTCAAAACATAGACAGTAAGAAGAGTCAATTTTCTTGTACTTAAGTCGGCATTGTTCCTTTTGTATTTAATTCCGATGCAATTTCAGTGACTCATCGTCAATAAGAAGGTCAGAGGGAAATAGTGAACCTGAAGTGAAGCATCGGATTCTATAACTAGTGTCACAGGATTGCTTCAAAACATAGACTGTAAGAAGATCAGTTTTCTTGTACTTAAGTCGGCATTGTGCCTTTTGTATTTAATCCGATGCAATTTCTGTGTTTTATCGCCAATAAGAAGGTCGGAGGGTTACAGTAAACCGGAAGTGAAGCATCGGAATCATAACTAGTGTCACATGAATGGTTCAAAACATAGAGAGTAAGAACAGTCAGTCTTCTTGTACTTAAGTCGGCATTGTGCATTTTGTATTTAATTTCGATGCAATTTCTGTATTTCACCGTCAATAAGAATGTCAGAGGGATACAGGAAACCTGAAGTGAAGCATCGGAATCTATAATTAGAGTCACATGAATGGTTCCAAACATAGACAGTAAGAAGAGTCAGTTTTCTTGTATTTAAATCAGCATTGTGCCCTTTATATCTAATTCCGATGCAGTTTCTGTGTTTCATCGTCAATAAGATGGTCAGTGGGATACAGTAAACCTGAAGTGAAGCATCGGAATCTATAACTAGTCTCACAGGAATGGTTCAAAACATAGACAGTAAGAAGAGTCAGTTCTCTTGTACTTAAGTCGGCATTGTGCCTTTTTATTTTATTCCGATGCAATTTCTGTGTTTCATCGTCAATAAGAAGGTCAGAGGGTTACAGTAAACCGGAAGTGAAGCATCGGAATCATAAGTAGTGTCACATGAATGGTTCAAAACATAGAGAGTAAGAACAGTCAGTCTTCTTGTACTTAAGTCTGCATTGTGCATTTTGTATTTAATTCCGATGCAATTTCTGTGTTTCATCGTCAGTAAGAGGGTCAGAGGGTTACAGTAAACCTGAAATGAAGCATCGGAATCTAAAACCGGTCTCAGAGGAAAGTTTCAAATCATAGACAGTAAGATGAGCCAGTCTTCTTGTACTTGAGTCAGCATGGTGAATATTGTATTTAATTCCGATGCAATTTCTGTGTTTCATCGTCAATAAGAGGGTCAGTGGTATACAGTACCTGAAGTGAGGCATCGGAATCTATAACTAGTGTCACATGAATGGTTCAAACATAGACAGTAAGAAGAGTCAGTTTTCTTGTACTTAAGTCGGCATTGTGCATTTGTAATTAATTCCGAAGCAATATCTGTGTTTCATCGTCAATTAGAAGGTCAGAGGGATACAGTAAACCTGAAGTGAAGCATCGGAATCTATAACTAGTGTCACAGAAATGGTTCAAAACATAGACAGTAAGAAGAGTCAGTTTTCTTGTATTTAAGTCGGCATTGTGCCTTTTGTATTTAATTCCGATGCAATTTCTGTGTTTCATCGTCAATAAGAAGGTCAGAGGTATACAGTAAACCTGAAGTGAAGCATCGGAATCTATAATTAGTGTCACAGGTATGGTTCAAAACATAGACGGTATGAAGAGTCAGTTTTCTTGTACTTAAGTCGGCATTGTGCCTTTTGTATTTAATTCCGATGCAATTTCAGTGACTCATCGTCAATAAGAAGGTCAGAGGGATATAGTGAACCTGAAGTGAAGCATCGGATTCTATAACTGGTGTCACAGGAATGGTTCAAAAACATAGACAGTAAGAAGATCAGTTTTCTTGTACTTAAGTCGGCATTGTGCCTTTTGTATTTAATCCGATGCAATTTCTGTGTTTCATCGTCAATAAGAAGGACAGAGGGATACAGTAAACCTGAAGTAAAGCATCGGAATCTATAACTAGTGTCACAGGAATGGTTCAAAGCATAGACAGTAAGAAGAGTTAGTTTTCTTGTACTTTTATCGGCATTGTGCATTTGTAATTAATTCCGATGCAATATCTGTGTTTCATCGTCAATAAGAAGGTCAGAGGG
Source organism: Schistocerca serialis cubense (assembly GCF_023864345.2). NCBI lineage: Eukaryota > Metazoa > Arthropoda > Insecta > Orthoptera > Acrididae > Schistocerca > Schistocerca serialis. The sequence goes on from NW_026047617.1 coordinate 9,004,802, forward strand.
ATACAGCAAACGTGAAGTAATGCATCGGAATCTATAACTTGTGTCACAGGAATGGTTCAAAACATAGACAGTAAGAAGAGTCAGTTTTCTTGTACTTTAATCGGCATTGTGCCTTTTCTATTAAATTCCGATGCAATTTCTGTGTTTCATCGTCAGTAAGAAGGTCAGAGGGATACAGTAAACCTGAAGGGAAGCATCGGAATCTATAACTAGTGTCACAGGAATGGTTCAAAACATAGACAGTAAGAAGAGTCAGTTTTCTTGTACTTAAGTCGGCATTGTGCCTTTTGTATTTAATTCCTATGCAATTTCTGTGTTTCATCGTCTATAATAAGGTCAGAGGCATACAGTAAACCTGAAGTGAAGCGTCGGAATCTACAACTTGTGCCACATGAATGGTTCAAAACATAGACAGTAAGAAGAGTCAGTTTTCTTCTACTTAAGTCGGCATTGTGCCTTTTCAATTTAATTCCGATGCAATTTCAGTGTTTCAACGTCAATAAGAAGGTCAGAGGGATACAGTGAACCTGAAGTGAAGCATCGGAATCTATAACTAGTGTCACAGGAATGGTTCAAAACATAGAGAGTAAGAAGAGTCAGTTTTCTTGTACTTAAGTCGGCATTGTGCCTTTTGTATTTAAGTCCGTTGCAATTTCTGTGTTTTATCGTCAATAAGATGATCAGAGGGATACAGTAAACCTGAGGTGAAGCATCGGAATGTATAACTAGTGTCACAGGAATGGTTCAAAACATAGACAGTAAGAAGAGTCAGTTTTCTTGAAGTTAAGTCGGCATTGTGCCTTTTGCATTTAATTCCCATGCAATTTCTGTATTTCATCGTCAATAAGAATGTCAGAGGGATACAGTAATTCTGAAGTGAAGCATCGGAATCTATAATTAGAGTCACATGAATGGTTCAAAACATAGACAGTAAGAAGTGTCAGTTTTCTTGCATTTAAATCAGAATTGTGCCCTTTGTATCTAATTCCGATGCAATTTCTGTGTTTCATCGTCAATAAGAAGGTCAGAGGGATACAGTAAGACTGAAGTGAGCATCGAAATCTATGACAAGTATCACAAAAATGCTTCAAAACATAGACAGTAGGAAGAGTCAGTTCTCTTGTACTTAAGTCGGCATTGTGCCTTTTTATTTTATTCCGATTCAATTTCTGTGTTTCATCGTCAATAAGAAGGTCAGAGGGATACAATAAACCGGAAGTGAAGCATCGTAATCATAACTAGTGTCACAGGAATGGTTTAAAACATAGATAGTAAGAAGAGTCAGTTTTCTTGTACTTAAGTCGGCATTGTGCCTTTTGTATTTTATTCCGATGCAATTTCTGTGTTTCATCGTCAATAAGAGGGTCAGAGGGATACAGGAAACCTGAAGTGAAGCATCGGAATCTAAAACCGCTCTCACAGGAAAGTTTCAAATCATAGACAGTTAGATGAGCCAGTCTTCTTGTACTTGAGTCGGCATGGTGCCTTTTGTATTTAATTCCGATGCAAGTTCTGTGTTTCATCGTCAATAAGAAGGTCAGAGGTATACAGTAAACCGGAAGTGAAGCATCGGAATCTATAACTAGTGTCACATGAATGGTTCAAACATAGACAGTAAGAACAGTCAGTTTTCTTGTACTTAAGTCGGCATTGTGCATTTGTAATTAATTCCGATGCAATATCTGTGTTTCATCGTCAATAAGAAGGTCAGAGGGATACAGTAAACCTGAATTGAAGCATCGGAATCTATAACTAGTGTCACAGAAATGGTTCAAATCATAGACAGTATGAAGAGTCAGTTTTCTTGTACTTAAGTCGGCATTGTGCCTTTTGTATTTAATTCCGATGCAATTTCAGTGACTCATCGTCAATAAGAAGGTCAGAAAGATATTGTGAACCTGAAGTGAAGCATCGGATTCTATAACTAGTGTCACAGGAATGGTTCAAAACATAGACATTAAGAAGATCGGTTTTCTTGTACTTTAGTCGGCATTGTGCCTTTTGTATTTAATTCCGATGCAATTTCTGTGTTTCATCGTAAATAAGAAGGTCAGAGGGATATAGTGAACCTGAAGTGAAGCATCGGATTCTATAACTAGTGTCACAGGAATGGTTCAAAACATAGACAGTAAGAAGATCAGTTTTCTTGTACATAAGTCGGCATTGTGCCTTTTGTATTTAATCCGATGCAATTTCTGTGTTTCATCGTCAATAAGAAGGTCAGAGGGATACAGTAAACCTGAAGTAAAGCATCGGAATCTATAACTAGTGTCACAGGAATGGTTCAAAACATAGACAGTATGAAGAGTCAGTTTTCTTGTACTTAAGTCGGCATGGTGCCTTTTGTATTTAATTCAGATGCAATTTCTGTGTTTCATCGTCAATAAGAAGGTCAGAAGCATACAGTAAACCTGAAGTGATGCATCGGAATCTATAACTAGTGTCACAGGAATGGTTCAAACATAGACAGTAAGAAGAGTCAGTTTTCTTGTACTTAAGTCGGCCTTGTGCCTTTTGTATTTAATTCCGATGCAATTTCAGTGACTCATCGTCAATAAGAAGGTCAGAGGGATATAGTAAACCTGAAGTGAAGCATCGGAATCTATAACTAGTGTCACAGGAATGGTTCAAAACATAGACAGTAAGAAGAGTCAGTTTTCTTGTACTTAAGTCGGCCTTGAGCCTTTTGTATTTAATTCCGATGCAATTTCAGTGACTCATCGTCAATAAGAAGATTGGAGGGATATGGTAAACCTGAAGTGAAGCATCGGAATCTATAACTAGTGTCACAGGTATTGTTCAAAGCATAGATAGTAAGAAGAGTCAGTTTTCTTGTACTTAAGTCGGCATTGTGCCTTTTGTATTTAATTCTGATTCAATTTCTGTGTTTCATCGTCAATAAGAAGGTCAGAGGGACACAGTAAACCTAAAGTGAAGCATCGGAATCTATAACTAGTGTCACAGGTATGGTTCAAAACATAGTCAGTAAGAAGAGTCAGTTTTCTTGTACTTAAGTCGGCATTGTGCCTTTTGTATTTAATCCGATGCAATTTCTGTATCTCATCGTCAATAAGAAGGTCGGCGGGATACGGTAAACCTGAAGTGAAACGTCGGAATCTATAACTTGTGTCACAGTAATTGTTCAAAACATAGACAGTAAGAAGAGTCAGTTTTCTTGTACTTAAGTCGGCATTGTGCCTTTTGTATTTAATTCCGAAGCAATTTCTGTGTTTCATCGTCAATAAGAAGGTCAGAGGTATACAGTAAACCTGAAGTGAAGCATCGGAATCTATAATTAGTGTCACAGGTATGGTTCAAAACATAGACAGTAAGAAGAGTCAGTTTTCTTGAACTTAAGTCGGCATTGTGCCTTTTGTATTTAATTCCGATGCAATTTCTGTGTTTCATCGTCAATAAGAAGGTCAGAAGGATACAGTAAACCTGAAGTGAAGCATCGGAATCTATAACTAGTGTCACAGGAATGGTTAAAATTATAGACAGTAAGAAGAGTCAGTTTTCTTCTACTTATGTCGGCATTGTACCTTTTCTATTTAATTTCGATGCAATTTCTGTGTTTTCTCGTCAATAAGAAGGTCAGAGGGATACAAGTAACCTTAAGTGAAGCATCGGAATCTATAACTAGTGTCATAGGAATGGTTCAAATCATAGACAGTATGAAGAGTCAGTTTTCTTGTACTTAAGTCGGCATTGTGCCTTTTGTATTTAATTCCGATGCAATATCTGTGTTTCATCGTCAATAAGAAGGTCAGAGTCTTACAGTAAACCTGAAGTGAAGCATCGGAATCTATAACTAGTGTCACAGGAATTGTTCAAAACATTGACAGTAAGAAGAGTCAGTTTTCCTGTACCTAAGTCGGCATTGTGCCTTTTGTATTTAATTCCGATGCTATTTCTGTGTTTCATCGTCAATAAGAAGGTCAGAGGTATACAGTAAACCTGAAGTAAAGAATCGGAATCTATAACTAGTGTCACAGGAATGGTTCAAAACATAGACAGTATGAAGAGTCAGTTTTCTTGTACTTAAGTCGGCATGGTGCCTTCTGTATTTAATTCCGATCCAATTTCTGTGTTTCATCGTCAATAAGAAGGTCAGAAGCATACAGTAAAACTGAAGTGAAGCATCGGAATCTATAACTAGTGTCACAGGAATGGTTCAAAACATAGACAGTAAGAAGAGTCAGTTTTCTTGTACTTAAGTCGGCATTGTGCCTTTTGTATTTAATTCCGATGAAATTTCAGTGACTCATCGTCAATAAGAAGGTCAGAGGGATATAATGAACCTGAAGTGAAGCATCGGATTCTATAACTTGTGTCACAGGAATGCTTCAAAACATAGACAGTAAGAAGATCAGTTTTCTTGTACTTAAGTCGGCATTGTGCCTTTTGTATTTAATCCGATGCAATTTCTGTGTTTCATCGTCAATAAGAAGGTCGGAGGGATACGGTAAACCTGAAGTGAAGCATCGGAATCTATAACTAGTGTCACCGGCATTGTTCAAAACATAGAGAGTAAGAAGAGTCAGTTTTCTTGTACTTACGTCGGCATTGTGCCTCTTGTATTTAATTCCGATGCAATTTCTGTGTTTCATCGTCAATAAGAAGGTCAGAGGGATACAGTAAACCTGAAGTGAAGCATCGGAATCTATAACTAGTGTCACAGGAATGGTTCAAAACATAGACAGTAAGAAGAGTCAGTTTTGTTGTACTTAAGTCGGCATTGGGACTTTTGTATTTAATTCCGATGCAATTTCTGTGCTTCATCGTCAATAAGAAGGTCAGAGGCATACAGTAAACCTGAAGTGAAGCATCGGAATCTATAACTAGTGTCACAATAATGGTTCAAAACATAGACAGTAAGAAGAGTCAGTTTTCTTGTACTTAAGTCGGCAATGTGCCTTTTGTATTTAATTACGATGCAATTTCAGTGTTTCATCGTCAATAAAAATGTCAGAGGGATACAGTGAACCTGAAGTGAAGCATCGGAATGTATAACTAGTGTCAAAGGAATGGTTCAACACATAGACAGTAAGAAGAGTCAGTTTTCTTGTAGTTAAGTAAGCATTGTGCATTATGTATTTAATTCCGATGCAATTTCTGTATTTCATCGTCAATAAGAAGGTCAGAGGGATACAGTAAACCTGAAGTGAAGCATCGGAATCTATAATTAGTGTCACATGAATGGTTCAAAACATAGACAGTAAGAAGAGTCAGTTTTCTTGTATTTAAATCAGCATGTGCCTTTTTGTATTTAATTCCGATTCAATTTCTGTGTTTCATCGTCAATAAGAAGGTCAGAGGGATACAGTAAACCTGAAGTGAAGCATCGGAATCTATAACTAGTGTCTTATGAATGGTTCAAACATAGACAGTAAGATGAGCCAGTTTTCTTGTACTTAAGTCGGCATTGTGCATTAGTAATTAATTCCGATGCAATATCTGTGTTTCATCGTCAATAAGAAGGTCAGAGGGATACAGTAAACCTGAAGTGAAGCATCGGAATCTATAACTAGTGTCACAGAAATGGTTCAAAACATAGACAGTAAGAAGAGTCAGTTTTCTTGTATTTAAGTCGGCATTGTGCCTTTTGTATTTAATTCCGATGCAATTTCTGTGTTTCATCGTCAATAAGAAGGTCAGAGGCATACAGTAAACCTGAAGTGAAGCATCGGAATCTATAATTAGTGTCACACGTATGGTTCAAAACTTAGACGGTATGAAGAGTCAGTTTTCTTGTACTTAAGTCGGCATTGTGCCTTTTGTATTTAATTCCGATGCAATTTCAGTGACTCATCGTCAATAAGTAGGTCAGAGGGATATAGTGAACCTGAAGTGAAGCATCAGATTCTATAACTAGTGTCACAGGAATGGTTCAAAACATAGACAGTAAGAAGTTCAGCATTCTTGTACTTACGTCAGCATTGTGCCTTTTGTATTTAATTCCGATGCAATTTCAGTGTTTCATCGTCAATAAGAAGGTCAGAGGGATATAGTAAACCTGAAGTGAAGCATCGGTTTCTATAACTAGTGTCACAGGAATGGTTCAAAGCATTGACTGTAAGAAGATCAGTTTTCTTGCACTTAAGTCGGCATTGTGCCTTTTGTATTTAATCCGATGCAATTTCTGTGTTTCGTCGTCAATAAGAGGGTCAGAGGGATACAGTAAACCTGAAGTAAAGCATCGGAATCTATAACTAGTGTCACAGGAATGGTTGAAAACATAGACAGTATGATGAGTCAGTTTTCTTGTACTTAAGTCGGCATGGTGCCTTTTGTATTTAATTCCGATGCAATATCTGTGTTTCATCGTCAATAAGAAGGTCAGAAGCATACAGTAAACCTGAAGTGATGCATCGAAATCTATAACTAGTGTCACAGGAATTGTTCAAAACATAGACAGTAAGAAGAGTCAGTTTTCTTGTACTTAAGTCGACATTGTGCCTTTTGTATTTACTTCCGATGCAATATCAGTGACTCATCGTCAATAAGAAGGTCAGAGGGATATAGTGAACCTGAAGTGAAGCATCGGATTCTATAACTAGTGTCACAGGAATGCTTCAAAACATAGACAGTAAGAAAATCAGTTTTCTTGTACTTAAGTCGGCATTGGGCCTTTTGTATTTAATTCCGATGCAATTTCTGTGTTTCATCGTCAATAATAAGGTCAGAGGCATGCAGTAAACCTGAAGTGAAGCGTCGGAATCTATAACTAGTGTCACAGGAATGGTTCAAAATATAGACAGTAAAAAGAGTCAGTTTTCTTCTACTTAAGTCGGCATTGTGCCTTTTCTATTTAATTCTGATGCAATTTCAGTGTTTCATCGTCAATAAGAAGGTCAGAGGGATACAGTGAACCTGAAGTGAAGCATCGGATTCTATAACTAGTGTCACAGGAATGGTTCAAATCATTGAGAGTAAGAAGAGTCAGTTTTCTTGTACTTAAGTCGGCATTGTGCCTTTTGTATTTAATTCCGATGCAATTTCTGTATTTCATCGTCAATAAGATGGTCAGAGGGATACAGTAAACCTGAAGTGAAGCATCGGAATCTATAACTAGTGTCACAGGAATGGTTCAAAGCATAGACATTAAGAAGAGTCAGTTTTCTTGAAGTTAAGTCGGCATTGTGCCTTTTGAATTTAATTCCGATGCAATTTCTGTATTTCATCGTCAATAAGAATGTCTGTGGGATACAGTAAACCTGAAGTGAAGCATCGGAATCTATAATTAGAGTCACATGAATGGTTCAAAACTTAGACAGTAAGAAGAGTCAGTTTTCTTGTATTTAAATCAGCATTGTGGCCTTTGTATCTAATTCCAATGCAGTTTCTGTGTTTCATCGTCAATAAGAGGGTCAGAGGGATACAGTAAACCTGAAGTGAAGCATCGGAATCTATAACTAGTCTCACAGGAATGGTTCAAAACATAGACAGTAAGAAGAGTCAGTTCTCTTGTACTTAAGTCGGCATTGTGCCTATTTATTTTATTCCGATGCAATATCTGTGTTTCATCGTCAATAAGAAGGTCAGAGGTATACAGTAAACCTGAAGTGAAGCATCGGAATCTATAATTAGTGTCACAGGTATGGTTCAAAATATAGACGGTATGAAGAGTCAGTTTTCTTGTACTTAAGTCGTCATTGTGCCTTTTCTATTTAATTCCGATGCAATTTCAGTGACTCATCGTCAATAAGAAGGTCGGAGGGATATAGTGAACCTGAAGTGAAGCATCGGATTCTATAACTAGTGTCACAGGAATGGTTCAAAACATAGACAGTAAGAAGATCAGTTTTCTTGTACTTAAGTCGGCATTGTGCCTTTTGTTATTAATTCCGATGCAATTTCTGTGTTTCATCGTCAATAAGAAGGTCAGAGGGATATAGTGAACCTGAAGTGAAGCATCGGATTCTATAACTAGTGTCACAGGAATGGTTCAAAACATAGACAGTAAGAAGATCAGTTTTCTTGTACTTAAGTCGGCATTGTGCCTTTTGTATTTAATCCGATGCAATTTCTGTGTTTCATCGTCAATAAGAAGGTCAGAGGGATGCAGTAAACCTGAAGTAAAGCATCGGAATCTATAACTAGTGTCACAGGAATGGTTCAAAACATAGACAGTACGAAGAGTCAGTTTTCTTGTACTTAAGTCGGCATGGTGCCTTTTGTATTTAATTTCGATGCAATTTCTGTGTTTCATCGTCAATAAGAAGGTCAGAAGCATACAGTAAACCTGAAGTGAAGCATCGGAATCTATAACTAGTTTCACAGGAATGGTTCAAAACATAGACAGTAAGAAGAGTCAGTTTTCTTGTACTTATGTCAGCATTGTTCCTTTTGTATTTAATTCCGATGCAATTTCAGTGACTCATCGTCAATAAGAAGGTCAGAGGGAAATAGTGAACCTGAAGTGAAGCATCGGATTCTATAACTAGTGTCACAGGATTGCTCCAAAACATAGACTGTAAGAAGATCAGTTTTCTTGTACCTAAGTCGGCATTGTGCCTTTTGTATTTAATCCGATGCAATTTCTGTGTTTTATCGCCAATAAGAAGGTCGGAGGGATACGGTAAACCTGAAGTGAAGAATCGGAATCTATAACTAGTGTCACAGGCATTGTTCAAAACATAGATAGTAAGAAGAGTCAGTTTGCTTGTACTTATGTCGGCATTGTGCCTTTTGTATTTAATTCCGATTCAATTTCTGTGTTTCATCGTCAATAAGATGGTCAGAGGGATACAGTAAACCTGAAGTGAAGCATCGGAATCTATAACTAGTGTCACAGGAATGGTTCAAAACATAGACAGTAAGAAGAGTCAGTTTTCTTGTACTTAAGTCGGCATTGTGCCTTTTGTATTTAATTCCGATGCAATATCAGTGACTCATCGTCAATAAGAAGGTCAGAGGGATATAGTGAACCTGAAGTGAAGCATCGGATTCTATAACTAGTGTCACAGGAATGCTTCAAATCATAGACAGTAAGAAGATCAGTTTTCTTCTACTTAAGTCGGCATTGGGCCTTTTGTATTTAATTCCGATGCAATTTCTGTGTTTCATCGTCTATAATAAGGTCAGAGGCATACAGTAAACCTGAAGTTAAGCGTCAGAATCTATAACTAGTGTCACAGGAATGGTTCAAAACATAGACAGTAAGAAGAGTCAGTTTTCTTCTACTTAAGTCGGCATTGTGCCTTTTCTATTTAATTCCGATGCATTTTCAGTGTTTCATCGTCAATAAGAAGGTCAGAGTGATACAGTGAACCTCAAGTGAAGCATCGGAATCTATAACTAGTGTCACAGGAATGGTTCAAAACATAGAGAGTAAGAAGAGTCAGTTTTCTTGTACTTAAGTCGGCATTGTGCCTTTTGTATTTAATTCCGATGCAATTTCTGTGTTTCATAGTCAATAAGATGGTCAGAGGGATACAGTAAACCTGAAGTGAAGCATCGGAATCTATAACTAGTGTCAAAGGAATAATTCAAAACATAGACAGTAAGAAGAGTCAGTTTTCTTGAAGTTAAGTCGGCATTGTGCCTTTTGTATTTAATTCCGATGCAATTTCTGTATTTCACCGTCAATAAGAATGTCAGAGGGATACAGTAAACCGGAAGTGAAGCATCGGAATCTATAATTAGAGTCACATGAATGGTTCCAAACATAGACAGTAAGAAGAGTCAGTTTTCTTGTATTTAAATCAGCATTGTGCCCTTTATATCTAATTCCGATGCAGTTTCTGTGTTTCATCGTCAATAAGATGGTCAGTGGGATACAGTAAACCTGAAGTGAAGCATCGGAATCTATAACTAGTCTCACAGGAATGGTTCAAAACATAGACAGTAAGAAGAGTCAGTTCTCTTGTACTTAAGTCGGCATTGTGCCTTTTTATTTTATTCCGATGCAATTTCTGTGTTTCATCGTCAATAAGAAGGTCAGAGGGTTACAGTAAACCGGAAGTGAAGCATCGGAATCATAACTAGCGTCACATGAATGGTTCAAAACATAGAGAGTAAGAAGAGTCAGTCTTCTTGTACTTAAGTCGGCATTGTGCATTTTGTATTTAATTCCGATGCAATTTCTGTGTTTCATCGTCAGTAAGCGGGTCAGAGGGATACAGTAAACCTGAAGTGAAGCATCGGAATCTAAAACCGGTCTCACAGGAAAGTTTCAAATCATAGACAGTAAGATGAGCCAGTCTTCTTGTACTTGAGTCAGCATGGTGAATATTGTATTTAATTCCGATGCAATTTCTGTGTTTCATCGTCAATAAGAGGGTCAGTGGTATACAGTACCTGAAGTGAGGCATCGGAATCTATAACTAGTGTCACATGAATGGTTCAAACATAGACAGTAAGAAGAGTCAGTTTTCTTGTACTTAAGTCGGCATTGTGCATTTGTAATTAATTCCGATGCAATATCTGTGTTTCATCGTCAATTAGAAGGTCAGAGGGATACAGTAAACCTGAAGTGAAGCATCGGAATCTATAACTAGTGTCACAGAAATGGTTCAAAACATAGACCGTAAGAAGAGTCAGTTTTCTTGTATTTAAGGCGGCATTGTGCCTTTTGTATTTAATTCCGATGCAATTTCTGTGTTTCATCGTCAATAAGAAGGTCAGAGGTATACAGTAAACCTGAAGTGAAGCATCGGAATCTATAATTAGTGTCACAGGTATGGTTCAAAACATAGACGGTATGAAGAGTCAGTTTTCTTGTACTTAAGTCGGCATTGTGCCTTTTGTATTTAATTCCGATGCAATTTCAGTGACTCATCGTCAATAAGAAGGTCAGAGGGATATAGTGAACCTGAAGTGAAGCATCGGATTCTATAACTAGTGTCACAGGAATGGTTCAAAAACATAGACAGTAAGAAGATCAGTTTTCTTGTACTTAAGTCGGCATTGTGCCTTTTGTTATTAATTCCGATGCAATTTCAGTGTTTCATCGTCAATAAGAAGGTCAGAGGGATATAGTGAACCTGAAGTGAAGCATCGGATTCTATAACTAGTGTCACAGGAATGGTTCAAAACATAGACAGTAAGAAGATCAGTTTTCTTGTACTTAAGTCGGCATTGTGCCTTTTGTATTTAATCCGATGCAATTTCTGTGTTTCATCGTCAATAAGAAGGTCAGAGGGATACAGTAAACCTGAAGTAAAGCATCGGAATCTATAACTAGTGTCACAGGAATGGTTCAAAGCATAGACAGTAAGAAGAGTCAGTTTTCTTGTACTTTAATCGGCATTGCGCATTTGTAATTAATTCCGATGCAATATCTGTGTTTCATCGTCAATAAGATTGTCAGAGGGATACAGTAAACGTGAAGTAATGCATCGGAATCTATAACTTGTGTCACAGTTATGGTTCAAAACATAGACAGTAAGAAGAGTCAGTTTTCTTGTACTTTAATCGGCATTGTGCCTTTTCTATTTAATTCCGATGCAATTTCTGTGTTTCATCGTCAGTAAGAAGGTCAGAGGGATACAGTAAACCTGAAGGGAAGCATCGGAATCTATAACTAGTGTCACAGGAATGGTTCAAAACATAGACAGTAAGAAGAGTCAGTTTTCTTGTACTTAAGTCGGCATTGTTCCTTTTGTATATTATTCCGATGCAATTTCTGTGTTTCATCGTCTATAATAAGGTCAGAGGCATACAGTAAACCTGAAGTGAAGCGTCGGAATCTACAACTAGTGCCACATGAATGGTTCAAAACATAGACAGTAAGAAGAGTCAGTTTTCTTCTACGTAAGTCGGCATTGTGCCTTTTCTATTTAATTCCGATGCAATTTCAGTGTTTCAACGTCAATAAGAAGGTCAGAGGGATACAGTGAACCTGAAGTGAAGCATCGGAATCTATAACTAGTGTCACAGGAATGGTTCAAATCATAGAGAGTAAGAAGAGTCAGTTTTCTTGTACTTAAGTCGGCAATGTGCCTTTTGTATTTAAGTCCGTTGCAATTTCTGTGTTTTATCGTCAATAAGATGGTCCGAGGGATACAGTAAACCTGAGGTGAAGCATCGGAATGTATAACTAGTGTCACAGGAATGGCTCAAAACATAGACAGTAAGAAGAGTCAGTTTTCTTGAAGTTAAGTCGGCATTGTGCCTTTTGCATTTAATTCCGATGCAATTTCTGTATTTCATCGTCAATAAGAATGTCAGATTGATACAGTAATTCTGAAGTGAAGCATCGGAATCTATAATTAGAGTCCCATGAATGGTTCAAAACATAGACAGTAAGAAGAGTCAGTTTTCTTTTATTTAAATCAGAATTGTGCCCTTTGTATCTAATTCCGATGCAATTTCTGTGTTTCATCGTCAATAAGAAGGTCAGAGGGATACAGTAAGACTGAAGTGAAGCATCGAAATCTATAACTAGTCTCACAAAATGGTTCAAAACATAGACAGTAGGAAGAGTCAGTTCTCTTGTACTTAAGTCGGCATTGTGCCTTTTTATTTTATTCCGATTCAATTTCTGTGTTTCATCGTCAATAAGAAGGTCAGAGGGATACAATAAACCGGAAGTGAAGCATCGTAATCCTAACTAGTGTCACAGGAATGGTTTAAAACATAGACAGTAAGAAGAGTCAGTTTTCTTGTACTTAAGTCGGCATTGTGCCTTTTGTATTTAATTCCGATGCAATTTCTGTGTTTCATCGTCAATAAGAGGGTCAGAGGGATACAGGAAACCTGAAGTGAAGCATCGGAATCTAAAACCGCTCTCACAGGAAAGTTTCAAATCATAGACAGTTATTTGAGCCAATCTTCTTGTACTTGAGTCGGCATGGTGCCTTTTGTATTTAATTCCGATGCAATTTCTGTGTTTCATCGTCAATAAGAAGGTCAGAGGTATACAGTAAACCTGAAGTGAAGCATCGGAATCTATAACTAGTGTCACATGAATGGTTCAAAACATAGACAGTAAGAAGAGTCAGTTTTCTTGTACTTAAGTCGGCATGGTGCCTTTTGTATTTAATTCCGATGCAATTTCTGTGTTTCATCGTCAATAAGAAGGTCAGAAGCATACAGTAAACCTGAAGTGAAGCATCGGAATCTATAACTAGTGTCACAGGAATGGTTCAAAACATAGACAGTATGAAGAGTCAGTTTTCTTGTACTTAAGTCGGCATTGTGCCTATTGTATTTAATTCCGATGCAATTTCAGTGACTCATCGTCAATAAGAAGGTCAGAAAGATATAGTGAACCTGAAGTGAAGCATCGGATTCTATAACTAGTGTCACAGGAATGGTTCAAAACATAGACATTAAGAAGATCGGTTTTCTTGTACTTTAGTCGGCATTGTGCCTTTTGTATTTAATTCCGATGCAATTTCTGTGTTTCATCGTCAATAAGAAGGTCAGAGGGATATAGTGAACCTGAAGTGAAGCATCGGATTCTATAACTAGTGTCACAGGAATGGTTCAAAGCTTAGACAGTAAGAAGATCAATTTTCTTGTACATAAGTCGGCATTGTGCCTTTTGTATTTAATCCGATGCAATTTCTGTGTTTCATCGTCAATAAGAAGGTCAGAGGGATACAGTAAACTTGAAGTAAAGCATCGGAATCTATAACTAGTGTCACAGGAATGGTTCAAAACATAGACAGTATGAAGAGTCAGTTTTCTTGTACTTAAGTCGGCATGGTGCCTTTTGTATTTAATTCCGATGCAATTTCAGTGACTCATCGTCAATAAGAAGGTCAGAGGGATATAGTGAACCTGAAGTGAAGCATCGGATTCTATAACTAGTGTCATAGGAATGCTTCAAAACATAGACAGTAAGAAGATCAGTTTTCTTGTACTTAAGTCGGCATTGTGCCTTTTGTATTTAATCCGATGCAATTTCTGTGTTTCATCGTCAATAAGAAGATCAGAGGGATATGGTAAACCTGAAGTGAAGCATCGGAATCTATAACTAGTGTCACAGGCATTGTTCAAAGCATAGATAGTAAGAAGAGTCAGTTTTCTTGTACTTAAGTCGGCATTGTGCCTTTTGTATTTAATTCTGATTCAATTTCTGTGTTTCATCGTCAATAAGAAGGTCAGAGGGACACAGTAAACCTACAGTGAAGCATCGGAATCTATAACTAGTGTCACAGGTATGGTTCAAAACATAGTCAGTAAGAAGAGTCAGTTTTCTTGTACTTAAGTCGGCATTGTGCCTTTTGTATTTAATCCGATGCAATTTCTGTGTTTCATCGTCAATAAGAAGGTCGGCGGGATACGGTAAATCTGAAGTGAAACGTCGGAATCTATAACTTGTGTCACAGGAATTGTTCAAAACATAGACAGTAAGAAGAGTCAGTTTTCTTGTACTTAAGTCGGCATTGTGCCTTTTGTATTTAATTCCGAAGCAATTTCTGTGTTTCATCGTCAATAAGAAGGTCAGAGGTATACAGTAAACCTGAAGTGAAGCATCGGAATCTATAATTAGTGTCACAGGTATGGTTCAAAACATAGACAGTAAGAAGAGTCAGTTTTCTTGTACTTAAGTCGGCATTGTGCCTTTTGTATTTAATTCCGATGCAATTTCTGTGTTTCATCATCAATAAGAAGGTCAGAGGGATACAGTAAACCTGAAGTGAAGCAACGGAATCTATAACTAGTGTCACAGGAATGGTTAAAATTATAGACAGTAAGAAGAGTCAGTTTTCTTCTACTTATGTCGGCATTGTACCTTTTCTATTTAATTTCGATGCAATTTCTGTGTTTTATCGTCAATAAGAAGGTCAGAGGGATACAGTAAACCTTAAGTGAAGCATCGGAATCTATAACTAGTGTCATAGGAATGGTTCAAATCATAGACAGTATGAAGAGTCAGTTTTCTTGTACTTAAGTCGGCATTGTGCCTTTTGTATTTAATTCCGATGCAATATCTGTGTTTCATCGTCAATAAGAAGGTCAGAGTCTTACAGTAAACCTGAAGTGAAGCATCGGAATCTATAACTAGTGTCACAGGAATTGTTCAAAGCATTGACAGTAAGAAGTGTCAGTTTTCCTGTACTTAAGTCGGCATTGTGCCTTTTGTATTTAATCCGATGCAATTTCTGTGTTTCATCGTCAATAAGAAGATCGGAGGGATATGGTAAACCTGAAGTGAAGCATCGGGATCTATAACTAGTGTCACAGGCATTGTTCAAAGCATAGATAATAAGAAGAGTCAGTTTTCTTGTACTTAAGTCGGCATTGTGCCTTTTGTATTTAATTCTGATTCAATTTCTGTGTTTCATCGTCAATAAGAAAGTCAGAGGGACACAGTAAACCTACAGTGAAGCATCGGAATCTATAACTAGTGTCACAGGTATGGTTCAAAACATAGTCAGTAAGAAGAGTCAGTTTTCTTGTACTTAAGTCGGCATTGTGCCTTTTGTATTTAATCCGATGCAATTTCTGTGTTTCATCGTCAATAAGAAGGTCGGCGGGATACAGTAAATCTGAAGTGAAACGTCGGAATCTATAACTTGTGTCACAGGAATTGTTCAAAACATAGACAGTAAGAAGAGTCAGTTTTCTTGTACTTAAGTCGGCATTGTGCCTTTTGTATTTAATTCCGAAGCAATTTCTGTGTTTCATCGTCAATAAGAATGTCAGAGGTATACAGTAAACCTGAAGTGAAGCATCGGAACCTATAATTAGTGTCACAGGTATGGTTCAAAACATAGACAGTAAGAAGAGTCAGTTTTCTTGTACTTAAGTCGGCATTGTGCCTTTTGTATTTAATTCCGATGCAATTTCTGTGTTTCATCGTCAATAAGAAGGTCAGAGGGATACAGTAAACCTGAAGTGAAGCATCGGAATCTATAACTAGTGTCACAGGAATGGTTAAAATTATAGACAGTAAGAAGAGTCAGTTTTCTGCTACTTATGTCGGCATTGTACCTTTTCTATTTAATTTCGATGCAATTTCTGTGTTTTATCGTCAATAAGAAGGTCAGAGGGATACAGTAAACCTGAAGTGAAGCATCGGAATCTATAACTAGTGTCACAGGAATGGTTCAAAACATAGACAGTAAGAAGAGTCAGTTTTCTTGTACTTAAGTCGGCATTGTGCCTTTTGTATTTAATTCCGATGTAATTTCAGTGACTCATCGTCAATAAGAAGGTCAGAGGGATATAATGAACCTGAAGTGAAGCATCGGATTCTATAACTTGTGTCACAGGAATGCTTCAAAACATAGACAGTAAGAAGATCAGTTTTCTTGTACTTAAGTCGGCATTGTGCCTTTTGTATTTAATCCGATGCAATTTCTGTGTTTCATCGTCAATAAGAAGGTCGGAGGGATACGGTAAACCTGAAGTGAAGCATCGGAATCTATAACTAGTGTCACCGGCATTGTTCAAAACATAGAGAGTAAGAAGAGTCAGTTTTCTTGTACTTACGTCGGCATTGTGCCCCTTGTATTTAATTCCGATGCAATTTCTGTGTTTCATCGTCAATAAGAAGGTCAGAGGGATACAGTAAACCTGAAGTGAAGCATCGGAATCTATAACTAGTGTCACAGGAATGGTTCAAAACATAGACAGTAAGAAGAGTCAGTTTTGTTGTACTTAAGTCGGCATTGGGACTTTTGTATTTAATTCCGATGCAATTTCTGTGTTTCATCGTCAATAAGAAGGTCAGAGGCATACAGTAAACCTGAAGTGAAGCATCGGAATCTATAACTAGTGTCACAATAATTGTTCAAAACATAGACAGTAAGAAGAGTCAGTTTTCTTGTACTTAAGTCGGCATTGTGCCTTTTGTATTTAATTACGATGCAATTTCAGTGTTTCATCGTCAATAAAAATGTCAGAGGGATACAGTGAACCTGAAGTGAAGCATCGGAATGTATAACTAGTGTCAAAGGAATGGTTCAAAACATAGACAGTAAGAAGAGTCAGTTTTCTTGTATTTAAATCAGCATGTGCATTTTTGTATTTAATTCCGATTCAATTTCTGTGTTTCATCGTCAATAAGAAGGTCAGAGGGATACAGTAAACCTGAAGTGAAGCATCGGAATCTATAACTAGAGTCACAGGAATGGTTCAAAACATAGACAGTACGAAGAGTCAGTTTTCTTGTACTTAAATTGGCATTGTACCTTTTGTATTTAATTCCGATGCAATTTCTGTGTTTCATCGTCAATAAGAAGGTCAGAGGGATACAGTGAACCGGAAGTGAAGCATCGGAATCTATAACTAGTGTCACAGGAACGGTTCAAAACATAGACAGTAAGAAGAGTCAGTTTTCTTGTACTTAAGTCAGCATTGTGCTTTTTGTATTTAATTCCGGTGCAATTTCTGTGTTTCATCGTCAATAAGAAGGTCAGAGGGAAACAGTAAACCTGAAGTGAAGCATCGGAATCTAAAACCTGGCTCACAGGAAAGTTTCAAAACATAGACAGTAAGATGAGCCAGTCTGCTTGTACTTGAGTCGGCATTGTGCCTTTTGTATTTAATTCCGATGCAATTTCTGTGTTTCATCGTCAATAAGAAGGTCAGAGGTATACAGTAAACCTGAAGTGAAGCATCGGAATCTATATCTAGTGTCACATGAATGGTTCAAAACATAGACAGTAAAAAGAGTCAGTTTTCTTGTACTTAAGTCGGCATTGTGCATTTGTAGTTAATTCCGATGCAATATCTGTGTTTCATAGTCAATAAGAAGGTCAGAGGGATACAGTAAACCTGAAGTGACGCATCGGAATCTATAACCAGTTTCACAGAAATGGTTCAAAACATAGATAGTAAGAAGAATCAGTTTTTATGTACTTAATCGGCATTGGGCCTTTTCTATTTAATTCCGATGCAATTTCTGTGTTTCATCGTCAATTAGAAGGTCAGAGGGATACAGTAAACCTGAAGTGAAGCATCGGAATCTATAACTTGTGTCACAGGAAGGGTTCAAAACACAGACAGCAAGAAGAGCCAGTCTTATTGTACTTCAGTTGGCATTGTGCATTTTGTATTTAATTCCGACGCAATCTCTGTGTTTCATCATCAATAAGAAGGTCAGTGGGATACAGTAAACCTGAAGTGAAGCATCGGAATCTATAACTAGTGTCACAGGAATAGTTCAAAACATAGACAGTAAGAAGAGTCAGTTTTCTTCTACTTAAGTCGGCATTGTGCCTTTTCTATTTAATTCCGATGCAATTTCAGTATTTCAACGTCAATAAGAAGGTCAGAGGTATACAGTGAACCTGAAGTGAAGAATCGGAATCTATAACTAGTGTCACAGGAATGGTTCAAAACATAGAGAGTAAGAAGAGTCAGTTTTCTTGTACTTAAGTCGGCATTGTGCCTTTTGTATTTAATTCCGATGCAATTTCTGTGTTTTATCGTCAATAAGATGGTTAGAGGAATACAGTAAACCTGAGGTGAAGCATCGGAATCTATGACTAGTGTCACAGGAATGGTTCAAAACATAGACAGTAAGAAGAGACAGTTTTCTTGAAGTTAAGTCGGCATTGTGCCTTTTGTATTTAATTCCGATGCAATTTCTGTATTTCATAGTCAATAAGAATGTCAGAGGGATACAGTAAACCTGAAGTGAAGCATCGGAATCTATAATTAGAGTCACATGAATGGTTCAAAAGATAGACAGTAAGAAGAGTCAGTTTACTTGTATTTAAATCAGAATTGTGCCCTTTGTATCTAATTCCGATGCAAATTCTGTGTTTCATCGTCAATAAGAAGGTCAGAGGGATACAGTAAGCCAGAAGTGAAGCATCGGAATCTATAACTAGTCTCACAAAAATGGTTCAAAACAAAGACAGTAGGAAGAGTCAGTTCTCTTGTACTTAAGTCGTCATTGTGCCTTTTTATTTTATTCCGATGCAATTTCTGTGTTTCATCGTCAATAGGAAGGTCAGAGGGATACAGTAAACCGGAAGTGAAGCATCGTAATCATAACTAGTGTCACAGGAATGGTTTAAAACATAGACAGTAAGAAGAGTCAGTTTTCTTGTACTTAAGTCGGCATTGTGCCTTTTGTATTGAATTCCGATGCAATTTCTGTGTGTCATCGTCAATAAGAGGGTCAGAGGGATACAGGAAACCTGAAGTGAAGCATCGGAATCTAAAACCGGTCTCACAGGAAATTTTCAAATCATTGACAGTTAGATGAGCCAGTCTTCTTGTACTTGAGTCGGCATGGTGCCTTTTGTATTTAATTCCGATGCAATTTCTGTGTTTCATCGTTAATAAGAAGATCAGAGGTATACAGTAAACCTGAAGTGAAGCATCGGAATCTATAACTAGTGTCACATGAATGGATCAAAACATAGAGAGTAAGAACAGTCAGTTTTCTTGTACTTAAGTCGGCATTGTGCATTTGTAATTAATTCCGATGCAATATCTGTGTTTCATCGTCAATAAGAAGGTCAGAGGGATACAGTAAACCTGTTGTGAAGCATCGGAATCTATAACTAGGGTCACAGAAATGGTTCAAAACATAGACAGTAAGGAGAGTCAGTTTGTACTTAAGTCGGCATTGTGCCTTTTGTATTTAATTCCGATGCAATTTCTGTGTTTCATCGTCAATCAGAAGGTAAGAGGTATACAGTAAACCTGAAGTGAAGCATCGGAATCTATAACTAGTGTCACTGGTATGGTTCAAAACATAGACAGTAAGAAGAGTGACTTTTCTTGTACCTAAGTCGACATTGTGCTTTTTTGTATTTACTTCCGATGCAATTTCTGTGTTTCATCGTCAATAAGAAGGTCAGAGGGATACAGTAAACCTGAAGTGAAGCATCGGAATCTATAACTAGTGTCACAGGAATGGTTCAAAACATAGACAGTAAGAAGAGTCAGTTTTCTTGTACTTAAATCGGCATTTTGCCTTTTCTATTAAATTCCGATGCAATTTCTGTGTTTCATCGTCAATAAGAAGGTCAGAGGGATACAGTAAACCTGAAGTGAAGCATCGGAATCTATAACTTGTGTCACAGGAAGGGTTCAAAGCTCATACAGTAAGAAGAGCCAGTATTATTGTATTTCAGTTGGCATTGTGCATTTTGTATTTAAATCCGATGCAATTTCTGTGTTTCATCATCAATGAGAAGGTCAGTGGGATACAGTAAACCTGAAGTGAAGCATCGGAATCTATAACTAGTGTCAGAGGAATGGTTCAAAACATAGACAGTAAGATTAGTCAGTTTTCTTCTACTTAAGTCGGCATTGTGCCTTTTCTATTTAATTCCGATGCAATTTCAGTGTTTCAACGTGAATAAGAAGGTCAGAGGGATACAGTGAACCTGAAGTGAAGCAACGGAATCTATAACTAGTGTCACAGGAATGGTTCAAAACATAGAGAGTAAGAAGAGTCAGTTATCTTGTACTTAGGTCGGCATTGTGCCTTTTGTATTTAATTCCGAAGCCATTTCTGTTTTTTATCGTCAATAAGATGGTCAGAGGGATATAGTGAACCCGAAGTGAAGCATCGGAATCTATAACTAGTGTCACAGGAATGGCTCAAAACATAGACAGTAAGAAGATCAGTTTTCTTGTACTTATGTCGGCATTGTGCCTTTTGTATTTAATCCAATGCAATTTCTGTGTTTCATCGTCAATAAGAAGGTCAGAGGGATACAGTAAACCTGAAGTAAAGCATCGGAATCTATAACTAGTGTCACAGGAATGGTTCAATACATAGACAGTATGAAGAGTCAGTTTTCTTGTACTTAAGTCGGCATGGTGCCTTTTGTATTTAATCCGATGCAATTTCTGTGTTTCATCGTCAATAAGAAGGTCGGAGGAATACGGTAAACCTGAAGTGAAGCATCGGAATCTATAACTAGTGTCACAGGCATTGTTCAAAAGCATAGATAGTAAGAAGAGTCAGTTTTCTTGTACTTAAGTCGGCATTGTGCCTTTTGTATTTAATTCCGATTCAATTTCTGTGTTTCATCGTCAATAAGAAGGTCAGAGGGATACAGTAAACCTACAGTGAAGCATCGGAATCTATAACTAGTGTCACAGGTATGGTTCAAAACATAGACAGTAAGAAGAGTCAGTTTTCTTGTACTTAAGTCAGCATTGTGCCTTTTGTATTTAATCCGATGCATTTTCTGTGTTTCATCGTCAATAAGATGGTCGGCGGGATACGGTAAACCTGAAGTGAAACATCGGAATCCATAACTTGTGTCACAGGAATTGTTCAAAACATAGACAGTAAGAAGAGTCAGTTTTCTTGTACTTAAGTCGGCATTGTGCCTTTTGTATTTAATTCCTATTCAATTTCTGTGTTTCATCGACAATAAGAAGGTCAGAGGGATACAGTAAACCTACAGTGAAGCATCGGAATCTATAACTAGTGTCACATGATTGGTTCAAAACATAGACAGTAAGAAGAGTCAGTTTTCATGTACTTAAGTCGGCATTGTGCCTTTTGTATTTAATTCCGAAGCAATTTCTGTGTTTCATCGTCAATAAGAAGGTCAGAGGTATACAGTAAACCTGAAGTGAAGCATCGGAATCTATAATTAGTGTCACAGGTATGGTTCTAAACATAGACAGTAAGAAGAGTCAGTTTTCTTGTACTTAAGTCGGCATTGTGCCTTTTGTATTTAATTCCGATGCAATTTCTGTGTTTCATCGTCAATAAGAAGGTCAGAGGGATACAGTAAACCTGAAGTGAAGCATCGGAATCTATAACAAGTGTCACAGGAATGGTTCAAAACATAGACAGTAAGAAGAGTCAGTTTTCTTCTACTTATGTCAGCATTGTGCCTTTTCTATTTAATTTCGATGCAATTTCAGTGTTTCATCGTCAATAAGAAGGTCAGAAGGATACAGTAAACCTGAAGTGAAGCATCGGAATCTATAACTAGTGTCATAGGAATGGTTCAAGACATAGACAGTATGATGAGTCAGTTTTCTTGTACTTAAGTCGGCATTGTGCCTTTTGCATTTAAATCCGATGCAATATCTGTGTTTCATCGTCAATAAGAAGGTTAGAGTCTTACAGTAAACCTGAAGTGAAGCATCGGAATCTATAACTAGTGTCACAGGAATTGTTCAAATCAGTGACAGTAAGAAGAGTCACTTTTCCTGTACTTAAGTCCGCATTGTGCCTTTTGTATTTAATTCCGATGCAATTTCTGTGTTTCATCGTCAATAAGAAGGTCAGAGGGATACAGTAAACCTGCAGTGAAGAATTGGAATCTATAACTAGTGTCACATGAATGGTTCAAAATATAGACAGTAAGAAGAGTCAGTTTGTACTTAAGTCGGCATTGTGCCTTTTGTATTTAATTCCGATGCAATTTCTGTGTTTCATCGTCCATAAGAAGGTCAGAGGTATACAGTAAAGCTGAAGTGAAGCATCGGAATCTATAACTAGTGTCACTGGTATGGTTCAAAACATAGACAGTAAGAAGAGAGAGTTTTCTTGTACCTAAGTCGGCATAGTGCTTTTTTGTATTTAATTCCGATGCAATTTCTGTGTTTCATCGTCAATAAGAAGGTCAGAGGGATACAGTAAACCTGAAGTGAAGCATCGGAATCTATAACTAGTGTCACAGGAATGGTTCAATACATAGACAGTATGAAGAGTCAGTTTTCTTGTACTTAAGTCGGCATGGTGCCTTTTGTATTTAATTCCGATGCAATTTCAGTGACTCATCGTCAATAAGAAGGTCAGAAAGATATAGTGAACCTGAAGTGAAGCATCGGAATCTATAACTAGTGTCACAGGAATGGTTCAAAACATAGAGAGTAAGAAGAGTCAGTTATCTTGTACTTAAGTCGGCATTGTGCCTTTTGTATTTAATTCCGAAGCCATTTCTGTTTTTTATCGTCAATAAGATGGTCAGAGGGATATAGTGAACCCGAAGTGTAGCATCGGAATCTATAACTAGTGTCACAGGAATGGTTCAAAACATAGACAGTAAGAAGATCAGTTTTCTTGTACTTAAGTCGGCATTGTGCCTTTTGTATTTAATCCGATGCAATTTCTGTGTTTCATAGTCAATAAGAAGGTCGGAGGGATACGGTAAACCTGAAGTGAAGCATCGGAATCTATAACTAGTGCACAGGCATTGTTCAAAAGCATAGATAGTAAGAAGAGTCAGTTTTCTTGTACTTAAGTCGGCACTGTGCCTTTTGTATTTAATTCCGATTCAATTTCTGTGTTTCATCGTCAATAAGAAGGTCAGAGGGATACAGTAAAACTACAGTGAAGCATCGGAATCTATAACTAGTGTCACAGGTATGGTTCAAAACATAGACAGTAAGAAGAGTCAGTTTTCTTGTACTTAAGTCGGCATTGTGCCTTTTGTATTTAATCCGATGCAATTTCTGTGTTTCATAGTCAATAAGAAGGTCGGAGGGATACGGTAAACCTGAAGTGAAGCATCGGAATCTATAACTAGTGTCACAGGAATGGTTCAAAACATAGACAGTAAGAAGAGTCAGTTTTCTTGTACTTAAGTCGGCATTGTGCCTTTTGTATTTAATTCCGATGCAATTTCAGTGACTCATCGTCAATAAGAAGGTCAGAGGGATATAGTGAACCTGAAGTGAAGCATCGGATTCTATAACTAGTGTCACAGGAAGGCTTCAAAACATAGACAGTAAGAAGATCAGTTTTCTTGTACTTAAGTCGGCATTGTGCCTTTTGTATTTAATCCGATGCAATTTCTGTGTTTCATAGTCAATAAGAAGGTCGGAGGGATACGGTAAACCTGAAGTGAAGCATCGGAATCTATAACTAGTGCACAGGCATTGTTCAAAAGCATAGATAGTAAGAAGAGTCAGTTTTCTTGTACTTAAGTCGGCACTGTGCCTTTTGTATTTAATTCCGATTCAATTTCTGTGTTTCATCGTCAATAAGAAGGTCAGAGGGATACAGTAAAACTACAGTGAAGCATCGGAATCTATAACTAGTGTCACAGGTATGGTTCAAAACATAGACAGTAAGAAGAGTCAGTTTTCTTGTACTTAAGTCGGCATTGTGCCTTTTGTATTTAATCCGATGCATTTTCTGTGTTTCATCGTCAATAAGATGGTCGGCGGGATACGGTAAACCTGAAGTGAAACATCGGAATCTATAACTTGTGTCACAGGAATTGTTCAAAACATAGACAGTAAGAAGAGTCAGTTTTCTTGTACTTAAGTCGGCATTGTGCCTTTTGTATTTAATTCCTATTCAATTTCTGTGTTTCATCGACAATAAGAAGGTCAGAGGGATGCAGTAAACCTACAGTGAAGCATCGGAATCTATAACTAGTGTCACATGATTGGTTCAAAACATAGACAGTAAGAAGAGTCAGTTTTCTTGTACTTAAGTCGGCATTGTGCCTTTTGTATTTAATTCCGAAGCAATTTCTGTGTTTCATCGTCAATAAGAAGGTCAGAGGTATACAGTAAACCTGAAGTGAAGCATCGGAATCTATAATTAGTGTCACAGGTATGGTTCAAAACATAGACAGTAAGAAGAGTCAGTTTTCTTGTACTTAAGTCGGCATTGTGCCTTTTGTATTTAATTCCGATGCAATTTCTGTGTTTCATCGTCAATAGAAGGTTAGAGGGACACAGTAAACCTGAAGTGAAGCATCGGAATCTATAACTAGTGTCACAGGAATTGTTCAAAACAGTGACAGTAAGAAGAGTCACTTTTCCTGTACTTAAGTCCGCATTGTGCCTTTTGTATTTAATTCCGATGCAATTTCTGTGTTTCATCGTCAATAAGAAGGTCAGAGGGATACAATAAACCTGCAGTGAAGAATTGGAATCTATTACTAGTGTCACATGAATGGTTCAAAATATAGACAGTAAGAAGAGTCAGTTTGTACTTAACTCGGCATTGTTCCTTTTGTATTTAGTTCCGATGCAATTTCTGTGTTTCATCGTCAATAAGAAGGTCAGAGGGATACAGTAAACCTTAAGTGAAGCATCGGAATCTATAACTAGTGTCACTGGTATGGTTCAAACCATAGACAATAAGAAGAGAGAGTTTTCTTGGACCTAAGTCGGCATAGTGCTTTTTTTATTTAATTCCGATGCAATTTCTGTGTTTCATCGTCAATAAGAAGGTCAGAGGGATACAGTAAACCTGAAGTGAAGCATCGGAATCTATAACTAGTGTCACAGGAATGGTTCAAAACATAGACAGTAAGAAGAGTCAGTTTTCTTGTACTTAAATCGGCATTGTGCCTTTTCTATTAAACTCCGATGCAATTTCTGTGTTTCATCGTCAGTAAGAAGGTCAGAGGGATACAGTAAACCTGAAGGGAGGCATCGGAATCTATAACTAGTGTCACAGGAATGGATCAAAACATAGACATTAAGAAGAGTCAGTTTTCTTGTACTTACGTCGGCATTGTGCCTCTTGTATTTAATTCCGATGCAATTTCTGTGTTTCATCGTCAATAAGAAGGTCAGAGGAATACAGTAAACATGAAGTGAAGCATCGGAATCTATAACTAGTGTCACAGGAATGGTTCAAAACATAGACAGTAAGAAGAGTCAGTTTTGTTGTACTTAAGTCGGCATTGGGACTTTTGTATTTAATTCCGATGCAATTTCTTTGTTTCATCGTCAATAAGAAGGTCAGAGGCATACAGTAAACCTGAAGTGAACGTAAGAAGAGTCAGTTTTCTTGTACTTAAGTCTGCATTGTGCCTTTTGTATTTAATTACGATGCAATTTCAGTGTTACATCGTCAATAAAAATGTCAGCGCGATACAGTGAACCTGAAGTGAAGCATCGGAATGTATAACTAGTGTCAAAGGAATGGTTCAAAACATAGACAGTAAGAAGAGTCAGTTTTCTTGTAGTTAAGTCGGCATTGTGCCTTTTGTATTTAATTCCGATGCAATTTCTGTATTTCATCGTCAATAAGAAGGTCAGAGGGATACAGTATACCTGAAGTGAAGCATCGGAATCTATAATTAGTGTCACATGAATGGTTCAAAACATAGACAGTAAGAAGAGTCAGTTTTCTTGTATTTATATCAGCATTGTGCCTTTTTGTATTTAATTCCGATGCAATTTCTTTGTTTCATCGTCAATAAGAAGGTCAGAGGGATACAGTAAACCTTAAGTGAAGCATCGGAATCTATAACTAGGGTCACAGGAATGGTTCAAAACATAGACAGTAAGAAGAGTCAATTTTCTTGTACTTAAGTCGGCATTGTACCTTTTGTATTTAATTCCGATGCAATTTCTGTGTTTCATCGTCAATAAGAAGGTCAGAGGGATACAGTGAACCGGAAGTGAAGCATCGGAATCTATAACTAGTGTCACAGGAACGTTTCAAAACATAGACAGTAAGAAGAGTCAGTTTTCTTGTACTTAAGTCGGCATTGTGCCTTTTGTATTTAATTGCGATGCAATTTCTGTGTTTCATCGTCAATAAGAAGGTCAGAGGGAAACAGTAAACCTGAAGTGAAGCATCGGAATCTAAAACCTGGCTCACAGGAAAGTTTCAAAACATAGACAGTAAGATGAGCCAGTCTTCTTGTACTTGAGTCGGCATTGTGCCTTTTGTACTTCATTCCGATAAAATTTCTGTGTTTCATCGTCAATAAGAAGGTCAGAGGTATACAGTAAACCTGAAGTGAAGCATCGGAATCTATAACTAGAGTCACATGAGTGGTTCAAAACATAGACAGTAAAAAGAGTCAGATTTCTTGTACTTAAGTCGGCATTGTGCATTTGTAGTTAATTCCGATGCAATATCTGTGTTTCATCGACAATAAGAAGGTCAGAGGGATACAGTAAACCTGAAGTGACGCATCGGAATCTATAACTAGTTTCACAGAAATGGTTCAAAACATAGATAGTATGAAGAATCAGTTTTCATGGACATAATCGGCATTGTGCATTTTCTATTTAATTCCGATGCAATTTCTGTGTTTCATCGTCAATAAGAAGGTCAGAGGGATTCAGTAAACCTGATGTGAAGCATCGGAATCTATAACTTGTGTCACAGGAAGGGTTCAAAACACAGACAGTAAGAAGAGCCAGTCTTATTGTACTTCAGTTGGCATTGTGCATTTTGTATTTAATTCCGATGCAATTTCTGTGTTTCATCATCAATAAGAAGGTCAGTGGGATACAGTAAACCTGAAGTGAAGCATCGGAATCCATAACTAGTGTCACAGGAATGGTTCAAAACATAGACAGTACGAAGAGTCAGTTCTCTTGTACTTAAGTTGGCATGGTGCTTTTGTATTTAATTCCGATGCAATTTCTGTGTTTCATCGTCAAGAAGAAGGTCAGAGGGATACAGCAAACCTGAAATGTAACATCGGAACCAATACTAGTGTCACAGGAATGGTTCAAAACATAAACTGTACGAAGAGTCAGTTTTCTTGTACTTAAGTCGGCATTGTACCTTTGCATTTAATTCCGATGCAATTTCTGTGTTACATCGTCAATAAGAACGTCAGAGGGACACAGTAAACCTGAAGTGAAGCATCGGAATCTATAACTAGTATCACAGGAATGGTTCAAAACATATACAGTAAGAAGAGTCAGTTTTCTTGTACTTAAGTCGGCATTGTGCCTTTTGTAATTAATTCCGATGCAATGTATGTATTTCATCGTCAGTAAGAAGGTCAGAGGGATACAGTAAACCAGAAGTGAAGCATCGGAATCTATAACTAGTGTCACAGGAATGGTTCAAACATAGACAGTAAGAAGAGACAGTTTTCTTGTACTTAAGTCGGCTTTGTGCCTTTTGTATTTCATTCCGATACAATTTCTGTGTTTCATCGTCTTTAAGAAGGTCAGAGGGATACAGTAAACCTGAAGTGAAGCATCGGAATCTATAACTAGTGTCACAGGAATGGTTCAAAACATAGACAGTAAGAAGAGTCAGTTATCTCGTACTTAAGTCGGCATTGTGCATTTTGTATTTAATTCCGATGCAATTTCTGTGTTTCATCGTCCATAAGAAGGTCAGAGGGATACAGTAAACCTGAAGGGAAGCATCGGAATCTAAAACCGGTCTCAGAGGAAAGTTGCAAACATAGACAGTAAGAAGAGCCAGTCTTCTTTTACTTGAGTCGGCTTTGTACCTTTTGTATTTAATTCCGATGCAATTTCCGTGTTACATCGTCAATAAGAAGGTCAGAGGGATACAGTAAACCTGAAGTGAAGCATCGGAATCTATAACTAGTGTCACAGGAATGGTTCAAAACACAGACAGTAAGAAGAGCCAGTCTTCTTGTACTTGAGTTGGCATTGTGCCTTTTGTAATTAATTCCGATGCAATTTATGTATTTCATCGTCAATAAGAAGGTCAGAAAGATACAGTAAACCGGAAGTGAAGCATCGGAATCTACACCTAGTGTCACAGGAATGGTTCAAACATAGACAGTAAGAAGAGTCAGTTTTCTTGTACTTAAGTCGGCATTGTGCCTTTTGTATTTAATCCGATGCATTTTCTGTGTTTCATCGTCAATAAGATGGTCGGCGGGATACGGTAAACCTGAAGTGAAACATCGGAATCTATAACTAGTGACACAGGAATTGTTCAAAACATAGACAGTAAGAAGAGTCAGTTTTCTTGTACTTAAGTCGGCATTGTGCCTTTTGTATTTAATTCCTATTCAATTTCTGTGTTTCATCGACAATAAGAAGGTCAGAGGGATACAGTAATCCTACAGTGAAGCATCGGAATCTATAACTAGTGTCACATGATTGGTTCAAAACATAGACAGTAAGAAGAGTCAGTTTTCTTGTACTTAAGTCGGCATTGTGCCTTTTGTATTTAATTCCGAAGCAATTTCTGTGTTTCATCGTCAATAAGAAGGTCAGAGGTATACAGTAAACCTGAAGTGAAGCATCGGAATCTGTAATTAGTGTCACAGGTATGGTTCAAAACATAGACAGTAAGAAGAGTCAGTTTTCTTGTACTTAAGTCGGCATTGTGCCTATTGTATTTAATTCCGATGCAATTTCTGTGTTTCATCGTCAATAAGAAGGTCAGAGGGATACAGTAAACCTGAAGTGAAGCATCGGAATCTATAACTAGTGTCACAGGAATGGTTCAAAACATAGACAGTAAGAAGAGTCAGTTTTCTTCTACTTATGTCAGCATTGTGCCTTTTCTATTTAATTTCGATGCAATTTCAGTGATTCATCGTCAATAAGAAGGTCAGAAGGATACAGTAAACCTGAAGTGAAGCATCGGAATCTATAACTAGTGTCATAGGAATGGTTCAAAACATAGACTGTATGATGAGTCAGTTTTCTTGTACTTAAGTCGGCATTGTGCCTTTTGCATTTAAATCCGATGCAATATCTGTGTTTCATCGTCAATAAGAAGGTCAGAGTCTTACAGTAAACCTGAAGTGAAGCATCGGAATCTATAACTAGTGTCACAGGAATTGTTCAAAACAGTGACAGTAAGAAGAGTCACTTTTCCTGTACTTAAGTCCGCATTGTGCCTTTTGTATTTAATTCCGATGCAATTTCTGTGTTTCATCGTCAATAAGAAGGTCAGAGGGATACAGTAAACCTGCAGTGAAGAATTGGAATCTATAACTAGTGTCACATGAATGGTTCAAAACATAGACATTAAGAAGAGTCAGTTTTCTTGTACTTACGTCGGCATTGTGCCTCTTGTATTTAATTCCGATGCAATTTCTGTGTTTCATCGTCAATAAGAAGGTCAGAGGGATACAGTAAACCTGAAGTGAAGCATCAGAATCTATAACTAGTGTCACAGGCATGGTTCAAAACATAGACAGTAAGAAGAGTCAGTTTTCTTCTACTTAAGTCGGCATTGTGCCTTTTCTATTTAATTCCGATGCAATTTCAGTGTTTCAACGTCAATAAGAAGGTCAGAGGGATACAGTGAACCTGAAGTGAAGCATCGGAATCTATAACTAGTGTCACAGGATTGGTTCAAAACATAGAGAGTAAGAGGAGTCAGTTATCTTGTACTTAAGTCGGCATTGTGCCTTTTGTATTTAATTCCGAAGCCATTTCTGTTTTTTATCGTCAATAAGATGGTCAGAGGCATATAGTGAACCCGAAGTGAAGCATCGGAATCTATAACTAGTGTCACAGGAATGGTTCAAAACATAGACAGTAAGAAGATCAGTTTTCTTGTACTTAAGTCGGCATTGTGCCTTTTGTATTTAATCCAATGCAATTTCTGTTTTTCATCATCAATAAGAAGGTCAGAGGGATACAGTAAACCTGAAGTAAAGCATCGGAATCTATAACTAGTGTCACAGGATTGGTTCAATACATAGACAGTATGAAGAGTCAGTTTTCTTGTACTTAAGTCGGCATGGTGCCTTTTGTATTTAATTCCGATGCAATTTCTGTGCTTCATCGTCAACAAGAAGGTCAGAAGCATACAGTAAACCGGAAGTGAAGCATCGGAATCTATAACTAGTGTCACAGGAATGGTTCAAAACATAGACAGTAAGAAGAGTCAGTTTTCTTGTACTTAAGTCGGCATTGTGCCTTTTGTATTTAATTCCGATGCAATTTCAGTGACTCATCGTCAATAAGAAGGTCAGAGGGATATAGTGAACCTGAAGTGAAGCATCGGATTCTATAACTAGTGTCACAGGAATGCTTCAAAACATAGACAGTAAGAAGATCAGTTTTCTTGTACTTATGTCGGCATTGTGCCTTTTGTATTTAATCCGATGCATTTTCTGTGTTTCATCGTCAATAAGATGGTCGGCGGGATACAGTAAACCTGAAGTGAAACATCGGAATCTATAACTTGTGTCACAGGAATTGTTCAAAACATAGACAGTAAGAAGAGTCAGTTTTCTTGTACTTAAGTCGGCATTGTGCCTTTTGTATTTAATTCCTATTCAATTTCTGTGTTTCATCGACAATAAGAAGGTCAGAGGGATACAGTAAACCTGAAGTGAAGCATCGGAATCTATAACTAGTGTCACTGGTATGGTTCAAAACATAGACAGTAAGAAGAGAGAGTTTTCTTGTACCTAAGTCGGCATAGTGCTTTTTTGTATTTAATTCCGATGCAATTTCTGTGTTTCATCGTCAATAAGAAGGTCAGAGGGATACAGTAAACCTGAAGTGAAGCATCGGAATCTATATCTAGTGTCAAAGGAATGGTTCAAAACATAGACAGTAAGAAGAGTCAGTTTTCTTGTACTTAAATCGGCATTGTGCCTTTTCTATTAAACTCCGATGCAATTTCTGTGTTTCATCGTCAGTAAGAAGGTCAGAGGGATACAGTAAACCTGAAGGGAGGCATCGGAATCTATAACTAGTGTCACAGGGATGGTTCAAAACATAGACTTTAAGAAGAGTCAGTTTTCTTGTACTTACGTCGGCATTGTGCCTTTTGTATTTAATTCCGATGCAATTTCTGTGTTTCATCGTCAATAAGAAGGTCAGAGGAATACAGTAAACCTGAAGTGAAGCATCGGAATCTATAACTAGTGTCACAGGAATGGTTCAAAACATAGACAGTAAGAAGAGTCAGTTTTGTTGTACTTAAGTCGGCATTGGGACTTTTGTATTTAATTCCGATGCAATTTCTTTGTTTCATCGTCAATAAGAAGGTCAGAGGCATACAGTAAACCTGAAGTGAACATCGGAATCTATAAGTAGTGTCACAGGAATGGTTCAAAACATAGACAGTAAGAAGAGTCAGTTTTCTTGTAGTTAAGTCGGCATTGTGCCTTTTGTATTTAATTCCGATGCAATTTCTGTATTTCATCGTCAATAAGAAGGTCAGAGGGATACAGTATACCTGAAGTGAAGCATCGGAATCTATAATTAGTGTCACATGAATGGTTCAAAACATAGACAGTAAGAAGAGTCAGTTTTCTTGTATTTATATCAGCATTGTGCCTTTTGTATTTAATTCCGATGCAATTTCTGTGTTACATCGTCAATAAGAAGGTCAGGGGGATACAGTAAACCTGAAGTGAAGCATCGGAATCTATAACAAGTGTCACATGAATGGTTCGAAACATAGACAGTTAGATGAGTCAGTTTTCTTGCACTTAAGTCGGCATTGTGCCTTTTGTATTTAATTCCGATGCAATATCTGTGTTTCATCGTCAATAAGAAGGTCAGAGGGATACAGTAAACCGGAAGAGAAGCATCGGAATCTATAACTAGTGTCACAGGAATGGTTCAAACATAGACAGTAAGAAGAGTCAGTTTTCTTGTACTTAAGTCGGCATTGCGACTTTTGTATTAAATTCCAATACAATTCCTGTGTTTCATCGTCAATAAGAAGGTCAGAGGGATACAGTAAACCTGAAGTGAAGCATTGGAATCTATAACTAGTGTCACAGGAATGGTTCAAAACACAGACAGTAAGAAGAGTCAATCATCTTGTACTTAAGTCGGCATTGTGCCTTTTGTATTTAATTCCGATGCATTTTCTGTGTTTCATCGTACATAAGAAGGTCAGAGGGATACAGTAAACCTGAAGTGAAGCATCGGAATCTATAACTAGTGTCACATGAGTGGTTCAAAACATAGACAGTAAAAAGAGTCAGATTTCTTGTACTTAAGTCGGCATTGTGCATTTGTAGTTAATTCCGATGCAATATCTGTGTTTCATCGACAATAAGAAGGTCAGAGGGATACAGTAAACCTGAAGTGACGCATCGGAATCTATAACTAGTTTCACAGAAATGGTTCAAAACAGAGATAGTAAGAAGAATCAGTTTTCATGGACATAATCGGCATTGTGCATTTTCTATTTAATTCCGATGCAATTTCTGTGTTTCATCGTCAATAAGAAGGTCAGAGGGATTCAGTAAATCTGATGTGAAGCATCGGAATCTATAACTTGTGTCACAGGAAGGGTTCAAAACACAGACAGTACGAAGAGTCAGTTCTCTTGTACTTAAGTTGGCATGGTGCTTTTGTATTTAATTCCGATGCAATTTCTGTGTTTCATCGTCAAGAAGAAGGTCAGAGGGATACAGCAAACCTGAAATGTAACATCGGAACCAATACTAGTGTCACAGGAATGGTTCAAAACATAAACTGTACGAAGAGTCATTTCTTCTGTACTTAAGTATGCATTGTGCTTTTGTATTTAATTCCGATGCAATATCTGTGTTTCATCGGCAACAAGAAGGTCATAGGGATACAGTAAACCTGAAGTGAAGCATCGGAATCTATAACTAGTGTCACATGAATGGTTCAAAACATAGAGAGTAAGAAGTGTCAGTTTTCTTGTACTTAAGTCGGCATTGTGCCTTTTCTATTCAATTCTGATGCAATTTCTGTGTTTCATCGTCAATAAGAAGGTCAGAGGGATACAGTAAACCTCAAGTGAAGCATCGGAATCTATAACTAGTGTCACAGGAATGGTTCAAAACATAGACAGTAAGAGGAGCCAGCCTTCTTGTACTTGAGTCGGCATTGTGCCTATGTATTTAATTCCGATGCAATTTCTGTGTTTCATCGTCAATGAGAAGGTCAGAGGAATACAGTAAAGCTGAAGTGAAGCATCGGAATCCATAACTAGTGTCACATGAATGGTTTAAAACATAGACAGTAGGAAGAGTCAGTTTTCTTGTACTTAAGTCGGCATTGTACCTTTGCATTTAATTCCGATGCAATGTATGTATTTCATCGTCAATAAGAAGGTCAGAGGGATACAGTAAACCAGAAGTGAAGCATCGGAATCTATAACTAGTGTCACAGGAATGGTTCAAACATAGACAGTAAGAAGAGACAGTTTTCTTGTACTTAAGTCGGCTTTGTGCCTTTTGTATTTCATTCCGATACAATTTCTGTGTTTCATCGTCATTAAGAAGGTCAGAGGGATACAGTAAACCTGAAGTGAAGCATCGGAATCTATAACTAGTGTCACAGGAGTGGTTCAAAACATAGACAGTAAGAAGAGTCAGTTATCTCGTACTTAAGTCGGCATTGCGCATTTTGTATTTAATTCCGATGCAATTTCTGTGTTTCATCGTCCATAAGAAGGTCAGAGGGATACAGTAAACCTGAAGGGAAGCATCGGAATCTAAAACCGGTCTCAGAGGAAAGTTTCAAAACATAGACAGTAAGAAGAGCCAGACTTCTTTTACTTGAGTCGGCTTTGTACCTTTTGTATTTAATTCCGATGCAATTTCCATGTTACATCGTCAATAAGAAGGTCAGAGGGATACAGTAAACCTGAAGTGAAGCATCGGAAGCTATAACTAGTGTCACAGGAATGGTTCAAAACACAGACAGTAAGAAGAGCCAGTCTTCTTGTACTTGAGTTGGCATTGTGCCTTTTGTAATTAATTCCGATGCAATTTATGTATTTTATCGGCAATAAGAAGGTCAGAAAGATACAGTAAACCGGAAGTGAAGCATCGGAATCTACACCTAGTGTCACAGGAATGGTTCAAACATAGACAGTAAGAAGAGTCAGTTTTCTTGTACTTAAGTCGGCATTGTGCCTTTTGTATTTAATTCCGATGCAATTTATGTATTTCATCGTCAATAAGAAGGTCAGAAAGATACAGTTAACCGGAAGTGAAGCATCGGAATCTATAACTAGTGCCACAGGAATGGTTCAAACATAGACAGTAAGGAGAGTCAGTTTTGTTGTACTTAAGTCGGCATTGTGCCTTTTGTATTTAATTCCGATACAATTTCTGTGTTTCATCGTCAATAAGAAGGTCAGAGGGATACAGTAAACCTGAAGTGAAGCATCTGAATCAATAACTAGTGACACAGGAATGGTTCAAAACATAGACAGTAAGAAGAGTCAGATATCTTGTACTTAAGTCGGCATTGTGCCTTTTGTATTTAATTCCGATGTAATTTCTGTGTTTCATCGTCCATGAGAAGGTCAGAGCGATACAGTAAACCTGAAGGGAAGCATCGGAATCTAAAACCGGTCTCACAGGAAAGTTTCAACACATAGACAGTAAGAAGAGCCAGTCTTCTTGTACTTGAGTCGGGATTGTGCCTTTTGTATTTATTTCCGATGCAATTTCCGTGTTACATCGTCAATAAGAAGGTCAGAGGGATACAGTAAACCTGAAGTGAAGCATCGGAATCTATAACTAGTGTCACATGAATGGTTCAAACCATAGACAGTAAGATGAGTCAGTTTTCTTGTACTTAAGTCGGCATTGTGCCTTTTGTATTTAATTCCGATGCAATATCTGTGTTTCATCGTCAATAAGAAGGTCAGAGGGATACAGTAAACCTGAAGTGAAGCATGAGAATCTATAACTAGTGTCTCAGAAATGGTTCAAAACATAGATAGTAAGAAGAATCAGTTTTCATGTACTTAATCGGCATTGTGCCTTTTCTATTTAATTCCGATGCAATTTCTGTGTTTCATCGTCAATAAGAAGGTCAGAGGGATACAGTAAACCTGAAGTGAAGCATCGGAATCTATAACTAGTGTCACAGGAATGGTTCAAAACGCAGACAGTAAGAAGAACCAGTCTTCTTGTACTTTAGTTGGCATTGTGCATTTTGTATTTAATTCTGATGCAATTTCTGTGTTTCATCATCAATAAGAAGGTCAGTGGGATACAGTAAACCCGAAGTCAAGCATCGGAATCTATAACTAGTGTCACAGGAATGGTTCAAAACATAAACAGTAAGATGAGTCAGTTCTATTGTACTTAAATCGGCATTGTGCTTTAGTATTTAATTCAGATGCAATTTCTGTGTTTCATCGTCATTAAAAGGTCAGAGGGATACAGTAAACCTGAAGTGTAGCATCGGAATCTATTACTAGTGTCACAGGAATGGTTCAAAACATAGACAGTAGGAACAGTCAGTTCTATTGTACTTAAGTCGGCATTGTGATTTTGTATTTAATTCCGATGTAATTTCTGTGTATCATAGTCAATGAGAAGGTCATAGGGATACTGTATACATAAAGTGATGCATCGGAATCTATAACTAGTGTCATGGGAATGGTTCAAAACATAGACAGTAAGAAGAGTCAGTTTTCTTGTTTTTAAGTCGGCATTGTGCCTTTTCTATTTAATTCTGATGGAATTTCTATGTTTCATCGTCAATAAGAAGGTCAGAGGGATACAGTAAACCTGAAGTGAAGCATCGGAATCGATATCTAGGGTCACAGGAATGGTTCAAAACACAGACAGTAAGAAGAGCCAGTTTTCTTGAGTTGGCATTGTGCATTTTGTATTTAATTCCGATGCAATTTCTGTGTTTCATCATCAATAAGAAGGTCAGTGGGATACAATACACCTGAAGTCAAGCATCGGAATCTATAGCTAGCGTCACAGGAATGGTTCAAAACATAGACAATAAGAAGAGTCAGTTTTCTTGTACTTAAGTCGGTATTGTGCCTTTTGTAATTTATTCCGATGCAATTTATGTATTTCATCGTCAATAAGAAGGTCAGAAAGATACAGTAAACCGGAAGTGAAGCATCGGAATCTATAACTAGTGTCACAGGAATGGTTCAAACATAGACAGTAAGAAGAGTCAGTTTTCTAGTACTTAAGTCGGCATTGTGCCTTTTGTATTTAATACCGATGCAATTTCTGCGTTTCATCGTCCATAAGAAGGTCAGAGGGATACAGTAAACCTGAAGGGAAGCATCGGAATCTAAAACCGGTCTCACAGGAAAGTTTCAAAACATAGACAGTAAGAACAGCCAGACGTCTTGTACTTGAGTCGGCATCGTGCCTTTTGTATTTAATTCCGATGCAATTTCTGTGTTACATCGTCAATAAGAAGGTCAGGGGGATACAGTAAACCTGAAGTGAAGCATCGGAATCTATAACAAGTGTCACATGAATGGTTCGAAACATAGACAGTTAGATGAGTCAGTTTTCTTGCACTTAAGTCGGCATTGTGCCTTTTGTATTTAATTCCGATGCAATATCTGTGTTTCATCGTCAATAAGAAGGTCAGAGGGATACAGTAAACCGGAAGAGAAGCATCGGAATCTATAACTAGTGTCACAGGAATGGTTCAAACATAGACAGTAAGAAGAGTCAGTTTTCTTGTACTTAAGTCGGCATTGCGACTTTTGTATTAAATTCCAATACAATTCCTGTGTTTCATCGTCAATAAGAAGGTCAGAGGGATACAGTAAACCTGAAGTGAAGCATTGGAATCTATAACTAGTGTCACAGGAATGGTTCAAAACACAGACAGTAAGAAGAGTCAATCATCTTGTACTTAAGTCGGCATTGTGCCTTTTGTATTTAATTCCGATGCATTTTCTGTGTTTCATCGTCCATAAGAAGGTCAGAGGGATACAGTAAACCTGAAGGGAAGCATCGAAATCTAAATCCGGTCTCACAGGAAAGTTTCAAAACATAGACAGTAAGAAGAGCCAGTCTTCTTGTACTTGAGTCGGCATTGTGCCTTTTGTATTTTATTCCGATGCAATTTCTGTGTTTCATCATCAATAAGAAGGTCAGTGGGATACAGTAAACCTGAAGTCAAGCAGCGGAATCTATAACTAGTGTCACAGGAATGGTTCAAAACATAGACAGTAAAAAGAGCCAGTCTTCTTGTACTTGAGTCGGCATTGTGCCTATGTATTTAATTCCGATGCAATTTCTGTGTTTCATCGTCAAGAAGAAGGTCAGATGGATACAGTAAACCTGAAGTGTAACATCGGAACCAATACTAGTGTCACAGGAATGGTTCAAAACATAAACTGTAGGAAGAGTCACTTCTACTGTACTTAAGTAGGCATTGTGCTTTTGTATTTAATTCCGATGCAATATCTGTGTATCATCGGCAGTAAGAAGGTCATAGGGAAACAGTGAACCTGAAGTGAAACATCGGAATCTATAACTAGTGTCACATGAATGGTTCAAAACATAGAGAGTAAGATGTGTCAGTTTTATTGTACTTAAGTTGGCATTGTGCCTTTTCTATTTAATTCTGATGCAATTTCTGTGTTTCATCGTCAATAAGAAGGTCAGAAGGATACAGTAAACCTGAAGTGATGCTTCGGAATCTATAACTAGTGTCACAGGAATGGTTCAAAACATAGACAGTAAGAGGAGCCAGCGTTCTTGTACTTTAGTCGGCATTGTGCCTATGTATTTAATTCCGATGCAATTTCTGTGTTACATCGTCAATAAGAAGGTCAGAGGGACACAGTAAACCTGAAGTGAAGCATCGGAATCTGTAACTAGTGTCACAGGAATGGTTCAAAACATAGACAGTAACAAGAGTCAGTTTTCTTGTACTTAGGTCGGCATTGTGACTTTTGTAATTAATTCCGATGCAATTTATGTATTTCATCGTCAATAAGAAGGTCAGAGGGATACAGTAAACCGGAAGTGAAGCATCGGAATCTATAACTAGTGTCACAGGAATGGTTCAAACATAGGCAGTAAGAAGAGTCAGTTTTTTTGTACTTAAGTCGGCATTGTGCCTTTTGTATTTAATTCCAATACAACTCCTGTGTTTCATCGTCAATAAGAAGGTCAGAGGGATACAGTAAACCTGAAGTGAAGCATTGGAATCTATAACTAGTGTCACAGGAATGGTTCAAAACATAGAAAGTAAGAGCAGCCAGCCTTCTTGTACTTGAGTCGGCATTGTGCCTATGTATTTAATTCCGATGCAATTTCTGTGTTTCATCGTCAATAAGAAGGTCAGAAGGATACAGTAAACCTGAAGTGAAGCATCGGAATCTATAACTAGTGTCACAGGAATGGTTCAAAACATAGACAGTAAGAGGTGCCAGCCTTCTTGTAGAGAGTAAGAAGTGTCAGTTTTCTTGTACTTAAGTTGGCATTGTGCCTATGTATTTAATTCCGATGCAATTTCTGTGTTTCATCGTCAATTAGAAGGTCAGAGGGATACAGTAACGCTGAAGTGAAGCATCGGAATCTATAACTAGTGTCACATGAATGGTTCAAAACATAGACAGTAGGAAGAGTCAGTTTTCTTGTACTTAAATCGCCATTGTACATTTTGTATTTAATTCCGATGCAATTTCTGTGTTACATCGTCAATAAGAAGGTCAGAGGGACACAGTAAGAAGAGTCAGTTTTCTTGTACATAAGTCGGCATTGTGCCTTTTGTATTTAATTCCAATACCATTCCTTTGTTTCATCGTCCATAAGAAGGTCAGAGGGATACAGTAAACCAGAAGGGAAGCATCGAAATCTGAAACCGGTCTCACAGGAAAGTTTCAAAACATAGACAGTAAGAAGAGCCAGTCTTCTTGTACTTGAGTCGGCATTGTGCCTTTTGTATTTAATTCCGATGCAATTTCCTTGTTACATCGTCAATAAGAAGGTCAGAGGGATACAGTAAACCTGAAGTGAAGCATCGGAATCCATAACTAGTGACACAGGAATGGTTCAAAATATAGACAGTAACAAGAGTCAGTTCTCTTGTACTTAAGTCGGCATGGTGCTTTTGTATTTAATTCCGATGCAATTTCTGTGTTTCATCGTCAAGAAGAAGGTCAGAAGGATACAGTAAATCTGAAGTGTAACATCGGAACCAATACTAGTGTCACAGGAATGGTTCAAAACATAAACTGTAGGAAGAGTCATTTCTACTTTACTTAAGTAGGCATTGTGCTTTTGTATTTAATTCCGATGCAATATCTGTGTTCCATCGGCAATAAGAAGGTCATAGGGATACAGTAAACCTGAAGGGAAGCATCGGAATCTATAACTAGTGTCACATGAATAGTTCAAAACATAGAGAGTAAGAAGTGTCAGTTTACTTGTACTTATGTCGGCATTGTGCCTTTTCTATTTAATTCTGATACAATTTCTGTGTTTCATCGTCAATAAGAAGGTCAGAGGGATACAGTAAACCTGAAGTGAAGCATCGGAATCTATAACTAGTGTCACAGGAATGGTTCAAAACAGAGACAGTAAGAGGAGCCCGCCTTCTTATACTTGAGTCGGCATTGGTCCTATGTATTTAATTCCGATGCAATTTCTGTGTTTCATCGTCAATAAAAAGGTCAGAGGGATACTGTAAAGCTGAAGTGAAGCATCGGAATCTATAACTAGTGTCACATGAATGGTTCAACACATAGACAGTAGGGAGAGTCAGTTTTCTTGTACTTAAGTCTTCATTCTACCTTTTGCATTTAATTCCGATCCAATTTATGTGTTACATCGTCAATAAGAGGGTCAGAGGGACACAGTAAACCTGAAGATAAGCATCGGAATCTATAACTAGTGTCACAGGAATGGTTCAAAACATAGACAGTAAGAAGAGTCAGTTTTCTTGTACATAAGTCGGCATTGTGCCTTTTGTAATTAATTCCGATGCAATTTATGTATTTCAACGTCAATAAGAAGGTCAGAGGGATACAGTAAACCAGAAGTGAAGCATCGGAATCTATAACTAGTGTCACAGGAATGGTTCAAACATAGACAGTAAGAAGAGTCAGTTTTCTTGTACTAAGTCGGCTTTGTGCCTTTTGTATTTAATTCAGATACACTTTCTGTATTTCATCGTCATTAAGAAGGTCAGAGGGATACAGTAAACCTGAAGTGAAGCATCGGAATCTATAACTAGTGTCACAGGAATTTTTCAAAACATAGACAGTAAGAAGAGTCAGTTATCTCCTACTTAAGTCGGCATTGTGCCTTTTGTATTTAATTCCGATGCAATTTCTGTGTTTCATCGTCCATAAGAAGGTCAGAAGGATACAGTAAACCTGAAGGGAAGCATCGGAATCTATAACCGGTCTCACAGGAAAGTTTCAAAACATAGACAGTAAGAAGAGCCAGTCTTCTTGTACTTGAGTCGGCATTGTGCATATTGTATTTAATTCCGATGCAATTTCCGTGTTACATCGTCAATAAGAAGGTCAGAGAGATACAGTAAACCTGAAGTGAAGCATCGGAATCTATAACTAGTGTCACAGGAATGGTTCAAAACACAGACAGTAAGAAGAGCCAGTCTTCTCGTACTTGAGTTGGCATTGTGCATTTTGTATGTAATTCCGATGCAATTTCTGTGTTTCATTATCAATAAGAAGGTCAGTGGGATACAGTAAACCCGAAGTCAAGCATCGGAATCTATAATTAGTGTCACAGGAATGGTTCAAAACATAGACAGTAAGAAGAGTCAGTTCTTTTGTACTTAAGTCGGCATTGTGCTTTTGTATTTAATTCACATGCTATTTCTGTGTTTCATCGTCAATAAAAAGGTCAGAGGGATAAAGTAAACCTGAAGTGTAGCATCGGAATCTATTACTAGTGCCACAGGAATGGTTCAAAACATAGACCGTAGGAAGAGTCAGTTCTATTGTACTTAAGTCGGCATTGTGCTTTTGTATTTAATTCCGATGCAATTTCTGTGTATCATAGTCAATAAGAAGGTCATAGGTATCCTGTAAACATGAAGTGAAGCATCGGAATCCATAACTAGTGTCACGGGAATGCGTCAAAACATAGACAGTAAGAAGAGTCAGTTTTCTTGTACTTAAGTCGGCATTGTGCCTTTTCTATTTAATTCTGATGCAATTTCTATGTTTCATCGTCAATAAGAAGGTCAGAGGGATACAGGAAACCTGAAGTGAAGCATCGTAAATTATAACTAGTGTCACAGGAATGGTTCAAAACACAGACAGTAAGAAGAGCCAGTCTTCTTGTACTTGAGTTGGCATTGTGCACTTTGTATTTAATTACGATGCAATTTCTGGGTTTCATCATCAATAAGAACGTCAGTGGGATACAGTAAAACTGAAGTCAAGCAGCGGAACCTATAACTAGGATCACAGGAATGGTTCAAAACATAGACAGTAAGAAGAGTCAGTTTTCTTGTACTTAAGTCGGCATTGTGCCTTTTGTATTTAATTCCGATAGAATTTCTGTGTTTCATCGTCAATAAGAATGTCAGAGGGATACAGTAAACCTGAAGTGAAGCATCGGAATCTATAACTAGTGTCACAGGAATGGTTCAAAACACAGACAGTAAGAAGAGTCAGTTATCGTGTACTTAAGTCGGCATTGTGCCTTTTGTATTTAATTCCGATGCAATTTTTGTGTTTCATTGTCCATAAGAAGGTCAGAGGGATACAGTAAACCTGAAGGGAAGCATCGGAATTTAAAACCGGTCTCACAGGAAAGTTTCAAAACGTAGACAGTAAGAAGAGCCAGTATTCTTGTACTTGAGTCGGCATTGTGCCTTTTGTATTTAATTCCGATGCAATTTCCGTGTTACATCGTCAATAAGAAGGTCAGAGGGATACAGTATTCCTGAAGTGAAGCATCGGAATCTATAACTAGTGTCACATGAATGGTTCAAAACATAGACAGTAAGATGGGTCAATTTCCTTGTACTTAAGTCGGCATTGTGCCTTTTGTATTTAATTCCGATTCAATATCTGTGTTTCATCGTCAATAAGAAGGTCAGAGGGATGCAGTAAACCTGAAGTGAAGCATGAGAATGTATAACTAGTGTCACAGAAATGGTTCAAAGCATAGATAGTAAGAAGAATCAGTTTTCATGTACTTAATCAGCATTGTAACTTTTCTGTTTAATTCCGATGCAATTTCTGTGTTTCATCGTCAATAAGAAGGTCAGAGGGATACAGTAAACCTGAAGTGAAGCATCTGAATCTATAACTAGTGTCACAGGAATGGTTCAAAACATAGACAGTAAGAAGAGTCAGTTATCTTGTACTTAAGTCGGCATTGTGCCATTTGTATTTCATCACGATACAATTTCTGTGTTTCATCGTCAATAAGAAGGTCAGAGGGACACAGTAAAGGGACACAGTAAACCTGAAGTGAAGCATCGGAATCTATAACTAGTGTCACAGGAATGGTTCAAAACATAGACAGTAAGAAGAGTCAGTTTTCTTGTACTTAAGTCGGCATTGTGCTTTTGTAATTAATTCCGATGCAATTTATGTATTTCATCGTCAATAAGAAGGTCAGAAAGATATAGTAAACCGGAAGTGTAGCATTGGAATCTATAACTAGTGTCACAGGAATGGTTCAAACATAGACAGTAAGAAGAGTCAGTTTTCTTGTACTTAAGTCGGCATTGTGCCTTTTGTATTTAATTCCGATGCAATTTATGTATTTTATCGTCAATAAGAAGGTCAGAAAGATATAGTAAACCGGAAGTGTAGCATTGGAATCTGTAACTAGTGTCACAGGAATGGTTCAAACATAGACAGTAAGGAGAGTCAGTTTTGTTGTTCTTAAGTCGTTATTGTGCATTTTGTATTTAATTCCGATACCATTTCTGTGTTTCATCGTCCATAAGAAGGTCAGAGGGATACAGTAAACGTGAAGTGAAGCATCTGAATCTATAACTAGTGTCACAGGAATGGTTCAAACATAGACAGTAAGGAGAGTCAGTTTTGTTGTACTTAAGTCGGCATTGTGCCTTCTGTATTTAATTCCGATACAATATCTGTGTTTCATCGTCAATAAGAAGGTCAGAGGGATACAGTAAACCTGAAGGGAAGCATCGGAATCTAAAACCGGTCT
The DNA here is from genome assembly GCF_023864345.2 of Schistocerca serialis cubense. Classification (NCBI taxonomy): domain Eukaryota; kingdom Metazoa; phylum Arthropoda; class Insecta; order Orthoptera; family Acrididae; genus Schistocerca; species Schistocerca serialis. The sequence goes on from NW_026047617.1 coordinate 9,048,163, forward strand.
CACAGGAAAGTTTTAACACATAGACAGTAAGAAGAGCCAGTCTTCTTGTACTTGAGTCGGCATTGTGCCTTTTGTATTTATTTCCGATGCAATTTCCGTGTTACATCGTCAATAAGAAGGTCAGAGGGATACAGTAAACCTGAAGTGAAGCATTGGAATCTATAACTAGTGTCACTTGAATGGTTCAAAACACAGACAGTAAGAAGAGCCAGTCTTCTCGTACTTGAGTTGGCATTGTGCATTTTGTATGTAATTCCGATGCAATTTCTGTGTTTCATTATCAATAAGAAGGTCAGTGGGATACAGTAAACCTGAAGTCAAGCATCGGAATCTATAACTAGTGTCACAGGAATGGTTCAAAACGTAGACAGTAAGAAGAGTCAGTTCTTTTGTACTTAAGTCGGCATTGTGCTTTTGTATTTAATTCACATGCAATTTCTGTGTTTCATCGTCAATAAAAAGGTCAGAGGGATACAGTAAACCTGAAGTGTAGCATCGGAATCTATTACTAGTGTCACAGGAATGGTTCAAAACATAGACCGTAGGAAGAGTCAGTTCTATTGTACTTAAGTCGGCATTGTGCTTTTGTATTTAATTCCGATGCAATTTCTGTGTATCATAGTCAATAAGAAGGTCATAGGGATACTGTAAACATGAAGTGAAGCATCGGAATCTATAACTAGTGTCACGGGAATGCTTCAAAACATAGACAGTAAGAAGAGTCAGTTTTCTTGTACTTAAGTCGGCATTGTGCCTTTTCTATTTAATTCTGATGCAATTTCTATGTTTCATCGTCAATAAGATGGTCAGAGGGATACAGTAAACCTGAAGTGAAGCATCGGAAACTATAACTAGTGTCACAGGAATGGTTCAAAACACAGACAGTAAGAAGAGCCAGTCTTCTTGTACTTGAGTTGGCATTGTGCATTTTGTATTTAATTCCGATGCAATTTCTGTGTTTCATTATCAATAAGAAGGTCAGTGGGATACAGTAAACCTGAAGTCAAGCACCGGAACCCATAACTAGGGTCACAGGAATGGTTCAGAACATAGACAGTAAGAAGAGTCAGTTTTCTTGTACTTTTGTCGGCATTGTGCCTTTTGTAATTAATTCCGTTGCAATTTATGTATTTCATCGTCAATAAGAAGGTCAGAGGGATACAGTAAACCTGAAGTGAAGCATCGGAATCTATAACTAGTGTCACATGAATGGTTCAAAACATAGACAGTAAGATGGGTCAATTTCCTTGTACTTTAGTCGGCATTGTGCCTTTTGTATTTAATTGCGATTCAATATCTGTGTTTCATCGTCAATAAGAAGGTCAGAGGGATACAGTAAACCTGAAGGGAAGCATCGGAATCCAAAACCGGTCTCACAGGAAAGTTTCAAAACATAGACAGTAAGAAGAGCCAGTATTCTTGTACTTGAGTCGGCATTGTGCCTTTTGTATTTAAATCCGATTCAATATCTGTGTTTCATCGTCAATAAGAAGGTCAGAGGGATACAGTAAACCTGACGTGAAGCATGAGAATCTATAACTAGTGTCACAGAAATGGTTCAAAACATAGATAGTAAGAAGAATCAGTTTTCATGTACTTAATCGGCATTGTGCCTTTTCTGTTTAATTCCGATGCAATTTCTGTGTTTCATCGTCAATAAGAAGGTCAGAGGGACACAGTAAACCTGAAGTGAAGCAACGGAATCTATAACTAGTGTCACAGGAATGGTTTAAAACACAGACAGTAAGAAGAGCCAGTCTTCGTGTACTTGAGTTGGCCTTGCGCATTTTGTATTTAATTCCGATGCAATTTCTGTGTTTCATCATCAATAAGAAGGTCAGTGGGATACAGTAAACCCGAAGTCAAGCATCGGAATCTATAACTAGTGTCACAGGAATGGTTCAAAACATATACAGTAAGAAGAGTCAGTTCTCTTGTACTTAAGTCGGCATTGTGCTTTTGTATTTAATTCAGATGCAATTTCTGTGTTTCATCGTCAATAAAAAGGTCAGAGGGATACAGTAAACCTGAAGTGTAGCATCGGAATCTATTATTAGTGTCACAGGAATGGTTCAAAACATAGACCGTAGGAAGAGTCAGTTCTATTGTACTTAAGTCGGCATTGTGCTTTTGCATTTAATTCCGATTCAATTACTGAGTATCATAGTCAATAAGAAGGTCATAGGGATACTGTAAACATGATGTGAAGCATCGGAATCTATAACTAGTGTCACAGGAATTTTTCAAAACATAGACAGTAAGAAGAGTCAGTTATCTTGTACTTAAGTCGGCATTGAGCCTTTTGTATTTCATTCCGATACAATTTCTGTGTTTCATCGTCAATAAGAAGGTCAGAGGGACACAGTGAACCTGAAGTGAAGCATCGGAATCTATAACTAGTGTCACAGGAATGGTTCAAAACATAGACAGTAAGAAGAGTCAGTTTTCTTGTACTTAAGTCGGCATTGTGCCTATGTAATTAATTCCGATGCAATTTATGTATTTCATCATTAATAAGAAGGTCAGTAAGATACAGTAAACCGGAAGTGAAGCATCGGAATCTATAACTTGTGTCTCAGGAATGGTTCAAGCATAGACAGTAAGAAGAGTCAGTTTTCTTGTACTTAAGTCGGCATTGTGCATTTTGTATTTAATTCCGATGCAATTTATGTATTTCATCGTCAATTAGAAGGTCAGAAAGATATAGCAAACCGGAAGTGAAGCATCGGAATCTGTAACTAGTGTCACAGGAATGGTTCAAACATAGACAGTAAGGAGAGTCAGTTTTGTTGCACTTAAGTCGGCATTGTGCATTTTGTATTTAATTCCGATACAATTTCTGTGTTTCATCGTCAATAAGAAGGTGAGAGGGATACAGTAAACCTGAAGTGAAGCATCTGAATCTATAACTAGGGTCACAGGAATGGTTCAAACATAGACAGTAAGGTGAGTCAGTTTTGTTGTACTTAAGTCGGCATTGTGCCTTTTGTATTTAATTCCGATACAATATCTGTGTTTCATCGTCAATAAGAAGGTCAGAGGGATACAGTAAAACTGAAGGGAAGCATCGGAATCTAAAACCGGTCTCACAGGAAAGTTTTAAAACATAGACAGTAAGAAGAGCCAGTCTTCTTGTACTTGAGTCGGCATTGTGCCTTTTGTATTTATTTCCGATGCAATTTCCGTGTTACATCGTCAATAAGAAGGTCAGAGGGATACAGTAAACCTGAAGTGAAGCATCGGAATCTATAACTAGTGTCACATGAATGGTTAAAAACACAGACAGTAAGAAGAGCCAGTCTTCTCGTACTTGAGTTGGCATTGTGCATTTTGTATGTAATTCCGATGCAATTTCTGTGTTTCATTATCAATAAGAAGGTCAGTGGGATACAGTAAACCCGAAGTCAAGCATCGGAATCTATAACTAGTGTCACAGGAATGGTTCAAAACATAGACAGTAAGAAGAGTCAGTTCTTTTGTACTTAAGTCGGCATTGTGCTTTTGTATTTAATTCACATGCTATTTCTGTGTTTCATCGTCAATAAAAAGGTCAGAGGGATACAGTAAACCTGAAGTGTAGCATCGGAATCTATTACTAGTGTCACAGGAATGGTTCAAAACATAGACCGTAGGAAGAGTCAGTTCTATTGTACTTAAGTCGGCATTGTGTTTTTGTATTTAATTCCGATGCAATTGCTGTGTATCATAGTAAATAAGAAGGTCATAGGGATACTGTAAACATGAAGTGAAGCATCGGAATCTATAACTAGTGTGACGGGAATGCTTCAAAACATAGACAGTAAGAAGAGTCAGTTTTCTTGTACTGAAGTCGGCATTGTGCCTTTTCTATTTAATTCTGATGCAATTTCTATGTTTCATCGTCAATAAGAAGATCAGAGGGATACAGTAAACCTGAAGTGAAGCATCGGAAACTATAACTAGTGTCACAGGAATGGTTCAAAACACAGACAGTAAGAAGAGCCAGTCTTCTTGTACTTGAGTTGGCATTGTGCATTTTGTATTTAATTCCGATGCAATTTCTGTGTTTCATTATCAATAAGAAGGTCAGTGGGATACAGTAAACCTGAAGTCAAGCAGCGGAACCCATAACTAGGGTCACAGGAATGGTTCAAAACATAGACAGTAAGAAGAGTCAGTTTTCTTGTACTTAAGTCGGCATTCTGCCTTTTGTAATTAATTCCGTTGCAATTTATGTATTTCATCGTCAATAAGAAGGTCAGAAAGATACAGTAAACAGGAAGTGAAGCATCGGAATCTATAACTAGTGTCACAGGAATGGTTCAAACATAGACAGTAAGAAGAGTCAGTTTTCTTGTACTTAAGTCGGCATTGTGCCTTTTATATTTAATTCCGATACAATTTCTGTGTTTCATCGTCAATAAGAGTGTCAGAGGGATACAGTAAACTTGAAGTGAAGCATCGGAATTTATAACTAGTGTCACAGGAATGGTTCAAAACACAGACAGTAAGAAGAGTCAGTTATCGTGTACTTAAGTCGGCATTGTGCCTTTTGTATTTAATTCCGATGTATTTTCTGTGTTTCATCGTCCATAAGAAGGTCAGAGGGATACAGTAAACCTGAAGGGAAGCATCGGAATCAAAAACCGGTCTCACAGGAAAGTTTGAAAACATAGACAGTAAGAAGAGCCAGTATTCTTGTACTTGAGTCAGCATTGTGCCTTTTGTATTTAATTCCGATACAATTTCCGTGTTACATCGTCAATAAGAAGGTCAGAGGGATACAGTAAACCTGAAGTGAAGCATCGGAATCTATAACTAGTGTCACATGAATGGTTCAAAACATAGACAGTAAGATGGGTCAATTTTACTTGTACTTAAGTCGGCATTGTGCCTTTTGTATTTAATTCCGATTCAATATCTGTGTTTCATCGTCAATAAGAAGGTCAGAGGGATACAGTAAACCTGAAGTGAAGCATGGGAATCTATAACTAGTGTCACAGAAATGGTTCAAAACATAGATAGTAAGAAGAATCAGTTTTCATGTACTTAATCGGCATTGTGCCTTTTCTGTTTAATTCCGATGCAATTTCTGTGTTTCATCGTCAATAAGAAGGTCAGAGGGATACAGTAAACCTGAAGTGAAGCATCGGAATCTATAACTAGTGTCACAGGAATGGTTCAAATCACAGACAGTAAGAAGAGCCAGTCTTCTTGTACTCGAGTTGGCCTTGTGCATTTTGTATTTAATTCCGATGCAATTTCTGTGATTCATCATCAATAAGAAGGTCAGTGGGATACAGTAAACCCGAAGTCAAACTTCGGAATCTATAACTAGTGTCACAGGAATGGTTCAAAACATAGACAGTAAGAAGAGTCAGTTCTCTTGTACTTAAGTCGGCATTGTGCTTTTGTATTTAATTCCGATGCAATTTCTGTGTTTCATCGTCAATAAAAAGGTCAGAGGGATACAGTAAACCTGAAGTGTAGCATCGGAATCTATTATTAGTGACACAGGAATGGTTCAAAACATAGACCGTAGAAAGAGTCAGTTCTATTGTACTTAAGTCGGCATTGTGCTTTTGTATTTAATTCCGATGCAATTTCTGTGTATCATAGTCAATAAGAAGGTCATAGAGATACTGTAAACATGAAGTGAAGCATCGGAATCTATAACAAGTGTCACAGGAATTGTTCAAAACATAGACAGTAAGAAGAGTCAGTTATCTTGTACTTAAGTCGGCATTGTGCCTTTTGTATTTCATCCCGATACAATTTCTGTGTTTCACCGTCAATAAGAAGGTCAGAGGGACACAGTAAAGGGACACAGTAAACCTGAAGTGAAGCATCGGAATCTATAACTAGTGTCACAGGAATGGTTCAAAACATAGACAGAAAGAAGAGTCAGTTTTCTTGTACTTAAGTCGGCATTGTGCTTTTGTAATTAATTCCGATGCAATTTATGTATTTCATCGTTAATAAGAAGGTCAGAAAGATACAGTAAACCGGAAGTGAAGCATCGGAATCTATAACTAGTGTCTCAGGAATGGTTCAAGCATAGACAGTAAGAAGAGTCAGTTTTCTTTTACTTAAGTCGGCATTGTGCCTTTTGTAATAAATTCCGATGCAATTTATGTATTTCATCGTCAATAAGAAGGTCAGAAAGATACAGTAAACCGGAAGTGAAGCATCGGAATCTATAACTAGTGTCACAGGAATGGTTCAAAGATAGACGGTAAGAAGAGTCAGTTTTCATGTACTTAAGGCGGCATTGTGCCTTTTGTATTTAATGCCGATGCAATTTATGTATTTCATCGTCAATAAGAAGGTCAGAAAGATACAGTAAACCGGAAGTGAAGCATCGGAATCTATAACTAGTGTCACAGGAGTGGTTCAAACATAGACAGTAAGGAGAGTCAGTTTTGTTGTACTTAAGTCGGCATTGTGCCTTTTGTATTTAATTCCGATACAATTTCTGTGTTTCATCGTCAATAAGAAGGTCAGAGGGATACAGTAAACCTGAAGTGAAACATCTGAATCTATAACTAGTGTCACTGGAATGGTTCAAAACATAGACAGTAAGAAGAGTCAGTTATCTTGTACTTAAGTCGGCATTGTGCCTTTTGTATTTAATTCCGATGCAATTTCTGTGTTTCATCGTCCATAAGAAGGTCAGAGGCATACAGTAAACCTGAAGGGAAGCATCGGAATCTAAAACCGGTCTCACAGGAAAGTTTCAACACATAGACAGTAAGAAGAGCCAGTCTTCTTGTACTTGAGTCGGCATTGTGCCTTTTGTATTTATTTCCGATGCAATTTCCGTGTTACATCGTCAATAAGAAGGTCAGAGGGATACAGTAAACCTGAAGTGAAGCATCGGAATCTATAACTAGTGTCACAGGAATTGTTCAAAACATAGACAGTAAGAAGAGTCAGTTATCTTGTACTTAAGTCGGCATTGAGTCTTTTGTATTTCATTCCGATACAATTTCTGTGTTTCATCGTCAATAAGAAGGTCAGAGGGACACGGTAAACCTGAAGTGAAGCATCGGAATCTATAACTAGTGTCACAGGAATGGTTCAAAACATAGACAGTAAGAAGAGTCAGTTTTCTTGTACTTAAGTCGGCATTGTGCTTTTGTAATTAATTCCGATGCAATTTATGTATTTCATCATTAATAAGAAGGTCAGAAAGATACAGTAAACCGGAAGTGAAGCATCGGAATCTATGACTAGTGTCTCATTAATGGTTCAAGCATAGACAGTAAGAAGAGTCAGTTTTCTTGTACTTAAGTCGGCATTGTGCCTTTTGTATTTAATTCCGATGCAATTTATGTATTTCATCGTCACTAAGAAGGTCAGAAAGATATAGCAAACCGGAAGTGAAGCATCGGAATCTGTAACTAGTGTCACAGGAATGGTTCAAACATAGACAGTAAGGAGAGTCAGTTTTGTTGTACTTAAGTCGGCATTGTGCATTTTCTATTTAATTCCGATACAATATCTGTGTTTCATCGTCAATAAGAAGGTCAGAGGGATACAGTAAAACTGAAGGGAAGCATCGGAATCTAAAACCGGTCTCACAGGAAAGTTTTAAAACATAGACAGTAAGAAGAGCCAGTCTTCTTGTACTTGAGTCGGCATTGTGCCTTTGTACTTATTTCCGATGCAATTTCCGTGTTACATCGTCAATAAGAAGTTCAGAGGGATACAGTAAACCTGAAGTGAAGCATCGGAATCTATAACTAGTGTCACATGAATGGTTCAAAACACAGACAGTAAGAAGAGCCAGTCTTCTCGTACTTGAGTTGGCATTGTGCATTTTGTATGTAATTCCGATGCAATTTCTGTGTTTCATTATCAATAAGAAGGTCAGTGGGATACAGTAAACCCGAAGTCAAGCATCGGAATCTATAACTAGTGTCACAGGAATGGTTCAAAACATAGACAGTAAGAAGAGTCAGTTCTTTTGTACTTAAGTCGGCATTGTGCTTTTGTATTTAATTCACATGCAATTTCTGTGTTTCATCGTCAATAAAAAGGTCAGAGGGATACAGTAAACCTGAAGTGTAGCATCGGAATCTATTACTAGTGTCACAGGAATGGTTCAAAACATAGACAGTAAGAAGAGTCAGTTCTTTTGTACTTAAGTCGGCATTGTGTTTTTGTATTTAATTCCGATGCAATTGCTGTGTATCATAGTCAATAAGAAGGTCATAGGGATACTGTAAACATGAAGTGAAGCATCGGAATCTATAACTAGTGTGACGGGAATGCTTCAAAACATAGACAGTAAGAAGAGTCAGTTTTCTTGTACTGAAGTCGGCATTGTGCCTTTTCTATTTAATTCTGATGCAATTTCTATGTTTCATCGTCAATAAGAAGATCAGAGGGATACAGTAAACCTGAAGTGAAGCATCGGAAACTATAACTAGTGTCACAGGAATGGTTCAAAACACAGACAGTAAGAAGAGCCAGTCTTCTTGTACTTGAGTTGGCATTGTGCATTTTGTATTTAATTCCGATGCAATTTCTGTGTTTCATTATCAATAAGAGGGTCAGTGGGATACAGCAAACCTGAAGTCAAGCAGCGGAACCCATAACTAGGGTCACAGGAATGGTTCAAAACATAGACAGTAAGAAGAGTCAGTTTTCTTGTACTTAAGTCGGCATTCTGCCTTTTGTAATTAATTCCGTTGCAATTTATGTATTTCATCGTCAATAAGAAGGTCAGAAAGATACAGTAAACAGGAAGTGAAGCATCGGAATCTATAACTAGTGTCACAGGAATGGTTCAAACATAGACAGTAAGAAGGGTCAGTTTTCTTGTACTTAAGTCGGCATTGTGCCTTTTATATTTAATTCCGATACAATTTCTGTGTTTCATCGTCAATAAGAGTGTCAGAGGGATACAGTAAACCTGAAGTGAAGCATCGGAATTTATAACTAGTGTCACAGGAATGGTTCAAAACACAGACAGTAAGAAGAGTCAGTTTTCGTGTACTTAAGTCGGCATTGTGCCTTTTGTATTTAATTCCGATGCAATTTCTGTGTTTCATCGTCCATAAGAAGGTCAGAGGGATACAGTAAACCTGAAGGGAAGCATCGGAATCTAAAACCGGTCTCACAGGAAAGTTTGAAAACATAGACAGTAAGAAGAGCCAGTATTCTTGTACTTGAGTCAGCATTGTGCCTTTTGTATTTAATTCCGATGCAATTTCCGTGTTACATCCTCAATAAGAAGGTCAGAGGGATACAGTAAACCTGAAGTGAAGCATCGGAATCTATAACTAGTGTTACATGAATGGTTCAAAACATAGACAGTAAGATGGGTCAATTTTACTTGTACCTAAGTCGGCATTGTGCCTTTTGTATTTAATTCCGATTCAATATCTGTGTTTCATCGTCAATAAGAAGGTCAGAGGGATACAGTAAACCTGAAGTGAAGCATGGGAATCTATAACTAGTGTCACAGAAATGGTTCAAAACATAGATAGTAAAAAGAATACGTTTTCATGTACTTAATCGGCATTGTGCCTTTTCTGTTTAATTCCGATGCAATTTCTGTGTTTCATCGTCAATAAGAAGGTCAGAGGGATACAGTAAACCTGAAGTGAAGCATCGGAATCTATAACTAGTGTCACAGGAATGGTTCAAATCACAGACAGTAAGAAGAGCCAGTCTTCTTGTACTCGAGTTGGCCTTGTGCATTTTGTATTTAATTCCGATGCAATTTCTGTGTTTCATCATCAATAAGAAGGTCAGTGGGATACAGTAAACCCGAAGTCAAACTTCGGAATCTATAACTAGTGTCACAGGAATGGTTCAAAACATAGACAGTAAGAAGAGTCAGTTCTCTTGTACTTAAGTCGGCATTGTGCTTTTGTATTTAATACCGAAGCAATTTCTGTGTTTCATCGTCAATAAAAAGGTCAGAGGGATACAGTAAACCTGAAGTTTAGCATCGGAATCTATTATTAGTGTCACAGGAATGGTTCAAAACATAGACCGTAGGAAGAGTCAGTTCTATTGTACTTAAGTCGGCATTGTGCTTTTGTATTTAATTCCGATGCAATTTCTGTGTATCATAGTCAATAAGAAGGTCATAGGGATACTGTAAACATGAAGTGAAGCATCGTAATCTATAACTAGTGTCACAGGAATTGTTCAAAACATAGACAGTAAGAAGAGTCAGTTATCTTGTACTTAAGTCGGCATTGTGCCTTTTGTATTTCATCCCGATACAATTTCTGTGTTTCATCGTCAATAAGAAGGTCAGAGGGACACAGTAAAGGGACACAGTAAACGTGAAGTGAAGCATCGGAATCTATAACTAGTGTCACAGGAATGGTTCAAAACATAGACAGTAAGAAGATTCAGTTTTCTTGTACTTAAGTCGGCATTGTGCTTTTGTAATTAATTCCGATGCAATTTATGTATTTCATCGTTAATAAGAAGGTCAGAAAGATACAGTAAACCGGAAGTGAAGCATCGGAATCTATAACTAGTGTCTCAGGAATGGTTCAAGCATAGACAGTAAGAAGAGTCAGTTTTCTTTTACTTAAGTCGGCATTGTGCCTTTTGTAATTAATTCCGATGCAATTTATGTATTTCATCGTCAATAAGAAGGTCAGAAAGATACAGTAAACCGGAAGTGAAGCATCGGAATCTATAACTAGTGTCACAGGAATGGTTCAAACATAGACGGTAAGAAGAGTCAGTTTTCTTGTACTTAAGGCGGCATTGTGCCTTTTGTATTTAATGCCGATGCAATTTATGTATTTCATCGTCAATAAGAAGGTCAGAAAGATACAGTAACCGGAAGTGAAGCATCGGAATCTATAACTAGTGTCACAGAAGTGGTTCAAACATAGACAGTAAGGAGAGTCAGTTTTGTTGTACTTAAGTCGGCATTGTGCCTTTTGTATTTAATACCGATACAATTTCTGTGTTTCATCGTCAATAAGAAGGTCAGAGGGATACAGTAAACCTGAAGTGAAACATCTGAATCTATAACTAGTGTCACTGGAATGGTTCAAAACATAAACAGTAAGAAGAGTCAGTTATCTTGTACTTAAGTCGGCATTGTGCCTTTTGTATTTAATTCCGATGCAATTTCCGTGTTTCATCGTCTATAAGAAGGTCAGAGGCATACAGTAAACCTGAAGGGAAGCATCGGAATCTAAAACCGGTCTCACAGGAAAGTTTCAACACATAGACAGTAAGAAGAGCCAGTCTTCTTGTACTTGAGTCGGCATTGTGCCTTTTGTATTTATTTCCGATGCAATTTCCGTGTTACATCGTCAATAAGAAGGTCAGAGGGATACAGTAAACCTGAAGTGAAGCATCGGAATCTATAACTAGTGTCACATGAATGGTTCAAAACATAGACAGTAAGATGAGTCAGTTTTCCTGCACTTAAGTCGGCATTGTGCCTTTTGTATTTAATTCCGATGCAATATATGTGTTTCATCGTCAATAAGAAGGTCAGAGGGATACAGTAAACCTGAAGTGAAGCATGAGAATCTATAACCAGTGTCACAGAAATGGTTCAAAACATAGATAGTAAGAAGAATCTGTTTTCATGTACTTAATCGGCATTGTGCCTTTTCTATTTAATTCCGATGCAATTTCTGTGTTTCATCGTCAATAAGAAGGTCAGAGGGAAACAGTAAACCTGAAGTAAAGCATCGGAATCTATAACTAGTGTCTCAGGAATGGTTCAAAACGCAGACAGTAAGAAGAACCAGTCTTCTTGTACTTTAGTTGGCATTGTGCATTTTGTATTTAATTCCGATGCAATTTCTGTGGTTCATTATCAATAAGAAGGTCAGTGGGATACAGTAAACCCGAAGTCAAGCATCGGAATCTATAACTAGTGTCACAGGAACTGTTCAAAACATAGACAGTAAGATGAGTCAGTTCTATTGTACTTAAGTAGACCTTGTGCTTTTGTATTTAATTAAGATGCAATTTCTTTGTTTCATCGTCAATAAAAGGTCAGAGGAATACAGTAAACCTGAAGTGTAGCATCGGAATCTGATACTAGTGTCACAAGAATGGTTCAAAACATAGACAGTAGGAACAGTCAGTTCTATTGTACTTAAGTCGGCATTGTGCTTTTGTATTTAATTCCGATGCAATTTCTGTGTATCATAGTCAATAAGAAGGTCATAGGGATACTGTAAACATGAAGTGAAGCATCGGAATCTATAACTAGTGTCACGGGAATGGTTCAAAACATAGACAGTAAGAAGAGTCAGTTTTCTTGTACTTAAGTCGGCATTGTGCCTTTTCTATTTAATTCTGATGGAATTTCTATGTTTCGTCGTCAATAAGAAGGTCAGAGGGATACAGTAAACCTGAAGTGAAGCATGGGAATCTATAACTAGTGTCACAGAAATGGTTCAAAACATAGATAGTAAAAAGAATACGTTTTCATGTACTTAATCGGCATTGTGCCTTTTCTGTTTAATTCCGATGCAATTTCTGTGTTTCATCGTCAATAAGAAGGTCAGAGGGATACAGTAAACCTGAAGTGAAGCATCGGAATCTATAACTAGTGTCACAGGAATGGTTCAAATCACAGACAGTAAGAAGAGCCAGTCTTCTTGTACTCGAGTTGGCCTTGTGCATTTTGTATTTAATTCCGATGCAATTTCTGTGTTTCATCATCAATAAGAAGGTCAGTGGGATACAGTAAACCCGAAGTCAAACTTCGGAATCTATAACTAGTGTCACAGGAATGGTTCAAAACATAGACAGTAAGAAGAGTCAGTTCTCTTGTACTTAAGTCGGCATTGTGCTTTTGTATTTAATACCGAAGCAATTTCTGTGTTTCATCGTCAATAAAAAGGTCAGAGGGATACAGTAAACCTGAAGTTTAGCATCGGAATCTATTATTAGTGTCACAGGAATGGTTCAAAACATAGACCGTAGGAAGAGTCAGTTCTATTGTACTTAAGTCGGCATTGTGCTTTTGTATTTAATTCCGATGCAATTTCTGTGTATCATAGTCAATAAGAAGGTCATAGGGATACTGTAAACATGAAGTGAAGCATCGTAATCTATAACTAGTGTCACAGGAATTGTTCAAAACATAGACAGTAAGAAGAGTCAGTTATCTTGTACTTAAGTCGGCATTGTGCCTTTTGTATTTCATCCCGATACAATTTCTGTGTTTCATCGTCAATAAGAAGGTCAGAGGGACACAGTAAAGGGACACAGTAAACGTGAAGTGAAGCATCGGAATCTATAACTAGTGTCACAGGAATGGTTCAAAACATAGACAGTAAGAAGATTCAGTTTTCTTGTACTTAAGTCGGCATTGTGCTTTTGTAATTAATTCCGATGCAATTTATGTATTTCATCGTTAATAAGAAGGTCAGAAAGATACAGTAAACCGGAAGTGAAGCATCGGAATCTATAACTAGTGTCTCAGGAATGGTTCAAGCATAGACAGTAAGAAGAGTCAGTTTTCTTTTACTTAAGTCGGCATTGTGCCTTTTGTAATTAATTCCGATGCAATTTATGTATTTCATCGTCAATAAGAAGGTCAGAAAGATACAGTAAACCGGAAGTGAAGCATCGGAATCTATAACTAGTGTCACAGGAATGGTTCAAACATAGACGGTAAGAAGAGTCAGTTTTCTTGTACTTAAGGCGGCATTGTGCCTTTTGTATTTAATGCCGATGCAATTTATGTATTTCATCGTCAATAAGAAGGTCAGAAAGATACAGTAACCGGAAGTGAAGCATCGGAATCTATAACTAGTGTCACAGAAGTGGTTCAAACATAGACAGTAAGGAGAGTCAGTTTTGTTGTACTTAAGTCGGCATTGTGCCTTTTGTATTTAATACCGATACAATTTCTGTGTTTCATCGTCAATAAGAAGGTCAGAGGGATACAGTAAACCTGAAGTGAAACATCTGAATCTATAACTAGTGTCACTGGAATGGTTCAAAACATAAACAGTAAGAAGAGTCAGTTATCTTGTACTTAAGTCGGCATTGTGCCTTTTGTATTTAATTCCGATGCAATTTCCGTGTTTCATCGTCTATAAGAAGGTCAGAGGCATACAGTAAACCTGAAGGGAAGCATCGGAATCTAAAACCGGTCTCACAGGAAAGTTTCAACACATAGACAGTAAGAAGAGCCAGTCTTCTTGTACTTGAGTCGGCATTGTGCCTTTTGTATTTATTTCCGATGCAATTTCCGTGTTACATCGTCAATAAGAAGGTCAGAGGGATACAGTAAACCTGAAGTGAAGCATCGGAATCTATAACTAGTGTCACATGAATGGTTCAAAACATAGACAGTAAGATGAGTCAGTTTTCCTGCACTTAAGTCGGCATTGTGCCTTTTGTATTTAATTCCGATGCAATATATGTGTTTCATCGTCAATAAGAAGGTCAGAGGGATACAGTAAACCTGAAGTGAAGCATGAGAATCTATAACCAGTGTCACAGAAATGGTTCAAAACATAGATAGTAAGAAGAATCTGTTTTCATGTACTTAATCGGCATTGTGCCTTTTCTATTTAATTCCGATGCAATTTCTGTGTTTCATCGTCAATAAGAAGGTCAGAGGGAAACAGTAAACCTGAAGTAAAGCATCGGAATCTATAACTAGTGTCTCAGGAATGGTTCAAAACGCAGACAGTAAGAAGAACCAGTCTTCTTGTACTTTAGTTGGCATTGTGCATTTTGTATTTAATTCCGATGCAATTTCTGTGGTTCATTATCAATAAGAAGGTCAGTGGGATACAGTAAACCCGAAGTCAAGCATCGGAATCTATAACTAGTGTCACAGGAACTGTTCAAAACATAGACAGTAAGATGAGTCAGTTCTATTGTACTTAAGTAGACCTTGTGCTTTTGTATTTAATTAAGATGCAATTTCTTTGTTTCATCGTCAATAAAAGGTCAGAGGAATACAGTAAACCTGAAGTGTAGCATCGGAATCTGATACTAGTGTCACAAGAATGGTTCAAAACATAGACAGTAGGAACAGTCAGTTCTATTGTACTTAAGTCGGCATTGTGCTTTTGTATTTAATTCCGATGCAATTTCTGTGTATCATAGTCAATAAGAAGGTCATAGGGATACTGTAAACATGAAGTGAAGCATCGGAATCTATAACTAGTGTCACGGGAATGGTTCAAAACATAGACAGTAAGAAGAGTCAGTTTTCTTGTACTTAAGTCGGCATTGTGCCTTTTCTATTTAATTCTGATGGAATTTCTATGTTTCGTCGTCAATAAGAAGGTCAGAGGGATACAGTAAACCTGAAGTGAAGCATCGGAATCTATATCTAGTGTCACAGGAATGGTTCAAAACATAGACAGTAAGAAGTGCCAGTCTTCTTGAGTTGGCATTGAGCATTTTGTATTTAATTCCGATGCAATTTCTGTGTTTCATCATCAATAAGAAGGTCAGTGGGATACAGTAAACCTGAAGTCAAGCATCGGAATCTATAACTAGTGTCAACGCAATGGTTCAAAACTTAGACAGTAAGAAGAGCCAGTCTTCTTGTACTTGAGTCGGCATTGTGCCTATGTATTTAATTCCGATGCAATTTCTGTGTTTCATCGTCAATAAGAAGGTCACAGGGACACAGTAAACCTGAAGTGAAGCATCGGAATCTATAACTAGTGTCACAGGAATGTTTCTAAACATAGACAGTAAGAGGAGTCAGTTGTCTTGTACTTAAGTCGGCATTGTGCCTTTTGTAATTAATTCCGATGCAATTTATGTATTTCATCGTCAATAAGAAGGTCAGAAAGAGACAGTAAACAGGAAGTGAAGCATCGGAATCTATAACTAGTGTCACAGGAATGGTTCAAACATAGACAGTAAGAAGAGTCAGTTTTCTTGTACTTAAGTCGGCATTGTGCCTTTTGTATTTCATTTTGATACAATTTCTGTGTTTCATCGTCAACAAGAAGGTCAGAGGGATACAGTAAACCTGAAGTGAAGCATCGGAATTTATAACTAGTGTCGCAGAAATGGTTCAAAAGATGGACAGTAAGAAGAGTCAGTTATCTTGTACTTAAGTCGGCATTGTGCCTTTTGTATTTAATTCCGATGCAATTTCTGTGTTTCATCGTCCATAAGAAGGTCAGAGGGATACAGTAAACCTGAAGGGAAGCATCGGAATCTAAAACCGGTCTCACAGGAAAGTTTCAAAATATAGACAGTAAGAACAGCCAGACGTCTTGTACTTGAGTCGGCATAGTGCCTTTTGTATTTAATTCCGATGCAATTTCTGTGTTACATCGTCAATAAGAAGATCAGGGGGATACAGTAAACCTGAAGTGAAGCATCGGAATCTATAACAAGTGTCACATGAATGGTTCAAAACATAGACAGTAAGATGAGTCCGTTTTCTTGTACTTAAGTCGGCATTGTGCCTTTTGTATTTAATTCCGATGCAATATCTGTGTTTCATCGTCAATAAGAAGGTCAGAGGGATTGAGTAAACCTGAAGTGAAGCATGGGAATCTATAACTAGTGTCACAGAAATGGTTCAAAACATAGATAGCAAGAAGAATCAGTTTTCTTGTACTTAAGTCGGCATTGTGCCTTTTCTATTTAATTCTGATGCAATTTCTATGTTTCATCGTCAATAAGAAGGTCACAGGGATACAGTAAACCTGAAGTGAAGCATCGGAATCAACAACTAGTGTCACAGGAATGGTTCAAAACACATACAGTAAGAAGAACCAGTCTTCTTGTACTTGAGTTGGCATTGTGCATTTTGTATTTAATTCCGATGCAATTTCTGTGTTTCATCGTCAATAAGAAGGTCAGAGGGATACAGTAATCCTGAAGTGAAGCATCTGAATATATAAGTAGTGTCACATTAATGGTTCAAAACATAGACAGTAAGAAGAGTCAGTTATCTTGTACTTAAGTCGGCATTGTGCCTTTTGTATTTCATTCCGATGCAATTTCTGTGTTTCATCGTCCATAAGAAGGTCAGAGGGATACAGTAAACCTGAAGGGAAGCATCGGAATCTAAAACCGGTCTCTCAGGAAAGTTTCAAAACATAGACAGTAAGAAGAGCCAGACTTCTTGTACTTGAGTCGGCATTGTGCCTTTTGTATTTAATTCCAATGTAATTTCTGTGTTACATCGTCAATAAGAAGGTCAGAGGGATACAGTAAACCTGAAGTGAAGCATCGGAATCTATAACTAGTGTCACTCGAATGGTTCAAAACATAGACAGTAAGATGAGTCAGTTTTCTTGTACTTAAGTCGGCATTGTGCCTTTTGTATTTAAATCCGATGCAATATCTGTGCTTCATCGTCAATAAGAAGGTCAGAGGGATACAGTAAAACTGAAGTGAAGCATGGGAATCTATTACTAGTGTCACAGAAATGGTTCAAACATAGATAGTAAGAAGAATCAGTTTTCTTGTACTTAATCGGCATAGTGCCTTTTCTATTTAATTCCGATGCCATTTCTGTGTTTCATCGTCAATAAGAAGGTCAGAGGGATACAGTAAACCTGAAGTGAAGCATCGGAATCTATAACTAGTGTCACAGGAATGGTTCAAAACACAGACGGTAAGAAGAGCCAGTCTTCTTGTACTTGAGTTGGCATTGGTCATTTTGTATTTAATTCCGATGCAATTTCTGTGTTTCATCATCAATAAGAAAGTCAGTCGGATACAGTAAACCTGAAGTCAAGCAACGGAATCTATAACTAGTGTCACAGGAATGGTTCAAAACATAGACAGTAAGAAGAGTCAGTTCCCTTGCACTTAAGTCGGCATTGTGCTTTTGTATTTAATTCCGATGCAATATCTGTGTTTCATCGTCAATAAGAAGGTCAGAGGGATACAGTAAACCTGAAGTGAAGCATCGGAATCTATAACTAGTGTCACAGGAATGGTTCAAAACATAGACAGTAAGAAGAGTCAGTTCCCTTGCACTTAAGTCGGCATTGTGCTTTTGTATTTAATTCCGATGCAATTTCTGTGTTTCATCGTCAATAAAAAGCTCAGAGGGATACAGTAAACCTGAAATGTAGCATCGGGATCTATAACTAGTGTCACAGGAATGGTTCAAAACATAGACAGTAGGAAGAGTCAGTTCTATTGTACTTAAGTCGGCATTGTGCTTTTGTATTTAATACCGATGCAATTTCTGTGTATCATCGTCAATAAGAAGGTCATAGGGATACAGTAAACATGAAGTGAAGCATCGGAATCTATATCTAGTGTCAAGGGAATGCTTCAAAACATAGACAGTAAGAAGAGTCGGATTTCTTGTACTTAAGTCGGCATTGCGCCTTTTCTATTTAATTCTGATGCAATTTCTATGTTTCATCGTCAATAAGAAGGTCAGAGGGATACAGTAAACCTGAAGTGAAGCATCGGAATCTATAACTAGTGTCACAGGAATGGTTCAAAACATAGACAGTAAGAAGAGCCAGTCTTCTTGTACATGAGTCGGCATTGTGCCTATGTATTTAATTCCGATGCTATTTCTGTGTTGCATCATCAATAAGACGGTCAGAGGGATACAGTAAACCTGAAGTGAAACATCGGAATCTACAACCAGTGTCACAGGAATGGTTCAAAACATACACAGTAGGAAGAGCCAGTCTGCTTGTCCTTTATTCGGCATTGTGCCTTTTGAATTTAATTCCGATGCAATTTCTGTGTATCATCGTCAATAAGAAGTTCATAGGGATACAGTAAACATGAAGTGAAGCATCGGAATCTATAACTAGTGTCACAGGAATGGTTCAAAACATAGACAGTAAGAAGAGCCAGTCTTCTTGTACTTGGGTCGGCATTGTGCCTTTTGTAATTAATTCCGATGCAATTTATGTATTTCTTCGTCAATAAGAAGGTCAGAAAGATACAGTAAACCGGAAGTAAAGCATCGGAATCTATAACTAGTGTCACAGGAATGGTTCAAAACATAGACAGTAAGAAGAGTCGGATTTCTTGTACTTAAGTCGGCATTGTGCCTTTTGTATATAATTCCGATGCGATATCTGTGTTTCATCGTCAAAAAGAAGGTCAGAGGGATACAGTAAAACTGAAGTGAAGCATGGGAACCTATAACTAGTGTCACAGAAATGGTTCAAAACATAGACAGTAGGAAGAGTCAGTTCTATTGTACTAAAGTCGGCATTGTGCATTTGTATTTAATTCCGATGCTATTTCTGTGTATCATCGTCAATAAGAAGGTCATAGGGATACAGTAAACATGAAGTGAAGCATCGGAATCTATATCTAGTGTCACGGGAATGCTTCAAATCATAGACAGTAAGAACAGTCGGATTGCTTGTACTTAAGTCGGCATTGCGCCTTTTCTATTTAATTCTGATGCAATTTCTATGTTTCATCGTCAATAAGAATGTCAGAGGGATACAGTAAACCTGAAGTGAAGCATCGGAATCTATAACTAGTGTCACAGGAATGATTCAAAACATAGAGAGTAAGAAGAGCCAGTCTTCTTGTACTTGAGTCGGCATTGTGCCTATGTATTTAATTCCGATGCAATTTCTGTGTTTCATCGTCAATAAGACGGTCAGAGGGATACAGTAAACCTGAAGTGAAGCACCGGAATCTATAACCAGTGCCACAGGAATGGTTCAAAACATAGACAGTAAGAAGAGTCAGTTTTCTTGTACTTAATTCGGCATTGTGCCTTTTGTATTTAATTCCAATGCAATTTCTGTGCCTCATCGTCAATAAGAAGGTCAGAGGGATACAGTAAATCTTAAGTGTAGCATCGGAATCTATTACTAGTGTCGCAGGAATGGTTCAAACATAGACAGTAGGAAGAGTCAGTTCTCTTGTACTTAAGTCGGCATTGTGCTTTTGTATTTAATTCCGATGCAATTTCTGTGTTTCATCGTCAATAAGAAGGTCAGAGGGATACAGTAAACCTGAAGTGAAGCATCGGAATCTATAACTAGCGACACGGGATTGCTTCAAAACATAGACAGTAAGAAGAGTCAGATTTCTTGTACTTAAGTCGGCATTGTGCCTTTTGTACTTAATTCCGATGCAATTTCTGTGTTTCATTGTCAACAAGGAGGTCAGAGGGATACAGTAAACCTGAAGTGAAGCATCGGAATCTATAACAAGTGTCACAGGAATGGTTCAAAACAAAGAGAGTAAGAAGAGTCAGTTCCCTTGCACTTAAGTCGGCATTGTGCTTTTGTATTTAATTCCGATGCAATATCTGTGTTTCATCGTCAATAAGAAGGTCAGAGGGATACAGTAAACCTGAAGTGAAGCATCGGAATCTATAACT
Organism: Schistocerca serialis cubense; assembly: GCF_023864345.2. Lineage (NCBI taxonomy): Eukaryota > Metazoa > Arthropoda > Insecta > Orthoptera > Acrididae > Schistocerca > Schistocerca serialis. The sequence continues at coordinate 9,068,426 of NW_026047617.1, forward strand.
AGTGTCACAGGAATGGTTCAAAACATAGACAGTAAGAAGAGTCAGTTCCCTTGCACTTAAGTCGGCATTGTGCTTTTGTATTTAATACCGATGCAATTTCTGTGTTTCGTCGTCAATAAGAAGATCCAAGGGATACAGTAAACATATAGTGAAGCATCGGAATCTAATCCTGGTATAACAGGAAATGTTCAAAAGATAGTCAGTAAGTACAGTCAGTCTTCTTGCACTTATGTCGGCGTTGTGCCCTTTGTAATTAATTCCGATGCAATTTCTGTGTTTCTTCGTCAATAAGAAGGTCAGAGAGATATAGCATTCCTCATTGAAGCATTTGAATCTATAACTAGTGTCACAGGAATGGTTCAAAACATACACAGTAAGAAGAGTCAGTTTTCTTGTACTTAAGTCCGCATTGTGCATTTTCTATTTAATTCCGATGCAATTTCTGTGTTCCATCGTCATGAAGAAGCTCCATGGGATACAGTAAACATATAGTGAAGCATCGGAATCTAGAACTGGTCTCACAAGAAATGTTGAAATCAGGAAATTTTGAAATCATAGTCAGTAGGAGGAGTCAGTCTCCTTGTACTTAAGTCAGCATTGTGCCTTTTGTATTTAATTCTCATGCAATTTCTGTGTTTCATCGTCAATAAGAAGGTGCAAGGAATACAGTAAACATATAGTGAAGCATCGGAATCTAAAACTGGTCTCACAGGAAATGTTCAAATGATAGTCAGTAAGAAGAGTCAGTCTTCTTGTACTTAAGTAGGCATTGTGCCTTTTGTATTTAATTCCGATGCAATTTCTGTGTTCAATCGTCAGTAAGAAGGTCCAAGGTATACAGTAAACATATAGTGAAGCTACGGAATCTAAAACTGTTATAACAGGAAATGTTCAAAAGATAGTCAGTAAGAAGAGTCAGTCTTCTTGTACTTAAGTCGGCGTTGTGCCTTTTGTAATTAATACCGATGAAATTTCTGTGTTTCATCGTCAATAAGATGGTCAGAGGGTTACAGTAAACCTGAAGTGAAGCATCGGAATCTACAACTAGTGTCACAGGAAAGGTTCTAAACATAGACAGTAAGAAGAGTCAGTTTTCTTGTACTTAAGTCGGCATTGTGCCTTTTGTTTTTAATTCCGATGCCATTTATGTGTTTCATCGTCAATAAGAAGGTCAGAGGGATACAGTAAACCTGAAGTGAAGCATCGGAATCTATACCTAGTGTCACAGGACTGGTTCAAAACATAGACAGTAAGAAGAGTCAGTTTTCTTCTACTTAAGTCGGCATTGTGCCTTTTGAATTACATTCCGTTGCAATTTCAGTTTTTCATCGTCAATAAGAAGGTCAGAGGGATACAGTAAACCTGAAGTGAAGCATCGGAATCTAAAACCGGTCTCACAGGAAAGTTTCAAATCATAGGCAGTAAGAAGAGCCAGTCTTCTTGTACTTGAGTCGGCATAGTGTCTCTTGTATTTAATTCTGATGCTATTTCTGTGTTTCATCGTCAATAACAAGGTCAGAGAGATATAGCATACCTGAAGTGAAGCATCGGAATCTATAACTAGTGTCACAGCAATGGTTCAAAACATACGCAGTAAGAAGCGTCAGTTTTCTTGTACTTAAGTCCGCATTGTGCATTTTCTATTTAATTCCGATGCAATTTCTGTGTACCGTCGTCAATAAGAAGGTCCATGGGATACAGTAAACATATAGTGAAGCATCGGAATCTAAAACTGGTCTCACAGGAAATGTTGAAATCATAGTCGGTAGGAAGAGTCAGTCTCCTTGTCCTTAAGTCACGACTGTGCCTTTTGTATTTAATTCTGATGGAATTACTATGTTTCATCGTCAATATGAAGGTCCAAGCGATACAGTAAACATATAGTGAAGCATCGGAATCTAATCCTGGTATAACAGGAAATGTTCAAAAGATAGTCAGTAAGTACAGTCAGTCTTCTTGCACTTATGTCGGCGTTGTGCCCTTTGTAATTAATTCCGATGCAATTTCTGTGTTTCATCGACAATAAGAAGGTCAGAGGGATACAGTAAACCTGAAGTCAAGCATCGGAATCTACAACTAGGGTCACAGGAATGGTTTTAAACATAGACAGTAACAAGAGTCAGTTGTCTTGTACTTACGTCGGCATTGTGCCTTTTGTATTTAATTCCTAAGCAATATCTGTGTTTCATCGTCTATAAGAAGGTCAGAGGGATACAGTAAACCTGAAGTGAAGCATCGGAATCTAAAACCGGTTTCAGACTAAAGTTTAAAATATAGACAGTAGGAAGAGCCAGTCTTCTTGTACTTGAGTCGGAATTGTGCCTTTTGTATTTAATTCCTATGCAATTCCTGTGTTTCATCGTCAACAAGAAGGTCAGAGAGATACAGTATACCTGAAGTGAAGCATCGGAATCTGTAACTAGTGTCACAGGAATGGTTCAAGTCATACACTGTTAGAAGAGTCAGTTTTCTTGTACTTAAGCCCGCATTGTGCCTTTTCTATTTAATTCCGATGCAATTTCTGTGTTTCATCGTCAATAAGAAGGTCCAAGGGATACAGTAAACATATAGTGAAGCATCGGAATCTAAAACTGGTCTCACAGGAAACGTTGAAATCATAGTCAGTGGGAAGAGTAAGTCTACTTGTACTTAAGTCAGCATTGTGCCTTTTGTTTTTCATTCTCATGCCATTTCTGTGTTTCATCGTCAATAAGACAGTCCTAGGGATACAGTGAAAATATAGTGAAGCATCGGAATCTAAAACTGGTCTCACAGGAAATGTTCAAATCATTGTCAGTAAGAAGAGTCAGTCTTCTTGTACTTAAGTCGGCATTGTGCCTTTTGTGTTTAATTCCGATTCAATTTCTGTGTTTCATCGTCAATAAGAAGGTCCAAGGGATACAGTAAACCTGAAGTGAAGCATCGGAATCTGAAACTGGTCTCACAGGAAAGGCTCAAATCATAGACAGTAAGAAGAGTGAGTTTTCTTGTACTTAAGTCAGCATTGTGCCTTTTCTATTTAATTCTGATTCAATTACTGTGTTTCATCGTTTATAAGAAGGTCAGAGGGATACAGTAAACCTGAATTGAAGCATCGGAATGTGCAAATAGTGTCACAGGACTGGTTCAAAACATAGACAGTAAGAAGAACCAGACTTCCTGTTCTTGAGTCGGCATTGTGCCTTTTGTATTTAATTCCGATGCAATTTCTTTGTTTCATCGTCAATAAGAGGGTCAGTGGGATACAGTAAACCTGAAGTGAAGCATCGGAATCTATAACTAGTGTCACGGGAATGGGTCAAATCATAGACAGTAAGAAGAGCCAGTCCTCTTGTACTTGAGTCGGCATTGTGCCTTTTGTATTTAATTCCGATGCCATTTCTGTGTTTCATCGTCAATAAGAAGGTCAGTGGGATACAGTAAATCCCGAAGTGAAGCATCGGAATCTATAACTAGTGTCACAGGAATGGTTCAAAACAAAGACAGTAAGAAGAGTCAGTTTTCTTGTACTTAAGTCGGCAATTTTCCTTTTGTATTTAATTCCGCCGCAATTTCTGTGTTTCATCGTCGAATAAGAAGGTCAGGGGCATACAGTAAACCTGAAGTGATGCATCGGAATGTATAACTAGTGTCACAGGAATGGTTCAAAACATAGACAGTAAGAAGTGTTAGTTTCCTTGTACTTAAGTCGGCATTGTGCCTTTTCTATTTAATTCCGATGCAATTTCTGTGTTTCATCGTCAATAAGAGGGTCCAAGGGATACAGTAAACATATAGTTAAGCATCGGAATCTAAAACTGGTCTCACAGGAAACGTTGAAATCATAGTCAGTGGGAAGAGTACGTCTACTTGTACTTAAGTCAGCATTGTGCCTTTTGTATTTAATTCTCATGCAATTTCTGTGTTTCATCGTCAATAAGACGGTCCAAGGGATACAGTAAACATATAGTGATGCATCAGAATCTAAAACTGGTCTCAAAGGAAATGTTCAAAACATAGTAAGTAAGAAGAGTCAGTCTTCTTGTAGTTAAGTCGGCATTGTGCCCTTTGTATTTAATTCCGATGCAATTTCATTGTTTAATCGTCAATAAGAAGGTCTAAGCGATACAGTAAACAAATAGTGAAGCATCATAATCTAAAACTGGTCTCACAGGAAATGTTCAAAAGATAGTCTGTAAGAAGAGTTAGTCTTCTTGTACTTAAGTCGGCGTTGCGCCTTTTGTATTTAATTCCGATGCAATATCTGTGTTTCATCGTCAATAAGAAGGTCCAAGGGATACAGTAAACCTGAAGTGAAGCATCGGAATCTAAAACTGGTCTCACAGGAAAGGTTCAAATCATAGACAGTAAGAAGAGTTAGTTTTCTTGTACTTAAATCAGCATTGTGCCTTTTCTATTTAATTCTGATTCAATTACTGTGTTTCATCGTCTATAAGAAGGTCACAGGGATACAGTAAAGCTGAAGTGAAGAATCCGAATCTATAACTAGTGTCACAGGAATTGATCAAAACATAGACAATAAGAAGAGCCAGTTTTCTTGTACTTAAGTCGGCATTGTCCTTTTTGTATTTAATTCTGATTCAATTTCTGTGTTTCATCGTCAATACGAAGGTCAGAGGGATACAGTTAACCTGAAGTGAAGCATCGGAATCTAAAACCGGTCTCAACGGAAAGTTTCAATACATAGACAGTATTAAGAGCCAGTCTTCCTGTACTTGAGTCGGCATTGTGCCTTTTGTATTTAATTCCGATGCAATATCTGTGTTTCATCGTCAATAAGAAGGTCAGAGGGATACTGTAAACCTGAAGTCAAGCATCGGAATGTATAACTAGTGTCACAGGAATGGTTCAAAACATAGATAATAAGAAGAATCAGTTTTCATGTACTTAAGTCGGCATTGTGACTTTTCTATTTAATTCCGATGCAATTTCTGTGTTTCATCGTCTACAAGAAGGTCAGAGGGATACAGTAAACCTGAAGTGAAGCATCGGAATCTATAACTAGTGTCACAGGAGGGGTTCAAAACATAGACAGTAAGAAGAGCCACTCTTCTTGTACTTGAGTCGGCATTGTGCCTTTTGTATGTAATTCCGATGCAATTTCTATGTTTCATCGTCAATAAGAAGGTCAGTGGGATACAGTAAACCTGAAGTGAAGCATCGGAATCTATAACTAGTGTCACAGGAATGGTTCAAAACATAGACAGTGAGAAGAGTCAGAACTCTTGTACTTAAGTCGGCATTGTGCTATTGTATTTAATTCCGATGCAATTTCTGTGTTTCATCGTCAATAAGAAGGTCAGAGGGATACAGTAAACATGAAGTGAAGCATCGGAATCTATAACTAGTGTCACGGGAATTGTTCAAAACATAGATAGTAAGAAGAGTCTGTTTTCTTGTACTTAAGACTGCATTGTGCATTATCTATTTAATTCCAATGCAATTTCTGTGTTTCATCGTCAATAAGAATGTCAGAGGGATACAGTAAACCTGAAGTGAAGCATCGGAATCTATAACTAGTGTCACAGGAATGGTTCAAACTATAGACAGTAAGAAGAGCCAGTCTTCTTGTACTTGAGTCGGCATTGTGCCTATATATTTAATTCCGATGCAATTTCTGTGTTTCTTTGTCAATATGAAGGTCAGAGGAATACAGTAAACCCGAAGTGAAGCATCGGAATCTATAACTAGTGTCACAGGAACGGTTCTAAACATAGACAGTAGGAAGAGTCAGTTCTCTTGTACTTAAGTCGGCATTGTGCTTTTGTATGTAATTCCGATGCAATTTCTATGTTTCATCGTCAATAAGAAGGTCAGTGGGAAACAGTAAACCTGAAGTGAAGCATCGGAATCTATAACTAGTGTCACAGGAATGGTTCAAAACATAGACAGTAAGAGGAGCCCGTCTTCTTGTACTTGAGTTGGCATTGTGCCTTTTGTATTTAATTCCGATGCAAATTCTGTGTTTCATCGTCAATAAGAAGGTCAGAGGGATACAGTAAACCCGAAGTGAAGCATCGGAATCTGTAACTAGTGTCACAGGAACGGTTCTAAACATAGACAGTAGGAAGAGTCAGTTCTCTTGTACTTAAGTCGGCATTGTGCTTTTGTATTTAATTCCAATGCAATTTCTGTGTTTCATCGTCAATAAGAAGGTCAGAGGGATACAGTAAACCTGAAGTGAAGCATCGGAATCTATAAGTTGTGTCACGGGAATGCTTCAAAACATAGACAGTAAGAAGTGTCAGTTTTCTTGTACTTAAGTCAGCATTGTGCCTTTTCTATTTCATTCTGATGCAATTTCTGTGTTTCATTGTCAATAAGAGGGTCAGAGGGATACAGTAAACTTGATGTGAAGCATCGGAATCTATAACTAGTGTCGCAGGAATGGTTCAAAACGCAGACAGTAAGAAGAGCCAGTCTTCTTGTACTCCAGTCGGCATTGTGCCTACGTATTTAATTCCGATGCAATTTCTTTGTTTCATCGTCAATAAGACGGTCAGAGGGATACAGTTAACCTGAAGTGAAGCATCGGAATCTATAACTAGTGTCACAGGAATGGTTCAAAACATAGACGGTAGGAAGAGTCAGTCTTCTTGTCCTTGATTCGGCATTGTGCCTTTTGTATTTAATTCCGATGCACTTTTTGTGTTTCATCGTCAATAATAAGGTCAGAGGGATACAATAAACCTGAAGTGAAGCATCGGAATCTATAAATAGTGTCACAGGAATAGTTCAGAACATAGACAGTAATAAGGCTCAGTCTTCTTGTACTAAAGTCGGCATAATGCCTTTTGTATTTAATTCCGATGCAATTTCTGTGTTTCATCGTCAATAAGAAGGTCAGAGGGATACAGTAAACCTGAAGTGAAGCATCGGAATCTATAACTAGTGTCACAGGAATGGTTCAAAACATAGACAGTAGGAAGAGCCAGTCTTCTTGTCCTTCATTCGGCATTGTGCATTTTGTAATTAATTCCGATGCAATTTCTGTGTTTCATCGTCAATAAGAAGGTCAGAGGGATACAGTAAACATGAAGTGAAGCATCGGAATCTATAACTAGCGTCACAGGTATAGTTCAAAACATAGGCAGTAAGAAGAGTCAGTCTTCTTGTACTTAAGTCGCCATTGTGCCTTTTGTAATTATTTCCGATTAAATTTCTGTGTTTCACCGTCAATAAGACGGTCAGAGGGATACAGTAAACCTGAAGTGAAGCATCGGAATCTATAACTAGTGTCACAGGAATGGTTCAAATCATAGACAGTAGGAAGAGCCAGTCTTCTTGTCCTTCATTCGGCATTGTGCTTTTTGTATTTAATTTCGATGCAATTTCTGTGTTTCATCGTCAATAAGAAGGTCAGAGGGAAACAGTAAACCTGAAGTGAAGCGTCGGAATCTATAACTAGCGTCACAGGTATAGTTCAAAACATAGGCAGTAACAAGAGTCAGTCTTCTTGTACTTAAGTGGCCATTGTGCCTTTTGTATTTATTTCCGATTAAATTTCTGTGTTTCACCGTCAATAAGAAGGTCAGAGGGATACAGAACACCTGAAGTGAAGCATCGGAATCTATAACCAGTGCCACAGGAATGGTTCAAAACATAGACAGTAAGAAGAGTCAATTTTCTTGTACTTAATTCGGCATTGTGCCTTTTGTATTTATTTCCAACGCAATTTCTGTGTTTCATCGTCAATAAGGTCAGAGGGATACAGTAAACCTGAAGTGAAGCATCGGAATCTATTACTAGTGTCAGGGGAATGCTTCAAAACATAGACAGTAAGATGAGTCAGTTTTCTTGTACTTAAGTCGGCATTGTGCATTTTCTATTTAATTCTGATGCAATTTCTGTGTTCCATCGTCAATAAGAAGGTCCATGGAATACAGTAAACATATAGTGAAGCAGCGGAATTTAGAACTGGTCTCACAGGAAATGTTGAAATCAGGAAATGTTGAAATCATAGTCAGTAGGAGGAGTCAGTCTCCTTGTACTCAAGTCAGCATTGTGCTTTTTGTATTTCATTCTGATGCAATTTCTGTGTTTCATCGTCAATGAGAAGGTGCAAGGAATACAGTAAACATATAGTGAAGCATCGGAATCTAAAACTGGTCTCACAGGAAATGTTCAAATGATAGTCAGTAAGAAGAGTCAGTCTTCTTGTACTTAAGTAGGCATTGTGCCTTTCTTATTTAATTCCGATGCAATTTCTGTGTTCAATCGTCAGTAAGAAGGTCCAAGGTATACAGTAAACATATAGTGAAGCATCGGAATCTAAAACTGTTATAACAGGAAATGTTCAAAAGATAGCCAGTAAGAAGTGTCAGTCTTCTTGTACTTAAGTCGGCGTTGTGCCTTTTGTAATTAATACCGATGAAATTTCTGTGTTTCATCGTCAATAAGAAGGTCAGAGGGATACAGTAAACCTGAAGTGAAGCATCGGAATCTACAAGTAGTGTCACAGGAATGGTTCTAAACATAGACAGTAAGAAGAGTCAGTTGTCTTGTACTTAAGTCGGCATTGTGCCTTTTGTTTTTAATTCCGATGCCATTTCTGTGTTTCATCGTCAATAAGAAGGTCAGAGGGATACAGTAAACCTGAAGTAAAGCATCGGAATCTATAACTAGTGTCACAGGACTGGTTCAAAACATAGACAGTAAGAAGAGTCAGTTTTCTTCTACTTAAGTCGGCATTGTGCCTTTTGTATTTCATTCCGTTGCAATTTCAGTGTTTCATCGTCAATAAGAAGGTCAGAGGGATACAGTGATCGTGAAGTGAAGCATCGGAATCTATAACTAGTGTCACAGGAATAGTTCTAAACATAGAAAGTAAGAAGAGTCAGTTTTCTCGTACTTAAGTCGGCATCGTGCCTCTTGTATTTAATTCCGATGCAATTTCTGTGTTTCATCGTCAATAAGGTCAGAGGGATACAGTAAACCTGAAGTGAAGCATCGGAATCTATAACTAGTGTCACATGGATGGTTCAAAACATAGACAGTAAGAAGAGTCAGTTCTCTTGTACTTAAGTCGGCATTGTGCCTTTTCTATTTAATTCCGATGCAATTTTTGTGTTTCATCGTCTATAAGGAGGTCAGAGGGATACAGTAAACCTGAAGTGAAGCATCGGAATCTATAACTAGTGTCACGGGAATGGTTCAAAACATAGACAGTAAGAAGAATCAGTTTTCTTGTACTTAAGTCGGCATTGTGCCTTTTGTACTTAATTCCGATGCAATTTCTGTGTTTCATTGTCAACAAGTAGGTCAGAGGGATACAGTAATCCTGAAGTGAAGCATCGGAATCTATAACTAGTGTCACAGGAATGGTTCAAAACAAAGAGAGTAAGAAGAGTCAGTTTACTTGTACTTAAGTCGGCATTTTGCCTTTTGTATTTAATTCCGCTGCAATTTCTGTGTTTAATCGTCAATACGAAGTTCAGAGGGATACAGTAAACCTGAAGTGAAGCATCGGAATGTGTAACTAGTGTCACAGGAATGGTTCCAAACATAGACACTAAGAAGAGTCAGTTTTCTTGTACTTAAGTCGGCATTGTGCATTTTCTATTAAATTCCGATGCAATTTCTGTGTTTCGTCGTCAATAAGAAGATCCAAGGGATACAGTAAACCTGAAGTGAAGCTTCGGAATCTAAAACCTTTCTCACAGGAAAGTTTCAAATCATAGACAGTAAGAAGAGCCAGTCTTCTTGTACTTGAGTCGGCATTGTGCCTTTTGTATTTAATTCCGATGCAATTTCTGTGTTTCTTCGTCAATAAGAAGGTCAGAGAGATATAGCATACCTGAAGTGAAGCATTGGAATCTATAACTAGTGTCACAGGAATGGTTCAAAACATACACAGTAAGAAGAGCCAGTTTTCTTGTACTTAAGTCCGCATTGTTTATTTTCTATTTTATTCCGGTGCAATTTCTGTGTTCCATCGTCAATAAGAAGGTCCATGGGGATACAGTAAACATATAGTGAAGCATCGTAATCTAGAACTGGTCTCACAGGAAATGTTGAAATCCGGAAATGTTGAAATCATAGTCAGTAGGAGGAGTCAGTCTCCTTGTACTCAAGTCAGCATTGTGCCTTTTGTATTTAATTCTGATGCAATTTCTGTGATTCATCGTCAATAAGAAGGTGCAAGGAATACAGGAAACATATAGTGAAGCATCGGAATCTAAAACTGGTCTCACAGGAAATGTTCAAATGATAGTCAGTAAGAAGAGTCAGTCTTCTTGTACTTAAGTAGGCATTGTGCCTTTTGTATTTAATTCCGATGCTATTTCTGTGTTCAATCGGCAGTAAGAAGGTCCAAGGTATACAGTAAACATATAGTGAAACATCGGAATCTAAAACTGTTATAACAGGAAATGTTCAAAAGATAGTCAGTAAGAAGAGCAGTCTTCTTGTACTTAAGTCGGCGTTGTGCCTTTTGTAATTAATAGCGATGAAATTTCTGTGTTTCATCGTCAATAAGAAGGTCAGAGGGATACAGTGAACGTGAAGTGAAGCATCGGAATCTATAACTAGTGTAACAGGAATGGTTCAAAACATAGAAAGTAAGAAGAGTCAGTTTTCTCGTACTTAAGTCGGCATCGTGCCTCTTGTATTTAATTCCGATGCAATTTCTGTGTTTCATCGTCAATAAGGTCAGAGGGATACAGTAAACCTGAAGTGAAGCATCGGAATCTATAACTAGTGTCACATGGATGTTTCAAAACATAGACAGTAAGAAGAGTCAGTTCTCTTGTACTTAAGTCGGCATTGTGCCTTTTGTATTTAATTCCGATGCAATTTTTGTGTTTCATCGTCTATAAGGAGGTCAGAGGGATACAGTAAACCTGAAGTGAAGCATCGGAATCTATAACTAGTGTCACAGGAATGGTTCAAAACATAGACAGTAAGAAGAGTCAGTTTTCTTGTACTTAAGTCGGCATTGTGCCTTTTGTATTTAATTCCGAAGCAATTTCTATGTTTCATCGTTAATAAGAAGGTCAGAGGGATACAGTAAACCGGAAGTGAAGCATCGGAATCTATAACTAGAGTCACAGGAATGGTTCAAAACATAGACAGTAAGAAGAGACAGTTTACTGGTACTTAAGTCGGCATTGTGCCTTTTGTATTTAATTACGATACAATTTCTGTGTTTCATCGTCAATAAGAAGGTCAGAGGGATACAGTAAACCTGAAGTGAAGCATCGGAATCTATAACTAGTGTCACAGGAATGGTTCAAAACATAGACAGTAAGAAGAGTAAGTTTTCTTGTACTTATGTCGGCATTGTGCCTTTTGTATTTATTTCCGATGCAATTTCTGTGTTTCATCGTCAATAAGAAGGTCAGAAGGATACAGTAAACCTGAAGTGAAGCATCGGAATCTAAAACCGGTCTCACAGGAAAGTTTCAAATCATAGACAGTAAGAAGAGCCAGTCTTCTTGTACTTGAGTCGGCATTGTGCCTCTTGTATATAATTCTGATGCTATTTCTGTGTTTCATCTTCAATACGAAGGTCAGAGAGATATAGCATACCTGAAGTGAAGCATCGGAATCTATAACTAGTGTCACAGGAATGGTTCAAGCATACGCAGTAAGAAGCGTCAGTTTTCTTGTACTTAAGTCCGCATTGTGCATTTTCTATTTAATTCCGATGCAATTTCTGTGTTCCATCGCCAATAAGAAGGTCTATGGGATACAGTAAACATATAGTGAAGCATCGGAATCTAAAACTGGTCTCACAGGAAATGTTGAAATCATAGTCGGTAGGAGGGGTCAGTCTCCTTGTACTTAAGTCAGGACTGTGCCTTTTGTATTTAATTCTGATGCAATTACTGTGTTTCATCGTCAATATGAAGGTCCAAGGGATACAGTAAACATATAGTGAAGCATCGGAATCTAAAACTGGTATAACAGGAAATGTTCAAAAGATAGTCAGTAAGAAGAGTCAGTCTTCTTGCACTTATGTCGGGGTTGTGCCTTTTGTAATTAATTCCGATGCAATTTCTGTGTTTCATCGACAATAAGAAGGTCAGAGGGATACAGTAAACCTGAAGTGAAGCATCGGAATCCTTAACTAGTGTCACAGGAATGGTTCTAAACATAGACAGTAAGAAGAGTCAGTTGTCTTGTACTTAAGTCGGCATTGTGCCTTTTGTATTTAATTCCGATGCAATTTCTGTGTTTCATCGTCTATAAGGAGGTCAGAGGGATACAGTAAACCTGAAGTGAAGCATCGGAATCTAAAACTGGTCTCACAGGAAAAGTTCAAATCATAGACAGTAAGAAGAGTTAGTTTTCTTGTACTTAAATCAGCATTGTGCCTTTTCTATTTAATTCTGATTCAATTACTGTGTTTCATCCTCTATTAGAAGGCCACAGGGATACAGTTAAGCTGAAGTGAAGAATCCGAATCTATAACTAGTGTCACAGGAATTGATCAAAACATAGACAGTAAGAAGAGCCAGTTTTCTTGTACTTAAGTCGGCATTGTGCCTTTTGTATTTAATTCTGATTCAATTTCTGTGTTTCATCGTCAATACGAAGGTCAGAGGGATACAGTAAACCTGAAGTGAAGCATCGGAATCTATAACTAGTGTCACATGGATGGTTCAAAACATAGACAGTAAGAAGAGTCAGTTCTCTTGTACTTAAGTCGGCATTGTGCCTTTTCTATTTAATTCCGATGCAATTTTTGTGTTTCATCGTCTATAAGGAGGTCAGAGGGATACAGTAAACCTGAAGTGAAGCATCGGAATCTATAACTAGTGTCACGGGAATGGTTCAAAACATAGACAGTAAGAAGAATCAGTTTTCTTGTACTTAAGTCGGCATTGTGCCTTTTGTACTTAATTCCGATGCAATTTCTGTGTTTCATTGTCAACAAGTAGGTCAGAGGGATACAGTAATCCTGAAGTGAAGCATCGGAATCTATAACTAGTGTCACAGGAATGGTTCAAAACAAAGAGAGTAAGAAGAGTCAGTTTACTTGTACTTAAGTCGGCATTTTGCCTTTTGTATTTAATTCCGCTGCAATTTCTGTGTTTAATCGTCAATACGAAGTTCAGAGGGATACAGTAAACCTGAAGTGAAGCATCGGAATGTGTAACTAGTGTCACAGGAATGGTTCCAAACATAGACACTAAGAAGAGTCAGTTTTCTTGTACTTAAGTCGGCATTGTGCATTTTCTATTTAATTCCGATGCAATTTCTGTGTTTCGTCGTCAATAAGAAGATCCAAGGGATACAGTAAACCTGAAGTGAAGCTTCGGAATCTAAAACCTTTCTCACAGGAAAGTTTCAAATCATAGACAGTAAGAAGAGCCAGTCTTCTTGTACTTGAGTCGGCATTGTGCCTTTTGTATTTAATTCCGATGCAATTTCTGTGTTTCTTCGTCAATAAGAAGGTCAGAGAGATATAGCATACCTGAAGTGAAGCATTGGAATCTATAACTAGTGTCACAGGAATGGTTCAAAACATACACAGTAAGAAGAGCCAGTTTTCTTGTACTTAAGTCCGCATTGTTTATTTTCTATTTAATTCCGGTGCAATTTCTGTGTTCCATCGTCAATAAGAAGGTCCATGGGGATACAGTAAACATATAGTGAAGCATCGTAATCTAGAACTGGTCTCACAGGAAATGTTGAAATCCGGAAATGTTGAAATCATAGTCAGTAGGAGGAGTCAGTCTCCTTGTACTCAAGTCAGCATTGTGCCTTTTGTATTTAATTCTGATGCAATTTCTGTGATTCATCGTCAATAAGAAGGTGCAAGGAATACAGGAAACATATAGTGAAGCATCGGAATCTAAAACTGGTCTCACAGGAAATGTTCAAATGATAGTCAGTAAGAAGAGTCAGTCTTCTTGTACTTAAGTAGGCATTGTGCCTTTTGTATTTAATTCCGATGCTATTTCTGTGTTCAATCGGCAGTAAGAAGGTCCAAGGTATACAGTAAACATATAGTGAAACATCGGAATCTAAAACTGTTATAACAGGAAATGTTCAAAAGATAGTCAGTAAGAAGAGCAGTCTTCTTGTACTTAAGTCGGCGTTGTGCCTTTTGTAATTAATAGCGATGAAATTTCTGTGTTTCATCGTCAATAAGAAGGTCAGAGGGATACAGTGAACGTGAAGTGAAGCATCGGAATCTATAACTAGTGTCACATGGATGTTTCAAAACATAGACAGTAAGAAGAGTCAGTTCTCTTGTACTTAAGTCGGCATTGTGCCTTTTGTATTTAATTCCGATGCAATTTTTGTGTTTCATCGTCTATAAGGAGGTCAGAGGGATACAGTAAACCTGAAGTGAAGCATCGGAATCTATAACTAGTGTCACAGGAATGGTTCAAACCATAGACAGTAAGAAGAGTCAGTTTTCTTGTACTTAAGTCGGCATTGTGCCTTTTGTATTTAATTCCGAAGCAATTTCTATGTTTCATCGTTAATAAGAAGGTCAGAGGGATACAGTAAACCGGAAGTGAAGCATCGGAATCTATAACTAGAGTCACAGGAATGGTTCAAAACATAGACAGTAAGAAGAGACAGTTTACTGGTACTTAAGTCGGCATTGTGCCTTTTGTATTTAATTACGATACAATTTCTGTGTTTCATCGTCAATAAGAAGGTCAGAGGGATACAGTAAACCTGAAGTGAAGCATCGGAATCTATAACTAGTGTCACAGGAATGGTTCAAAACATAGACAGTAAGAAGAGTAAGTTTTCTTGTACTTATGTCGGCATTGTGCCTTTTGTATTTATTTCCGATGCAATTTCTGTGTTTCATCGTCAATAAGAAGGTCAGAAGGATACAGTAAACCTGAAGTGAAGCATCGGAATCTAAAACCGGTCTCACAGGAAAGTTTCAAATCATAGACAGTAAGAAGAGCCAGTCTTCTTGTACTTGAGTCGGCATTGTGCCTCTTGTATATAATTCTGATGCTATTTCTGTGTTTCATCGTCAATACGAAGGTCAGAGAGATATAGCATACCTGAAGTGAAGCATCGGAATCTATAACTAGTGTCACAGGAATGGTTCAAGCATACGCAGTAAGAAGCGTCAGTTTTCTTGTACTTAAGTCCGCATTGTGCATTTTCTATTTAATTCCGATGCAATTTCTGTGTTCCATCGTCAATAAGAAGGTCCATGGGATACAGTAAACATATAGTGAAGCATCGGAATCTAAAACTGGTCTCACAGGAAATGTTGAAATCATAGTCGGTAGGAGGGGTCAGTCTCCTTGTACTTAAGTCAGGACTGTGCCTTTTGTATTTAATTCTGATGCAATTACTGTGTTTCATCGTCAATATGAAGGTCCAAGGGATACAGTAAACATATAGTGAAGCATCGGAATCTAAAACTGGTATAACAGGAAATGTTCAAAAGATAGTCAGTAAGAAGAGTCAGTCTTCTTGCACTTATGTCGGGGTTGTGCCTTTTGTAATTAATTCCGATGCAATTTCTGTGTTTCATCGACAATAAGAAGGTCAGAGGGATACAGTAAACCTGAAGTGAAGCATCGGAATCCTCAACTAGTGTCACAGGAATGGTTCTAAACATAGACAGTAAGAAGAGTCAGTTGTCTTGTACTTAAGTCGGCATTGTGCCTTTTGTATTTAATTCCGATGCAATTTCTGTGTTTCATCGTCTATAAGAAGGTGAGAGGGATACAGTAAACCTGAAGTGAAGCATCGGAATCTAAAACTGGTCTCACAGGAAAAGTTCAAATCATAGACAGTAAGAAGAGTTAGTTTTCTTGTACTTAAATCAGCATTGTGCCTTTTCTATTTAATTCTGATTCAATTACTGTGTTTCATCCTCTATTAGAAGGCCACAGGGATACAGTAAAGCTGAAGTGAAGAATCCGAATCTATAACTAGTGTCACAGGAATTGATCAAAACATAGACAGTAAGAAGAGCCAGTTTTCTTGTACTTAAGTCGGCATTGTGCCTTTTGTATTTAATTCTGATTCAATTTCTGTGTTTCATCGTCAATACGAAGGTCAGAGGGATACAGTTAACTTGAAGTGAAGCATCGGAATCTAAAACCGGTCTCAACGGAAAGTTTCAATACATAGACAGTATTAAGAGCCTGTCTTCCAGTACTTGAGTCGGCATTGTGCCTTTTGTATTTAATTCCGATGCAATATCTGTGTTTCGTCGTTAATAAGAAGGTCAGAGGGATACTGTAAACATAAAGTGAAGCATCGGAATCTATAACTAGTGTCACAGGAATGGTTCAAAACATAGACAGTAAGAAGAGTGAGAACTCTGGTACTTAAGTCGGCATTGTGCTATTGTATTTAATTCCGATGCAATTTCTGTGTTTCATCGTCAATAAGAAGGTCAGAGGGATACAGTAAACATAAAGTGAAGCATCGGAATCTATAACTAGTGTCACGGGAATGGGTCAAAACATAGATAGTAAGAAGAGTCTGTTTTCTTGTACTTAAGACTGCATTGTGCATTTTCTGTTTAATTCCGATGCAATTTCTGTGTTTCATCGTCAATAAGAATGTCAGAGGGATACAGTAAACCTGAAGTGAAGCATCGGAATCTATAACTAGTGTCACAGGAATGGTTCAAACTATAGACAGTAAGAAGAGCCAGTCTTCTTGTACTTGAGTCGGCATTGTGCCTATATATTTAATTCCGATGCAATTTCTGTGTTTCATCGTCAATATGAAGGTCAGAGGAATACAGTAAACCTGAAGTGAAGCATCGGAATCTATAACTAGTGTCACAGGAATGGTTCAAAACATAGACAGTAAGAGGAGCCCGTCTTCTTGTACTTGAGTTGGCATTGTGCCTTTTTTATTTAATTCCGATGCAAATTCTGTGTTTCATCGTCAATAAGAAGGTCAGAGGGATACAGTAAACCCGAAGTGAAGCATCGGAATCTATAACTAGTGTCACAGGAATGGTTCAAAACATAGACAGTAGGAAGAGTCAGTTCTCTTGTACTTAAGTCGGCATTGTGCTTTTGTATTTAATTCCGATGCAATTTCTGTGTTTCATCGTCAATAAGAAGGTCAGAGGGATACATTAAACCTGAAGTGAAGCATCGGAATCTATAAGTTGTGTCACGGGAATGCTTCAAATCATAGACAGTTAGAAGTGTCAGTTTTCTTGTACTTAAGTCGGCATTGTGCCTTTTCTATTTAATTCTGATGCAATTTCTGTGTTTCATCATCAATAAGAGGGTCAGAGGGATACAGTAAACTTGAAGTGAAGCATCGGAATCTGTAACTAGTGTCGCAGGAATGGTTCAAAACGTAGACAGTAAGATGAGCCAGTCTTCTTGTACTTCAGTCGGCATTGTGCCTACGTATTTAATTCCGATGCAATTTCTGTGTTTCATCGTCAATAAGACGGTCAGAGGGATACAGTAAACCTAAAGTGACGCATCGGAATCTATAACTAGTGTCACAGGAATGGTTCAAAACATAGACGGTAGGAAGAGTGAGTCTTCTTGTCCTTTATTCGGCTTTGTGCCTTTTGTATTTAATTCCGATGCACTTTCTGTGTTTCATCGTCAATAATAAAGTCAGAGGGATACAATAAACCTGAAGTGAAGCATCGGAATCTATAAATAGTGTCACAGGAATAGTTCAGAACATAGACAGTATTAAGGCTCAGTCTTCTTGTACTTAAGTCGGCATTGTGCTTTTTGTATTTAATTCCGATGCAATTTCTGTGTTTCATCGTCAATAAGAAGGTCAGAGGGATACAGTAAACCTGAAGTGAAGCATCGGAATCTGTAACTAGTGTCCCAGGAATGGTTCAAAACATAGACAGTAAGAAGAGTCTGTTTTCTTGTACTTAATTCGGTATTGTGCATTTTGTATTTAATTCCGATGCAATATCTGTGTTTCATCGTAAATAAGAAGGTCAGAGCGATACAGTAAACCTGAAGTGAAGCATCGGAATCGATAACTAGTGCCACAGGAATGGTTCAAATCATAGACAGTAAGAAGGGTCAGTTTTCTTGTACTTAAGTATTTGTATTTAATTCCGCTGTAATTTCTGTGTTTCATCGTCAATAAGAAGTTCAGAGGGATACAGTAAACCTGAAGTGTAAGCATTGGAATGTGTAACTAGTGTCACAGGAATGGTTCAAAACATAGACAGTAAGAAGAGTCAGTTTTCTTGTACTTAAGTCGGCATTGTGCCTTTTTTGTTTAATTCCGATGCAATTTCTGTGTTTCGTCGTCGATACGAAGATCCAAGGGATACAGTAAACCTGAAGTGAAGCATCGGAATCTAAAACCGGTCTCACAGGAAAGTTTCAAAACATAGACAGTAAGAAAAACCAGTCTTATTGTACTTGAGTCGGCATTGTGCCTTTTGTATTTGATTCCGATGCAATTTCTGTGTTTCATCGTCAATAAGAAGGTCCAAGGGATACAGTAAACATATAGTGAAGCATCGGAATCTAAAACTGGTCTCACAGGAAACGTTGAATTCATAGTCAGTGGGAAGAGTAAGTCTACTTGCACTTAAGTCAGCATTGTGCCTTTTGTATTTAATTCTCATGCAATTTCTGTGTTTCATCGTCAATAAGACGGTCCAAGGGATACAGTAAAGCTGAAGTGAAGCATCCGAATCTATAACTAGTGTCACAGGAATTGATCAAATCATAGACAGTAAGAAGAGCCAGTTTTCTTGTACTTAAGTCGGCATTGTGCCTTTTGTATTTAATTCCGATGCAATATCTGTGTTTCATCGTCAATAAGAAGGTCAGAGGGATACAGTAAACCTGAAGTAAAGCATCGGAATCTAAAACCGGTCTCACAGGAAAGTTTCAAATCATAGACAGTAAGAAGAGCCAGTCTTCTTGTACTTGAGTCGGCATTGTGCCTCTTGTATTTAATTCTGATGCTATTTCTGTGTTTCATCGTCAATACGAAGGTCAGAGAGATATAGCAAACCTGAAGTGAAGCATCGGAATCCATAACTAGTGTCACAGGAATGGTTCAAGCATACGCAGTAAGAAGCGTCAGTTTTCTTGTACTTAAGTCCGCATTGTGCATTTTCTATTTCATTCCGATGCAATTTCTGTGTTCCATCGTCAATAAGAAGGTCCATGGGATACAGTAAACATATAGTGAAGCATCGGAATCTAAAACTGGTCTCACAGGAAATGTTGAAATCATAGTCGGTAGGAAGAGTCAGTCTCCTTGTACTTAAGTCAGGACTGTGCCTTTTGTATTTAATTCTGATGCAATTACTGTGTTTCATCGTCAATATGAAGGTCCAAGGGATACAGTAAACATATAGTGAAACATCGGAATCTAAAACTGGTATAACAGGAAATGTTCAAAAGATAGTCAGTAAGAAGAGTCAGTCTTCTTGCACTTATGTCGGGGTTGTGCCTTTTGTAATTAATTCCGATGCAATTTCTGTGTTTCATCGACAATAAGAAGGTCATAGGGATACAGTAAACCTGAAGTGAAGCATCGGAATCCTCAACTAGTGTCACAGGAATGGTTCTAAACATAGACAGTAAGAAGAGTCAGTTGTCTTGTACTTAAGTCGGCATTGTGCCTTTTGTATTTAATTCCGATGCAATTTCTGTGTTTCATCGTCTATAAGAAGGTCAGAGGGATACAGTAAACCTGAAGTGAAGCATCGGAATCTAAAACTGGTCTCACAGGAAAAGTTCAAATCATAGACAGTAAGAAGAGTTAGTTTTCTTGTACTTAAATCAGCATTGTGCCTTTTCTATTTAATTCTGATTCAATTACTGTGTTTCATCGTCTATTAGAAGGCCACAGGGATACAGTAAAGCTGAAGTGAAGAATCCGAATCTATAAATAATGTCACAGGAATTGATCAAAACATAGACAGTAAGAAGAGCCAGTTTTCTTGTACTTAAGTCGGCATTGTGCCTTTTGTATTTAATTCTGATTCAATTTCTGTGTTTCATCGTCAATACGAAGGTCAGAGGGATACAGTTAACCTGAAGTGAAGCATCGGAATCTAAAACCGGTCTCAACGGAAAGTTTCAATACATAGACAGTATTAAGAGCCTGTCTTCCAGTACTTGAGTCGGCATTGTGCCTTTTGTATTTAATTCCGATGCAATATCTGTGTTTCGTCGTTAATAAGAAGGTCAGAGGGATACTGTAAACATAAAGTGAAGCATCGGAATCTATAACTAGTGTCACAGGAATGGTTCAAAACATAGACCATAAGAAGAGTGAGAACTCTGGTACTTAAGTCGGCATTGTGCTATTGTATTTAATTCCGATGCAATTTCTGTGTTTCATCGTCAATAAGAAGGTCAGAGGGATACAGTAAACATAAAGTGAAGCATCGGAATCTATAACTAGTGTCACGGGAATGGGTCAAAACATAGATAGTAAGAAGAGTCTGTTTTCTTGTACTTAAGACTGCATTGTGCATTTTCTATTTAATTCCGATGCAATTTCTGTGTTTCATCGTCAATAAGAATGTCAGAGGGATACAGTAAACCTGAAGTGAAGCATCGGAATCTATAACTAGTGTCACAGGAATGGTTCAAACTATAGACAGTAAGAAGAGCCAGTCTTCTTGTACTTGAGTCGGCATTGTGCCTATATATTTAATTCCGATGCAATTTCTGTGTTTCATCGTCAATATGAAGGTCAGAGGAATACAGTAAACCTGAAGTGAAGCATCGGAATCTATAACTAGTGTCACAGGAATGGTTCAAATCATAGACAGTAAGAGGAGCCCGTCTTCTTGTACTTGAGTTGGCATTGTGCCTTTTTTATTTAATTCCGATGCAAATTCTGTGTTTCATCGTCAATAAGAAGGTCAGAGGGATACAGTAAACCCGAAGTGAAGCATCGGAATCCATAACTAGTGTCACAGGAATGGTTCAAAACATAGACAGTAGGAAGAGTCAGTTCTCTTGTACTTAAGTCGGCATTGTGCTTTTGTATTTAATTCCGATGCAATTTCTGTGTTTCATCGTCAATAAGAAGGTCAGAGGGATACATTAAACCTGAAGTGAAGCATCGGAATCTATAAGTTGTGTCACGGGAATGCTTCAAATCATAGACAGTAAGAAGTGTCAGTTTTCTTGTACTTAAGACGGCATTGTGCCTTTTCTATTTAATTCTGATGCAATTTCTGTGTTTCATCATCAATAAGAGGGTCAGAGGGATACAGTAAACTTGAAGTGAAGCATCGGAATCTGTAACTAGTGTCGCAGGAATGGTTCAAAACGTAGACAGTAAGATGAGCCAGTCTTCTTGTACTTCAGTCGGCATTGTGCCTACGTATTTAATTCCGATGCACTTTCTGTGTTTCATCGTCAATAATAAAGTCAGAGGGATACAATAAACCTGAAGTGAAGCATCGGAATCTATAAATAGTGTCACAGGAATGGTTCAAAACATAGACGGTAGGAAGAGTGAGTCTTCTTGTCCTTGATTCGGCATTGTGCCTTTTGTATTTAATTCCGATGCACTTTCTGTGTTTCATCGTCAATAATAAAGTCAGAGGGATACAATAAACCTGAAGTGAAGCATCGGAATCTATAAATAGTGTCACAGGAATAGTTCAGAACATGGACAGCATTAAGGCTCAGTCTTCTTGTACTTAAGTCGGCATTGTGCTTTTTGTATTTAATTCCGATGCAATTTCTGTGTTTCATCGTCAATAAGAAGGTCAGAGGGATACAGTAAACCTGAAGTGAAGCATCGGAATCAGTAACTAGTGTCCCAGGAATGGTTCAAAACATAGACAGTAAGAAGAGTCTGTTTTCTTGTACTTAATTCGGTATTGTGCATTTTGTATTTAATTCCGATGCAATATCTGTGTTTCATCGTAAATAAGAAGGTCAGAGCGATACAGTAAACCTGAAGTGAAGCATCGGAATCGATAACTAGTGCCACAGGAATGGTTCAAATCATAGACAGTAAGAAGGGTCAGTTTTCTTGTACTTAAGTCGGCATTTTGCCTTTTGTATTTAATTCCGCTGTAATTTCTGTGTTTCATCGTCAATAAGAAGTTCAGAGGGATACAGTAAACCTGAAGTGTAAGCATCGGAATGTGTAACTAGTGTCACAGGAATGGTTCAAAACATAGACAGTAAGAAGAGTCAGTTTTCTTGTACTTAAGTCGGCATTGTGCCTTTTTTGTTTAATTCCGATGCAATTTCTGTGTTTCGTCGTCGATACGAAGATCCAAGGGATACAGTAAACCTGAAGTGAAGCATCGGAATCTAAAACCGGTCTCACAGGAAAGTTTCAAAACATAGACAGTAAGAAAAACCAGTCTTATTGTACTTGAGTCGGCATTGTGCCTTTTGTATTTGATTCCGATGCAATTTCTGTGTTTCATCGTCAATAAGAAGGTCCAAGGGATACAGTAAACATATAGTGAAGCATCGGAATCTAAAACTGGTCTCACAGGAAACGTTGAAGTCATAGTCAGTGGGAAGAGTAAGTCTACTTGCACTTAAGTCAGCATTGTGCCTTTTGTATTTAATTCTCATGCAATTTCTGTGTTTCATCGTCAATAAGACGGTCCAAGGGATACAGTAAAGCTGAAGTGAAGCATCCGAATCTATAACTAGTGTCACAGGAATTGATCAAATCATAGACAGTAAGAAGAGCCAGTTTTCTTGTACTTAAGTCGGCATTGTGCCTTTTGTATTTCATTCCGATGCAATATCTGTGTTTCATCGTAATAAGAAGGTCAGAGGGATACAGTAAACCTGAAGTGAAGCATCGGAATGTATAACTAGTGTCACAGGAATAGTTCAGAACATAGATAGTAAGATGAATCAGTTTTCATGTACTTAAGTCGGCATTGTACCTTTTCTATTTAATTCCGATGCAATTTCTGTGTTTCATCGTCAACAAGAAGATCAGAGGGATACAGTAAACCTGAAGTGAAGCATCGGAATCTATAACTAGTGTCACAGGAATGGTTCAAAACATAGACAGTAAGAAGAGCCAGTCTTCTTGTACTTGAGTCGGCATTGTGCCTTTTGTATTTAATTCCGATGTAATTTCTTTGTTTCATCGTCAATAAGAAGGTCAGTGGGATACAGTAAACCTGAAGTGAAGCATCGGAATCTATAACTAGTGTCACAGGAATGGTTCAAAACATAGACAGTAAGAAGATTCAGAACTCTTGTACTTAAGTCGGCATTGTGCTATTGTATTTTATTCCGATGCAATTTCTGTGTTTCATCGTCAATAAGAAGGTCAGAGTGATACAGTAAACATGAAGTGAAGCATCGGAATCTATAACTAGTGTCACGGGAATGGGTCAAAACATAGATAGTAAGAAGTGTCAGTTTTCTTATACTTAAGACTGGATTGTGCATTTTCTATTATTTCCGATGCAATTTCTGTGTTTCATCGTCAATAAGAATGTCAGAGGGACACAGTAAACCTGAAGTGAAGCATCGGAATCTATATCTAGTGTCACAGGAATGGTTCAAACTATAGACAGTAAAAAGAGCCAGTCTTCTTGTACTTGAGTCGGCATTGTGCCTATGTATTTAATTCCGATGCAATTTCTGTGTTTCATCGTCAATATGAACGTCAGAGGAATACAGTAAACCAGAAGTGATGCATCGGAATCTATAACTAGTGTCACAGGAATGGTTCACAACATAGACAGTAGGAAGAGTCAGTTACCTTGTACTTAAGTCGGCATTGTGCTTTTGTATTTAATTCCGATGCAATTTCTGTGTTTCATTGTCAATAAGAAGGTCAGAGGGATACAGTAAACCTGAAGTGAAGCATCGGAATCTATAAGTTGTGTTACGGGAATGCTTCAAAACATAGAAAGTAAGAAGTGTCAGTTTTCTTGTACTTAAGTCGGCATTGTGCCTTTTCTATTTAATTCCGATGCAATTTCTGTGTTTCATCGTCAATAAGAAGGTCAGAGGGATACAGTAAACTTGAAGGAAGCATCGGAACCTATAACTAGTGTCGAAGGAATGGTGCAAAACGTAGACAGTAAGAAGAGCCGGTCTTCTTGTACTTGAGTCGGCATTGTGCCTACGTATTTAATTCCGATGCAATTTCTGTGTTTCATCGTCAATAAGACGGTCAGAGGGATACAGTAAACCTGAAGTGAAGCATCGGAATCTATAACTAGTGTCACAGGAATGGTTCAAAACATAGACGGTAGGAAGAGTCAGACTTCTTGTC
The DNA here is from genome assembly GCF_023864345.2 of Schistocerca serialis cubense. Classification (NCBI taxonomy): domain Eukaryota; kingdom Metazoa; phylum Arthropoda; class Insecta; order Orthoptera; family Acrididae; genus Schistocerca; species Schistocerca serialis. Next base: position 9,092,582 of record NW_026047617.1, read on the forward strand.
CTTGATTCGGCATTGTGCCTTTTGTATTTAATTCCGATTCACTTTCTGTGTTTCATCGTCAATAATAAGGTCAGAGGGATACAATAAACCTGAAGTGAAGCATCGGAATCTATAAATAGTGTCACAGGAATAGTTCAGAACATAGACAGTAATAAGGCTCAGTCTTCTTGTACTTAAGTCGGCATTGTGCCTTTTGTATTTAATTCCGATGCAATTTCTGTGTTTCATCGTCAATAAGAAGGTCAGAGGGATACAGTAAACCTGAAGTGAAGCATCGGAATCTGTAACTAGTGTCACATGAATGGTTCAAAACATAGACAGTAAGAAGAGTCTGTTTTCTTGTACTTAATTCGGTATTGTGCATTTTGTATTTAATTCCGATGCAATATCTGTGTTTCATCGTAAATAAGAAGGTCAGAGCGATACAGTAAACCTGAAGTGAAGCATCGGAATCGATAACTATTGCCACAGGAATGGTTCAAATCATAGACAGTAAGAAGGGTCAGTTTTCTTGTACTCAAGTCGGCATTTTGCCTTTTGTATTTAATTCCGCTGTAATTTCTGTGTTTCATCGTCAATAAGAAGTTCAGAGGGATACAATAAACCTGAAGTGAAGCATCGGAATGTGTAACTAGTGTCACAGGAATGGTTCAAAACATAGACAGTAAGAAGAGTCAGTTTTCTTGTACTTAAGTCGGCATTGTGCCTTTTTTGTTTAATTCCGATGCAATTTCTGTGTTTCGTCGTCGATACGAAGATCCAAGGGATACAGTAAACCTGAAGTGAAGCATCGGAACCTAAAACCGGTCTCACAGGAAAGTTTCAAAACATACACAGTAAAAAAAACCAGTCTTCTTGTACTTGAGTCGGCATTGTGCCTTTTGTATTTGATTCCGATGCAATTGCTGTGTTTCATCGTCAATACGTAGGTCAGAGAGATACAGTATACCTGATGTGAAGCATCGGAACCTATAACTAGTGTCACAGGAATGGTTCAAAACATAGACAGTAAGAAGGGTCAGTTTTCTTGTACTTAAGTCGACATTGTGCCTTTTGTATTTAATTCCGATGCAATTTCTGTGTTTCATCGTCAATAAGAAGGTGTGAGGGATACAGTAAATATGAAGTGAAGCATCGGAATCTATAACTAGTGTCACGGGAATGGTTCAAAACATAGAAAGTAAGAAGAGTCAGTTTTCTTGTACTTAAGTAGGCATTGTGCCTTTTCTATTTAATTCCGATACAATTTCTGTGTTTCATCGTCAATAAGAAGGTCAGAGGGATACAGTTAACCTGAAGTGAAGCATCGGAATCTATAACTAGTGTCACAGGAATGGTTCAAAACATAGACAGTAACAAGAGCCAGTCTTCTTGTACTTGAGTCACAATTGTGCCTATGTATTTAATTCCGATGCAATTTCTGTGTTTCAACGTCAATAAGATGGTCAGAGGGATACAGTAAACCTGAAGTGAAGCATCGGAATCTATAACTAGTGTCACAGGAATGGATCAAAACATAGACGGTAAGAAGAGCCAGTCTTCTTGTACTTGAGTCGGCATTGTGCCTTTGTATTTAATTCCGATGCAGTTTTTCTATTTCGTCGTCAATACGAAGGTCAGTGGGATACAGTAAACCCGAAGTGAAGCATAGGAATCTACAACTAGTGTCACAGGAATGGTTTGTAAACATAGACAGTAGGAAGAGTAGTTCTCTTGTACTTAATTCGGCATTGTGCTTTTTTATTTGATTCAGATGCAATTTCTGTGTTTCATCGTCAATAAGAAGGTCTGAGGGATACAGTAAACCTGAAGTGAAGCATCGGAATCTATAACTAGTGTCACAGGAATGGTTCAAAACATAGACAGTAAGAAGAGTCAGTTTTCTTGTACTTAAGTCGGCATTTTGCCTTTTCTGTTTAATTCCGATGCAATTTCTGTGTTTCGTCGTCGCTAAGAAGTTCCAAGGGATACAGTAAACCTGAAGTGAAGCATCGGAATCTAAAACCGGTCTCACAGGAAAGTTTCAAAACTTAGACAGTAACAAGAGCCGGTCTTCTTGTACTTGAGTCGGCATTGTGCCTTTTGTATTTAATTCCGATGCAATATCTGTGTTTCATCGTCAATAAGAAGGTCCAAGTGATACAGTAAACATATAGTGAAGCATCGGAATCTAAAACTGGTCTCACAGGAAATGTTGAAATCACAGTCAGTAGGAAGGGTCAGTCTTCTTGTAATTAAGTCAGCATTGTGCCTTTTGTATTTAATTCTGATGCAATTTCTGTGTTTCATCGTCAATAAGATGGTCCAAGGTATACAGTAAACATATAGTGAAGCAACAGAATCTAAAACTGGTCTCACAGGAAATGTTCAAAACATAGTCAGTTGGAAGAGTCAGTCTTCTTGTACTTAAGTCAGCTTTGTGCCTTTTCTATTTAATTCTGATTCAATTTCTGTGTTTCGTCGTCAATAAGAAGGTCCAAGGTGTGGTGTCACCACCAGACACCACACTTGCTAGGTGGTAGCTTAAATCGGCCGCGGTCAATTTAGTACATGTCGGACCCGCGTGTCGCCACTGTGTAATCGCTGACCTAGCGCCACCACAAGGCAGGTCTCGTGATACGAACAAGCACTCGTCCCAGTTGTACGACAACATTGCTAGCGACAATACGGACGAAGCCTTCCTCCCATTTGCCGAGAGACAGTTAGAATAGCCTTCTGCTAAGTCCTTGGTTACGACCTAGCAAGACGCCATTAGCCTTACCTACTTTGAGAGTTATAGTATAAATGTCTCATGAACAACGCTGTATTCATCACATAAGAAAACTTAAGTATAAAGCAGCTACGTACTTTTCTAGCTACCATTCGATAGTTATCCTGTTCCAGAATTGACGCCAGTCGGCGTGGGTGTACGCGTGCATTTCTAGCGGCTACCTCAAGTGGCGTAACAGTCTTGTTACATCACTACAGATTGGCGACGAGTAGAAAGGTTTTTTCTGATTGCTCTGATTTATTTGTGTCATGGCTTCTCCACATTCTCCAGATGTACTGTCCGAATTTTATCGCTTGCAGAATCAGCAGACGCAGGCGTTATTGGATGCCCTTGGTCAGCTCGTTCAGGGTCAACGTGCCTTTCAAACCGATGCGGCGGCCGCCGCTTCACCGGTACCGCAGCCACAACATGCTGTTGCACCTCAATTCCGACCCTTTGATGCAACCCACGAGACTTGGCGGGAATGGTCCCGCCAGTTTGCCTTCCACCTCGCCGCCTACAGAATTCAAGGTAATGAGCGGCAGCCGTTTTTTCTTTCTTGTGTCGGTGTGTCCACCTACCGTGTGATACTGAAATTGTTTCCCCGACGCGTCGTAGCAACTCTGTCCTACGAGGAAATTTTGTCTGCTTTAGATGCCTATTTCAAAGAAACAGTTAATGTGGTTGCTACACGGTATACGTTCTTTCGTACAAAACGTACGGCAGGTGAAACTAATAGGGAGTGGGTAGCAACATTGCAAGGACTTACTAGGGACTGTGCCTTTGACTGTGCCTGTGGTCTTTCTAATTCAGATACAATGGTGTGTGATGCAATTGCACAGAACGTTTCTGATGTTCGCATACGGGAGCAAATTTTGAAACTAGTTAATCCCTCCCTTCAACAAGTGATAGACATATTGGATAGACAAGACACACTTGACTGTGCTCAGGAATCTTTTGAAACTCCGCCAGCCGTGTGTCACATTAACCGGCCCGACGGGCGCGCTCGCGCTACGCGGCCCGGTCAACTGCCCTCGCGCACGTCCGCACAGCTGCCGCCGCGCGCTAAGCCAGGTGTGCCGCGCCAGCACACAAATGCAGTGAAATCATGCCCGCGGTGTGCTACTAGACATTCGCGTGAACATTGCCCGTCACGCCAAGCTCTTTGCTTTTTCTGCAATCGGAAAGGACATGTTCAAAGTGTTTGCCAGAAAAAGCTCGGATCAGACTATCACAATCATTCCAGGCCCTTTGCTTCGCGCCGGAATCGAACCAGGGACACTCAGGCTCGTGGACCTTCGACCATGGACATTCATGTCGTTAATTCCACCCCGTCCAGTGCCACTTTCTCTAACAGTGACTGTGTTCGTCCCACAAAAACTGTGCGTCGACGTCGCCGGAAATCACGTCCGTTAGCAAGTGATTCTGTACCTGTGTCTGTTCAAATTGCACGAGACAGTCGCTCTTGTCGTCAGCAGGACAATAAACGTTTTGTAGATTTGGACTTTAATGGCAAGGTCATACCATTCCAGCTCGATACCGGAGCTGCAGTTTCATTGCTCAATCACGACACGTACAAACAACTGGGCAAACTTCCGTTGCGTTCCGCAAATGTTAAGCTAACCACATATTCAGGACAGAAAATTCCTGTGTTAGGACAGTGCAGCCTTCTTGCAACATAAAAGGGACAAACAAAACTTGTGTCATTTTACGTTCTTCGTTCTTCTTCTGCAGTGAACTTGTTTGGTTTAGATTTATTTCAGTTGTTTAACATGTCTCTAGTAAATCAGGTCCTATCAGTGAATCCAACTGTGCCTACAGACAGTGTTTCTAGTGTATGTGAAGAATTGCAGACATTATTGCACCGGGCTTAGGTTGCGCTAAAAACTATGAAGCACATTTGGAACTGAAGGTCAACGCGCAACCGCAATTTTTCAGAGCGCGCAATGTTCCTCACGCATTGCGTCAGGAGGTCGCAAGAACATTGATCAATGTAGAATCACAAGGTGTGAGTGAATGTGCGCAATGCCTCTTCTCTTTCAGCTCCGCTTCATCGCGTACGCCGTACAGGTGTTCCGTTCGTCTGGACGACGGAATGCGAACGCGCCTTTCGCCAGTTGAAATCTGCGTTGCTTTCTAATACTTGCCTTACGCCATTCGATCCCCAGAAACCCCATTTGTTGAAGGTAGATGCAACGGATTTCGGGATCGGGGCTGTGCTTGCGCACAAAGTTGGCTCCCATGATCGCCCTATTGCCTTTGCGTCCAAATTGCTCTCGTCTGCGCAAAGAAATTATTCCCAGATAGAGAAAGAAGCTTTGGCTCTCGTGTTTGGTGTTATAAAGTTCCATGATTTCTTTTATGGTCGTCACTTTACCATCATCACAGACCACAAACCTTTGACATCGCTTTTTCATCCGACCAAGCCTGTACCTCCATGTACAGCGCAGAACTTCATTCGCTGGTCTATTTTCCTCTCGCAGTACCGCTACGATATCTTGTATCGGTCCACTGCTAAGCACGGAAACGCCGATGCGTTGTCCCGTTTACCTGTTGCTGAGGTTAAAGCATTCGATTCTTCCGAACTTGCTTGCATGTTCATTGATTCGGAAACCGATGAAGTGGTCGAATCGTTTCCGATTGATTCTCGTCGTGTAGCTACAGCCACAGCTGCTGACCCTGACCTTGCTACTGTTTGGCGTTTTGTTGCTACGCAATGGCCATTGTCAAAGTCTCGGATTGCGGATCCGTTGGTTCGCCGATTTTTTGCTCACAGGGAGAGACTTTTTGTTCGACGTGGTGTTTTGTTGTTGCGTTCTGATAATGATCAGTCCAGAGTCGTAGTCCCACGTTCGTTACAGTCCTCTGTTTTACGGCTTCTTCACCACGGACATTGGGGTATAGTGTGAACGAAACAACTTGCTCGTCAGCACTGTACTTGGTTCGGAATAGATGCTGCGATTACGAATATGTGTTCTTCTTGCCCGGCGTGTGCCGAACAACAATCCGCACCGCCGTGGAAAGTCTTTGCAAGGCCAAAAGCCACTTCCCCTTGGCAACGCTTGCACATTGATTTTGCTGGTCCATTCTGGAATGCTCGATGGTTGGTTCTGGTCGATGCCTTCAGTAAGTTTCCTTTTGTTGTCCGGATGTCTTCCACGACGTCCTCCGCCACCATCCAAGCGTTGTCTGCTATCTTTTGCATTGAAGGTCTTCCGCAGACTATTGTTTCCGACAATGACCCACAATTCATGTCCGCAGAATTTCAGTCATTCTGCCAGGCCAATGGTATTCAACATCTGACATCCGCGCCGTTTTCGCCTCAGTCAAACGGTGCCGCTGAACGATTGGTCCGGACTTTCAAGTCACAGATGTTGAAATTGAAAGAGTCGCATTCTCGGGAGGACGCATTGTTGCTCTTTTTGTCGTCGTATCGCTCTCAGCCCCGAGATGGTCGCTCGCTGGCTGAGTTGCTCCACGGTCGTCCTCATCGCACCTTGATGTCTTTGCTGCATCCGCCGCATCCGGTTCCTGTGCAGCGGCAGACTCCTGCTTTTGCTCCAGGCGACGTTGTATTTTATTGCAACTATCGAGGTTCACGGCGTTGGCTCACAGGGCGCATTCTTCACTGCCTCGGCCGCGCGATGTATTTGGTTTTGGGGGCCTCTGGTGAGGTGCGTCGGCATCTCAATCAGCTGCGCCTCTGTCGTCGCACGGGTTCTGCCGCTCCCCGTCTGCTATCAGCTACGGTGCCGTCCGGTCAGCGCCCTGGGGTCCCATCTACTGGCTCGCCTCATCCCCAGGTGTTACCGACGATGCCTTCCATTTTGCCCCACGGCGTCGCGCCGCCGCAGCGGCCGCCGCCGCCGCCGCCGCAGCTGCCGGTCCTCCGGCCGGCGCGGCCCGCATTCGACGCTTCGCTGCAGCCGCCAAGCGCCTCCCAGGGTCACGCGCCGCCGATCGCTTCCCGTGACCAGCTGTCCTCCGCTATGGAACTCCCGCCCGCTCCGGACCACATGACGTCATCGCGCGCTGGCTACCCCGACGCAATGGAGGTCGACCCTTCGGCCCCTCCTGTTTCTTTACGGGCGCATACACCGCATGTTGACGTGCACCCTGGAATAGGTTTACAGGCGTTTCCTAGCTCCCCTCGGACCGAATGGCCGGGTGCGGGTGGCACAGCCTCGCCTTTTGTTAGGCTCCCCACCTCATCGCATCAGTCAACATGGGGTCCTCCCCACGGCAGGCGGAAGCCTTATCTCACGACCGTTCGCCGATTTGCGGGGGAGGAATGTGGTGTCACCGCCATACACCACACTTGCTAGGTGGTAGCTTAAATCGGCCGCGGTCCATTTAGTACATGTCGGACCCGCGTGTCGCCACTGTGTAATCGCAGACCTAGCGCCACCACAAGGCAGGTCTCGTGATACGAACAAGCACTCGTCCCAGTTGTATGACAACATTGCTAGCGACAATACGGACGAAGCCTTCCTCCCATTTGCCGAGAGACAGTAAGAATAGCCTTCTGCTATGTCCATGGCTACGACCTAGCAAGGCGCCATTAGCCTTACCTACTTTGAGAGTTATAGTATAAATGTCTCAAGAAGAACGCTGTATTCATCACATAATAAAAGTTAAGTATAAAGCAGCTACGTACTTTTCTTGCTACCATTCAATAGTTATCCTGTTCCAGAATTGACGCCAGTCGGCGTGTGTGTACGCGTGCCTTTCTGGCGGCTACCTCAAGTGGCATAGCAGACTTGTTACGTCACTACACGAGGGATACAGTAAACCTGAAGTGAAACATCGAAATCTAAAACCAATCTCACAGGAAAGCTTCAGAACATAGACCGTAAGAAGAGCCAGCCTTCTTGTACTTGAGTCGGCAATGTGCCTTTTGTATTAAATTCCGATGCAATTTCTGTGATTCATCGTCAATAAGAAGGTCAGAGGGATATAGTAAACCTGAAGTGAACATCGTAATCTATAACTAGTGTCACAGGAATGGTTCAAAACATAGACAGTAAGAAGAGTCAGTTTTCTTGTACTTAAGTCGACATTGTGCCTTTTCTATTTAATTCCGATGCAATTTCTGTGTTTCATCGTCAATACGTAGGTCCAAGGGATACAGTAAACCTGAAGTGAAGCATCGGAATCTATAACTAGTGTCACAGGAATGGTACAAAACATAGACAGTAAGAAGAGCCAGTCTTCTTGTACTTGAGTCGGCATTGTGCCTATGTTTTAAATTCCGATGCAATTTCTGTGTTACATCGTCAATTAGAAGGTCAGAGGGATACAGTAAACCTGAAGTGAAGCATCGGAATCTATAACTAGTGTCAGAGGAATGGTTCAAAACATAGACAGTAGGAAGAGTAGTTCTCTTGTACTTAATTCGGCATTGTGCTTTTGTATTTGATTCAGATGCAATTTCTGTGTTTCATCGTCAATAAGAAGGTCAGAGGGATACAGTAAACCTGAAGTGAATCATCGGAATTTATAACTAGTGTCACGGGAATGCTTCAATACATAGACAGTAAGAAGAGTCAGTTTTCTTATACTTAAGTCGGCATTGTGCCTATTCTATTTAATTCCGATGCAATTTCTGTGTTTCATCGTCAATAAGAAGGTCCGAGGGATACAGTAAACATGAAGTGAAGCATCAGAATCTATAACTAGTGTCACAGGAATGGTTCAAAACATAGACAGTAAGAAGAGTCAGTTTTCTTGTACTTAAGTCGGCATTGTGCCTTTTGTATTTAATTCCGAAGCAATTTCTATGTTTCATCGTTAATAAGAAGGTCAGAGGGATACAGTAAACCGGAAGTGAAGCATCGGAATCTATAACTAGAGTCACAGGAATGGTTCAAAACATAGACAGTAAGAAGAGACAGTTTACTGGTACTTAAGTCGGCATTGTGCCTTTTGTATTTAATTACGATACAATTTCTGTGTTTCATCGTCAATAAGAAGGTCAGAGGGATACAGTAAACCTGAAGTGAAGCATCGGAATCTATAACTAGTGTCACAGGAATGGTTCAAAACATAGACAGTAAGAAGAGTAAGTTTTCTTGTACTTATGTCGGCATTGTGCCTTTTGTATTTATTTCCGATGCAATTTCTGTGTTTCATCGTCAATAAGAAGGTCAGAAGGATACAGTAAACCTGAAGTGAAGCATCGGAATCTAAAACCGGTCTCACAGGAAAGTTTCAAATCATAGACAGTAAGAAGAGCCAGTCTTCTTGTACTTGAGTCGGCATTGTGCCTCTTGTATATAATTCTGATGCTATTTCTGTGTTTCATCGTCAATACGAAGGTCAGAGAGATATAGCATACCTGAAGTGAAGCATCGGAATCTATAACTAGTGTCACAGGAATGGTTCAAGCATACGCAGTAAGAAGCGTCAGTTTTCTTGTACTTAAGTCCGCATTGTGCATTTTCTATTTAATTCCGATGCAATTTCTGTGTTCCATCGTCAATAAGAAGGTCCATGGGATACAGTAAACATATAGTGAAGCATCGGAATCTAAAACTGGTCTCACAGGAAATGTTGAAATCATAGTCGGTAGGAGGGGTCAGTCTCCTTGTACTTAAGTCAGGACTGTGCCTTTTGTATTTAATTCTGATGCAATTACTGTGTTTCATCGTCAATATGAAGGTCCAAGGGATACAGTAAACATATAGTGAAGCATCGGAATCTAAAACTGGTATAACAGGAAATGTTCAAAAGATAGTCAGTAAGAAGAGTCAGTCTTCTTGCACTTATGTCGGGGTTGTGCCTTTTGTAATTAATTCCGATGCAATTTCTGTGTTTCATCGACAATAAGAAGGTCAGAGGGATACAGTAAACCTGAAGTGAAGCATCGGAATCCTCAACTAGTGTCACAGGAATGGTTCTAAACATAGACAGTAAGAAGAGTCAGTTGTCTTGTACTTAAGTCGGCATTGTGCCTTTTGTATTTAATTCCGATGCAATTTCTGTGTTTCATCGTCTATAAGAAGGTCAGAGGGATACAGTAAACCTGAAGTGAAGCATCGGAATCTAAAACTGGTCTCACAGGAAAAGTTCAAATCATAGACAGTAAGAAGAGTTAGTTTTCTTGTACTTAAATCAGCATTGTGCCTTTTCTATTTAATTCTGATTCAATTACTGTGTTTCATCCTCTATTAGAAGGCCACAGGGATACAGTAAAGCTGAAGTGAAGAATCCGAATGTATAACTAGTGTCACAGGAATTGATCAAAACATAGACAGTAAGAAGAGCCAGTTTTCTTGTACTTAAGTCGGCATTGTGCCTTTTGTATTTAATTCTGATTCAATTTCTGTGTTTCATCGTCAATACGAAGGTCAGAGGGATACAGTTAACTTGAAGTGAAGCATCGGAATCTAAAACCGGTCTCAACGGAAAGTTTCAATACATAGACAGTATTAAGAGCCTGTCTTCCAGTACTTGAGTCGGCATTGTGCCTTTTGTATTTAATTCCGATGCAATATCTCGTGTTTCGTCGTTAATAAGAAGGTCAGAGGGATACTGTAAACATAAAGTGAAGCATCGGAATCTATAACTAGTGTCACAGGAATGGTTCAAAACATAGACAGTAAGAAGAGTGAGAACTCTGGTACTTAAGTCGGCATTGTGCTATTGTATTTAATTCCGATGCAATTTCTGTGTTTCATCGTCAATAAGAAGGTCAGAGGGATACAGTAAACATAAAGTGAAGCATCGGAATCTATAACTAGTGTCACGGGAATGGGTCAAAACATAGATAGTAAGAAGAGTCTGTTTTCTTGTACTTAAGACTGCATTGTGCATTTTCTGTTTAATTCCGATGCAATTTCTGTGTTTCATCGTCAATAAGAATGTCAGAGGGATACAGTAAACCTGAAGTGAAGCATCGGAATCTATAACTAGTGTCACAGGAATGGTTCAAACTATAGACAGTAAGAAGAGCCAGTCTTCTTGTACTTGAGTCGGCATTGTGCCTATATATTTAATTCCGATGCAATTTCTGTGTTTCATCGTCAATATGAAGGTCAGAGGAATACAGTAAACCTGAAGTGAAGCATCGGAATCTATAACTAGTGTCACAGGAATGGTTCAAAACATAGACAGTAAGAGGAGCCCGTCTTCTTGTACTTGAGTTGGCATTGTGCCTTTTTTATTTAATTCCGATGCAAATTCTGTGTTTCATCGTCAATAAGAAGGTCAGAGGGATACAGTAAACCCGAAGTGAAGCATCGGAATCTATAACTAGTGTCACAGGAATGGTTCAAAACATAGACAGTAGGAAGAGTCAGTTCTCTTGTACTTAAGTCGGCATTGTGCTTTTGTATTTAATTCCGATGCAATTTCTGTGTTTCATCGTCAATAAGAAGGTCAGAGGGATACATTAAACCTGAAGTGAAGCATCGGAATCTATAAGTTGTGTCACGGGAATGCTTCAAATCATAGACAGTTAGAAGTGTCAGTTTTCTTGTACTTAAGTCGGCATTGTGCCTTTTCTATTTAATTCTGATGCAATTTCTGTGTTTCATCATCAATAAGAGGGTCAGAGGGATACAGTAAACTTGAAGTGAAGCATCGGAATCTGTAACTAGTGTCGCAGGAATGGTTCAAAACGTAGACAGTAAGATGAGCCAGTCTTCTTGTACTTCAGTCGGCATTGTGCCTACGTATTTAATTCCGATGCAATTTCTGTGTTTCATCGTCAATAAGACGGTCAGAGGGATACAGTAAACCTAAAGTGACGCATCGGAATCTATAACTAGTGTCACAGGAATGGTTCAAAACATAGACGGTAGGAAGAGTGAGTCTTCTTGTCCTTTATTCGGCTTTGTGCCTTTTGTATTTAATTCCGATGCACTTTCTGTGTTTCATCGTCAATAATAAAGTCAGAGGGATACAATAAACCTGAAGTGAAGCATCGGAATCTATAAATAGTGTCACAGGAATAGTTCAGAACATAGACAGTATTAAGGCTCAGTCTTCTTGTACTTAAGTCGGCATTGTGCTTTTTGTATTTAATTCCGATGCAATTTCTGTGTTTCATCGTCAATAAGAAGGTCAGAGGGATACAGTAAACCTGAAGTGAAGCATCGGAATCTGTAACTAGTGTCCCAGGAATGGTTCAAAACATAGACAGTAAGAAGAGTCTGTTTTCTTGTACTTAATTCGGTATTGTGCATTTTGTATTTAATTCCGATGCAATATCTGTGTTTCATCGTAAATAAGAAGGTCAGAGCGATACAGTAAACCTGAAGTGAAGCATCGGAATCGATAACTAGTGCCACAGGAATGGTTCAAATCATAGACAGTAAGAAGGGTCAGTTTTCTTGTACTTAAGTATTTAATTCCGCTGTAATTTCTGTGTTTCATCGTCAATAAGAAGTTCAGAGGGATACAGTAAACCTGAAGTGTAAGCATTGGAATGTGTAACTAGTGTCACAGGAATGGTTCAAAACATAGACAGTAAGAAGAGTCAGTTTTCTTGTACTTAAGTCGGCATTGTGCCTTTTTTGTTTAATTCCGATGCAATTTCTGTGTTTCGTCGTCGATACGAAGATCCAAGGGATACAGTAAACCTGAAGTGAAGCATCGGAATCTAAAACCGGTCTCACAGGAAAGTTTCAAAACATAGACAGTAAGAAAAACCAGTCTTATTGTACTTGAGTCGGCATTGTGCCTTTTGTATTTGATTCCGATGCAATTTCTGTGTTTCATCGTCAATAAGAAGGTCCAAGGGATACAGTAAACATATAGTGAAGCATCGGAATCTAAAACTGGTCTCACAGGAAACGTTGAATTCATAGTCAGTGGGAAGAGTAAGTCTACTTGCACTTAAGTCAGCATTGTGCCTTTTGTATTTAATTCTCATGCAATTTCTGTGTTTCATCGTCAATAAGACGGTCCAAGGGATACAGTAAAGCTGAAGTGAAGCATCCGAATCTATAACTAGTGTCACAGGAATTGATCAAATCATAGACAGTAAGAAGAGCCAGTTTTCTTGTACTTAAGTCGGCATTGTGCCTTTTGTATTTAATTCCGATGCAATATCTGTGTTTCATCGTCAATAAGAAGGTCAGAGGGATACAGTAAACCTGAAGTAAAGCATCGGAATCTAAAACCGGTCTCACAGGAAAGTTTCAAATCATAGACAGTAAGAAGAGCCAGTCTTCTTGTACTTGAGTCGGCATTGTGCCTCTTGTATTTAATTCTGATGCTATTTCTGTGTTTCATCGTCAATACGAAGGTCAGAGAGATATAGCAAACCTGAAGTGAAGCATCGGAATCCATAACTAGTGTCACAGGAATGGTTCAAGCATACGCAGTAAGAAGCGTCAGTTTTCTTGTACTTAAGTCCGCATTGTGCATTTTCTATTTCATTCCGATGCAATTTCTGTGTTCCATCGTCAATAAGAAGGTCCATGGGATACAGTAAACATATAGTGAAGCATCGGAATCTAAAACTGGTCTCACAGGAAATGTTGAAATCATAGTCGGTAGGAAGAGTCAGTCTCCTTGTACTTAAGTCAGGACTGTGCCTTTTGTATTTAATTCTGATGCAATTACTGTGTTTCATCGTCAATATGAAGGTCCAAGGGATACAGTAAACATATAGTGAAACATCGGAATCTAAAACTGGTATAACAGGAAATGTTCAAAAGATAGTCAGTAAGAAGAGTCAGTCTTCTTGCACTTATGTCGGGGTTGTGCCTTTTGTAATTAATTCCGATGCAATTTCTGTGTTTCATCGACAATAAGAAGGTCATAGGGATACAGTAAACCTGAAGTGAAGCATCGGAATCCTCAACTAGTGTCACAGGAATGGTTCTAAACATAGACAGTAAGAAGAGTCAGTTGTCTTGTACTTAAGTCGGCATTGTGCCTTTTGTATTTAATTCCGATGCAATTTCTGTGTTTCATCGTCTATAAGAAGGTCAGAGGGATACAGTAAACCTGAAGTGAAGCATCGGAATCTAAAACTGGTCTCACAGGAAAAGTTCAAATCATAGACAGTAAGAAGAGTTAGTTTTCTTGTACTTAAATCAGCATTGTGCCTTTTCTATTTAATTCTGATTCAATTACTGTGTTTCATCGTCTATTAGAAGGCCACAGGGATACAGTAAAGCTGAAGTGAAGAATCCGAATCTATAACTAATGTCACAGGAATTGATCAAAACATAGACAGTAAGAAGAGCCAGTTTTCTTGTACTTAAGTCGGCATTGTGCCTTTTGTATTTAATTCTGATTCAATTTCTGTGTTTCATCGTCAATACGAAGGTCAGAGGGATACAGTTAACCTGAAGTGAAGCATCGGAATCTAAAACCGGTCTCAACGGAAAGTTTCAATACATAGACAGTATTAAGAGCCTGTCTTCCAGTACTTGAGTCGGCATTGTGCCTTTTGTATTTAATTCCGATGCAATATCTGTGTTTCGTCGTTAATAAGAAGGTCAGAGGGATACTGTAAACATAAAGTGAAGCATCGGAATCTATAACTAGTGTCACAGGAATGGTTCAAAACATAGACCATAAGAAGAGTGAGAACTCTGGTACTTAAGTCGGCATTGTGCTATTGTATTTAATTCCGATGCAATTTCTGTGTTTCATCGTCAATAAGAAGGTCAGAGGGATACAGTAAACATAAAGTGAAGCATCGGAATCTATAACTAGTGTCACGGGAATGGGTCAAAACATAGATAGTAAGAAGAGTCTGTTTTCTTGTACTTAAGACTGCATTGTGCATTTTCTATTTAATTCCGATGCAATTTCTGTGTTTCATCGTCAATAAGAATGTCAGAGGGATACAGTAAACCTGAAGTGAAGCATCGGAATCTATAACTAGTGTCACAGGAATGGTTCAAACTATAGACAGTAAGAAGAGCCAGTCTTCTTGTACTTGAGTCGGCATTATGCCTATATATTTAATTCCGATGCAATTTCTGTGTTTCATCGTCAATATGAAGGTCAGAGGAATACAGTAAACCTGAAGTGAAGCATCGGAATCTATAACTAGTGTCACAGGAATGGTTCAAATCATAGACAGTAAGAGGAGCCCGTCTTCTTGTACTTGAGTTGGCATTGTGCCTTTTTTATTTAATTCCGATGCAAATTCTGTGTTTCATCGTCAATAAGAAGGTCAGAGGGATACAGTAAACCCGAAGTGAAGCATCGGAATCCATAACTAGTGTCACAGGAATGGTTCAAAACATAGACAGTAGGAAGAGTCAGTTCTCTTGTACTTAAGTCGGCATTGTGCTTTTGTATTTAATTCCGATGCAATTTCTGTGTTTCATCGTCAATAAGAAGGTCAGAGGGATACATTAAACCTGAAGTGAAGCATCGGAATCTTTAAGTTGTGTCACGGGAATGCTTCAAATCATAGACAGTAAGAAGTGTCAGTTTTCTTGTACTTAAGACGGCATTGTGCCTTTTCTATTTAATTCTGATGCAATTTCTGTGTTTCATCATCAATAAGAGGGTCAGAGGGATACAGTAAACTTGAAGTGAAGCATCGGAATCTGTAACTAGTGTCGCAGGAATGGTTCAAAACGTAGACAGTAAGATGAGCCAGTCTTCTTGTACTTCAGTCGGCATTGTGCCTACGTATTTAATTCCGATGCACTTTCTGTGTTTCATCGTCAATAATAAAGTCAGAGGGATACAATAAACCTGAAGTGAAGCATCGGAATCTATAAATAGTGTCACAGGAATGGTTCAAAACATAGACGGTAGGAAGAGTGAGTCTTCTTGTCCTTGATTCGGCATTGTGCCTTTTGTATTTAATTCCGATGCACTTTCTGTGTTTCATCGTCAATAATAAAGTCAGAGGGATACAATAAACCTGAAGTGAAGCATCGGAATCTATAAATAGTGTCACAGGAATAGTTCAGAACATGGACAGCATTAAGGCTCAGTCTTCTTGTACTTAAGTCGGCATTGTGCTTTTTGTATTTAATTCCGATGCAATTTCTGTGTTTCATCGTCAATAAGAAGGTCAGAGGGATACAGTAAACCTGAAGTGAAGCATCGGAATCAGTAACTAGTGTCCCAGGAATGGTTCAAAACATAGACAGTAAGAAGAGTCTGTTTTCTTGTACTTAATTCGGTATTGTGCATTTTGTATTTAATTCCGATGCAATATCTGTGTTTCATCGTAAATAAGAAGGTCAGAGCGATACAGTAAACCTGAAGTGAAGCATCGGAATCGATAACTAGTGCCACAGGAATGGTTCAAAACATAGACAGTAAGAAGGGTCAGTTTTCTTGTACTTAAGTCGGCATTTTGCCTTTTGTATTTAATTCCGCTGTAATTTCTGTGTTTCATCGTCAATAAGAAGTTCAGAGGGATACAGTAAACCTGAAGTGTAAGCATCGGAATGTGTAACTAGTGTCACAGGAATGGTTCAAAACATAGACAGTAAGAAGAGTCAGTTTTCTTGTACTTAAGTCGGCATTGTGCCTTTTTTGTTTAATTCCGATGCAATTTCTGTGTTTCGTCGTCGATACGAAGATCCAAGGGATACAGTAAACCTGAAGTGAAGCATCGGAATCTAAAACCGGTCTCACAGGAAAGTTTCAAAACATAGACAGTAAGAAAAACCAGTCTTATTGTACTTGAGTCGGCATTGTGCCTTTTGTATTTGATTCCGATGCAATTTCTGTGTTTCATCGTCAATAAGAAGGTCCAAGGGATACAGTAAACATATAGTGAAGCATCGGAATCTAAAACTGGTCTCACAGGAAACGTTGAAGTCATAGTCAGTGGGAAGAGTAAGTCTACTTGCACTTAAGTCAGCATTGTGCCTTTTGTATTTAATTCTCATGCAATTTCTGTGTTTCATCGTCAATAAGACGGTCCAAGGGATACAGTAAAGCTGAAGTGAAGCATCCGAATGTATAACTAGTGTCACAGGAATTGATCAAATCATAGACAGTAAGAAGAGCCAGTTTTCTTGTACTTAAGTCGGCATTGTGCCTTTTGTATTTCATTCCGATGCAATATCTGTGTTTCATCGTAATAAGAAGGTCAGAGGGATACAGTAAACCTGAAGTGAAGCATCGGAATGTATAACTAGTGTCACAGGAATAGTTCAGAACATAGATAGTAAGATGAATCAGTTTTCATGTACTTAAGTCGGCATTGTACCTTTTCTATTTAATTCCGATGCAATTTCTGTGTTTCATCGTCAACAAGAAGATCAGAGGGATACAGTAAACCTGAAGTGAAGCATCGGAATCTATAACTAGTGTCACAGGAATGGTTCAAAACATAGACAGTAAGAAGAGCCAGTCTTCTTGTACTTGAGTCGGCATTGTGCCTTTTGTATTTAATTCCGATGTAATTTCTTTGTTTCATCGTCAATAAGAAGGTCAGTGGGATACAGTAAACCTGAAGTGAAGCATCGGAATCTATAACTAGTGTCACAGGAATGGTTCAAAACATAGACAGTAAGAAGATTCAGAACTCTTGTACTTAAGTCGGCATTGTGCTATTGTATTTTATTCCGATGCAATTTCTGTGTTTCATCGTCAATAAGAAGGTCAGAGTGATACAGTAAACATGAAGTGAAGCATCGGAATCTATAACTAGTGTCACGGGAATGGGTCAAAACATAGATAGTAAGAAGTGTCAGTTTTCTTATACTTAAGACTGGATTGTGCATTTTCTATTATTTCCGATGCAATTTCTGTGTTTCATCGTCAATAAGAATGTCAGAGGGACACAGTAAACCTGAAGTGAAGCATCGGAATCTATATCTAGTGTCACAGGAATGGTTCAAACTATAGACAGTAAAAAGAGCCAGTCTTCTTGTACTTGAGTCGGCATTGTGCCTATGTATTTAATTCCGATGCAATTTCTGTGTTTCATCGTCAATATGAACGTCAGAGGAATACAGTAAACCAGAAGTGATGCATCGGAATCTATAACTAGTGTCACAGGAATGGTTCACAACATAGACAGTAGGAAGAGTCAGTTACCTTGTACTTAAGTCGGCATTGTGCTTTTGTATTTAATTCCGATGCAATTTCTGTGTTTCATTGTCAATAAGAAGGTCAGAGGGATACAGTAAACCTGAAGTGAAGCATCGGAATCTATAAGTTGTGTTACGGGAATGCTTCAAAACATAGAAAGTAAGAAGTGTCAGTTTTCTTGTACTTAAGTCGGCATTGTGCCTTTTCTATTTAATTCCGATGCAATTTCTGTGTTTCATCGTCAATAAGAAGGTCAGAGGGATACAGTAAACTTGAAGGAAGCATCGGAACCTATAACTAGTGTCGAAGGAATGGTGCAAAACGTAGACAGTAAGAAGAGCCGGTCTTCTTGTACTTGAGTCGGCATTGTGCCTACGTATTTAATTCCGATGCAATTTCTGTGTTTCATCGTCAATAAGACGGTCAGAGGGATACAGTAAACCTGAAGTGAAGCATCGGAATCTATAACTAGTGTCACAGGAATGGTTCAAAACATAGACGGTAGGAAGAGTCAGACTTCTTGTCCTTGATTCGGCATTGTGCCTTTTGTATTTAATTCCGATTCACTTTCTGTGTTTCATCGTCAATAATAAGGTCAGAGGGATACAATAAACCTGAAGTGAAGCATCGGAATCTATAAATAGTGTCACAGGAATAGTTCAGAACATAGACAGTAATAAGGCTCAGTCTTCTTGTACTTAAGTCGGCATTGTGCCTTTTGTATTTAATTCCGATGCAATTTCTGTGTTTCATCGTCAATAAGAAGGTCAGAGGGATACAGTAAACCTGAAGTGAAGCATCGGAATCTGTAACTAGTGTCACATGAATGGTTCAAAACATAGACAGTAAGAAGAGTCTGTTTTCTTGTACTTAATTCGGTATTGTGCATTTTGTATTTAATTCCGATGCAATATCTGTGTTTCATCGTAAATAAGAAGGTCAGAGCGATACAGTAAACCTGAAGTGAAGCATCGGAATCGATAACTATTGCCACAGGAATGGTTCAAATCATAGACAGTAAGAAGGGTCAGTTTTCTTGTACTCAAGTCGGCATTTTGCCTTTTGTATTTAATTCCGCTGTAATTTCTGTGTTTCATCGTCAATAAGAAGTTCAGAGGGATACAATAAACCTGAAGTGAAGCATCGGAATGTGTAACTAGTGTCACAGGAATGGTTCAAAACATAGACAGTAAGAAGAGTCAGTTTTCTTGTACTTAAGTCGGCATTGTGCCTTTTTTGTTTAATTCCGATGCAATTTCTGTGTTTCGTCGTCGATACGAAGATCCAAGGGATACAGTAAACCTGAAGTGAAGCATCGGAACCTAAAACCGGTCTCACAGGAAAGTTTCAAAACATACACAGTAAAAAAAACCAGTCTTCTTGTACTTGAGTCGGCATTGTGCCTTTTGTATTTGATTCCGATGCAATTGCTGTGTTTCATCGTCAATACGTAGGTCAGAGAGATACAGTATACCTGATGTGAAGCATCGGAACCTATAACTAGTGTCACAGGAATGGTTCAAAACATAGACAGTAAGAAGGGTCAGTTTTCTTGTACTTAAGTCGACATTGTGCCTTTTGTATTTAATTCCGATGCAATTTCTGTGTTTCATCGTCAATAAGAAGGTGTGAGGGATACAGTAAATATGAAGTGAAGCATCGGAATCTATAACTAGTGTCACGGGAATGGTTCAAAACATAGAAAGTAAGAAGAGTCAGTTTTCTTGTACTTAAGTAGGCATTGTGCCTTTTCTATTTAATTCCGATACAATTTCTGTGTTTCATCGTCAATAAGAAGGTCAGAGGGATACAGTTAACCTGAAGTGAAGCATCGGAATCTATAACTAGTGTCACAGGAATGGTTCAAAACATAGACAGTAACAAGAGCCAGTCTTCTTGTACTTGAGTCACAATTGTGCCTATGTATTTAATTCCGATGCAATTTCTGTGTTTCAACGTCAATAAGATGGTCAGAGGGATACAGTAAACCTGAAGTGAAGCATCGGAATCTATAACTAGTGTCACAGGAATGGATCAAAACATAGACGGTAAGAAGAGCCAGTCTTCTTGTACTTGAGTCGGCATTGTGCCTTTGTATTTAATTCCGATGCAGTTTTTCTATTTCGTCGTCAATACGAAGGTCAGTGGGATACAGTAAACCCGAAGTGAAGCATAGGAATCTACAACTAGTGTCACAGGAATGGTTTGTAAACATAGACAGTAGGAAGAGTAGTTCTCTTGTACTTAATTCGGCATTGTGCTTTTTTATTTGATTCAGATGCAATTTCTGTGTTTCATCGTCAATAAGAAGGTCTGAGGGATACAGTAAACCTGAAGTGAAGCATCGGAATCTATAACTAGTGTCACAGGAATGGTTCAAAACATAGACAGTAAGAAGAGTCAGTTTTCTTGTACTTAAGTCGGCATTTTGCCTTTTCTGTTTAATTCCGATGCAATTTCTGTGTTTCGTCGTCGCTAAGAAGTTCCAAGGGATACAGTAAACCTGAAGTGAAGCATCGGAATCTAAAACCGGTCTCACAGGAAAGTTTCAAAACTTAGACAGTAACAAGAGCCGGTCTTCTTGTACTTGAGTCGGCATTGTGCCTTTTGTATTTAATTCCGATGCAATATCTGTGTTTCATCGTCAATAAGAAGGTCCAAGTGATACAGTAAACATATAGTGAAGCATCGGAATCTAAAACTGGTCTCACAGGAAATGTTGAAATCACAGTCAGTAGGAAGGGTCAGTCTTCTTGTAATTAAGTCAGCATTGTGCCTTTTGTATTTAATTCTGATGCAATTTCTGTGTTTCATCGTCAATAAGATGGTCCAAGGTATACAGTAAACATATAGTGAAGCAACAGAATCTAAAACTGGTCTCACAGGAAATGTTCAAAACATAGTCAGTTGGAAGAGTCAGTCTTCTTGTACTTAAGTCAGCTTTGTGCCTTTTCTATTTAATTCTGATTCAATTTCTGTGTTTCGTCGTCAATAAGAAGGTCCAAGGTGTGGTGTCACCACCAGACACCACACTTGCTAGGTGGTAGCTTAAATCGGCCGCGGTCCATTTAGTACATGTCGGACCCGCGTGTCGCCACTGTGTAATCGCTGACCTAGCGCCACCACAAGGCAGGTCTCGTGATACGAACAAGCACTCGTCCCAGTTGTACGACAACATTGCTAGCGACAATACGGACGAAGCCTTCCTCCCATTTGCCGAGAGACAGTTAGAATAGCCTTCTGCTAAGTCCTTGGTTACGACCTAGCAAGACGCCATTAGCCTTACCTACTTTGAGAGTTATAGTATAAATGTCTCATGAACAACGCTGTATTCATCACATAAGAAAACTTAAGTATAAAGCAGCTACGTACTTTTCTAGCTACCATTCGATAGTTATCCTGTTCCAGAATTGACGCCAGTCGGCGTGGGTGTACGCGTGCATTTCTAGCGGCTACCTCAAGTGGCGTAACAGTCTTGTTACATCACTACAGATTGGCGACGAGTAGAAAGGTTTTTTCTGATTGCTCTGATTTATTTGTGTCATGGCTTCTCCACATTCTCCAGATGTACTGTCCGAATTTTATCGCTTGCAGAATCAGCAGACGCAGGCGTTATTGGATGCCCTTGGTCAGCTCGTTCAGGGTCAACGTGCCTTTCAAACCGATGCGGCGGCCGCCGCTTCACCGGTACCGCAGCCACAACATGCTGTTGCACCTCAATTCCGACCCTTTGATGCAACCCACGAGACTTGGCGGGAATGGTCCCGCCAGTTTGCCTTCCACCTCGCCGCCTACAGAATTCAAGGTAATGAGCGGCAGCCGTTTTTTCTTTCTTGTGTCGGTGTGTCCACCTACCGTGTGATACTGAAATTGTTTCCCCGACGCGTCGTAGCAACTCTGTCCTACGAGGAAATTTTGTCTGCTTTAGATGCCTATTTCAAAGAAACAGTTAATGTGGTTGCTACACGGTATACGTTCTTTCGTACAAAACGTACGGCAGGTGAAACTAATAGGGAGTGGGTAGCAACATTGCAAGGACTTACTAGGGACTGTGCCTTTGACTGTGCCTGTGGTCTTTCTAATTCAGATACAATGGTGTGTGATGCAATTGCACAGAACGTTTCTGATGTTCGCATACGGGAGCAAATTTTGAAACTAGTTAATCCCTCCCTTCAACAAGTGATAGACATATTGGATAGACAAGACACACTTGACTGTGCTCAGGAATCTTTTGAAACTCCGCCAGCCGTGTGTCACATTAACCGGCCCGACGGGCGCGCTCGCGCTACGCGGCCCGGTCAACTGCCCTCGCGCACGTCCGCACAGCTGCCGCCGCGCGCTAAGCCAGGTGTGCCGCGCCAGCACACAAATGCAGTGAAATCATGCCCGCGGTGTGCTACTAGACATTCGCGTGAACATTGCCCGTCACGCCAAGCTCTTTGCTTTTTCTGCAATCGGAAAGGACATGTTCAAAGTGTTTGCCAGAAAAAGCTCGGATCAGACTATCACAATCATTCCAGGCCCTTTGCTTCGCGCCGGAATCGAACCAGGGACACTCAGGCTCGTGGACCTTCGACCATGGACATTCATGTCGTTAATTCCACCCCGTCCAGTGCCACTTTCTCTAACAGTGACTGTGTTCGTCCCACAAAAACTGTGCGTCGACGTCGCCGGAAATCACGTCCGTTAGCAAGTGATTCTGTACCTGTGTCTGTTCAAATTGCACGAGACAGTCGCTCTTGTCGTCAGCAGGACAATAAACGTTTTGTAGATTTGGACTTTAATGGCAAGGTCATACCATTCCAGCTCGATACCGGAGCTGCAGTTTCATTGCTCAATCACGACACGTACAAACAACTGGGCAAACTTCCGTTGCGTTCCGCAAATGTTAAGCTAACCACATATTCAGGACAGAAAATTCCTGTGTTAGGACAGTGCAGCCTTCTTGCAACATAAAAGGGACAAACAAAACTTGTGTCATTTTACGTTCTTCGTTCTTCTTCTGCAGTGAACTTGTTTGGTTTAGATTTATTTCAGTTGTTTAACATGTCTCTAGTAAATCAGGTCCTATCAGTGAATCCAACTGTGCCTACAGACAGTGTTTCTAGTGTATGTGAAGAATTGCAGACATTATTGCACCGGGCTTAGGTTGCGCTAAAAACTATGAAGCACATTTGGAACTGAAGGTCAACGCGCAACCGCAATTTTTCAGAGCGCGCAATGTTCCTCACGCATTGCGTCAGGAGGTCGCAAGAACATTGATCAATGTAGAATCACAAGGTGTGAGTGAATGTGCGCAATGCCTCTTCTCTTTCAGCTCCGCTTCATCGCGTACGCCGTACAGGTGTTCCGTTCGTCTGGACGACGGAATGCGAACGCGCCTTTCGCCAGTTGAAATCTGCGTTGCTTTCTAATACTTGCCTTACGCCATTCGATCCCCAGAAACCCCATTTGTTGAAGGTAGATGCAACGGATTTCGGGATCGGGGCTGTGCTTGCGCACAAAGTTGGCTCCCATGATCGCCCTATTGCCTTTGCGTCCAAATTGCTCTCGTCTGCGCAAAGAAATTATTCCCAGATAGAGAAAGAAGCTTTGGCTCTCGTGTTTGGTGTTATAAAGTTCCATGATTTCTTTTATGGTCGTCACTTTACCATCATCACAGACCACAAACCTTTGACATCGCTTTTTCATCCGACCAAGCCTGTACCTCCATGTACAGCGCAGAACTTCATTCGCTGGTCTATTTTCCTCTCGCAGTACCGCTACGATATCTTGTATCGGTCCACTGCTAAGCACGGAAACGCCGATGCGTTGTCCCGTTTACCTGTTGCTGAGGTTAAAGCATTCGATTCTTCCGAACTTGCTTGCATGTTCATTGATTCGGAAACCGATGAAGTGGTCGAATCGTTTCCGATTGATTCTCGTCGTGTAGCTACAGCCACAGCTGCTGACCCTGACCTTGCTACTGTTTGGCGTTTTGTTGCTACGCAATGGCCATTGTCAAAGTCTCGGATTGCGGATCCGTTGGTTCGCCGATTTTTTGCTCACAGGGAGAGACTTTTTGTTCGACGTGGTGTTTTGTTGTTGCGTTCTGATAATGATCAGTCCAGAGTCGTAGTCCCACGTTCGTTACAGTCCTCTGTTTTACGGCTTCTTCACCACGGACATTGGGGTATAGTGTGAACGAAACAACTTGCTCGTCAGCACTGTACTTGGTTCGGAATAGATGCTGCGATTACGAATATGTGTTCTTCTTGCCCGGCGTGTGCCGAACAACAATCCGCACCGCCGTGGAAAGTCTTTGCAAGGCCAAAAGCCACTTCCCCTTGGCAACGCTTGCACATTGATTTTGCTGGTCCATTCTGGAATGCTCGATGGTTGGTTCTGGTCGATGCCTTCAGTAAGTTTCCTTTTGTTGTCCGGATGTCTTCCACGACGTCCTCCGCCACCATCCAAGCGTTGTCTGCTATCTTTTGCATTGAAGGTCTTCCGCAGACTATTGTTTCCGACAATGACCCACAATTCATGTCCGCAGAATTTCAGTCATTCTGCCAGGCCAATGGTATTCAACATCTGACATCCGCGCCGTTTTCGCCTCAGTCAAACGGTGCCGCTGAACGATTGGTCCGGACTTTCAAGTCACAGATGTTGAAATTGAAAGAGTCGCATTCTCGGGAGGACGCATTGTTGCTCTTTTTGTCGTCGTATCGCTCTCAGCCCCGAGATGGTCGCTCGCTGGCTGAGTTGCTCCACGGTCGTCCTCATCGCACCTTGATGTCTTTGCTGCATCCGCCGCATCCGGTTCCTGTGCAGCGGCAGACTCCTGCTTTTGCTCCAGGCGACGTTGTATTTTATTGCAACTATCGAGGTTCACGGCGTTGGCTCACAGGGCGCATTCTTCACTGCCTCGGCCGCGCGATGTATTTGGTTTTGGGGGCCTCTGGTGAGGTGCGTCGGCATCTCAATCAGCTGCGCCTCTGTCGTCGCACGGGTTCTGCCGCTCCCCGTCTGCTATCAGCTACGGTGCCGTCCGGTCAGCGCCCTGGGGTCCCATCTACTGGCTCGCCTCATCCCCAGGTGTTACCGACGATGCCTTCCATTTTGCCCCACGGCGTCGCGCCGCCGCAGCGGCCGCCGCCGCCGCCGCCGCAGCTGCCGGTCCTCCGGCCGGCGCGGCCCGCATTCGACGCTTCGCTGCAGCCGCCAAGCGCCTCCCAGGGTCACGCGCCGCCGATCGCTTCCCGTGACCAGCTGTCCTCCGCTATGGAACTCCCGCCCGCTCCGGACCACATGACGTCATCGCGCGCTGGCTACCCCGACGCAATGGAGGTCGACCCTTCGGCCCCTCCTGTTTCTTTACGGGCGCATACACCGCATGTTGACGTGCACCCTGGAATAGGTTTACAGGCGTTTCCTAGCTCCCCTCGGACCGAATGGCCGGGTGCGGGTGGCACAGCCTCGCCTTTTGTTAGGCTCCCCACCTCATCGCATCAGTCAACATGGGGTCCTCCCCACGGCAGGCGGAAGCCTTATCTCACGACCGTTCGCCGATTTGCGGGGGAGGAATGTGGTGTCACCGCCATACACCACACTTGCTAGGTGGTAGCTTAAATCGGCCGCGGTCCATTTAGTACATGTCGGACCCGCGTGTCGCCACTGTGTAATCGCAGACCTAGCGCCACCACAAGGCAGGTCTCGTGATACGAACAAGCACTCGTCCCAGTTGTATGACAACATTGCTAGCGACAATACGGACGAAGCCTTCCTCCCATTTGCCGAGAGACAGTAAGAATAGCCTTCTGCTATGTCCATGGCTACGACCTAGCAAGGCGCCATTAGCCTTACCTACTTTGAGAGTTATAGTATAAATGTCTCAAGAAGAACGCTGTATTCATCACATAATAAAAGTTAAGTATAAAGCAGCTACGTACTTTTCTTGCTACCATTCAATAGTTATCCTGTTCCAGAATTGACGCCAGTCGGCGTGTGTGTACGCGTGCCTTTCTGGCGGCTACCTCAAGTGGCATAGCAGACTTGTTACGTCACTACACGAGGGATACAGTAAACCTGAAGTGAAACATCGAAATCTAAAACCAATCTCACAGGAAAGCTTCAGAACATAGACCGTAAGAAGAGCCAGCCTTCTTGTACTTGAGTCGGCAATGTGCCTTTTGTATTAAATTCCGATGCAATTTCTGTGATTCATCGTCAATAAGAAGGTCAGAGGGATATAGTAAACCTGAAGTGAACATCGTAATCTATAACTAGTGTCACAGGAATGGTTCAAAACATAGACAGTAAGAAGAGTCAGTTTTCTTGTACTTAAGTCGACATTGTGCCTTTTCTATTTAATTCCGATGCAATTTCTGTGTTTCATCGTCAATACGTAGGTCCAAGGGATACAGTAAACCTGAAGTGAAGCATCGGAATCTATAACTAGTGTCACAGGAATGGTACAAAACATAGACAGTAAGAAGAGCCAGTCTTCTTGTACTTGAGTCGGCATTGTGCCTATGTTTTAAATTCCGATGCAATTTCTGTGTTACATCGTCAATTAGAAGGTCAGAGGGATACAGTAAACCTGAAGTGAAGCATCGGAATCTATAACTAGTGTCAGAGGAATGGTTCAAAACATAGACAGTAGGAAGAGTAGTTCTCTTGTACTTAATTCGGCATTGTGCTTTTGTATTTGATTCAGATGCAATTTCTGTGTTTCATCGTCAATAAGAAGGTCAGAGGGATACAGTAAACCTGAAGTGAATCATCGGAATCTATAACTAGTGTCACGGGAATGCTTCAATACATAGACAGTAAGAAGAGTCAGTTTTCTTATACTTAAGTCGGCATTGTGCCTATTCTATTTAATTCCGATGCAATTTCTGTGTTTCATCGTCAATAAGAAGGTCCGAGGGATACAGTAAACATGAAGTGAAGCATCAGAATCTATAACTAGTGTCACAGGAATGGTTCAAAACATAGACAGTAAGAAGAACCAGTCTTCTTGTACTTGAGTCGGCATTGTGCCTTGTGTATTTAATTCCGATGCAATTTCTGTGTTTCATCGTCAAAAGAAGGTCAGAGGGATACAGTAAACCTGAGTTGAAGCATCGGAATCTATAACTAGTGTCACAGGAATGGTTCGAAACATAGACAGTAAGAAGAGTCAGAACTCTTGTACTTAAGTCAGCATTGTGCTTTTGTATTTAATTCCGATGCAATTTCTGTGTTTCATCGTCAATAAGAAGGTCAGAGGGATACAGAAAACATGAAGTGAAGCATCGGAATCTATAACTAGTGTCACGGGAATGGGTCAAAACATAGATAGTAAGAAGAGTCAGTTTTCTTGTACTTAAGACGGCATTGTGCCTTTTCTATTTAATTCCGATGCAATTTCTGTGTTTCATCGTCAATAAGAATGTCTGAGGGATACAGTAAACCTGAAGTGAAGCATCGGAATCTATAAGTAGTGTCACGGGAATGGTTCAAACTATAGACACTATGAAGAGCCAGTCTTCTTGTACTTGAGTCGGCATTGTGCGTATGAATTTAATTCCGATGCAATTTCTGTGTTTCATCGTCAATAAGAAGGTCAGAGGAATACATTAACCCTGAAGTGAAGCATCGGAATCTATAACTAGTGTCACAGGAATGGTTCAAAGCATAGACAGTAAGAGGAGCCAGTCTTCTTGTACTTGAGTCGGCATTGTGCCTTTTGTATTTAATTCCGATGCAATTTCTGTGTTTTATCGTCAATAAGAAGGTCAGAGGGATACAGTAAACCTGAAGTGAAGCATCGGAATCTATAAGTAGTGTCACGGGAATGCTTCAAAACATAGACAGTAAGAAGAGTCAGTTCTCTTGTACTTAAGTCGGCATTGTGCTTTTGTATTTAATTCCGATGCAATTTCTGTGTTTTATCGTCAATAAGAAGGTCAGAGGGATACAGTAAACCTGAAGTGAAGCATCGGAATCTATAAGTAGTGTCACGGGAATGCTTCAAAACATAGACAGTATGAAGAGTCAGTTTTCTTGTACTTAAGTCTGCATTGTGCCTTTTCTATTTAATTCTGATGCAATTTCTGTGTTTCATCGTCAATAAGAAGGTCAGAGGGATACAGTAAACTTGAAGTGAAGCATCGAAATCTATAACTCGTGTCACAGGAATGGTTCAAATCGTAGACAGTAGGAAGAGCCAGTCTTCTTGTACTTGAGTCGGTATTGTGCCTATGTATTTAATTCCGATGCAATTTCTGTGTTTCATCGTCAATAAATAGGTCAGAGGGATACAGTAAACCCGAAGTGAAGCATCGGAAACTATAACTAGTGTCACAGGAATGGTTCAAAACATAGACAGTAGGAAGAGTCAGTTCTCTTGTACTTAAGTCGGCATTGTGCCTTTTCTATTTAATTACGATGCAATTTCTATGTTTCATCGTCAATAAGAAGGTCCAAGGGATACAGTAAACATTTAGTGAAGCATCGGAATCTAAAACTGGTCTCACAGGAAGTGTTGAATTCATAGACAGTAGGAAGGGTCAGTCTTCTTGTACTTAAGTCAGCATTGTGCCTTTTGTATTTAATTCTGATGCAATTACTGTGTTTCATCGTGAATAAGAAGGTCCAAGGGATACAGTGAACATATAGTGAAGCATCGGAATCTAAAACTGGTCTCAAAGGAAATGTTCAAAAGATAGTCAGTATGAAGAGTCAGTCTTCTTGTACTGATGTCGGCGTTGTGCCTTTTGTATTTAATTCCGATGCAATTTCTGTGTTTCATCGCCAATAAGAAGGTCCAAGGGATACAGTAAACATATAGTGAAGCATCAGAATCTAAAACTGGTCTCACAGGAAATGTTCAAAACATAGTCAGTAGAAAGAGTCAATCTTCTTGTACTTAAGTCGGCATTGTGTCTTTTGTATTTAATTCGGATACAATTTCTGTGTTTCATCGTCAATAAGAAGGTAAAAGGGATACACTAAACTCGATGTGAAGAATCGGAATCTAAAACTGGTCTCACAGGAAATGTTCAAAACATACACAGTAAGAAGAGTTAGTTTTCTTGTACTTAAGTCAGCATTGTGCCTTTTCTATTTAATTCTGATTAAATTTCTGTGTTTCGTCGTCGATAAGAAGGTCCAAGGGATACAGTAAACCTGAAGTGAAACATCGGAATCTAACCCCAATCTCACAGGAAACTTCAGAACATAGACCGTAAGAAGAGCCAGTCTTCTTGTACTTGAGTCGGCAATGAGCCTTTTGTATTTAATTCCGATGCAATTTCTGTGTTTCATCGTCAATAAGAAGGTCAAGGGGTTAAAGTAAACCTAAAGCGAAGCATCGGAATCTGTAACTAGTGTCACAGGAATGGTTCAAAACATAGACAGTAAGAAGAGTCAGTTTTCTTGTACTTAAGTCGACATTGTGCCTTATCTCTTTAATTCCGATGCAATTTCTGTGTTTTATCGCAATGAGAAGGTCCAAAGGATATAGTAAACCTGAAGTGAAGCATCGGAATCTATAACTAGTGTCACAAGAGTGGTTCAATACATAGACAGTAAGAAGAGCCAGTCTTCTTGTACTTGAGTCGGCATTGTGCCTATGTATTTAATTCTGATGCAATCTCTGTGTTACATCGTCAATTAGAAGGTCAGAGGGTTACAGTTAACCTGAAGTGAAGCATCGGAATCTATAACTAGTGTCACAGGAATGGTTCAAACATAGACAGTAAGAAGAGTCAGTCTTCTTGTACTGAAGTCGGCATTGTGCCTTTTGTATTTAATTCCGATGCAATTTCTGTGTTTCATCGTCAATAAGAAGGTCAGACGGTTACAGTAAACCTGAAGTGAAGCATCGGAATCTATAACTAGTGTCACAGGAATGGTTCAAAACATAGACAGTAAGAAGAGTCAGTTTTCTTGTACTTAAGTCTTCATTGTGCCTTTTCTATTTAATTCCGATTCAATTTCTGTGTTTCATCGTCAATAAGAAGGTCAGAGGGATACAGTAAACCTGAAGTGAAGCATCGGAATCTATAACTAGTGTCACAAGAATGGTTCAAAACATAGACAGTAAGAAGAGTCAGTCTTCTTGTACTTGAGTCGTCATTGTGCCTTTTGTATTTAATTCCTATGCAGTTTCTCTGTTTAATCGTCAATACGAAGTTCAGTGGGATACAGTAAACCCGAAGTGAAGCATGGGAATCTACAACTAGTGTCACAGGAATGGTTCAAAACATAGACAGTAGGAAGAGTAGTTCTCTTGTACTTAAGTCGGCATTGTGCCTTTTCTATTTAATTCCGATGCAATTTCTATGTTTCATCGTCAATAAGAGGGTCAGAGAGATACAGCAAACCTAAAGTAAAGCATCGGAATCTATAACTAGTGTCACAGGAATGGTTCAAAACTTAGACAGTAAGAAGAGTCAGTCTTCATGTACTTGAGTCGGCATTGTGCCTATGCATTTAATACCGATGCAATTTCTGGTTTCATCGTCAATAAGAAGGTCAGATTGATACAGTAAGCCTGAAGTGATGCATAGGAATCTATAACTTGTGTCACAGGAATGGTTCAAAACATAGTAAGTAGGAAGAGCCAGTCTTCTTGTGGTTGAGTCGGCTTTGTGCCTTTTGTATTTAATTCCGATGCAATTTCTGAGTTTCATCGTCAATAAGGAGGTCAGAGGGATACAGTAAACCTGAAGTGAAGCATCGGAATCTATAACTAGTGTCACAGGAGTGGTTCAAATCATAAACAGTAGGAAGAGCCAGTCTTCTTGTAATTGATTCGTCATTGTGCCTTTTTTATTTAATTCCGATGCAATTTCTGTGTTTCATCGTCAATAAGAAGTTCAGAGGGATACAATAAACCTGAAGTGAAGCATCGGAATCTATAAATAGTGTCACAGGAATAGTTCAGAACATAGACAGTAAAAAGAGTCAGCCTTCTTGTACTTAAGTCGGCATTGTGCTTTTTCTATTTAATTCCGATGCAATTTCTGTGTTCCATCGTCAATAAGAAGGTCAGAGGGATACAGTAAACCTGAAGTGAAGCATCGCAATCTATAACTAGTGTCACAGGAAAGTTTCAAAACATAGACAGTAAGAAGAGTCTGTTTTCTTGTACTTAATTCGGCATTGTGCCTTTCGTATTTAATTCCGATGCAATTTCTGTGCTTCATCGTAAATAAGAAGGTCAGAGCGATACAGTAAACCTGAAGTGAAGCATCGGAATCGATAACTAGTGCCACAGGAATGGTTCAAATCATAGACAGTAAGAAGGGTCAGTTTTCTTGTACTTAAGTCGGCATTTTGCCTTTTGTATTTAATTCCGCTGTAATTTCTGTGTTTCATCGTCAATAAGAAGGTCAGAGGGATACAGTAAACCTGTAGTGAAGCATCGGAATGTGTAACTAGTGTCACCGGAATGATTCAAAACATAGAAAGTAGGAAGAACCAGTCTTCTTGTAGTTGAGTCGGCTTTGTGTCTTCTGTATTTAATTCCGTCGCAATTTCTGTGTTTCATCGTCAATAAGTAGGTCAGAGGGATACAGTAAACCTGTAGTGAAGCATCGGAATCTATAACTAGTGTCACAGGAATGGTTTAAAACATAGACAATAGGAAGAGCCAGTCTACTTGTACTTGATTCGGCATTGTGGCTTTTGTATTTAATTCCGATGCAATTTGTGTGTTTCATCGTCAATAAGAAGGTCAGAGGGATGCAATAAACCTGAGGTGAAGCATCGGAATCTATAAATAGTGTCACAGGAATAGTTCAGAACATAGACAGTAAAAAGTGTCAGTCTTCTTGTACTTAAGTCGGCATTGTGCCTTTTGTATTTAATTCCGATTCAATTTCTGTGTTTCATCGTCAATAAGAAGGTCAGAGGGATATAGTAAACCTGAAGTGAAGCATCGGAATCTATAACTAGTGTCACAGGAATGGTTCAAAACATAGACAGTAAGAAGAGTCTGTTTTCTTGTACTTAATTCGCCATTGTGCCTTTTGTATTTAATTCCGATGCAATTTCTGTGTTTCATCGTACATAAGAACGTCAGAGCAATACAGTAAACCTGAAGTGAAGCATCGGAATCGATAACTAGATCCACAGGAATGGTTCAAATCATAGACAGTAAGAAGGGTCAGTTTACTTGTACTTAAATCGGCATTTTGCCTTTTGTATTTAATTCCGCTGTAATTTCTGTGTTTCGTCGTCAATAAGAAGGTCAGAGGGATACAGTAAACCTGAAGTGAAGCATCGGAATCTATAACTAGTGTCACAAGAATGGTTCAAAACATAGACAGTAAGAAGAGTCAGTCTTCTTGTACTTGAGTCGTCATTGTGCCTTTTGTATTTAATTCCTATGCAGTTTCTCTGTTTAATCGTCAATACGAAGTTCAGTGGGATACAGTAAACCCGAAGTGAAGCATGGGAATCTACAACTAGTGTCACAGGAATGGTTCAAAACATAGACAGTAGGAAGAGTAGTTCTCTTGAACTTAAGTCGGCATTGTGCCTTTTCTATTTAATTCCGATGCAATTTCTATGTTTCATCGTCAATAAGAGGGTCAGAGAGATACAGCAAACCTGAAGTGAAGCATCGGAATCTATAACTAGTGTCACAGGAATGGTTCAAAACTTAGACAGTAAGAAGAGTCAGTCTTCATGTACTTGAGTCGGCATTGTGCCTATGCATTTAATACCGATGCAATTTCTGGTTTCATCGTCAATAAGAAGGTCAGAGGGATACAGAACGCCTGAAGTGATGCATAGGAATCTATAACTTGTGTCACAGGAATGGTTCAAAACATAGTAAGTAGGAAGAGCCAGTCTTCTTGTGGTTGAGTCGGCTTTGTGCCTTTTGTATTTAATTCCGATGCAATTTCTGTGTTTCATCGTCAATAAGAAGGTCAGAGGGATACAGTAAACCTGAAGTGAAGCATCGGAATCTATAACTAGTGTCACAGGAATGGTTCAAATCATAAACAGTAGGAAGAGCCAGTCTTCTTGTAATTGATTCGTCATTGTGCCTTTTTTATTTAATTCCGATGCAATTTCTGTGTTTCATCGTCAATAAGAAGTTCAGAGGGATACAATAAACCTGAAGTGAAGCATCGGAATCTATAAATAGTGTCACAGGAATAGTTCAGAACATAGACAGTAAAAAGAGTCAGCCTTCTTGTACTTAAGTCGGCATTGTGCCTTTTCTATTTAATTCCGATGCAATTTCTGTGTTCCATCGTCAATAAGAAGGTCAGAGGGATACAGTAAACCTGAAGTGAAGCATCGGAATCTATAACTAGTGTCACAGGAAAGTTTCAAAACATAGACAGTAAGAAGAGTCTGTTTTCTTGTACTTAATTGGGCATTGTGCCTTTCGTATTTAATTCCGATGCAATTTCTGTGCTTCATCGTAAATAAGAAGGTCAGAGCGATACAGTAAACCTGAAGTGAAGCATCGGAATCGATAACTAGTGCCACAGGAATGGTTCAAATCATAGACAGTAAGAAGGGTCAGTTTTCTTGTACTTAAGTCGGCATTTTGCCTTTTGTATTTAATTCCGCTGTAATTTCTGTGTTTCATCGTCAATACGAAGGTCAGAGGGATACAGTAAACCTGTAGTGAAGCATCGGAATGTGTAACTAGTGTCACCGGAATGATTCAAAACATAGAAAGTAGGAAGAACCAGTCTTCTTGTAGTTGAGTCGGCTTTGTGTCTTCTGTATTTAATTCCGACGCAATTTCTGTGTTTCATCGTCAATAAGTAGGTCAGAGGGATACAGTAAACCTGTAGTGAAGCATCGGAATCTATAACTAGTGTCACAGGAATGGTTTAAAACATAGACAATAGGAAGAGCCAGTCTACTTGTACTTGAGTCGGCATTGTGCCTATGTATTTAATTCCGATGCAATATCTGTGTTACATCGTCAATAAGAAGGTCAGAGGGATACAGTTAACCTGAAGTGAAGCATCGGAATCTATAACTAGTGTCACAAGAATGGTTGAAAACATAGACAGTAAGAAGAGTCAGTCTTCTTGTACTTAAGTCGCCGTTGTGCCTTTTGTATTTAATTCCGATGCAATTTCTGTGTTTCATCGTCAATAAGAAGGTCCAAGGGATACAGTAAACATAAGGTGAAGCATCAGAATCTAAAACTGGTCTCACAGGAAATGTTAAAATCATAGTGAGTAGGAAGAGTGAGTCTTCTTGTACTTAAGTCGGCATTGTGACTTTTGTATTTAATTCCGATGCAATTTCTGTGTTTCATCGTCAAGAAGAAGGTCCAACGGATACACTAAACCCGATGTGAAGCATCGGAATCTAAGACTGGTCTCACAGGAAAGGTTCAAAACATAGACAGTAAAAAGAGTTAGTTTTCTTGTATTTAAGTCAGCATTGTGCCTTGTCTATTTAATTCTGATTCAATTTCTGTGTTTCGTTGTCAATAAGAAGGTCCAAGGGATACAGTAAACCTGAAGTGAAACATCGGAATCTAACCCCAATCTCACAGGAAAGCTTCAGAACATAGACCGTAAGAAGAGCCAGTCTTCTCGTACTTGAGTCGGCATTGTGCCTTTTGTATTTAATTCCGATGCTGTTTCTCTGTTTCTTCGTCAATACGAAGGTCAGTGGGTTACAGTAACCCCGAAGTGAAGCATGGGAATCTACAACGAGTGTCACAGGAATGGTTCCAACATACACAGTATGAAGAGTAGTTCTCTTGTACTTAATTCATCATTGTGCTTTTGTATTTGATTCAGATGCAATTTCTGTGTTTCATCGTCAATAAGAAGGTCAGAGGGATACAGTAAACCTGAAGTGAAGCATCCGAATCTATAACTAGTGTCACAGGAATGGTTCAAGGCATAGACAGTTAGAAGAGTCAGTTTTCTTGTACTTAAGTCGGCATTGTGCCTTTTTTGTTTAATTCCGATGCAATTTCTGTGTTTCGTCGTCGCTAAGAAGATCCAAGGGATACAGTAAACCTGAAGTGAAGTATCGGAATCTAAAACCGGTCTCACAGGAAAGTTTAAATACTTAGACAGTAAGAAGAGCCAGTCTTCTTGTACTTGAGTCGGCATTGTGCCTTTTGTATTTGATTCCGATGCAATTTCGGTTTTTCATCGCCAATAACAAGGTCAGAGAGATACAGTATACCTGAAGTGAAGCATCGGAATCTATAACTAGTGTCACAGGAACGGTTCCAAACATACACAGTAAGAAGAGTCAGGTTTCTTGTACTTAAGTCGGCATTGTGCATTGTCTATGTAATTCCGATGCAATTTCTGTGTTTCATCGACAATAAGATGGACCAAGGGATACAGTAAACATATAGTGAAGCATCAGAATCTAAAACTGGTATCACACAAAATGTTCAAAACATAGTCAGTAGGAAGAGTCACTCTTCTTGTACTTATGTCGGCATTGTGACTTTTGTATTTAATTCCGATGCAATTTCTGTGTTTCATCGTCAATAAGAAGGTCCAAGGGATACACTAAACCCGATGTGAAGCATCAGAATCTAAAACTGGTCTCACAGGAAAGGTTCAAAACATAGACAGTAACAAGAGTTAGTTTTCTTGTACTTAAGTCAGCATTGTGCCTTTTCTATTTAATTCTGATTCAATTTCTGTGTTTCGTCGTCAATAAGAAGGTCCAAGGTGTGGTGTCACCGCCAGTCACCACACTTGCTAGGTGGTAGCTTAAATCGGCAGCGGTCCATTTAGTACACGTCGGACCTGTGTGACGCCACTGTGTAATCGCAGACCTAGCGCCACCACAAGGCAGGTCTCGTGATACGAACAAGCACTCGTCCCAGTTGTACGACAACATTGCTAGCAACAATACGGACGAAGCCTTCCTCCCATTTGCCGAGAGACAGTTGGAATAGCCTTCTGCTAAGTCCATGGTTACGACCTAGCAAGGCGCCATTAGCCTTACCTACTTTGAGAGTTATAGTATAAATGTCTCAAGAAGAACGCTGTATTCATCACATAATAAAAGTTAAGTATAAAGCAGCTACGTACTTTTCTTGCTACCATTCAATAGTTATCCTGTTCCAGAATTGACGCCAGGCGGCGTGTGTGTACGCGTGCCTTTCTAGCGGCTACCTCAAGTGGCGTAACAGTCTTGTTACGTCACTACAGATTGGCGACGAGTAGAGAGGTTTTTTCTGATTGCCCTAATTTATTTGTCTCATGGCTTCTCCACATTCTCCAGATGTACTGTCCGAATTTTATCGCTTGCAGAATCAGCAGACGCAGGCATTATTGGATGCCCTTGGTCAGCTCGTCCAGGGTGAACGTGCCATTCAAACCGATGCGGCGGCCGCCGCTTCACCGGTACCGCAGCCACAACATGCTGTTGCACCTAATTCCGACCCTTCGATGCAACCCACGAGACTTGGCGGGAATGGTCCCGCCAGTTTGCCTTCCAACTCGCCGCCTACAGAATTCAAGGTAATGAGCGGCAGCCGTTTTTGCTTTCTTGTGTCGGTGTGTCCACCTACCGTGTGATAGTGAAATTGTTTCCCCGACGCGACGTAGCAACTCTGTCCTACGAGGAAATTTTGTCTGCTTTAGATGCCTATTTCAAAGAAACAGTTAATGTGGTTGCAAAACGGTATACGTTCTTTCGTACAAAATGTACGGCAGGTCAAACTAATAGGGAGTGGGTAGCAACATTGCAAGGACTTACTAGGGACTGTGCCTTTGACTGTGCCTGTGGTCTTTCTTATTCAGATACAATGGTGCGTGATGAAATTGCACAGAACGTTTTCGATGTTCGCATACGGAAGCAAATTTTGAAACTAGTTAATCCCTCCCTTCAACAAGTGATAGACATATTGGATAGACAAGACACACTTGACTGTGCTCAGGAATCTTTTGAAACTTCGCCAGCCGTGTGTCACATTAACCGGCCCGACGGGCGCGCTCGCGCTACGCGGCCCGGTCAACTGCCCTCGCGCACGTCCGCACAGCTGCCGCCGCGCGCTAAGCCAGGTGTGCCGCGCCAGCACACAAATGCTGTGAAATCATGCCCGCGGTGTGCTACTAGACATTCGCGTGAACATTGCCCGTCACGCCAAGCTCTTTGCTTTTTCTGCAATCGGAAAGGACATGTTCAAAGTGTTTGCCAGAAAAAGCTCAGATCAGACAATCACAATCATTCCAGGCCCTTTGCTTCGCGCCGGAATCGAACCAGGGACACTCAGGCTCGTGGACCTTCGCCCATGGACATTCATGTCGTTAATTCCACCCCATCCAGTGCCACTTTCTCTAACAGTGACTGTGTTCGTCCCACAAAAACTGTGCGTCGACGTCGCCGGAAATCACGTCCGTTAGCAAGTGATTCTGTACCTGTGTCTGTTCAAATTGCACGAGACAGTCGCTCTTGTCGTCAGCAGGACAATAGACTTTTTGTAGATTGGACTTTAATGGCAAGGTCATACCATTCCAGCTCGATACCGGAGCTGCAGTTTCATTGCTCATTCACGACACGTACAAACAACTGGGCAAACCTCCGTTGCGTTCCGCAAATGTTAAGCTAACCACATATTCAGGACAGAAAATTCCTGTGTTAGGACAGTGCAGCCTTCTTGCAACATAAAAGGGACAAACAAAACTTGTGTCATTTTACGTTCTTCGTTCTTCTTCTGCAGTGAACTTGTTTGGTTTAGATTTATTTCAGTTGTTTAACATGTCTCTAGTAAATCAGGTCCTATCAGTGAATCCAACTGTGCCTACAGACAGTGTTTCTAGTGTATGTGAAGATTTACAGACAATATTGCACCGGGCTAAGGTTCCGCTAAAAACTATGAAGCACATTTGGAACTGAAGGTCAACGCGCAACCGCAATTTTTCAGAGCGCGCAATGTTCCTCAGGCATTGCGTCAGGAGGTCGCAAGAACATTGATCAATGTAGAATCACAAGGTGTGAGTGAATGTGCGCAATGCCTCTTCTCTTTCAGCTCCGCTTCATAACGTACGCCGTACAGGTGTTCCGTTCGTCTGGACGACGGAATGCGAACGCGCCATTCGCCAGTTGAAAACTGCGTTGATTTCTAATACTTGCCTTACGCCATTCGATCCCCAGAAACCCCTTTTGTTGATGGTAGATGCATCGGATTGCGGGATCGGTGCTGTGCTTGCGCACAAAGTTGGCTCCCATGATCGCCCTATTGCCTTTGCGTCCAAATTGCTATCGTCTGCGCAAAGAAATTATTCCCAGATAGAGAAAGAAGCTTTGGCTCTCGTGTTTGGTGTTATAAAGTTCCATGATTTCTTGTATGGTCGTCACTTTACCATCATCACAGACCACAAAATTTGACATCGCTTTTTCATCCGACCAAGCCTGTACCTCCACGTACAGCGCAGAACTTCATTCGCTGGTCTATTTTCCTCTCGCAGTACCGCTACGATATCTTGTATCGGTCCACTGCTAAGCACGGAAACGCCGATGCGTTGTCCCGTTTGCCTGTTGCTGAGGATAAAGCATTCGATTCTTCCGAACTTGCTTGCATGTTCATTGATTCGGAAACCGATGAAGTGGTCGAATCGTTTCCGATTGATTCTCGTCGTGTAGCTACAGCCACAGCTGCTGACCCTGTCCTTGCTACTGTTTTGCGTTTTGTTGCTACGCAATGGCCATTGTCGAAGTCTCGGATTGCGGATCCGTTGGTTCGCCGATTTTTTGCTCACAGGGAGAGACGTTTTGTTCGACGTGGTGTTTTGTTGTTGCGTTCTGATAATGATCAGTGCAGAGTCGTGGTCCCACGTTCGTTACAGTCCTCTGTTTTACGGCTTCTTCACCACGGACATTGGGGTATAGTGCGAACGAAACAACTTGCTCGTCAGCACTGTACTTGGTTCGGAATAGATGCTGCGATTACGAATATGTGTTCTTCTTGCCCGGCGTGTGCCGAACAACAATCCGCA
Source organism: Schistocerca serialis cubense (assembly GCF_023864345.2). NCBI lineage: Eukaryota > Metazoa > Arthropoda > Insecta > Orthoptera > Acrididae > Schistocerca > Schistocerca serialis. Next base: position 9,131,249 of record NW_026047617.1, read on the forward strand.
CCGCCGTGGAAAGTCTTTGCATGGCCAAAAGCCACTTCCCCTTGGCAACGCTTGCACATTGATTTTGCTGGTCCATTCTGGAATGCTCGATGGTTGGTTCTGGTCGATGCCTTCAGTAATTTTCCTTTTGTTGTCCGGATGTCTTCCACGACTTCCTCCGCCACCATCCAAGCGTTGTCTGCTATCTTTTGCATTGAAGGTCTTCTGCAGACTACTGTTTCCGACAATGACCCACAATTTATGTCCGCAGAATTTCAGTCATTCTGCCAGGCCAATGGTATTCAACATCTGACATCCGCGCCGTTTTCGCCTCAGTCAAACGGTGCCGCTGAACGATTGGTCCGGACTTTCAAGTCACAGATGTTGAAATTGAAAGAGTCGCATTCTCGGGAGGAGGCATTGTTGCTCTTTTTGTCTTCGTATCGCTCTCAGCCCCGAGATGGTCGCTCGCCGGCTGAGTTGCTCCACGGTCGTCCTCATCGCACCTTGATGGCTTTGCTGCATCCGCCGCATCCGGTTCCTGTGCAGCGGCAGACTCCTGCTTTTGCTCCAGGCGACGTTGTATTTTATCGCAACTATCGAGGTTCACGGCGTTGGCTCGCAGGGCGCATTCTTCGCTGCCTCGGCCGCGCGATGTATTTGGTTTTGGGGGCCTCTGGTGAGGTGCGTCGGCATCTCAACCAGCTGCGCCTCTGTCGTCGCACGGGTTCTGCCGCTCCCCGTCTGCTTTCAGCGACGGTGCCGTCCGGTCAGCGCCCTGGGGACCCATCTACTGGCTCGCCTCATCCCCAGGTGTTACCGACGATGCCTTCCATTTTGCCCCATGGTGTCGCGCCGCCGCAGCGGCGGCCGCCGTCGCCGCCGCAGCTGCCGGTCCTCCGGCCGGCGCCGCCGCATTCGACGCTTCGCTGCAGCTGCCAAGCGCCTCCCAGGATCACGCGCTTCCGATCGCTTCCCGTGACCAGCTGTCCTCCGCCATGGAACTCCCGCCCGCTCCGGACCACATGACGTCATCGCGCATCGGCTACCCGGACGCAATGGAGGTCGACCCTTCGGCCCCTCCTGTTTCTTTACGGGCGCATACACCGCATGTTGACGTGCACCCTGGACTAGGTTTTCGGGCGTTTCCTAGCTCCCCTCTGACCGAATGGCCGGGTGCGGGTGGCACAGCCTCGCCTGTTGTTAGGCTCCCCACCTCATCGCATCCGTCAACATGGGATCCTCCCCACGGCGGGCGGAAGCCTTATCTCACGACCGTTCGCCGATTTGCGGGGGAGGAATGTGGTGTCACCGCCATACACCACACTTGCTAGGTGGTAGCCTAAATCGGCCGCGGTCCATTTAGAACATGTCGGACCCGCGTGTCGCCACTGTGTAATCGCAGACCTAGCGCCACCACAAGGCAGGTCTCGTGATACGAACAAGCACTCGTCCCAGTTGTACGACAACATTGCTAGCGACAATACGGACGAAGCCTTCCTCCCATTTGCCGAGAGACAGTTAGAATAGCATTCTGCTAAGTCCATGGTTACGACCTAGCAAGGCGCCATTAGCCTTACCTACTTTGAGAGTTACAGTCTAAATGTCTCAAGAAGAACGCTGTATTCATCACATAATAAAAGTTAAGTATAAAGCAGCTACGTACTTTTCCTGCTACCATTCAATAGTTATCCTGTTCCAGAATTGACGCCAGTCAGCGTGTGTGTACGCGTGCCTTTCTGGCGGCTACCTCAAGTGGCGTAACAGTCTTGATCCGTCACTACACAAGGGATACAGTAAACCTGAAGTGAAACATCGGAATCTAAAACCAATCTCACAGGAAAGCTTCAGAACATTGACCGTAAGAAGAGACAGTCTTCTTGTACTTGAGTCGGCAATGTGCCTTTTGTATTTAATTCCGATGCAATTTCTGTGTTTCATCGTCAATAAGAAGGTCAGAGGGATACAGTAAACCTGAAGTGAAGCATCGGAATCTATAACTAGTGTCACAGGAATGGTTCAAAACATAGACAGTAAGAAGAGTCAGTTTTCTTGTACTTAAGTCGACATTGTGCCTTTTGTATTTAATTCCGATGCAATTTCTGTGTTTCATCGTCAATAAGAAGGTCAGAGGGATACAGTAAACCTGAAGTGAAGCATCGGAATCTATAACTAGTGTCACAGGAATGGTTCAAAACATAGACAGTAAGAAGAGCCAGTCTTCTTGTACTTGAGTCGGCATTGTGCCATTTGTATTTAATTCCGATGAAATTTCTGTGTTTCATCGTCAATAAGAAGGTCAGAGGGTTACAGTAAACCTGAAGTGAAGCATCGGAAACTATAACTAGTGTCACAGGAATGGTTCATAACATATACAGTAAGAAGAGTCAGTATACTTGTACTTAATTCGGCATTGTGCCTTTTGTGTTTTATTCCGATGCAATTTCTGTATTTCATCGTCAATAAGAAGGTCAGAGGGATACAGTAAATCTGAAGTGAAGCATCGGAATCTATAACTAGTGTCACGGGAATAGTTCAAAACATAGACAGTAAGAAGAGTCAGTGTTCTTGTACTGAAGTCGGCATTGTGCCTTTTGTATTTAATTCCGATGCAATTTGTGTGTTTCATCGTCAATAAGAAGGTCAGAGGGATACAGTTAACCTGAGTGAAGTATCAGAAACTATAACTAGTGTCACAGGAATGGTTCAAAACAGAGACAATAAGAAGAGCCAGTCTTCTTGTAGTTGAGTCGGCATTGTCCCTTTTGTATTTAATTCCGATGCAGTTTCTGTGTTTCATCGTCAATACGAAGGTCACTGGGATACAGTAAACCCGAAGTGAAGCAAAGGAATCTACAACTAGTGTAACAGGAATGGTTCAAAACATAGACAGTAGGAAGAGTAGTTCTCTTGTACTTAATTCGGCATTGTGCTTTTGTATTTGATTCAGTTGCAATTTCTGTGTTTCATCGACAATAAGAAGGTCAGAGGGATACAGTAAACCTGAAGTGAATCATCGGATTCTATAACTAGTGTAACGGGAATGCTTCAATACATAGACAGTAAGAAGAGTCAGTTTTCTTGTACTTAAGTCGGCATTGTGCCTTTTCTATTTGATTCCGGTGCAATTTCTGTGTTTCATCGTCATAAAGAAGGTCAGAGAGATACAGTAAACCTGAAGTGAAGCATCGGAATCTATAACTAGTGTCACAGGAATGGTTCAGTACTTAGACAGTAAGATGAGCCAGTCTTCATGTACTTGAGTCGGCATTGTGCCTATGTATTTAATACCGATGCAATTTCTGTGTTTCATCGTCAATAAGAAGGTCGGAGGGATACAGTAAACCTGAAGTGAAGCATCGGAATCTATAACTAGTGTCACAGGAATGGTTCAAAACATAGGCAGTAGGAAGAGCCAGTCTTCTTATACTTGAGTCGGCTTTGTGATTTTTGTATTTAATTCCGATGCAATTCCTGTGTTTCATCGTCAGTAAGAATGTCAGAGGGATACAGTAAACCTGATGTGAAGCATCGGAATCTATAACTAGTGTCACAGGAATGGTTCAAAACATAGACAGTAAGAAGAGTCAGTCTTCTTGTACTTAAGTCGGCATTGTGCCATTTGTATTTAATTCCGACGCAATTTCTGTGTTTCATCGTCAATAAGAAGGTCAGAGAGATACAGTAAACCTGAAGTGAAGCATCGGAATCTAAAACCGGTCTCACAGGAAAGATTCAAAACACAGGCAGTAAGAAGAGCCAGTCTTCTTGTACTTGAGTCGGCATTGTGCCATTTGTATTTAATTCCGATGCAATTTCTGTAATTCATCGTCAATAAGAAGGTCAGAGGGATACAGTAAACCTGAAGTGAAGCATCGAAATCTATAACTAGTGTCACAGGAATGGTTCAAAACATAGACAGTAAGAAGAGTCAGTTCTCTTGTACTTAATTCGGCATTTTGACTCTTGTATTTAATTCCGATGCAATTTCTGTGTTTCATCGTCAATAAGAAGGTCAGAGGGATACAGTAAATCTGAAGTGAAGGATCGGAATGTGTAGCGAATGTCACAGGAATGGTTCAAAACATAGACAGTAAGAAGAGTCAGTTTTCATGTACTTAAGTCGGCATTTTACCTTCTCTATTTAATTCCGATGCAATTTCTGTGTTTCGTCGTCAATAAGAAGGTCAGAGGGATACAGTAAACCTGAAGTGAAGCATCGAAATCTAAAACCGGTCTCAAAGGAAAGTTTCAAAACATAGACAGTAAGAAGAGCCAGTCTTCTTGTACCTGAGTCGGCATTGTGACTTTTGTATTTAATTCCGATGCAATTTCTGTGTTTCATCGTCAATGAGAAGGTCAGAGGGATACAGTAAATCTGCAGTGAAGGATCGGAATGTGTAGCGAATGTCTCAGGAATGGTTCAAAACATAGACAGTAAGAAGAGTCAGTTTTCTTGTACTTAAGTCGGCATTGTGCCTTTTCTATTTAAATCCGATGCAATTTCTGTGTTTCATCGTCAATAAGAGGGTCCAAGGGATACAGTAAACATATAATGAAGCATCGAAATCTAAAACTGGTCTCACAGGAATTGTTCAAAAAATAGTCAGTAAGAAGAGTCAGTCCACTTGTACTTAAGTCGGCATTGTGCCTTTTGTATTTAATTCCGATGCAATTTCTGTGTTTCATCGTCAATAAGAAGGTAAGAGGGATACTGTAAACATATAGTGAAGCATCAGAATCTAAAACTGGTCTCACAGGAAATGTTCAAACATAGTCAGTAAGAAGAGTCAGTCTTCTTGTACTTAAGTCGGCATTGGGCCTTTTGTATTTAATTCCGATGCAATTTCTGTGTTTCATCGTCAATATGGAAGGTCCAAGGGATACAGTAAAACTGAAGTGAAGCATCGGAATCTAAAACTGGTCTCACAGGAAAGGTTCAAAACATTGACAGTAAGAAGAGTTAGTGTTCTTGTACTGAAGTCAGCATTGTGCCTTTTCTATTTCATTCTGATTCAATTTCTGTGTTTCGTCGTCAATAAGAAGGTGCAAGGGATACAGTAAACCTAAGTGAAGCATCGGAATCTAAAACCGGTCTCACAGGAAAGGTTCAAAACACAGGCAGTAAGAAGAGCCAGTCTTCTTTTACTTGAGTCGGCATTGTGCCTTTTGTATTTCATTCCGATGCAATTTCTGTGTTTCATCGTCAATACGAAGGTGAGAGAGATACAGTATACCTGAAGTGAAGCATCGGAATCTATAACTAGTGTCACAGGAATGGTTAAAAACATAGACAGTTGGAAGAGTCAGTTTTCTTGTACTTAAGTCGGCATTGTGCCTTTTTCTATTTAATTTCGATGCCATTTCTGTGTTTAATCGTCGATAAGAAGGTCCAAGGGATACAGTAAACGTATAGTGAAGCATCGGAATCTAAAACTGGTCTCACAGGAAATGTTGAAATCATAGTCAGTAGGAAGAGTCAGTCTTCATTTACTTAAGTCGGCATTGTGCCTTTGTATTTAATTCTGATGCAATTTCTGTTTTTCATCGTCAATAAGAAAGTCCAAGGGATACAGTAAGCATATAGTGAAGCAGCGGAATCTAAAACTGGTCTCAGAGGAAATGTTCAAAACATAGTCAGTAAGAAGACTCAGTCTTCTTTTCCTTAAGGCGGCATTGTGCGTTTTGTATTTAATTCCATTGCAAATTCTGTGTTTCATCGTCAATATGGATGGTCCAAGGGATACAGTAAAACTGAAGTGAAGCATCGGAATCTAAAATTGGTCTCACAGGAAAGGTTCAAATCATAGACAGTAAGAAGAGTTAGTTTTCTTGTACTTAAGTTAGCATTGTGCTTTTTCTATTTAATTCTGATTCAATTTCTTTGCTTCGTCGTCAGTAAGAATGTCAAGGGATACAGTAAACCTGAAGTGAAGCATCGGAATCTGAAACGGGTCTCACAGGAAAGCTTCATAACATAGACAGTAAGAAGAGCCAGTCTACTTGTTCTTGTGTCGGCATTGTGCCTTTTCTATTTAATTCCGATGCAATTTCTGTCTTTCATCGTCAATAAGAAGGTCAGAGGGATACAGAAAACCTGAAGTGAAGCTTCGGAATGTATAACTAGTGTCACAGGAATGGTTCAAAACATAGACAGTAAGAAGAGTCAGTTTTCTTGTACTTAAGTCGGCATTGTGGCTTTTCTATTTAATTCCGATGCAATTACTTTGTTTCGACGGCAATAAGAAGGTCCAGGGGATACAGTAAACCCGAAGTGAAGCATCGGAATCTAAAACCGGTCTCACAGGAAAGGTTCAAAGCACAGGCAGTAAGAAGAGCCAGTCTTCTTGTACTTGAGTCGGCATTGTGCCTTTTGTATTTAATTCCGATGCAATTTCTCTGTTTAATCGTCAATAAGAAGGTCAGAGGCATACAGTAATCATATAGTGTAGCACCGGAATCTAAAACTGGTCTCACAGGAAATGTTCAAAATATAGTCAGAAGGAAGAGTCAGTCATCTTGTACTTAACTCGGCATTGTGCCATTTCTATTTAATTCCGATGCAATTTCTGTGTTTCGTCATCAATAAGAAGGTCCAGGGGATACAGTAAACCTGAAGTGAAGCATCGGAATATATAACTAGTGTCACAAGAATTGTTCAAAATATAGACAGTAAGAAGAGTCAGTGTTTTTGTACTTGAGTAGGCATTGTGCCTTTTTCTATTTAATTCCGATGCAATTCCTGTGTTTCATCGTCAATAAGAATGTCAGAGGGATACTGTGGTGTCACCGCCAGACACCACACTTGCTAGGTGGTAGCTTAAATCGGCCGCGGTCCATTTAGTACATGTCGGACCCGCGTGTCGCCACTGTGTAATCGCAGACCTAGCGCCACCACCAAGGCAGGTCTCGTGATACGAGAGAGCACTCGCCCCAGTTGTACGAGAACCTAGCTACCGACCAGATGTACGAAGCCTTTCTCTCTCATTAGCCGAGAGACAGAATAGCCATCTGCTAAGTTAATGGCTACGAACTAGCGAGGCGCCATTAGCCATACAGTGATTGTACTTAAAGTCTCCTGTGTATCGTCAAGATCGATGTACCACAATGATTGAGTAAAGTTAAGTATTAAACCTGCTCCGTACTTTTCTTCCTAACATTAATTACGTATCCTGTTCCAGTACTTCACGCCCGTCTGCCTTAGTCTAGCTTGCCTTTTCAGCCATCTCAACTTCACGGTGTCGGCCCAGCTACCGACACAACAGATACAGTAAACTTGAAGTGAAGCATCGGAATCTATAACTTGTGTCACGGGAATGGTTCAAAACATAGACAGTAGGAAGAGTCAGTCTTCTTGTACTTAAGTCGGCATTGTGCTTTTTCTATTTAATTCCGATGCAATTTCTGTGATTCGTCGTCAATAAGAAGGTCCAAGGGATACAGTAAACCTGAAGTGACGCATCGGAATCTACAACTAGTGTCGCAGGAATGATTCAAAACATAGACAGTAAGAAGAGTCAGTCTTCTTGTACTTAAGTCGGCATTGTGCCTTTTCTACTAAATTCCGATGCAATTTCTGTGTTTCGTCGTCAATAAGGTGGTCCAAGGGATACAGTAAACCTGAATTGAAGCATCGGAATCTATAACTAGTGTCTCAGGAGAGGTTCAAAACATAGATAGTAAGAAGAGTCAGTCTTCTTGTACTTAAGTCGGCATTGTGCCTTTTGTATTTAATTCCGATGCTTTTTCTGTGGTTAATCGTCATTAAGAAGCTCAGTGGGATACTGTAAACCTGAAGTGATGCATCGGAATTTATAACTAGTGTCACAGGAATGGTACAAAACATAGACAGTAGGAAGAGTCAGTCTTATTGTACTTAAATTGGCATTGTGCCTTTTCTATTTAATTCCGATGCAATTTCTGTGTTTCGTCGTCAATAAGAAGGTCAGAGGGATACAGTAAATATGAAGTGAAGCATCGAAATCTATAACTAGTGTCACAGGAATGGTTAAAAACATAGACAATAAGAAGAGTCAGTCTTCTTGTACTTAAGTCGGTATTGTGCCTTTTGTATTTAATTGCGATGCAATTTCTGTGTTTCATCGTCAATAAGAAGGTCCAAGCGATACAGTAAATCTGAAGTGATGCATCGGAATCTATAACTAGTGTCCCAGGAATGGTTCAAAACATAGACAGTGGGAAGAGTCAGTCTTCCTGTACTTAAGTCGGCATTGTTAGTTTTGTATTTAATTCCGATGCAATTTCTGTGTTTCATCGTCAATAAGAAGGTCCAAGGGATACAGTAAACCTGAAGTGAAGCATCGAAATCTATAACTAGTGTCACAGGAATGGTTCAAAACATAGGCAGTAAGAAGAGTCAGTCTTCTTGTACTTAAGTCGGCAATGTGCCTTTTCTATTTAATTCCGATGCAATTTCTGTGTTTCGCCGTCAATAACAAGGTCCAAGGGATACAGTAAACCTGAAGTGAAGCAACGGAATCTAAAACCGGTCTCACAGGAATGGCTCAACATAGAGAGTAAGAAGAGCCAGTCATCTTGTATTTGAGTCGGCATTGTGCCTTTTGTATTTAATTCCGATGCAATATCTGTGTTTCATCGTCAATAAGAAGGTCAGAGGGATACAGTAAACCTGAAGTGAAGCATCGGAATCAAAATCTAGTGTCACAGGAAAGGTTCAAAACATAGACAGTAAGAAGAGTCAGTCTTCTTGGCCGTGAATCGGCATTGTGCCTTTTGTATTTAATTCCGAAGCAATTACTGTGCTTCATCGTCTATAAGAAGGTCAGAGGGATACAGTAAACCTGAAGCGAAGCATCAGAATCTATAACTAGTGTCACAGGAATGGTTCAAAACATACACAGCAAGAAGAGTCAGTCTTCTTGTACTTATGTCGGCTTTGTGGCTTTTGTATTTAATTCCGATGCAATTTCTGTGTTTCATCGTCAACAAGAACGTCAGAGGGATACAGTAAACCTGAAGTGAAGCATCGGAATCTATAACTAGTGTCACTGGAATGCTTAAAACATAGACAGTAAGAAGAGTCAGTCTTCTTGTACTTATGTCGGCATTGTGCCTTTTGTATTTAATCCCGATGCAATTTCTGTGTTTCGTCGTCAATAAAAAGGTCCAAGGGATACAGTAAACCTGAAGTGAAGCATCGGAATCTATATCTAGTGTCACAGGAATGGTTCAAAACATAGACACGGAAGAGTCAGTCTTATTGTACTTAAGTGGGCATTGTGCCTTTTCTATTTAGTTCCGATGCAATTTCTGTATTTCGTCGTCAATAAGAGGGTCCAAGGGATACAGTCAACCTGAAGTGAAGCATCGGAATCTATAACTAGTGTCACAGAAAAGGTTCAAAACATAGACAGAAGGAAGAGTCAGTCTTCTTGCACTTATGTCGGCATTGTGCATTTTCTATTTATTTCCCATGCAATTTCTGTGTTTCGTCGTCAATAAGAAGGTCAGAGGGATACAGTAAACTTGAAGTGAAGCATCGGAATCTATAATTAGTGTCACAGAATTGTTCGAAACATACACAGCAAGAAGAGTCAGACTTCTTGTACTTAAGTCGGCATTGTGCCTTTTGTATTTAATTCCGATGCAATTTCTGTGTTTCCTCGTCAATAAGAAGGTCCAAGGGATACAGTAAACCTGAAGTGATGCATCAGAATCTATAACTAGTGTCACAGGAATGTTTAAAATCATAGACAGTAGGAAGAGTCAGTCTTCTTGTACTTACGTCGGCATTGTGCCTTTTGTATTTAATTCCGATGCAATTTCTGTGTTTCATCGTCAATAACAAGGTCCAAGGGATACAGTAAACCAGAAGTGAAGCATCGGAATCTATAACTAGTGTTACAGGAATGGTTCAAAACATAGACAGTAAGAAGAGCCAGTCTTCTTGTACATAAGTCGACATTTTGCCTTTTGTATTTCATTCCGATGCAATTTCTGTGTTTCATCGTCAATAAGAAGGTCCAAGGGATACAGTAAACATATAGTGAAGCATCGGAATCTATACCTGGTCTCACAGAAATGTTTACATCGTTGTCAGTATGAAGAATCAATCTTCTTATACTTAAGTCGGCATTGTGCCTTTTGTATTTAATTCCGATGCAATTTCTGTGTTTCTTCGTCAACAAGAGGGTCCAAGGAATACAGTAAACATATAGTAATGCATCGGAATCTAAAACTGGTCTCACAGGAAATGTTCAAATCATAGTCAGTAAGAAGAGTCAGTCTTCTTGTACTTATGTCGGCATTGTGCCTTTTCTATTTAATTCCGATGCACATTCTGTGTTTCGTCGTCAATAAGAACGTCCAAGGGGTACAGTAAACCTGAAGTGAAGCATCGGAATCTATATCTAGTGTCACAGGAATGGTTCAAAACATAGACACGGAAGAGTCAGTTTTCTTGTACTTAATTCGGCATTGTGCCTCTTCTATTTAATTGCGATGCCATATCTGTGTTTCGTCGTCAATAAGAAGGTCCAAGGGATACAGTAAACCTGAAGTGAAGCATCGGAATCTACAACTAGTGTCGCAGAAAAGGTTCAAATCATAGACAGTAAGAAGAGTCAGTCTTCTTGTAGTTAAGTCGGCATTGTGCCTTTTGTATTAAATTCCGATGCAATGTCTGTGTACCATCGTCAATAAGTAGGTCCAAGGGATACAGTAAACCTGTAGTGAAGCATCGGAATCTATAACTACAGTCACAGGAATGGTTCAAAACATAGACAGTAGGAAGAGTCAGTCTTCTTGTACTTAAGTCGGCATTGTGCCTTTTCTATTTAACTCCGATGCAATTTCTGTGTATCGTCGTCAATAAGATGGTCAGAGGGATACAGTAAACCTGAAGTAAAGCATCTGAATCTATAATTAGTGTCACAGAATGGTTCAAAATATACACAGCAAGAAGAGTCAGTCTTCTTGTACTTAAGTCGGCATTGTGCCTTTAGTATTTAATTCCGATGCAATTTCTGTGTTTCATCGTCAATAAGAAGGTCCAAGGGATACAGTAAACCTGAAGTGATGCATCGGAATCTATAACTAGTGTCACAGGAATGGTTCAAAATATAGACAGTAGGAAGAGTCAGTTTTCTTGTACTGAAGTCGGCATTGTGCCTTTTCTATTTAATTCCGATGCAATTTCTATGTTTCGACGTCAATAAGAAGGTCCGTGTCATACAGTAAACCTGAAGTGAAGCATCGGAATTTAAAAGCGGTCTCACAGGAAAGGTTCAAAACACAGGTAGTAAGAAGAGCCAGTCTTCTTGTACTTGAGTCGGCATTGTGCCATTTGTATTTATTTCCGATGCAATTTCTGTGTTTCATCATCAATAAGAAGGTCAGAGGGATACTGTAAACCTGAAGTGAAGCATCGAAATCCATTACTAGTGTCACAGGAATGGTTCAAATCATAGACAGTAACAAGAGTCAGTCCTCTTGTACTTAAGTCAGCATTGTGCCTATTTGTATTTAATTCCGACGCAATTTCTGTGCTTCATCGTCAATAAGAAGGTCAGAGAGATACAGTAAACCTGAAGTGAAGCATCGGAATCTATAACTAGTGTCACGAGAATGGTTCAAATCATAGAAAGTTAGAAGAGTCAGTTTTCTTGTACTTAATTCGGCATTGTGCCTTTTCTATTTAATTCCGATGCACATTCTGTGTTTCGTCGTCAATAAGAAGGTCCAAGGGATACAGTAAACTTGAAGTGAAGCATCGGAATCTACAACTAGTGTCACAGAAAAGGTTCAAATCATAGACAGTAAGAAGAGGCAGTCTTCTTGTAATTAAGTCGGCATTGTGCCTTTTGTATTAAATTCCGATGCAATTTCTGTGTTTCATCGTCAATAACAAGGTCCAAGGGATACAGTAAACCAGAAGTGAAGCATCGGAATCTATAACTAGTGTTACAGGAATGGTTCAAAACATAGACAGTAAGAAGAGCCAGTCTTCTTGTACATAAGTCGACATTTTGCCTTTTGTATTTCATTCCGATGCAATTTCTGTGTTTCATCGTCAATAAGAAGGTCCAAGGGATACAGTAAACATATAGTGAAGCATCGGAATCTATACCTGGTCTCACAGAAATGTTTAAATCGTAGTCAGTATGAAGAATCAATCTTCTTATACTTAAGTCGGCATTGTGCCTTTTTTATTTAATTCCGATGCAATTTCTGTGCTCCATCGTCAATAAGATGGTCAGAGGGATACAGTAAACCTGAAGTGAAGCATCGGAATCGATAACTAAAGTCACAGGAATGGTTCAAAACACAGACTGTAAGAAGAGTTAGATTTCTTGTACTTAAGTCGGCATTGTGCCTTTTGTATTTAATTCCGATGCAATTTCTGTGTTCCATCGTCAATAAGATGGTCAGAGGGATACAGTAAACCTGAAGTGAATCATCGAAATCCATAACCAGTGTCAGAGGAATGGTTCAAAACAAAGACAGTGAGAAGAGTCAGTTTTCTTGTACTTAAGTCGGCAGTAAGAAGAGTTAGTTTTCTTGTGCTTAAGTCCGCATTGTGCCTTTTGTATTTAATTCCGATGCAATCTCTGTGTTTCATCGTCTATAAGAAGGTCCAAGGGATACAGTAAACATATAGTGAAGCATCGGAATCTAAAACTGGTTTCACAGGAAATGTCGAAATCATAGTCAGTAGGAAGAGTCAGTCTTCATGTACTTAAGTCGGCAATGTGCCTTTTGTAATTAATTCCGATGCAATTTCTGTGTTTCCTCGTCAATAAGAAGGTCCGAGGGATACAGTAAACATATAGTGAAGCATCTGAATCTAAAACTGGTCTCACAGGAAATGTTCAAAACATAGTCAGTAAGAAGACTCAGTCTACTTGTACTTAAGTCGGCATTGTGCCTTTTGTATTTAATTCAGATGCAAATTCTGTGTTTCATCTTCAATATGGAAGGTCCAAGGGATACAGTAAAACTGAAGTGAAGCATCGGAATCTAAAAGTGGTCTCACAGGAAAGGTTCAAAACATAGACAGTAAGAAGAGTCAGTCTTCTTGTACTTAAGTCGGCATTGTGCCTTTTGTATTTAATTCCGATGCTATTTCTGTGTTAAATCGTCATTAAGAAGGTCAGAGGGATACAGTAAACCTGAAGTGAAGCATCGGAATTTATAACTAGTGTCACAGGAATGGTTCAAAACATAGACAGTAGGAAGAGTCAGTCTTATTGTACCTAAATCGGCATTGTGCCTTTTCTATTTAATTCCGATGCAATTTCTGTGTTTCGTCGTCAATAAGAAGGTCAAAGGGATACAGTAAATCTGAAGTGAAGCATCGAAATCTATAACTAGTGTCACAGGAATGGTTCAAAACATAGACAATAAGAAGAGTCAGTCTTCTTGTACTTAAGTCGGCATTGTGCCTTTTGTAATTAATTCCGATGCAATTTCTGTGTTTCATCGTCAATAAGAAGGTCCGAGGGATACAGTAAACATATAGTGAAGCATCGGAATCTAAAACTGGTCTCACAGGAAATGTTCAAAACATAGTCAGTAAGAAGAGTCAGTCTTCTTGTACTTAGGTCGGCAATGTGCCTTTTCAATTTAATTCCGATGCAATTTCTGTGTTTCGCCGTCAATAAGAACGTCCAAGGGATACAGTAAACCTGACGTGAAGCAACGGAATCTAAAACCGGTCTCACAGGAAAGGCTCAAAACATAGAGAGTAAGAAGAGCCAGTCATCTTGTATTTGAGTCGGCATTGTGCCTTTTGTATTTAATTCCGATGCAATATCTGTGTTTCAGCGTCAATAAGAAGGTCACAGGGATACAGTAAATCTGAAGGGAAGCATCGGAGTCTGTAACTAGTGTCACAGGAATGGTTAAAACATAAACTGTAGGAAGAGTCAGTCTTCTTGTACTTAAGTCGGCATTGTGCCTTTTTGTATTTAATTTCGATGCAATTTCTGTGTTTCATCGTCAATAAGAAGGTCCAAGGGATACAGTAAACATATAGTGAAGCATCGGAATCTAAAACTGGTCTCACAGGAAATGTACAAAACATAGTCAGTAAGAAGAGTCAGTCTTCTTCTACTTAGGTCGGCATTGTGCCTTTTCTATTTAATTCCGATGCAATTTCTGTGTTTCGTCGTCAATAAGAAGGTAAGAGGGATACAGTAAACCTCAAGTGAAGCATCGGAATCAAAATCTAGTGTCACAGGAAAGGTTCAAAACATAGTCAGTAAGAAGAGTCAGTCTTCTTGTACATAGGTCGGCATTGTGCCTTTTGTATTTAATTCCGATGCAATTACTGTGCTTCATCGTCTAAAAGAAGGTCAGAGGGATACAGTAAACCTGAAGTGAAGCATCGGAATCTATAACTAGTGTCACAGAAATGGTTCAAACATACACAGCAAGAAGAGTCAGTCTTCTTGTACTTATGTCGGCTTTGCGCCTTTTTTATTTAATTCCGATGCAATTTCTGTGTTTCATCGTCAACAAGAGGGTGCAAGGGATACAGTAAACATATAGTGAAGCATCGGAATCTTAAACTGGTCTCACAGGAAATGTTCAAATCATAGTCGGTAAGAAGAGTCAGTCATCTTGTACTTATGTCGGCATTGTGCCTTTTGTCTTTAATTCCGATGCAATTTCTGTGTTTCATCGTCAATACGAAGGTCAGAGGGATACAGCAAACCTGAAGTGAAGCATCGGAATCTATAACTAGTGTCACAGGAATGCTTAAAATATAGACAGTGGGAAGAGTCAGTCTTCTTGTACCTAAGTCGGCATTGTGCCTTTTGTATTTAATCCCGATGCAATTTCTGTGTTTCGTCGTCAATAAGAAGGTCCAAGGGATACAGTAACCCTGAAGTGAAGTATCGGAATCTATAACTAGTGTCACAGGAATGGTTAAAAACATAGACACAGAAGTGTCAATCTTCTTGTACTTAAGTGGGCATTGTGCCTTTTCTATTTAATTCCGATGCAATTTCTCTATTTCGTCGTCAATAAGAAGGTCCAAGGGATACAGTAAACCTGAAGTGAAGCATCGGAATCTATAACTAGTGTCACAGAAAAGGTTCAAAACATAGACAGTAGGAAGAGTCAGTCTTCTTGTACTTAAGTCGGCATTGTGCCTTTTCTACTTATTTCCGATGCAATTTCTGTGTTTCGTCGTCAATAAGAAGGTCAGAGGGATACAATAAACCTGAAGTGAAGCATCGAAATCTATAATTAGTGTCACAGAATGGTTCAAAACATACACAGCAAGAAGAGTCAGTCTTCTTGTACTTAAGTCAGCATTGTGCCTTTTGTAATTAATTCCGATGCAATTTCTGTGTTTCATCGTCAATAACAAGGTCCAAGGGATACAGTAAACCAGAAGTGAAGCATCGGAATCTATAACTAGTGTTACAGGAATGGTTCAAAACATAGACAGTTAGAAGAGCCAGTCTTCTTGTACATAAGTCGGCATTTTGCCTTTTGTATTTCATTCCGATGCAATTTCTGTGTTTCATCGTCAATAAGGAAGTCAGAGGGATCCAGTAAACCTGAAGTGAAGCATCGACATCTACAACTAGTGTCACAGGAATGGTTCAAAACATAGACAGTGAGAAGAGTCAGTCGTCTTGTACTTAAGTCGGCATTGTGCATTTTGTATTTAATTCCGACGCAATTTCTATGTTTCATCGTCAATAAGAAGGTCAGAGAGATACAGTAAACCTGAAGTGAAGCATCGGAATCTATAACTAGTGTCACAGTAATGGTTCGAAACATAGAAAGTATGAAGAGTCAGTTTTCTTGTACTTAATTCGGCATTGTGCCTTTTGTATTTAATTCCGATGCAATTTCTGTGTTTCATCGTCAATAAGAATGTCAAAGCGATACAGTAAACCTGAAATGAAGCATCGGAATCGATAACTAATGTCACAGGAATGGTTCAAAACAAAGACAGTGAAATGAGTCAGTTTTCTTGTACTTAAGTCGGTATTTTGCCTTTTGTATTTAATTCCGATGCTATTTCTGTGTTACATCGTCAGTAAGAAGGTCGGAGGGATACAGTAAACCTGAAGTGATGCTTCGGAATGTGTAACTAGTGTCACAGGAATGGTTCAAAACATAGACAGTAAGAAGAGTCAGTTTTCTTGTACTTAAGTCGGCATTGTTCCTTTTCAATTTAATTCCGATGCAATTTCTGTGTTTCGTCGTCAATAAGAAGGTGCAAGTGATACAGTAAACCTGAAGTGAAGCATCGGAATCTATAACTAGTGTCACAGGAAAGGTTAAAAACATAGACAGTAAGAAGAGTCAGTTTTCTTGTACTTAAGTCGGCATTGTGACTTTTGTATTTTATTCGATGCATTTTCTGTGTTTCATCGTCGATAAGAAGGTCCAAGGGATACAGTAAACATATAGGGAAGCATCGGAGTCTAAAACTGGTTTCACAGGAAATGTTGAAATCATAGTCAGTAGGAAGAGTCAGTCTTCATGTACTTAAGTCGGCAATGTGCCATTTGTATTTAATTCTGATGCAATTTCTGTGTTTCATCGTCAATAAGAAGGTCCAAGGGATACAGTACGCATATAGTGAAGCATCGGAATCTAAAACTGGTCTCACAGGAAATGTTCAAAACATAGTCAGTAAGAAGACTCAGTCTTCTTGTACTTAAGTCGGCATTGTGCGTTTTGTATTTAATTCCGATGCAATTTCTGTGTTTCATCGTCAATAAGAAGGTCCAAGGGATACAGAAAACATATAGTGAAGCATCGGAATCTAAAACTGGTCTCATAGGAAGTGTTCAAAAGATAGTCAGTAAGAAGAGTCAGTCTTCTTGTACTTAAGTCGGCTTTGTGCCTTTTGTATTTAATTCCGATGCAATTTCTGTGTTTCATCGTCAATAAGAAGGTCAAAGGCATACAGTAAACATATGGTGAACCATCAGAATCTAAAACTGGTCTCACCGGAAGTGTTCAAAAGATAGTCAGTAAGATGAGTCAGTCTTCTTGTACTTAAGTCGCCATTGTGTCTTTTGTATTTAATTCCGATGCAATTTCTGTGTTACATCGTCAATAAGAAGGTCAGAGGGATACAGTAAACCTAAAGTGAAGCATCGGAATCTATAACTAGTATCACAGGAATGGTTCAAAACACAGTCAGTACGAAGAGACAGTCTTCTTGTACTTAAGGCGGCATTGTGCCTTTTCTATTTAATTCCGATGCAATTTCTGTGTTTCGTCGTCAATAAGAAGGTCCAAGGGATACAGTAAACCTGAAGTGAAGCATCGGAATCTATAACTAGTGTCACACGAATGGTTCAAAACATAGGCAGTAGGAAGAGTCAGTCTTCTTGTACTTAAGTCGGCATTGTGAGTTAAGTATTTAATTTCGATGCAATTTCTGTGTTTCATCGTTAATAAGAACGTCCAAGGGATACAGTAAACATGAAGTGAAGCATCGGAATCTATAACTAGTGTCAAAGGAATGGTTCAAAACATAGACAGTCGGAAGAGTCAGTCTTCTTGAACTTAAGTCGGCATTGTGCCTTTTCTACTTATTTCCGATGCAATTTCTGTGTTTCGTCGTCAATAAGAAGGTCAGAGGGATACAATAAACCTGAAGTGAAGCATCGAAATCTATAATTAGTGTCACAGAATGGTTCAAAACATACACAGCAAGAAGAGTCAGTCTTCTTGTACTTAAGTCAGCATTGTGCCTTTTGTAATTAATTCCGATGCAATTTCTGTGTTTCATCGTCAATAACAAGGTCCAAGGGATACAGTAAACCAGAAGTGAAGCATCGGAATCTATAACTAGTGTTACAGGAATGGTTCAAAACATAGACAGTTAGAAGAGCCAGTCTTCTTGTACATAAGTCGGCATTTTGCCTTTTGTATTTCATTCCGATGCAATTTCTGTGTTTCATCGTCAATAAGGAAGTCAGAGGGATCCAGTAAACCTGAAGTGAAGCATCGACATCTACAACTAGTGTCACAGGAATGGTTCAAAACATAGACAGTGAGAAGAGTCAGTCATCTTGTACTTAAGTCGGCATTGTGCCTTTTGTATTTAATTCCGACGCAATTTCTATGTTTCATCGTCAATAAGAAGGTCAGAGAGATACAGTAAACCTGAAGTGAAGCATCGGAATCTATAACTAGTGTCACAGTAATGGTTCGAAACATAGAAAGTATGAAGAGTCAGTTTTCTTGTACTTAATTCGGCATTGTGCCTTTTGTATTTAATTCCGATGCAATTTCTGTGTTTCATCGTCAATAAGAATGTCAAAGCGATACAGTAAACCTGAAATGAAGCATCGGAATCGATAACTAATGTCACAGGAATGGTTCAAAACAAAGACAGTGAAATGAGTCAGTTTTCTTGTACTTAAGTCGGTATTTTGCCTTTTGTATTTAATTCCGATGCTATTTCTGTGTTACATCGTCAGTAAGAAGGTCAGAGGGATACAGTAAACCTGAAGTGATGCTTCGGAATGTGTAACTAGTGTCACAGGAATGGTTCAAAACATAGACAGTAAGAAGAGTCAGTTTTCTTGTACTTAAGTCGGCATTGTTCCTTTTCAATTTAATTCCGATGCAATTTCTGTGTTTCGTCGTCAATAAGAAGGTGCAAGTGATACAGTAAACCTGAAGTGAAGCATCGGAATCTATAACTAGTGTCACAGGAAAGGTTAAAAACATAGACAGTAAGAAGAGTCAGTTTTCTTGTACTTAAGTCGGCATTGTGACTTTTGTATTTTATTCGATGCATTTTCTGTGTTTCATCGTCGATAAGAAGGTCCAAGGGATACAGTAAACATATAGGGAAGCATCGGAGTCTAAAACTGGTTTCACAGGAAATGTTGAAATCATAGTCAGTAGGAAGAGTCAGTCTTCATGTACTTAAGTCGGCAATGTGCCATTTGTATTTAATTCTGATGCAATTTCTGTGTTTCATCGTCAATAAGAAGGTCCAAGGGATACAGTACGCATATAGTGAAGCATCGGAATCTAAAACTGGTCTCACAGGAAATGTTCAAAACATAGTCAGTAAGAAGACTCAGTCTTCTTGTACTTAAGTCGGCATTGTGCGTTTTGTATTTAATTCCGATGCAATTTCTTTGTTTCATCGTCAATAAGAAGGTCCAAGGGATACAGAAAACATATAGTGAAGCATCGGAATCTAAAACTGGTCTCATAGGAAGTGTTCAAAAGATAGTCAGTAAGAAGAGTCAGTCTTCTTGTACTTAAGTCGGCTTTGTGCCTTTTGTATTTAATTCCGATGCAATTTCTGTGTTTCATCGTCAATAAGAAGGTCAAAGGCATACAGTAAACATATGGTGAACCATCAGAATCTAAAACTGGTCTCACCGGAAGTGTTCAAAAGATAGTCAGTAAGATGAGTCAGTCTTCTTGTACTTAAGTCGCCATTGTGTCTTTTGTATTTAATTCCGATGCAATTTCTGTGTTACATCGTCAATAAGAAGGTCAGAGGGATACAGTAAACCTAAAGTGAAGCATCGGAATCTATAACTAGTATCACAGGAATGGTTCAAAACACAGTCAGTACGAAGAGACAGTCTTCTTGTACTTAAGGCGGCATTGTGCCTTTTCTATTTAATTCCGATGCAATTTCTGTGTTTCGTCGTCAATAAGAAGGTCCAAGGGATACAGTAAACCTGAAGTGAAGCATCGGAATCTATAACTAGTGTCACACGAATGGTTCAAAACATAGGCAGTAGGAAGAGTCAGTCTTCTTGTACTTAAGTCGGCATTGTGAGTTAAGTATTTAATTTCGATGCAATTTCTGTGTTTCATCGTTAATAAGAACGTCCAAGGGATACAGTAAACATGAAGTGAAGCATCGGAATCTATAACTAGTGTCAAAGGAATGGTTCAAAACATAGACAGTCGGAAGAGTCAGTCTTCTTGAACTTAAGTCGGCATTGTGCCTCTTCTATTTAAATCCGATGCAATTTCTGTGTTTCGTCGTCAATAAGAAGGTCCAAGGGAAACAGTAAACCTGAAGTGAAGCATCGAAATCTATAACTAGTGACACAGGAATGGTTCAAAACATAGACTATAAGAAGAGTCAGTCTTCTTGTACTTAAGTCGGAATTGTGCCTTTTGTATTTAATTCCGATACAATTTCTGTGTTTCATCGTCAATAAGAAGGTCCAAGGGATACAGTAAATCTGAAGTGATGCATCGAAATCTATAACTAGTGTCACAGGAATGGTTCAAAACATAGGCAGTAGGAAGAGTCAGTCTTCTCGTGCTTAAGTCGGCATTGTGAGTTTTGTATTTAATTCCGATGCAATTTCTGTGTTTCATCGTCAATAAGAAGGTCCAAGGGATACAGTAAACATATAGTGAAGCATCGGAATCTAAAACTGGTCTCACAGGAAATGTTCAAAACACAGTCAGTAAGAAGAGTCAGTCTTCTTGTACTTAATTTGGCAATTTACCTTTTTTATTTAATTCCGATGTAATTACTGTGTTTCGTCGTCAATAAGAAGGCCAAGGGATACAGTAAACGTGAAGTGAAGCATCGGTGTCTATAACCAGTGTCACAGGAATGGTTAAAACATAGACAGTAGGAAGAGTCAGTCTTCTTGTACTTAAGTCGGCATTGTGCCTTTTCTATTTAATTCCGATGCAATTTCTGTGTTTCGACGTCAATAAGAAGATCAGAGGGATACAGTAAACCTGAAGTGAAGCATCGGAATCTATATCTGGTGTCACAGGAAAGGTTCAAAACATAGACAGTAAGAAGAGTCAGTCTTCTTGTACTTAAGTCGGCATTGTGCCTTATCTATTTAATTCCGATGCAATTTCTGTGTTTCGACGTCAATAAGAAGATCAGAGGGATACAGTAAACCTGAAGTGAAGCATCGGAATCTATATCCAGTGTCACAGGAAAGGTTCAAAACATAGACAGTAAGAAGAGTCAGTCATCTTGGATATGAGTCGGCATTGTGCCTATTGTAGTTAATTCCGATGCAATTACTATGCTTCATCGTCTATAAGGAGGTCAGAGGGAAACAGTAATCCTGAAGTGAAGCATCGGAATCTATAACTAGTGTCACAGGAATGGTTCAAAACATACACAGCAAGCAGAGTCAGTTTTCTTGTACTTAAGTCGGCATTGTGCCTTTTGTATTTAATTCCGATGCAATTTCTGTGTTTCATCGTCAACAAGAAGGTCCAAGGGATACAGTAAACATATAGAGAAGCATCGGGATCTAAAACTGGTCTCACAGGAAATGTTCAAATCATAGTCAGTAAGAAGAGTCAGTCTTCTTGTACTTATGTCGGCATTGTGCCTTTTCTATTTAATTCCGATGCAATTTCTGTGTATCGTCGTCAATAAGAAGGTCCAAGGGATACAGTGAACGTGAAGTGAAGCATCGGAATCTAAAACCGGTCTCACAGGAAATATTCAAAACATAGAGAGTAAGAAGAGCCAGTCATCTTGTATTTGAGTCGGCATTGTGCATTTTGTACTTAATTCCGATGCAATTTCTGTGTTTCATCGTCAATAAGAAGATCCAAGGGATACAGTAAACCTGAAATGAAGCATCGGAACCTATATCTAGTGTCACAGGAATGGTTCAAAACATAGACACGGAAGAGTCAGTCTTCTTGTACTTAAGTCGGCATTGTGTCTTTTCTATTTAATTCCGATGCAATTTCTGTGTTTCGTCGTATAAGAAGGTTCAAGGGACACAGTAAACCTGAAGAGAAGCATCGGAATCTATAACTAGTGTCACAGGAATGGTTCAAAACATACACAGCAAGCAGAGTCAGTCTTCTTGTACTTAAGTCGGCATTGTGCCTTTTCTATTTAATTCCGATGCAATTTCTGTGTATCGTCGTCAATAAGAAGGTCCAAGGGATACAGTGACCGTGAAGTGAAGCATCGGAACCTAAAACCGGTCTCACAGGAAATATTCAAAACATAGAGAGTAAGAAGAGCCAGTCATCTTGTATTTGAGTCGGCATTGTGCATTTTGTACTTAATTCCGATGCAATTTCAGTGTTTCATCGTCAATAAGAAGATCCAAGGGATACAGTAAACCTGAAGTGAAGCATCGGAATCTATAACTAGTGTCACAGGAATTGCTCAAAACATTGACAGTAAGAAGAGTCAGTCTTCTTGTACATAAGTCGACATTGTGCCTTTTCTATTTAATTCCGATGCAATTTCTGTGTTACGTCGTCAATAATAAGGTCCAAGGGATAAAGTAAACCTGAAGTGAAGCATCGGATTCTATAACTAGTGTCACAGGAATGGTTCACAACATACACAGCAAGAAGAGTCAGTCTTCTTGTAATGAACTCGGTATTGTGCCGTTTGTAATTAATTCCGATGCAATTTCTGTCTTTCATCGTCAACAAGAAGGACCAAGGGATACAGTAAACATATAGTGAAGCATCGGAATCTAAAACCGATCACACAGGAAATGTTCAAATCATAGTAAGTAAGAAGAGTCAGTATTCTTGTACTTATGTCGGCATTGTGCCTTTTCTATTTTATTCCGATTCAGTTTCTGTGTTTCGACGTCAATAAGAAGGTCCAAGGGATACATTAAACCTGAAGTGAAGCATCGAAATGTAAAACCGATCTCATTGGAATGGTTCAAAATATAGAGAGTAAGAAGAGCCAGTCATCTTTATATGAGTCGGCATTGTGCCTTTTGAATTTAATTCTGATGCAATTTCTGTGTTTCATCGACAATAAGAAGGTAAGAGATATACAGTAAACCGGAAGTGAAGCCTCGGAATCTATAACTAGTGTCACAGGAATGGTTAAAACATAGACAGTAGGAAGAGTCAGTCTTCTTGTACTTAAGTCGGCATTGTGCCTTTTGTATTTAATCCCGATGCAATATCTGTGTTCCGTCGTCAATAAGAAGGTCCAAGGGATACAGTAAACCTGAAGTGAAGCATCGGAATCTATATCTATTGTCACAGGAATGGTTCAAAACATAGACACGGAAGAGTCAGTCTTCTTGTACTTAAGTCGGCATTGTGCCTTTTCTATTTAATTCCGATGCAATTTCTGTGTTTTGTCGTCAATACGAAGGTCCAAGTGATACAGTAAACCTGAAGTGAAGCATCGGAATCTATAACTAGTGTCACAGGAATGGTTCAAAACATACACAGCAAGAAGAGTCAGTCTTCTTGTACTTAGGTCGGCATTGTGCCTTTTGTATTTAATTCCGATGCAATTTCTGTGTTTCATCGTCAACAAGATGGTCCAAGGGATACAGTAAACATATAGTGAAGCATCGGAATGTAAAACTGCTCTCACAGGAAATGTTCAAATCATAGTCAGTAAGAAGAGAAAGTCTTCTCATACTTATGTCGGCTTTGTGCCTTTTCTATTTAATTCCGATGCAATTTCTGTGTTTCGTCGTCAATAACAAGGTCCAAGGGATACAGTAATCCTGAAGTGAAGCATCGGCATCTAAAACCGGTCTCACAGGAAAGGTTCAAAACCTAGAGAGTAAGAAGAGCCAGTCATCTTGTATTTGAGTCGGCATTGTGCCTTTTGTATTTAATTCCGATGCAATTTCTGTGTTTCATCGACAATAAGAAGGTCAGAGGAATACAGTAAACCTGAAGTGATGCATCGGAATCTATAACTAGTGTCACAGGAATGGTTCAAAACATAGACAGTGGGAAGAGTCAGTCTTCTTGTACTTAAGTCGGCATTGTGCCTTTTGTATTTAATTCCGATGCAATTTCTGTGTTTCATCGTCAATAAGAGTGTCAGAGGGATACAGTAAACGTGAAGTGAAGCATCGGAATCCATAACTAGTGTCACAGGAATGGTTCAAAACATAGACAGTTGGAAGAGTCAGTGTTCTTGTACTTATGTCGGCAATTTGTCTTTTCTATTTAATTCCGAAGCAATTTCTGTGTTTCGTCGTCAATAAGAAGGTCCAAGGGATACAGTTAACCTGAAGTGAAGCATCGGAATCTATAACTAGTGTCACAGGAATCGTTCAAACATAAACACGGAAGAGTCAGTCTTCTTGTACTTAAGTCCGCATTGTGCTTTTTCTATTTAATTCAGATGCAATTTTTGTGTTTCGCGTCAATAAGAATGTCCCAGGGATAGAGTAAACCTGAAGTGAAGCATCGGAATATATATGTAGTGTCACAGGAAAGGTTCAAAACATAGACAGTAAGAAGAGTCAGTCTTCTTGTACATGAGTCGGCATTGTGCATTTTGTATTTAATTCCGATGCAATTAATGTGTTTCATCGTCAATATGAAGGTCAGAGGGATACAGTAAACCTGAAGTGAAGCATAGGAATCTATAACGAGTGTCACAGGAATGGTTCAGAACATACACAGCAAGAAGAGTCAGTCTTCTTGTAATTAACTCGGTATTGTGCCGTTTGTATTTAATTTCGATGCAATTTCTGTGTTTCATCGTCAACAAGAAGGTCCAAAGGATACAGTAAACATATAGTGAAGCATCGGAATCTAAAACCGATCACACAGGAAATGTTCAAATCATAGTCAGTAAGAAGAGTCAGTATTCTTGTACTTATGTCGGCATTGTGCCTTTTATATTTTATTCCGATTCAGTTTCTGTGTTTCGACGTCAATAAGAAGGTCCAAGGGATACAGTAAACCTGAAGTGAAGCATTGGAATCTATAACTAGTGTCACAGGAATGGTTCAAAACATACACAGCATGAAGAGTCAGTCTTCTTGTACTTAATTCGGCATTGTGCCATTTGTATTTAATTCCAATGCAATTTCTGTGTTTCATCGTCAACAAGATGGTCCAAGGGATACAGTAAACTTATAGTGAAGCATCGGAATGAAAAACTGCTCTCACAGGAAATGTTCAAATCATAGTCAGTAAGAAGAGAAAGTCTTCTTATACCTATGTCGGCATTGTGCCTTTTCTATTTAATTCCGATGCAAATTCTGTGTTTCGTCGTCAATAACAAGGTCCAAGGGATACAGTAACCCTGAAGTGAAGCATCGGAATCTATAACTAGTGTCACAGAAAAGGTTCAAACCATAGACAGTAGGAAGAGTCAGTCTCCTTGTACTTAAGTCGGCATTGTGCCTTTTGTATTTAATTCCGATGCAATTTCTGTGTTTCATCTTCAATAAGAAGGTCCAAGGGATACAGTAAACCTGAAGTGAAGCATCGGTATCTATAACTAGTGTCACAGGAATGGTTCAAAACATAGACAGTTGGAAGAGTCAGTGTTCTTGTACTTAAGTCGGCAATTTGTCTTTTCTATTTATTTCCGAAGCAATTTCTGTGTTTCGTCGTCAATAAGAAGGACCAAGGGATACAGTAAACCTGAAGTGAAGCATCGGAATCTATAACTAGTGTCACAGAAAAGGTTCAAAACATAGACAGTAAGAAGAGTCAGTCTTCTTGTACTTAAATCGGCACTGTGCCGTTTGTATTTATTTCCGATGTAATTACTGTGTTTCATCGTCAATAAGACGGGCAGAGGGATAGAGTAAACCTGAAGTGAAGCATCGGAATCTATAAGTAGTGTCACAGGAATGGTTCAAAACATACACAGCAGGAAGAGTCAGTCATCTTGTACTTAAGTCGGCATTGTGCCTTTTGTATTTAATTCCGATGCAATTTCTGTGTTTCATCGTCAATAAGAAGGTCAGAGGGATACAGTAAACCTGAAGTGAAGAATCGGAATCTATAACTAGTGTCACAGACAAGGTTCAAAACATAGACAGTTAGAAGAGTCAGTCTTCTTGTACTTAAGTCGGCATTGTGCCTTTTGCATTTAATTCCGATGCAATTTCTGTGTTTCATCGTCAATAAGAGTGTCAGAGGAATACAGTAAACCTGAAGTGAAGCATCGGAATCTATAAGTTGTGTCACAGGAATGGTTAAAACATAGACAGTAGGAAGCGTCAGTCTTCTTGTACTTAAGTTGGCATTGTGCCTTTTCTATTTAATTCCAATTCAATTTCTGTGTTTCGTCGTCAATAAGAAGGTCCAAGGGATACAGTAAACCTGAAGTGAAGCATCGGAATCTATAACTAGTATCACAGGAATGGTTCAAAACAGAGACAGTAAGAAGAGTCAGTCTTCTTGTACTTAGGTCGGCATTGTGCCTTTTGTATTTAATTCCGATGCTATTTCTGTGTTTCATCGTCGATAAGAAGGTCCAAGGGATACAGTTAACCTGAAGTGATGCATCGGAATCTATAACTAGTGTCACAGGAATGGTTCAAAACATAGCCAGTGGGAAGAGTCAGTCTTCTTGTACTTAAGTCGGCATTGTGCCTTTTGTATTTAATTCCGATGGAATTTCTGTATTTCATCGTCAATAAGAGTGTCAGAGGGATACAGTAAACCTGAAGTGAAGCATCGGAATCTATAACTAGTGTCACAGGAATGGTTCAAACATAGACACGGAAGATTCATTCTTCTTGTACTTAAGTCCGCATTGTGCCGTTTCTATTTAATTCCGATGCAATTTCTGTGTTTCGTCGTCAATAAGAAGGTCCAAGGGATACAGTAAACCTGAAGTGAAGCATCGGAATCTATATGTAGTGTCACAGGAAAGGTTCAAAACATACACAGTAAGAAGAGTCAGTCTTCTTGTACATGAGTCGGCATTGTGCATTTTGTATTTATTTCCGATGCAATTACTGTGTTTCATCGTCAATATGAAGGTCAGAGGTATACAGTAAACCTGAAGTGAAGCATCGGATTCTATAATTAGTGTCACAGGAATGGTTCACAACATACACAGCAAGAAGAGTCAGTCTTCTTGTAATTAACTCGGTATTGTGCCGTTTGTATTTAATTCCGATGCAATTTCTGTGTTTCATCGTCAACAAGAAGGTCCAAGGGATACAGTAAACATATAGTGAAGCATCGGAATCTAAAACCGATCACACAGGAAATGTTCAAATCATACTAAGTAAGAAGAGTCAGTATTCTTGTACTTATGTCGGCATTGTGCCTTTTCTATTTTATTCCGATTCAGTTTCTGTGTTTCGACGTCAATAAGAAGGTCCAAGGGATACATTAAACCTGAAGTGAAGCATCGAAATGTAAAACCGGTCTCATTGGAATGGTTCAAAATATAGGGAGTAAGAAGAGCCTGTCATCTTGTATTTGAGTCGGCATTGTGCCTTTTGAATTTAATTCTGATGCAATTTCTGTGTTTCATCGTCAATAAGAAGGTAAGAGATATACAGTAAACCTGAAGTGAAGCCTCGGAATCTATAACTAGTGTCACAGGAATGGTTAAAACATAGACAGTAGGAAGAGTCAGTCTTCTTGTACTTAAGTCGGCATTGTGCCTTTTGTATTTAATCCCGATGCAATATCTGTGTTTCGTCGTCAATAAGAAGGTCCAAGGGATACAGTAAACCTGAAGTGAAGCTTCGGAATCTATATCTATTGTCACAGGAATGGTTCAAAAGATAGACACGGAAGAGTCAGTCTTCTTGTACTTAAGTCGGCATTGTGCCTTTTCTATTTAATTCCGATGCAATTTCTGTGTGTCGTCGTCAATAAGTAGGTCCAAGGGATACAGTAAACCTGAAGTGAAGCATCGGAATCAATAACTAGTGTCACAGGAATGGTTCAAAACATACACAGCAGGAAGAGTCAGTCTTCTTGTACTTAAGTCGGCATTGTGCCTTTTGTATTTAATTCCGATGCAATTTCTGTGTTTCATCGTCTATAAGAAGGTCCAAGGGATACAGTAAACCTGAAGTGATGCATCGGAATCTATGACTAGCGTCACAGGAATGGTTCAAAACATAGACAGTTCGAAGAGTCAGTCTTCTTGTACCTAAGTCGGCATTGTGCCTTTTGAATTTAATTCCGATGCAATTTCTGTGTTTCATCGTCAACAAGATGGTCCAAGGGATACAGTAAACATATAGTGAAGCATCGGAATGTAAAACTGCTCTCACAGGAAATGTTCAAATCATAGTCAGTAAGAAGAGAAAGTCTTCTCATACTTATGTCGGCTTTGTGCCTTTTCTATTTAATTCCGATGCAATATCTGTGTTTCGTCGTCAATAACAAGGTCCAAGGGATACAGTAATCCTGAAGTGAAGCATCGGAATCTAAAACCGGTCTTACAGGAAAGGTTCAAAACCTAGAGAGTAAGAAGAGCCAGTCATCTTGTATTTGAGTCGGCATTGTGCCTTTTGTATTTAATTCCGATGCAATTTCTGTGTTTCATCGACAATAAGAAGGTCAGAGGAATACAGTAAACCTGAAGTGATGCATCGGAATCTATAACTAGTGTCACAGGAATGGTTCAAAACATAGACAGTGGGAAGAGTCAGTCTTCTTGTACTTAAGTCGGCATTGTGCCTTTTGTATTTAATTCCGATGCAATTTCTGTGTTTCATCGTCAATAAGAGTGTCAGAGGGATACAGTAAACCTGAAGTGAAGCATCGGAATCCATAACTAGTGTCACAGGAATGGTTCAAAACATAGACAGTTGGAAGAGTCAGTGTTCTTGTACTTATGTCGGCAATTTGTCTTTTCTATTTAATTCCGAAGCAATTTCTGTGTTTCGTCGTCAATAAGAAGGTCCAAGGGATACAGTAAACCTGAAGTGAAGCATCGGAATCTATAACTAATGTCACAGGAATCGTTCAAACATAAACACGGAAGAGTCAGTCTTCTTGTACTTAAGTCCGCATTGTGCTTTTTCTATTTAATTCAGATGCAATTTTTGTGTTTCGCGTCAATAAGAAGGTCCCAGGGATAGAGTAAACCTGAAGTGAAGCATCGGAATATATATGTAGTGTCACAGGAAAGGTTCAAAACATAGACAGTAAGAAGAGTCAGTCTTCTTGTACATGAGTCGGCATTGTGCATTTTGTATTTAATTCCGATGCAATTACTGTGTTTCATCGTCAATATGAAGGTCAGAGGGATACAGTAAACCTGAAGTGAAGCATCGGAATCTATAACGAGTGTCACAGGAATGGTTCAGAACATACACAGCAAGAAGAGTCAGTCTTCTTGTAATTAACTCGGTATTGTGCCGTTTGTATTTAATTTCGATGCAATTTCTGTGTTTCATCGTCAACAAGAAGGTCCAAAGGATACAGTAAACATATAGTGAAGCATCGGAATCTAAAACCGATCACACAGGAAATGTTCAAATCATAGTCAGTAAGAAGAGTCAGTATTCTTGTACTTATGTCGGCATTGTGCCTTTTATATTTTATTCCGATTCAGTTTCTGTGTTTCGACGTCAATAAGAAGGTCCAAGGGATACAGTAAACCTGAAGTGAAGCATTGGAATCTATAACTAGTGTCACAGGAATGGTTCAAAACATACACAGCATGAAGAGTCAGTCTTCTTGTACTTAATTCGGCATTGTGCCTTTTGTATTTAATTCCAATGCAATTTCTGTGTTTCATCGTCAACAAGATGGTCCAAGGGATACAGTAAACATATAGTGAAGCATCGGAATGAAAAACTGCTCTCACAGGAAATGTTCAAATCATAGTCAGTAAGAAGAGAAAGTCTTCTTATACCTATGTCGGCATTGTGCCTTTTCTATTTAATTCCGATGCAAATTCTGTGTTTCGTCGTCAATAACAAGGTCCAAGGGATACAGTAACCCTGAAGTGAAGCATCGGAATCTATAACTAGTGTCACAGAAAAGGTTCAAACCATAGACAGTAGGTAGAGTCAGTCTCCTTGTACTTAAGTCGGCATTGTGCCTTTTGTATTTAATTCCGATGCAATTTCTGTGTTTCATCGTCAATAAGAAGGTCCAAGGGATACAGTAAACCTGAAGTGAAGCATCGGAATCTATTAGTAGTGTCACAGGAATGGTTCAAAACATAGACAGTTGGAAGAGTCAGTGTTCTTGTACTTAAGTCGGCAATTTGTCTTTTCTATTTATTTCCGAAGCAATTTCTGTGTTTCGTCGTCAAAAAGAAGGACCAAGGGATACAGTAAACCTGAAGTGAAGCATCGGAATCTATAACTAGTGTCACAGAAAAGGTTCAAAACATAGACAGTAAGAAGAGTCAGTCTTCTTGTACTTAAATCGGCACTGTGCCGTTTGTATTTATTTCCGATGTAATTACTGTGTTTCATCGTCAATAAGACGGTCAGAGGGATAGAGTAAACCTGAAGTGAAGCATCGGAATCTATAAGTAGTGTCACAGGTATGGTTCAAAACATACACAGCAGGAAGAGTCAGTCTTCTTGTACTTAAGTCGGCATTGTGCCTTTTGTATTTAATTCCGATGCAATTTCTGTGTTTCATCGTCAATAAGAAGGTCAGAGGGATACAGTAAACCTGAAGTGAAGAATCGGAATCTATAACTAGTGTCACAGGAATTGCTCAAAACATTGACAGTAAGAAGAGTCAGTCTTCTTGTACTTAAGTCGGCATTGTGCCTTTTGTATTTAATTCCGATGCAATTTCTGTGTTTCATCGTCAATAAGAGTGTCAGAGGGATACAGTAAACCTGAAGTGAAGCATCGAAATCTATAACTAGTGTCACAGGAATGGTTCAAAACATAGACAATAAGAAGAGTCAGTCTTCTTGTACTTAGGTCGGCATTGTGCCTTTTGTATTTTATTCCGATGCTATTTCTGTTTTTCATCGTCGATAAGAAGGTCCAAGGGATACAGTAAACCTGAGGTGAAGCATCGGAATCTATAACTAGTGTCACAGGAATTGCTCAAAACATAGACAGTAAGAAGAGTCAGTCTTCTTGTACTTAAGTCGGCATTGTGCCTTTTGTATTTAATTCCGATGCAATTTCTGTGTTTCATCGTCAATAACAAGGTTCAAGGGATACTGTAACCCTGAAGTGAAGCATCGGAATCTAAAACCGGTCTCACAGGAAAGGTTAAAAACCTAGAGAGTAAGAAGAGCCAGTCATCTTGTATTTGAGTCGGAATTGTGCCTTTTGTATTTAATTCCGATGCAATTTCTGTGTTTCATCGACAATAAGAAGGTCAGAGGAATACAGTAAACCTGAAGTGAAGCATCGGAATCTATAAGTTGTGTCACAGGAATGGTTAAAACATAGACAGTAGGAAGCGTGAGTCTTCTTGTACTTAAGTTGGCATTGTGCCTTTTCTATTTAATTCCAATTCAATTTCTGTGTATCGTCGTCAATAAGAAGGTCCAAGGGATACAGTAAACCTGAAGTGAAGCATCGGAATCTATAACTAGTATCACAGGAATGGTTCAAAACAGAGACAGTAAGAAGAGTCAGTCTTCTTGTACTTAGGTCGGCATTGTGCCTTTTGTATTTTATTCCGATGCTATTTCTGTGTTTCATCGTCGATAAGAAGGTCCCAGGGATACAGTAAACCTGAAGTGAAGCATCGGAATCTATAACTAGTGTCACAGGAATGGTTCAAACATAGACACGGAAGATTCATTCTTCTTGTACTTAAGTCCGCATTGTGCCGTTTCTATTTAATTCCGATGCAATTTCTGTGTTTCGTCGTCAATAAGAAGGTCCAAGGGATACAGTAAACCTGAAGTGAAGCATCGGGATCTATATGTAGTATCACAGGAAAGGTTCAAAACATAGACAGTAAGAAGAGTCAGTCTTCTTGTACATGAGTCGGCATTGTGCATTTTGTATTTATTTCCGATGCAATTACTGTGTTTCATCGTCAATATGAAGGTCAGAGGTATACAGTAAACCTGAAGTGAAGCATCGGATTCTATAACTAGTATCACAGGAATGGTTCAGAACATACACAGCAAGAAGAGTCAGTCTTCTTGTAATTAACTCGGTATTGTGCCGTTTGTATTTAATTCCGATGCAATTTCTGTGTTTCATCGTCAACAAGAAGGTCCAAGGGATACTGTAAACATATAGTGAAGCATCGGAATCTAAAACCGATCACACAGGAAATGTTCAAATCATACTAAGTAAGAAGAGTCAGTATTCTTGTACTTATGTCGGCATTGTGCCTTTTCTATTTTATTCCGATTCAGTTTCTGTGTTTCGACGTCAATAAGAAGGTCCAAGGGATACATTAAACCTGAAGTGAAGCATCGAAATGTAAAACCGGTCTCATTGGAATGGTTCAAAATATAGAGAGTAAGAAGAGCCAGTCATCTTGTATTTGAGTCGGCATTGTGCCTTTTGAATTTAATTCTGATGCAATTTCTGTGTTTCATCGTCAATAAGAAGGTAAGAGATATACAGTAAACCTGAAGTGAAGCCTCGGAATCTATAACTAGTGTCACAGGAATGGTTAAAACATAGACAGTAGGAAGAGTCAGTCTTCTTGTACTTAAGTCGGCATTGTGCCTTTTGTATTTAATCCCGATGCAATATCTGTGTTTCGTCGTCAATAAGAAGGTCCAAGGGATACAGTAAACCTGAAGTGAAGCATCGGAATCTATATCTATTGTCACAGGAATGGTTCAAAAGATAGACACGGAAGAGTCAGTCTTCTTGTACTTAAGTCGGCATTGTGCCTTTTCTATTTAATTCCGATGCAATTTCTGTGTGTCGTCGTCAATAAGTAGGTCCAAGGGATACAGTAAACCTGAAGTGAAGCATCGGAATCAATAACTAGTGTCACAGGAATGGTTCAAAACATACACAGCAGGAAGAGTCAGTCTTCTTGTACTTAAGTCGGCATTGTGCCTTTTGTATTTAATTCCGATGCAATTTCTGTGTTTCATCGTCAATAAGAAGGTCCAAGGGATACAGTAAACCTGAAGTGATGCATCGGAATCTATGACTAGCGTCACAGGAATGGTTCAAAACATAGACAGTTCGAAGAGTCAGTCTTCTTGTACCTAAGTCGGCATTGTGCCTTTTGAATTTAATTCCGATGCAATTTCTGTGTTTCATCGTCAACAAGATGGTCCAAGGGATACAGTAAACATATAGTGAAGCATCGGAATGTAAAACTGCTCTCACAGGAAATGTTCAAATCATAGTCAGTAAGAAGAGAAAGTCTTCTTATACTTATGTCGGCTTTGTGCCTTTTCTATTTAATTCCGATGCAATTTCTGAGTTTCGTCGTCAATAACAAGGTCCAAGGGATACAGTAATCCTGAAGTGAAGCATCGGAATCTAAAACCGGTCTCACAGGAAAGGTTCAAAACCTAGAGAGTAAGAAGAGCCAGTCATCTTGTATTTGAGTCGGCATTGTGCCTTTTGTATTTAATTCCGATGCAATTTCTGTGTTTCATCGTCAATAAGAGTGTCAGAGGGATACAGTAAACCTGAAGTGAAGCATCGGAATCCATAACTAGTGTCACAGGAATGGTTCAAAACATAGACAGTTGGAAGAGTCAGTGTTCTTGTACTTATGTCGGCAATTTGTCTTTTCTATTTAATTCCGAAGCAATTTCTGTGTTTCGTCGTCAATAAGAAGGTCCAAGGGATACAGTAAACCTGAAGTGAAGCATCGGAATCTATAACTAGGGTCACAGGAATCGTTCAAACATAAACACGGAAGAGTCAGTCTTCTTGTACTTAAGTCCACATTGTGCCTTTTCTATATTAATTCAGATGCAATTTCTGTGTTTCGTCGTCAATAAGAAGGTCCAAGGGATACAGTAAACCTGAAGTGAAGCATCGGAATATATATGTAGTGTCACAGGAAAGGTTCAAAACATAGACAGTAAGA
Organism: Schistocerca serialis cubense; assembly: GCF_023864345.2. Lineage (NCBI taxonomy): Eukaryota > Metazoa > Arthropoda > Insecta > Orthoptera > Acrididae > Schistocerca > Schistocerca serialis. Next base: position 9,164,870 of record NW_026047617.1, read on the forward strand.
AGAGTCAGTCTTCTTGTACATGAGTCGGCATTGTGCATTTTGTATTTAATTCCGATGCAATTACTGTGTTTCATCGTCAATATGAAGGTTAGAGGGATACAGTAAACCTGAAGTGAAGCATCGGAATCTCTAACGAGTGTCACAGGAATGGTTCAGAATATACACAGCAAGAAGAGTCAGTCTTCTTGTAATTAACTCGGTATTGTGCCGTTTGTATTTAATTTCGATGCAATTTCTGTGTTTCATCGTCAACAAGAAGGTCCAAGGGATACAGTAAACATATAGTGAAGCATCGGAATCTAAAACCGATCACACAGGAAATGTTCAAATCATAGTCAGTAAGAAGAGTCAGTATTCTTGTACTTATGTCGGCATTGTGCCTTTTATATTTTATTCCGATTCAGTTTCTGTGTTTCGACGTCAATAAGAAGGTCCAAGGGATACAGTAAACCTGAAGTGAAGCATTGGAATATATAACTAGTGTCACAGGAATGGTTCAAAACATACACAGCATGAAGAGTCAGTTTTCTTGTACTTAAGTCGGCATTGTGCCTTTTGTATTTAATTCCAATGCAATTTCTGTGTTTCATCGTCAACAAGATGGTCCAAGGGATACAGTAAACATATAGTGAAGCATCGGAATGAAAAACTGCTCTCACAGGAAATGTTCAAATCATAGTCAGTAAGAAGAGAAAGTCTTCTTATACCTATGTCGGCATTGTGCCTTTTCTATTTAATTCCGATGCGAATTCTGTGTTTCGTCGTCAATAAAAAGGTCCAAGGGATACAGTAACCCTGAAGTGAAGCATCGGAAACTATAACTAGTGTCACTGAAAAGGTTCAAACCATAGACAGTAGGAAGAGTCAGTCTCCTTGTACTTAAGTCGGCATTGTGCCTTTTGTATTTAATTCCGATGCAATTTCTGTGTTTCATCGTCAATAAGAAGGTCCAAGGGATACAGTAAACTTGAAGTGATGCATCGGAATCTATAACTAGTGTCACAGGAATGGTTCAAAACATAGACAGTGGGAAGAGTCAGTCTTCTTGTACTTAAGTCGGCATTGTGCCTTTTGTATTTAATTCCGATGAAATTTCTGTGTTTCATGGTCAATAAGAGTGTCAGAGGGATACAGTAAACCTGAAGTGAAGCATCGGAATCTATAACTAGTGTCACAGGAATGGTTCAAAACATAGACAGTTGGAAGAGTCAGTGTTCTTGTACTTAAGTCGGCAATTTGTCTTTTCTATTTAATTCCGAAGCAATTTCTGTGTTTCGTCGTCAATAAGAAGGACCAAGGGATACAGTAAACCTGAAGTGAAGCATCGGAATCTATAACTAGTGTCACAGAAAAGGTTCAAAACATAGACAGTAAGAAGAGTCAGTCTTCTTGTACTTAAATCGGCACTGTGCCGTTTGTATTTATTTCCGATGTAATTACTGTGTTTCATCGTCAATAAGACGGTCAGAGGGATAGAGTAAACCTGAAGTGAAGCATCGGAATCTATAAGTAGTGTCACAGGAATGGTTCAAAACATACACAGCAGGAAGAGTCAGTCTTCTTGTACTTAAGTCGGCATTGTGCCTTTTGTATTTAATTCCGATGCAATTTCTGTGTTTCATCGTCAATAAGAAGGTCAGAGGGATACAGTAAACCTGAAGTGAAGCATCGTAATCTATAACTAGTGTCACAGGAATTGCTCAAAACATTGACAGTAAGAAGAGTCAGTCTTCTTGTACTTAAGTCGGCATTGTGCCTTTTGTATTTAATTCCGATCCAATTTCTGTGTTTCATCGTCAATAAGAAGGTCAGAGGGATACAGGAAACCTGAAGTGAAGCATCGGAATCTATAACTAGTGTCACAGACAAGGTTCAAAACATAGACAGTTAGAAGAGTCAGTCTTCTTGTACTTAAGTCGGCATTGTGCCTTTTGCATTTAATTCCGATGCAATTTCTGTGTTTCATCGTCAATAAGAGTGTCAGAGGGATACAGTAAACCTGAAGTGAAGCATCGAAATCTATAACTAGTGTCACAGGAATGGTTCAAAACATAGACAGTAAGAAGAGTCAGTCTTCTTGTACTTAGGTCGGCATTGTGCCTTTTGTATTTTATTCCGATGCTATTTCTGTTTTTCATCGTCGATAAGAAGGTCCAAGGGATACAGTAAACCTGAAGTGAAGCATCGGAATCTATAACTAGTGTCACAGGAATTGCTCAAAACATAGACAGTAAGAAGAGTCAGTCTTCTTGTACTTAAACCGGCATTGTGCCTTTTCTATTTAATTGTGATGCAATTTCTGTGTTTCGTCGTCAATAAGAAGGTCCATGGGATACAGTAGACCTGAAGTCAAGCATCGGAATCCATAACTAGTGTGACAGACAAGGTTCAAAACATAGACAGTTAGAAGAGTCAGTCTTCTTGTAGTTAAGACGGCTGGTGCCTTTTGTATTTAGTTCCGATGCAATTTCTGTGTTTCGTCGTCAATAAGAAGGTCAGGGGGATACAGTAAACCTGAAGTGAAGCATCGGAATCTATATCTAGTGTCACAGGAATTGCTCAAATCATTGACAGTAAGAAGAGTCAGTCTTCTTGTTCTTAAGTCGGCATTGTGCCTTTTGTATTTAATTCCGTTGCAATTTCTGTGTTTCATCGTCAATAACAAGGTTCAAGGGATACAGTAACCCTGAAGTGAAGCATCGGAATCTAAAACCGGTCTCACAGGAAAGGTGCAAAACCTAGAGAGTAAGAAGAGCCAGTCATCTTGTATTTGAGTTGGCATTGCGCCTTTTGTATTTAATTCCGATGCAATTTCTGTGTTTCATCGACAATAAGAAGGTCAGAGGAATACAGTAAACCTGAAGTGAAGCATCGGAATCTATAAGTTGTGTCACAGGAATGGTTAAAACATAGACAGAAGGAAGCGTCAGTCTTCTTGTACTTAAGTTGGCATTGTGCCTTTTCTATTTTATTCCAATTCAATTTCTGTGTTTCGTCGTCAATAAGAAGGTCCAAGGGATACAGTAAACCTGAAGTGAAGCATCGGAATCTATAACTAGTATCACAGGAATGGTTCAAAACATAGACAGTAAGAAGAGTCAGTCTTCTTGTACTTAGGTCGGCATTGTGCCTTTTGTATTTTATTCCGATGCTATTTCTGTGTTTCATCGTCGATAAGAAGGTCCAAAGGATACAGTAAACCTGAAGTGAAGCATCGGAATCTATAACTAGTGTCACAGGAATGGTTCAAAACATAGACAGTAATAAAAGTCAGTCTCCTTGTACATAAGTCGGCATTGTGCCTTTTCTATTTAATTCTGATTCAATTTCTGTGTTTCATCGTCAATAAGAAGGTCAGAGGGATACAGTAAACCTGAAGAGATGCATCGGAATCTATAACTAGTGTCACAGGTATGGTTCAAAACATACACAGCACGTTGAGTCAGTCTTCCTGTACTTAAGTCGGCATTGTGCCTTTTGTATTTAATTCCGATGCAATTTCTGTGTTTCATCGTCAATAAGAAGGTCCAAGGTATACAGTAAACTTGAAGTGATGCATTGGAATCTATAACTAGTGTCACAGGAATAGTTCAAAACATAGACAGTGGGAAGAGTCAGTCTTCTTGTACTTAAGTCGGCATTGCGCCTTTTGTATTTAATTCCGATGCAATTTCTGTGTTTCTTCTTCAATAAGAGTGTCAGAGGGATACAGTAAACCTGAAGTGAAGCATCGGAATCGATAACTAGTGTCACAGGAATGGTTCAAAACATATACATTTGGAAGAGTCAGTGTTCTTGTACTGAAGTCGGGAATTTGCTTTTCTATTTAATTCCGAAGCAATTTCTGTGTTTCGTCGTCAATAAGAAGGTCCAAGGGATACAGTAAACCTGAAGTGAAGCATCGGAATCTATAACTAGTGTCACAGAAAGGGTTCAAAACATAGACAGTAAGAAAAGTCAGTCTTCTTGTACTTAAATCGGCACTGTGGCGTTTGTATTTAATTCCGATGTAATTACTGTGTTTCATCGTCAATAAGACGGTCAGAGGGATACAGTAAACCTGAAGTGAAGCATCGGAATCTATAAGTAGTGTCACAGGAATGGTTCCAAACATACACAGCAGGAAGAGTCAGTCTTCTTGTACTTAAGTCGGCATTGTGCCTTTTGTAGTTAATTCCGATGCAATTTCTGTGTTTCATCGTCAATAAGAAGGTCAGAGGGATCCAGTAAACCTGAAGTGAAGCATCGGAATCTATAACTAGTGTCACAGGAATTGCTCAAAACATTGACAGTAAGAAGAGTCAGTCTTCTTGTACTTAAGTCGGCATTGTGCCTTTTGTATTTAATTCCGATCTCATTTCTGTGTTTCATCGTCAATAAGAAGGTCAGAGGGATACAGTAAACCTGAAGTGAAGCATCGGAATCTATAACTAGTGTCACAGACAAGGTTCAAAACATAGACAGTTAGAAGAGTCTGTCTTCTTGTACCTAAGTCGGCATTGTGCCTTTTGTATTTAATTCCGATGCAATTTCTGTGTTTCATCGTCAATAAGAGTGTCAGAGGGATACAGTAAACCTGAAGTGAAGCATCGAAATCTATAACTAGTGTCTCAGGAATGGTTCACAACATAGACAGTTGGAAGAGTCAGTCTTCTTGTACTTAAGTCGGCATTGTGCCTTTTCTATTTAATTTCGATTCAATTTCAGTGTTTCATCGTCAATAAGAAGGTCAGAGGGATACAGTAGACCTGAAGAGACGCTTCGGAATCTATAACTAGTGTTACATTAATGGTTCAAAACATACACAGCAAGTAGAGTCAGTCTTCTTGTACTTAAGTCGGCATTGTGCTTTTTGTATTTAATTGCGATGCAATTTCTGTGTTTCATCGTCAATAAGAAGGTCCAAGGGATACAGTAAACCTGAAGTGAAGCATCGGAATCTATATCTATTGTCACAGGAATGGTTCAAAAGATAGACACGGAAGAGTCAGTCTTCTTGTACTTAAGTCGGCATTGTGCCTTTTCTATTTAATTCCGATGCAATTTCTGTGTTTCATCGTCAATAAGAAGGTCCAAGGGATACAGTAAACCTGAAGTGATGCATCGGAATCTATGACTAGCGTCACAGGAATGGTTCAAAACATAGACAGTTCGAAGAGTCAGTCTTCTTGTACCTAAGTCGGCATTGTGCCTTTTGAATTTAATTCCGATGCAATTTCTGTGTTTCATCGTCAACAAGATGGTCCAAGGGATACAGTAAACATATAGTGAAGCATCGGAATGTAAAACTGCTCTCACAGGAAATGTTCAAATCATAGTCAGTAAGAAGAGAAAGTCTTCTTATACTTATGTCGGCTTTGTGCCTTTTCTATTTAATTCCGATGCAATTTCTGAGTTTCGTCGTCAATAACAAGGTCCAAGGGATACAGTAATCCTGAAGTGAAGCATCGGAATCTAAAACCGGTCTCACAGGAAAGGTTCAAAACCTAGAGAGTAAGAAGAGCCAGTCATCTTGTATTTGAGTCGGCATTGTGCCTTTTGTATCTAATTCCGATGCAATTTCTGTGTTTCATCGTCAATAAGAGTGTCAGAGGGATACAGTAAACCTGAAGTGAAGCATCGGAATCCATAACTAGTGTCACAGGAATGGTTCAAAACATAGACAGTTGGAAGAGTCAGTGTTCTTGTACTTATGTCGGCAATTTGTCTTTTCTATTTAATTCCGAAGCAATTTCTGTGTTTCGTCGTCAATAAGAAGGTCCAAGGGATACAGTAAACCTGAAGTGAAGCATCGGAATCTATAACTAGGGTCACAGGAATCGTTCAAACATAAACACGGAAGAGTCAGTCTTCTTGTACTTAAGTCCACATTGTGCCTTTTCTATATTAATTCAGATGCAATTTCTGTGTTTCGTCGTCAATAAGAAGGTCCAAGGGATACAGTAAACCTGAAGTGAAGCATCGGAATATATATGTAGTGTCACAGGAAAGGTTCAAAACATAGACAGTAAGAAGAGTCAGTCTTCTTGTACATGAGTCGGCATTGTGCATTTTGTATTTAATTCCGATGCAATTACTGTGTTTCATCGTCAATATGAAGGTTAGAGGGATACAGTAAACCTGAAGTGAAGCATCGGAATCTCTAACGAGTGTCACAGGAATGGTTCAGAACATACACAGCAAGAAGAGTCAGTCTTCTTGTAATTAACTCGGTATTGTGCCGTTTGTATTTAATTTCGATGCAATTTCTGTGTTTCATCGTCAACAAGAAGGTCCAAGGGATACAGTAAACATATAGTGAAGCATCGGAATCTAAAACCGATCACACAGGAAATGTTCAAATCATAGTCAGTAAGAAGAGTCAGTATTCTTGTACTTATGTCGGCATTGTGCCTTTTATATTTTATTCCGATTCAGTTTCTGTGTTTCGACGTCAATAAGAAGGTCCAAGGGATACAGTAAACCTGAAGTGAAGCATTGGAATATATAACTAGTGTCACAGGAATGGTTCAAAACATACACAGCATGAAGAGTCAGTTTTCTTGTACTTAAGTCGGCATTGTGCCTTTTGTATTTAATTCCAATGCAATTTCTGTGTTTCATCGTCAACAAGATGGTCCAAGGGATACAGTAAACATATAGTGAAGCATCGGAATGAAAAACTGCTCTCACAGGAAATGTTCAAATCATAGTCAGTAAGAAGAGAAAGTCTTCTTATACCTATGTCGGCATTGTGCCTTTTCTATTTAATTCCGATGCGAATTCTGTGTTTCGTCGTCAATAAAAAGGTCCAAGGGATACAGTAACCCTGAAGTGAAGCATCGGAAACTATAACTAGTGTCACTGAAAAGGTTCAAACCATAGACAGTAGGAAGAGTCAGTCTCCTTGTACTTAAGTCGGCATTGTGCCTTTTGTATTTAATTCCGATGCAATTTCTGTGTTTCATCGTCAATAAGAAGGTCCAAGGGATACAGTAAACTTGAAGTGATGCATCGGAATCAATAACTAGTGTCACAGGAATGGTTCAAAACATAGACAGTGGGAAGAGTCAGTCTTCTTGTACTTAAGTCGGCATTGTGCCTTTTGTATTTAATTCCGATGAAATTTCTGTGTTTCATGGTCAATAAGAGTGTCAGAGGGATACAGTAAACCTGAAGTGAAGCATCGGAATCTATAACTAGTGTCACAGGAATGGTTCAAAACATAGACAGTTGGAAGAGTCAGTGTTCTTGTACTTAAGTCGGCAATTTGTCTTTTCTATTTAATTCCGAAGCAATTTCTGTGTTTCGTCGTCAATAAGAAGGACCAAGGGATACAGTCAACCTGAAGTGAAGCATCGGAATCTATAACTAGTGTCACAGAAAAGGTTCAAAACATAGACAGTAAGAAGAGTCAGTCTTCTTGTACTTAAATCGGCACTGTGCCGTTTGTATTTATTTCCGATGTAATTACTGTGTTTCATCGTCAATAAGACGGTCAGAGGGATAGAGTAAACCTGAAGTGAAGCATCGGAATCTATAAGTAGTGTCACAGGAATGGTTCAAAACATACACAGCAGGAAGAGTCAGTCTTCTTGTACTTAAGTCGGCATTGTGCCTTTTGTATTTAATTCCGATGCAATTTCTGTGTTTCATCGTCAATAAGAAGGTCAGAGGGATACAGTAAACCTGAAGTGAAGCATCGTAATCTATAACTAGTGTCACAGGAATTGCTCAAAACATTGACAGTAAGAAGAGTCAGTCTTCTTGTACTTAAGTCGGCATTGTGCCTTTTGTATTTAATTCCGATCCAATTTCTGTGTTTCATCGTCAATAAGAAGGTCAGAGGGATACAGTAAACCTGAAGTGAAGCATCGGAATCTATAACTAGTGTCACAGACAAGGTTCAAAACATAGACAGTTAGAAGAGTCAGTCTTCTTGTACTTAAGTCGGCATTGTGCCTTTTGCATTTAATTCCGATGCAATTTCTGTGTTTCATCGTCAATAAGAGTGTCAGAGGGATACAGTAAACCTGAAGTGAAGCATCGAAATCTATAACTAGTGTCACAGGAATGGTTCAAAACATAGACAGTAAGAAGAGTCAGTCTTCTTGTACTTAGGTCGGCATTGTGCCTTTTGTATTTTATTCCGATGCTATTTCTGTTTTTCATCGTCGATAAGAAGGTCCAAGGGATACAGTAAACCTGAAGTGAAGCATCGGAATCTATAACTAGTGTCACAGGAATTGCTCAAAACATAGACAGTAAGAAGAGTCAGTCTTCTTGTACTTAAACCGGCATTGTGCCTTTTCTATTTAATTGTGATGCAATTTCTGTGTTTCGTCGTCAATAAGAAGGTCCATGGGATACAGTAGACCTGAAGTCAAGCATCGGAATCCATAACTAGTGTGACAGACAAGGTTCAAAACATAGACAGTTAGAAGAGTCAGTCTTCTTGTAGTTAAGACGGCTGGTGCCTTTTGTATTTAATTCCGATGCAATTTCTGTGTTTCGTCGTCAATAAGAAGGTCAGGGGGATACAGTAAACCTGAAGTGAAGCATCGGAATCTATATCTAGTGTCACAGGAATTGCTCAAATCATTGACAGTAAGAAGAGTCAGTCTTCTTGTTCTTAAGTCGGCATTGTGCCTTTTGTATTTAATTCCGTTGCAATTTCTGTGTTTCATCGTCAATAACAAGGTTCAAGGGATACAGTAACCCTGAAGTGAAGCATCGGAATCTAAAACCGGTCTCACAGGAAAGGTGCAAAACCTAGAGAGTAAGAAGAGCCAGTCATCTTGTATTTGAGTTGGCATTGCGCCTTTTGTATTTAATTCCGATGCAATTTCTGTGTTTCATCGACAATAAGAAGGTCAGAGGAATACAGTAAACCTGAAGTGAAGCATCGGAATCTATAAGTTGTGTCACAGGAATGGTTAAAACATAGACAGAAGGAAGCGTCAGTCTTCTTGTACTTAAGTTGGCATTGTGCCTTTTCTATTTTATTCCAATTCAATTTCTGTGTTTCGTCGTCAATAAGAAGGTCCAAGGGATACAGTAAACCTGAAGTGAAGCATCGGAATCTATAACTAGTATCACAGGAATGGTTCAAAACATAGACAGTAAGAAGAGTCAGTCTTCTTGTACTTAGGTCGGCATTGTGCCTTTTGTATTTTATTCCGATGCTATTTCTGTGTTTCATCGTCGATAAGAAGGTCCAAGGGATACAGTAAACCTGAAGTGAAGCATCGGAATCTATAACTAGTGTCACAGGAATGGTTCAAAACATAGACAGTAATAAAAGTCAGTCTCCTTGTACATAAGTCGGCATTGTGCCTTTTCTATTTAATTCTGATTCAATTTCTGTGTTTCATCGTCAATAAGAAGGTCAGAGGGATACAGTAAACCTGAAGAGATGCATCGGAATCTATAACTAGTGTCACAGGTATGGTTCAAAACATACACAGCACGTTGAGTCAGTCTTCCTGTACTTAAGTCGGCATTGTGCCTTTTGTATTTAATTCCGATGCAATTTCTGTGTTTCATCGTCAATAAGAAGGTCCAAGGTATACAGTAAACTTGAAGTGATGCATTGGAATCTATAACTAGTGTCACAGGAATAGTTCAAAACATAGACAGTGGGAAGAGTCAGTCTTCTTGTACTTAAGTCGGCATTGCGCCTTTTGTATTTAATTCCGATGCAATTTCTGTGTTTCTTCTTCAATAAGAGTGTCAGAGGGATACAGTAAACCTGAAGTGAAGCATCGGAATCGATAACTAGTGTCACAGGAATGGTTCAAAACATATACATTTGGAAGAGTCAGTGTTCTTGTACTGAAGTCGGGAATTTGTCTTTTCTATTTAATTCCGAAGTAATTTCTGTGTTTCGTCGTCAATAAGAAGGTCCAAGGGATACAGTAAACCTGAAGTGAAGCATCGGAATCTATAACTAGTGTCACAGAAAGGGTTCAAAACATAGACAGTAAGAAAAGTCAGTCTTCTTGTACTTAAATCGGCACTGTGGCGTTTGTATTTAATTCCGATGTAATTACTGTGTTTCATCGTCAATAAGACGGTCAGAGGGATACAGTAAACCTGAAGTGAAGCATCGGAATCTATAAGTAGTGTCACAGGAATGGTTCCAAACATACACAGCAGGAAGAGTCAGTCTTCTTGTACTTAAGTCGGCATTGTGCCTTTTGTAGTTAATTCCGATGCAATTTCTGTGTTTCATCGTCAATAAGAAGGTCAGAGGGATCCAGTAAACCTGAAGTGAAGCATCGGAATCTATAACTAGTGTCACAGGAATTGCTCAAAACATTGACCGTAAGAACAGTCAGTCTTCTTGTACTTAAGTCGGCATTGTGCCTTTTGTATTTAATTCCGATCTCATTTCTGTGTTTCATCGTCAATAAGAAGGTCAGAGGGATACAGTAAACCTGAAGTGAAGCATCGGAATCTATAACTAGTGTCACAGACAAGGTTCAAAACATAGACAGTTAGAAGAGTCTGTCTTCTTGTACCTAAGTCGGCATTGTGCCTTTTGTATTTAATTCCGATGCAATTTCTGTGTTTCATCGTCAATAAGAGTGTCAGAGGGATACAGTAAACCTGAAGTGAAGCATCGAAATCTATAACTAGTGTCTCAGGAATGGTTCACAACATAGACAGTTGGAAGAGTCAGTCTTCTTGTACTTAAGTCGGCATTGTGCCTTTTCTATTTAATTTCGATTCAATTTCAGTGTTTCATCGTCAATAAGAAGGTCAGAGGGATACAGTAGACCTGAAGAGACGCTTCGGAATCTATAACTAGTGTTACAGGAATGGTTCAAAACATACACAGCAAGTAGAGTCAGTCTTCTTGTACTTAAGTCGGCATTGTGCTTTTTGTATTTAATTGCGATGCAATTTCTGTGTTTCATCGTCAATAAGAAGGTCCAAGGGATACAGTGAACTTGAAGTGAAGCATCGGAATCTATAACTTGTGTCACAGGAATGGTTAAAACATAGACAGTAGGAAGCGTCAGTCTTCTTATACTGAAGTCGGCATTGTGCCTTTTCTGTTTAATTCCGATTCAATTTCTGTGTTTCCTCGTCAATAAGAAGGTCCAAGGGATACAGTAAACCTGAAGTGAACCATCGGAATCTATAACTAGTGTCACAGGAATGGTTCAAAACATAGACAGTAAGAAGAGTCAGTCTTCTTGTACTTAGGTCGGCATTGTGCCTTTTGTATTTTATTCCGATGCTATTTCTGTGTTTCATCGTCGATAAGAAGGTCCAAGGGATACAGTAAACCTGAGGTGAAGCATCGGAATCTATAACTAGTGTCACAGGAATAGCTCAAAACATAGACAGTAAGAAGAGTCAGTCTTCTTGTACTTAAACCGGCAATGTGCATTTTCTATTTAATTGCGATGCAATTTCTGTGTTTCGTCGTCAATAAGAAGGTCCAAGGGATACAGTAGACCTGAAGTCAAGCATCGGAATCTATAACTAGTGTGACAGACAAGGTTCAAAACATAGACAGTTAGAAGAGTCAGTCTTCTTGTACTTAAGTCGGCATTGTGCCTTTTGTATTTATTTCCGATGCAATTTCTGTGTTTCATCGTCAATAAGAAGGTCTGGGGGATACAGTAAATCTGAAGTGAAGCATCGGAATCTATAACTAGTGTCACAGGAATTGCTCAAAACATTGACAGTAAGAAGAGTCAGTCTTCTTGTACATAATTCGGCATTGTGCCTTTTCTATTTAATTCCGATGCAATTTCTGTGTTACGTCGTCAATAAGAAGGTCCAAGGGATAAAGTAAACCTGAAGTGAAGCATCGGAATCTATAACTAGTGTCACAGAAAAGGTTCAAACCATAGACAGTAAGAAGAGTCAGTCCTCTTGTTCTTAAGTCGGCATTGTGCCTTTTGTATTTAATTCCGATGCAATTTCTGTGTTTCATCATCAATAAGAGTGTCTGAGGGATACAGTAAACCTGAAGTGAAGCATCGAAATCTATAACTAGTGTCATAGGAATGGTTCAAACATAGACAGTATGAAGAGTCAGTCTCCTTGTACTTAAGTCGGTATTGTGCCTTTTCTATTTAATTCCGATTCAATTTCTGTGTTTCATCGTCAATAAGAAGGTCAGAGGGATGCAGTAAACCTGAAGAGATGCATCGGAAACTATAACTAGTGTCACAGGAATGGTTCAAATCATACACAGCAAGTAGAGTCAGTCTTCTTGTACTTAAGTCGGCATTGTGCCTTTTGTATTAAATTCTGATGCAATTTCTGTGTTTCATCGTCAATAAGAAGGTCCAAGGGATACAGTAAACCTGAAGTGATGCATCGGAATCTATAACTAGTGTCACAGGAATGGTTCAAAACATAGACAGTGGGAAGAGTCAGTCTTCTTGTACTTAAGTCGGCATTGTCCATTTTGTATTTAATTCCGATGCAATTTCTGTGTTTCATCGTCAATAAGAGTGTCAGAGGGATACAGTAAACCTGAAGTGAAGCATCGGAATCTATAACTAGTGTCACAGGAATGGTTCAAAACATAGACAGTTGGAGGAGTCAGTGTTCTTGTACTTAAGTCGGCACTTTGTCTTTTCTATTTAATTCCGATGCAATTTCTGTGTTACGTCGTCAATAAGAATGTCCAAGGGATAAAGTAAACCTGAAGTGAAGCATCGGAATCTATAACTAGTGTCACAGAAAAGGTTCAAACCATAGACAGTAGGAAGAGTCAGTCTCCTTGTACTTAAGTTGGCATTGTGCCTTTTGTATTTAATTCCGATGCAATGTCTGTGTTTCATCGTCAATAAGAAGGTCCAAGGGATACAGTAGACCTGAAGTGATGCATCGGAATCTATAACTAGTGTCACAAGAATGGTTCAAAACATAGACAGTGGGGAGAGTCAGTCTTCTTGTACTTAAGTCGGCATTGTGCCTTTTGTATTTAATTCCGATGCAATTTCTGTGTTTCATCGTCAATAAGAGTGTCAGAGGGATACAGTAAACCTGAAGTGAAGCATCCTAATCTACAACTAGTGTCACAGGAATGGTTCAAAACATAGACAGTTGGAAGAGTCAGTGTTCTTGTACTTAAGTCGGCAATTTGTCTTTTCTATTTAATTCCGAAGCAATTTCTGTGCTTCGTCGTCAATAAGAAGGTCCAAGGGATACAGTAAACCTGAAGTGAAGCATCGGAATCTATAACTAGTGTCACAGAAAAGGTTCAAAACATAGACATTAAGAAGAGTCAGTCTTCTTGTACTTACATCGGCACTGTGCCGTTTGTATTTAATTCCGATGTAATTACTGTGTTTCATCGTCAATAAGACGGTCAGAGGGATACAGTAAACCTGAAGTGAAGCATCGGAATCTATAAGTAGTGTCACAGGAATGGTTCAAAACATACACAGCAGGAAGAGTCAGTCTTCTTGTACTTAAGTCGGCATTGTGCCTTTTGTATTTAATTCCGATGCAATTTCTGTGTTTCATCGTCAATAAGTAGGTCAGAGGGATACAGTAAACCTGAAGTGAAGCATCGGAATCTATAACTAGTGTCACAGGAATTGCTCAAAACATTGACAGTAAGAAGAGTCAGTCTTCTTGTACTTAAGTCGGCATTGTGCCTTTTGTATTTAATTCCGCTCCAATTTCTGTGTTTCATCGTCAATAAGAAGGTCAGAGGGATACAGTAAACCTGAAGTGAAGCATCGGAATCTATAACTAGTGTCACAGACAAGGTTCAAAACATAGACAGTTAGAAGAGTCAGTCTTCTTGTACTTAAGTCGGCATTGTGCCTTTTGTATTTAATTCCGATGCAATTTCTGTGTTTCATCGTCAATAAGAGTGTCAGAGGGATACAGTAAACCTGAAGTGAAGCATCGAAATCTATAACTAGTGTCACAGGAATGGTTCAAAACATAGACAGTTGGAAGAGTCAGTCTTCTTGTACTTACGTCGGCATTGTGGCTTTTCTATTTAATTTCGATTCAATTTCTGTGTTTCATCGTCAATAAGAAGGTCAGAGGGATCCAATAGACCTGAAGAGATGCATCGGAATCTATAACTAGTGTCACAGGAATGGTTCAAAACATACACAGCAAGTAGAGTCAGTCTTCTTGTCTTAAGTCGGCATTGTGCTTTTTGTATTTAATTGCGATGCAATTTCTGTGTTTCATCGTCAATAAGAAGGTCCAAGGGATACAGTGAACTTGAAGTGAAGCATCGGAATCTATAACTTGTGTCACAGGAATGGTTAAATCATAGACAGTAGGAAGCGTCAGTCTTCTTGTACTTAAGTCGGCGTTGTGCCTTTTCTATTTAATTCCGATTCAATTTCTGTGTTTCGTCGTCAATAAGAGGGTCCAAGGGATACAGTAAACCTGAAGTGAAGCATCGGCATGTATAACTAGTGTCACAGAAAAGGTTCAAAACATTGACAGTAAGAAGAGTCAGTCTTCTTGTACTTAAATCGGCACTGTGCCGTTTGTATTTAATTCCGATGTAATTACTGTGTTTCATCGTCAATAAGACGGTCAGAGGGATACAGTAAACCTGAAGAGATGCATCGGAATCTATAACTAGTGTCACAGGTATGGTTCAAAACATACACAGCAAGTTGAGTCAGTCTTCTTGTACTTAAGTCGGCATTGTGCCTTTTGTATTTAATTCCGGTGCAATTTCTGTGTTTCATCGTCAATAAGAAGGTCCAAGGGATACAGTAAACCTGAAGTGATGCATCGGAATCTATAACTAGTGTCACAGGAATGGTTCAAAACATAGACAGTGGGAAGAGTCAGTCTTCTTGTACTTAAGTCGGCATTGTGCCTTTTGTATTTAATTCTGATGCAAATTCTGTGTTTCATCGTCAATAAGAGTGTCAGAGGGATACAGTAAACCTGAAGTGAAGCATCGGAATCTATAACTAGTGTCACAGGAATGGTTCAAAACATATACAGTAGGAAGAGTCAGTGTTCTTGTATTTAAGTCGGCAATTTGTCTTTTCAATTTAATTCCGATGCAATTTCTGTGTTTCGTCGTCAATAAGAAGGTCCAAGGGATACAGTAAACCTGAAGTGAAGCATCGGAATCTATAACTAGTGTCACAGAAAAGGTTCAAAACATAGACAGTGAGAAGAGTCAGTCTTCTTGTACTTAAATCGGCACTGTGGCGTTTGTATTTAATTCCGTTGTAATTACTGTGTTTCACCGTCAATAAGACGGTCACAGGGATACAGTAAACCTGAAGTGAAGCATCGGAATCTATAAGTAGTGACACAGGAATGGTTCAAAGCATACACAGCAGGAAGAGTCAGTCTTCTTGTACTTAAGTCGGCATGGTGCCTTTTGTATTTAATTCCGATGCAATTTCTGTGTTTCATCGTCAATAAGAAGGTCAGAGGGATACAGTAAACCTGAAGTGTAGCATCGGAATCTACAACTAGTGCCACGGGAATTGCTCAAAACATTGACAGTAAGAAGAGTCAGTCTTCTTGTACTTAAGTCGGCATTGTGCCTTTTGTATTTAATTCCGATCCCATTTCTGTGTTTCATCGTCAATAAGAAGGTCAGAGGGTTACAGTAAACCTGAAATGAAGCATCGGAATCTATAACTAGTGTCACAGACAAGGTTCAAAACATAGACAGTTAGAAGAGTCAGTCTTCTTGTACTTAAGTCGGCATTGTGCCTTTTGTATTTAATTCCGATGCAATTTCTGTGTTTCATCGTCAATAAGAGTGTCAGAGGGATACAGTAAACCTGAAGTGAAGCATCGAAATCTATAACTAGTGTCACAGGAATGGTTCAAAACATAGACAGTTGGAAGAGACAGTCATCTTGTACTTAAGTCGGCATTGTGCCTTTTCTATTTAATTTCGATTCAATTTCTGTGTTTCATCGTCAATAAGAAGGTCAGAGGGATACAGTAGACCTGAAGAGATGCATCGGAATCTATAACTAGTGTCACAGGAATGGTTCAAAACATACACAGCAAGTAGAGTCAGTCTTCTTGTACTTTAGTCGGCATTGTGCATTTTGTATTTAATTCCGATGCAATTTCTGTGTTTCATCGTCAATAAGAAGGTCCAAGGGATACAGTGAACTTGAAGTGAAGCATCGGAATCTATAACTTGTGTCACAGGAATGGTTCAAAACATACACAGCAAGTAGAGTCAGTTTTCTTGTACTTAAGTCGGCATTGGGCCTTTTGTATTTAATTCCGATGCAATTTCTGTGTTTCATCGTCAATAAGAAGGTCCAAGGGATACAGTAAACCTGAAGTGATGCATCGGAATCTATAACTAGTGTCACAGGAATGGTTCAAAACATAGACAGTGGGAAGAGTCAGTCTTCTTGTATTTAAGTCGGCATTGTCCCTTTTGTATTTAGTTCCGATGCAATTTCTGTGTTTCATCGTCAATAAGAGTGTCAGAGGGATACAGTAAACCTGAAGTGAAGCATCGGAATCTATAACTAGTGTCACAGGAATGGTTCTTAACATAGACAGTTGGAAGAGTCAGTGTTCTTGTACTTAAGTCGGCACTTTGTCTTTTCTATTTAATTCCGAAGCAATTTCTGTGTTTCGTCGTCAATAAGATGGTCCAAGGGATACAGTAAACCTGAAGTGAAGCATCGGCATGTATAACTAGTGTCACAGAAAAGGTTCAAAACATAGACAGTAAGAAGAGTCAGTCTTCTTGTACTTAAATCGGCACTGTGCCGTTTGTATTTAATTCCGATGTAATTACTGTGTTTCATCGTCAATAAGACGGTCAGAGGGATACAGTAAACCTGAAGTGAAGCATCGGAATATATAACTAGTGTCACAGGAATTGCTCAAAACATTGACAGTAAGAAGAGTCAGTCTTCTTGTACTTAAGTCTGCATTGTGCCTTTTGTATTTAATTCCGATGAAATTTCTGTGTTTCATCATCAATAAGAAGGTCAGAGGGATATAGTAAACCTGTAGTGAAGCATCGGAATCTATAACTAGTGTCACAGACAAGGTTCAAAACATAGACAGTTAGAAGAGTCAGTCTTCTTGTACTTAAGTCGGCATTGTGCCTTTTGTATTTAATTCCGATGCAATTTCTGTGTTTCATCGTCAATAAGAAGGTCAGGGGGATACAGTAAACCTGAAGTGAAGCATCGGAATCTATAACTAGTGTCACAGGAATTGCTCAATACATTGACAGTAAGAAGAGTCAGTCTTCTTGTACATAAGTCGGCATTGTGCCTTTTCTATTTAATTCCGATGCAATTTCTGTGTTACGTCGTCAATAAGAATGTCCAAGGGATAAAGTAAACCTGAAGTGAAGCATCGGAATCTATAATTAGTGTCACAGAAAAGGTTCAAACCATAGACAGTAGGAATAGTAAGTCATCTTGTACTTAAGTCGGCAATGTGCCTTTTGTATTTAATTCCGATGCATTTTCTGTGTTTCATCGTCAATAAGAGTGTCAGAGGGATACAGTAAAAATGTAGTGAAGCATCGAAATCTATAACTAGTGTCACAGGAATGGTTCAAAACATAGACAGTTGGAAGAGTCAGTCTGCTTGTTCTTAAGGCGGCATTGTGCCTTTTCTATTTAATTTCGATTCAATTTCTGTGTTTCATCGTCAATAAGAAGGTCAGAGGGATACAGTGAACCTGAAGAGATGCATCGGAATCTATAACTAGTGTCACAGGAATGGTTCAAAACATACACAGCAAGTAGAGTCAGTCTTCTTGTACTTAAGTCGGCATTGTGCTTTTTGTATTTAATTCCGATGCAATTTCTGTGTTTCATCGTCAATAAGAAGGACCAAGGGATACAGTGAACTTGAAGTGATGCATTGGAATCTATAACTAGTGTCACGGGAATGGTTCAAAACATAGACAGTTGGAAGAGTCAGTGTTCTTGTACTTAAGTCGGCATTGTGTCCTTTCTATTTAATTCCGAAGCAATTTCTGTGTTTCGTCGTCAATAAGAAGGTCCAAGGGATACAGTGAACTTGAAGTGATGCATCGGAATCTATAACTAGTGTCACAGGAATGGTTCAAAACATAGACAGTAGGAAGAGTCAGTCTTCTTGTAATTAAGTTGGCATGGTGCCTTTTGTATTTAATTCCGATGCAATTTCTGTGCTTCATCGTCAATAAGAAGGTCAGAGGAATACAGTAAACCTGAAGTGAAGCATCGGAATCCATAACTAGTGGATCAGCAATGGTTAAAACATAGAAAGTAGGAAGAGTCAGTCTTCTTGTACTTAATTCGGCATTGTGCATTTTCTATTTAATTCCGATTCAATTTCTGTGTTTCGTCGTCAATAAGAAGGTACAAGTGATACAGTAAACCTGAAGTGAAGCATCGGAATCTATAACTAGTGTCACAGAAATGGTTCAAAACATAGACAGTAAGAAGAGTCAATCTTCTTGTACTTAGGTCGGCATTTTGTATTTTATTCCGATGCTATTTCTGTGTTTCATCGTCGATAAGAAGGTCCAAGGGATACAGTAAACCTGAAATGAAGCATCGGAATCTATAACTAGTATCACAGGAATTGCTCAAACATAGACAGTAAGAAGAGTCAGCCTTCTTGTACTTAGGTCGGCATTGTGCCTTTTCTATTTAATTCCGATGCAATTTCTATGTTTCGTCGTCAATAAGAACGTCCAAGGGTTACAGTAAACCTGAGGTGAAGCATCGGAATCTATATCTAGTGTCACAGGAATGGTTCAAAACATAGACAGTTGGAAGAGTCAGTCTTCTTGTACTTAAGTCGGCATTGTGCCTTTTCTGTTTAATTTCGATTCAATTTCTGTGTTTCATCGTCATTAAGAAGGTCCGAGGGATACAGTAGACCTGAAGAGATGCATCGGAATCTATAACCAGTGTCACAGGAATGGTTCAAAACATACACAGCAAGTAGAGTCAGTCTTCTTGTACTTAAGTCGGCATAGTGCATTTGTATTTAATTCCGATGCAATTTCTGTGTTTCATCGTCAATAAGAAGGTCCAAGGGATACAGTGAACTTGAAGTGATGCATCGGAATCTATAACTAGTGTCACAGGAATGGTTCAAAACATAGACAGTAGGAAGAGTCAGTCTTCTTGTAATTAAGTTGGCATGGTGCCTTTTGTATTTAATTCCGATGCAATTTCTGTGTTTCATCGTCAATATGAGTGTCAGAGCGATACAGTAAACCTGAAGTGAAGCATCGGAATCAATAACTAGTGTCACAGGAATGGTTCAAAACATAGACAGTTGGAAGAGTCAGTGTTCTTGTACTTAAGTCGGCATTGTGTCTTTTCTATTTAATTCCGAAGCAATATCTGTGTTTCGTCGTCAATAAGAAGGTCTGAGGGATACAGTAAACCTGAAGTGAAGCATAGGAATCTATAACTAGTGTTACAGAAAAGGTTCAAAACATAGACAGTAAGAAAAGTCAGTCTTCTTGTACTTAAATCGGCACTGTGCCGTTTGTATTTAATTCCGATGTAATTACTGTGTTTCATCGTCAATATGACGGTCAGAGGGATACAGTAAACCTGAAGTGAAGCATCGGAATCTATAAGTAGAGTCACAGGAATGGTTCTAAACATACACAGCAGGAAGAGTCAGTCTTCTTGTACTTATGTCGGCATTGTGCCTTTTGTATTTAATTCCGATGCAATTTCTGTGTTTCATCGTCAATAAGTGGGTCAGAGGGATACAGTAAACCTGATGTGAAGCATCGGAATCTATAACTAGTGTCACAGGAATTGCTCAAAACATTGACAGTAAGAAGAGTCAGTCTTCTTGTACATAAGTCGGCATTGTGCCATTTGTATTTAATTCCGATCCCATTTCTGTGTTTCATCGTCAATAAGAAGGTCAGAGGGATACAGTAAACCTGAAGTGAAGCATCGGAATCTATAACTAGTGTCACAGACAAGGTTCAAAACATAGACAGTTAGAAGAGTCAGTCTTCTTGTACTTAAGTCGGCATTGTGCCTTTTGTATTTAATTCCGATGCAATTTCTGTATTTCATCGTCAATAAGAGTGTCAGAGGGATACAGTAAACCTGAAGTGAAGCATCGAAATCTATAACTAGTGTCACAGGAATGGTTCAAAACATAGACAGTTGGAAGAGTCAGTCTTCTTGTACTTACGTCGGCATTGTGGCTTTTCTATTTAATTTCGATTCAATTTCTGTGTTTCATCGTCAATAAGAAGGTCAGAGGGATCCAGTAGACCTGAAGAGATGCATCGGAATCTATAACTAGTGTCACAGGAATGGTTCAAAACATACACAGCAAGTAGAGTCAGTCTTCTTGTACTTAAGTCGGAATTGTGCTTTTTGTATTTAATTCCGATGCAATTTCTGTGTTTCATCGTCAATAAGAAGGTCCAAGGGATACAGTGAACTTGAAGTGAAGCATCGGAATCTATAACTTGTGTCACAGGAATGGTTAAAACATAGACAGTAGGAAGCGTCAGTCTTCTTGTACTTAAGTCGGCATTGTGCCTTTTCTGTTTAATTCCGATTCAATTTCTGTGTTTCGTCGTCAATAAGAAGGTCCAAGGGATACAGTAAACCAGAAGAGATGCATCGGAATCTATAACTAGTGTCACAGGAATGGTTCAAAACATACACAGCAAGTAGAGTCAGTCTTCCTGTACTTAGGTCGGCTTTGTGCCTTTTGTATTTATTTCCGATGCTATTTCTGTGTTTTATCGTCAATTTGAAGGTCCAAGGGATACAGTAAACCTGAGGTGAAGCATCGAAATCAAAAACTGGTCTCACAGGAAAGGCTCAAATCATAGACAGTAAGAACAGTCAGTCTTGTTTAACTTTAGTCGGCATTGTGCCTTTTGTATTTAATTCGGATGCAATTTCTGTGTTTCATCGTCAACAGGAAGGCCCAAGGGATACAGTAAACCTGTTGTGAAGCATCGGAATCTAAAACTGGCCTCACAGGAGAGGCTCAAATCTTAGACAGTGAGAAGAGTCATTCTTCTTGTGTGTAAGTGGGCATTATGCCTCTTGTATTTATTTCCGGTGCAATTTCAGTGTTTAATCGTCAATATGAAGGTATAAGGGATACAGTAAACCTGAGGTGAAGCATCGGAATATAAAACTGGTCTCACAGGAAAGACTCAAATCATAGACAGTAAGAAGAGACAGTCTTCTTGTACTTAAGTCGGCATTGTGCCTTTGGCATTTATTTCGATGCCATTTCTGTGTTTCATCGTCAATATGAAGGTCCAAGGGATACAGTAAACCTGATGTGAAGCATCGGAATCTAAAACTAGTATCACAGGAAAGGCTCAAATCAGAGACAGGAAGAAGAGTCAGTCTTCTTTAACTTAAGTCGGCAATCTGTCTTTTGTAATTATTTCCGATGCAATCTCTGTGTTTCATCGTCAATATGAAGGTCCAAGGGATACAGTAAACCTGAGGTGAAGCATCAGAATCAAAAACTAGTCTCACAGAAAGGGCTCAAATTATATACTGTAAAAAGTGTCAGTCTTCTTGTACTTAAGGCAGCATTGTGCCTTTTGTATTGAATTCCGATGCAATTTCTGTGTTTCATCGTCAATATGAAGGTCCATGGGATACAGTAAACCTGAGGTGAAGCATCGAAATCAAAAACTGGTCTCACAGGAAAGGCTCAAATCATAGATAGTAAGAACAGCCAGTCTTATTTAACTTAAGTCGGCATTGTGCCTTTTGTATTTTATTCGTATGCAATTTCTGAGCTTCATCGTCAATATGTTGGTCAAAGGGATACAAAAAACCTGAAGTGAACCATCGGAATCAAAAACTGGTCTCACAGGAAAGGCACAAGCCACAGACAGGATGAAGGGCCAGTCTTCTTTAACTTAAGTTGGCATTGTGCCTTTTGTGTTTATTTCCGATGCAATTTCTGTGTTACATCGTCAGTATGAAAGTCCAAGGGATACAGTAAACCTGTTGTGAAGCATCGGAATCAAAGACTGGCCTCACAGGAAAGGCTCAAATCATAGACAGTAAGAAGAGTCAGTCTTCTTGTCCTTAAGTCGGCATTGCGCCTTTGGTATTTATTTCCGCTGCAATTTCTGTGTTTCATCGTCTATATGAAGGTTCAAGGGATACACTAAACGTGATGTGAAGCATCGGAATCTGAGACAGGCCTCACAGGAAAGGCTCAAATCATAAACAGTAAAAAGAGTCAGTCTTCTTGTACTTAAGTGGGCATTGCGCTTATTGTTTTTATTTCCGATGCAATTTCTGTGTTTCATCGTCAATATGAAGGTCCAAGGGACACAGTAAACATGAGGTGAAGCATCGGAATCTAAAACGGGTCTCACAGGAAAGGGTCAAATCACAGACAGGAAGAAGAGTCAGTCTTCTTTAACTTCAGATGGCATTTTGCCTTTTGTGTTTATTTCCGATGCAATTTCTGTGTTTCATCGTCAATATGAAGGTCCAAGGGATACAGTAAACCTGAGGGGAAGCATCGGAAACTAATACTGGCCTCACAGGAAAGGCTCAAATCATAGACAATAAGAGGAGTAAGTCTTCTTTAACTTAAGTCAGCATTGTGCCTTTTGTATTTAATTCCCTTGCAATTGTCTGTGCTTCATCGTCAATATAAAGGTCCAAGGGATACAGTAAACCTGATGTGAAGCATCGGAATCTAAAACTGGCCTCACAGGAGAGGCTCGAATAATAGAAAGTAAGAAGAGTCAGTCTTCTTGTATGTAAGTTGGCATTGTGCCTCTTGTATTTATTTCCTTTGCAGTTTCAGTGTTTCATCGTCAATATGAAGGTACAAGTGATACAGTAAACCTGAGGTGAACCATCGGAATTTAAAACTGGTCTCACAGAAAGGGCTCAAATCATAGACTGTAAGAAGAGTCAGTCTCCTTGTACTTAAGTCAGCATTGTGCCTTTTGTATTGATTTCCGATGCAATTTCTGTGTTTCATCGTCAATATGAAGGTCCAAGGGAGACAGTAAACCTTAGGTGAAGCATCGGAATCTAAAACTGGCCTCACAGGAAAGGCTCAAATCAGAGACAGTAACAAGAGTCATTCTTCTTGTATCTATGTCGGCATTGTGCCTTTTGTATTTAATTCCGATGCAATTTCTGTGTATCATCGTCAATATGAAGGGCCAAGGGATACAATAAACCTGAAGTGAGGCTTCGGAATCTAAAACTGGTCTCACAGGAAAGGCTCAAATCACAGACAGGAAGAAGAGTCAGTCTTCTTTAACTTCAGTTGGCATTTTGCCTTTTGTGTTTATTTCCGATGCAATTACTGTGTTTCATCGTCAATATGAAGTTCCAAGGGATGCAGTAAACCTGAGGGGAAGCATCGGAATCTAATACTGGCCTCACAGGAAAGGCTCATATCATAGACAATAAGAAGAGTACGTCTTCTTTAACTTAAGTCGGCATTGTGCCTTTTGTATTTAATTCCGTTGCAATTGTCTGTGATTCATCGTCAATATAATGGTCCAAGTGATACAGTAAACCTGATGTGAAGCATCGGTATCTAAAACTGGCCTCACAGGAAAGGCTCGAATCATAGACGGTAAGAAGAGTTAGTCTTCTTGTATTTAAGTAGGAATTGTGCCTTTTGTATTTATTTCCGATGCAATTTCTGTGTTTCATCGTCATTATGAAGGTCCAAGGGATACACTAAACGTGATGTGAAGCATCGGAATCTAACACTAGCCTCACAGGAGAGGCTCAAAACTTAGACAGTAAGAAGAGTCAGTCTTCTTGTATGTAAGTTGGCATTGTGCCTCTTGTATTTATTTCCGGTGCAATTTCAGTGTTTCATCGTCAATATGAAGGTCCAAGGGATACAGTAAACCTGAGGTGAAGCACCGGATTCTAAAACTGGTCTCACAGGAAAGGCTCAAATCATAGGCAGTAAGAAGAGTCAGTCTCCTTGTACTTAAGTCAGCATTGTGCCTTTTGTATTTATTTCCGATGCTATTTCTGTGTTTCATCGTCTATATGAAGGTCTAAGGGATACAGCAAACCTGAAGTGAAGCATTGGAATCTAAAACTGGTCTTACAGGAGAGGCTCAAATCACAGACAGTAAAAGAGTTAGCCTTCTTTAACTTAAGTCGGCATTGTACATTTTGTATTTAATTCCGTTGACATTGATTGTGATTCAACGACAATATGAAGGTCCAAGGTATACAGTAAACCTGAGGTGAAGCATCGGAATCTATTATTGGCCTGACAGGAAAGGATCAAATTATAGACAGTAAGAAGAGTCAGCCTTCTTGTACTTAAATCGGCATTGTGCCTTTTGTATTTATTACGGATGCAATTTCTGTGTTTCATCGTCAATATGAAGGTCCAAGGGAGACAGTAAAACTGAGGTGAAGCATCGGAATCTAAATCTGTTCTCACAGGAAAGGCTCAAATCATAGACAGTAAGAAGAGTCAGTCTTCTTGTACTTAAGTCGGCATTGTGCCTTTTGTATTTATTTGCGATGCAATTTCTGTGTTTCATCGTCTATATGAAGGTCCAAGGGATACACTAAACCTGATGTGAAACATCGGAATCTAAAACTGGCCTCACAGGAGAGGCTCAAATCTTAGACAGTAAGAAGAGTCAGTCTTCTTGTATGTAAGTTGGCATTGTGCCTATTGTATTTATTTCCAGTGCAATTTCAGTGTTTCATCGTCAATATGAAGGTCCAAGGGATACAGTAAACCTGAGGTGAAGCATCGGAATCTAAAACTGGTCTCACAGGAAAGGCTCAAATCATAGACAGTAAGATGAGTCAGTCTCCTTGTACTTAAGACAGCATTGTGCCTTTTGTATTGATTTCCGATGCAATTTCTGTGTTTCATCGTCAATATGAAGGTCCGGGGGAGACAGTATACCTGAGGTGAAGCATCGGAATCTAAAACTGGCCTCACAGGAAAGGCTCAAATCAGAGACAGTAAGAAGAGTCATTCTTCTTGTATCTATGTCGGCATTGTGCCTTTTGTATTTAATTCCGTTGCAATTGTCTGGGTTTCATCGTCAATATAAAGGTCCAAGGGATACAGTAAACCTGATGTGAAACATCGGAATCTAAAACTGGCCTCACAGAAAGGCTCGAATCATAGACGGTAAGAAGAGTCAGTCTTCTTGTATTTAAGTAGGAATTGTGCCTTTTGTATTTATTTCCGATACAATATCTGTCTTTCATCGTCAATATGAAGGTCCAAGCGAAACAGTAAACCTGAGGTTAGGCATCGGAATCTAAAACTGGCGTCACAGGAAAGGCTCAAATCATAGACAGTAAGAAGAGTCAGCCTTCTTGTACTTAAGTTGGCATTGTGCCTTTTGTATTTATTTCCGATGCTATTTCTGTGTTTCATCGTCTATATGAAGGTCCAAGGGATACAGCAAACCTGAGGTGAAGCATCGAAATCAAAAACTGGTCTCACAGGAAAGGCTCAAATCATAGACAGTAAGAACAGTCAGTCTTCTTTAACTTATGTCGGCATTGTGCCTTTTGTATTTAATTCGGATGCAATTTCTGTGTTTCATCGTCAATATGTCGGTCCAAGGGATACAATATACCTGAAGTGACGCATTGGAATCAAAAACTGGTCTCACAGGAAAGGCACAAGTCACAGACAGGAAGAAGAGTCAGTCTTCTTTAACTTAAGTTGGTATTGTGCCTTTTGTGTTTATATCCGATGCAATTTCTGTGTTACATCGTCAATATGAAGGTCCAAGGGATACAGTAAACCTGAGGTGAAGCATCGGAATCTAAAACTGTTCTCACAGAAAAGGCTCAAATCATAGACAGTAAGAAGAGTTAGTCATCTTGTACTTAAGTC
Source organism: Schistocerca serialis cubense (assembly GCF_023864345.2). NCBI lineage: Eukaryota > Metazoa > Arthropoda > Insecta > Orthoptera > Acrididae > Schistocerca > Schistocerca serialis. The sequence continues at coordinate 9,190,673 of NW_026047617.1, forward strand.
GGCATTGTGCCTTTTGTATTTGTTTCCGATGGAATTACTGTGTTACATCGGCAATATGAAGGGCCAAGAGATACAGTAAACCTGAAGTGAAGCATTGGTATGTAAAACTGGTCTCACAGGAAAGGCTCAAATCACAGACAGTAAGAAGAGTTAGCCTTCTTTAATTCTACTCGGCATTGTGCATTTTGTATTTAATTCCGTTGCAATTGGTTGTGTTTCAACGTCAATATGAAGGTCCAAGGGAAACTGTAAACCTGAGGTCAAGCATCAGAACCTATTATTGGCCTCACAGGAAAGGCTCAAATCATAGACAGTAAGAAGAGTCAGTCATCTTGTACTTAAGTCGGCATTGTGCCTTTTGTATTTATTTCCGATGCAATTTCTGTGTTTCATCGTCAATATGAAGGTCCAAGGGATACAATGAACCTGATGTGAAGCATCAGAATCTAAAACTTGCCTCAGAGGGGAGGCTCATATCTTAGACAGTAAGAAGAGTCAGTCTTCTTGTATGTAAGTAAGCATTGTGCCTCCTGTATTTTTTTCCGGTGCAATTTCAGTGTTTCATCGTCAATATGAAGGTCCAATGGATACAGTAGACCTGAGGTGAAGCATCGGAATCTGAAACTGGACTCACAGGAAAGGCTCAAATCAGAGACAGTAAGAAGAGTCATTGCTCTTGTATCTATGTCGGCATTGTGCCTTTTGTATTTAATTCCGATGCAATTTCTGTCTTTCATAGAAAATATGAAGGTCGAAGAGATACAGTAAACCTGAAGTGAAGCATCGGAATCTAAAACTGGTCTGACAGGAAAGGCTCAAATCATAGACAGTAAGAACAATCAGTCTTCTTTAACTTAAGTCAGCATTGTGCCTTTTGTATTCAATTCGGATGCAATTTCTGTGTTTCATCGTCAATATGTAGATCCAAGGGATACAATAAACCAGAAGTGAAGCATCGGAATCAAAATCTGGTCTTACAGGAAAGGCTCAAATCACAGACAGGAAGACGAGTCAGTCTTCTTTAACTTAAGTCGGCATTGTGTCTTTTGTATTTATTTCCGATGCAATTTCTGTGTTTCATCGTCAATATGAGAGTCCAAGGGATACAGTAAACCTGAGGTGAAGCATCAGAATCTAAAACTAGTCTCACAGAAAGGGCTCAAATTATAGACTGTAAGAAGTGTTAGTCCTCTTGTACTTAAGTCGGCATTGTGTCTTTGGATTTATTTCCGATGAAATTTCTGTGTTTCATCGTCAATATGAAGGTCCAAGGGATACACTAAACCTGATGTGAAGCATCGGAATCTAAAACTGGCCTCACAGGAGATGCTCAAATCTTAGACAGTAAGAAGAGGCAGTCTTCTTGTATGTAAGTAGGCATTGTGCATCTTGTATTTATTTCCAGTGCAATTTCAGTGTTTCATCGTCAATATGAAGGTCCAAGGGATACAATAAACCTGAGGTGAAGCATCAGAATCTAAAAGTAGTCGCACAGATAGGGCTCAAATTATAGATTGTAAGAAGAGTCAGTCTTCTTGTACTTAAGTCAGCATTGTGTCTTTTGAATTGATTTCCGATGCAATTTCTGTGTTTCATCGACAATATGAAGGTCCATGGGATACAGTAAACCAGAGATGAAGCATCAGAATCTAAAACTAGTCTCCCAGAAAGGGCTCAAATTATAGACTGTAAGAAGAGTCAGTCTTCTTGTAATTAAGTCAGCATTGTGCCTTTTGAATTGATTTCCGATGCAAGTTCTGTGTATCATCGTCAAGATGAAGGGCCAAGGGATACAATAAACCTGAAGTGAAGCATCGGAATCTAAAACTGGTCTCCCAGGAAAGGCTCAAATACCAGACGGGAAGAAGAGTCACTCTTCTTTAACTTCAGTTGGCATTTTGCATTTTGTGTTTATTTCCCATGCAATTTCTATGTTTCATCGTCAATATGAAGGTCCAACGGATACACTAAACCTGATGTGAAGCATCGGAATCTAAAACTGGCCTCACTGGAGAGGCGCAAATCTTAGACAGTAAGAAGATGCAGTCTTCTTGTATGTAAGTAGGCATTGTACCTCTTGTATTTATTTCCGGTGCAATTTCAGTGGTTCATCGTCAATATGAAGGTCCAAGGGATACAGTAAACCTGAGGTGAAGCATCAGAATCTAAAACTAGTCTCACAGAAAGGGCTCAAATTATAGACTGTAAGAAGAGTCAGTCCTCTTGTACTTAAGTCAGCATTGAGCCATTTGAATTGATTTCCGATGCAAGTTCTGTGTATCATCGTCAATATGAAGGGGCAAGGGATACAATAAACCTGAAGTGAAGCATCGGAATCTAAAACTGGTCTCACAGGAAAGGCTCAAATAACAGACAGGAAGAAGAGTCAGTCTTCTTTAACTTCAGTTGGCATTTTGCCTTTTGTGTGTCATTTCCGATGCAATTCCTGTGTTTCATCGTCAATATGAAGGTACAAGGGATACAGTAAACCTGAGGGGAAGCATCGGACTCTAATACTGGCCTTACAGGAAAGGCTCATATCATAGACAGTAAGAAGAGTAAGCCTTCTTTAACTTAAGTCGGCATTGTTCCTTTTGTATTTCATTCCGTTGCAATTGTCTGTGTTTCATCGTTAATATTAAGGTCCAAGGTATACAGTAAACCTGATGTGAAGCATCGGAACCTAAGGCTGGCCTCACAGGAAAGGCTGAAATCATAGAAAGTAAGAAGAGCCATTCTTCTTGTATCTAAGTCGGCATTGTGCATTTTGTATTTATTACCGATGCAATTTCTGTGTATCATGGTCAATATGAAGGTCCAAGGGATTCAGTAAATCAGAGGTGAAGAATCGGAATTTAAAAGTGACCTCCCAGGAAAGGGTCAAATCATAGACAGTACGAAGATTCAGTCTTCTTGTACTTTAGTCGGCATTGTGCCTTTTGTATTTGTGTTTCATCATCAATATGAAGGTCCAAGGGATACAGTAAACCTGAGGTAAAGCATTGGAACCTAAAACTGGCCTCACATTAAAGGCTCAAATCATAGACAGTAAGTTGAGTTAGTCTGCTTGTACTTACGTAGGCATTGTGCCTTTTGTATTTATTTCCGATTCAATTTCTGTGTTTCATCGACAACATGAAGGTCCAAGAGATACAGTAAACCCAAGGTGATGCATCGGAATCTAAAACTGGCCTCACAGGAAAGGCTCAAATCATAGAAAGTAAGAAGAGTCATTCTTGTTGTATCTAAGTCGGCATTGTGCCTTTTGTATTTATTACCGATGCAATTTCTGTGTTTCATCGTCAATATGAAGGTCCAAGGGATACACTAAACCTGAGGTGAAGCTTCGGAATCGAAAACTGGCCTCCCAGGAAAGACTCAAATCATAGACAGTAAGAAAAATCAGTCTTCTTGTACTTAAGTCGGCATTGTGCCTTTTGTATTTAATTCCGATGCCATTTATGTGTTTCATCGTCAATATGAAGCTCGAAGGGATACAGTAAACCAGAGGTGAAACATCGAACTCCAAAACTGGTCTCACAGGAAAGGCTCAAATCATAGACAGTAAGAACAGTCATTCTTCTTTAACTTAAGTCGGCATTGTACCTTTTGTATTCAATTCCTATGCAATTCCTGTGTTTCATCATTAATATGTAGGTCCAATTGATACAATAAATCTGAAGTGAAGCATCGGAATCAAAAACTGGTCTCACAGGAAAGGCACAAATCACAGAGAGGTAGAAGAGTCAGTCTTTATCAACTTAAGTTGGCATTGTGCCTTTTGTTTTTATTTCTGATGCAATTTCTGTGTTACATCGTCAATATGAAGGTCCAAGGGATACACTAAACCTGATGTGAAGCATCGGAATCTAAAACTGGCCTTACAGGAAAGGCTCATATGTTAGACAGTAAGAAGAGTCAGTCTTCATGTATGTAAGTAGGCATTGTGCCTCTTGTATTTATTTCCGGTGCAATTTCAGTGTTTCATCGTCAATATGAATGTCCAAGGGATACAGTAAACTTGAGGTGAAGCATCGCAATCTAAAACAGGCCTCACAGGAAAGGCTCGAATTACAGACAGGAAGAAGAGGCAGTCTTCTTGTACTTATGTCGGCATTGTGCCAATTGTATTTATTTCCGATGCTATTTCTGTGTTTCATCGCCAATATGAAGGTCCAAGGGATAAAGTAAACCTGATGTGAAGCATCGGAATCTAAAACAAGTATCACAGGAAAGGCTCAAATCATAAACAGTAAGAGCAGTCAGTCTTCTTTAACTGAAGTCGGCATTGTGCCCTTAGTATTTAATTCGGATGCAATGTCTGTGTTTCATCGTCAATATGTGGGTCCAAGGGATACAATATACCTGAAGTGAAGCATCGGAATCAATTACTGGTCTCACAGGAAAGGCACAAATCACAGACAGGAGGAAGAGTCAGTCTTCTTTAACTTAAGTTTTCATTGTGCCTTTTGTGTTTATTTCCGATGCAATTTCTGTGTTACATCGTCAATATGAAGGTCCAAGGGATACAGTAAACCTGAGGTAAAGCATCGGAACCTAAAACTGGCCTCACATTAAAGGCGCAAATCATAGACAGTAAGATGAGTTAGTCTGCTTGTACTTAAGTAGGCATTGTGCATTTTGTATTTATTTCCGATTCAATTTCCGTGTTTCATCGACAACATGAAGGTCCAAGGTATACAGTAAACCCGAGGTGATGCATCGGAATCTAAAACTGGCATCACAGGAAAGGCTCAAATCATAGACAGTAAGAAAAATCAGTCTTCTTGTACTTAAGTCAGCATTGTGCCTTTTATATTGATTTCCGATGCAATTTCTGTGTTTCATCGTCAATATGAAGGTCCGAGGGAGACAGTAAACCTGAGGTGAAGCATCGGAATCTAAAACTGGCCTCACAGGAAAGGCTCAAATCAGAGACAGTAACAAGAGTCATTCTTCTTGTATCTATGTCGGCATTGTGCCTTTTGTATTTAATTCCGATGCAATTTCTGTGTATCATCGTCAATATGAAGGGCCAAGGGATACACTAAACCTGAAGTGAAGCATCGGAATCTAAAACTGGTCTCACAGGAAAGGCTCAAATCACAGACAGGAAGAAGAGTCAGTCTTCTTTAACTTCAGTTGGCATTTAGCCCTTTGTGTTTATTTCCGATGCAATTTCTGTGTTTCATCGTCAATATGAAGGTCCAAGGGATGCAGTAAACCTGAGGGGAAGCATCGTAATCTAATACTGGCCTCACAGGAAAGGCTCATATCATAGACAATAAGAATAGTAAGTCTTCTTTAACTTAAGTCGGCATTGTGCTTTTTGTATTTAATTCCGTTGCAATTGTCTGTGATTCATCGTCAATATAATGGTCCAAGTGATACAGTAAACATGATGTGAAGCATCGGTATCTAAAACTGGCCTCACAGGAATGGCTCGAATCATAGACGGTAAGAAGAGTTAGTCTTCTTGTATTTAAGTAGGAATTGTGCCTTTTGTATTTATTTCCGACGCCATTTCTGTGTTTCATCATCAATATGAAGGTCCAAGGGATACACTAAACGTGATGTGAAGCATCGGAATCTAAAACTAGCCTCACAGGAAAGGCTCAAAACTTAGACAGTAAGAAGAGTCAGTCTTCTTGTATGTAAGTTGGCATTGTGCCTCTTGTATTTATTTCCGGTGCAATTTCAGTGTATCATCGTCAATATGAAGGTCCAAGGGATACAGTAGACCTGAGGTGAAGCATCGGAATCTAAAACTGGTCTCACAGGAGAGGCTCAAATCATAGACAGTAAGAAGAGTCAGTCTCCTTGTACTTAAGTCAGCATTGTGCGTTTTGTATTTATTTGCGATGCTATTTCTGTGTTTCATCGTCTATATGAAGGTCCAAGGGATACAGCAAACCTGAAGTGAAGCATTGGAATCTAAAACTGGTCTCACAGGAGAGGCTCAAATCACAGACAGTAAGAAGAGTTAGCCTTCTTTAACTTAAGTCGGCATTGTGCATTTTGTATTTAATTCCTTTGATATTGATTGTGATTCAACGACAATATGAAGGTCCAAGGTATACAGTAAACCTGTGGTGAAGCATCGGAATCTATTATTGGCCTGACAGGAAAGGATCAAATTATAGACAGTAAGAAGAGTCAGCCTTCTTGTACTTAAATCGGCATTGTGCCTTTTGTATTTATTTCCGATGCAATTACTGTGTTTCATCGTCAATATGAAGGTCCAAGGGAGACAGTAAAACTGAGGTAAAGCATCGGAATCTAAATCTGTTCTCACAGGAAAGGCTCAAATCATAGAGAGTAAGAAGAGTCAGTCTTCTTGTACTTAAGTCGGCATTGTGCCTTTTGTATTTATTTGCGATGCAATTTCTGTGTTTCATCGTCTATATGAAGGTCCAAGGGATACACTAAACCTGATGTGAAACATCGGAATCTAAAACTGGCCTCACAGGAGAGGCTCAAATCTTAGAAAGTAAGAAGAGTCAGTCTTCTTGTATGTAAGTTGGCATTGTGCCTCTTGTATTTATTTCCAGTGCAATTTCAGTGTTTCATCGTCAATATGAAGGTCCAAGGGATACAGTAAACCTGAGGTGAAGCATCCGAATCTAAAACTGGTCTCACAGGAAAGGCTCAAATCATAGACAGTAAGAAGAGTCAGTCTCCTTGTACTTAAGTCAGCATTGTGCCTTTTGTATTGATTTCCGATGCAATTTCTGTGTTTCATCGTTAATATGAAGGTCCGGGGGAGACAGTAAACCTGAGGTGAAGCATCGGATTCTAAAACTGGCCTCACAGGAAAGGCTCAAATCAGAGACAGTAAGAAGAGTCATTCTTCTTGTATCTATGTCGGCATTGTGCCTTTTGTATTTAATTCCGTTGCAATTGTCTGTGTTTCATCGTCAATATAAAGGTCCAAGGGATACAGTAAACCTGATGTGAAGTATCGGAATCTAAAACTGGCCGCACAGGAGAGGCTCAAATCTTTGACAGAAAGTTGAGTCAGCCTTCTTGTACTTAAGTCGGCATTGTGCCTTTTGTATTTATTTCCGATGCTATTTCTGTGTTTCATCGTCTATATGAAGGTCCAAGGGATACAGCAAACCTGAGGTGAAGCATCGAAATCAAAAACTGGTCTCACAGGAAAGGCTCAAATCATAGACAGTAAGAACAGTCAGTCTTCTTTAACTTAAGTCGGCATTGTGCCTTTTGTATTTAATTCGGATGCAATTTCTGTGTTTCATCGTCAATATGTAGGTCCAAGGGATACAATAAACCTGAAGTGAAGCATTGGAATCAAAAACTGGTCTCACAGGAAAGGCACAAGTCACAGACAGGAAGAAGAGTCAGTCTTCTTTAACTTAAGTTGGTATTGTGCCTTTTGTGTTTATATCCGATGCAATTTCTGTGTTATATCGTCAATATGAAGGTCCAAGGGATACAGTAAACCTGAGGTGAAGCATCGGAATCTAAAACTGTTCTCACAGAAAAGGCTCAAATCATAGGCAGTCAGAAGAGTTAGTCATCTTGTACTTAAGTCGGCATTGTGCCTTTTGTATTTGTTTCCGATGGAATTTCCGTGTTACATCGGCAATATGAAGGGCCAAGAGATACAGTAAACCTGAAGTGAAGCATCGGAATGTAAAACTGGTCTCACAGGAATGGCTCAAATCACAGACAGTAAGAAGAGTTAGCCTTCTTTAATTCTACTCGGCATTGTGCATTTTGTATTTAATTCCGTTGCAATTGGTTGTGTTTCAACGTCAATATGAAGGTCCAAGGGATACAGTAAACCTGAGGTGAAGCATCGGAACCTATTATTGGCCTCACAGGAAAGGCTCAAATCATAGACAGTAAGAAGAGTCAGTCTTCTTGTACTTAAGTCGGCATTGTGCCTTTTGTATTTATTTCCGATGCAATTTCTGTGTTCCATCGTCAATATGAAGGTCCAAGGGATACAATGAACCTGATGTGAAGCAGCAGAATCTAAAACTGGCCTCAGAGGAGAGGCTCATATCTTAGACAGTAAGAAGAGTCAGTCTTCTTGTATGTTAGTAAGCATTGTGCCTCCTGTATTTATTTCCGGTGCAATTTCAGTGTTTCATCGTCAATATGAAGGTCCAAGGGATACAGTAAACCTGAGGTGAAGCATCGGAATCTAAAACTGGACTCACAGGAAAGGTTCAAATCAGAGACAGTAAGAAGAGTCATTGCTCTTGTATCTATGTCGGCATTGTGCCTTTTGTATTTAATTCCGATGCAATTTCTGTCTTTCATAGTAAATATGAAGGTCGAAGAGATACAGTAAACCTGAAGTGAAGCATCGGAATCTAAAACTGGTCTGACAGGAATGGCTCAAATCATAGACAGTAAGAACAGTCAGTCTTCTTAAACTTAAGTCAGCATTGTGCCTTTTGTATTCAATTCGGATGCAATATCTGTGTTTCATCGTCAATATGTAGACCCAAGGGATACAATAAACCAGAAGTGAATGCATCGGAATCAAAATCTGGTCTTACAGGAAAGGCTCAAATCACAGACAGGAAGACGAGTCAGTCTTCTTTAACTTAAGTCGGCATTGTGCCTTTTAGATTTATTTCCGATCCTATTTCTGTGTTTCATCGTCTATATGAAGGTCCAAGGGATACAGTATACCTGAGATGATGCATCGAAATCAAAAACTGGTCTCACAGGAAAGGCTCAAATCATAGACAGTAAGAACAGTCAGTCTTCTTTAACTTAAGTCGGCATTGTGCCCTTTTGTATATAATTCGGATGCATTTTCTGTGCTCCATCGTCAATATGTAGGTCCAAGGGATACAATAAACCTGAAGTGAAGCATCGGAATTAAAAACTGGTCTCACAGGAAAGGCACAAGTCACAAACGGGAAGAAGAGTTAGTCTTCTTTAACTTAAGTTGGCATTGTGCCTTTTGTTTTTATTTCCGATGCAATTTCTGTGTTCCATCGTCAGTATGAAGGTCCACGGGATACAGTAAACATGAAGAGAAGCATCGGAATCTAAAACTGGCCTCACAGGAAAGGCTAAAATCATAAACAGTGAAAAGAGTCAGTCTTCTTGTACTTAAGTCGGCATTGCGCCTATCGTATTTATTTCCGATGCAATTTCAGTGTTTCATCGTCAATATGAAGGCCCAAGGGATACAGTAAACCTGAAGTGAAGCATTGGAATCTAAAACTGGTCTCACAGGAAAGGCTAAAATCACAGACAGTAAGAAGAGTTAGTCTTCTTTAACTTAAGTCGGCATTGTTCATTTTGTATTTAATTCCGTTGCAATTGATTGTGCTTCAACGTCTATATGTTGGTCTATGGGATACAGTAAACCTGAGGTGAAGCATCGGAATATATTATTGGCCTCACAGGAATTGCTCAAATCATAGACAGTAAGAAGAGTCAGCCTTCTTGTACTTAAGTCGGCATTGTGCCTTTTGTATTTATTTCCGATGCAATTTCTGTGTTTCATCGTCAATATGAAGGTCCAAGGGATACGCTAAACCTGATGTGAAGCATCGGAATCTAAAACTGGCCTCAGAGGAGATGCTCCAATCTTAGACAGTAAGAAGAGGCAGTCTTCTTGTATGTAAGTAGGCATTGTGCCTCTTGTATTTATTTCCGGTGCAATTTCAGTGTTTCATCGTCAATATGAAGGTCCAAGGGATACAGTAAACCAGAGGTGAAGCATCGGAACCTATTATTGGCCTCACAGGAAAGGCTCAAATCATAGACAGTAAGAAGAGTCAGTCTTCTTGTACTTAAGTCGGCATTGTGCCTTTTTTGTATTTATTTCCGATGCAATATCTGTGTTTCATCGTCAATATGAAGGTCCAAGGGATACAATGAACCTGATGTGAAGCAGCAGAATCTAAAACTGGCCTCAGAGGAGAGGCTCATATCTTAGACAGTAAGAAGAGTCAATCTTCTTGTATGTTAGTAAGCAATGTGCCTCCTGTATTTATTTCCGGTGCAATTTCAGTGTTTCATCGTCAATATGAAGGTCCAAGCGATACAATAAACCTGAGGTGAAGCATCAGAATCTAAAACTAGTCGCACAGATAGGGCTCAAACTATAGACTGTAAGAAGAGTCAGTCTTCTTGTACTTAAGTCAGCATTGTGTCTTTTGAATTGATTTCGGATCAATTTCTGTGTTTCATCGTCAATATGAAGGTCCATGGGATACAGTAAACCAGAGATGAAGCATCAGAATCTAAAGCTAGTCTCCCAGAAAGGGCTCAAATTATAGACTGTAAGAAGAGTCAGTCTTCTTGTAATTAAGTCAGCATTGTGCCTTTTGAATTGATTTTCGATGCAAGTTCTGTGTATCATCGTCAAGATGAGGGGCCAAGGGATACAATAAACCTGAAGTGAAGCATCGGAATCTAAAACTGGTCTCCCAGGAAAGGCTCAAATACCAGACGGAAAGAAGAGTCACTCTTCTTTAACTTCAGTTGGCATTTTTCCTTTTGTGTTTATTTCCCATGCAATTTCTATGTTTCATCGTCAATATGAGGGTCCAACGGATACACTAAACCTGATGTGAAGCATCGGAATCTAAAACTGGCCTCACTGGAGAGGCTCAAATCTTAGACAGTAAGAAGATGCAGTCTTCTTGTATGTAAGTAGGCATTGTACCTCTTGTATTTATTTCCGGTGCAATTTCAGTGTTTCATCGTCAATATGAAGGTCCAAGGGATACAGTAAACCTGAGGTGAAGCATCAGAATCTAAAACTAGTCTCACAGAAAGGGCTCAAATTATAGACAGTAAGAAGAGTAAGCCTTCTTTAACTTAAGTCGGCATTGTGCCTTTTGTATTTAATTCCGATGCAATTGTCTGTGTTTCATCGTTAATATTAAGGTCCATGGTATACAGTAAACCTGATGTGAAGCATCGGAACCTAAGACTGGCCTCACAGGAAAGGCTGAAATCATAGAAAGTAAGAAGAGCCATTCTTCTTGTATCTAAGTCGGCATTGTGCATTTTGTATTTATTACCGATGCAATTTCTGTGTTTCAACGTCAATATGAAGGTCCAAGGGATTCTGTAAATCAGAGGTGAAGAATCGGAATTTAAAACTGACCTCCCAGGAAAGGGTCAAATCATAGACAGTAAGAAGATTCAGTGTTCTTGTACTTTAGTCGGCATTGTGCCTTTTGTATTTGTGTTTCATCATCAATATGAAGGTCCAAGGGATACAGTAAACCTGAGGTGAAGCATCGGAACCTAAAACTGGCCTCACATTAAAAGCTCAAATCATACACAGTAAGATGAGTTTGTCTGCTTGTACTTAAGTAGGCATTGTGCCTTTTGTATTTATTTCCGATTCAATTTCTGTGTTTCATCGACAACATGAAGGTCCAAGGGATACAGTAAACCCAAGGTGATGTATCGGAATCTAAAACTGGCCTCACAGGAAAGGCTCAAATCATAGAAAGTAAGAAGAGTCATTCTTGTTGTATCTAAGTCGGCATTGTGCCTTTTGTATTTATTACCGATGCAATTTCTGTGTTTCAACGTCAATATGAAGGTCCAAGGGATACACTAAACCTGAGGTGAAGCATCGGAATCTAAAACTGGCCTCCCAGGAAAGACACAAATCATAGACAGTAAGACGATTCAGTCTTCTTGTACTTTAGTCGGCATTGTGCCTTTTGTATTTGTGTTTCATCGTCAATATGAAGGTCCAAGGGAACAGTAAACCTGAGGTGGAGCATCAGAACCTAAAACTGGCCTCACATTAAAGGCTCAAATCATAGACAGTAAAATGAGTTAGGCTTCTTGTACTTAAGTATGCATTGTGACTTTTGTATTTATTTCCGATTCAATTTCTGTGTTTCATCGACAACATGAAGGTCCAAGGGATACAGTAAATCTGAGGTGATGCATCGGCATCTAAAACTAGCCTCACAGGAAAGGCTCAAATCATAGACAGTAAGAAAAATCAGCCTTCTTCTACTTAAGTCGGCATTGTGCCTTTTGTATTTATTTCCGATGCCATTTCTATGTTTCATCGTCAATATGAACCTCGAAGGGATACAGTAAACCTGAGGTGAAACATCGAACTCTAAAACTGGTCTCACAGGAAAGGCTCAAATCATAGACAGTAAGAACAGTCAGTCTTCTTTAACTTAAGTCGGCATTGTACCTTTTGTATTCAATTCGGATGCAATTCCTGTGTTTCATCGTCAATATGTAGGTCCAATTGATACAATAAATATGAAGTGAAGCATCGGAATCAAAACCTGGTCTCACAGGAAAGGCTCAAATCACAGACAGGAAGAAGAGTCAGTCTTCTTTAACTTAAGTTGGCATTTTGCCTTTTGTGTTTATTTCCGATGCAATTTCTGTGTTTCATCGTCAATATGAAGGTCCAAGGGATGCAGTAAAAATGAGGGGAAGCATCGGAATCTAATACTGGCCTCACAGGAAAGGCTCATATCATAGACAATAAGAAGAGTAAGTCTTCTTTAACTTAAGTCGGCATTGTGCCTTTTGTATTTAATTCCGTTGCAATTGTCTGTGATTCTTCGTCAATATAATGGTCCAAGTGATACAGTTAACCTGATGTGAAGCATCGGTATCTAAAACTGGCCTCACAGGAAAGGCTCGAATCATAGACGGTAAGAAGAGCTAGTCTGCTTGTATTTAAGTAGGAATTGTGCCTTTCGTATTTATTTCCGATGCAATTTCTGTGTTTCATCGTCAATATGAAGGTCCAAGGGATACACTAAACGTGATGTGAAGCATCGGAATCTAAAACTAGCCTCACAGGAGAGGCTCAAAACTTAGACAGTAAGAAGAGTCAGTCTTCTTGTATGTAAGTTGGCATTGTGCCTCTTGTATTTATTTCCGGTGCAATTTCAGTGTTTCATCGTCAATATGAAGGTCCAAGGGATACAGTAATCCTGAGGTGAAGCATCGGAATCTAAATCTGTTCTCACAGGAAAGGCTCAAATCATAGACAGTAAGAAGAGTCAGTCTTCTTGTACTTAAGTCGGCATTGTGCCTTTTGTATTTATTTGCGATGCAATTTCTGTGTTTCATCGTCTATATGAAGGTGCAAGGGATACACTAAACCTGATGTGAAACATCGGAATCTAAAACTGGCCTCACAGGAGAGGCTCAAATCTTAGACAGTAAGAAGAGTCATTCTTCTTGTATCTATGTCGGCATTGTGCCTTTTGTATTTAATTCCATTACAATTGTCTGTGTTTCATCGTCAATATAAAGGTCCAAGGGATACAGTAAACCTGATGTGAAGTATCGGAATCTAAAACTGGTCGCACAGGAGAGGCTCCAATCTTAGACAGTAAGAAGAGTCAGTCTTCTTGTATGTAAGTAGGCATTGTGCCTTTTGTATTTAATTCTGATGCAATGTCTGTGTATCATTGTCAATATGAAGGGCCAAGGGATACAATAAACCTGAAGTGAAGCATTGGAATCTAATATTGGCCTCACAGGAAAGGCTCACATCATAGACAATAAGAAGAGTAAGTATTCTTTAACTTAAGTCGGCATTGTGCCTTTTGTATTTAATTCCGTTGCAATTTCTGTCTTTCATAGAAAATATGAAGGTCGAAGAGATACAGTAAACCTGAAGTGAAGCATCGGAATCTAAAACTGGTCTGACAGGAAAGGCTCAAATCATAGACAGTAAGAACAGTCAGTCTTCTTTAACTTAAGTCAGCATTTTGCCTTTTGTATTCAATTCGGATGCAATTTCTGTGTTTCATCGTCAATATGTAGATCCAAGGGATACAATAAACCAGAAGTGAAGCATCGGAATCAAAATCTGGTCTTACAGGAAAGGCTCAAATCACAGACAGGAAGACGAGTCAGTCTTCTTTAACTTAAGTCGGCATTGTGTCTTTTGTATTTATTTCCGATGCAATTTCTGTGTTTCATCGTCAATATGAGAGTCCAAGGGATACAGTAAACCTGAGGTGAAGCATCAGAATCTAAAACTAGTCTCACAGAAAGGGCTCAAATTATAGACTGTAAGAAGAGTTAGTCCTCTTGTACTTAAAACGGCATTGTGTCTTTGGATTTATTTCCGATGCAATTTCTGTGTTTCATCGTCAATATGAAGGTCCAAGGGATACACTAAACCTGATGTGAAGCATCGGAATCTAAAACTGGCCTCATAGGAGATGCTCAAATCTTAGACAATAAGAAGAGGCAGTCTTCTTGTATGTAAGTAGGCATTGTGCCTCTTGTATTTATTTCCAGTGCAATTTCAGTGTTTCATCGTCAATATGAAGGTCCAAGGGGTACAGTAAACCTGAGGTGAAGCATCAGAATCTAAAACTAGTCTCACAGAAAGGGCTCAAATTATAGACTGTAAGAAGAGTCAGTCTTCTTGTACGTAAGTTATCATTGAGCCTTTTGAATCGATTTCCGATGCAAGTTCTGTGTATCATCGTCAATATGAAGGGGCAAGGGATACAATAAACCTGAAGTGAAGCATCGGAATCTAAAACTGGTCTCACAGGAAAGGCTCAAATAACAGACAGGAAGAAGAGTCAGTCTTCTTTAACTTCAGTTGGCATTTTGCCTTTTGTGTTCATTTCCGATGCAATTTCTGTGTTTCATCGTCAATATGAAGGTCCAAGGGATACAGTAAACCTGAGGGGAAGCATCGGACTCTAATACTGGCCTTACAGGAAAGGCTCATATCACAGACAGTAAGAAGAGTAAGCCTTCTTTAACTTAAGTCGGCATTGTGCCTTTTGTATTTAATTCCGTTGCAATTGTCTGTGTTTCATCGTTAATATTAAGGTCCAAGGTATACAGTAAACCTGATGTGAAGCATCGGAACCTAAGACTGGCCTCACAGGAAAGCCTGAAATCATAGAAAGTAAGAAGAGCCATTCTTCTTGTATCTAAGTCGGCATTGTGCATTTTGTATTTATTACCGATGCACTTTCTGTGTTTCATCGTCAATATGAAGGTCCAAGGGATTCAGTAAATCAGAGGTGAAGCATCGGAATCTAAAACAGGCCTCCCAGGAAAGACACAAATCATAGACAGTAAGAAGATTCAGTCTTCTTGTACTTTAGTCGGCATTGTGCCTTTTGTATTTGTGTTTCATCGTCAATATGAAGGTCCAAGGGAACAGTAAACCTGAGGTGGAGCATCAGAACCTAAAACTGGCCTCACATTAAAGGCTCAAATCATAGACAGTAAAATGAGTTAGGCTTCTTGTACTTAAGTATGCATTGTGCATTTTGTATTTATTTCCGATTCAATTTCTGTGTTTCATCGACAACATGAAGGTCCAAGGGATACAGTACATCTGAGGTGATGCATCGGCATCTAAAACTAGCCTCACAGGAAAGGCTCAAATCATAGACAGTAAGAAAAATCAGCCTTCTTGTACTTAAGTCGGCATTGTGCCTTTTGTATTTATTTCCGATGCCATTTCTGTGTTTCATCGTCAAAATGAACCTCGAAGGGATACAGTAAACCTGAGGTGAAACATCGAACTCTAAAACTGGTCTCACAGGAAAGGCTCAAATCATAGACAGTAAGAACAGTCAGTCTTCTTTAACTTAAGTCGGCATTGTACCTTTTGTATTCAATTCGGATGCAATTCCTGTGTTTCATCGTCAATATGTAGGTCCAATTGATACAATAAATATGAAGTGAAGCATCGGAATCAAAAACTGGTCTGACAGGAAAGGCTCAAATCACAGACAGGAAGAAGAGTCAGTCTTCTTTAACTTAAGTTGGCATTTTGCCTTTTGTGTTTATTTCCGATGCAATTTCTGTGTTTCATCGTCAATATGAAGGTCCAAGGGATGCAGTAAATCTGAGGGGAAGCATCGGAATCTAATACTGGCCTCACAGGAAAGGCTCATATCATAGACAATAAGAAGAGTAAGTCTTCTTTAACTTAAGTCGGCATTGTGCCTTTTGTATTTAATTCCGTTGCAATTGTCTGTGATTCATCGTCAATATAATGGTCCAAGTGATACAGTAAACCTGATGTGAAGCATCGGTATCTAAAACTGGCCTCACAGGAAAGGCTCGAATCATAGACGGTAAGAAGAGCTAGTCTGCTTGTATTTAAGTAGGAATTGTGCCTTTCGTATTTATTTCCGATGCAATTTCTGTGTTTCATCGTCAATATGAAGGTCCAAGGGATACACTAAACGTGATGTGAAGCATCGGAATCTAAAACTAGCCTCACAGGAGAGGCTCAAAACTTAGACAGTAAGAAGAGTCAGTCTTCTTGTATGTAAGTTGGCATTGTGCCTCTTGTATTTATTTCCGGTGCAATTTCAGTGTTTCATCGTCAATATGAAGGTCCAAGGGATACAGTAAACCTGAGGTGAAGCATCGGAATCTACAACTGGTCTCACAGGATGGCTCAAATCATAGACAGTAAGAAGAGTCAGTCTCCTTGTACTTAAGTCAGCATTGTGCCTTTTGTATTTATTTCCGATGCTATTTCTGTGTTTCATCGTCTATATGAAGGTCCAAGGGATACAGCAAACCTGAAGTGAAGCATTGGAATCTAAAACTGGTCTTACAGGAGAGGCTCAAATCACAGACAGTAAAAGAGTTAGCCTTCTTTAACTTAAGTCGGCATTGAACATTTTGTATTTAATTCCGTTGACATTGATTGTGATTCAACGACAATATGAAGGTCCAAGGTATACAGTAAACCTGAGGTGAAGCATCGGAATCTATTATCGGCCTGACAGGAAAGGATGAAATTATAGACAGTAAGAAGAGTCAGCCTTCTTGTACTTAAATCGGCATTGTGCCTTTTGTATTTATTTCCGATGCAATTTCTGTGTTTCATCGTCAATATGAAGGTCCAAGGGAGACAGTAAAACTGAGGTGAAGCATCGGAATCTAAATCTGTTCTCACAGGAAAGGCTCAAATCATAGACAGTAAGAAGAGTCAGTCTTCTTGTACTTAAGTCGGCATTGTGCCTTTTGTAATTATTTGCGATGCAATTTCTGTGTTTCATCGTCTATATGAAGGTCCAAGGGATACACTAAACCTGATGTGAAACATCGGAATCTAAAACTGGCCTCACAGGAGAGGCTCAAATCTTAGACAGTATGAAGAGTCATTCTTCTTGTACCTATGTCGGCATTGTGCCTTTTGTATTTAATTCCATTACAATTGTCTGTGTTTCATCGTCAATATAAAGGTCCAAGGGATACAGTAAACCTGATGTGAAGTATCGGAATCTAAAACTGGTCGCACAGGAGAGGCTCAAATCTTAGACAGTAAGAAGAGTCAGTCTTCTTGTATGTAAGTAGGCATTGTGCCTTTTGTATTTAATTCTGATGCAATTTCTGTGTATCATTGTCAATATGAAGATCCAAGGGATACAATAAACCTGAAGTGAAGCATTGGAATCTAATATTGGCCTCACAGGAAAGGCTCACATCATAGACAATAAGAAGAGTAAGTCTTCATTAACTTAAGTCGGCATTGTGCCTTTTGTATTTAATTCCGTTGCAATTTCTGTCTTTCATAGAAAATATGAAGGTCGAAGAGATACAGTAAACCTGAAGTGAAGCATCGGAATCTAAAACTGGTCTGACAGGAAAGGCTCAAATCATAGACAGTAAGAACAGTCAGTCTTCTTTAACTTAAGTCAGCATTTTGCCTTTTGTATTCAATTCGGATGCAATTTCTGTGTTTCATCGTCAATATGTAGATCCAAGGGATACAATAAACCAGAAGTGAAGCATCGGAATCAAAATCTGGTCTTACAGGAAAGGCTCAAATCACAGACAGGAAGACGAGTCAGTCTTCTTTAACTTAAGTCGGCAATGTGTCTTTTGTATTTATTTCCGATGCAATTTCTGTGTTTCATCGTCAATATGAGAGTCCAAGGGATACAGTAAACCTGAGGTGAAGCATCAGAATCTAAAACTAGTCTCACAGAAAGGGCTCAAATTATAGACTGTAAGAAGAGTTAGTCCTCTTGTACTTAAAACGGCATTGTGTCTTTGGATTTATTTCCGATGCAATTTCTGTGTTTCATCGTCAATATGAAGGTCCAAGGGATACACTAAACCTGATGTGAAGCATCGGAATCTAAAACTGGCCTCATAGGAGATGCTCAAATCCTAGACAATAAGAAGAGGCAGTCTTCTTGTATGTAAGTAGGCATTGTGCCTCTTGTATTTATTTCCAGTGCAATTTCAGTGTTTCATCGTCAATATGAAGGTCCAAGGGATACAGTAAACCTGAGGTGAAGCATCAGAATCTAAAACTAGTCTCACAGAAAGGGCTCAAATTATAGACTGTAAGAAGAGTCAGTCTTCTTGTACTTAAGTTAGCATTGAGCCTTTTGAATCGATTTCCGATGCAAGTTCTGTGTATCATCGTCAATATGAAGGGGCAAGGGATACAATAAACCTGAAGTGAAGCATCGGAATCTAAAACTGGTCTCACAGGAAAGGCTCAAATAACAGACAGGAAGAAGAGTCAGTCTTCTTTAACTTCAGTATGCATTTTGCCTTTTGTGTTCATTTCCGATGCAATTTCTGTGTTTCATCGTCAATATGAAGGTCCAAGGGATACAGTAAACGTGAGGGGAAGCATCGGACTCTAATACTGGCCTTACAGGAAAGGCTCATATCACAGACAGTAAGAAGAGTAAGCCTTCTTTAACTTAAGTCGGCATTGTGCCTTTTGTATTTAATTCCGTTGCAATTGTCTGTGTTTCATCGTTAATATTAAGGTCCAAGGTATACAGTAAACCTGATGTGAAGCATCGGAACCTAAGACTGGCCTCACAGGAATGGCTGAAATCATAGAAAGTAAGAAGAGCCATTCATCTTGTATCTAAGTCGGCATTGTGCATTTTGTATTTATTACCGATGCAATTTCTGTGTTTCATCGTCAATATGAAGGTCCAAGGGATTCAGAAAATCAGAGGTGAAGAATCGGAATTTAAAAGTGACCTCCCAGGAAAGGGTCAAATCATAGACAGTACGAAGATTCAGTCTTCTTGTACTTTAGTCGGCATTGTGCCTTTTGTATTTGTGTTTCATCATCAATATGAAGGTCCAAGGGATACAGTAAACCTGAGGTAAAGCATTGGAACCTAAAACTGGCCTCACATTAAAGGCTCAAATCATAGACAGTAAGTTGAGTTAGTCTGCTTGTACTTACGTAGGCATTGTGCCTTTTGTATTTATTTCCGATTCAATTTCTGTGTTTCATCGACAACATGAAGGTCCAAGGGATACAGTAAACCCAAGGTGATGCATCGGAATCTAAAACTGGCCTCACAGGAAAGGCTCGAATCATAGAAAGTAAGAAGATTCATTCTTGTTGTATCTAAGTCGGCATTGTGCCTTTTGTATTTATTACCGATGCAATTTCTGTGTTTCATCGTCAATATGAAGGTCCAAGGGATACACTAAACCTGAGGTGAAGCATCGGAATCTAAAACTGGCCTCCCAGGAAAGACTCAAATCATAGACAGTAAGAAGATTCAGTCTTCTTGTAATTTAGTCGGCATTGTGCCTTTTGTATTGGTGCTTCATCATCAATATGAAGGTCCAAGGGATACAGTAAACCTGAGGTGAAGCATCAGAACCTAAAACTGGCCTCACATTAAAGGCTCAAATCATAGACAGTAAGATGAGGTAGGCTTCTTGTACATAAGTATGCATTGTGTCTTTTGTATTTATTTCCGATTCAATTTCTGTGTTTCATCGACAACATGAAGGTCCAAGGGATACAGTAAACCTGAGGTGATGCATCGGCATCTAAAACTAGCCTCACAGGAAAGGCCGAAATCATAGACAGTAAGAAAAATCAGTCTTCTTATACTTAAGTCGGCATTGTGCCTTTTGTATTTAATTCCGATGCCATTTCTTTGTTTCATCGTCAATATGAAGCTCGAAGGGATACAGTAAACCTGAGGTGAAACATCGAACTCCAAAACTGGTCTCACAGGAAAGGCTCAAATCATAGACAGTAAGAACAGTCAGTCTTCCTTAACTTATGTCGGCATTGTACCTTTTGTATTCAATACCTATGCAATTCCTGTGTTTCATCGTCAATATGTAGGTCCAATTGACACAATAAATCTGAAGTGAAGCATCGGAATCAAAAACTGGTCTCACAGGAAAGGCGCAAATCACAGAGAGGTAGAAGAGTCAGTCTTTATCAACTTACGTTAGCATTGTGCCTTTTGTTTTTATTTCTGATGCAATTTCTGTGTTACATCGTCAATATGAAGGTCCAAGGGATACACTAAACCTGATGTGAAGCATCGGAATCTAAAACTGGCCTTACAGGAAAGGCTCATATGTTAGACAATAAGAAGAGTCAGTCTTCATGTATGTAAGTAGGCATTGTGCCTCTTGTATTTATTTCCGGTGCAATTTCAGTGTTTCATCGTCAATATGAAGGTCCAAGGGATACAGTAAACTTGAGGTGAAGCATCGGAATCTAAAACAGGCCTCACAGGAAAGGCTCGAATTACAGACAGGAAGGAGAGGCAGTCTTCTTGTACTTATATCGGCATTGTGCCATTTGTATTTATTCCGATGCTATTTCTGTGTTTCATTGTCAATATGAAGGTCCAAGGGATAAAGTAAACCTGATGTGAAGCATCGGATTCTAAAACTAGTATCACAGGAAAGGCTCAAATCATAGACAGTAAGAGCAGTCAGTCTTCTTTAACTTAAGTCGGCATTGTGCCCTTAGTATTTAATTCGGATGCAATGTCTGTGTTTCATCGTCAATATGTGGGTCCAAGGGATACAATATACCTGAAGTGAAGCATCGGAATCAATAACTGGTCTCACAGGAAAGGCACAAATCACAGATAGGAGGAAGAGTCAGTCTTCTTTAACTTAAGTTTTCATTGTGCCTTTTGTGTTTATTTCCGATGCAATTTCTGTGTTACATCGTCAATATGAAGGTCCAAGGGATACAGTAAACCTGAGGTAAAGCATCGGAACCTAAAACTGGCCTCACATTAAAGGCTCAAATCATAGACAGTAAGATGAGTTAGTCTGCTTGTACTTAAGTAGGCATTGTGCATTTTGTATTTATTTCCGATTCAATTTCCGTGTTTCATCGACAACATGAAGGTCCAAGGTATACAGTAAACCCGAGGTGATGCGTTGGAATCTAAAACTGACATCACAGGAAAGGCTCAAATCATAGACAGTAAGAAAAATCAGTCTTCTTGTACTTAAGTCAGCATTGTGCCTTTTGTATTGATTTCCGATGCAATTTCTGTGTTTCATCGTCAATATGAAGGTCCAAGGGAGACAGTAAACCTGAGGTGAAGCATCGGAATCTAAAACTGGCCTCACAGGAAAGGCTCAAATCAGAGACAGTAACAAGAGTCATTCTTCTTGTATCTATGTCGGCATTGTGCCTTTTGTATTTAATTCCGATGCAATTTCTGTGTATCATCGTCAATATGAAGGGCCAAGGGATACAATAAACCTGAAGTGAAGCATCGGAATCTAAAACTGGTCTCACAGGAAAGGCTCAAATCACAGACAGGAAGAAGAGTCAGTCTTCTTTAAATTCAGTTGGCATTTTGCCTTTTGTGTTTATTTCCGATGCAATTTCTGTGTTTCATCGTCAATATGAAGGTCCAAGGGATGCAGTAAACCTGAGGGGAAGCATCGTAATCTAATACTGGCCTCACAGGAAAGGCTCATATCATAGACAATAAGAAGAGTAAGTCTTCTTCAACTTAAGTCGGCATTGTGCCTTTTGTATTTAATTCCGTTGCAATTGTTAGTGATCCATCGTCAATATAATGGTCCAAGTGATACAGTAAACATGATGTGAAGCATCGGTATCTAAAACTGGCCTCACAGGAAAGGCTCGAATCATAGACGGTAAG
This sequence comes from Schistocerca serialis cubense, assembly GCF_023864345.2. Lineage (NCBI taxonomy): Eukaryota > Metazoa > Arthropoda > Insecta > Orthoptera > Acrididae > Schistocerca > Schistocerca serialis. The sequence continues at coordinate 9,212,566 of NW_026047617.1, forward strand.
AAGAGTTAGTCTTCTTGTATTTAAGTAGGAATTGTGCCTTTTGTATTTATTTCCGATGCAACTTCTGTGTTTCATCGTCAATATGAAGGTCCAAGGGATACACTAAACGTGATGTGAAGCATCGGAATCTAAAACTGGCCTCACAGGAAAGGCTCAAAATTTAGACAGTAAGAAGAGTCAGTCTTCTTGTATGTAAGTTGGCATTGTGCCTCTTGTATATTTTTCCGGTGCAATTTCAGTGTATCATCGTCAATATGAAGGTCCAAGGGATACAGTAAACCTGAGGTGAAGCATCGGAATCTAAAACTGGTCTCACAGGAAAGGCTCAAATCATAGACAGTAAGAAGAGTCAGTCTCCTTCTACCTAAGTCAGCATTGTGCGTTTTGTATTTATTTCCGATGCTATTTCTGTGTTTCATCGTCTATATGAAGGTCCAAGGGATACAGCAAACCTGAAGTGAAGCATTGGAATCTAAAACTGGCCTCACAGGAGAGGCTCAAATCAGAGACAGTAAGAAGAGTCATTCTTCTTGTATCTATGTTGGCATTGTGCCTTTTGTATTTAATTCCGTTGCAATTGTCTGGGTTTCATCGTCAATATGAAGGTCCAAGGGATACAGTAAACCTGAGGGTAGGCATCGGAATCTAAAACTGGCCTCACAGGAAAGGCTCAAATCATAGACAGTAAGAAGAGTCAGCCTTCTTGTACTTAAGTCGGCATTGTGCCTTTTGTATTTATTTCCGATGCTATTTCTGTGTTTCATCGTCTATATGAAGGTCCAAGGGATACAGCAAACCTGAGGTGAAGCATCGAAATCAAAAACTGGTCTCACAGGAAAGGCTCAAATCATAGACAGTAAGAACAGTCAGTCTTCTTTAACTTAAGTCGGCATTGTGCCTTTTGTATTTAATTCGGATGCAATTTCTGTGTTTCATCGTCAATATGTAGGTCCAAGGGATACAATAAACCTGAAGTGAAGCATTGGAATCAAAAACTGGTCTCACAGGAAAGGCACAAGTCACAGACAGGAAGAAGAGTCAGTCTTCTTTAACTTAAGTTGGTATTGTGCCTTTTGTGTTTATATCCGATGCAATTTCTGTGTTATATCGTCAATATGAAGGTCCAAGGGATACAGTAAACCTGAGGTGAAGCATCGGAATCTAAAACTGTTCTCACAGAAAAGGCTCAAATCATAGACAGTCAGAAGAGTTAGTCATCTTGTACTTAAGTCGGCATTGTGCCTTTTGTATTTGTTTCCGATGGAATTTCTGTGTTACATCGGCAATATGAAGGGCCAAGAGATACAGTAAACCTGAAGTGAAGCATCGGAATGTAAAACTGGTCTCACAGGAAAGGCTCAAATCACAGACAGTAAGAAGAGTTAGCCTTCTTTAATTCTACTCGGTATTGTGCATTTTGTATTTAATTCCGTTGCAATTGGTTGTGTTTCAACGTCAATATGAAGGTCCAAAGGATACAGTAAACCTGAGGTGAAGCATCGGAACCTATTATTGGCCTCACAGGAAAGGCTCAAATCATAGACAGTAAGAAGAGTCAGTCTTCTTGTACTTAAGTCGGCATTGTGCCTTTTGTATTTATTTCCGATGCAATTTCTGTGTTTCATCGTCAATATGAAGGTCCAAGGGATACAATGAACCTGATGTGAAGCAGCAGAATCTAAAACTGGCCTCAGAGGAGAGGCTCATATCTTAGACAGTAAGAAGAGTCAGTCTTCTTGTATGTTAGTAAGCATTGTGCCTCCTGTATTTATTTCCGGTGCAATTTCAGTGTTTCATCGTCAATATGAAGGTCCAAGGGATACAGTAAACCAGAGGTGAAGCATCGGAATCTAAAACGGGACTCACAGGAAAGGCTCAAATCAGAGACAGTAAGAAGAGTCATTGCTCTTGTATCTATGTCGGCATTGTGCCTTTTGTATTTAATTCCGATGCAATTTCTGTCTTTCATAGTAAATATGAAGGTCGAAGAGATACAGTAAACCTGAAGTGAAGCATCGGAATCTAAAACTGGTCTGACAGGAAAGGCTCAAATCATAGACAGTAAGAACAGTCAGTCTTCTTAAACTTAAGTCAGCATTGTGCCTTTTGTATTCAATTCGGATGTAATTTCTGTGTTTCATCGTCAATATGTAGATCCAAGGGATACAATAAACCAGAAGTGAAGCATCGGAATCAAAATCTGGTCTTACAGGAAAGGCTCAAATCACAGACAGGAAGACGAGTCAGTCTTCTTTAACTTAAGTCGGCATTGTGTCTTTTGTAATTATTTCCGATGCAATTTCTATGTTTCATCGTCAATATGAGAGTCCAAGGGATACTGTAATCCTGAGGTGAAGCATCAGAATCTAAAACTAGTCTCACAGAAAGGGCTCAAATTATAGACTGTAAGAAGAGTTAGTCCTCTTGTACTTAAGCCGGCATTGTGTCTTTGGATTTATTTCCGATGCAATTTCTGTGTTTCATCGGCAACATGAAGGCCCAAGGGATACTGAAAACCTGACGTGATGCATCATAAGTTAAAAACTGGTGTCACAGGAAATCCTCAAATCACAGACAGTAAGAAGAGTCAATCTTCTTTAACTTAAGTCGGCATTGTGCCTTTTGTATTTAATTCCGATGCAATTTCTGTGTTTCATCGCCAGTATGAAGGTCCAAGGGATACAGTAGACCTGGGGTGAAGCATCAGAATTTAAAACTGACCTCACAGGAAAGGCTCAAATCATTAACAGTAAGAAGAGTCAGTCTTCTTGTACTTAAGTCGGCATTGTGCCCATTGTATTTATTTCCGATGCAATTTGTGTGTTTCATCTGCAATATGAAGGCCCAAGGGATACAGTAAACCTGAAGTGAAGCATCGGAATCTAAAACTGGTCTCACAGGAAAGGCTCAAATAACAGACAGGAAGAAGAGTCAGTCTTCTTTAACTTCTGTTGGCATTTTGACTTTTGTGTTTATTTCCGATGCAATTTCTGTGTTTCATCGTCAATATGAAGGTCCAAGAGATACAGTAAACCTGAGGTGAAGCATCGGAATCTAAAACTGTCATCAGAGGAAAGGCTCAAGTCATAGACAGTAAGAAGAGTCAGCCTTCTTGTACTTTAGTCGGCATTGTGCCTTTTGTATTTATTTCCGATCCTATTTCTGTGTTTCATCGTCTATATGAAGGCCCAAGGGATACAGTATACCTGAGATGATGCATCGAAATCAAAAACTGGTCTCACAGGAAAGGCTCAAATCATAGACAGTAAGAACAGTCAGTCTTCTTTAACTTAAGTCGGCATTGTGCCCCTTTTGTATATAATTCGGATGCAATTTCTGTGCTCCATCGTCAATATGTAGGTCCAAGGTATACAATAAACCTGAAGTGAAGCATCGGAATTAAAAACTGGTCTCACAGGAAAGGCACAAGTCACAAACGGGAAGAAGAGTTAGTCTTCTTTAAATTAAGTTGGCATTGTGCCTTTTGTTTTTATTTCCGATGCAATTTCTGTGTTCCATCGTCAGTATGAAGGTCCACGGGATACAGTAAACATGAAGTGAAGCATCGGAATCTAAAACTGGCCTCACAGGAAAGGCTAAAATCATAAACAGTGAAAAGAGTCAGTCTTCTTGTACTTAAGTCGGCATTGCGCCTATCGTATTTATTTCCGATGCAATTTCAGTGTTTCATCGTCAATATGAAGGCCCAAGGGATACAGTAAACCTGAAGTGAAGCATTGGAATCTAAAACTGGTCTCACAGGAAAGGCTCAAATCACAGACAGTAAGAAGAGTTAGTCTTCTTTAACTTAAGTCGGCATTGTTCATTTTGTATTTAAATCCGTTGCAATTGATTGTGCTTCAACGTCTATATGTTGGTCTATGGGATACAGTAAACCTGAGGTGAAGCATCGGAATATATTTTTGGCCTCACAGGAATTGCTCAAATCATAGACAGTAAGAAGAGTCAGCCTTCTTGTACTTAAGTCGGCATTGTGCCTTTTGTATTTATTTCCGTTGCAATTGTCTGTGTTTCATCGTTAATATTAAGGTCCATGGTATACAGTAAACCTGATGTGAAGCATCGGAACCTAAGACTGGCCTCACAGGAAAGGCTGAAATCATAGAAAGTAAGAAGAGCCATTCTTCTTGTATCTAAGTCGGCATTGTGCATTTTGTATTTATTACCGATGCAATTTCTGTGTTTCATCGTCAATATGAAGGTCCAAGGGATTCTGTAAATCAGAGGTGAAGAATCGGAATTTAAAACTGACCTCCCAGGAAAGGGTCAAATCATAGACAGTAAGAAGATTCAGTCTTCTTGTACTTTAGACGGCATTGTGCCTTTTGTATTTGTCTTTCATCATCAATATGAAGGTCCAAGGGATACAGTAAACCTGAGGTGAAGCATCGGAACCTAAAACTGGCCTCACATTAAAGGCTCAAATCATAGACAGTAAGATGAGTTAGTCTGCTTGTACTTAAGTAGGCATTGTGCCTTTTGTATTTATTTCCGATTCAATTTCTGTGTTTCATCGACAACATGAAGGTCCAAGGGATACAGTAAACCCAAGGTGATGCATCGGAATCTACAACTGGCCTCACAGGAAAGGCTCAAATCGTAGAAAGTAAGAAGAGTCATTCTTGTTGTATCTAAGTCGGCATTGTGCCTTTTGTATTTATTACCGATGCAATTTCTGTATTTCAACGTCAATATGAAGGTCCAAGGGATACACTAAACCTGAGGTGAAGCATCGGAATCTAAAACTGGCCTCCCAGGAAAGACACAAATCATAGACAGTAAGAAGATTCAGTCTTCTTGTACTTTAGTCGGCATTGTGCCTTTTGTATTTGTGTTTCATCGTCAATATGAAGGTCCAAGGGAACAGTAAACCTGTGGTGGAGCATCAGAACCTAAAACTGGCCTCACATTAAAGGCTCAAATCATAGACAGTAAGATGAGTTAGGCTTCTTGTACTTAAGTATGCATTGTGCCTTTTGTATTTATTTCCGATTCAATTTCTGTGTTTCATCGACAACATGAAGGTCCAAGGGATACAGTAAATCTGAGGTGATGCATCGGCATCTAAAACTAGCCTCACAGGAAAGGCTCAAATCATAGACAGTAAGAAAAATCAGCCTTCTTGTACTTAAGTCGGCATTGTGCCTTTTGTATTTATTTCCGATGCCATTTCTGTGTTTCATCGTCAATATGAACCTCGAAGGGATACAGTAAACCTGAGGTGAAACATCGAACTCTAAAACTGGTCTCACAGGAAAGGCTCAAATCATAGACAGTAAGAACAGTCAGTCTTCTTTAACTTAAGTCGGCATTGTGCCCTTAGTATTTAATTCGGATGCAATGTCTGTGTTTCATCGTCAATATGTGGGTCCAAGGGATACAATATACCTGAAGTGAAGCATCGGAATCAATAACTGGACTCACAGGAAAGGCACAAATCACAGACAGGAGGAAGAGTCAGTCTTCTTTAACTTAATTTGGCATTGTGCCTTTTGTGTTTATTTCCGATGCAATTTCTGTGTTACATCGTCAATATGAAGGTCCAAGGGATACAGTAAAAATGAGGTGAAGCATCGGAATCCAAAACTGTTCTCACAGAAACGTTCAAAACATAGACAGTAAGAAGAGTTAGTCTTCTTGTACTTAAGTCGGCATTGTGTCTTTTGTATTTATTTGCGATGCAATTTCTGTGTTTCTACGGCAATATGAAGGCCCAAGGGTTACTGTAAGCCTGAAGTGAAGCATCGGAATTAATAACTGGTCTCACAGGATATCCTCAAATCACAGACATTAAGAAGAGTCAGTCTTCTTTAACTGTAATCGGCAATGTGCCTTTTATATTTAATTCCGAAGCAATATCTGTGTTTCATCGTCAATATGAAGGTCAGAAGTATACAGTAAACCTGAGGTGAAGCATCAGAATCTAAAACTGGCCTCACAGGAAAGGCTCAAAACATAGAAAGTAAGAAGAGTCATTCTTCTTGTATCTAAGTCGGCATTGTGCCTTTTGTATTTATTACCGATGCAATTTCTGTGTTTCATCGTTAATATGAAGGTCCAAGGGATACAATAAATCAGAGGTGAAGCATCAGAATCTAAAACTGACCTCCCAGGAAAGGGTCAAAGAATAGACAGTAAGAAGATTCAGTCTTCTTGTACTTTAGTCGGCATTGTGCCTTTTGTATTTGTGTTTCATCGTCAATATGAAGGTCCAAGGGATACAGTAAACCTGAGGTGAAGCATCGGAACCTAAAACTGGCCTCACATTAAAAGCTCAAATCATAGACAGTAAGATGACTTAGTCTGCTTGTACTTAAGTAGGCATTGTGCCTTTTGTAATTTATTTCCGATTCAATTTCTGTGTTTCATCGACAACATGAAGGTCCAAGGGATACAGTAAACCCGAGGTGATGCATCGGAATCTAAAACTGGCATCACAGGAAAGGCTCAAATCATAGACAGTAAGAAAAATCAGTCTTCTTGTACTTATGTCGGCATTGTGCCTATTGTATTTATTTCCGATGCAATTTCTGTGTTTCATCGTCAATATGAAGGCCCAAGTGATACAGTAAACTTGAAGTGAAGCATTGGAATTTAAAACTGGTCTCACAGGAAATCATCAAATAACAGACAGTAAGAAGAGTCAGTTTACTTCAACTTAAGTCGGCATTGTGCCTTTTGTTTTTAATTCCAATGCAATATCTGTGTTTCATCGTCAATATGAAGGTCCAAGGGATACAGTAAACCTGAGGTGAAGCATCGGAATCTAAACCTGGCCTCACAGGAAAGGCTCAAATCATAGAAAGTAAGAAGACTCATTCTTCTTGTATCTACGTCGGCATTGTGCCTTTTGTATTTATTAACGATGCCATTTCTGTCTTTCATCGTCAATATGAAGCTCGAAGGGATACAGTAAACCTGAGGTGTAGCATCGGAATCTAAAACTGGCCTCACAGGAAAGGCTCAAATCATAGACAGTAAGAAGAGTTAGTCTTCTTGTACTTAAGTCGGCAGTGTGCCTTTTGTATTTATTTCCGATCCAATTTCTGTGTTTCAAAATCAATATGAAGGCCCAAGGGATACAGTAAACCTGAAGTGATGCATCGGAATCTAATACTGGTCTCACAGGAAAGGCTCAAATGACAGACAGTAAGAAGAGTTATCTTCTTTAACTGATGTCGGCATTGTGCCTTTTGTGTTTAATTCCGTAGAAAGTGTCTGTGTTTCATCGTCAATATGAAGGCCCAATGGATACAGTTAACCTGAAGTGAAGCATCGGAATCTAAAACTGGTCTCACAGGAAAGGCTCAAATCATAGACAGTAAGATGAGTAAGTCTTCATGTACTTAAGTCGGCACTGTGCATTTTGTATTTATTTCCGATGCAATTTCTGTGTTTTTCATTGTCAATGTGAAGGTCCTAGGGATACAGTAAACCTGAGGTGAAGCATCTGAATCTAAAACTAGTCTCACAGAAAGGGCTCAAATTATAGACAGTAAGAAGAGTCAGCCTTCTTGTACTTAAGTCGGCATTGTGCCTTTTGTATTTATTTCACAGTAAACCTGAAGTGAAGCATCGGAATCTAAAACTGGTCTCACAGAAAGGTCTCAAATCACAGACATTAAGTAGAGTTAGTCTTATCTAACTTAAGTCGACATTGTGAATTTTGCATTTAATTCCGATACAATTTCTGTGTTTCTTCGTCAATATGAAGGTCCAAAGTATACATTAACCTCAGGTGAAGCATCAGAAACTAATACTCACCTCACAGGAACGGCTCAAATCATAGACAGTAAGAAGAGTCAGTCATCTTGTCTGTAAGTAGGCATTGTGCCTCTTGTATTTATTTCCGGGTCAACTACAGTGTTTCATCGTCAATATGAAGGTCCAAGGGATACAGTAAACCTGAGGGGATGCATCTGAATCTAAAACAGGTCTCACAGGAAAGGTTCAAATCATAGACAGTAAGAATAGTCAGTCTTCTTTAACGTAAGTCGGCATTGTGCCTTTTGTATTTAATTCGGATGCAATATCTGTGTTTCATCGTCAATATGAAGGTCCAAGGGATACAATAAACCTGAAATGAAGCAGCGGAATCTAAAACTGGTATCACAGGAAAGGCTCAATTCACAGACAGGAAGAGGAGTCAGTCTTCTTTAACTTAAGTTGGCATTTTGCCTTTTGTGTTCATTTCCGATGCAATTTCTGTGTTTCTTCGTCAATATTTAGGTCCAAGGGGTACATTAAACCTGAGGTGAAGCATCGGAACCTAAAACTGGCCTCACAGGAAAGGCTCAAATCATAGACAGTAAGAAGAGTAAGTCTTCTTGTACTTAAGTCGGCATTGTGCCATTTGTAAATATTTTTGATGCAATTTCTGTGTTTCAAAGTCAATATGAAGGCCCATGGGTTACAGTAAACCTGAAATGAAGCATCGGAATCTAAAACTGATTTCACAGGAACGGTTCATATCACAGACCGTTAGAAGAGTTAGTCTACTTTAACTTAAGTCGGCATTGTGCCTTTTGTATTTAATTCAGATGCAATTTCTGTGTTTCATCGTCAATATGAAGATCCAAGGGATACAATAAACGTGAAGTGATGCATCGGATCCACAACTGGCCTTACAGGAAAGGCTTGAATCACAGACAGTAAGAAGAGTCAGTATTCTTGTACTTAAGTCGGCATTGTGCCTTTTGTATTTATTTCCGATGCCATGTCTCTGTTTCATCGACAATATAAAGGTCGAATGGATACAGTAAACCTGAGGTGAAGCACCGAAATCTAAAACTGGTCTCAGAGGAAAGGCTCAATTCACAGACAGGAAGAGGAGTCTGTCTTCTTTAACTTAAGTTGGCATTTTGCCTTTTGTGTTCATTTCCGATGCAATTTCTGTGTTTCATCGTCAATATGAAGGTCCAAGGGATACAGTAAACCTGAGGTGAAGCATTTGAACCTAAAACTGGCCTCACAGGGAAGGGTCAAATCGTAGACAGTAAGAAGAGTTAGTCTTCTTGTACTTAAGTCGGCATTGTGCCTTTTGTATATGTTTCCGATGCAATTTCTGTGTTTCAAAGTCAATATGAAGGCCCAAGGGTTACAGTAAACCTGAAATGAAGCATAGGAATCTAAAACTGGTCTCACAGGAAAGGCTCAAATCACAGACAGTAAGAAGAGTTAGTCTTCTTTAACTTAAGTCGGCATTGTGCCTTTTCTATTGAATTCCGTAGCAATTGTCTGTGTTTCATCGTCAATATGAAGGTACAAGGGATACACTAAACCTGATGTGAAGCATCGGAATCTAAAACTGGCCTCACAGTAAGGATTCAAATCATAGACAGTAAGAAGAGTCAGTCTTCTTGTATGTAGGTAGGCATTGTGCCTCTTGTATTTATTTCCGGTGCAATTTCAGTGTTTCATCGTCAATATGAAGGTCCAAGGTATACAGTAAACCTGAGGTGAAGCATCGGAATCTAAATCTGGTCTCACAGGAAAGGCTCAAATCTTAGACAGTAAGAACAGTCAGTCTTTCTTAACTTAAGTCGGCATTGTGCCTTTTGTATTTAATTCGGATGCAATTTCTGTGTTTCATCGTCAATATGAAGTTCCAATTGATACAATAGACCTGAAGTGAAGCAGCGGAATCCAAAACTGGTCTCACGGGAAAGGCTCAAATCATAGACAGTAAGATGAGCAAGTCTTCATGTACTTAAGTCGGCATTGTGCCTTTTGTATTTATTTCCTATGCAATTTCTGTGTTTCATCGTCCATATGAAGGTCCAAGGGATAAAGTGAATCTGAGGTTAAGCATCAGAATCTAAAACTAGTCTCACAGAAACGGCTCAAATTATAGGCAGCAAGAAGAGTCAGTCTTCTTGTACTTAAGTCGGAATTGTGCCTTTTGTATTTATTTCCGATGCCATGTCTGTGTTTCATTGTCAATATGAAGGCCAAGGGATACAGTAAACTTGAGGTGAAACATCGGAACATAATACTGGCCTCACAGGAAATTCTCAAATCATAGACATTAAGAAGAGTCAGTCTTCTTGTACTTATGTCTGCATTGTGCCTTTTGTATTTATTTCCGATGCAATTTCTGTGTTTCATCGTCTATAGGAAGGTCCAAGGGGTACCCTAAACCTGATGTGACGCATCGGAAACTAAAACTGGCCTCACAAGAAACGCTCAAATGATAGAGAGTAAGAAGCGTCAGTCTTCTTGTATGTAACTAGGCATTGTGCCTAGTGTATTTATTTCCGGTGCAATTTCAGTGTTTCATCCTCAATATGAAAGTCCAAGGGATACAGTAAACCTGAGGTGAAGCATCGGAGTCTAAAACTGGCCTCACAGGGAAGGCTCAATTAATAGACAGTAAGAAGAGTCCGTCTTCTTCTACTTAAGCCGGCATTGTGCCTTTTGTATTTATTTCCGATGCCATTTCTGTGTTTCATCGTCAATATGAAGGTCCAAGGGATACAGTAAACCTAATGTCAAGCATCGGATACTAAAACTGGCCTCACAGGAAAGGCTCAAATCAGAGACAGTAAGAAGAGTCATTCCTCCTGTATCTATGTCGGCATTGTGCCTTTTGTATTTAATTCCGATGAAATTTCTGTGTTTCATCGTTAATATGAAAGTCCAAGGGATACATCAAACCTGAAGTGAAGCATCGGAATCTATAACTGGTCTCACAGGAAAGGCTCAAATCACAGACAGGAACAAGAGTCCGTCTTCTTTAACTTAGGTTGGCATTGTGCCTTTTGTGTTTATTTCCGATGCAATTTCTGTGTTTCATCGACAATATGAAGGTCCAAGGAATACAGTAAACCTGAGGTGAAGCATCGGAATCTGAAACTGGCATCACAGGAAAGGCTCAAATCATAGACAGTAAGAAGAGTTAGTCTTCTTGTACTTAAGTCGGCATTGTGCGTTTTGTATTTAATTCCGTAGCAATTGTCTGTGTTTCATCGTCAATATGAAGGTCCGAGGGATACACTAAACCTGATGTGAAGCATCGGAATCTAAAACTGGCCTCCCAGTAAAGGCTCAAATCATAGACAGCAAGAAGAGTCAGTCTTCTTGTATGTAAGTAGGCATTGTGCCTCTTGCTGTTATTTCCGGTGCAATTTTAGTGTTTCATTGTCAATATGAAGGTCCAAGGGATACAGTAAACTTATGGTGGAGCATCGGAATCTAAAACTGGCCTCACAGGAAAGGCTCAAATCATAGACAGCATGAAGAGTCAGTCTTCTTGTATGTAAGTAGATATTGTTCCTCTTGTTGTTATTTCCGGTGCAATTTTAGTGTTTCATTGTCAATATGAAGGTCCAAGGGATACAGTAAACTTAAGGTGAAGCATCGGAATCTAAAACTGGCCTCACAGGAAAGGCTCAAATCATAGACAGTAAGAAGAATCAGTCTTCTTGTACTTAAGTCGGCATTGTGCCTTTTGTATTTATTTCCGATGCCATGTCTGTGTTTCATGGTCAATATGAAGGTCCAATGAATACAGTTAACCTGAGGTGAAACGCCGGACTCTAAAACTGGGCTCACAGCAAAGGCTCAAAACATAGACAGTTCGAAGAGTCAGTCTTCTTGTACTTATGTCGGCATTGTGACTTTTCTATTTAATTACGAAGCAATTTCTTCGTTTCAGCGTTAACTTGATGGACCAAGGGATACAGTAAACCTGAAGTGAAGCATGAGAATCTAAAACTGTTCTGACAGGAAAGGCTCAAAACATAGACAGTAAGAAAAGTCGGTCTTCTTGTACTTAGGTAGGCATTGTGCCATTTGCATTTCTTTCCAATGGAATTTCTGTGTTTCATCGTCAGTATAAAAGCGCAAGGGATACAGTAAACTTGAAGTGAAGCATCGGAATCTAAAACTGGTCTCACAGGAAAAGCTAAAATCACAGACAGAAAGAAGAGTTAGTCTTCTTGTACTTAAGTCGGCATTGTGCGTTTTGTATTTAATTCCGTAGCAATTGTCTGTGTTTCATCGTCAATATGAAGGTCCGAGGGATACACTAAACCTGATGTGAAGCATCGGAATGTAAAACTGGCCTCACAGTAAGGGCTCAAATCATAGACAGTAAGAAGAGTCAATCTTCATGTATGTAAGTAGTCATTGTGCCTCTTGTATTTATTTCCGGTGCAATATCAGTGTTTCATCGTCAATATGATGGTCCAAGGGATACAGTAAACCTGAGGTGAAGCATCGGAAACTAAAACTTGCCTCACAGGAAAGGCTCAATTCACAGACAGTAAGAAGAGTCAGTCTTCCTTAACTTAAGTCGGCATTGTGACTTTTGTATTTAATTTGTTGCAATTGCCTGTGTTTCATAGTCAATATGATGGTCCAAGCGCTACAGTAAACCTGGGGTGTAGCATCGGAATCTAATTCTGGCCTCACAGGAAAAGCTCATATCATAGACAGTAAGAAGAGTAAGTCTTCTTTAATTTAAGTCGGCATTGAGCCTATTGTATTTAATTCCGTTGCAATTGTCTGTGTCTCATCGTCAATATGAGGGTACAAGGGATACAGTAAACCTGAGGTGAAGCATCGGAATCTAATACTGGCCTCACAGGAAAAGCTCAAATCATAGACAGTAAGAGGAGTCAGCCTTCTTGTACTTAAGTCGGCTTAGTGCTTTTTGTTTTTATTTCCGATGCCATTTCCGTGTTTCATCGTCAATATGAAGGTCCAAGGGATACATTAACCCTGAGGTGAAGCTTCGTAATCTAAAACTTGCCTCACAGGAAAGGCTCAAATCATAAACAGAAAGAAGAGTCAGTCATCTTGTACTCAAGTCGGCATTGTGCGTATTGTATTTATTTCCGACGCAATTTCTGTGTTTCATCGGCAATATGAAGGCCCAAGGGAGACAGTAAACCTTGAGCTGAAGCATCGGAATCTAAAACTGGTCTCACAGGAAAGGCTCAAATCACAGACAGTAAGTAGAATCAGTCTTCTTTAACTTAAGCCGGCATTTTGCCGTTTGTATTTAATTCCGTTGCAATTGTCTGTGTTTCATCGTCAATATGGAGGTCCAAGGGATACAGTAAATCTGAGGTGAAGCATCGGAATCTAATACTGGCCTCACAGGAAAGGCTCGAATCATAGACAGTAAGAAGAGTCAGTCTTCTTGTATTTAAGTAGGCATTGTGCCTTTTGTATTTATTTCCGATGCAATTTCTGTGTTTCATCGTCAATATGAAGGTCCAAGGGATACAGTAAACCTGAGGTGAAGCATCGGAATCTGAAACTGGCCTCATTGGAAAGGCTCAAATCATAGACAGCAAGAAGAGTCAGCCTTCTTGTACTTAAGTCTGCATTGTGCCTTTTGTATTTATTTCCGATGCCATTTCTGTGTTTCATCGTCAATATGACGGTCCAAGGGATACAGTAAACCAGAAGTGAAGCATCGGAATCTAAAACTGGCCTCACAGGAAAGGCTCAAATCATAGACAGTAAGAAGAGTTAGTCTTCTTGTACTTAAGTCGGCATTGTGCGTTTTGTATTTATTTCCGATGCAATTTCTGTGTTTCAAAGTCAATCTGACGGCCCAAGGGCTACATCAAACCTGAAGTGAAGCATCGGAATCGAAAACTGGTCTCACAGGAGAGGCTCAAATCACAGACAGTAAGAAGAGTTAGTCTTCTTTAACTTAAGTCGGCATTGTGCCTTTTGTATTTCATTCCGTAGCAATTGTCTGTGTTTCATCGTCAATATAAAGGTCCAAGGGATACACTAAACCTGATGTGAAGCATCGGAATGAAAAACTGGCCTCACAGTAAAGGCTCAATTCATAGACAGTAAAAAGAGTCAGTCTTCTTGTATGTAAGTAGGCATTGTGCCTCTTGTATTTATTTCCGGTGCAATATCAATGTTTCATCGTCAATATGATGGACCAAGGGATACAGTAAACCTGAGGTGAAGCATCGGAAACTAAAACTTGCCTCACAGGAAAGGCTCAAATCACAGACAGTAAGAAGAGTCAGTCTTCCTTAACTTAAGTCGGCATTGTGACTTTTGTATTTAATTTGTTGCAATTGCCTGTGTTTCATAGTCAATATGATGGTCCAAGCGCTACAGTAAACCTGAGGTGTAGCATCGGAATCTAATTCTGGCCTCACAGGAAAGGCTCATATCATAGACAGTAAGAAGAGTAAGTCTTCTTTAATTTAAGTCGGCATTGTGCCTATTGTATTTAATTCCGTTGCAATTGTCTGTGTCTCATCGTCAATATGAGGGTACAAGGGATACAGTAAAACTGAGGTGAAGCATCGGAATCTAATACTGGCCTCACAGGAAAAGCTCAAATCATAGACAGTAAGAGGAGTCAGCCTTCTTGTACTTAAGTCGGCTTAGTGCTTTTTGTTTTTATTTCCGATGCCATTTCTGTGTTTCATCGTCAATATGAAGGTCCAAGGGATACAGTAACCCTGAGGTGAAGCTTCGTAATCTAAAACTTGCCTCACAGGAAATGCTCAAATCATAAACAGAAAGAAGAGTCAGTCATCTTGTACTCAAGTCAGCATTGTGCGTATTGTATTTATTTCCGACGCAATTTCTGTGTTTCATCGGCAATATGAAGGCCCAAGATATACAGTAAACCTGAGGTGAAGCGTCGGAAAGTAAAACTGGCCTCACAGGAAAGGCTCAAATCATAGACAGTAAGAAGAGGTAGCCTTCTTGTACTTAAGTCGGCATTGTGCCTTTTGTATTTATTTCCGATGCAATTTCTGTGTTTCATCGTCAATATGAAGGCCCAAGGGATACAGTAAACTTGAAGTGAAGCATCGGAATTTAAAACTGGTCTCACAGGAAATCCTCAAATAACAGACAGTAAGAAGAGTCAGTTTACTGCAACTTAAGTCGGCATTGTGCCCTTTGTATTTAATTCCAATGCAATATCTGTGTTTCATCGTCAATATGAAGGTCCAAAGGATACAGTAAACCTGAGATGAAGCATCGGAATCTAAAACTGGCCTCACAGGAAAGGCTCAAATCATAGAAAGTAAGAAGACTCATTCTTCTTGTGTCTATGTCGGCATTGTGCCTTTTGTATTTATTACCGATGCAATTTCTGTGTTTCATCGTCAATATGAAGATCCAAGTGATACACTAAACCTGAGGTGAAGCATCGGAATCTAAAAGTGGCCTCCCAGGAAAGACTCAAATCATAGACAGTAAGAAGATTCAGTCGTCTTGTACTATAGTCGGCATTGTGCCTTTTGTGTTTGTGTTTCATCGTCAACATGAAGGTCCAAGGGATACAGTACACCTGAGGTGAAGCATCAGAACCTAAAACTGGCCTCACATTAAAGGCTCAAATCATAGACAGTAAGATGAGTTAGGCTTCTTGTACTTAAGTAGGCATTCTGCCTTTTATATTTATTTCCGATTCAATTTCTGTGTTTCATCGACAACATGAAGGTCCAAGGGATACAGTTAACCTGAGGTGATGCATCGGAATCTAAAACTTGCCTCACAGGAAAGGCTCAAATCATAGACAGTAAGAAAAATCAGTCTTCTTGTACTTAAGTCGGCATTGTGCCTTTTGTATTTATTTCCGATGCCATTTCTGTGTTTCATCGTCAATATGAAGCTCGAAGGGATACAGTAAACCTGAAATGAAGCATCGGAATCTAAAACTGGTCTCACAGGAAAGGTTTAAATCATAGGCAGTAAGATAAGCAAGTCTTCATGTACTTAAGTCGGCATTGTGCCTTTTGTATTTATTTCCGATGCAATTTCTGTGTTTTTCATTGGCAATATGAAGGTCCAAGGGATACAGTAAACCTGAGGTGAAGCATCAGAATCTAAAACTAGTCTCACAGAAAGGGCTGTAATTATAGACAGTAAGAAGAGTCAGTCTTCTTGTACTTAAGTCGGCGTTGTCTCTTTTGTATTTATTTCACAGTAAACCTGAAGTGAAGCATCGGAATCTAAAACTTGCCTCACAGGAATGGCTCAAATCATAGACAGTAAGAAGAGTCAGCCTTATATTACTTAAGTCGGCATTGTGCCTTTTGTAATTATTTCCGATGCAATTTCTGTGTTTCAAAGTCAATCTGAAGGCCCAAGGAATACAGTAAACATGATGTGAAGCATCGGAATCGAAAACTGGTCTCACAGGAGAGGCTCAAATCACAGACAGTAAGACGAGTTAGTCTTCTTTACCTTAAGTCGGCATTGTGCGTTTTGTATTTAATTCCGTAGCAGTTGTCTGTGTTTCATCGTCAATATGGAGGTCCAAGGGATACACTAAACCTGATGTGAAGCATCGGAATGTAAAACTGGCTGACAGTAAAGGCTCAAATCACAGACAGTAAGAAGAGTCAGTCTTCTTGTATGTAAGTAGGCATTGTGCCTCTTGTATTTATTTCCGGTGCAATATCAGTGTTTCATCGTTATTATGATGGTCCAAGGGATATAGTAAACCTGAGGTGAAGCATCGGAAACAAAAACTTGCCTAACAGGAAAGGCTCAAATCATAGACAGTAAGTAGAGTCTGTCTTCTTGTATGTAAGTAGGCATTGTGCCTCTTGTATTTATTTCCGGTGCAATATCAGAGTTTCATCGTTAATATGATGGTCCAAGGGATACAGTAAACTTGAGGTGAAGCATCGGAATCTAAAACTGGCCTCACAGGAGAGGCTCAAATCATAGACAGTAAGAAGAGTCAGTCTTCTTGTATGAAAGTAGGCATTACGCCTTGTGTATTTATTTCCGGTGCAATTTCAGTGTTTCATCGACAATATGAAGGTCCTAGGGATACAGTTAACCTGATGTGAAACACCGGACTCTAAAACTGGTCTCATAGGAATAGCTCAAATCACAGACAGAAAGAAGAGTCAGTCTTCTTTAACTTAAGTCGGCATTGTGCCTTTTGTATTTAATTCCGATGCAATTACTGTGTTTCATCGTCAATATGAAGATCAAAGGTATACAGTAACCCTGAGGTGAAGCAGCGGAATCTATAACTGGCCTCACAGGAAAGGCTCAAATCATAAACTGTAAGTAGAGTCAGTCATCTTGTACTTAAGTCGGCATTGTGCCTATTGTATTTATTTCCGACGCAATGTCTGTGTTTCATCGGCAATATGAAGGCGCAATGGATACTGTAAACCTTGAGGTGAAGCATCGATATCTAAAACTGGTCTCACAGGAAAGGCTCAAATCACAGACAGTAAGATGAGTCAGTCTTCTGTAACTTAAGTCGGCATTGTGCAGCTTGTATTTAATTAAGTTGCAATTGTCTGTGTTTAATCGTCAATATGGAGGTCCAAGTGCTACAGTAAACCTGAGGTGAAGCATTGGATTCTAATACTGGCCCCACAGGAAAGGCTCGAATCATAGACAGTAAGAAGAGTCAGTCTCCTTGTATTTAAGTAGGCATTGTGCCATTTGTATTTATTTCCGATGCAATTTCTGCGTTTCATCGTCAATATGAAGGTCCAAGGGATACAGTAAATCTGAGGTGAAGCATCGGAATCTAAAACTGGCCTCACAAAAAAGGCTCAAATCATAGACAGTAAGAAGAGTTAGTCTTCTTGTACTTAAGTCGGCATTGTGCCTTTTGTATTTATTTCCGATGCAATTTCTGTGTTTCAAAGTCAATATGAAGGCCCAAGGGATACAGTAAACCTGAGGTGAAGCATCGGAATCTAAAACTGGCCCCACAGGAAAGGCTCAAATCATAGACAGTAAGAAGAATCAGTCTTCTTGTACTTAAGTCGGCATTGTGCCTTTTGTATTTATTTCCTATGCCGTGTCTGTGTTTCATCGTCAATATGAAGGTCCAATAGATACAGTTAACGTGAGGTGAAACACCGGACTCTAAAACTGGTCTCCCAGCAAAGCCTCAAAACATAGGCAGTTAGAAGAGTCAGTCTTCTTGTACTTAAGTCGGCATTCTGACTTTTGTATTTAATACCGATGCAATGTCTGTGTTTCAGCGTGAATTTGAAGGACCAAGGGATACAGTAAACCTGAAGTGAAGCATGAGAATCTAAAACTGTTCTCACAGGAAAGGCTCAAAACATTGACAGTAAGAAAAGTCGGTCTTCTTGTACTTAAGTCGGCATTGTGCCATTTGTATTTATTTCCAATAAAATTTCTGTGTTTCATCGTCAGTATGAAGGCGCAAGGGATACAGTAAACTTGAAGTGATGCATCGGAATCTAAAACTGGCCTCACAGGAAAAGCTCAAATCACAGACAGAAAGAAGAGTCAGTCTTCTTTGACTTAAGTCGGCATTGTGCCTTTTGTATTTAATTCCGATGCAATTTTTGTGTTTCATCGGCTATATCAAGGCCCAAGGGATACAGTAAACCTTGAGGTGAAGCATCGGAATCCAAAAGTGGTCTCACAGGAAAGGCTCAAATCACAGACAGTAAGTAGAGTCAGTCTTCTTTAACTTAAGTCGGCATTATGAAGTTTGTATTTAATTCCGTTGCAATTGTCTGTGTTTCATCGTCAATATGGAGGTCCATGGGATACAGTAAACCTGAGGTGAGGCATCGGAATCTAATACTGGGCTCACAGGAAAGGCTCGAATCATAGACAGTAAGAAGAGTCAGTCTTCTTGAATTTAATTAGGCATTGTGCCTTTTGTATTTTTTCCGATGCAATTCCTGTGTTTCATCGTCAATATGAAGGTCCAAGGGAGACAGTAAACCTGACGTGAAGCATCGGAATCTAAAACTGGCCACACAGGAAAGGCTCAAATCGTAGACAGTAAGAAGAGGTAGCCTTCTTGTTCTTAAGTCGGCATTGTGCCTTTTGTTTTTATTTCCGATGCCATTTCTGTGTTTCATCGTCAATATGAAGGTCCAAGGCATACAGTAAACCTGAGGTGAAGCATCGGAATCTAAAACTGGCCTCACTGGAAAGTCTCAAATCATAGACAGTAAGAAGAGTCAGCCTTCTTGTACTTAAGTCTGCATTGTGCCTTTTGTATTTATTTCCGATGCCATTTCTGTGTTTCATCGTCAATATGACGGTCCAAGGGATACAGTAAACAAGAAGTGAAGCATCGGAATCTAAAACTGGTCTCACATTAAAGGCTCAAATCACAGACAGTAAGAAGAGTTAGTCTTCTTTAACTTAAGTCGGCATTGTGCCTTTTGTATTTATTTCCTATGCCGTGTCTGTGTTTCATCGTCAATATGAAGGTCCAATTGATACAGTTAACCTGAGGTGAAACACCGGACTCTAAAACTGGTCTCCCAGCAAAGGCTCAAAACATAGGCAGTTAGAAGAGTCAGTCTTCTTGTGTTTAAGTCGGCATTCTGACTTTTGTATTTAATACCGATGCAATTTCTGTGTTTCAGCGTGAATTTGAAGGACCAAGGGATACAGTAAACCTGAAGTGAAGCATGAGAATCTAAAACTGTTCTCACAGGAAAGGCTCAAAACATAGACAGTAAGAAAAGTCGGTCTTCTTGTACTTAAGTCGGCATTGTGCCATTTGTATTTATTTCCAATATAATTTCTGTGTTTCATCGTCAGTATCAAGGCGCAAGGGATACAGTAAACTTGAAGTGAAGCATCGGAATCTAAAACTGGCCTCACAGGAAAAGCTCAAATCACAGACAGAAAGAAGAGTCAGTCTTCTTTGACTTAAGTCGGCATTGTGCCTTTTGTATTTAATTCCGATGCAATTTTTGTGTTTCATCGGCTATATCAAGGCCCAATGGATACAGTAAACCTTGAGGTGAAGCATCGGAATCCAAAAGTGGTCTCACAGGAAAGGCTCAAATCACAGACAGTAAGTAGAGTCAGTCTTCTATAACTTAAGTCGGCATTATGCCGTTTGTATTTAATTCCATTGCAATTGTCTGTGTTTCATCGTCAATATGGAGGTCCATGGGATACAGTAAACCTGAGGTGAAGCATCGGAATCTAATACTGGCCTCACAGGAGAGGCTCGAATCATAGACAGTAAGAAGAGTCAGTCTTCTTGAATTTAAGTAGGCATTGTGCCTTTTGTATTTTTTCCGATGCAATTCCTGTGTTTCATCGTCAATATGAAGGTCCAAGGCATACTGTAAACCTGAGGTGAAGCATCGGAATCTAAAAGTGGCCTCACTGGAAAGGCTCAAATCATAGACAGTAAGAAGAATCAGCCTTCTTGTACTTAAGTCTGCATTGTGCCTTTTGCATTTATTTCCGATGCCATTTCTGTGTTTCATCGTCAATATGACGGTCCAAGGGATACAGTAAACAAGAAGTGAAGCATCGGAATCTAAAACTGGCCTCAAAGGAAAGGCTCAAATCATAGACATTAAGAAGAGTTAGTCTTCTTTAACTTAATTCGGCATTGTGCCTTTTGTATTTAATTCCGTAGTAATTGTCTGTGTTTGATCGTGAATATGAAGCTCCAAGGGATACACTAAACCTGACGTGAAGCATCGGAATCTAAAATTGGCCTCACAGTAAAGGCTCAAATCATAGACAGTAAGAAGAGTCAGTCTTTTTGTATGTAAGTAGGCATTGTGCCTCTTGTAATTATTTCCGGTGCAATTTTAGTGTTTCATTGTCAATATGAAGATCAAAGGGATACAGTAAACTTGAGGTGAAGCATCGGAATCTATAACGGGCCTCACAGGAAAGGCTCAAATCATAGACAGTTAGAAGAGTCAGTCTTCTTGTATGTAAGTAATCATTGTGCCTTGTGTATTTATTTCCGGTGCAATTTCAGTGTTTCATCGTCAATATGAAGGTCCAAGGGATACAGTTAACCTGAGGTGAATCACCGGACTCTAAAACTGGTCTCACAGGAAAGGCTCAAAATATAGACTGTAAGGAGTGTCAGCCTTCTTATACTTAAGTCGGCATTGTGACCTTTGTATTTAATTCCGATGCAATTTCTGTGTTCCAGCGTGAATTTGAAGGGCCAAGGGATACAGTAACCTGAAGTGAAGCATGAGAATCTAAAACTGCTCTCACAGGATAGCCTCAAAACATAGACAGTAAGAAAAGTCGGTCTTCTTGTACTTAAGTCGGCATTGTGCCATTTGTATTTATTTCAAATGTAATTACTGTGTTTCATCGTCAGTATAAAGGCGCAAGGGATACAGTAATCTTGAAGTGAAGCATCGGAATCTAAAACTGGTCTCACAGGAAAAGCTCAAATCACAGACAGAAAGAAGAGCCAGTCTTCTTTAACTTAAGTCGGCATTGTGCCTTTTGTATTTAATTCCGATGCAATTACTGTGTTTCATCGTCATAATGAAGGTCCAAGGGATACAGTAACCCTGAGGTGAAGCAGCGTAATCTAATACTGGGCTCACAGGAAAGGTTCAAATCATAAAATGTAAGAAGAGTCAGTCATCTAGTACTTAAGTCGGCATTTTGCCTATTGTATTTATTTCCAACGCAATTTCTGTGTATCATCGGCAATATGAAGGCTCAATGGATACCGTAAACCTTGAGGTGAAGTATCGGAATCTAAAACTGGTCTCACAGGAAAGGCTCAAATCACAGCCAGTAAGAAGAGTCAGTCTTCTTTAACTTAAGTCGGCATTGTGCAGTTTGTATTTAATTCCGTTGCAATTGTCTGTGTTTCATCGTCAATATGGAGGTCCAAGGGATACTGTAAACCTGAGGTGAAGCATCGGAAACTAAAACTGGCCTCACAGGAAAGGCTCAAATCATAGACAGTAAGAAGAGTCAGCCTTTTTGTACTTAAGTCGGAATTGTGCCTTTTTTATTTATTTCCGATGCCATTTCTGCGTATCATCGTCAATATGAAGGTCCAAGGGATACAGTAAACATGAGTTGAAGCATCGGAATCTAAAACTGGCCTCACAGGAAAGGCTCAAATCAGAGACAGTAAGAAGAGTTAGTCTTCTTGTACTTAAGTCGGCATTGTGCCTTTTGTATTTATTTCCGATCTAATTTCTGTGTTTCAAAGTCAATATGAAGGCCCAAGGGATACAGTGAACCTGAAGTGAAGCATCGGAATCTAAAACTGGTCTCACATTAAAGGCTCAAATCACAGACAGTAAGAAGAGTTAGTCTTCTTTAACTTAAGTCGGCATTGTGCCTTTTGTATTTAATTCCGTAGCAATTGTCTGTGTTTCATCGTCAATATGAAGGTCCAAGGGATACACTAAACCTGAGGTGTAGCATCGGAATCCAAAACTGGCCTCACAGGAAAGGCTCAAATCATAGACAGTAAGAAGAGTCAGCCCTCTTGTACTTAAGTCGGCATTGTGCCTATTGTAATTATTTCCGATGACATTTCTGTGTTTCATCGTCAATATGAAGGTCCAATGGATACAGTAAACCTGAGGTGAAGCATCGAAATCTAAAACTGGTCTCACAGGAAAGGCTCAAGTCATAGACAGTAAGAAGAGTTGGTCTTCGTTAACTTAAGTCGGCATTGTGCCTTTTGTATTTAATTCAAATGCATTTTCTGTGTTTCACCGTCAATATGAAGGTCTAAGGGATACATTAAACTTGAAATGAAGCATCTGAATCTAAAACTGGTCTCACAGGAAAGGCTCAAATCACTGACAGGAAGAAGAGTCAGTCTTCTTTAATTTAAGTTGGCATTTTGCCTTTTGTGTTTATTTCCGATGCAATTTCTGTGTTTCATCGTCAATACGAAGGTCCAAGGGATACAGTAAACCTGATGTGAAGCATCGGAACCTAAAACAGGCCTCACAGGAAAGAGTCAAATCATAGACATTAAGAAGAGTTAGTCTTCTTGTACTCAAGTCGGCATTATGCATTTTGTATTTATTTCCGATGCATTTTGTGTGTTTCAACGTCAATATGAAGGCCCAAGGGATACAGTAAACCTGAAATGAAGCATCAGAATCTAAAACTGGTCTCACCGGAAAGGCTCAAATCACAGACAGTAAGAAGAGTTAGTCTTCTTTTACTTAAGTCGGCATTGTGCCTTTTGTATTTATTTCCTATGCCATTTCTGTGTTTCATCGTCAATATGGAGGTCCAAGGGATACAGTAAACCTGATGTGAAGCATCGGAATCTGAAACTGGTCTCACAGGAAAGGCTCACATCATAGACAGTAAGAACAGTCAGTCTTCTTTAACTGAAGCCGGCATTGTGCCTTTTGTATTTAATTCGGATGCAAGTTCTGTGTTTCATCGGTAATATGAAGGTCAAAGGGATACAATAAACCTGAGGTGAAGCATCGGAACCTAAAACAGGCTTCACAGGAAAGGCTCAAATCATAGACAGTAAGAAGAGTCTTCTTGTACTTAAGTCGGCATTGTGACTTTTGTATTTTTTTCCGATACAATAACTTTGTTTCATCGTCAATATGAAGGTCCAAGGGATACAGTAAACCTGAGGTGAAGCATCAGAATCTAAAACTGGTCTCACAGAAAAGGCTCAAATTAATGACAGTAAGAAGTCTCAGTCTTCTTGTACTTAAGTCGGTATTGTGCCTTTTGTATTTATTTCCGATGCAATTTCTGTGTTTCATCGTCAATATGAAGGGAGAAGGGATACAGTAAACCTGAGGTGAAGCATCGGAATCTAATACTGGCCTCACAGGAAAGGCTCGAATCATAGACAGTAAGAAGAGTCAGCCTTCTTGTACTTAAGTCGGCATTGTGCCTTTTGTTTTGTTTTCCGATGTGATTTCTGTGTTTCATCGTCAATATGTAGGTCCAAGGGATACAGTAAACCTGAGGTGAAGCATCGGAATCAAAAACTGGTCTCACAGGAGTGGCTCAAATGACAGACAGGAAGCAGAGTCAGTCTTCTTTAACTTAAGTTGGCATTGTGCCTTTAGTGTTTACTTCCGATGCAATTTCAGTGTTTCATCGTCAAGATGATGGTCCAAGGGATACAGTAAATCTGAGGTGAAGCATCGGAATCTAATACTGGGCTCACAGGAATGGCTCAAATCATAGACAGTAAGAAGAGTCAGCCTTCTATTACTTAAGTCGGCATTGTGCCTTTTGAATTTATTTCCGATGGCATTTCTGTGTTTCATCGTCAATATGAAGGACCAAGGGATACAGTAAACCGGAGGTGAAGCATCGGAACCTAAAACAGGCCTCACAGGAAAGTGTCAAATCATAGACATTAAGAAGAGTTAGTCTTCTTGTAGTTAAGTCGGCATTGTGCCTTTTGTATTTATTTCCGATGCATTTTGTGTGCTTCAAAGTCAATATGAAGGCCCAAGGAGTTCAGTAAACCTGAAATGAAGCATCGGAATCTAAAACTGGTCTCACCGGAAAGGCTCAAATCACAGACAGTAAGAAGAGTTAGTCTTCTTTACCTTACGTCGGCATTGTGCCTTTTGTATTTAATTCCGTAGCAAGTGTCTGTGTTTCATCATCACTATGAAGGTCCAAGGGATACAGTAAACCTGAGTTGAAGCATCGGAATCTAATACTGGCCTCACAGGAAAGGCTCGAATCATAGACAGTAAGAAGAGTCAGTCTTCTTGTATGTAAGTAGGCATTGTGCCTAGTGTATTCATTTCCGGTGCAATTTCAGTGTATCATCGTCAATATGAAGGTCCAAGGTATACAGTAAACATGAAGTGAAGCATCGGAATCTAAAACTGGCCTTACAGGAATGGCTCAATTAATAGACAGTAAGAGGATTCAGTCTTCTTGTACTTAAGTCGGCATTGTGCCTTTTGTATTTATTTCCGATGCCATTTCTGTGTTTCATCGACAATATGAAGGTCCAAGGGATACAGTAAACCTGATGTGAAGCATCGGAATGTGAAACTGGTCTCACAGGAAGGGCTAACATCATAGACAGTAAGAACAGTCAGTCTTCTTTAACTGAAGTCGGCATTGTGCCTTTTGTATTTAATTCGGATGCAAGTTCTGTGTATCATCGTTAACATGAAGGTCAAAGGGATACAATAAAACTGAGGTGAAGCATCGGAACCCAAAACAGGCCTCACAGGAAAGGCTCAAATCATAGACAGTAAGAAGAGTCTTCTTGTACTTAAGTCGGCATTGTGACTTTTGTATGTATTTCCGATGCAATTTCTGTGTTTCAAAGTCAATATGAAGGCCCTTCGGATACAGTAAACCTGATGTGAAGAATCGGAATCTAAAACTGGACTCACAGGACATCCTCAAATCACAGACAGTAAGAATAGTCAGTCTTCTTTAACTTAAGTCGGCATTGTGTCTTTTGTATTTAATTCCGTTGCAATTGCCTGTGTTTCATCGTCTATATGAAGGTCCAAGGGCTACAGTAAACCTGAGGTGTAGCATCGGAATCTAATACTGGCCTCACAGGAAAGGCTCAAATCTTAGACAGTAAGAAGAGTAAGTCTTCTTTAATTTAAGTCGGCATTGTGCCTATTGTATTTAATTCCGTTGCAATTGTCTGTGTTTCATCGTCAATATGAAGGTACAAGGGATACAGTAAACCTGAGGTGAAGCATCGGAATCTAATACTGGCCTCACAGGAAAGGCTCAAATCATAGACAGTAAGAAGGGTCAGCCTTCTTGTACTTAAGTCGGCATTGTGCCTTTTGTATTTATTTCCGATGCCATTTCTGTGTTTCATCGTCAATATGGAGGTCCAAGGAATACAGTAAACCTGAGGTGAAGCATCGGAATCAAAAACTGGTCTCACAGGAAAGGCTCAAATGACAGATAGGTAGAAGAGTCAGTCTTCTTTAACTTATGTTGGCATTGTGCCTTTTGTGTTAATTTCCGATGCAATTTCTGTGTTACATCGTCAATATGAAGGTCCAAGGGATACAGTAAACCAGAGGTGAAGCATCATTATCTAAAACTGTTCTCACAGGAGAGGCTCAAATCATAGACAGTAAGAAGAATTAGTCTCCTTGTACTTAAGTCGGCATTGTGCCATTTGTATCTATTTCCGATGCAATTTCTGTGTTTCATCGACAATATGAATGCCCAAGGGATTCAGTAAACCTGAAGTGAAGAATCGGAATTTAAACTGGGCTCACAGGACATCCTCAAATCACAGACAGTAAGAAGAGTCAGTGTTCTTTAACTTAAGTCGGCATTGTGCCTTTTGTATTTAATTCCGATGCAATTTCTGTTTTTCATCGTCAATATGAAGGTCCAAGGGATACAGTAAACCTGAGGTGAAGTATCGGAATCTAAAACTGGCCTCACAGGAAAGGATCAAATCATAAACAGTAAGAAGAGTCAGTCTTCTTTAACTTAAATTGGCATTGTGCCTATTGTATTTATTTCCGATGCAATTTCTGTGTTTCATCGTCAATATGAAGGCCCAAGGGATACAGTAGACCTGAAGTGAGGCATCGGAACCTAAAACTGGTCTCACAGGAAAGGCTCAAATCACAGACAGTAAGAAGAGTTAGTCTCCTTTAACTTAAGTCGGCATTGTATCTTTTGTGTTTATTTCCGATGCAATTTCTGTGTTTCATCGTTAATATGAAGGTCCAAGGGATACAGTAACCTTGAGGTGAAGCATCGTAATCTAAAACTGGCCTCACAGGAAAGGCTCAAATCATAAACGGTAAGAAGAGTCAGTCTTCTTGTACTTAAGTCGGCATTGTGCCTATTGTATTTATTTCCGATGCAATTTCTGTGTTTCATCGGCAATATGAAGGCCCAAGGGATACAGTAATCCCGAGGTGAAGCATCGGAATCGAAAAAAGGTCTCACAGGAAAGGCTCAAATCACAGATAGTAAGAAGAGTCAGTCTTCTTTAACTTAAGTCGGCATTGTGCCGTTTGTATTTAATTCCGTTGCAATTGTCTGTGTTTCATCGTCAATATGAAGGTCCAACGGATACAGTAAACGTGAGGTGAAGCATCGGAATCTAATACTGGACTCACAGGAAAGGCCCAAATCATAGACAGCAAGAAGAGGCAGTTTTGTTGTACTTAAGTCGGCATTGTGGCTTTTGTATTTATTTTTGATGAATTTCTGTGTTTCATCGTCAATATGAATGTCCAAGTGATACGGTAAACCTGAGGTGAAGCATCGAAATCCAAAACTGGTCTCACACTAAAGGCTCAAATTAAAGACAGTAAGAACAGTCAGTCTTCTTTAACTTAAGTCGGAATTGTGCCTTTTGTTTTTAATTCGGATGCAATTTCTGTGTTTCATCGTTAATATGAAGGTTCCAAGGGATACATTAAACCTGAAGTGAGGCATCGGAATCTATATCTGGTCTCACAGAAAAGGCTCAAATCACAGACAGGAAGAAGAGTCAAACTTAGGTTGGCATTGTGCCTTTGTGTTTATTTCCGATGCAATTTCTGTGTTTCATCGCCAATATGAAGGCCCAAGGGATACTGTAAACCTGAAGTGAATAATCGGAATCTAAAAGTGGTCTCACAGGAAAGGCTCAAATCACAGACAGTAAGAAGAGTTAGTCTTCTTTAACTTATGTCGGCATTGTGCTCTAAATGGTTCAAATGGCTCTGAGCACTATGCGCCTCAACATTGAGGTCATCAGTCGCCTAGAACTTAGAACTAATTAAACCTAATTAACCTAAGGACATCTCACACATCCATGCCCGAGGCAGGATTCGAACCTGCGACTGTAGCGGTCACGCGGTTGCAGACTGAAGCGCCTTTAACCGCACGGCCACACCGGCCGGCGGCATTGTGCCTTTTGTATTTAATTCCGTAGCAATTGTCTGTGTTTCATCGTCAATATGAAGGTCTAAGGGATACACTAAACCTGATGTGAAGCATCGGAACCTAGAACTGGCCTCCCAGTAAAGGCTCAAATCATAGACAGTAAGAAGAGTCAGTCTTCTTGTATGTAAGTAGGCATTGTGCCCTGTGTATTTATTTCCGGTGCAATTTCTGTGTCTTATCGTGAATGTGAAGGTCCAAGGGATACAGTAAATCTGAAGTGAAGCATGAGAATCTAAAACTGTTCTCACAGGAAAGGCTCAAAACATAGACAGTAAGAAAAGTCGATCTTCTTGTACTTAAGTCTTCATTGTGCCATTTGTATTTATTTCCAATGGAATTTCTGTGTTTCATCGTCAGTATGAAGGCGCAAGGGATACAGTAAACTTGAAGTGAAGCATCGGAATCTAAAACTGGTCTCACAGGAAAACCTCAAATCACAGACAGAAAGAAGAGTCAGTCTTCTTCAACTTAAGTCGGCATTGTGCCTTTTGTATTTAATTCGATGCTATTACTGTGTTTCATCGTCAATATGAAGGTCCAAGGGATACAGTAAACCTGAAGTGAAGCATCGGAATCTAAAACTGGCCTCACAGGAAAGGCTCAATTCATAGACAGTAAGAAGAGTTAGCCTTCTTGTACTTAAGTCGGCATTGTGCCTTTTGTATTTAATTCCGGTGCCATATCTGTGTTTCATCGTCAATATGACGGTCCAAGGGATACAGTAAGCCTGAAGTGAAGCATCGGAATCTAAAACTGGCCTCAAAGGAAAGGCTCAAATCATAGAGAGTAAGAAGAGTTAGTCTTCTTGTACTTAAGTCGGCATTGTGCCTTTTGTATTTATTTCCGGTGCAATTTCTGTGCTTCAAAGTCAATCTGAAGGCCCAAGGGATAGAGTAAACCTGAAGTGAAGCATCGGAGTCGAAAACCGGTCTCACAGGAGAGGCTCAAATCACAGACAGTAAGAAGAGTTAGTCTTCTTTAACTTAAGTCGGCATTGTGCCTTTTGTATTTAATTCCGTAGCAATTGTCTGTGTTTCATCGTCAATATGAAGGTCCAAGGGATATACTAAACCTGATGTGAAGCATCGGAATGTAAAACTGGCCTCACATTAAAGGCTCAAATCATAGACAGCAAGAAGAGTCAGTCTTCTTGTATGTAAGTAGGCATTGTGAGTCTTGTATTTATTTCCGGTGCAATTTCAGTGTTTCATCGTCAATATGATGGTCCAAGGGATACAGTAAACCCTATGTGAAGCATTGGAAACTAAAACTGGCCTCACAGGAAAGGCTCAAATCATAGACAGTAAGATGAGGTAGCCTTCTTGCACTTGGGTAGGCATTGTGCCTTTTGTATTTATTTCCGATACCATTTCTGTGTTTCATCGTTAAAATGAAGGTCCAATGGATCCAGTAAACCAGAGGTGAAGCATCGAAATCTGGAACTGGTCTCACAGGAAAGGCTCAAATCGTAGACAGTAAGAAGAGTCAGTCTTCGTTAACTTAAGTCGGCATTGTCGCTTTTGTATTTAATTCGGATGCAATTTCTGTGTTTCATCGTCAATATGAAGGTCCAAGGGATACATTAAACATGAAGTGAAGCATCAGAACCTAAAACTGGCCTCACAGCAAAGGCTCAAATCATAGACATTAAGAAGAGTTAGTCCTCTTGTACTTAAGTCGGAATCGTGCCTTTTGTATTTAATTCCGTAGCAATTGTATGTGTTTCATCGTGAATATGAAGCTCCAAGGGATACACTAAACCTGATGTGAAGCATAGGAATCTAAAACTGGCCTTGCAGTAAAGGCTCAAATCATAGACAGTAAGAAGAATCAGTCTTTTTGTATGTAAGTAGGCATTGTGCCTTGTGTATTTATTTCCGGTGCAATGTTAGTGTTTCATTGTCAATATGAAGGTCAAAGGGATACAGTAAAATTGAGGTGAAGCATCGGAATCTAAAACTGGCCTCACAGGAAAGGCTCAAATCATAGACAGTAAGAAGAGTCAGTCTTCTTGTATGCAAGTAGGCATTGTGCCTTGTGTATTTATTTCCGGTGCAATTTCAGTGTTTCATCGTCAATATGAAGGTCCAAGGGATACAGTTAACCTGAGGTGAAACACCGGACTATAAAACTGGTCTTACAGGAAAGGCTCAAAATATAAACAGTAAGAAGAGTCAGTTTTCTTATACGTAAGTCGGCATTGAGACTTTTGTATTTAATTCCGGTGCAATTTCTGTGTTTCAGCGTGAATTTGAAGGACCAAGGGATACAGTAAACCTGAAGTGAAGCATGAGAATCTAAAACTGTTCTCACATTTTAGGCTCAAAACATAGACAGTAAGAAAAGTCGGTCTTCTTGTACTTAAGTCGGCATTGTGCCATTCTTAATTATTTCCAACGCAATTTCTGTGTTTCATCGTCAGTATGAAGGCGCAAGGGATACAGTAAACTTGAAGTGAAGCATCGGAATCTAAAACTGGTCTCACAGGATAAGCTCAAATCACAGGCAGAAAGAAGAGTCAGTCTTCTTTAACTTAAGCCGGCATTGTGACTTTTGTATTTAATTCCGATGCAATTACTGTGTTTCATCGTCAATATGAAGGACCAAGGGATACAGTAACCCTGAGGAGAAGCAGCGTTATCTAAAACTGGCCTCACAGGAAAGGCTCAAATCATAAACTGTAAGAAGAGTCAGTCATCTTGTACTTAAGTCGGCATTGTGCCTATTGTATTTATTTCCGACGCAATTTCTGTGTTTCAACGGCAGTATGAAGGCGCAATGGATACTGTAAACCTTGAGGTGAAGCATCGGAATCTAAAACTGGTCTCACAGGAAAGGCTCAAATCACAGACAGTATGAAGAGTCAGTCTTCTTTAACTTAAGTCGGCATTGTGCAGTTTGTATTTCATTCCGTTGCAATTGTCTGTGTTTCATCGTCAATATGGAGGTCCAAGTGATACAGTAAACCTGAGGTGAAGCATCGGAATCTAATCGTAGCCTCACAGGAGAGGCTCGAATCAAAGACAGTAAGAAAAGTCGGTCTTCTTGTACTTAAGTTGGCATTGTGCCTTTTGTATTTATTTCCGATGCCATTTCTGTGTTTCATCGTCAATATGACGGTCCAAGGGATACAGTAAACCTGAGGTGAAGCATCGGAATCTAAAACTGGCCTCACAGGAAAGGCTCAAATCATAGACAGTAAGAAGAGTCAGCTTTCTTGTACTTAAGTCGGCATTGTGCCTTTTGTATTTATTTCCGATGCCATTTCTGTATTTCATCGTCAATATGACGGTCCAAGGGATACAGTAAACCTGAAGTGAAGCATCGGAATCTAAAACTGGCCTCACAGGAAAGGCTCAAATCATAGACGGTAAGAAGAGTTTGTCTTCTTGTACTTAAGTCGGCATTGTGCCTTTTGAATTTATTTCCGATGCAATTTCTGTGTTTCAAAGTCAATCTGAAGGCCCATGGGATACAGTAAACCTGAAGTGAAGCATCGGATTCGAAAACTGGTCTCACAGGAAAGGCTCAAATCACAGACAGTAAGAAGAGTGAGACTTCTTTAACTTAAGTCAGCATTGTGCCTTTTGTATTTAATTCCGTAGCAATTGTCTGTGTTTCATCGTCAATATGAAGGTCCAAGGGATACAGTAAACCTGATGTGAAGCATCGGAACGTAAAACTGGCCACACAGTAAAGGCTCAAATCATAGATAGTAAGAAGAGTCAGTCTTCTTGTATGTAAGTGGGCATTGTGCCTCTTGTATTTATTTCCGGTGCAATTTCCGTGTTTCATCGTCAATATGATGGTGCAAGGGATACAGTAAACCTGAGGTGAAGCATCGGAAACTAAAACTGGCCTCACAGGAAAGGCTCAAATCATAGACAGAAAGAAGTGTTAGCCTTCTTGTACTTAAGTAGGCATTGTGCCTTTTGTATTTATTTCCGATGCCATTTCTGTGTATCATTTGCAATTACTGTGAAGGTCCAAGGGATGCAGCAACCCTGAGGTGAAGCAGCGTCATCTAAAACTGGCCTCACAGGAAAGGCTCAAATCATAAACTGTAAGAAGAGTCAGTCGTCTTGTACTTAAGTCGGCATTGTGCCTATTGTATTTATTTCCAACGCAATTTCTGTGTTTCATCGGCAATATGATGGTCCAAGTGATACAGTAAACATGAAGTGAAGCATCGGAATCTAAAACTGGTCTCACAGGAAAGGCTCAAATCACAGACATTAAGAAGAGTCAGTCTGCTTTAACTTAAGTCGACATTGTGCCTATTGTATTTAATTCCGATAAAATTTCTGTGGTTCATCGTCAATATAAAGGTCCAAAGGATCCAGTAAACCTGAGGTGAAGCATCGAAATCTAAAACTGGCCTCACAGGAAAGCCTGAAATCATAGAAAGTAGGAAGAGTCAGTCTTCTTGTACTTAAGTCGGCATTGTACCTTTTGTATTTATTTCCGATGCAATTTCTGTGTTTCATCGTCAATATGAAGGGACCAAGGGATACAGTAAACCTGAGGTGAAGCATCGGAATCTAAAACTTGTCTCCCAGAAAAGGCTCAATTCATAGACCGTAAGAAGAGTTAGTCTTCTTGTATATTAGTCGGCATTGTGCCTATTGTATTTATTTCCGATGCAATTACTGTGTTTCATCGTCAATATGAAGGTCCAAGGGATACAGTAAACCTGAGGTGAAGCATCGGAATCGAAAACTGGCCTCACAGGAAAGGCTCAAATCATAGACAGTGAGAAAAGTCAGTCTTCTTGTACTTAAGTCGGCATTGTGATTTTTGTATTATTTCCGATGCAATTTCTGTGTTTCACCCTCAATATGAAGGTCACACGGATACAAAACCTGATGTGAACCATCGGAATCTAAAACTGCCCTCACAGGAAAGGCCCAAATCATAGACAGTAAGAAGAGTCAGTCTTCTTGTATTGAAGTAGGCATTGTGCCTTTTGTATTTATTTCCGATTCAATTTCTGTGTTTCATCGACAGTATGAAGGTTTAAGGGATACAGTAAAAATGAGGTGATGCATCGGCATCAAAACTGGCCTCACAGGAAATTCTCACATCATGGACAGTAAGAAGTCAGTCTTCTTGTATTTAAGTCGGCATTGTGCCTTTTGTATTTATTTCCGAAGCAATTTCTCTGTTTCATCGTCAATATGATGGCCCAAGGGATACAGCAAACCTGAAGCGAAGCATCGGAATCTAATACTGGTCTCACAGGAAAGGCTCAAATCACAGACAGTAAGAAGAGTCAGTCTTCTTTAACTTAAGTCGGAATTGGGCCTTTTGTATTTATTTCCGATGCCATGTCTGTGTTCCATCGTCATTATAAAGTTCCAATGGATACAGTAAACCCGAGGTGAAGCTCCGAAATCTAATACTGGCCTCACAGGAAAGGCTCAAATCATAGACAGTAAGAAGAGTCAGTCTTCTTGGACTTAAGTCGGCATTGTGCGATTGTATTTATTTCCGATGCAATTTCTGTGCTTCATCGTCAATATGAAGTTCTAAGGGATACAGTAAACTTGATGTGAAGCATCGGAATCTAAAACTGGTATCACAGGAAAGGCCCAAATCACAGACAGGAAGAAGAGTCAGTCTTCCGTAACTTAAGTCGGCATTGTGCCTTTTGTATTTATTTCCGATGCAATTTCTGTGTTTCATCGTCAATATGAAGGTCCAAGGGATACACTAAACCTGAGGTGAAGCATCAGAATCTAAAACTGGTCTAACAGAAAGGGCTCAAACTGTAGACAGTAAGACGGGTCAGTCTTCTTGTACTTAAGTCGTCATTGTGCCTTTTGTATATATTTCCGATGCAATTTCTGTGTTTCATCGCCAATATGATAATCCAAGTGATACAGTAAACCTGAAGTGAAGCATCGGAATCTAAAACTGGTCTCACAGGAAAGGCTCAAATCACAGACATTAAGAAGAGTCAGTCTTCTTTAACTTAATACCGACATTGTGCCTTTTGTATTTAATTCCGATACAATTTCTGTGTTTCATCGTCAATATAAAGGTCCAAAGGATCCAGTGAGCCTGAGGTGAAGCATCGAAATCTAAAACTGGCCTCACAGGAAAAGCTCAAATCATAGAAAGTAGGAAGAGTCAGTCTTCTTGTACTTAAGTCGGCATTGTACCTTTTGTATTTATTTCCGATGCAATTACTCTGTTTCATCGTTAATATGAAGGCCCAAGGGATACAGTAAACCTCAAGTGAAGCATCGGAACCTATAACTGGTCTCACAGGAAAGGCTCAAATCACAGACAGTAAGAAGAGTCCGTCTTCTCTAACTTAAGTAGGCATTGTGCCTTTTGTATTTATTTCCGATGCAATATCTGTGTTTCATCGTCAATATGAAGGTCCAAGGGATACAGTAAACCTGAGATGAAGCATCGGAATCTAAAACAGGACTCACAGGAGAGGCTTAAATCATAGACAGTAAGAAGAGTCAGTCTTCTTGTACTTAAGTCGGAATTGCACCTTTTGTATTTATTTCCGATGTAATTTCTGTGTTTCATCGTGAATATGAAGTTCCAAGGGATACAGTAAACCTGAGGTGAAACATCGGTATCTAAAACTAGTCTCACAGGAAAGGCTCAAGTCATAGACAGTAAGAACAGTCAGTCTTCTTTAACTTAAGTCGGCATTGTGTCTTTTGTATTCAATTCGGATGCAATTTCTGTGTTTAATCGTCAGTATGAAGAGTCGAGGGATACAGTAAACCTGAGGTGAAGCATCGAAATCTGAAATTGGCCTTACAGGAAAGGCTTAAATCATTGACAGTAAGAAGCGTCAGTCTTCTTGTATTTAAGTCTGCATTATGCCTTTTGTATTTATTTCCGATGCAATTTCTGTGTTTTATCGTCATTATGAAGGTCCAAGGGATCCACTAAACCTGATGTGAAGCATCGGAATCTAAAACTGGCCTCGCAGGAAAGGCTCAAATCATAGACAGTAAGAAGTGTCAGTCTTCTTGTATGTAAGTAGGTATTGTGCCTCTTGTATACATTTCCGGTGCAATTTCAGTGTTTCATCGTCAAAATGAAGGTCCAAGGGATACAGTAAATCTGATGTGAAGCATCGGAATCCAAAACTGGTATCACAGGAAAGGCACAAATCATAGTCAGTAAGAACAGTCACTCTACTTTAACTTAAGTCTGCAATTTGCCTTTTGTATTTATTTCCGATGCAATTTCTGTATTTCATCGTCAATATGAAGGTCCAAGGGATACAGTAAACCTGAAGTGAAGCAAGGGAATCTAAAACTGTTCTCACAGGAAAGGCTCAAAACATAGACAGTAAGAAGAGTCAGTCTTCTTGTACTTAAGTCGGCATTGTGCCTTTTGAATTTATTTCTGATGCCATTTCTGTGTTTCATCGTCAATATGAAGGTCCAAGGGATACAGTAAACTTGATGTGACGCATCGGATTCTAAAACTGGTCTCACAGGAAAGGCTCAAATCATAGACAGTAGGAACAGTCTGTCTTCTTTAACTTAAGTAGCCATTGTGCCTTTTGTATTAAATTCGGATGCGAATTCAGTGTTTCATCGTCAATATGAAGGTCCAAGGGATACAGTAATATTGAGGTGAAGCATCGGAATCTAAAACTGGCCTCACAGGAAAGGCTCAAATCATAAACAGTAAGAAGAGTCAGTCTTCTTGTACTTAAGTCGGCATTGTGCCTTTTGTGTTTATTTCCGATGCAATTTCTGTGTTTCATCGTCAATATGATGGTCCAAGGGATACACTAAACCTGATGTGAAGCATCGGAATCTAAAACTGGTCTCACAGGATAGGCTCAAATCATAGACAGTAAGAAAAGTCAGTCTCCTTGTACTTAAGTCCTCATTGTGCCTTTTGAATTTATTTCCGATGCCATTTCTATGTTTCATCGTCAATATGAAGGTCCAAGGGATACAGTAAACTTGATGTGACGCATCGGAATCTAAAACTAATCTCACAGGAAAGGCTCAAATCATAGACAGTAGGAACAGTCTGTCTTCTTTAACTTAAGTCGCCATTGTGCCTTTTGTATTAAATTCGGATGCAAATTCAGTGTTTCATCGTCAATATGAAGGTCCAAGGGATACAGTAATATTGAGGTGAAGCATCGGAATCTAAAACTGGCCTCACAGGAAAGGCTCAAATCATAAACAGTAAGAAGAGTCAGTCTTCTTGTACTTAAGTCGGCATTGTGCCTTTTGTATTTATTTCCGATGAAATTTCTGTGTTTCATCGCCAACATGAAGGTCCAAGGGATACACTAAACCTGATGTGAAGCATCGGAATCTAAAACTGGCTTGACGGCAAAGGCTCAAATCATAGGCAGTAAGAAGAGTCAGTCTTCGTGTATGTAAGTAGGCATTTTGCCTCTTGTATTTATTTCCAGTGCAATATTAGTGTTTCATCGTCAATGTAAAGGTCCAAGGGGTACAGTAAACCTGAGGTGAAGCATCGGAATCTAAAACATGCCTAACAGGAATGGCTCAAATCATAGACCGTAAGAAGGGTCAGTCTCCTTGTACTTAATTCGTCATTGTGCCTTTTCTATATATTTCCGATGCCATTTCTGTGTCTCCTCGTCAATATGAAGGTCCAAGGGATACAGTAAACTTGATGTGAAGCATCGGAATCTAAAACAGGCCTCACAGAAAAGGCTTAAATCATAAACAGTAAGAAGGGTCAGTCTTCTTGTACTTAAGTCGGCATTGTGCCTATTGTATTTATTTCCGATGCAATTTCTGTGCATCATCGTCAATATGAAGGCCCAAGGGATACAGTAAACCTGAAGTGAAGCATCGGAATCTAATACTGGTCGCACAGGGAAGGCGCAAATCACAGACAGTAAGAGGACTTAGTCTTCTATAACATAAGTCGGCAAAGTGCCATTTGTATTTAATTCCGTTGCAATTGTCTGTGTTTCATCGTCAATATGAAGGTCCAAGGGATACAGTAAACCTAAAGTGAAGCATCGGAATCTAAAGCTGGTCTCACAGAAGAGGCTCAAATCACAGATTGGAAGAAGAGTCAGTCTTCTTTAAGTCGGCAATGTGCCTTTTGCATTTATTTCCGATGCAATTTCAGTGTATTATCATCAATATGTAGGTCCAAGGGATACAGTAAACCTGAGGTGAAGCATCAGAATCTAAAACTGGTCTCACATAAAAGGCTCAAATTATAGACAGTAAGAAGAGTCAGTCTTCTTGTACTTATGTCGGCTTTGTGCTTTTGAATTTAATTCCGATGCAATTTCTGTGTTTCAATGTCAATATGAAGGTCCAAGGGATACAGTAAACCTGAAGTGAAGCATCGGAATCTAGAAATGGTCTCACATTAAAGGCTCTGAACATTGACAGGAGGAAGAGTCAGTCTTCATTAACACATGTCGGCATTGTGAATTTTGTATATAATTCCGATGCAACCACTGTGTTTCAAAGTGAATATGAAGGTCCAAGGGCTACAGTAAACCGGAAGTGAGGCATCGGAATCTAAAACCGGTCTCACAGGAAAGGCTCAAATCACAGACAGTAAGAAGAATCAGTCTTCTTTAACTTTAGTCGGCATTGAGCCTTTCGTATTTAATTCCGATGCAATTTCTGTGTTTCATCGTCAATATGATGGTCCAAGGGATACAGTACACCTTAGGTGAAGCACCGGAATCTAAAACTTTCCTCACAGGAAAGGTTGAAATCATAGACAGTAAGAAAAGTCAGTCTTCTTGTACTTAAGCCGGCATTGTGCCTTTTGTATTTAGTTACGATGCAATTTCTGTGTTTCATCGTCAATATGAAGGTCCAAGGGATACAGTAAACCTGAGGTGAAGCATCGGAATCTAAAACTGGTCTCAGAGGAAAGGCTCAAATCATAGACAGTAAGAACAGTCAGTCTTCTTTAACATAAGTCGGCATTTTGCCATTTGTATTTAATTTGGATGCAATTGCTGTGTTTCATCGTCAATATGAAGGTCCAAAGAATACAGTACACCTTAAGTGAAGGATCGGAATCTAAATCTGGTCTCAAAGGATATCCTCAGATCGCAGACAGTAAGAAGAGTCAGTCCCCTTTAACTTAAGTCGGCATCGTGCCTATTGTATTTTTTTCCGATGCAATTTCTGTGTTTCATTGTCAATATGAAGGCCCAAAGGATACAGTAAAGCTGAAGTGAAGCATCGGAATCTAAACTGGTCTCACAGGGAAGGCGCAAATCACAGACAGTAAGAGGAGTTAGTCTTCTATAACTTAAGTCGGAAATGTGCCATTTGTATTTAATTCCGTTGCAATTGTCTGTGTTTCATCGTCAATATGAAAGTCCAAGGGATACAGTAAACCTGAGGTGAAGCATTGGAGTCTAATACTGGCCTCACAGGAAAGGCTCAAATCATAGACAGTAAGAAGAGTCAGTCTTCTTGTACTTAAGTCGGCATTGTGCCTTTTGTATTTATTTCCGATGAAATTCCTGTGTTTCATCGTCAACATGAAGTTCCAAGGGATACACTACACCTGATGTGAAGCATCGGAATCTAAAACTGGCCTCACGGCAAAGGTTCAAATCATAGACAGTAAGAAGAGTCAGTCTTCGTGTATGTAAGTAGGCATTGTGCCTCTTGTATTTATTTCCAGTTCAATTTTAGTGTTTCATCGTCAATATAAAGGTCCAAGGGGTACAGTAAACCTGAGGTGAAGCATCGGAATCTAAAACATGCCTCACAGGAATGGCTGAAATCATAGACAGTAAGAAGAGTCAGTCTCCTTGTACTTAAGTCGTCATTGTGCCTTTTGTATTTAGTTCCGATGCCATTTCTGTGTTTCATCGTCAATATGAAGGCCCAAGGGATACAGTAAACCTGAAGTGAAGCATCGGAATCAAATACTGGTCGCACAGGGAAGTCGCAAATCACAGACAGTAAGAGGAGTTAGTCTTCTATAACTTAAGTCGGCAAAGTGCCATTTGTATTTAATTCAGTTGCAATTGTCTGTGTTGCATCGTCAATATGTAGGTCCAAGGGATACAGAAAACCTAAAGTGAAGCATCGGAATCTAAAACTGGTCTCATAGAAGAGGCTCAAATTATAGACAGTAAGAAGAGTCAGTCTTCTTGTACTTATGTCGGCTTTGTGCCTTTTGTATTTAATTCCGATGCAATTTCTGTGTTTCAATGTCAATATGAAGGTCCAAGGGATACAGTAAACCTGAAGTGAAGCATCGGAATCTAGAAATGGTCTCACAGGAAAGGCCCTAAATATTGACAGGAAGAAGAGTCAGTCTTCTTTAACTTAAGTCGGCATTGTGAATTTTGTATATAATTCCGATGCAACCACTGTGTTTCAATGTGAATATTAAGGACCAAGGGATACAGTAAACCTGAAGTGAGGCATCGGAATCTAAAACCGGTCTCACAGGAAAGGCTCAAATCACAGACAGTAAGAAGAATCAGTCTTCTTTAACTTAAGTCGGCATTGAGCCATTTGTATTTAATTTGGATGCAATTTCTGTGTTTCATCGTCAATATGAAGGTCCAAGGGATACAGTACACCTTAAGTGAAGGATAGGAATCTAAAACTGGTCTCAAAGGGAATCCACAGATCGCAGACAGTAAGAAGAGTCGGTCTCCTTTAACTTAAGTCGGCATTGTGCCTATTTTTTTTTTTTTTTCGATGCAATTTCTGTGTTTCATCGTCAATATGAAGGCCCAAGGGATACAGTAAAGCTGAAGTGAAACATCGGAATCTAAAACTGGTCTCACAGGGAAGGCGCAAATCACAGACAGTAAGAGGAGTTAGTCTTCTATAACTTAAGTCGGCAATGTGCAATTTGTATTTAATTCCGTTGCAATTGTCTGTGTTTCATCGCCAATATGGAAGTCCAAGGGATACAGTAAACCTGAGGTGAAGCATTGGAGCCTAATACTGGCCTCAGAGGAAAGGCTCAAATCATAGACACTAAGAAGAGTCAGTCTTCTTGTACTTAAGTCGGCATTGTGCCTTTTGTATTTATTTCCGATGCAATTTCTGTGTTTCATCGTCAATATGAAGGTCCAAGGGATACACTAAACCTGATGTGAAGCATCGGAATATAAAACTGGCCTCACGGGAAAGGCTCAAATCATACACAGTAAGAAGAGTCAGTCTTCTTGTATGTAAGAGGGCATTGTGCTCTTGTATTAATTTACAATGCAATTTCAGTGTTTCATCGTCAATATAAAGGTCCAAGGGATACAGTAAACCTGAGGTGAACAATCGGAATCTAAAACTGGCCTCACAGGAAAGGCTCAAATCATAGACAGTAAGAAGAGTCAGTCTCCTTGTACTTAAGTCGGCATTGTGCCTTATGAATTTATTTCCGATGCCATTTCTGTGTTTCATCGTCAATATGAAGGTCCAAGGGATACAGTAAACTTGATGTGACGCATCGGATTCTAAAACTGGTCTCACAGGAATGGCTCAAATCATAGACAGTAAGAACAGTCAGTCTTCTTTAACTTAAGTCGCCATTATGCCATTTGTATTTAATTTCGTTGCAATTGTCTGTGTTTAATCGTCAATATGAAGGTCCAAGGGATACAGTAAACCTGAGGTGAAGCATTGGAGTCTAATACTGGCCTCACAGGAAAGTCTCAAATCATAGACAGTAAGAAGAGTCAGTCTTCTTGTACTTAAGTCGTCATTATGCTTTTGTGTTTATTTCCGATGCAATTTCTGTGTTTCATCGTCAATATGAAGGCCCAAGGGATACAGTAAACCAGAAGTGAACCATCGGAATCTAAAATTGGTCTCACAGCAAAGGCGCGAATCACAGACAGTAAGAGGAGTTAGTCTTCTTTAACTTATGTCGGCAATGTGCCTTTTGTATGTAATTCCGTTCCAATTGTCTGTGTTTCATCGTCAATATGAACGTCCAAGGGATACAGTAAACCTGAGGTGAAGCATCGGAATCTAATACTGGCCTCACAGGAAAGGCTCAAATCATAGACAGTAAGAAGAGTCAGTCTTATTGTACTTAAGTTGGCATTGTGCCTTTTGTATTTATTTCCGATGAAATTTCTGTGTTTCATCGTCAACATGAAGGTCCAAGGGATACACTAAACCTGATGTGAAGCATCGGAATCTAAAACTGGCCACACGGCAAAGGCTCAAATCATAGGCAGTAAGAAGAGTCAGTCTTCGTGTATGTAAGTAGGCATTGTGCCTCTTGTATTTATTTCCAGTGCAATTTTACTGTTTCATCGTCAATGTAAAGGTCCAAGGGGTACAGTAAACCTGAGGTGAAGCATCGGAATCTAAAACATGCCTCACAGGAATGGCTCAAATCATAGACAGTTAGAAGAGTCAGTCTCCTTGTACTTAAGTCGTCATTGTGCCTTTTGTATTTATTTCCGATGCGATTTCTGTGTCTCATCGTCAATATGAAGGTCCAAGGGATACAGTAAACTTGATGTGAAGCATCGGAATCTAAAACTGGCCTCACAGGAAAGGCTCAAATCATAAAAAGTAAGGAAAGTCAGTCTTCTTGTACTTAAGTCGGCATTGTGTATATTGTATTTTTTTCCGATGCAATTTCTGTGTTTCATCGTCAATATGAAGGCGCAAGGGATACAGTAAACCTGAAGTGAAGCATCGGAATCTAATACTGGTCGCACAGGGAAGGCGCAAATCACAGACAGTAAGAGGAGTTAGTCTTCTATAACTTAAGTCGGCAAAGTGCCATTTGTATTTAATTCCGTTGCAATTGTCTGTGTTTCATCGTCAATATGAAGGTCCAAGGGATACAGTAAACCTAAAGTGAAGCATCGGAATCTAAAGCTGGTCTCACAGAAGAGGCTCAAATCACAGATTGGAAGAAGAGTCAGTCTTCTTTAAGTCGGCAATGTGCCTTTTGCATTTATTTCCGATGCAATTTCAGTGTATTATCATCAATATGTAGGTCCAAGGGATACAGTAAACCTGAGGTGAAGCATCAGAATCTAAAACTGGTCTCACATAAAAGGCTCAAATTATAGACAGTAAGAAGAGTCAGTCTTCTTGTACTTATGTCGGCTTTGTGCTTTTGAATTTAATTCCGATGCAATTTCTGTGTTTCAATGTCAATATGAAGGTCCAAGGGATACAGTAAACCTGAAGTGAAGCATCGGAATCTAGAAATGGTCTCACAGGAAAGGCTCTGAACATTGACAGGAGGAAGAGTCAGTCTTCATTAACACATGTCGGCATTGTGAATTTTGTATATAATTCCGATGCAACCACTGTGTTTCAAAGTGAATATGAAGGTCCAAGGGCTACAGTAAACCGGAAGTGAGGCATCGGAATCTAAAACCGGTCTCACAGGAAAGGCTCAAATCACAGACAGTAAGAAGAATCAGTCTTCTTTAACTTTAGTCGGCATTGAGCCTTTCGTATTTAATTCCGATGCAATTTCTGTGTTTCATCGTCAATATGATGGTCCAAGGGATACAGTACACCTTAGGTGAAGCACCGGAATCTAAAACTTTCCTCACAGGAAAGGTTGAAATCATAGACAGTAAGAAAAGTCAGTCTTCTTGTACTTAAGCCGGCATTGTGCCTTTTGTATTTAGTTACGATGCAATTTCTGTGTTTCATCGTCAATATGAAGGTCCAAGGGATACAGTAAACCTGAGGTGAAGCATCGGAATCTAAAACTGGTCTCAGAGGAAAAGCTCAAATCATAGACAGTAAGAACAGTCAGTCTTCTTTAACTTAAGTCGGCATTTTGCCATTTGTATTTAATTTGGATGCAATTTCTGTGTTTCATCGTCAATATGAAGGTCCAAAGAATACAGTACACCTTAAGTGAAGGATCGGAATCTAAATCTGCTCTCAAAGGATATCCTCAGATCGCAGACAGTAAGAAGAGTCAGTCCCCTTTAACTTAAGTCGGCATCGTGCCTATTGTATTTTTTTCCGAAGCAATTTCTGTGTTTCATTGTCAATATGAAGGCCCAAATGATACAGTAAAGCTGAAGTGAAGCATCGGAATCTAAACTGGTCTCACAGGGAAGGCGCAAATCACAGACAGTAAGAGGAGTTAGTCTTCTATAACTTAAGTCGGCAATGTGCCATTTGTATTTAATTCCGTTGCAATTGTCTGTGTTTCATCGTCAATATGAAAGTCCAAGGGATACAGTAAACCTGAGGTTAAGCATTGGAGTCTAATACTGGCCTCACAGGAAAGGCTCAAATCATAGACAGTAAGAAGAGTCAGTCTTCTTGTACTTAAGTCGGGTTTGTGCCTTTTGTATTTATTTCCGATGAAATTCCTGTGTTTCATCGTCAACATGAAGTTCCAAGGGATACACTAAACCTGATGTGAAGCATCGGAATCTAGAACTGGCCTCACGGCAAAGGTTCAAATCATAGACAGTAAGAAGAGTCAGTCTTCGTGTATGTAAGTAGGCATTGTGCCTCTTGTATTTATTTCCAGTTCAATTTTAGTGTTTCATCGTCAATATAAAGGTCCAAGGGGTACAGTAAACCTGAGGTGAAGCATCGGAATCTAAAACATGCCTCACAGGAATGGCTGAAATCATAGACAGTAAGAAGAGTCAGTCTCCTTGTACTTAAGTCGTCATTGTGCCTTTTGTATTTAGTTCCGATGCCATTTCTGTGTTTCATCGTCAATATGAAGGCCCAAGGGATACAGTAAACCTGAAGTGAAGCTTCGGAATCAAATACTGGTCGCACAGGGAAGTCGCAAATCACAGACAGTAAGAGGAGTTAGTCTTCTATAACTTATGTCGGCAAAGTGCCATTTGTATTTAATTCAGTTGCAATTGTCTGTGTTGCATCGTCAATATGTAGGTCCAAGGGATACAGAAAACCTAAAGTGAAGCATCGGAATCTAAAACTGGTCTCATAGAAGAGGCTCAAATTATAGACAGTAAGAAGAGTCAGTCTTCTTGTACTTATGTCGGCTTTGTGCCTTTTGTATTTAATTCCGATGCAATTTCTGTGTTTCAATGTCAATATGAAGGTCCAAGGGATACAGTAAACCTGAAGTGAAGGATCGGAATCTAGAAATGGTCTCACAGGAAAGGCCCTAAATATTGACAGGAAGAAGAGTCAGTCTTCTTTAACTTAAGTCGGCATTGTGAATTTTGTATATAATTCCGATGCAACCACTGTGTTTCAATGTGAATATTAAGGACCAAGGGATACAGTAAACCTGAAGTGAGGCATCGGAATCTAAAACCGGTCTCACAGGAAAGGCTCAAATCACAGACAGTAAGAAGAATCAGTCTTCTTTAACTTAAGTCGGCATTGAGCCATTTGTATTTAATTTGGATGCAATTTCTGTGTTTCATCGTCAATATGAAGGTCCAAGGGATACAGTACACCTTAAGTGAAGGATAGGAATCTAAAACTGGTCTCAAAGGGAATCCACAGATCGCAGACAGTAAGAAGAGTCAGTCTCCTTTAACTTAAGTCGGCATTGTGCCTATTTTTTTTTTTTTTTTCGATGCAATTTCTGTGTTTCATCGTCAATATGAAGGCCCAAGGGATACAGTAAAGCTGAAGTGAAACATCGGAATCTAAAACTGGTCTCACAGGGAAGGCGCAAATCACAGACAGTAAGAGGAGTTAGTCTTCTATAACTTAAGTCGGCAATGTGCAATTTGTATTTAATTCCGTTGCAATTGTCTGTGTTTCATCGCCAATATGGAAGTCCAAGGGATACAGTAAACCTGAGGTGAAGCATTGGAGCCTAATACTGG
This sequence comes from Schistocerca serialis cubense, assembly GCF_023864345.2. Classification (NCBI taxonomy): domain Eukaryota; kingdom Metazoa; phylum Arthropoda; class Insecta; order Orthoptera; family Acrididae; genus Schistocerca; species Schistocerca serialis. The sequence goes on from NW_026047617.1 coordinate 9,256,964, forward strand.
CCTCAGAGGAAAGGCTCAAATCATAGACACTAAGAAGAGTCAGTCTTCTTGTACTTAAGTCGGCATTGTACCTTTTGTATTTATTTCCGATGCAATTTCTGTGTTTCATCGTCAATATGAAGGTCCAAGGGATACACTAAACCTGATGTGAAGCATCGGAATCTAAAACTGGCCTCACGGGAAAGGCTCAAATCATACACAGTAAGAAGAGTCAGTCTTCTTGTATGTAAGGGGGCATTGTGCTCTTGTATTAATTTACAATGCAATTTCAGTGTTTCATCGTCAATATAAAGGTCCAAGGGATACAGTAAACCTGAGGTGAACAATCGGAATCTAAAACTGGCCTCACAGGAAAGGCTCAAATCATAGACAGTAAGAAGAGTCAGTCTCCTTGTACTTAAGTCGGCATTGTGCCTTATGAATTTATTTCCGATGCCATTTCTGTGTTTCATCGTCAATATGAAGGTCCAAGGGATACAGTAAACTTGATGTGACGCATCGGATTCTAAAACTGGTCTCACAGGAATGGCTCAAATCATAGACAGTAAGAACAGTCAGTCTTCTTTAACTTAAGTCGCCATTGTGCCATTTGTATTTAATTTCGTTGCAATTGTCTGTGTTTAATCGTCAATATGAAGGTCCAAGGGATACAGTAAACCTGAGGTGAAGCATTGGAGTCTAATACTGGCCTCACAGGAAAGTCTCAAATCATAGACAGTAAGAAGAGTCAGTCTTCTTGTACTTAAGTCGTCATTATGCTTTTGTGTTTATTTCCGATGCAATTTCTGTGTTTCATCGTCAATATGAAGGCCCAAGGGATACAGTAAACCAGAAGTGAACCATCGGAATCTAAAATTGGTCTCACAGCAAAGCGCGAATCACAGACAGTAAGAGGAGTTAGTCTTCTTTAACTTATGTCGGCAATGTGCCTTTTGTATGTAATTCCGTTGCAATTGTCTGTGTTTCATCGTCAATATGATCGTCCAAGGGATACAGTAAACCTCAGGTGAAGCATCGGAATCTAATACTGGCCTCACAGGAAAGGCTCAAATCATAGACAGTAAGAAGAGTCAGTCTTATTGTACTTAAGTTGGCATTGTGCCTTTTGTATTTATTTCCGATGAAATTTCTGTGTTTCATCGTCAACATGAAGGTCCAAGGGATACACTAAACCTGATGTGAAGCATCGGAATCTAAAACTGGCCACACGGCAAAGGCTCAAATCATAGGCAGTAAGAAGAGTCAGTTTTCGTGTATGTAAGTAGGCATTGTGCCTCTTGTATTTATTTCCAGTGCAATTTTACTGTTTCATCGTCAATGTAAAGGTCCAAGGGGTACAATAAACCTGAGGTGAAGCATCGGAATCTAAAACATGCCTCACACGAATGGCTCAAATCATAGACAGTTAGAAGAGTCAGTCTCCTTGTACTTAAGTCGTCATTGTGCCTTTTGTATTTATTTCCGATGCGATTTCTGTGTCTCATCGTCAATATGAAGGTCCAAGGGATACAGTAAACTTGATGTGAAGCATCGGAATCTAAAACTGGCGTCACAGGAAAGGCTCAAATCATAAAAAGTAAGGAAAGTCAGTCTTCTTGTACTTAAGTCGGCATTGTGTATATTGTATTTTTTTCCGATGCAATTTCTGTGTTTCATCGTCAATATGAAGGCGCAAGGGATACAGTAAACCTGAAGTGAAGCATCGGAATCTAATACTGGTCGCACAGGGAAGGCGCAAATCACAGACAGTAAGAGGAGTTAGTCTTCTATAACTTAAGTCGGCAAAGTGCCATTTGTATTTAATTCCGTTGCAATTGTCTGTGTTTCATCGTCAATATGAAGGCCCAAGGGATACAGTAAACCTAAAGTGAGCGTCGGAATCTAAAACTGGTCTCACAGAAGAATCTCAAATCACAGACTGGAAGAGGAGTCAGTCTTCTTTAACTTAAGTCGGCAATGCGCCTTTTGCATTTATTTCCGATGCAATTTCTGTGTATTATCATCAATATGTAGGTCCAAGGGATACAGTAAACCTGAGGTGAAGCATCAGAATCTAAAACTGGTCTCACATAAAAGGCTCAAATTATAGACAGTAAGAAGAGTCAGTCTTCTTGTACTTATGTCGGCTTTGTGCCTTTCGTATTTCATTCCGATGCAATTTCTGTGTTTCAATGTCAATATGAAGGTCCAAGGGATACAGTAAACCTGAAGTGATGCATCGGAATCTAGAAATGGTCTCACAGGATAGGCTCTAAACATTGACAGGAAGAAGAGTCAGTGTTCTTTAACTTAAGTCGGCATTGTGAATTTTGTACATAATTCCGATGCAACCACTGTGTTTCAATGTGAATATGAAGGACCAAGGGATACAGAAAACCTGAAGTGATGCATCGGAATCTAAAACCGGTCTCACAGGAAAGGCTCAAATCACAGACAGTAAGAAGAATCAGTCTTCTTTAACTTAAGTCGGCATTGAGCCTTTTGTATTTAATTCCGATGCAATTTCTGTGTTTCATGGTCAATATGATGGTCCAAGGGATACAGTACACCTTAGGTGAAGCACCGGAATCTAAAACAATCCTTACAGGAAAGGTTGAAATCATAGGCAGTAAGAAAAGTCGGTCATCTTGTACTTAAGCCGGCATTGTGCCTTTTGTATTTAGTTACGATGCCATTTCTGTGTTTCATCGTCAATATGAAGGTCCAAGGGATACAGTAAACCTGAGGTGAAGCATCGGAATCTAAAACTGGTCTCAGAGGAAAGGCTCAAATCATAGTCAGTAAGAACAGTCAGTCTTCTTTAACTTAAGTCGGCATTTTGCCATTTGTAATTAATTTGGATGCAATTTCTGTGTTTCATCGTCAATATGAAGGTCCAAGGGATACAGTACACCTTAAGTGAAGGATCGGAATCTAATACTGGTGTCAAAGGGAATCCGCAGATCGCAGACATTAAAAGAGTCAGTCTCCTTTAACTTAAGTCGGCATTGTGCCTATTGTATTTTTTTTCGATGCAATTTCTGTGTTCCATCGTCAATATGAAGGCCCGAGGGATACATTAAAGCTGAAGTGAACCATCGGAATCTAAAACTGGTCTCACAGGGAAGGCGCAAATCACAGACAGTAAGAGGAGTTAGTCTTCTTTAACTTAAGTCGGCAATGTGCCATTTGTATTTAATTCCGTTGCAATTGTCTGTGTTTCATCGCCAATATGAAAGTCCAAGGGATACAGTAAACCTGAGGTGAAGCATTGGAGCCTAATGCTGGCCTCACAGGAAAGGCTCAAATCATAGACACTAAGAAGAGTCAGTCTTCTTGTACTTAAGTCGGCATTGTGCCTTTTCTATTTATTTCCGATGCAATATCTGTGTCTCATCGTCAATATGAAGGTCCAAGGGATACACTAAACCTGATGTGAAGCATCGGAATCTAAAACTGGCCTCACGGGAAATGCTCAAATCATACACAGTAAGAAGAGTCAGTCTTCTTGTATGTAAGTAGGCATTGTGCTCTTGTATTAATTTACAATGCAATTTCAGTGTTTCATCGTCAATATAAAGGTCCAAGGGATACAGTAAACCTGAGGTGAAGCATCGGAATCTAAAACTGGCCTCACAGGAAAGGCTCAAATCATAGACAGTAAGAAGAGTCAGTCTCCTTGTACTTAAGTCGGCATTGTGCCTTTTGAATTTATTTCCGATGTCATTTCTGTGTTTCATCGTCAATATGAAGGTCCAAGGGATACAGTAAACTTGATGTGACGCATCGGATTCTAAAACTGGTCACACAGGAAAGGCTCAAATCATAGACAGTAAGAACAGTCAGTCTTCTTTAACTTAAGTCGCCATTGTGCCATTTGTATTTAATTTCGTTGCAATTGTCTGTGTTTCATCGTCAATATGAAGGTCCAAGGGATACAGTAAAAATGGAGTGAAGCATCGGAATCTAAAACTGGCCTTACAGGACAGCCTCAAATCATAGATAGTAAGAAGAGTCAGTCTTCTTGTACTTAAGCCGGCATTGTGCTTTTGTATTTATTTACGATGCAATTTCTGTGTTTCATCGTCAATATGAAGGTCCAAGGGATACAGTAAAACTGAGGCGAAGCATCGGATTCTAAAACTGGCCTCACAGAAAGGCTCAAATCATAAACAGTAAGAAGAGTCAGTCTTTTTGTACTAAAGGCGGCATTGTTCCTACTGTATTTATTTCCGAAGCAATTTCTGTGTTTCATCGTCATTATGAAGGCCCAAGGGATACAGTAAACCTGAAGTGAAGCATCGGAATCTAAAACTGGTCTCACAGGAAAGGCGCAAATCACAGACAGTAAGAGGAGTTAGTCTTCTTTAACTTAAGTCGGGTATGTGCCTTTTGTATTTAATTCCGTTGCAATTGTCTGTGTTTCATCGTCAATATGAAGGTCCAAGGGATACAGTAAACCTGAGGTGAAGCATCGGAATCTAATACTGGCCTCACAGGAAAGGTTCAAATCATAGACAGTAAGAAGAGTCAGTCTTCTTGTACTTAAGTCGGCATTGTGCCTTCTGTATTTATTACCGATGCAATTTCTGTGTTTCATCGTCAATATGATGGTCCAAGGGGTACACTAAACGTGATGTGAAGCATCGGAAAATAAAACTGGCCTCACGGGAAAGGCTCAAATCATTGACAGTAAGAAGAGTCAGTCTTCTTGTATGTAAGTAGGCATTGTGCCTCTTGTATTTATTTCCAGTGCAATTTCAGTGTTTCATCGTCAATATAAAGGTCCAAGGGATACAGTAAACCTGAGGTGAAGCATCGGAATCTAAAACTGGCCTCAATGGAAAGGCTCAAATCATAGCCAGTAAGAAGAGTCAGTCTCCTTGTACTTAAGTTGTCATCGTGCCTTTTGTTATTATTTAAGATGCCATTTCTGTGTTTCATCGTTAATATGAAGGTCCAAGGGATACAGTAAACTAGATGTGAAGCATCGGAATCTAAAGCTGGTCTCACAGGAAGGACTCAAAGCATAGACAATAAGAACAGTCAGTCTTCTTTAACTTAAGTCTTCATTGAGCCTTTTGTATTAAATTCGGATGCAATTTCTGTGTTTCATCGTCAATATGAAGGTCCAAGGGATACAGTAAACCTGAGGTGAAGCTTTGGAATATAATACTAACCTCACAGGAAAGGCTCAAATCATAGACAGTAAGGAGAGACAGTCTTCTTGTACTTAAGTCGGCATTGTGCCTTTTCTATTTATTTCCGATGCAATTTCTGTGTTTCATCGTCAATATGAAGGTCCAAGGGATACACTAAACCTGATGTGAAGCATCGGAATCTAAAACTGGCCTCACGGAAAAGGCTCAAATCATAGACAGTAAGAAGAGTCAGTCTTCTTGTGTGTAAGTAGGCATTGTGCCTTTTGTATTAATTTCCAGTGCAATTTCAGTGTTTCATCGTCATTATTAAGGTCCAAGGGATACAGTAAACCTGAGGTGAAGCATCGGAATCTAAAACTGGCCTCACATGAAAGGCTCAAATCATAGACAGTAAGAAGAGTCAGTCTCCTTGTACTTAAGTCGTCATTGTGCCTTTTGTATTTATTTCCGATGCCATTTCTGTGTTTCATCGTCAATATGAAGGTCCACGGGATACAGTAAACTTGATGTGAAGCACCGGAATCTAAAACTGGTCTCACAGGAAAGGCTCAAATCATAGACAGTAAGGAGAGTCAGTCTTCTTGTACTTAAGTCGGCATTGTGCCTTTTGTATTTATTTCCAATGCAATATCTGTGTTTCATCGTCAATATGAAGGTCCAAGGGACAGACTGAACCTGATGTGAAGCATCGGAAACTAAAACTGGCTTCACGGGAAAGGCTGAAATCATAGACAGTAAGAAGAGTCAGTCTTCTTGTGTGTAAGTAGGCATTGTGCCTCTTGTATTAATTTCCAGTGCAATTTCAGTGTTTCATCGTCATTATTAAGGTCCAAGGGATACAGTAAACCTGTGGTGAAGCATCGTAATCTAAAAAAGGCCTCACAGGAAAGGCTCAAATCATAAACAGTAAGAGGAGTCAGTCTCCTTGTACTTAAGTCGTCATTGTGCCTTTTGTATTTATTTCCGATGCCATTTCTGTGTTTCATCGTCAATATGACGGTCCGAGGGATACAGTAAACTTGATGTGAAGCACCGGAATCTAAAACTGGTCTCAGAGGAATGGCTCAAATCATAGACAGTAAGAACAGTCAGTCTTCTTTAACTTAAGTCGGCATTGTGCCTTTTGTATTAAATTCGGATGCAATTTCTGTTTTGCATCGTCAATATGAAGGTCCAAGGGATTTAGTAAAACTCAGGTGAAGCATCGGAATCTAAAACTGGCCTCACAGGAAAGGCTCAAATCATAAACAGTAAGAAGAGTCAGTCTTCTTGTACTTAAGTCGGCATTGTGCCTATTGTATTTATTTCCGATGCAATTTCTGTGTTTCATCGTCATTATGAAGGCCCAAGGGACACAGTAATCCTGAAGTGAAGCATCGGAATCTAAAACTGGTCTCACAGGAAAGACGCAAATCACAGACAGGAAGAGGAGTTAGTCTTCTTTAACTTAAGTCCTGTATGTGCCTTTTGTATTTTATTCCGTTGCAATTGTCTGTGTTTCATCGTCAATATGAAGGTCCAAGGGATACAGTAAACCTGAGGTGAAGCATCGGAATCTAATACTGGCCTCACAGGAAAGGCTCAAATCATAGACAGTAAGAACAGTCAGTCTGCTTGTACATAAGTCGGCCTTGTGCCGTTTGTATTTATTACCGATGCAATTTCTGTGTTTCATCGTCAATATGAAGGTCCAAGGGATACAGTAAACCTGAGGTGAAGCATCGGAATCTAAAACTGGCCTCACAGGAAAGGCTCAAATCATAGCCAGTAAGAAGGGTCAGTCTCCTTGTACTTAAGTTGTCATCGTGCCTTTTGTAATTATTTTCGATGCCATTTTTGTGTTTCATCGTTAATATGAAGGCCCAACGGATACAGTAAACCTGAAGTGAAGCATCAGAATCTAAAACTGGTCTCACAGGAAACGCGCAAATCACAGAGAGTAAGAGGAGTTAGTCTTCTTTAACTTCAGTCGGCAATGTGCCTTTTGTATTTAATTCCGTTACAATTGTCTGTGTTTCATCGTCAATATGAAGGTCCAAGGGATACAGTAAACCTGAGGTGAAGCTTTGGAATCTAATACTATCCACACAGGAAAGGGTCAAATCATAGACAGTAAGGAGAGACAGTCTTCTTGTACTTAAGTCGGCATTGTGCCTTTTGTATTTATTTCCGATGCAATTTCTGTGTTTCATCGTCAATATGAAGGTCCAAGGGATACACTAAATCTGATGTGAAGCATCGGAATCTAAAACTGGCCTCACGGAAAAGGCTCAAATCATAGACAGTAAGAAGAGTCAGTCTTCTTGTGTGTAAGTAGGCATTGTGCCTCTTGTATTAATTTCCAGTGCAATTTCAGTGTTTCATCGTCATTATTAAGGTCCAAGTGATACAGTAAACCTGAGTTGAAGCATCGGAAACTAAAACTGGCCTCACTGGAAAGGCTCAAATCATAGACAGTAAGAAGAGTCAGTCTCCTTGTACTTAAGTCGTCATTGTGCCTTTTGTATTTATTTCCGATGCCATTTCTGTGTTTCATCGTCAATATGAAGGTCCACGGGATACAGTAAACTTGATGTGAAGCACCGGAATCTAAAACTGGTCTCACAGGATAGTCTCAAATCATAGACAGTAAGAACAGTCAGTCTTCTTTAACTTAAGTCGGCATTGTGCCTTTTGTATTAAATTCGGATGCAATTTCTGTGTTACATCATCAATATGAAGGTCCAAGGGATACAGTAAAACTGAGGTGAAGCATCGGAATCTAAAACTGGCCTCACAGGAAAGGCTCAAATCATAAACAGTAAGAAGAGTCAGTCTCCTTGTACTTAAGTCGGCATTGTGCCTATTGTATTTATTTCCGATGCAATTTCAGTGTTTCATCGTCAATATGAAGGGACAAGGGATACAGTAAACCTGAAGTGAAGCATCGGAATCTAAAACTGGTCTCACAGGAAAGACGCAAATCACAGACAGTAAGAGGAGTTAGTCTACTTTAACTTAAGTCGACAATGTGCCTTTTGTATTTAATTCCGTTGAAATTGTCTGTGTTTCATCGTCAATATGAAGGTCCAAGGGATGCAGCTAACCTGAGGTGAAGCATTGGAATCTAATACTGGCCTCACAGGAAAGGCTCAAATCAGAGACAGTAAGAAGAGTGAGTCTTCTTGTACCTAAGTCGGCATTGTGCCTTTTGTATTTATTACCGATGCAATTTCTGTGTTTCATCGTCAATATGAAGGTCCAAGGGATACACTAAACCTGATGTGAAGCATCGAAATCTATAACTGGCCTCACGGGAAAGGCTCAAATCATAGACAGTAAGAAGAATCAGTCTTCTTGTATGTAAGTAGGCATTGTGCCTCTTGTATTTATTTCCAGAGCAATTTCAGTGTTTCATCGCCAATATAAAGGTCTAAGGGATACAGTAAACCTGAGGTAATCATCGGAATCTAAAACTGGCCTCACAGGAAAGGCTCATACCATAGACAGTAAGGAGAGTCAGTCTTCTTGTACTTAAGTCGGCATTGTGCCTTTTGTAATTATTTCCGATTCAATTTTTGTGTTTCATCGTCAATATGAAGGTCCAAGGGATACAGTAAAGCTGAAGTGAAGCATCGGAATCTAATACTGGTCGCACAGGGAAGGCGCAAATCACAGACAGTAAGAGGAGTTAGTCTTCTATAACTTAAGTCGGCAAAGTGCCATTTGTATTTAATTCTGTTGCAATTGTCTGTGTTTCATCGTCAATATGAAGGTCCAAGGGATACAGTAAACCTAAAGTGAGCGTCGGAATCTAAAACTGGTCTCACAGAAGAATCTCAAATCACAGACTGGAAGAGGAGTCAGTCTTCTTTAACTTAAGTCGGCAATGTGCCTTTTGCATTTATTTCCGATGCAATTTCTGTGTATTATCATCAATATGTAGGTCCAAGGGATACAGTGAACCTGAGGTGAAGCATCAGAATCTGAAACTGGTCTCACATAAAAGGCTCAAATTATAGACAGAAAGAAGAGTCAGTCTTCTTGTACTTATGTCGGCTTTATGCCTTTCGTATTTAATTCCGATGCAATTTCTGTGTTTCAATGTCAATATGAAGGTCCAAGGGATACAGTAAACCTGAAGTGATGCATCGGAATCTAGAAATGGTCTCACAGGATAGGCTTTAAACATTGACAGGAAGAAGAGTCAGTGTTCTTTAACTTAAGTCGGCATTGTGAATTTTGTACATAATTCCGATGCAACCACTGTGTTTCAATGTGAATATGAAGGACCAAGGGATACAGAAAACCTGAAGTGATGCATCGGAATCTAAAACCGGTCTCACAGGAAAGGCTCAAATCACAGACAGTAAGAAGAATCAGTCTTCTTTAACTTAAGTCGGCATTGAGCCTTTTGTATTTAAATCCGATGCAATTTCTGTGTTTCATGGTCAATATGATGGTCCAAGGGATACAGTACACCTTAGGTGAAGCACCAGAATCTAAAACAATCCTTACAGGAAAGGTTGAAATCATAGACAGTAAGAAAAGTCAGTCATCTTGTACTTAAGCCGGCATTGTGCCTTTTGTATTTAGTTACGATGCCATTTCTGTGTTTCATCGTCAATATGAAGGTCCAAGGGATACAGTAAACCTGAGGTGAAGCATCGGAATCTAAAACTGGTCTCAGAGGAAAGGCTCAAATCATAGTCAGTAAGAACAGTCAGTCTTCTTTAACTTAAGTCGGCATTTTGCCATTTGTATTTAATTTGGATGCAATTTCTGTGTTTCATCGTCAATATGAAGGTCCAAGGGATACAGTACACCTTAAGTGAAGGATCGGAATCTAAAACTGGTCTCAAAGGGAATCCGCAGATCGCAGACAGTAAAAGAGTCAGTCTCCTTTAACTTAAGTCGGCATTGTGCCTATTGTATTTTTTTTCGATGCAATTTCTGTGTTCCATCGTCAATATGAAGGCCCAAGGGATACAGTAAAGCTGAAGTGAAGCATCGGAATCTAAAACTGGTCTCACAGGGAAGGCGCAAATCACAGACAGTAAGAGGAGTTAGTCTTCTATAACTTAAGTCGGCAATGTGCAATTTGTATTTAATTCTGTTGCAATTGTCTGTGTTTCATCGCCAATATGAAAGTCCAAGGGATACAGCATTGGAGCCTAATGCTGGCCTCACAGGAAAGGCTCAAATCATAGACACTAAGAAGAGTCAGTCTTCTTGTACTTAAGTCGGCATTGTGCCTTTTGTATTTATTTCCGATGCAATTTCTGTGTCTCATCGTCAATATGAAGGTCCTAGGGATACACTAAACCTGATGTGAAGCATCGGATTCTAAAACTGGCCTCACGGGAAATGCTCAAATCATACACAGTAAGAAGAGTCAGTCTTCTTGTATGTAAGTAGGCATTGTGCTCTTGTATTAATTTACAGTGCAATTTCAGTGTTTCATCGTCAATATAAAGGTCCAAGGGATACAGTAAACCTGAGGTTAAGCATCGGAATCTAAAACTGGCCTCACAGGAAAGGCTCAAATCATAGACAGTAAGAAGAGTCAGTCTCCTTGTACTTAAGTCGGCATTGTGCCTTTTGAATTTATTTCCGATGCCATTTCTGTGTTTCATCGTCAATATGAAGGTCCAAGGGATACAGTAAACTTGATGTGACGCATCGGATTCTAAAACTGGTCTCACAGGAAAGGCTCAAATCATAGACAGTAAGAACAGTCAGTCTTCTTTAACTTAAGTCGCCATTGTGCCATTTGTATTTAATTTCGTTGCAATTGTCTGTGTTTCATCGTCAATATGAAGGTCCAAGGGATACAGTGAAATTGAAGTGAAGCATCGGAATCTAAAACTGGCCTCACAGGAAAGGCTCAAATCATAAACAGTAAGAAGAGTCAGTCTTCTTGTACTTAAGTCGGCATTGTGCCTATTGTATTTATTTCCGATGCAATTTCTGTGTTTCATCGTCATTATGAAGGCCCAAGGGACACAGTAATCCTGAAGTGAAGCATCGGAATCTAAAACTGGTCTCACAGGAAAGACGCAAATCAAAGACAGGAAGAGGAGTTAGTCTTCTTTAACTTAAGTCCTGTATGTGCCTTTTGTATTTTATTCCGTTGCATTTGTCTGTGTTTCATCGTCAATATGAAGGTCCAAGGGATACAGTAAAACTGAGGCGAAGCATCGGATTCTAAAACTGGCCTCACAGAAAGGCTCAAATCATAAACAGTAAGAAGAGTCAGTCTTTTTGTACTAAAGGCGGCATTGTTCCTACTGTATTTATTTCCGAATCAATTTCTGTGTTTCATCGTCATTATGAAGGCCCAAGGGATACAGTAAACCTGAAGTGAAGCATCGGAATCTAAAACTGGTCTCACAGGAAAGGCACAAATCACAGACAGTAAGAGGAGTTAGTCTTCTTTAACTTTAGTCAGGTATGTGCCTTTTGTATTTAATTCCGTTGCAATTGTCTGTGTTTCATCGTCAATATGAAGGTCCAAGGGATACAGTAAACCTGAGGTGAAGCATCGGAATCTAATACTGGCCTCACAGGAAAGGTTCAAATCATAGACAGTAAGAAGAGTCAGTCTTCTTGTACTTAAGTATGCATTGTGCCTTCTGTATTTATTACCGATGCAATTTCTGTGTTTCATCGTCAATATGATGGTCCAAGGGGTACACTAAACCTGATGTGAAGCATCGGAAAATAAAACTGGCCTCACGGGAAAGGCTCAAATCATTGACAGTAAGAAGAGTCAGTCTTCTTGTATGTAAGTAGGCATTGTGCCTCTTGTATTTATTTCCAGTGCAATTTCAGTGTTTCATCGTCAATATAAAGGTCCAAGGGATACAGTAAACCTGAGGTGAAGCATCGGAATCTAAAACTGGCCTCAATGGAAAGGCTCAAATCATAGCCAGTAAGAAGAGTCAGTCTCCTTGTACTTAAGTTGTCATCGTGCCTTTTGTTATTATTTAAGATGCCATTTCTGTGTTTCATCGTTAATATGAAGGTCCAAGGGATACAGTAAACTAGATGTGAAGCATCGGAATCTAAAGCTGGTCTCACAGGAAGGACACAAAGCATAGACAGTAAGAACAGTCAGTCTTCTTTAACTTAAGTCTTCATTGAGCCTTTTGTATTAAATTCGGATGCAATTTCTGAGTTTCATCGTCAATATGAAGGTCAAAGGGGTATAATAAACGTGAAGTGAACCATCGGAACCTAAAACTGGTCTCACAGAAGAGGCCCAAATCACAGACAGGAAGAAGAGTCAGTCTTCTGTAACTTAAGTCGGCAATGTGCCTTTTGTAATTATTTCCGATGCAATTTCTGTGTTTCATCGTCAATATGAAGGCCCAACGGATACAGTAAACCAGAAGTGAAGCATCAGAATCTAAAACTGGTATCACAGGAAACGCGCAAATCACGGAGAGTAAGAGGAGTTAGTCTTCTTTAACTTAAGTCGGCAATGTGCCTTTTGTATTTAATTCCGTTGCAATTGTCTGTGTTTCATCGTCAATATGAGGGTCCAAGGGATACAGTAAACCTGAGGTGAAGCTTTGGAAAATAATACTAACCTCACAGGAAAGGCTCAAATCATAGACAGTAAGGAGAGGCAGTCTTCTTGTACTTAAGTCGGCATTGTGCCTTTTGTATTTATTTCCGATGCAATTTCTGTGTTTCATCGTCAATATGAAGGTCCAAGGGATACACTAAACCTGATGTGAAGCATCGGAATCTAAAACTGGCCTCACGGAAAAGGCTCAAATCATAGACAGTAAGAAGAGTCAGTCTTCTTGTGTGTAAGTAGGCATTGTGCCTTTTGTATTAATTTCCAGTGCAATTTCAGTGTTTCATCGTCATTATTAAGGTCCAAGGGATACAGTAAACCTGAGGTGAAGCATCGGAATCTAAAACTGGCCTCACATGAAAGGCTCAAATCATAGACAGTAAGAAGAGTCAGTCTCCTTGTACTTAAGTCGTCATTGTGCCTTTTGTATTTATTTCCGATGCCATTTCTGTGTTTCATCGTCAATATGAAGGTCCACGGGATACAGTAAACTTGATGTGAAGCACCGGAATCTAAAACTGGTCTCACAGGAAAGGCTCAAATCATAGACAGTAAGGAGAGTCAGTCTTCCTGTACTTAAGTCGGCATTGTGCCTTTTGTATTTATTTCCAATGCAATATCTGTGTTTCATCGTCAATATGAAGGTCCAAGGGACAGACTGAACCTGATGTGAAGCATCGGAAACTAAAACTGGCTTCACGGGAAAGGCTGAAATCATAGACAGTAAGAAGGGTCAGTCTTCTTGTGTGTAAGTAGGCATTGTGCCTCTTGTATTAATTTCCAGTGCAATTTCAGTGTTTCATCGTCATTATTAAGGTCCAAGGGATACAGTAAACCTGTGGTGAAGCATCGTAATCTAAAAAAGGCCTCACAGGAAAGGCTCAAATCATAAACAGTAAGAGGAGTCAGTCTCCTTGTACTTAAGTCGTCATTGTGCCTTTTGTATTTATTTCCGATGCCATTTCTGTGTTTCATCGTCAATATGACGGTCCGAGGCTTACAGTAAACTTGATGTGAAGCACCGGAATCTAAAACTGGTCTCAGAGGAAAGGCTCAAATCATAGACAGTAAGAACAGTCAGTCTTCTTTAACTTAAGTCGGCATTGTGCCTTTTGTATTAAATTCGGATGCAATTTCTGTTTTACATCGTCAATATGAAGGTCCAAGGGATTTAGTAAAACTCAGGTGAAGCATCGGAATCTATAACTGGCCTCACAGGAAAGGCTCAAATCATAAACAGTAAGAAGAGTCAGTCTTCTTGTACTTAAGTCGGCATTGTGCCCATTGTATTTATTTCCGATGCAATTTCTGTGTTTCATCGTCATTATGAAGGCCCAAGGGACACAGTAATCCTGAAGTGAAGCATCGGAATCTAAAACTGGTCTAACAGGAAAGACGCATATCACAGACAGGAAGAGGAGTTAGTCTTCTTTAACTTAAGTCCTGTATGTGCCTTTTGTATTTTATTCCGTTGCAATTGTCTGTGTTTCATCGTCAATATGAAGGTCCAAGGGATACAGTAAACCTGAGGTGAAGCATCGGAATCTAATACTGGCCTCACAGGAAAGGCTCAAATCATAGACAGTAAGAAGAGTCAGTCTTCTTGTACATAAGTCGGCCTTGTGCCGTATGTATTTATTACCGATGCAATTTCTGTGTTTCATCGTCAATATGAAGGTCCAAGGGGTACACTAAACCTGATGTGAAGCATCGGAATCGAAAACTGGCCTCACGGGAAAGGCTCAAATCATAAACAGTAAGAAGAGTCAGTCTCCTTGTACTTAAGTTGTCATCGTGCCTTTTGTAATTATTTTCGATGCCATTTGTGTGTTTCATCGTTAATATGAAGGCCCAACGGATACAGTAAACCTGAAGTGAAGCATCAGAATCTAAAACTGGTCTCACAGGAAACGCGCAAATCACAGAGAGTAAGAGGAGTTAGTCTTCTTTAACTTCAGTCGGCAATGTGCCTTTTGTATTTAATTCCGTTGCAATTGTCTGCGTTTCATCGTCAATATGAAGGTCCAAGGGATACAGTAAACCTGAGGTGAAGCTTTGCAATCTAATACTATCCACACAGGAAAGGCTCAAATCATAGACAGTAAGGAGAGACAGTCTTCTTGTACTTAAGTCGGCATTGTGCCTTTTGTATTTATTTCCGATGCAATTTCTGTGTTTCATCGTCAATATGAAGGTCCAAGGGATACACTAAACCTGATGTGAAGCATCGGAATCTAAAACTGGCCTCACGGAAAAGGCTCAAATCATAGACAGTAAGAAGAGTCAGTCTTCTTGTGTGTAAGTAGGCATTGTGCCTCTTGTATTAATTTCCAGTGCAATTTCAGTGTTTCATCGTCATTATTAAGGTCCAAGTGATACAGTAAACCTGAGTTGAAGCATCGGAATCTAAAACTGGCCTCACAGGAAAGGCTCAAATCATAGACAGTAAGAAGAGTCAGTCTCCTTGTACTTAAGTCGTCATTGTGCCTTTTGTATTTATTTCCGATGCCATTTCTGTGTTTCATCGTCAATATGAAGGTCCACGGGATACAGTAAACTTGATGTGAAGCACCGGAATCTAAAACTGGTCTCACAGGATAGTCTCAAATCATAGACAGTAAGAACAGTCAGTCTTCTTTAACTTAAGTCGGCATTGTGCCTTTTGTATTAAATTCGGATGCAATTTCTGTGTTACATCATCAATATGAAGGTCCAAGGGATACAGTAAAACTGAGGTGAGGCATCGGAATCTAAAACTGGCCTCACAGGAAAGGCTCAAATCATAAACAGTAAGAAGAGTCAGTCTCCATGTACTTAAGTCGGCATTGTGCCTATTGTATTTATTTCCGATGCAATTTCTGTGTTTCATCGTCAATATGAAGGGACAAGGGATACAGTAAACCTGAAGTGAAGCATCGGAATCTAAAACTGGTCTCACAGGAAAGACGCAAATCACAGACAGTAAGAGGAGTTAGTCTTCTTTAACTTAAGTCGACAATGTGCCTTTTGTATTTAATTCCGTTGCAATTGTCTGTGTTTCATCGTCAATATGAAGGTCCAAGGGATGCAGCTAACCTGAGGTGAAGCATTGGAATCTAATACTGGCCTCACAGGAAAGGCTCAAATCATAGACAGTAAGAAGAGTCAGTCTTCTTGTACCTAAGTCGGCATTGTGCCTTTTGTATTTATTACCGATGCAATTTCTGTGTTTCATCGTCAATATGAAGGTCCAAGGGATACACTAAACCTGATGTGAAGCATCGAAATCTAAAACTGGCCTCACGGGAAAGGCTCAAATCATAGACAGTAAGAAGAATCAGTCTTCTTGTATGTAAGTAGGCATTGTGCCTCTTGTCTTTATTTCCAGAGCAATTTCAGTGTTTCATCGCCAATATAAAGGTCTAAGGGATACAGTAAACCTGAGGTAATCATCGGAATCTAAAACTGGCCTCACAGGAAAGGCTCATACCATAGACAGTAAGGAGAGTCAGTCTTCTTGTACTTATGTCGGCATTGTGCCATTTGTAATTATTTCCGATTCAATTTTTGTGTTTCATCGTCAATATAAAGGTCCAAGGGATACAGTAAAGCTGAAGTGAAGCATCGGAATCTAAAACAGGTCTCACAGGAAAGGCTCAAATCACAGACAGTAAGAGGAGTCAGTCTTCCTTCACTTAAGTCGGCAATGTGCCTTTTGTATTTAATTCCGATGCAATTTCTGTGCTTCATCGTCAATATAAAGGTCTAAGGGATACAGTAAACCTGAAGTGAAGCGTCGGAATCTAAAACTGGTCTCACAGGAAAAGCTCAAAACATAGACTGTAAGAAGTCCGTCTTCTTGTACTTAAGTCGGCATTGTGAATTTTGTATTAAATTCCGATGCAATTTCTGTGTTGAAGCACGAATATGAAGCACCATGGGATACAGTAAGCCTGAAGTGAAGCATCGGAATGTAAAACTGGACTGACAGGAAAGGCTCAAATCATAGAATGTAAGAAGAGTCAGTCCTCTTGTACATAATTCGGTATTTTGACTTTTGTATTTAATTCCGATGCAATTTCTGTGTTTCATCGTCAATATGAAGGCCCAAGGGATACAGTAAAGCTGAAGTGAAGCATCGGAATCTAAAACTGGTCTCACAGGAAAGGCTCAAATCACAGACAGTAAGAAGAATCAGTCTTCTTTAACTTCAGTCGGCATTGAGCCTTTTGTATTTATTTCCGATGCAATTTCTCTGATTCATCGTCAAAATGAAGGCCCTAGGGATACAGTAAACCTGAAGTTAAACATTGGAATCTAAAACTGCTCTCACAGGAAAGGCTCAAATCACAGACAGTAAGAAGTGTCAGCCTTTTTTAACTTAAGTCGGCATTGTGTCTTTTGTATTTAATTCCGATGCAATTTCTGTGCTTTATCGTCAATATGAAGATCCAAGGGATACAGTAAACCTGAGGTAAAGCATCGGAATCTAAAACTGGTCTCACAGGAAAGGCTCAAATCACCGACAGTAAGAAGAGTCAGTCTTCTTCAACTTAAGTCGGCATTGTGCCTTTTGTATTTAATGCCGATGCAAATTCTGTGTTTCATCGTTAATATGAAGATCCAAGGGATACAGTAAACCTGGAGTAAAGCATCGGAATCTTATACTGCTCTCACAGGAAAAACTCAAATCACAGACAGTTAGAAGAGTCAGTCTTTTTTAACGTAAGTCGGCATTGTGCCTTTTGTATTTAATTCCGATGGAATTTTTGTGCCTTATCGTCAAAATGAAGATCCAAGGGATACAGTAAACCTGAGGTGAAGCATCGGAATCTAAAACTAGTCTCACAGGAATCGCTCAATTCATAGACAGTAAGAAGGGTCAGTCTTCTTGTATTTAAGTAGGCATTGTGCCATTTGTATATAATTCCGATGCAATGTCTGTGTTTGATCGTCAATATGAAGGTCCAAGGGATACAGTAAACCTGAGGTGAAGTATCAGAATCTAAAACTGGTCTCATAGAAAGGGCTCAAGTCATAGACAGTAAGAAGAGTCAGTCCTCTTGTACTTAAGTCGGCATTGGCCTTTTGTATTTATTTACGATGCAATTCTTGTGTTTCATCAACAATGTGAGGGACCAAGGGGTACAGTAAACCTGAAGTGATGCATCGGAATCGAAAACTGCTCTCACAGGAAAGGCTCAAAACATAGACTGTAAGAAGAGTCCGTCTTCTTGTACTAAAGTCGGCATTGTGAATTTTGTATTTAATTCCGATGCAATTTCTGTGTTTAAGCGCGAATATGAAGGACCAAGGGATACAGTAAACCTGAAGTGTAGCAAGGGAATCTAAAACTGTTCTCACAGGAAAGGCTCAAACCATAGACAGTCAGAGGAGTCAAATTTCTTGTACTTAAGTCGGCATTGAGCCTTTTGAATTTTTCCCGATGCAATATCTGTGTTTCATCGTCAATATGAAGGTCCAAGGGATACAGTAAACCTGAAGTGAAGCATCGGAATCTAAGCCTGGTCTCACAGGAAAGGCTCAAATCATAGACAGTAAGAAGAGTCAATCTTCTTATACTTAAGTCGCAATTGTGCCTTTTGTATTTATTTCCGATGCAATTTCTCTGTTTCATCGTCAATATGAAGGTCCAAGGGATACAGTAAACTTGAAGTGAAGCATCGGAATCTAAAACTGGTCTCACAGGAAAGGCTCAAATCAAAGACAGTAAGAAGAGTCAGTCTTCTTGTACTTAAGACGGAATTGTGCGTTTTGTATTTATTTCCGTTGCAATTTCTGTGGTCATCGTTAATATGATGGTCCAAGGGATACAGTAAACAGGAAGTGAAGCATCGGAATCTAAAACTGGTCTCACAGGAAAGGCTCCAATTACAGACATTAAGAAGAGTCAGTCTTCTTTAACTTAAGTTGGAATTGTGCCTTTTGTATTTAATTCCGATACAATATCTGTGTTTCATCGCCAATATGAAGGTCCAAGGATACAGTAAACCTGAGGTGAAGCACCGGAATCTAAAACTGGCCCCACAGGAAAGGCTCAAATCATAGACAGTAAGAAGAGTCAGTCTTCTTGTTCTTAAGTCATCATTGTGCCTTTTGAATTTATTTCCGATGCAATTTCTGTGTTTCATCGTCAATATGAAGGTCCAAGTGCTACAGTAAACCTGAGGTGAAGAATCGGAAACTAAAACTGGGCTCACAGGAAAGGCTCAAATCATAGACGGTAAGAAGAGTCAGTCTTCTTGTACTTAAGTCGGCATTGTGCATTTTGTATTTTTTTCCTATGCAATTTCTGTGTTTCATCGTCAATAAGAAATGTCCGAGGGTACAGTAAACCTGAAGTGAAGCATCGGGTTGTAAAACTGGTCTGACAGGAAAGGCTCAAATCATAGAATGTAAGGAGAGTCAGTCCTCTTGTACTTAATTCGGTATTTTGCCTTTTGTATTTAATTCCGATGCAATTTCTGTGTTTCATCGTCAATAAGGAGGTCCAAGGGACACAGTAAACCTGAAGTGAAGCATCGGAAACTAAAACTGGTCTCACAGGAAAGGCTGAAATCATAGAATGTAAGATGAGTCAGTCCTCTTGTACTTAGGTCGGCATTGTGCCTTTTGTATTTAATTCTGATGCAATTTCTGTGTGTCATCGTCAATAAGAAGGGCCACGGGATACAGTAAACCTGAAGTGAGGCATCGGAATCTAAAACTGGTCTCACAGGAATGGTTCAAATCATAGACAGTAACAAGAGTCAGACTTCTTGTACTTAAGTCGGCATTGTGCCTTTTGTATTTAATTCCGATGCAATTTCTGTGTTTCTCCGTCAATTAGAAGGTCCGAGGGATACAGTAAACCTGAAGTGAAGCATCGGAATCTAAAACTGGTCTCACAGGAAAGGTTCAAAACATAGAATGTAAGGAGAGTCAGACCTCTAGTACTTAAGTCGGCATTGTGGCTTTAGTATTTAAGGGGCTCCGGAAATGCTCAAAATCAGTTCAATTTTTACTTTTTTGCGGTTTCTGAATCTGCCGACTACTACCTTATTATAGCTATATAGTTTATTCAATTCGGAAGACTACAACTATTTTTAAATTTTTTTTGAAATGTGTTCTACATGGGCGTGACCCACTGTGGCGCTGTTAAACTGCTGTCAAATGGTGTTATTATCAACGTCCGTGTTCATCAGGTACATTTTAGTGATGTGAGATAAAGTATGTGTTGTGGCTAACCTGTGATGGTTCAATATATATCGCTGGTGAGATTGTCGATTGTTTCATGTTTATTTACTCTGTCGTTATCGCGAAAATATTCGTAATTAATTCTGTTTCTTGAGTCTCTGTTTTGTTGAAGTACAATAATGAGTAAAAGTAAAGTTATTAGAAATCCTCTGAAGGCTTTTAAGAAAAGGAGAAATGTTGGAAAGCCAAAGGTATGTGTTATTACTGTAAACAAAAAAGACGATAACCAAGTGAGTGAACCTAACCTCTCAAGTACACCTGCCCATAGCAGTCAAAGTGTGATAGAAAATACTTCACAGAAGAAGCTAAGTTCAATGAGAGAAAACTATGAATGTTTTATGGGCGAATCGGATGTGAATTAAATATTTGATATGTCGGTTCTCAAAGGAATTTTTTCAAACTGTGTAAGATGTATTCATTGTAGTGAAGTTGGTCTGGAACTGTCCATAATAAAGCATGTAGGACTTGCTAGTGAAATACAACTGAAATGTGATAAGTGTTCATACATGACCACCTTTAGGAACAGTGTTGCAGTAACTGCAACTGAAGAAAATGGTAGCAAAATCTACGAACACAACAACGAGCGATGCTTGCTTTCGACAAGGAACGCCTTCGGGCTGCAGACAGGGCTGTAAAGAGTCTAGAAATACAAGAAAGAGTAAACAGGAGGAAGAACAAGAGGAAGTTGGAGGAGGAGTTTGCAGAGGATGAAGATAATCCACCCTATGGACCTGGAATGCACTAAAAACTTAATCCAATCTTTGTCGCTCGATTCCCAAAACTTTTATTTTCTCATACTAATTACATGTTTTCTAAGGATCTTCCAAACATATTTGTTTCAAACTTTCAGTAAATGTTACACAGTACCTTCTGCATAATTTAACACAGCCTTTTTCCAAAAAACTGTATATTTTTGAATATATAAATAAAAAATTGCAAAAAAATGTTGTGAGTTTTCATTACAATTGAAAAAAAATCATCTTTAATAACTGAACTAAAATTTTGAAAAATCCCTGTGTTAAGTTCTAGCCCATATTCCAATAAATAATCTGTAAAAAGTTCAACATCCTACCTCAAATACTTTGTGAGGAAAGATGTAATTTATAACCATTATTTTAACATTGCAAGTATAGGGCGTTCCAGAGCCCCTTAATTCCGATGCAATTTGTGTGTTTCATCGTCAATATGAAGGTCCAAGGGATACAGCAAACCTGTAGTGATGCATCGGAATCAAAAACTGGACTCACAGGAAAGGCTCCAAACATATACAGGAAGAAATCTCAGTCTTCTGGTACTTACACCGCCAATGTGCATTTGTATTTAATTTCGATGCAATTTCTGTGTTTCACAGTCAATATGAACGTCCAAGGAATACAGTAAACCTGAAGTGAAGCATCGAAATCTAAGACTGGTGTCATAGGAAAGGCTGAAAACATAGACAGTAAGAAGAGCCAGTCTTCTTGTACTTAAGTCGACATTGTGCGTTTTGAATTTAATTCCGATGCAATTTCTGTGTTTATTCGTCAATATGACGGTCTAACTGATACAGTAAACCTGAAGTGAAGCATCGGAAGCTAAAACTGGTCTCACAGAAACGGTTCAAAACATAGACAGTAAGGAAAGCCAGTGTTCCTGTACTTTAGTCGACATTGTGCCTTTTGTATTTAATTCTGAAGCAATATCTGTGTTTCATCGTCAATATGAAGGTCCATTGGATACAGTAAACCTGAAGTAAACCATCGGAATCTGAAACTGATCTCACAGGAAATGTTCATAACGTAGACAGTAAGATCAGTCAGTCTTCTTATACCTAAGTCGGCATTGTGCCTCATGTATTTAATTCCGATGCAATTTATGTGTTTCATCGTCAATGAGAAGGTCCAACAGATACAGTTAACCTGAAGTGAAGCATCGGAATCTAAAACTGGTCTAATTGGAAAGCCTGTAAACATAGACGGTATGAAGAGCCAGTCTTCCTGTACTTAAGTCGACATTGTGCGTTTAGTATTTAATTCCGATGCAATTTCTGTGTTTCATCGTCAATAAGAAGGTCCAAGGGATACAGTAAAACTGAAGTAAAACATCGGAATCCAAAACTGGTCTCACAGGAAAGGCTTAAATCATAGAATGTAAGAAGAGTCAGTATTCTTATATATAAGTCACTATTGTGCTTTTTGTATTTAATACCGATGCATTTTCTGTGTTTCATCGTCAATAAGAAGGTCCAAGGGATACAGTAAACCTGAAGTAAAACATCGGAATCCAAAACTGGTCTCACAGGAAAGGTTCAAATCATAGACAGTAAGAAGAACCAGTGTTCATGTACTTTAGTCGACGATGTGCCATTTGTATTTAATTCCGATGCAATTTCTGTGTTTCATCGTCAATATGAAGGTCCAAGGGATACAGTAAACATGAGGTGAAGCATCGGAATCTAAAACTGGTCTCACAGGAAAGGTACAAAACATAGACTGTAAGAAGAGACAGTCTTCTTTAACTTAAGTCGACAATGTGCCTTTTGTATTTAATTCCGTTGCAATTGTCTGTGTTTCATCGTCAATATGAAGGTCCAAGGGATGCAGCTAACCTGAGGTGAAGCATTGGAATCTAATACTGGCCTCACAGGAAAGGCTCAAATCACAGACAGTAAGAGGAGTCAGTCTTCCTTCACTTAAGTCGGCATTGTGCCTTTTGTATTTAATTCCGATGCAATTTCTGTGCTTCATCGTCAATATAAAGGTCTAAGGGATACAGTAAACCTGAAGTGAAGCGTCGGAATCTAAAACTGGTCTCACAGGAAAAGCTCAAAACATAAACTGTAAGAAGTCCGTCTTCTTGTACTTAAGTCGGCATTGTGAATTTTGTATTAAATTCCGATGCAATTTCTGTGTTGAAGCACGAATATGAAACACCATGGGATACAGTAAGCCTGAAGTGAAGCATCGGAATGTAAAACTGGTCTTACAGGAAAGGCTCAAATCATAGAATGTAAGAAGAGTCAGTCCTCTTGTACATAATTCGGTATTTTGACTTTTGTATTTAATTCCGATGCAATTTCTGTGTTTCATCGTCAATATGAAGGCCCAAGGGATACAGTAAAGCTGAAGTGAAGCATCGGAATCTAAAACTGGTCTCACAGGAAAGGCGCAAATCACAGACAGTAAGAAGAGTCAGTCTTCTTTAACTTCAGTCGGCATTGAGCCTTTTGTATTTATTTCCGATGCAATTTCTCTGATTCATCGTCAAAATGAAGGCCCTAGGGATACAGTAAACCTGAAGTTAAACATTGGAATCTAAAACTGCTCTCACAGGAAAGGCTCAAATCACAGACAGTAAGAAGTGTCAGCCTTTTTTAACTTAAGTCGGCATTGTGTCTTTTGTATTTAATTCCGATGCAATTTCTGTGCCTTATCGTCAAAATGAAGATCCAAGGGATACAGTAAACCTGAGGTGAAGCATCGGAATCTAAAACTAGTCTCACAGGAATCGCTCAATTCATAAACAGTAAGAAGGGTCAGTCTTCTTGTATTTAAGTAGGCATTGTGCCTTTTGTATATATTTCCGATGCAATGTCTGTGTTTGATCGTCAATATGAAGGTCCAAGGGATACAGTAAACCTGAGGTAAAGTATCAGAATCTAAAACTGGTCTCATAGAAGGGGCTCAAGTCATAGACAGTAAGAAGAGTCAGTCCTCTTGTACTTAAGTCGGCATTGGCCTTTTGTATTTATTTACGATGCAATTCTTGTGTTTCATCAACAATGTGAGGGACCAAGGGGTACAGTAAACCTGAAGTGATGCATCAGAATCGAAAACTGCTCTCACAGGAAAGGCTCAAAACATAGACTGTAAGAAGAGTCCGTCCTCTTGTACTAAAGTCGGCATTGTGAATTTTGTATTTAATTCCGATGCAATTTCTGTGTTTAAGCGCGAATATGAAGGACCAAGGGATACAGTAAACCTGAAGTGTAGCAAGGGAATCTAAAACTGTTCTCACAGGAAAGGCTCAAACCATAGACAGTCAGAGGAGTCAAATTTCTTGTACTTAAGTCGGCATTGAGCCTTTTGAATTTTTCCCGATGCAATATCTGTGTTTCATCGTCAATATGAAGGTCCAAGGGATACGGTAAACCTGAAGTGAAGCATCGGAATCTAAGCCTGGTCTCACAGGAAAGGCTCAAATCATAGACAGTAAGAAGAGTCAATCTTCTTATACTTAAGTCGCAATTGTGCCTTTTGTATTTATTTCCGATGCAATTTCTCTGTTTCATCGTCAATATGAAGGTCCAAGGGATGCAGTAAACTTGAAGTGAAGCATCGGAATCTAAAACTGGTCTCACAGGAAAGGCTCAAATCAAAGACAGTAAGAAGAGTCAGTCTTCTTGTACTTAAGACGGAATTGTGCCTTTTGTATTTATTTCCGTTGCAATTTCTGTGGTCATCGTTAATATGATGGTCCAAGGGATACAGTAAACCGGAAGTGATGCATCGGAATCTAAAACTGGTCTCACAGGAAAGGCTCCAATTACAGACATTAAGAAGAGTCAGTCTTCTTTAACTTAAGTTGGAATTGTGCCTTTTGTATTTAATTCCGATACAATATCCGTGTTTCATCGCCAATATGAAGGTCCAAGGATACAGTAAACCTGAGGTGAAGCACCGGAATCTAAAACCGGCCCCACAGGAATGGCTCAAATCTTAGACAGTAAGAAGAGTCAGTCTTCTTGTACTTCAGTCATCATTGTGCCTTTTGAATTTATTTCCGATGCAATTTCTGTGTTTCATCGTCAATATGAAGGTCCAAGTGATACAGTAAACCTGAGGTGAAGAATCGGAAACTAAAACTGGGCTCACAGGAAAGGCTCAAATCATAGACGGTAAGAAGAGTCAGTCTTCTTGTACTTAAGTCGGCATTGTGCATTTTGTATTTTTTTCCTATGCAATTTCTGTGTTTCATCGTCAATAAGAAATGTCCGAGGGATACAGTAAACCTGAAGTGAAGCATCGGAATGTAAAACTGGTCTGACAGGAAAGGCTCAAATCATAGAATGTAAGGAGAGTCAGTCCTCTTGTACTTAATTCGGTATTTTGCCTTTTGTATTTAATTCCGATGCAATTTCTGTGTTTCATCGTCAATAAGGAGGTCCAAGGGACACAGTAAACCTGAAGTGAAGCATCGGAAACTAAAACTGGTCTCACAGGAAAGGCTGAAAACATAGAATGTAAGATGAGTCAGTCCTCTTGTACTTAAGTCGGCATTGTGCCTTTTGTATTTAATTCTGATGCAATTTCTGTGTGTCATCGTCAATAAGAAGGGCCACGGGATACATTAAACCTGAAGTGAGGCATCGGAATCTAAAACTGGTCTCACAGGAATGGTTCAAATCATAGACAGTAACAAGAGTCAGACTTCTTGTACTTAAGTCGGCATTGTGCCTTTTGTATTTAATTCCGATGCAATTTCTGTGTGTCATCGTCAATAAGAAGGGCCACGGGATACAGTAAACCTGAAGTGAGGCATCGGAATCTAAAACTGGTCTCACAGGAATGGTTCAAATCATAGACAGTAACAAGAGTCAGACTTCTTGTACTTAAGTCGGCATTGTGCCTTTTGTATTTAATTCCGATGCAATTTCTGTGTTTCACCGTCAATTAGAAGGTCCGAGGGATACAGTAAACCTGAAGTGAAGCATCGGAATCTAAAACTGGTCTCACAGGAAAGGTTCAAAACATAGAATGTAAGGAGAGTCAGACCTCTAGTACTTAAGTCGGCATTGTGGCTTTAGTATTTAAGGGGCTCCGGAAATGCTCAAAATCATGATAAGTTCAATTTTTACTTTTTTGCGGTTTCTGAATCTGCCGACTACTACCTTATTATAGCTATATAATTTATTCAATTCGGAAGACTACAACTATTTTTAAATTTTTTTTGAAATGTGTTCTACATGGGCGTGACCCACTGTGGCGCTGTTAAACTGCTGTCAAATGGTGTTATTATCAACGTCCGTGTTCATCAGGTACATTTTAGTGATGTGAGATAAAGTATGTGTTGTGGCTAACCTGTGATGGTTCAATATATATCGCTGGTGAGATTGTCGATTGTTTCATGTTTATTTACTCTGTCGTTATCGCGAAAATATTCGTAATTAATTCTGTTTCTTGAGTCTCTGTTTTGTTGAAGTACAATAATGAGTAAAAGTAAAGTTATTAGAAATCCTCTGAAGGCTTTTAAGAAAAGGAGAAATGTTGGAAAGCCAAAGGTATGTGTTATTACTGTAAACAAAAAAGACGATAACCAAGTGAGTGAACCTAACCTCTCAAGTACACCTGCCCATAGCAGTCAAAGTGTGATAGAAAATACTTCACAGAAGAAGCTAAGTTCAATGAGAGAAAACTATGAATGTTTTATGGGCGAATCGGATGTGAATTAAATATTTGATATGTCGGTTCTCAAAGGAATTTTTTCAAACTGTGTAAGATGTATTCATTGTAGTGAAGTTGGTCTGGAACTGTCCATAATAAAGCATGTAGGACTTGCTAGTGAAATACAACTGAAATGTGATAAGTGTTCATACATGACCACCTTTAGGAACAGTGTTGCAGTAACTGCAACTGAAGAAAATGGTAGCAAAATCTACGAACACAACAACGAGCGATGCTTGCTTTCGACAAGGAACGCCTTCGGGCTGCAGACAGGGCTGTAAAGAGTCTAGAAATACAAGAAAGAGTAAACAGGAGGAAGAACAAGAGGAAGTTGGAGGAGGAGTTTGCAGAGGATGAAGATAATCCACCCTATGGACCTGGAATGCACTAAAAACTTAATCCAATCTTTGTCGCTCGATTTCCAAAACTTTTATTTTCTCATACTAATTACATGTTTTCTAAGGATCTTCCAAACATATTTGTTTCAAACTTTCAGTAAATGTTACACAGTACCTTCTGCATAATTTAACACAGCCTTTTTCCAAAAAACTGTATATTTTTGAATATATAAATAAAAAATTGCAAAAAAATGTTGTGAATTTTCATTACAATTGAAAAAAAATCATCTTTAATAACTGAACTAAAATTTTGAAAAATCCCTGTGTTAAGTTCTAGCCCATATTCCAATAAATAATCTGTAAAAAGTTCAACATCCTACCTCAAATACTTTGTGAGGAAAGATGTAATTTATAACCATTATTTTAACATTGCAAGTATAGGGCGTTCCAGAGCCCCTTAATTCCGATGCAATTTGTGTGTTTCATCGTCAATATGAAGGTCCAAGGGATACAGCAAACCTGTAGTGATGCATCGGAATCAAAAACTGGACTCACAGGAAAGGCTCCAAACATATACAGGAAGAAGTCTCAGTCTTCTGGTACTTACACCGCCAATGTGCAGTTGTATTTAATTTCGATGCAATTTCTGTGTTTCACAGTCAATATGAACGTCCAAGGAATACAGTAAACCTGAAGTGAAACATCGAAATCTAAAACTGGTGTCATAGGAAAGGCTGAAAACATAGACAGTAAGAAGAGCCAGTCTTCTTGTACTTAAGTCGACATTGTGAGTTTTGAATTTAATTCCGATGCAATTTCTGTGTTTATTCGTCAATATGACGGTCTAACTGATACAGTAAACCTGAAGTGAAGCATCGGAAGCAAAAACTGGTCTCACAGAAACGGTTCAAAACATAGACAGTAAGGAATGCCAGTGTTCCTGTACTTTAGTCGACATTGTGCCTTTTGTATTTAATTCCGAAGCAATATCTGTGTTTCATCGTCAATATGAAGGTCCAAGGGATACAGTAAACCTGATGTGAAGCATCGGAATCTGAAACTGGTCTCACAGGAATGGTTCAAAACATAGGCAGTAAGAAGAATCAGTCTGCTTGTACGTAAGTCGGCATTGTGCATTTTCTATTTAATTCCGATGCAATTTCTGTGTTTCATCGTGAATATGAAGGTCCAAGGGATACAGTAAACCTGAAGTAAACCATCGGAATCTGAAACTGATCTCACAGGAAATGTTCATAACGTAGAAAGTAAGATCAGTCAGTCTTCTTATACCTAAGTCGGCATTGTGCCTCATGTATTTAATTCCGATGCAATTTATGTGTTTCATCGTCAATGAGAAGGTCCAACAGATACAGTTAACCTGAAGTGAAGCATCGGAATCTAAAACTGGTCTAATAGGAAAGCCTGAAAACATAGACAGTATGAAGAGCCAGTCTTCCTGTACTTAAGTCGACATTGTGCGTTTAGTATTTAATTCCGATGCAATTTCTGTGTTTCATCGTCAATAAGAAGGTCCAAGGGATACAGTAAACCTGAAGTAAAACATCGGAATCCAAAACTGGTCTCACAGGAAAGGCTTAAATCATAGAATGTAAGAAGAGTCAGTATTCTTATATTTAAGTCAGTATTGTGCTTTTTGTATTTAATACCGATGCATTTTCTGTGTTTCATCGTCAATAAGAAGATCCAAGGGATACAGTAAACCTGAGGTGAATCATCGGAATCTAAAACTGGTCTCACAGGAAAGTTTCAAATCATAGACAGTAAGAAGAGCCAGTGTTCATGTACTTTAGTCGACGATGTGCCATTTGTATTTAATTCCGATGCAATTTCTGTGTTTCATCGTCAATAAGAAGGTCAAGTGATACAGTAAACCTGAAGTGAAGCATCGGAATCTAAAACTGGTCTCGCAGGAAAGGTTCAAAACATAGACTGTAGAAAGAGACAGTCTTCTTGTACTTAAGTCGGCATTGTGCATTTTGTATTTATTTCCGATGCAATTTCTGTGCTTCATCGTCAATAAGAAGGTCCCAGGGATACAGTAAACCTGAAGTGAAGCATCGAATTCTAAAACTAGTCTCACAGGAAAGGTTCAAGTCATAGACAGTAAGGAGAGTCAGACTTCTTGTGCTTAAGTCAGCATTGTGCCTTTTGTATTTAATTCCAATGCAATTTCTGTGTTTCATCGTCAATATGAATGGCCCAGGGGATACAGTAAATCTGAAGTGAAGCATCAGAATCAAAACCTGGTCTCACAGGAAAGGCTCCAATCATATACAGGAAGAAGACTCAGTCTTCTTGTACTTACATCGCCATTGTGCATTTTGTATTTAATTCCGAAGCAATTTCTGTGTTTCATAGTCAATATGAACGTCCAAGGAATACAGTAAACCTGAAGTGAAGCAACGGAATCTAAAACTGGTCTCATAAGAAAGGCTTAAAACATATACAGTAAGAAGAGCCTGTCTTCTTGTACTTAAGTCGACATTGTGCTTTCTGTATTTAATTCCGATGCAATTTCTGTATTTCATCGTCAATATGACGGTCTAAAGGATACAGTAAACCTGAAGTAAAGCATCGGTATCTAAAACTGGTCTCACAGGAAAGGTTCAAAGCATAGACAGTAAGGAAAGAAAGTGTTCTTGTACTTTAGTCGAAATTGTGCCTTTTGTATTTAATTCCGATGAAATTTCTGTGTTTCATCGTCAATAAGAAGGTCCAAGAGATACAGTAAACCTGACGTGAAGCATCGGAATCTAAAAGTGGTCTCACAAGAAAGGCTCAAATTATAGAATGTAAGAAGTGTCAGGCCTCTTGTAATTAAGTCGGCATTGTGAATTTTGTATTAAATTCCATTGCAATCTCTGTGTTTCATCGTCAATATGAAGGTCATAGGGATACAGTGAACCTGAAGTGAAGCATCGGAAACTATAACTGGTCTCACAGGAAAGGTTAAAACATAGACGGTAAGAAGAGTCAGACTTCTTCTACCTAAGTCGGCATTGTGCTTTTTGTATTTCATTCCGATGCAATGTCTATGTTTTATCGTCAATAAGAAAGTCCAAGGGATACTGTAAACCTGAAGTGAAGCGTCGGAATCTAAAACTGGTCTGAGAAGAAAGGTTCAAACATAGACAGTAAGAAGAGTCAATCTTCTTGTACTTAAGTCGGAATTGTGCCTTTTGCATTTAATTCCGATGCAATTTCTGTGTTTCATCGTCAATAAGAATGTCCAAGGGATACAGTAAACCTGAAGTGAAGCATCGCAATCTAAAACTGGTCTCACACTAGAGGCTCAAATCATAGAATGTAAGAAGGGTCAGGCCACTTGTAATTAAATCGGCACTGTGCCTTTTGTATTTAATTCCGATGCAATTTCTGTGTTTCATCGTCAATAAGAAGGTCCAAGGGATGCAGTAATCCTAAAGTGAAGCATCGGAATCAAAAACTGGTTTAACAGGAAAGGTTCAAACATACACAGTGAGAAGAGTCAGTCTTATTGTACTTAAGTCAGCATTGTGCCTTTTGTATTTAAATCCAATGCAATTTCTGTGTTTCATCGTCTCTACGAAGGTCTAAGGGGTACAGTAATCCTGATGGAAAGCACGGGAATCTTAAACTAGTCTCACAGGAAAGGCTCAAATCATAGAATATAGGAAGAGTTAGTCCTCTTGTACATAAGTCGGGATTGTGCCATTTGTATTTAAATCCGATGCATTTTCTGTGTTTCATCGTCAACAAGAAGGTCCAAGGCATTCAGTAAACCTGAAGTGAGGCATCGGAATGAAAAACTGGTCTCACAGGAAAGGCTACAAGCATATACTGGAAGAAGACTCAGTCTTCTTGTACTTACATCGGCATTGTGCATTTTGTATTTAATTCCGATGCAGTTTCTGTGGTTTATAGTCAATATGACGGTCTAAGGGATACAGTAAACCTGAAGTGAAGCATCGGAATCTGAAACTGTTCTCACAGGAAAGGTTCAAAACATATACTGGAAGAACACTCAGCCTTCTTGTACTTACATCGGCATTGTGCATTTTGTATTTAATTCTGATGCAATTTCTGTGTTTCATAGTCAATATGAACGTCCAATTGATACAGTAAAACCTGAAGTGAAGCATCGGAATCTTAAACTGGTCTCACAAGAAAGGCTCAAATCATATAATGTAAGAAGAGCCAGTGTTCGTGTACTTTAGTCGACATTGTGCCTTTTGTATTAATTTCCGTTGCATTTTCTGTGTTTCATCGTCAATAAGAAGGTCCAAGGGATAAAGTAAACCAGAAGTGAAGCATCGGGATCTAAATCTGGTCTATCACGAAATGTTCAAAACATAGACAGAAACAAGTGTATGTCTCTCGAACTTAAGTCGGAATTGTGCCTTTTGTATTTGATTCCGATGCAATTTCTGTGTTTCATAATCAATATGAACGTCCAAGGGATACAGTAAACCTGAGGTGAAGCATCGGAATCGAAAACTGGCCTCACAGGAAAGGCTCAAATCCCAGACAGGAAGAAGTGTCACTCTTCTTTAACTTAAGTTGGCATTGTGCCATTTGCGTCTATTTCCGATGCAATTTCTGTGTTTCATCGTCAATATGAAGGTCCTAGTGATACATTAAACCTGAGGTGAAACATCGGAATCTACAACTGGTCTCGCAGGAATGGTTCAAAACATAGACTGTATAAAGAGACAGTCTTCTTGTACTTAAGTCGGCATTGTGCATTTTGTATTTATTTCCGATGCAATTTCTGTGCTTCATCGTCAATAAGAAGGTCCCAGGGATACAGTAAACCTGAAGTGAAGCATCGAATTCTAAAACTAGTCTCACAGGAAAGGTTCAAATCATAGACAGTAAGAAGAGTCAGACTTCTTGTGCTTAAGTCATCATTGTGCCGTTTGTATTTAATTCCAATGCAATTTCTGTGTTTCATCGTCAATATGAATGGCCCAGGGGATACAGTAAATCTGAAGTGAAGCATCAGAATCAAAACCTGGTCTCACAGGAAAGGCTCCAATCATATACAGGAAGAAGACTCAGTCTTCTTGTACTTACATCGCCATTGTGCATTTTGTATTTAATTCCGAAGCAATTTCTGTGTTTCATAGTCAATATGAACGTCCAAGGAATACAGTAAACCTGAAGAGAAGCAACGGAATCTAAAACTGGTCTCATAAGAAAGGCTTAAAACATATACAGTAAGAAGAGCCAGTCTTCTTGTACTTAAGTCGACATTGTGCTTTCAGTATTTAATTCCGATGCAATTTCTGTGTTTCATCGTCAATATGACGGTCTAAAGGATACAGTAAACCTGAAGTGAAGCATCGGAATCTAAAACTGGTCTCACAGGAAAGGTTCAAAGCATAGACAGTAAGGAAAGCCAGTGTTCTTGTACTTTAGTCGAAATTGTGCCTTTTGTATTTAATTCAGATGAAATTTCTGTGTTTCATCGTCAATAAGAAGGTCCAAGAGATACAGTAAACCTGACGTGAAGCATCGGAATCTAAAAGTGGTCTCACAAGAAAGGCTCAAATCATAGAATGTAAGAAGTATCAGGTCTCTTGTAATTAAGTCGGCATTGTGCCTTTTGTATTAAATTCCGATGCAATTTCTGTGTTTCATCGTCAATATGAAGGTCATAGGGATACAGTGAACCTGAAGTGAAGCATCGGAATCTATAACTGGTCTCACAGGAAAGGTTCAAAACATAGACGGTAAGAAGTGTCAGACTTCTTGTACCTAAGTCGGCATTGTGCTTTTTGTATTTCATTCCGATGCAATTTCTATGTTTTATCGTCAATAAGAAAGTCCAAGGGATGCAGTAAACCTGAAGGGAAGCGTCGGAATCTTAAACTGGTCTAACAAGAAAGGTTCAAACATAGACAGTAAGAAGAGTCAATCTTCTTGCACTTAAGTCGCAATTGTGCCTTTTGCATTTAATTCCGATGCAATTTCTGTGTTTCATCGTCAATAAGAATGTTCAAGGGATACAGTAAATCTGAAGTGAAGCATCGCAATCTAAAACTGGTCTCACAGGAGAGGCTCAAATCATAGAATGTAAGAAGGGTCAGGCCACTTGTAATTAAATCGGCACTGTGCCTTTTGTATTTAATTCCCATGCAATTTCTGTGTTTCATCGTCAATAAGAAGGTCCAAGGGATGCAGTAAACCTAAAGTGAAGCATCGGAATCAAAAACTGGTTTAACAGGAAAGGTTCAAACATACACAGTGAGAAGAGTCAGTCTTATTGTACTTAAGTCAGCATTGTGCCTTTTGTATTTAATTCCAATGCAATTTCTGTGTTTCATCGTCCCTACGAAGGTCTAAGGGGTACAGTAATCCTGAAGGAAAGCACCGGAATCTTAAACTAGTCTCACAGGAAAGGCTCAAATCATAGAATGTAGGAAGAGTTAGTCCTCTAGTACATAAGTCGGGATTGTGCCATTTGTATTTAAAGCCGATGCATTTTCTGTGTTTCATCGTCAACAAGAAGGTCCAAGGCATTCAGTAAACCTGAAGGGAAGCATCGGAATGAAAAACTGGTCTCACAGGAAAGGCTACAAGCATATACAGGAAGAAGACTCAGTCTTCTTGTACTTACATCGGCATTGTGCATTTTGTATTTAATTCCGATGCAGTTTCTGTGGTTTATAGTCAATATGACGGTCTAAGGGATACAGTAAACCTGAAGTGAAGCATCGGAATCTGAAACTGTTCTCACAGGAAAGGTTCAAAACATAGACAGTAAGAAGAGCCAGTGTTCGTGTACTTTAGTCGACATTGTGCCATTTGTATTTAATTCCGATGCAATTTCTGTGTTTCATCGTCAATAAGAAGATCCTAGGGATACAGTAAACCTGAAGTAAAGCATCGGAATCTGTAACTGGTCTCACAGGAAATGTTCAAAGCATACACAGTTAGAAGAGACAGTCCTTTTGTTCTTAAATCGGCTTGGTGCACTTTGTATTTAAATACGATGCAATTTCTGTGTTTCATCGTCAATAAGAAGGTCCAAGGGATACAGTAAACCTGAAGTGAAGCATCGGAATCTGAAACTGTTCTCACAGGAAAGGTTCAAAACATAGACAGTAAGAAGAGCCAGTGTTCTTGTACTTTAGTCGACTTTGTGCAATTTGTATTTAATTCCGATGCAATTTCTGTGTTGCATCGTCAATATGAAGGACCAAGGGATACAGTAAATCTGAAGTGAAGTATCGGAATCTAAAACTGGTCTCACAGGAAAGGCTCAAAGCATATACTGGAAGAACACTCAGCCTTCTTGTACTTACATCGGCATTGTGCATTTTGTATTTAATTCCGATGCAATTTCTGTGTTTCATAGTCAATATGAACGTCCAATTGATACAGTAAACCTGAAGTGAAGCATCGGGATCTAAAACTGGTCTCACTGGAAAGTCTCAAAACATAGAATGTAAGAAGACTCATCCCTTTTGTACTTAAGTCGGCATTGTGCCTTTTGTATTTTATTCCGATGCAATTTCTTTGTTTCATCGTCAATATGAAGGTCCAAGGGATACAGTAAACCTGAGGTGAAGCATCGGAATCGAAAACTGGCCTCACAGGAAAGGCTCCAATCCCAGACAGGAAGAAGAGTCACTCTTCTTTAACTTAAGTTGGCATTGTGCCATTTGCGTTTATTTCCGATGCAATTTCTGTGTTTCATCGTCAATATGAAGGCCCTAGTGATACAGTAAATCTGAGGTGAAACATCGGAATCTAAAACTGGCCCCACAGGAAGGGCTCAAATCACAGACAGTAAGAAGAGTTAAACTTCTTGTACTTAAGTCGGCATTGTGGCTTTTGTATTTAATTCCGATGCAGTTTCTGTGTTTCATAGTCAATATGAAGGTCCTAGGGATATAGTAAACCTGAAGTGAAGAATCGAAATCTTAAATTGGTCTCACAGGAAAGGCTCAAAACATTGGCAGTTAGATGAGTCAGTCTTCTTGTACTGTAGTCGGCATTGTGAATTTTGTATTTAATTCCGATGCAGTTTCTGTGTTTCATCGTCAATGAGAAGATCCTAGGGATACAGTAAACCTGAAGTAAAGCATCGGAATCTAAAACTGGTCTCACAGGAAAGGTTCAAAACATAGACAGTAAGAAGAACCTGTGTTCGTGTACTTTAGTCGACATTGTGCCATTTGTATTTCATTCCGATGCAATTTCTGTGTTTCATCGTCAATGAGAAGATCCTAGGGATACAGTTAACCTGAAGTAAAGCATCGGAATCTGAAACTGGTCTCACAGGAAATGTTCAAAGCATAGACAGTAAGAAGAGACAGTCCTTTTGTTCTTAAATCGGCTTGGTGCACTTTGTATTTAAATACGATGCAATTTCTGTGTTTCATTGTCAATAAGAAGGTCCAAGGGATACAGTAAACCTGAAGTGTAGCATCGGAATCTAAAACTGGTCTCACAGGAAATGCTCAAATCATATACGGCAAGAAGAGGCAGTCTTCTTGTACTTAAGTCGGCATTGTGCCTTTTGTATTAATTTCCGATGCATTTTCTGTGTCTCATCGTCATTAAGATGGTCCAAGGGATACAGTAAACCAGAAGTGAAGCAACGGAATCAAAAACTGGTCTAACAGGAATGGCTCAAATCATAGAACGTAAGAAGAGTCAGTCCGCTTGTACTTAAGTCGGCATTGTGCCTTTTGTATTTAATTCCGATGCAATTTCTGTGTTTTAGCGTCAACAAGAAGGTCCTAGGGACATATTAAACCAGAAGTGAAGCATCGGAATCTAAGACTGGTCTCACAGGAAAGGCTCAAAACATAGAATATAAGATGAGTCAGTCCTCTTGTACTTAAGTCGGCAGTGTGCCTTTTGTATTCAATTCCGTTACAATATCTGTGTTTGATCGTTAATAAGAAGGCCAAGTGATACAGTAATCCTGAAGTGAAGTATCGGAATCTAAACTTGTCTCGCAGGAGAGGCTCAAATCGTAGACAGTAAGAAGAGTCAGACTTCTTGTACTTAAGTCGGCATTGTGCTTTTCGTATTTAATTCCGATGCAATTTCTGTGTTTCATCGTCAACAAGAAGGTCCAAGGGATTCAGTAAACCTGAAGTGAAGCATCGGGATCTAAGTCTGGTCTAACACGAAATGTTCAAAACATAGACAGAAACAAGAGTCTGTCTCTCGAACTTAAGTCGGCATTGTGCCTTTTGTATTTGATTCCGATGCAATTTCTGTGTTTCATCGTCAATAAGAAAGTCCAAGGGATACAGTAAACCTGAAGTGAAGCATCGGAATCTAAAACTGGTCTCACAGGAATGGCTCAAAGCATAAACTGGAAGAAGACTCAGTCTTCTTGTACTTACATCGGCATTGAGTATTTTGTATTTAACTCCGATGCCATTTCTGAGTTTCATAATCAATATGAACGTCCAAGGGGTACAGTAAACCTGAAGTGAAGCATCGGAATCTAAATCTGGTCTCACAGGAAATGCTGAAAACATAGACAGTGAGAAGAGCCAGTCTTCTTGTACTTAAGTCGACATCGTGAGTTTGTATTCAATTCCGATGCAATTTCTGTGTTTCATCGTCAATATGAAGGTCCAAGGGATACAGTAAACCTGAGGTGAAGCATCGGAATCGAAAACTGGCCTCACAGGAAAGGCTCAAATCCCAGACAGGAAGAAGAGTCACTCTTCTTTAACTTAAGTTGGCATTGTGCCATTTGCGTTTATTTCCGATGCAATTTCTGTGTTTCATCGTCAATATGAAGGTCCTAGTGATACAGTAAAGCTGAGGTGAAACATCGGAATCTAAAACTGGCCCCACAGGAAGGGCTCAAATCACAGACAGTAAGAAGAGTTAATCTTCTTGTACTTAAGTCGGCATTGTGGCTTTTGTATTTATTTCAGATGCAATTTCTGTGTTTCGTCGTCAATATGAAGGCCCAAGGGATACAGTAAACCTGAAGTGAAGCATCGGAATCTAAAACTGGTCTCACAGGGAATACTAAAATCACAGACAGTAAGAAGAGTCAGTCTTCTTTAACTTAAGTCGGCATTGTGCCTTTTGTATTTATTTCCGATGCAATTTCTGTGTTTCACCGTCAATATGACGGTCCAAGGGATACAGTAAACGTGAGGTGAAGCATATGAATGTAAAACTGGCGTCACAGGAAATGATCAAATCATAAACAGTAAGAAGCGTCAGTCTTCTTGTACTGATGTCGGCATTGAGCTATTGTGATAGATTCCGATGCAATTTCTGTGATTCATCGTCAATATGAAGGCCCAAGGGATACAGTAAACCTGAAGTGATGCATCGGATTCTAAAACTGGTCTCACAGGAAAGGCTCAAATAATACACTATAAGAAGAGTCAGTCTTCTTGTATGTAAGTAGGCATTGTGCCTCTTGTACTTATTTCCAGTGCAATTTCAGTTTTTCATCATCAATATAAAGGTCCAAGGGATAAAGTAAACATGAGGTGAAGCATCGGAATCTTAAACTGGCTTCACAGGAAAGGCTCAAACCATAGACATTAAGAAGAGTCAGTCTCCTTGTACTTAAGTCGTCATTGTGAATTTTGTATTTCTTTCCGATGCCATATCTGTGTCTCATCGTCAATATGAAGGTCCAATGGACACAGTAAACCTAATGTGAAGCATCGGAATCTGAAACTGGTCTCACAGGAAAGGCTCAAATCATAAACAGTAATAACAGTCAGTCTTCTTTAACGTAAGTCGGCTTTGTGCCTTTTGTATTAAATTCGGATGCAATTTCTGTGTTTCATCGTCAATATGAAGGTCAAAAGGATATAATAAACCTAAAGTGAAACATAGGAATATAAACTGGTCTCACCGAAGAGGCTCAAATCACAGACCGGAAGAAGAGTCAGTCTCCTTTAACTTAAGTCGGCAATGTGCCTTTTTTATTTATTTCCGATGCAATTTCTATAATTCATCGTCAATGTGTAGGTCCAAGGGATACAGTAAACCTGAGGTGAAGCATCAGAATCTAAATCTGGTCTCACATAAAAGGCTCAATTTAAAGGCAGTAAGAAGAGTCAGTCTTCTTGTACTTAAGTCGGCATTGTGAATTTTGTATATAATTCCGATTTAACTTCTGTGTTTCAATGTGAATATGAAGGACCAAGGGATACAATAAACCTGAAGTGAAGCATCGGAATCTAAAACTGGTCCCACAGGTGAGGCTCAAATCACAGACAGTAAGAACAATCAGTCTTCTTTAACTTAAGTCGGTATTGAGCATTTTGTATTTAATTCC
The DNA here is from genome assembly GCF_023864345.2 of Schistocerca serialis cubense. Lineage (NCBI taxonomy): Eukaryota > Metazoa > Arthropoda > Insecta > Orthoptera > Acrididae > Schistocerca > Schistocerca serialis. The sequence goes on from NW_026047617.1 coordinate 9,294,958, forward strand.
GATGCAATTTATGTGTTTCATCGTCAATATGATGGTCCAAGGGATACAGTACACATTAGGTGAAGCATCGGAATCTAAAACTGGTCTCACAGGGAATCCTCAGATCACAGACAGTAAGAACAGTCAGTCTCCTTTAAGTTAATTCGGCATTGTGCCTATTGTAATTATTTCTGATGCAATTTCTGTGTTTCATCGTCAATATGAGGGCCCAAGGGATACAGTAAACCTGAAGTGAAGCATCGGAATCTAAAACTGGTCTCACAGGGAAGGCGCAAATCACAGACAGTAAGAGGAGTTAGTCTTCTATAACTTAAGTCGGCAATGTGCCTTTCGTATTTAATTCCGTTGCAATTGTCTGTGTTTCATCGTGAATATGAAGGTCCAAGGGATACAGTAAACCTGAGGTGAAGCACTGGAATCTAATAATGGCCTCACAGGAAAGGCTCATATCATAGACAGTAAGAAGAGTCAGTCTTTTTGTACTTAAGTCGGCATTGTGCCTTTTGTATTTATTTCCGATGCAATTACTGTCTTTCATCGTCAATAAGAAGGTCCAAGGGATACACTAAACCTGATGTGACGCATCGGAATCTAAAACTGGCCTCACGGGAAAGGCTCAAATCATAGACAGTAAGAAGAGTCAGTCTTCTTGTATGTAAGTAGGCATTGCGCCTCTTGTATTAATTTCCAGTGCAATTTCAGTGTTTCATCGTCAATATAAAGGTCCAAGGGATACAGTAAACCTGAGGTGAAGCGTCGGAATCTAAAACTGGCCTCACAGGAAAGGCTCAAATCATAGACAGCAAGAAGAGTCAGACTCCTTGTACTTAAGTCGTCATTGTGCCGTTTGTATTTATTTCCGATGCCATTTCTGTGTTTCATCGTCAATATGAAGGTCCAAGGGATACAGTAAACTTGATGTGAAGCATCGGAATCTAAAACTGGTCTCACAGGAAAGGCTCAAATCATAAACAGTAAGAAGACTCAGTCTTTTTGTAACTAAGTCGGCATTGTGCCTATTGTATTTATTTCCGATGCAATTTCTGTGTTTCATCGTCAATATGAAGACCCAAGGGATACAGTAAACCTGAAGTGAAGCATCGGAATCCAAAACTGACCTCACAGGAAATGGTCAAATCATAGACAGTAAGAAGAGTCAGTCTCCTTGTACTTAAGTCGGCATTGTGGCCTTTGTATTTATTTCCGATGCAATTTCTCTGTTTCATCGTCAAAACGAAGGCCCAAGGGATACAGTAAACCTGAAGTGAAGCATCGGAATCTAAAACTGCTCTCACAGGAAAAGCTCAAATCATAGACAGTAAGAAGGGTCAGTCTTCTTTAGCTTAAGACGGCATTGTGCCTTTTGTATTTAATTCCGATGCAATTTCTGTGCCTTATCGTCAATAATAAGATCCAAGGGATACAGTAAACCTGAGGTGAAGCATCGGAATCCAAAACTGACCTCACAGGAAGTGGTCAAATCATAGACAGTAAGAAGAGTCAGTCTCCTTGTACTTAAGTCGGCATTGTGGCCTTTGTATTTATTTCCGATGCAATTTCTCTGTTTCATCGTCAAAACGAAGGCCCAAGGGATACAGTAAACCTGAAGTGAAGCATCGGAATGTAAAACTGCTCTCACAGGAAAAGCTCAGATCATAGACAGTAAGAAGAGTCAGTCTTCTTGTAATTAAGACGGAATTGTGCCTTTTGTATTTATTTCCGTTGCAATTTCTGTGTTTCATGGCCAATATGAAGATTCAAGGGATGCAGTAAACCTGAAGTGAAGCATCGGAGTCTAAAAATGGTTTCACGGGAAAGGCACTAAAGATTGACAGTAAGAAGAGTCAGTCTTCTTGTACTTAAGTCGGCATTGTACTTTTGTATTTAATTCGGATGCAATTTCTGTGTTTCATCGTCAATATGAAGGTTCAAGGGTTACAGTAAACCTGAGGTGAAGCATCAGAATCTAAAACTGGTCTCACATAAAGGGCTCAAATTATAGACAGTAGGAAAAGTCAGTCTTCTTCTACTTAAGTCGGCATTATGCCTTTTGTATTTCATTCCGATGCAATTTCTGTGTTTCATAGTCAATATGAAGGTCCAAGGGATACAGTAAACCTGAAGTGAAGTATCGGAATCTATAAATGGTCTCACAGGAAAGGCTCTAAACATAGACAGTAAGAAGAGTCAGTCTTCTTGTACTTAAGTCGGCATTGTGCCTTTTGTAATTATTCCCGATTCAATTTCTGTGTTTCATCGTCAATATGAAGGTCCAAGGAATACAGTAAACCTGAGGTGAAGCATCGGAATCTGAACCTGACCTCACAGAAATGGCTCAAATCATAGACAGTAAGAAGAGTTAGTCTTCTTTAACTTAAGTCGGCATTGTGCCTTTTGTATTTAATGCCGAAGCAATTTCTGTGTTTCATCGTCAATATGAAGGCCCAAAGGATACAGTAAAGTTGAACTGAAGCATCGGAATCTAAAACTGGTCTCACAGTAAAGGCTCAAATCACAGACAGTAAGACGAGTCAGTCTTCTTTAACTTAAGTCGGCATTGTGCCTATTGTATTTAATTCCGATGCTATTTCTGTGCTTCATCGTCATTATAAAGTTGTAAGGGATACAGTAAACCTGAAGTGAAGCATCGGAATCTAAAACTGGTCTCACATAAAAAACTCAAATCACAGACAGTAAGAAGAGTCAGTCTTTTCTAACTTAAGTCGGCATTGTGCCTTTTGAATTTAATTCCGTTGCAATTTCTGTGCCTTATCGTCAATATGGAGATCCAAGGGATACAGTAAACCTGAGGTGAAGCATCGGAATCTTAAACTGGTTTCACAGGAAAGGCTCAAATCATAGAGAGTAAGAGGAGTTAGTCTTCTTGTACTGAAGTCGTCATTGTGCTTTTGAATTTATTTTCTATGCCATGTCTGTGTTTCATCGTCAATATGAAGGCCCAAGGGATACAGTAAACCTGAGGTGAAGCATCGGAATCCAAAACTGGTCTCACAGGAAATGCTCAAATCACAGACAGTAAGAAGAGTGAGTCTTCATTAACTTAAGTCGACATTGTGCCTTTTGTCTTTAATTGCGGTGCAATTTCTGTGTTTCATTGCCAATATGAAGGTCCAAAGGATACAGTAAACCTGAGGTGAAGCATCGGAATCTAAAACTGGCCTCACAGGAAAGGCTAAAATCATAGACAGTAAGAATAGTCGGGCTTCTTATCCTCATGTCGGCATTGTGCCTTTTGTATTTATTTCCGATGCAATTCTTGTGTTTCATCGTCAATATGAAGGAAAAAGGGAAACAGTAAACCTGATGTGAAGCATCGGAATCTAAAACTAGTCTCACAGGAATCGCTCAATTCATATATAGTAAGAAGAGTCAGTGTTCTTGTATTTAAGTAGGCATTGTGCCTTTTGTATATATTTCCGATGTAATTTCTGTGTTTGCACGTCAATAAGAAGGTCCAGGGCATACAGTAAACCTGAGGTGAAGCATCGGAATCTAAAACTGGTCTCATAGAAAAGGCTCAAGTCATTGACAGTAAGAAGAGTCAGTCTTCTTGTACTTAAGTCGGCATTGGCCTTTTGTATTTATTTCCGATGCAATTCTTGTGTTTCATCAACAATATGAGGGACCAAGGGATACAGTAAACCTGAAGTGAAGCATCGTAATCTAAAACTGGTCTCACAGGATAGGCTCAAACCTAGACTGTAAGAAGAGTCCGTCTTCTTGTACTTAAGTCGGCATTGTGAATTTTGTATTTTATTCTGATGCAATTTCTGTGTTTAAGCGCGAATATGAAAGACCAAGGGATACAGTAAACCTGAAGTGAAGCATCGGAATCTAAAACTGTTCTCACAGGAAAGGCTCAAATCATAGACAGTAAGAAGAGTCAGTCTTCTTGTACTTAAGACGGAATTGTGCCTTTTGTATTTATTTCCGTTGCAATTTCTGTGTTTCATCGTTAATATGATGGTCCAAGGGATACAGTAAACCGGAAGTGAATCATCAGAATCTAAAACTGGTCTCACAGGAAAGGCTCCAAGTACAGACATTAAGAAGAGTCAGTCTTCTTTAACTTAAGACGGAATTGTGCCTTTTGTATTTAATTCCGATACAATTTCTGTGTTTCATCGCGATATGAAGGTCCAAGTGTTACAGTAAACCTGAGGTGAAGCACGGGAATCTAAAACTGACCTCACAGGAATGGCTCAACATAGACAGTAAGAAGAGTCAGTCTTCTTGTACTTAAGTCGGCATTGTGCACTTTGTATTTATTTCCGATGCAATTTCTCTGATTCATCGTCAAAATGAAGGCCCAAGGGATTCAGTAAATTTGAAGTTATACATCGGAATCTAAAACTGCTCTCACAGGAAAGGCTCAAATCATAGACTGTCAGAGGAGTCAGTCTTCTTGTACTTAAGTCGGCATTGAACCTTTTGAATTTTTCCCGAAGCAATATCTGTGTTTCATCGTCAATATGAAGGTCCATGGGATACTGTAAACCTGAAGTGAAGCATCGGAATCTAAAACTGGTCTCACAGGAAAGGCTCAAATCACAGACAGTTAGAAGAGTCAGTCTTCATTAACTTAAGTCGGCATTGTGCCTTTTGTATTTAATGCCGATGCAATTTCTGTGTTTCATCGTCAATATGAAGATCCAAGGGATACAGTAAACCTGAGGTAACGCATCGGAATCTAAAACTGCTCTCACAGGAAAAACTCATATCACAGACAGTAAGAAGAGTCAGTCTTTTTTAACTTAAGTCGTCATTGTGCCTTTTGTATTTAATTCCGATGCAATTTCTGTGTGTCATCGTCAATATGAAGATCCAAGGGATGCAGAAATCCTGACGTAACGCATCGGAATCTAAAACTCCTCTCACAGGAAAAACTCAAATCACAGACAGTAAGAAGAGTCAGTCTTCTTTAACTGAAGTCGGCATTGTGCCTTTTGTATTTAATGCCGATGCAATTTCAGTGTTTCATCGTCAATATGAAGATCCAAGGGATGCAGTAATCCTGAGGTAACGCATCGGAATCTAAAACTGCTCTCACAGGAAAAACTCAAATCACAGACAGTAAGAAGAGTCAGTCTTTTTTAACTTAAGTCGGCATTGTGCTTTTTGTATTTAATTCCGATGCAATTTCTGTGCCTTATCGTCAATATGGAGATCCAGGGGATACAGTAAACCTGAGGTGAAGCATCGGAATCTTAAACTGGTTTCACAGGAAAGGCTAAAATCATAGACAGTAAGAAGAGTCGGGCTTCTTGTACTCAAGTCGGCATTGTGCCTTTTGTATTTATTTCCGATTCAATTCTTGTGTTTCATCGTCAATATGAAAGACCAAGGGAAAATGTAAACCTGATGTGAACCATCGGAATCTAAAACTAGTCTCACAGGAATCGCTCAATTCATAGACAGTAAGAAGAGTTAGTCTTCTTGTATTTAAGTAGGCATTGTGCCTTTTGTATATATTTCCGATGCAATTTCTGTATTTGATTGTCAATATGAAGGTCCAGGGCATACAGTAAACCTGAGGTGAAGTATCAGAATCTAAAACTGGCCTCATAGAAAAGGCTCAAGTCATTGACAGTAAGAAGAGTCAGTCTTCTTGTACTTAAGTCGGAATTGTGCCTTTTGTATTTAATTCCGATGCAATTTCTGTGTTTAAGCGCGAATATAAAGGACCAAGGGATACAGTAAACCTGAAGTGAATCAAGGGAATCTAAAACTGTTTTCACAGGAAAGGCTCAAATCATAGACAGTCAGAGGAGTCAGTCTTCTTGTACTTAAGTCGGCATTGAGCCTTTTGAATTTTTCCCGAAGCAATATCTGTGATTCATCGTCAATATGAAGGTCCAAGGGATACTGAAAACCTGAAGTGAAGCATCGGAATCTAAGCCTTGTCTCACAGGAAAGGCTCATTTCATAGACAGTAAGAAGAGTCAGTCTTCTTGTACTTAAGTCGGAATTGTGCCTTTTGTATTTATTTCCGATGCCATTTCTGTGTTTCATCGTCAATATGAAGGTCCAAGGGATACAGTAAACCTGAAGTGAAGCATGGGAATCTAAAACTGGTCTCACAGGAAAGGCTCATATCATAGACAGTAAGAAGAGTCAGTCTTCTTGTACTTAAGACGGAATTGTGCCTTTTGTATTTATTTCCGTAGCAATTTCTGTGTTTCAGCGTCAATATCAAGGTCCAAGGGATACAGTAAACCTGACGTGAAGCATCGGAATCTAAAACTGGCCTCACCTCCAAGGGATATAATAAATCGGAAGTGAAGCATCGGAATGTAAAACTGGTTTCACAGGAAAGGCTCATATCATAGACGGTAAGAGGAGTCAGTCTTCTTGTACTTAAGTCGGCATTGTGCATTTTGTATTTTTTTCCTATGCAATTTCTGTGTTTTATTGTCAATAAGATGGTCCAAGGGATACAGTAAACCTGAAGTGAAGCATCGGAATGTAAAACTGGTCTGACAGGAAAGGCTCAAATCATCGAATGTAAGAAGTGTCGGTCCTCTTGTACTTAATTCGGTATTTTGCCTTTTGTATTTAATTCCGTTGCAATTTCTGTGTTTAATCGTCAATAAGAAGGTCCAAGGGACACAGTAAACCTGAAGTTAAGCATCGGAAACTAAAACTGGTCTCACAGGAAAGGCTCAAAACATAGAATGTAAGATGAGTCAGTCCTCGTGTACTTAAGTCGGCATTGTGTCTTTTGTATTTAATTCCGATGCAATTTCTGTGTTTCATCGTCAATAAGAAGGGCCACAGGATACAGTAAACCTGAAGTGAGGAATCGGAATCTAAAACTGGTCTCACAGGGATGGTTCAAAACATAGAATGTAAGAAGAGTCAGACCTCTAGTACTTAAGTCGGCATTGTGGCTTTAGTATTTAAGGGGCTCCGGAATGGCTCAAAATCATGATAAGTTCAATTTTTACTTTTTTGCGGTTTCTGAACCTGCCGACTACTACCTTATTATAGCTATATAATTTATTCAATTCCGAAGACTACAACTATTTTTAAATTCTTTTTGAAATGTGTTCTACATGGGCGTGACCCACTGTGGCGCTGTTAAACTGCTGTCAAATGGTGTTATTATCAACGTCCGTGTTCATCAGGTACATTTTAGTGATGTGAGATAAAGTATGTGTTGTGGCTAACCTGTGATGGTTGAATATATATCGCTGGTGTGATTGTCGATTGTTTCATGTTTATTTACTCTGTCGTTATCGCGAAAATATTCGTAATTAATTCTGTTTCTTGAGTCTCTGTTTTGTTGAAGTACAATAATGAGTAAAAGTAAAGTTATTAGAAATCCTCTGAAGGCTTTTAAGAAAAGGAGAAATGTTGGAAAGCCAAAGGTATGTGTTATTACTGTAAACAATAAAGACGATAACAAAGTGAGTGAACCTAACCTCTCAAGTACACCTGCCCATAGCAGTCAAAGTGGGAAAGAAAATACTTCACAGAAGAAGCTTGGTTCAATGAGTGAAAACTATGAATGTTTTATGGGCGAATCGGATGTGAATGAAATGTTTGATATGTCAGTTCTCAAAGGAATCTTTTCAAACTGTGTAAGATGTATTCATTGTAATGAGGTTGGTCTGGAACTGTCCATAATAATGCACGTAGGACTTGCTAGTGAAATACAACTGAAATGTGATAAGTGTTCATACATGACCACGTTTGGGAACAGTGTTGCAGTAACTGCAACTGAAGAAATTGGTAGCAAAATCTACGAACACAACAACGAGCGATGCTTGCTTTCGACAAGGAACGCCTTCGGGCTGCAGGCAGGGCTGTAAAGAGTCTAGAAATACAAGCAAAAGTAAACAGGAGGAAGAACAAGAGGAAGTTGGAGGAGGAATTTGCAGAGGATGAAGATAATCCACCCTATGGACCTGGAATGCACGAAAAACTTAATCCAATCTTTGTCGCTCGATTCCCAAAACTTTTATTTTCTCATACTAATTACATGTTTTCTAAGGATCTTCCAAACATATTTGTTTCAAACTTTCAGTAAATGTTACACAGTACCTTCTGCATAATTTAACACAGCCTTTTTCCAAAAAACTGTATATTTTTGAATATATAAATAAAAAATTGCAAAAAAATGTTGTGAATTTTCATTACAATTGAAAAAAAATCATCTTTAATAACTGAACTAAAATTTTGAAAAATCCCTGTGTTAAGTTGTAGCCCATATTCCAATAAATAATCTGTAAAAAGTTCAACTTCCTACCTCAAATACTTTGTGAGGAAAGATGTAATTTATAACCGTTATTTTAACATTGCAAGTATAGGGCGTTCCAGGGCCCCTTAATTCCGATGCAATTTGTGTGTTTCATCGTCAATATGAAGGTCCAAGGGATACAGTAAACCTGTAGTGATGCATCGCAATCAAAAAATGGATTACAGGAAAGGCTATAAACATATACAGGAAGAAGACTCAGTCTTCTGGTACTTACATCGCCATTGTGCATTTTGTATTTAATTTCGATGCAATTTCTGTGTTTCACAGTCAATATGAACATCCAAGGAATACAGTAAACCTGAAGTGAAGCATCGGAATCTAAAACTGGTGTCATAGGAAAGGCTAAAAACATAGACAGTAAGAAGAGCCAGTCTTCTTGTACTTAAGTCGACATTGTGCGTTTTGAATTTAATTCCGATGCAATTTCTGTGTTTCTCCGTCAATATGACGGTCTAAGGGATACGGTAAACCTGAAGGGAAGCATCGAAAGCTAAAACTGGTCTCACAGAAACGGTTAAAAACATAGACAGTAAGGAAAGCCAGTGTTCCTGTACTTTAGTCGACATTGCGCATTTTGTATTTAATTCCGAAGCAATATCTGTGTTTCATCGTCAATATGAAGGTCCAAGGGATACAGTAAACCTGATGTGAAGCATCGATATCTGAAACTGGTCTCACAGGAATGGTTCAAAACATAGACAGTAAGAAGAATCAGTCTGCTTGTACGTAAGTCGGCATTGTGCATTTTCTATTTAATTCCGATGCAATTTCTGTGTTTCATCGTCAATATGAAGGTCCAAGGGATACAGTAACCCTGAAGAAAAGCATCGGAATCTGAAACTGATCTCACAGGAAATGTTCAAAACGTAGACAGTAAGATGAGTCAGTCCTCTTATACTTAAGTCGGCATTGTGCCTCATGTATTTAATTCCGATGCAATTTATGTGTTTTATCGTCAATAAGAAGGTCCAAGGGATACAGTAAACCTGAAGTGAAGCATCGGAATCTAAAACTGGTCTCACAGGAAAGGCTGAAAACATATACAGTAAGAAGAGCCAGTCTTCTTGTACTTAAGTCGACATTGTGCGTTTTGTATTTAATTCCGATGCAATTTCTGTGTTTCATCGTCAATAAGAAGGTCCAAGGGATACAGTAAACCTGAAGTAAAACATCGGAATCCAAAACTGGTCTCACACGAAAGGCTTGAATCATAGAATGTAAGAAGAGTCAGTATTCTTGTATTTAAGTCGGTAGTGTGCTTTTTGTATTTAATTCCGGTGCAATTTATGTGTTTCGCGTCAATAAGAAGGTCCAAGGGATACAGTAAACCTGAAGTGAAGCATCGGAATCTAAAACTGGTCTCATAGGAAAGGCTGAAAACATATACACTAAGAAGAGCCAGTCTTCTTGTACTTAAGTCGACATTTTGCGTTTTGTATTTAATTCCGAAGCAATTTCTGTGTTTCATCGTCAATAAGAAGGTCCAAGGGATACAGTAAACCTGAAGTAAAACATCGGAATCCAAAACTGGTCTCACAGGAAAGGCTTAAATCATAGAATGTAAGAAGAGTCAGTATTCTTGTATTTAAGTCGGTATTGTGCTTTTTGTATTTAATTCCGATGCAATTTCTGTGTTTCATCGTCAGTAAGAAGATCCACGGGGTACAGTAAACCTGAAGTGAAGCATCGGAATCAAAAACTGGTCTCAAAGGAAAGGCTCAAATAATAGAAAGTAAGAAGAGTCAGTCCTCTTGTACTAAAGTCGGCATTATGCCTATTGTATTTAATTCCGATGCAATTTCTGTGTTTCATCGTCAATATGAAGGTCCAAGGGATACAGTAAACATGAGGTGAAGCATCGGAATCTAAAACTGGTCTCACAGGAAAGGTACAAAACATAGACTGTAAGAAGAGACAGTCTTCTTGTACTTAAGTCGGCATTGTGTATTTTGTATTTATTTCCGATGTAAATATCTGTGCTTCATCGTCAATAAGAAGATCCAAGGGAAACAGTAAACCTGAAGTGAAGGATCGGATTCTAAAACTGGTCTAACAGGAAAGGTTCAAATCATAGACAGTAAGAAGAGACAGACTTCTTGTACTTAAGTCGGCATTTTGCCTTTTGTATTTAATTCCGATGCAATTTCTGTGTTTCATCGTCAATAAGATGGTCCAAGGGATGCAGTAAACCAGAAGTGAAGCAACGGAATAAAAACTGGTCTAACAGGAAAGGCTCAAATCATAGCACGTAAGAAGAGTCAGTCCTCTTGTACAAAAGTCGGCATTGTGCCTTTTGTATTTAATTCCGATGCAATTTCTGTGTTTCATCGTCAATATGAAGGTCCAGGGGATACAGTAAACCTCAAGCAAAGCATCGGATTCTAAAACTGATCTCACAGGAAAGGTTCAAAATATAGACAGTAAGAAGAGCCTGTTTTCTTATACTTCAGTCGGCATTGTGCCTTATGTATTTAATTCCCATGCAATTTATGTGTTTCATCGTCAATAAGAAGGTCCAAGGGATATAGTAAACCTGAAGTGAAGCATCGGAATCTGAAACTGGTCTTACAGGGAAGGTTCAAATCATAGGCAGTAAGGAGATTCAGTGTTCTTGTACTTTAGTCGACATTGTGCCAGTTGTATTAAATTCCGATGCAATTTCTGTGTTTCATCGTCAATAAGAAGGTCCAAGGAAGACAGTAAACCTGTTGTGAAGCATCGGAATCTAAAACTGGCCTAACAGGAAAGGTTCAAACATAGACAGTAAGAAGAGTAAGTCTTCTTGTACTTAAGTCTGCATTGTGCCTTTTAGATTTAGTTCCGATGCAATTTCCGTGTTTCATCGTCAATAAGAGGGTCCAAGAGATACAGTAAACCGGAAGTCATGCATTGGAAACTAAAACTGGTCTCACAGGAAAGGCTCAAATCATTTAACGTAAGAATGGTCATGTCTCTTGTAATTAAGTCGCCATTGTGCCTTTTGTATTTAATTCCGATGCAATTTCTGTGTTTCATCGTCAATATCAAGTTCCAAGGGATACAGTAAACCTGAAGTAAAGCATCGGAATCTAAAACTGGTCTAACAGGAAAGGTTCAAATCATAGACAGTAGGAAGTGTCAGTCTTCTTGTACTTAAATCGGCATTCTGCCTTTTGGATTTAATTCCGATGCAACTTCTGTGTTTCATCGTCAATAAGAAGGTCCAAGAGATACAGTAAACCTGACGTGAAGCATCGGAATCTAAAACTGGTCTCACAAGAAAGGCTCAAATCATAGAATGGAAGAAGTGTCAGGCCTCTTGTACTTAGTTGGCATTGTGCCTTTTGTATTTAATTCCGATGCAATTTCTGTGCTTCATCGTCAATATGAAGGTCCAAGGGTTACAGTAAACCTGAAGTGATGCATCGGAATCAAAAACTGGTCTCACAGGAAAGGTTCAAAACATAGACAATAAGAAGAGTCAGTTTTCTTGTACTTAAGTTGGCATTGTGCCTTTTGTATGTAATTCCGATGCAATTTCTGTGTTTCATCGTCATTTATAAGGCCAAGGGATACAGTAAACCTGAAGTGAAGCATCGCAATCTAAAACTGGTCCCACAGGAGAGGCTCAAATCATAGAATGTAAGAAGGGTCAGGCCACTTGTAATTACTTCGGCACTGTGCCTTTTGTATTTAATTCCGATGCAATTTCTGTGTTTCATCGTCAATAAGACGGTCGAAGGGATACAGTAAAACTGAAGTAAAGCATCAAAAACTCAAACTGGTCTCACAGGAAAGGCTCAAATCGTAGAATGTAAGAAGAGTTAGTCCTCTTGTACATAAGTCGGCATTGTGCTATTTGTATTTAATGCCGATGCATTTTCTGTGTTTCATCGTCAATAAGAAGGTCCAAGGCATTCACTAAACCAGAAGTGAAGCATCGGAATCCTAAACTGGTCTCACAGGAAAGGCTCAAAATACCGAAAGTAAGAAGAGTCAGAACTCTAATACTTAAGTCCGCATTGTGCTCTTTGTATTTAATTCCGATGCAGTTTCTGTGTTTCATCGTCAATATGAAGGTCCAAGGGATACAGTAAACTTGAAGTGAAGCATCGGAATGAAAAACTGGTCTCACAGGAAAGGCTCCAAGCATATACAAGAAGAAGACTCAGTCTTCTTGTACTTACATCGGCATTGAGCATTTTGTATTTAATTCCGATGCAGTTTCTATGGTTTATAGTCAATATGACGGTCTAAGGGATACAGTAAACCTGAAGTGAAGCATCGGAATCTGAAACGGTTCTCACAGGAATGGTTCAGAACATAGACAGTAAGAAGAGCCAGTGTTCTTGTACTCTAGTCGACTTTGTGCAATTTGTATTTAATTCCGATGCAATTTCTGTGTTTCATCGACAATATGAAGGACCAAGGGATACAGTAAATCTGAAGTGATGTATCGGAATCTAAAACTGGTCTCACAGGAAAGGCTCAAAGCATATACCGGAAGAAGACTCAGCCTTCTTGTACTTACATCGGCATTGTGCATTTTGTATTTAATTCCGATGCAATTTCTGTGTTTCATAGTCAATATGAACGTCCAAGGGATACAGTAAACCTGAAGTGAAGCATCGGAATCTTAAACTGGTCTCACATGAAAGGCTCTAATCATATAATGTAAGAAGACCCAGTGTTCGTGTACTTTAGTCGACATTGTGCCATTTGTATTTAATTCCGATGTAATTTCTGTGTTTCATCGTCAATAAGAAGGTCCAAGGGATACAGTGAACCTGAAGTGAAGCATCGGAATCTAAAACTGGTCTCACAGGAAAGGCTCAAAACATAGACAGTAAGAAGAGTCAGACTTCTTGTACTTAAGTCTGCATTGTGATATTCGTATTTAATTCCCATTCAATTTCAGTGTTTCATCGTCAGTAAGAAGGTCCAAGGGATACAGTAAATCTGAAGTGAAGCATCGGAATCTTAAACTGGTCTCACAAGAAAGGCTCAAATCATATAATGTAAGAAGAGCCAGTCTTCGTGTACTTTAGTCGACATTGTGCCATTTGTATTTAATTCAGATGCAATTTCTGTGCTTCATCGGCAAAGAGAAGATCCAAGGGATACAGTAAACCAAAAGTGATACATCGGATTCTAAAACTGGTCTCACTGGAATAACTCAAAACATAGAATGTAAGATGAGTCAGTTCTCTTGTACTTAAGTCGGCACTGTGCCTTTTCTATTTAATTCCGATGCAATTTCTGTGGTTCGTCGTCAATATGAAGGTCCAAGTGATAAAATTAATCTGAGGTGAAGCATCGGAATCTAAAACTGGTCTCACAGGAAAGGCTCAAATCATAGAATGTAAGAAGGTGAGTCCTCTTGTACTTAAGTCGGCATTGTGCTTTTTGTATTTAATTCAAATGCAATTTCTGTGTATCATCGTCAATAAGACGGTCCAAGGGACAAATTAACCTGGAGTGAAGCATCGGAAACTAAAACTCGTCTCACTGGAAATTCTCAAAGCGTAGAATGTAAGATGAGTCAGTCCTCTTGTACTTAGGTCGGCATTGTGCCTTTTCTATTTAATTCCGAGCAATTTCTGTGTTTCATCGTCAATAAGAAGGTCCAAGGGATACAGTAAAGCTGAAGTGAAGAATCAGAATCTAAAACTGGTCCCACAGGAAAGGCTAAAACATAGACAGTAAGAAGATTCAGACCTCTTGTACAGAAATCGGCATTGTGCTTTTTGTATTTAATTCAGACGCAATTTCTTTGTTTCATCGTCAATAAGAAGGTCCAAGGGATACGGTAAACCTGAAGTGAAGCATCGGAAGCTAAAACTGGTATAACAGGAAAGGTTCAAAACATAGACAGTAAGAAGTGTCAGTCTTCTTGAACTTAAGTCGGCATTGTACCATTTGTATTTAATTCCGATGCAATTTTTGTGTTTCATCGTCAATAAGAAGGTCCAAGTGGTACAGTAAACTTGAAGGGAAGCATTGGAATGTAAGGAAAGGCTAAAACATAGACAGTAAGAAGAGTAAGACTTCTTGTCCAGAAGTCGGCATTGTGCTTTTTGTACTTAATTCCGATGCAATTTCTGTGTTTCATCGTCAATAAGAAGGTCCAAGGCATACGGTAAACCTGAAGTGAAGCATCGGAAGCTAAAACTGGTCTAACAGGAAAGGTTCAAAACATAGACAGTAAGAAGAGTCAGTCTTCTTGTACTTAAGTCGGCATTGTGCCTTTTGTATTTATTTCCGATGCAATTTCTGTGTTTCATCGTCAATAAGAAGGTCCAAGTGGTACAGTAAACTTGAAGGGAAGCATGGGGTTCAAAACTGGTCTCACAGGAAAAGCTCCGAACATATACAGGAAGAAGATTCAGTCTTCTTGCACTTACATCGGCATTGTGCCTTTTGTATTTCATTCCGATGCAATTTCCGTGTTTCATCGTCTATGTGAATGTCCACGGGATACAGTAAAACTGAAGTAAAGCATCCGAATTTAGAACTGGTCTCACAGGAAAGGTTCAAATCATAGACAGTAAGAAGAGTCAGTCTTCTTGTACTTAAGTCGGCATTGTGCCTTTTGTATTTATTTCCGGCGCAATTTCTGTATTTCATCGTCAATAAGAAGGTCCAAGTGATACAGTAAACCTGAAGTGAAGCATCGGAATCTAAAACTGGTCTCACAGGAAAGGCTCAAAGCATATACTGGAAGAAGACTCAGTCTTCTTGTACTTACATCGGCATTGTGCATGTTGTATTTAACTCCGATGCAATTTCTGTGCTTGATAGTCAATATGAACGTCCAAGGGATACAACAAACTTCAATGTGGTGCATCGGAATCTAAAACTGGTCTCACAGGAAAGGTTCAAATCATAGATAGTAAGAAGAGTCAGTCTTCTTGTACGTAAGTCGGCATTGTGCCTTTTGTTCTTAATTCCGATGCAATGTCTGTGTTTCATCGTCAATATGAAGGTCAACGGCATACAGTAAACCTGATGTGAAGCATCGAAATCTAAAACTGGTCTCACAGGATATGTTCAAAACATAGACATTAAGATGAGTCAGACATCTTGTACTTAAGTCGACATTGTGCCTTTTGTATTTAATTCAGATGCCATTTCCGTGTTTCATCGTCAATAAGAATGTCCAAGGGATGCAGTAAACCTGAAGTGAAACATCGGAAACTATAACTGGTCTCACTGGAAAGGCTCAAATAATATAATGTAAGAAGAGTCAGTCCTCTTGTACTTAAGACGGCATTGTGCCTTTTTTATGTTATTCTTATGCGATTTCTGTGTTTCATCGTCAATATGAAGGTCCAAGGGATAAAATTAATCTGAGGTCGGAATCTAAAACTGGTCTCACAGGAAAGGTTCAAAACATAGACAGTAAGAAGAGTTTGTCTTCTTGTACATAAGTCGGCATTGTGCCTTTTGTATATACTTCCGGCGCAATTTCTGTATTTCATCGTCAATAAGAAGGTCCAAGTGATACAGTAAACCTAAAGTGAAGCATCGGAATCTTAAACTGGTCTCATAGGAAAGGTTCAAATCATAGACAGTAAGAAGAGTTAGTCTTCTTGTACTTAAGTCGGCATTGTGCCTTTTGTATTTATTTCCGGCGCAATTTCTGTATTTCATCGTCAATAAGAAGGTCCATGGAATACAGTAAACCTGAAGTGAAGCATCGGAATCTAAAACTATTCTCACAGGATATGTTCAAAACATAGACATTAAGAAGAGTCAGACATCTTGTACTTAAGTCGACTTTGTGCCTTTTGTATTTAATTCCGATGCAATTTCTATATTTCATCGTCAACAATAAGGTCCAAGGGATACAGTAAACCTGAAGTGAAGCATCGGAATCTTAAACTGGTCTCACAAGAAATCTCAAAACAAATAATGTAACAAGAGCAACTGTTCGTGTACTTTAGTCGACTTTGTGCAATTTGTATATAATTCCGATGCAATTTCAGTGATTCATCGTCGATAAGAAGGTCCAAGGTATACAGTAAACCTGAAGTGAAGCATCGGAATCTAAAATTTGTCTCACAGGAAAGGCTCAAAGCATAGAATGTGAGTCAGTCCTCTTGTACATAAGTCGGCATTGTGCCTTTTGTATTAAATTCCGTTGCAATATCTGTTTTTCATCGTCAATAAGAAGGTCCAAGGGATACAGTAAACCTGAAGTGAAGCATCGTAATCTACAACTGGTCTCACAGGAAAGGCTCAAAACATAGACAGTAGGATGAGTCAGACTTCTTGTACTTAAGTCGGCAATGTGCTTTTCGCATTTAATTCCGATGCAATTTCTGTGTTTCATAGTGAATATGAACGTGCAAGGGATACAGTAAACCTGAAGTGAAGCATCGGAATCTAAAACTGGTCTCACAGGAAAGGCTCAAAACATAGAATTTAAGATGAGTAAGTCCCCTTGTACTTAAGTCGGCATTGAGCCTTTTGTATTTAATTCCGATGCAATTTCTGTGTTTCATCGTCAATAAGAAGGTCCAAGGGATACAGTAAACCTGAAGTAGAGCATCAGAATCCAAAACTGGTCTCACAGGAAAGGCTCAAAGCATAAACTGGAAGAAGACTCAGTCTTCTTGTTCTTACATCGGCATTGTGCATTTTGTATTTAACTCCGATGCAATATCTGTGTTTCATCGTCAATATGAACGTCCAAGGGATACAGTAAACCTGAAGTGAAGCATCGGAATATAAAACTGGTCTCACAGGAAGGGCTCAAATCATAGAATGTAAGATGGGTCAGTCCTCTTGTGCTAAAGTCGGCACTTTGCCTTTTGTATTTAATTCCGATGCCATTTCCGTGTTTCATCGTCTATAAGAATGTCCAAGGGATGCAGTAAACCTGAAGTGAAGCATCGGAATCTAAAACTGGTCTCACTGGAAAGGCTCAAATCATATAATGTAAGAAGAGTTAGTCCTCTTGTACTTAAGACGGCATTGTGCCTTTTGTATTTCATTCCGATGCAATTTCTATCTTTCATCGTCAATATGAAGGTGCAAGGGATAAAATGAATCTGAGGTGAAGCATCGGAATCTAAAACTGGTCTCACAGGAAAGGTTCAAAGCATAGACAGTAAAAAGAGCCAGAGTTCGTGTACTTTAGTCGATATTGTGCCATTTGTATTTAATTCCGATTCAATTTCTGTGTTTCATCGTCAATAAGAATGTCCAAGGGATACAGTAAACCTGAAGTGAAGCATCGGAATCTAGAACTGGCCTCACAGGAAAGGCTCAAATCATAGAATGTAAGAAGGGTCAGTCCTCTCGTACTTAAGTCGGCATTGTGATTTTTGTATTTAATTCCGGTGCAATTTCTGTGTTTCATCGTCAATAAGATGGTCCAAGGGACAAAGTAAACCTGGAGTGAAGCATCAGAATCTAAAACTGGTCTCACAGGAAAGGCTCAAAACATAGAATGTAGGATGAGTCAGTCCTCTTGTACTTAAGTCGGCATTGTGCCTTTTGTTTTCAATTCCGTTGCAATATCTATGTTTCATCGTCAATAAGAAGGTCCAAGGGATACAGTGAACCTGAAGTGAAGCATCGGAATCTAAAACTGGTCTCACAGGAAAGGCTCAAAACATAGACAGTAAGAAGAGTCAGACTTCTTGTACTTAAGTCTGCATTGTGATATTCGCATTTAATTCCGATTCAATTTCAGTGTTTCATCGTCAGTAAGAAGGTCCAAGGGATACAGTAAATCTGAAGTGAAGCATCGGAATCTTAAACTGGTCTCACAAGAAAGGCTCAAATCATATAATGTAAGAAGAGCCAGTCTTCGTGTACTTTAGTCGACATTGTGCCATTTGTATTTAATTCAGATGCAATTTCTGTGCTTCATCGGCAAAGAGAAGATCCAAGGGATACAGTAAACCAAAAGTGAGACATCGGATTCTAAAACTGGTCTCACAGGAATAACTCAAAACATAGAATGTAAGATGAGTCAGTCCTCTTGTACTTAAGTCGGCACTGTGCCTTTTCTATTTAATTCCGATGCAATTTCTGTGGTTCGTCGTCAATATGAAGGTCCAAGGGATAAAATTAATCTGAGGTGAAGCATCGGAATCTAAAACTGGTCTCACAGGAAAGGCTCAAATCATAGAATGTAAGAAGGTGAGTCCTCTTGTACTTAAGTCGGCATTGTGCTTTTTGAATTTAATTCCAATGCAATTTCTGTGTATCATCGTCAATAAGACGGTCCAAGGGACAAAGTAAACCTGGAGTGAAGCATCGGAAACTAAAACTCGTCTCACTGGAAATTCTAAAAGCGTAGAATGTAAGATGAGTCAGTCCTCTTGTAATTAGGTCGGCATTGTGCCTTTTCTATTTAATTCCGAGCAATTTCTGTGTTTCATCGTCAATAAGAAGGTCCAAGGGATACAGTAAAGCTGAAGTGAAGAATCAGAATCTAAAACTGGTCCCACAGGAAAGGCTAAAACATAGACAGTAAGAAGATTCAGACTTCTTGTACAGAAGTCGGCATTGTGCTTTTTGTATTTAATTCCGACGCAATTTCTTTGTTTCATCGTCAATAAGAAGGTCCAAGGGATACGGTAAACCTGAAGTGAAGCATCGGAAGCTAAAACTGGTCTAACAGGAATGGTTCAAAACATAGACAGTAAGAAGAGTCAGTCTTCTTGTACTTAAGTCGGCATTGTGCCATTTGTATTTAATTCCGATGCAATTTCTGTGTTTCATCGTCAATAAGAAGGTCCAAGTGGTACAGTAAACTTGAAGGGAAGCATTGGAATCTAAAACTGGTCTCACAGGAAAGGCTCAAATCATAGAATGTAAGAAGGGACAGTCCTCTTATACTTAAGTCGTCATTGTGCTTTTCGTATTTAATTCCGATGCAATTTCTGTGTTTCACCGTCAATAAGAACGTCCAAGGGATACAGTAAACCTGAAGCGAATCATCGGAATCTAAAACTGGTCTAACCGGTAAGGTTCAAAACATAGACAGTAAGAAGAGTTTTTCTTTTTGTACTTAAGTCGGCATTGTGCCAATTGTATTTCATTCCGATGCAATTTCTGTGTTTTATCGTCAGCAAGAAGGTCCAAGGGATACAGTAAACATGAAGTGAAACATCGGGATCAAAACTGGTCTCACAGGAGAGGGTCCGAACATATACAGGAAGAAGACTCAGTCTTCTTGCACTTACATCGGCATTGTGCCTTTTGTATTTCATTCCGATGCAATTTCCGTGTTTCATCGTCAATATGAATGTACACGGGATACAGTAAAACTGAAGTAATGTATCAGAATCTAGAACTGGTCTCACAGGAAAGGTTCAAACCATAGACAGTAAGAAGAGTCAGTCTTCTTGTACTTAAGTCGGTATTGTGCCTTTTGTATTTACTTCCGATGCAATTTCTGTGTTTCATCATCAATCAGAAGGTCCAAGGACACAGTAAACCTGAAGTGAAGCATCGGAATCTTAAACAGGTTTCACAGGAAAGGCTCAAAACATAGAATGTAAGATGAGTCAGTCCCCTTGTACTTAAGTCGGCATTGTGCGTTTGTATTTAATTCCGATGCAATTTCTGTGTTTCATCGTCAATAAGAAGGCCAAGGCATACAGTAAACCTTAAGTGAAGCATCAGAATCCAAAACTAGTCACACAGGAAAGGCTCAAAGCATAAACTGGAAGAAGACTCTGACTTCTTGTTCTTACATCGGCATTGTGCATTTTGTATTTAACTCCGATGCAATTTCTGTGTTTCATCGTCAATATGAACGTCCAAGAGATACAGTAAAGCTGATGTGAAGCATCGGAATCTAAAACTGGTCCCACAGGAAAGGCTAAAACATAGACAGTAAGAAGAGTAAGACTTCTTGTCAGGAAGACGGCAATGTGCTTTTTGTACTTAATTCCGATGCAATTTCTGTGTTTCATCGTCAATAAGAAGGTCCAAGGCATACGGTAAACCTGAAGTGAAGCATCGGAAGCTAAAACTGGTCTAACAGGAAAGGTTCAAAACATAGACAGTAAGAAGAGTCAGTCTTCTTGTACTTAAGTCGGCATTGTGCCTTTTGTATTTAATTCCGATGCAATTTCTGTGTTTCATCGTCAATAAGAAGGTCCAAGTAGTACAGTAAACTTGAAGGGAAGCATGGGGTTCAAAACTGGTCTCACAGGAAAAGCTCCGAACATATACAGGAAGAAGATTCAGTCTTCTTGCACTTACATCGGCATTGTGCCTTTTGTATTTCATTCCGATGCAATTTCCGTGCTTCATCGTCTATGTGAATGTCCACGGGATACAGTAAAACTGAAGTAAAGCATCCGAATTTAGAACTGGTCTCACAGGAAAGGTTCAAATCATAGACAGTAAGAAGAGTCAGTCTTCTTGTACTTAAGTCGGCATTGTGCCTTTTGTATTTATTTCCGGCGCAATTTCTGTATTTCATCGTCAATAAGAAGGTCCAAGTGATACAGTAAACCTGAAGTGAAGCATCGGAATCTAAAACTGGTCTCACAGGAAAGGCTCAAAGCATATACTGGAAGAAGACTCAGTCTTCTTGTACTTACATCGGCATTGTGCATGTTGTATTTAACTCCGATGCAATTTCTGTGCTTGATAGTCAATATGAACGTCCAAGGGATACAGCAAACTTCAATGTGGTGCATCGGAATCTAAAACTGGTCTCACAGGAAAGGTTCAAATCATAGATAGTAAGAAGAGTCAGTCTTCTTGTACGTAAGTTGGCATTGTGCCTTTTGTTCTTAATTCCGATGCAATGTCTGTGTTTCATCGTCAATATGAAGGTCAACGGGATACAGTAAACCTGATGTGAAGCATCGAAATCTAAAACTGGTCTCACAGGATATGTTCAAAACATAGACATTAAGATGAGTCAGACATCTTGTACTTAAGTCGACATTGTGCCTTTTGTATTTAATTCCGATGCCATTTCCGTGTTTCATCGTCAATAAGAATGTCCAAGGGATGCAGTAAACCTGAAGTGAAACATTGGAAACTAAAACTGGTCTCACTGGAAAGGCTCAAATCTTATAATGTAAGAAGAGTCAGTCCTCTTGTACTTAAGACGGCATTGTGCCTTTTTTATATAATTCTTATGCGATTTCTGTGTTTCATCGTCAATATGAAGGTCCAAGGGATAAAATTAATCTGAGGTCGGAATCTAAAACTGGTGTCACAGGAAAGGTTCAAAACATAGACAGTAAGAAGAGCCAGTGTTCGTGTACTTTAGTCGACATTGTGCCATTTGTATTTAATTCCGATGCAATTTCTGTGTTTCATCGTCAACAAGAATGTCCAAGGGATACAGTATACCTGATGTGAAGCATCGGAATCTAGAACTGACCTCACAGGAAAGACTCAAATCATAGAATGTAAGAAGGGTCAGTCCTCTTGTACTTAAGTCGGCATTGTGCTTTTTTTATTTAATTCCGATGCAATTTCTGTGTTTCATCGTCAATAAGACGGTCCAAGGGACAAAGTAAACCTGGAGTGAAGCATCGGAAATTAAAACTGGTCTCACTGGAAATTCTCAAAGCGTAGATGTAAGATGAGTCAGTCCTCTTGTACTTAAGTCAGCATTGTGCCTTTTCTATTTAATTCCGAGCAATTTCTGTGTTTCATCGTCAATAAGAAGGTCCAAGGGATACAGTAAACCTGAAGTGAAGCATCGGAATCTAAAACTGGTCCCACAGGAAAGGGTAAAACATAGACAGTAAGAAGAGTCAGACTTCTTGTACATAAGTCGGCATTGTGCTTTTTGTATTTAATTCCGATGCAAATTCTTTGTTTCATCGTCAATAAGAAGGTCCAAGGGATACGGTAAACCTGAAGTGAAGCATCGGATGCTAAAACTGGTCTAACACGAAAGGTTCAAAACATAGACAGTAAGAAGAGTTTGTCTTCTTGTACATAAGTCGGCATTGTGCCTTTTGTATATACTTCCGGCGCAATTTTTGTATTTCATCGTCAATAAGAATGTCCAAGTGATACAGTAAACCTAAAGTGAAGCATCGGAATCTTAAACTGGTCTCATAGGAAAGGTTCATATCATAGACAGTAAGAAGAGTTAGTCTTCTTGTACTTAAGTCGGCATTGTGCCTTTTGTATTTATTTCCGGCGCAATTTCTGTATTTCATCGTCAATAAGAAGGTCCATGGAATACAGTAAACCTGAAGTGAAGCATCGGAATCTAAAACTATTCTCACAGGATATGTTCAAATCATAGACATTAAGAAGAGTCAAACATCTTGTACTTAAGTCGACTTTGTGCCTTTTGTATTTAATTCCGATGCAATTTCTATATTTCATCGTCAACACGAAGGTCCAAGGGATACAGTAAACCTGAAGTGAAGCATCGGAATCTTAAACTGGTCTCACAAGAAAATCTCAAATCAAATAATGTAACAAGAGCAACTGTTCGTGTACTTTAGTCGATTTTGTGCAATTTGTATATAATTCCGATGCAATTTCAGTGTTTCATCGTCGATAAGAAGGTCCAAGGGATACAGTAAACTTGAAGTGAAGCATCGGAATCTAAAATTTGTCTCACAGGAAAGGCTCAAAGCATAGAATGTGAGTCAGTCCTCTTGTACTTAAGTCGGCATTGTGCCTTTTGTATTAAATTCCGTTGCAATATCTGTTTTTCATCGTCAATAAGAAGGTCCAATGGATACAGTAAACCTGAAGTGAAGCATCGTAATCTACAACTGGTCTCACAGGAAAGGCTCAAAACATAGACAGTAGGATGAGTCAGACTTCTTGTACTTAAGTGGGCAATGTGCTTTTCGCATTTAATTCCGATGCAATTTCTGTGTTTAATAGTGAATATGAACGTGCAAGGGATACAGTAAACCTGAAGTGAAGCATCGGAATCTAAAACTGGTCTCACAGGAAAGGCTCAAAACATAGAATGTAAGATGAGTCAGTCCCCTTGTACTTAAGTCGGCATTGAGCCTTTTGTATTTAATTCCGATGCAATTTCTGTGTTTCATCGTCAATAAGAAGGTCCAAGGGATACAGTAAACCTGAGGTAGAGCATCAGAATCCAAAACTGGTCTCACAGGAAAGGCTCAAAGCATAAACTGGAAGAAGACTCAGTCTTCTTGTTCTTACATCGGCATTGTGCATTTTGTATTTAACTCCGATGCAATATCTGTGTTTCATCGTCAATATGAACGTCCAAGGGATACAGTAAACCTGAAGTGAACTATCGGAATATAAAACTGGTCTCACAGGAAAGGCTCAAATCATAGAATGTAAGATGGGTCAGTCCTCTTGTGCTAAAGTCGGCACTTTGCCTTTTGTATTTAATTCCGATGCCATTTCCGTGTTTCATCGTCTATAAGAATGGCCAAGGGATGCAGTAAACCTGAAGTGAAGCATCGGAATCTAAAACTGGTCTCTCTGGAATGGCTCAAATCATGTAATGTAAGAAGAGTTAGTCCTCTTGTACTTAAGACGGCATTGTGCCTTTTGTATTTCATTCCGATGCAATTTCTATCTTTCATCGTCAATATGAAGGTGCAAGGGATAAAATGAATCTGAGGTGAAGCATCGGAATCTAAAACTGGTCTCACAGGAAAGGTTCAAAACATAGACAGTAAAAAGAGCCAGTGTTCGTGTACTTTAGTCGATATTGTGCCATTTGTATTTAATTCCGATTCAATTTCTGTGATTCATCGTCAATAAGATGGTCCAAGGGACAAAGTAAACCTGGAGTGAAGCAACGGAAACTAAAACTGGTCTCACGGGAAATTCTCAAAGCGTAGAATGTAAGATGAGTCAGTCCTCTTGTACTTAAGTCGGCATTGTGCCTTTTCTATTGAATTCCGAGCGATTTCTGTGTTTCATCGTCAATAAGAAGGTCCAAGGGATACAGTAAACCTGAAGTGAAGCATCGGAAGGTAAAACTGGTCTAACAGGAAAGTTTCAAAACATAGATAGTAAGAAGAGTCAGTCTTCTTGTACTTAGGTCGGCATTTTGCATTTTGTATTTTATTCCGATGCAATTTCTGTGTTTCATCGTCAATAAGAAGGTCCAAGGGATACAGTAAACCTGAAGTGGAGCATCGGAATCTAATACTGGTCCCACAGGAAAGGCTAAAAAAGAGACAGTAAGAAGAGTCAGACTTCTTGTACATAAGTTGGTATTGCGCTTTTTGTATTTAATTCCGATGCAATTTGTTTGTTTCATCGTCAATAAGAAGGTCCAAGGGATACGGTAAACCTGAAGTGAAGCATCGGAAGGTAAAACTGGTCTAACAGGAAAGTTTCAAAACATAGATAGTAAGAAGAGTCAGTCTTCTTGTACTTAGGTCGGCATTTTGCATTTTGTATTTTATTCCGATGCAATTTCTGTGTTTCATCGTCAATAAGAAGGTCAAAGTGCTACATTAAACCTGAAGGGAAGCATCGGAATCAAAAACTGGTTTCACAGGAAAGGCTCAAATCATAGAATGTAAGAAGGGTCGGTCCTCTTGTACTTAAGTCGTCATTGTGCTTTTCGTATTTAATTCCGATGCAATTTCTGTGTTTCATCGTCAATAAGAAGGTCCAAGGGATATCGTAAACCTGAAGCGAAGCATCGGAGTCTAAATCTGGTCTAACCGGAAAGATTCAAAACATAGACGCTAAGAAGAGTTTGTCTTCTTGTACTTAAGTCGGCATTGTGCCTTTTGTATTTGATTCCGATGCAATGTCTGTGTTTTATCGTCAGCAAGAAGGTCCAAGGGATACAGTAAACCTGAAGTGAAGCATCGGGATCAAAACTGGTCTCACAGGAAAGGCTCCGAACATATAAAGGAAGAAGACTCAGTCTTCTTGCACTTACATCGGCATTGTGCATTTTGTATTTCATTCCGATGCAATTTCCGTGTTTCATCGTCAATATGAATGTCCACGGGATACTGTAAAACTGAAGTAAAGCATCAGAACCTAGAACTGGTCTCACAGGAAAGGTTCAAATCATAGACAGTAAGAAGAGTCAGTCTTCTTGTACTTAAGTCGGCTTTGTGCCTTTTGTATTTATTTCCGGCGCAATTTCTGTATTTCATCGTCAATAAGAAGGTCCAAGTGATACAGTAAACCTGAAGTGAAGCATCGGAATCTAAAACTGGTCTCACAGGAAAGGCTGAAAGCATATACTGGAAGAAGACTCAGTCTTCTTGTACTTACATCGGCATTGTGCATTTTGTATTTAACTCCGATGCAATATCTGTGTTTGATAGTCAATATGAACGTCCAAGGGATACAGTAAACTTCATGTGATGCATCAGAATCTAAAACTGGTCTCACAGGAAAGGTTCAAATCATAGATAGTAAGAAGAGTAAGTCTCCTTGTACGTAAGTCGGCATTGTGCATTTTGTTCTTAATTCCGATGCAATGTCTGTGTTTCATCGTAAATACGATGGTCCACGGGATACAGTAAACCTGAAGTAAAGCATCGGAATCTAAAACAGGTCTCATAGGAAACGTTCAAATCATAGACAGTAAGAAGAGTCAGGCTTCATGTACTTAAGTCGGCATTGTGCCTTTTGTATTTATTTCCGGCGCAATTTCTGTATTTCATCGTCAATAAGAAGGTCCATGGAATACAGTAAACCTGAAGTGAAGCATCGGAATCTAAAACTGGTCTCACAGGATATGTTCAAAACATAGACATTAAGAAGAGTCAGACATCTTGTACTTAAGTCGACATTGTGCCTTTTGTATTTAATTCGGATGCACTTTCTGTGTTTCATCGTTAATAAGAAGCTCCAAGGGATACAGTAAACCTGAAGTGAAGCATCGGAATCTAAAACTGTACTCACAGGAGAGGTTCAAATCATAGAAATTTGGAGTGTCAGTCCTCTTGTACTTAAGTCGGCATTGTGCATTTTGAATTCAATTCCGATGCAATATCTGTGCTTCATCGTCAATAAGAGGGTCCAAGGGATACATAAACCTGAAGTGAAGCATCGGAACCTGAAACAGGACTCACAGGAGAGGTTCAAATCACAGAAAGTTAGAGAGTCAGTCCACATGTACTTTAGTCGGTATTGTGCCTTTTGTAATAAATTCGAATGCAATTTCTGTGTTACATCGTCAATAAGAAGGTCCAAGGGATACAGTAAACCTGATGTGAAGCATCGGAATCCAAAACTGGACTCACAGGAGAGGTTCAAATCATAGAAAGTTGGAGTGTCAGTCCTCTTGTACTTAAGTCGGAATTGTGCCTTTTGTATTAAATTCGGATGCAATTTCTGTGTTTCATCATCAATAAGAAGGTCCAAGGGATACAGTAAACCTGAAGGGAAGCATCGGAATCTAAAACTGGACTCACAGGAAAGGCTCAAATCATAGAATGTGAGTCAATCCTCTTGTACTTAAGTCGGCATTGTGCCTTTTGTATTTAAATCCGTTGCAATATCTGTTTTTCATCGTCAATAAGAAGGTCCAAGGGATACAGTAAACCTGAAGTGAAGCATCGGAATCTAAAACTGGTCTAACAGGAAAGGTTCAAAACATAGACAGTAAGAAGAGTCTGTCTTCTTGTACTTAGGACGGCATTGTGCCTTTTGTATTTGATTCCGATGCAATTTCTGTATTTCATCGTCAATAATAATGTCCAAGGAATACAGTAAACCTGAAGTGAAGCATCGGGATGTAAAACTGGTCTCACAGGAAATGCTGTAAACATAGACAGTAAGAAGAGCCAGTCTTCTTGTACTTTAGTCGACATTGTGCCTTTTGTATTTAATTCCGATGCAATTTCTGTATTTCATCGTCAATAAGAAGGTCCAAGGGAAACAGTGAACCTGAAGTGAAGCATCGGATTCTAAAACTGGTCTCACAGGAAATTCTCAAATGAAATAATGTAAGAAGAGCAAGTGTTCGTGTACTTTAGTGGACTTAGTGCCATTTGAGTTTAATTCTGATGCAATTTCTGTGTTTCATCGTCAACAAGATGGTCCAAGGGATACAGTAAACCTGAAGGGAAGCATCAGAATCTAAAACTGGTCTCACAGGAAATGCTGTAAACATAGACAGTACGAAGAGCCAGTCTTCTTGTACTTAAGTCGACATTGTGCCTTTTGTATTTAATTCCGATGCAATTTCTGTATTTCATCGTCAATAAGAAGGTCCAAGGGAAACAGTGAACCTGAAGTGAAGCATCGGATTCTAAAACTGGTCTCACAGGAAATTCTCAAATGAAATAATGTAAGAAGAGCAAGTGTTCGTGTACTTTAGTGGACTTAGTGCCATTTGAGTTTAATTCTGATGCAATTTCTGTGTTTCATCGTCAATAAGATGGTCCAAGGGATACAGTAAACCTAAAGGGAAGCATCAGAATCTAAAACTGGTCTCACAGGAAAGGCTCGCAACATAGAAAGCAAGAAGAGTCAGACTTCTTGTACTTAAGTCGGCATTGTGCTTTATGTATTTAATTCCTATGCAATTTCTGTGTTCCATCGTCAATAAGAAGGTCCAAGGGTTACACTGAACCTGAAGTGAGGCATCGGAATATAAAACTGGTCTCACAGGAAAGGTTCAAAACATAGACATTATGAAGAATCAGTCTTCTTGTACTTAAGTCAGCATTATGCCTTTTATTTGAATTCCGATGCAATTTCTGTATTTCATCGTCAATAAGAAGGTCCAAGGGGTACAGTAAACCTGAAGTGAAGCATTGGAATCCAAAACTGGTCTCAGTGGAATTGCTCAAATCATATAATGTAACAAGAGCCAGTCCTCTTGTACTTAAGACGGCATTGTGCATTTTGTATTTAATTCCGATGTAATTTCTGCGTTTCATCGTCAATATGAAGGTCCAAGGGATACAGTTAACCTGAGGTGAAGCATCGGAATCTAAAACTGGTCTCACAGGAAAGGTTCAAAACATAGACAGTAAGAAGAGCCAGTGTACATGTACTTTAGTCGACATTATGCCATTTGTATTTAATTCCGTTGCAATTTCTGTGTTTCATCGTGAATAAGAATGTCCAAGGTATACAGTAAACCGGCAGTGAAGCATCGGACTCTATAACTGGTCTCACAGGAAAGGTTCAAAACATATACAGTAAGACGAGACAGTCCTCTTGTACTTAAATCGGCGTGGTGCCTTTTGTATTTAAATCCGATGCAATTTCTGTGTTTCATCGTCAATAAGAAGGTTTAAGGGACACAGTAAACCTGAAGTGAAGCATCGGAATCTAAATCTGGTCTAACAGGAAAGGTTCAAAACTTAGAAAGTAAGAAGAGTCAGTCTTCTGGTACTTAATTCGGCATTGTGCCTTTTGTAATTAATTCCGATTCAATTTCTGTGTTTCATCGTCAATAAGAAGGTCCAAGGGATACAGTAAACCTGAAGTGAAGCATCGGAATCTAAAACTAATCTCACAGGAGAGGCTCAAATCATAGAATGTAAGAAGGGTCAGTCCTCTTGTACATAAGTCGGCATTGTGCCTATTGTGTTTAATTCCGATGCAGTTTCTGTGCTTCATCGTGAATAAGAAGGTGCAAGGGATACGATAAACCTGAAGTGAAGCATCGGAATGTAAAACTGGCCTAACAGGAAAGGTTCAAAACACAGACAGTAAGAAGAGTCAGTCTTCTGGAACTTAAGTCGGCATTGGGCCTTTTGTATTTAATTCCGATGCAATTTCTGTGTTTCATCGTCAATAAGAAGATTTAAGGGACACAGTAAACCCGAAGTGAAGCATCGGAATCTAAAACTGGTTTCACAGGAAATTCTCAAAACATGGAAATTAAGATGAGTCAGTACTCTTGTACTTAAGTCAGCATAGTGCCTTTTGTAATTAGTTTCGATGCAATTTCTGTTATTCATCGGCAATAAGAAGGTCCAAGGGATACAGTAAACCTGAAGTGAAGCATCGGAATCTAAAACTGGTCAGACAGGAATGGTTCAAAACATAGACAGTAAGAAGAGTCAGCCTTCTCGTACTTAAGTCGGCATTGTGAGTTTTGTATTTAATTCCGATACAATTTCTGTGTTTCATCGTCAATATGAAGGTCCAAGGGATACCATACACCTGATGTGAAGCATCGGAATCTAAAACTGGTCTCTCAGGAAAGGTTCAATACATAGACAGTAAGAAGAGTCAGTCTTCCTGTACTTAAGTCAGCATTGTGCCTTTTGTATTTAATTCCGATGCAATTTCTGTGTTTCATCGTCAATAAGAAGGTCTAAAGGATACAGTAAATCTAAAGTAAAGCATCGGAATCTTAAACTGGTCTCACAGGAAAGGTTCAAAGCATAGACATTAAGAAGAGACAGCCCTCTTGTACTAAAATAGGCGTGGTGCCTTTTGTATTTAAATCCGATGCAATTTCTGTGTTTCATCGTCAATAAGAAGGTCCAAGTGATACAGTAAACCTGAAGTGAAGCATCGGAATCTAAAACTTTTCCCACCGGTAAGGTTCAAAACATAGACAGTAAGAAGAGTAAGTCTTCTTGTACTTAAGTCGGCATAGTGCCTTTTGTATTTCATTCCGATGCAATTTCTGTATTTCATCGTCAATAAGAAGGTCCAAGGGATACAGTAAACATGAAGTGAAGCATCGGAATCTAAAACTGGTCCCAGCGGTAAGGTTCAAAACATAGACATTAAGAAGAGTCAGACTTCTTGTACTTAAGTCGGCATTGTGCCTTTTGTATTTAATTCCGATACAATTTCTATGCTTCATAGTCAATAAGAAGATCCAAGGGATACAGTAAACCTGAGGTGTTGCATCAGAATCTAAAACTGGTCTAACAGGAGAGGTTCAAATCGTAGACAGTAAGAATAGTCTGACTTCTTGTACATAAGTCGGCAATGTGCCTTTTGTATTTATTTCCGATGCAGTTTCTGTGTTTCTTCATCAATACGAAGGTCCCACGGATACAGTAAACCTGAAGTGAAGCATCGGTATCTAAAACTGGTCTCACAGGAAAGGTTCAAAACATAGACAGTATTAAGAGTCAGTCTTCTTGTACTTAAGTCGGCATTGTGCCTTTTGTATTTAATTACGATGCAACTTCTTTGTTTCATCGTCAATAAGCAGGTCCAGGGGATGCAGTAAACCTGAAGTGAAGCATTGGAATCTAAAACTGATGTAACAGGAAAGGTTCAAAACATAGACAGTAAGAAGAGTCAGTGTTCTTGTACTTAAGTCGGCATTGTGCCTTTTGTATTATTGCGATGCAATTTCTGTGTTTCATCGGCAATAAGAAGGTCCAAGGGATACAGTAAACCTAAAGTGAAGCATCGGACTCTAAAACTGGTCTCACAGGAAAGGGTCAAACATAGACAGTAGGAAGAGGCAGTCTTCTTGTACTTAAGTCGGCACTGTATCTTTTGTATTCAATTCCGATTAAATTTCTGTGCTTCATCGTCAATAAGAAAGTCCAAGGGATACAGTAAACCTCAAGTGAAGCATCGGAATCTAAAACTGGTCTTACAGGATAGGCTCAACTTGTAGAATGGAAATCGAGTCAATCCACTTGTACTTAAGTCGGCATTGTTTCTTCTGTGTTTAATTCCGATGTAATTTCTGTGTCATAGTCAGTAAGAAGGTCCAAGGGATACAGTAAACCTGAGGTGATGCATCACAATCTAAAACTGGTCTCACAGGAATGGTTCAAAACATAGACAGTAAGGAGAGCCAGTGTTCTTGTACTTTAGTCGACATCGTGCCATTTGTGTTTAATTCCGATGCAATTTCTGTGGTTAATCGTCAGTAAGAAGGTCCAAGGGATACAGTAAACCTGAAGTGAAGCCTTGGAATATAAATCTGGTCTCGTAGGAAAGGCTGAAAACATAGACATTAAGAAGAGCCGGTCTTATTGTACTTAATTCGACGTTGTGCGTTTTGTACTAATTTCGGATGCAATTTCTGTGTTTCATCGTCAATATGAAGGTCTAAGGGATACAGTAAACCTGAGGTGAAGCATCGGAACCTAAAACTGGTCTCACAGGAAAGGTTCAAAGCATTGACAGTACGAAGAGCCAGTGTTCTTGTACTTTAGTCGACATTGCGCCTTTTGTATTTAATTCCGATGCAATTTCTCTGTATCAGCGTCAATAAGAATGTCTAAGGGATACACTAAACCTGAAGTGAAACATCGGAATCTAAAACTGGTCTCACAGGATAGGTTCAAAACATGGACATTAAGAAGGGTCAGACATCTTGTACGTAGGTAGGCATTGTGCCTTTTGTATTTAATTCCGATGCAATTTCTGTGTTTCATCGTAAGTAAGAAGGTCCAAGGGATCCAGTAAACCTTAAGTGAAGCGTCGGAATCCAAAACTGGTCTCACAAGATACGTTCAAAACATAGACAGTAAGAAGAGTCAGTCTTCCTGTACTTAAGTCAGCATTGTGCCTTTTGTATTTAATTACGATGCAATTTCTGTGTTTCATCGTCAATAAGCAGGTCCAGGGGATACAGTAAACCTAAAGTGAGGCATCGGATTTTAAAACTGATCTAACAGGAAAGATTAAAATCATAGAGAGTAAGAAGAGTCAGTCTTCTTGTACTTAAGTCTGCATTGTGACTTTTGTATTTAATTCCGATGCAATTTCTGTGTTTCATAGTCAATATGAACGTCCAAGGCATACAGTAAACCTGAAGTGAAACATCGGAATCTAAAACTGGTCTCATAGGAAAGGCTCAAAGCATAGACAGTAAGATGAGTCAGTCTTCTTGTAGATAAGTCGGCATAGTGCCTTTTGTATTTAATTCCGATGCAATTTCTGTGTTTCATCGTCAATATGAAGTTCCAAGAGATACAGTAAACCTGAAGTAAAGCATCGGAATCTAAAACTGGTCTCACAGAAAAGGTTCAAATTATAGACAGTAAGAAGAGTCAGTGTTATTGTACTTTAGTCGACATTGTGCCATTTGTATGTATTTCCGACGCAATTTCTGTGTTTCATCGTCAATAAGAAGGTCCAAGGGATACAGTAAACCTGAAGTAAAGCATCGGAATCTGAAACTGGTCTCACAGGAAAGGTTCAAAACATAGACAGTAAGAAGAGTCTGTCTTTTTGTACAAAAGTCGGCAATGTGCCTTTTGTATTTATTTCCGATGCTATTTCTGTGTTTCATCATCAATACGAAGGTCCAAGGGATACAGTAAACCTGAAGTGAAGCATCGGAATCTAAATCTGGTCTCACAGGAACGGCTTAAATCATATTATGTATGAAGAGTCAGTCCTCTTGTACTTAAGTCGGCACTGAATTAAATGACTCCGATGCAATTTTTGTGTTTCATTGACAGTAAGAAGGTCCAAGGGACTCCGTAAACCTGATGTGCAGCATCGGAATCTAAAACTGGTCTCACAGGAAAGGCTCAAGCATAGGATGTAAGAAGAGTCAGACCTCTTGTACTTAAGTCGGCATTGTGCCTTTTAGTATTTAAATCCGATGCAATTACTGTGTTTCATCGTCAATATAAAGGTCCAAGGGATACAGTAATCCTGAAGTGAAGCATCTGAATCTAAAACCGGTCTCATAGGAAAGGCTGAAAGAATAGACAGTTAGAAGAGTAATTCTTCTTGTACTTAAGTCGGCATTGTGCCTTTTGTATTTAGTTCTGATGCAATTTTTGTGTTTCATCGTCAATACGAAGGTCCAAGAGATACAGTAAACCTAAGGTGAAGCATCGGAATCTAAAACTGGTCTCACAGGAATGGTTCAAAACATAG
The DNA here is from genome assembly GCF_023864345.2 of Schistocerca serialis cubense. Classification (NCBI taxonomy): domain Eukaryota; kingdom Metazoa; phylum Arthropoda; class Insecta; order Orthoptera; family Acrididae; genus Schistocerca; species Schistocerca serialis. Next base: position 9,327,938 of record NW_026047617.1, read on the forward strand.
ACAATAAGAAGAGTCAGTTTTGTTGTACTTAAGACGGCATTGTGCCTTTTGTATTTAATTCCGTTGCAATTTCAGTTTTTCATCATCAATAAGAAGGTCCAAGGGATACAGGAAACCTGAAGTAAAGCATCGGAATCTAAAACTGGTCTCACCGGAAAGGTTCAAATCATAGACAGTAAGAAGAGTCAGTCTTCTTGTACTAAAGTCGGCATTGTGCATTTTGTATTTAATTCCGTAGCAATTTCTGTATTTCATCGTCAATAAGAAGGTCCAAGGGATACAATAAACCTGAAGTGAAGCATCGGAATCTAAAACTGGTCTCACCGGATAGGTTCAACAGATAAACATTAAGAAAAGTCAGTCTTCTTGTACTTAAGTCGGTAATGTGCATGTTGTATTTATTTCCTATGCAATTTCTGTGTTTCATCATCAATACGAAGGTCCAAGGGTTACAGTAAACCTGAAGTGAAGCATCGGTATTTAAAACTGGTCTCACAGGAAAGGTTCAAAACATAGACAGTATTAAGAGTCAACCTTCTTGTACTTAAGTCGGCATTGTGTATTTTGTATTTTATTCCGATGCAATTTCTGTGTTTCATCGTCAATAAGCAGGTGCAGGGGAAACAGTAAATATGAAGTGAAGCATCGGAATCTAAAACTGATCTAACAGGAAAGGTTCAAAACATAGACAGTATTAAGAGTCAACCTTCTTGTACTTAAGTCGGCATTGTGTATTTTGTATTTTATTCCGATGCAATTTCTGTGTTTCATCGTCAATAAGCAGGTGCAGGGGAAACAGTAAATATGAAGTGAAGCATCGGAATCTAAAACTGATCTAACAGGAAAGATTCAAATCATAGAGAGTAAGAAGAGTCAGTCTTCTTGTACTTAAGTCTGCATTGTGACTTTTGTATTTAATTCCGATGCAATTTCTGTGTTTCATAGTCAATATGAACGTCCAAGGAATACAGTAAACCTGAAGTGAAACATCGGAATCTAAAACTGGTCTCATAGGAAAGGCTCAAAGCATAGACAGTAAGATGAGTCAGTCTTCTTGTAGATAAGTCGGCATAGTGCCTTTTGTATTTAATTCCAATGCAATTTCTGTGTTTCATAGTCAATATGAACGTACAAGGAATACAGTAAACTTGAAGTGAAGAAACTGAATATAAAACTGGTCTCATAGGTAAGGCTGAAATCATAGACAGTTAGAAGAGTCATTCTTCTTGTACTGAAGTCGGAATTGAGCCTTTTGTATTTAATTCTGATGCAATTTCTGTGTTTCATCGGCAATAAGAAAGTCTAAGGAATACAGTAAACCTGAAGGGAAGCATCGGAATCTAAAACTGGTCTTACAGGATAGGCTCAAATTATAGAATGTAAATCGAGTCAGTCCGCTTGTACTTAAGTCGGCATTGTGCCTTTTGTGTTTAATTCCGATGCAATTTCTGTGTTTCATCGTCAATAAGAAGGTCAAAGGGATACAGTAAACCTGAAGTAAGGCATCGGAATCTAAAACTGGTCTCACAGGAAAGGTTCAAAACATAGACAACAAGAAGAGACAGTTTTCTTGTACTTAAGTCGGCATTGTACCTTTTGTATTTAATTCCGATGCAATTTCTGTGTTTCATCAACAATAAGAAGGGCCAAGTGATACAGGAAACCTGAAGTGAAGCATCGGAATCTAAACCTGGTCTCACCGGAAAGGTTCAGAACATAGACAGTAAGAATAGTCAGTCTTCTTGTACTTAAGTAGGCATTGTTCCTTTTGTATTTAATTCCGGTGCAATTTCAGTGTTTCATCTTCAATAAGAAGGTCCAAGGGATACAATAAACCTGAAGTGAAGCATCGCAATCTAAAACGGGTCTCACAGGAAAGGCTTAAATCATAGAATGTAAGAAGAGTCAGTCCTCTTGTGTTTACGTCGGCATTGGGCCATTTGTATTTAATTCCGATGCGATTTCTGTGTTTCATCGTCAGTAAGAATGTCCAAGGGATACAGAAAACCTGAAGTGAAGCATCGGAATCTAAAACTGATCTAACAGGAAAGGTTAAAAAATTGACGGTTAGAAGAGTCAGTCTTCTTGCACTTAAGTCGGCATTGTGCCTTTAGTATTTCATTCCGATGCAATTTCTGTGTTTCATCGTCAATAGGAAGGTCCAAGGGATACAGAAAACCTGAAGTGAAGCATCTGAATCGAAAACTGGTCTCACAGGAAAGGCTCAAATCATAGAATGTTTGAAGGGTCAGTCCTCTTGTACTTATGTCGGCACTGTGCCTTTTGTATTTAATTCCGAAGTAATTTCTGTCCTCCATCGTCAATAAGAATGTCCATGGTATACAGTAAACCTGAAGTAAAGCATCGGAATCTAAAACTGGTCTTACAGGAAAGGGTCAAATCATAGATTGAAAATTGAGTCAGTCGTCTTGTACTTAAGTCGGCATTGTGCCCTTTGTATTTAATACCGATGCAATTTCTGTGTTTCATCGTCAATAAGAAGGTCCAAGGGTTACAGTAATCCTGAAGTAACGCATTGTAATCTGAAACTGGTCTCACTGGAAAGGTTTAAAACATAGACAATAAGAACAGTCAGTTTTCGTGTACTTAAGTCGGCATTGTGCATTTTGTAATTAATTCCGATGCAATTTCTGTGTTTCATCGTCAATAAGAAGGTCCAAGGGATACAGGAAACCTGACGTGAAGCGTCGGAATCTAAAACTGGTCTCACAGGAAGGGTTCAAAACATAGACAGTAAGAAGAGTCTGACTTCTTGTACATAAGTCGGCAATGTGCCTTTCGTATTTAATTCCGATGCAATTTCTGTGTTTCATCATCAATTCGAAGGTCCAAGGGATACAGTAAACCTGAAGAGAAGCATCGGAATCTTAAACTGGTCTCACAGGAAACGTTCTAAGCATAGACAGTAAAAAGAGTCAGTCTCCCAGTACTTAAGTCGGCATTGTGCTTTTTTTATATTTATTTCCGATGCAATTTCTGTGTTTCATCGTCAGTAAGAAGCTCCATGGGATACAGTAAACCTGAAGTGAAGCATCGGATACCAAAACTTGTCTCACAGGATAGGTTCAAAACATAGACAGTAGGAAGACTCAGACTTCTTGTACTTAAGTCGGCATTGTGCCTTTTGTATTTAATTACGATGCAATTTCTGTGTTTCATCGTCAATAAGCAGGTCCAGGGGATACAGTAAACCTCAAGTGTTGCATCGGAATCTAAAACTGATCTAACAGGAAAGGTTCATAACATAGACTGTAAGAAGAGTCAGTCTTCTTGTACTTAAGTCGGCATTGTGAGTTTTGTATTTAATTCCGATGCAATTTCTGTGTTTCATCGGCAATAAGAAGGTCCAAGGGATACAGTAAACCTGAAGTGAAGCATCGGAATCTAAATCTGGTCTCACAGGAACGGCTTAAATCATATTATGTATGAAGAGTCAGTCCTCTTGTACTTAAGTCGGCACTGAATTAAATGACTCCGATGCAATTTTTGTGTTTCATTGACAGTAAGAAGGTCCAAGGGACTCCGTAAACCTGATGTGCAGCATCGGAATCTAAAACTGGTCTCACAGGAAAGGCTCAAGCATAGGATGTAAGAAGAGTCAGACCTCTTGTACTTAAGTCGGCATTGTGCCTTTTAGTATTTAAATCCGATGCAATTACTGTGTTTCATCGTCAATATAAAGGTCCAAGGGATACAGTAATCCTGAAGTGAAGCATCTGAATCTAAAACCGGTCTCATAGGAAAGGCTGAAAGAATAGACAGTTAGAAGAGTAATTCTTCTTGTACTTAAGTCGGCATTGTGCCTTTTGTATTTAGTTCTGATGCAATTTTTGTGTTTCATCGTCAATACGAAGGTCCAAGAGATACAGTAAACCTAAGGTGAAGCATCGGAATCTAAAACTGGTCTCACAGGAATGGTTCAAAACATAGACAATAAGAAGAGTCAGTTTTGTTGTACTTAAGACGGCATTGTGCCTTTTGTATTTAATTCCGTTGCAATTTCAGTTTTTCATCATCAATAAGAAGGTCCAAGGGATACAGGAAACCTGAAGTAAAGCATCGGAATCTAAAACTGGTCTCACCGGAAAGGTTCAAATCATAGACAGTAAGAAGAGTCAGTCTTCTTGTACTAAAGTCGGCATTGTGCATTTTGTATTTAATTCCGTAGCAATTTCTGTATTTCATCGTCAATAAGAAGGTCCAAGGGATACAATAAACCTGAAGTGAAGCATCGGAATCTAAAACTGGTCTCACCGGATAGGTTCAACAGATAAACATTAAGAAAAGTCAGTCTTCTTGTACTTAAGTCGGTAATGTGCATGTTGTATTTATTTCCTATGCAATTTCTGTGTTTCATCATCAATACGAAGGTCCAAGGGTTACAGTAAACCTGAAGTGAAGCATCGGTATTTAAAACTGGTCTCACAGGAAAGGTTCAAAACATAGACAGTATTAAGAGTCAACCTTCTTGTACTTAAGTCGGCATTGTGTATTTTGTATTTTATTCCGATGCAATTTCTGTGTTTCATCGTCAATAAGCAGGTGCAGGGGAAACAGTAAATATGAAGTGAAGCATCGGAATCTAAAACTGATCTAACAGGAAAGGTTCAAAACATAGACAGTATTAAGAGTCAACCTTCTTGTACTTAAGTCGGCATTGTGTATTTTGTATTTTATTCCGATGCAATTTCTGTGTTTCATCGTCAATAAGCAGGTGCAGGGGAAACAGTAAATATGAAGTGAAGCATCGGAATCTAAAACTGATCTAACAGGAAAGATTCAAATCATAGAGAGTAAGAAGAGTCAGTCTTCTTGTACTTAAGTCTGCATTGTGACTTTTGTATTTAATTCCGATGCAATTTCTGTGTTTCATAGTCAATATGAACGTCCAAGGAATACAGTAAACCTGAAGTGAAACATCGGAATCTAAAACTGGTCTCATAGGAAAGGCTCAAAGCATAGACAGTAAGATGAGTCAGTCTTCTTGTAGATAAGTCGGCATAGTGCCTTTTGTATTTAATTCCAATGCAATTTCTGTGTTTCATAGTCAATATGAACGTACAAGGAATACAGTAAACTTGAAGTGAAGAAACTGAATATAAAACTGGTCTCATAGGTAAGGCTGAAATCATAGACAGTTAGAAGAGTCATTCTTCTTGTACTGAAGTCGGAATTGAGCCTTTTGTATTTAATTCTGATGCAATTTCTGTGTTTCATCGGCAATAAGAAAGTCTAAGGAATACAGTAAACCTGAAGGGAAGCATCGGAATCTAAAACTGGTCTTACAGGATAGGCTCAAATTATAGAATGTAAATCGAGTCAGTCCGCTTGTACTTAAGTCGGCATTGTGCCTTTTGTGTTTAATTCCGATGCAATTTCTGTGTTTCATCGTCAATAAGAAGGTCAAAGGGATACAGTAAACCTGAAGTAAGGCATCGGAATCTAAAACTGGTCTCACAGGAAAGGTTCAAAACATAGACAACAAGAAGAGACAGTTTTCTTGTACTTAAGTCGGCATTGTACCTTTTGTATTTAATTCCGATGCAATTTCTGTGTTTCATCAACAATAAGAAGGGCCAAGTGATACAGGAAACCTGAAGTGAAGCATCGGAATCTAAACCTGGTCTCACCGGAAAGGTTCAGAACATAGACAGTAAGAATAGTCAGTCTTCTTGTACTTAAGTAGGCATTGTTCCTTTTGTATTTAATTCCGGTGCAATTTCAGTGTTTCATCTTCAATAAGAAGGTCCAAGGGATACAATAAACCTGAAGTGAAGCATCGCAATCTAAAACGGGTCTCACAGGAAAGGCTTAAATCATAGAATGTAAGAAGAGTCAGTCCTCTTGTGTTTACGTCGGCATTGGGCCATTTGTATTTAATTCCGATGCGATTTCTGTGTTTCATCGTCAGTAAGAATGTCCAAGGGATACAGAAAACCTGAAGTGAAGCATCGGAATCTAAAACTGATCTAACAGGAAAGGTTAAAAAATTGACGGTTAGAAGAGTCAGTCTTCTTGCACTTAAGTCGGCATTGTGCCTTTAGTATTTCATTCCGATGCAATTTCTGTGTTTCATCGTCAATAGGAAGGTCCAAGGGATACAGAAAACCTGAAGTGAAGCATCTGAATCGAAAACTGGTCTCACAGGAAAGGCTCAAATCATAGAATGTTTGAAGGGTCAGTCCTCTTGTACTTATGTCGGCACTGTGCCTTTTGTATTTAATTCCGAAGTAATTTCTGTCCTCCATCGTCAATAAGAATGTCCATGGTATACAGTAAACCTGAAGTAAAGCATCGGAATCTAAAACTGGTCTTACAGGAAAGGGTCAAATCATAGATTGAAAATTGAGTCAGTCGTCTTGTACTTAAGTCGGCATTGTGCCCTTTGTATTTAATACCGATGCAATTTCTGTGTTTCATCGTCAATAAGAAGGTCCAAGGGTTACAGTAAACCTGAAGTAACGCATTGTAATCTGAAACTGGTCTCACTGGAAAGGTTTAAAACATAGACAATAAGAACAGTCAGTTTTCGTGTACTTAAGTCGGCATTGTGCATTTTGTAATTAATTCCGATGCAATTTCTGTGTTTCATCGTCAATAAGAAGGTCCAAGGGATACAGGAAACCTGACGTGAAGCGTCGGAATCTAAAACTGGTCTCACAGGAAGGGTTCAAAACATAGACAGTAAGAAGAGTCTGACTTCTTGTACATAAGTCGGCAATGTGCCTTTCGTATTTAATTCCGATGCAATTTCTGTGTTTCATCATCAATTCGAAGGTCCAAGGGATACAGTAAACCTGAAGAGAAGCATCGGAATCTTAAACTGGTCTCACAGGAAACGTTCTAAGCATAGACAGTAAAAAGAGTCAGTCTCCCAGTACTTAAGTCGGCATTGTGCTTTTTTTATATTTATTTCCGATGCAATTTCTGTGTTTCATCGTCAGTAAGAAGCTCCATGGGATACAGTAAACCTGAAGTGAAGCATCGGATACCAAAACTTGTCTCACAGGATAGGTTCAAAACATAGACAGTAGGAAGACTCAGACTTCTTGTACTTAAGTCGGCATTGTGCCTTTTGTATTTAATTACGATGCAATTTCTGTGTTTCATCGTCAATAAGCAGGTCCAGGGGATACAGTAAACCTCAAGTGTTGCATCGGAATCTAAAACTGATCTAACAGGAAAGGTTCATAACATAGACTGTAAGAAGAGTCAGTCTTCTTGTACTTAAGTCGGCATTGTGAGTTTTGTATTTAATTCCGATGCAATTTCTGTGTTTCATCGGCAATAAGAAGGTCCAAGGGATACAGTAAACCTGAAGTGAAGCATTGGAATCTAAAACTGGTCTCACAGGAAAGGCTCAGATCATAGAATGTATGAAGGGTCAGTCCTCTTGCACTTATGTCGGCACTGTGCCTTTTGTATTTAATTCCGATGCAATTTCTGTGTTTCATCGTCAGTAAGATGGTCCAAGAGACTCAGTAAACATGAAGTGCAGCAACGGAATCTAAAACTGGTCTCACAGGAAAGGCCCAAGCATAGACTGTAAGAAGAGTCAGACCTCTTGTACTTAGTTGGCATTGTGCCTTTTGTATTTAATTCCGATGCAATTTCTGTGTTTCATCGTCAATATGAAGGTCCAAGGGATACAGTAAGCCTGAAGTGATGCATCGGAATCAAAAACTGGTCTCACAGGAAAGATTCAAAACATAGACAGTAAGAAGAGTCAGTTTTCTTGCACTTAAGTCGGCATTGTGCCTTTTGTATTTAATTCCGATGCAATTTCTGTGTTTCATCGTCAATTATAAGGCCAAGGGATACAGTAAACCTGAAGTGAAGCATTGGAATCTAAAACTGGTTACACAGGAAAGGCTTAAATCATAGAAAGTAAGAAGAGTCAGTCCTCTTGTATTTATGTCGGCATTGTGCCTTTGCATTTAAATCCGATGCAGTTTCTGTGTTTCATCGTCAATAAGAAGTTCGAAGGGATACAGTAAACCTGAAATGAAGCTTAGGAATATAAATCTGGTCTCATAGGAAAGGCTGAAAACATAGACATTACGAAGAGCCGTTCCTATAGTACTTAATTCGACATTGTGTGTTTTGTATTAAATTCCGATGCAATTTCTGTGTATGATCGTCAATAAGAAGGTCCAAGGGATACAGTAAACCGGAAGTGAAGCATCGGAATCCAAAACTGGTCTCACAGGAAAGGTTCAAAACATAGACAGTAAGAAGTGTCAGTATTCTTGTATGGAAGTCGCCATTGTGTTTTTTGTATTTCATTCCGATGCAATTTATGTGTTTCATCGTCAATAGGAAGGTCCAAGGGATACAGTAAACCTGAAGTGAAGCATCTGAATCTAAAACTGGTCTCACAGGAATGGCTCAAATCTTAGAATGTATGAAGGGTCAGTTCTCTTGTACTAAGGTCGGCACTGTGCCTTTTGTATTTAGTTCCAATGCAATTTCTGTCTTTCATCGTCAATAAGAAGGTCCAAGGGATACAGGAAACCTGAAGTGAAGCATCGGAATCTAAAACTGGTCTCACAGGAAGGGTTCAAAACATAGACAGTAAGAAGAGACAGTCTTCTTGTACGTAAGTCGGCATTGTGCCTGTTGTATTTAATTCCGATGCAATTTCTGTATTTCATCGTCAATAAGAAGGTCCAAGGCATACACTAAACCTGAGGTGAAGCATCTGAATCCACACTGGATTCACAGGATAGGTTCAAAACATAGAATGTATGAAGGGTCAGTCCTCTTGTACTTAAGTCGGCACTGTGCCTTTTGTATTTAATTCCGATGAAATTTCTGAGCTTTATCGTCAATAAGAATGTCCAAGGGATATACTAAACCGGGACTGAAGCTTCGGAATCTAAAACTGGTCTTACAGGAAAGGCTCAACTCATAGAATGTAAATAGACTCAGTTTTCCTGTACTAAGGTCGGCATTGTACTTCTTGTACATAAGACGGCATTGTGCCTTTTGTACTTAATTCCGATGCACTTTCTGTGTTTCATCGTCAATAAGCAGGCCCAAGGGATACGGTAAACCTGAAGTGAAGCATTGGAATCTAAAACTGATCTAACAGGAAAGGTTCAAATCATAGACTGTAAGAAGAGTCAGTCTTCTTGTACTTAAGTCGTCATTGTGAGTTTTGTATTTAATTCCGATGCAATTTCTGTGTTTCATCGGCAATAAGAAGGTCCAAGGGATACAGTAAGCCTGAAGTGAAGCATTGGAATCTAAAACTGGTCTTACAGGAAAGGCTCAAATCATAGAATGTAAATAGAGTCGGTTTTCTTGTACTTAAGTCGGCATTGGAGGTTTTGAATTTAATTCCTATGCAATTTCTGTGTTTCATCGTCAATAAGAAGGTCCAAGGGATACAGGAAACCTGAAGTGAAGCATCGGAATCTAAAACTAGTCGCACAGGAAAGTTTCAAATCATAGACATCAAAAAGAGTCTGACTTCTTGTACTTAACTCGGCATTGTGCCACTTGTATTTAATTCCGATGCAATCTCTGTGTTTCATCGCTAATATGAAGGTCCAAGGGATACAGTAAACCTGAAGTGAAGCATTGGAATCAAAAACTTGTCTCGCAGGAAAGACTCCAAACACATACAGGAAGAAGACTCAGTCTTCTTGGACTTACATCGGCATTGTGCATTTTGTATTAATTCCGATGCAATTTCTGTGTTTCATAGTCAATATGAACGTACAAGGAATACAGTAAGCCTGAAGTGAAGCATCTGAATCTAAAATTAGTCTCATAGGAAAGGCTGAAAGCATAGACAGTTAGAAGAGTCTATCTTCTAGTACTTAAGCCGGCATTGTGCCTTTTGTATTTAATTCCAATGCAATTTCTGGCTTTCATCGTCAATATGAAATTCCAAGGGATACAGTAAACCAAAAGTGGAGCATCGGAATCTAAAAGTGGTCTGACTGGAAAGGCTAAATCATAGAATGTATGAAGAGTCAGTCCTATTATACTTAAGTCGCCACTGTGCCTTTTGTATTTAATTCCGATGCAATTTCTGTGTTTCATCGTCAGTAAGAATGTCCAAGAGACTCGGTAAACCTGAAGTGCAGCATCGGAATCTAAAACTGGTCTCACAGGAAAGGCCCAAGCATAGACTGTAAGAAGAGTCAGTCTTCATGTACTTAACTCGGCATTGTGAGTTTTGTATTTAATTCCGATGCGATTTCTGTGTTTCATCGTCAATAAGAAGGGCCAAGGGATACAAGAGACCTGAAGTGAAGTATCAGAATCTAAACCTGGTCTCACCGGAAAGGTTCAGAACATAGACAGTAAGAAGAGTCAGTCTTTTTGTACTTAAGTCGGCATAGTTCCTTTTGTATTTAATTCCGGTGCAATTTCTGTATTTCATCTTCAATAAGAAGGTCCAAGGGATACAATAAACCTGAAGTGAAGCATCGCAATCTAAAACGGGTCTCACAGGAAAGGCTTAAATCATAGAATGTAAGAAGAGTCAGTCCTCTTGTGTTTACGTCGGCATTGTGCCATTTGTATTTAATTCCGATGCGATTTCTGTGTTTCATCGTCAGTAAGAATGTCCAAGGGATACAGAAAACCTGAAGTGAAGCATCGGAATCTAAAACAGATCTAACAGGAAAGGTTAAAAAATTGACAGTTAGAAGAGTCAGTCTTCTTGTACTTAAGTCGGCATTGTGCCTTTAGTATTTCATTCCGATGCAATTTCTGTGTTTCATCGTCAATAAGAAGGTCCAAGGGATACAGTAAACCTGAAGTGAAGCATCTGAATCGAAAACTGGTCTCACAGGAAAGGCTCAAATCATAGAATGTATGAAGGGTCAGTCCTCTTGTACTTAGGTCGGCACTGTGCCTTTTGTATTTAATTCCGAAGTAATTTCTGTGCTTCATCGTCAATAAGAATGTCCATGGTATACAGCAAACCTGAAGTAAAGCATCGGAATCTAAAACTGGTCTTACAGGAAAGGGTCAAATCATAGATTGAAAATAGAGTCAGTCGTCTTGTACTTAAGTCGGCATTGTGAACTTTGTATTTAATACCGATGCAATTTCTGTGTTCCATCGTCAATAAGAAGGTCCAAGGGTTACAGTAAACCTGAAGTAACGCATCGTAATCTGAAACTGGTCTCACAGGAAAGGTTTAAAACATAGACAATAAGAACAGTCAGTTTTCGTGTACTTAAGTCGGCATTGTACTTTTTGTAATTAATTCCGATGCAATTTCTGTCTTTAATCGTCAATAAGAAGGTGCAAGGGATACTGTAAACCTGAAGAGAAGCATCGGAATCTTAAACTGGTCTCACAGGATACGTTCTAAACATAGACAGTAAGAAGAGTCAGTCTCCCAGTACTTAAGTCGGCATAGTGCTTTTTTTTATATTTAATTCCGATGCAATTTCTGTGTTTCATCGTCAGTAAGAAGCTCCAAGGGATACAGTAAACCTGAAGTGAAGCATCGGATACCAAAACTTGTCTCACAGGATAGGTTCAAAACATAGACAGTAAGAAGACTCAGACTTCTTGTACTTAAGTCGGCATTGTGCCTTTTGTATTTAATTACGATGCAATTTCTGTGTTTCATCGTCAATAAGCAGGTCCAGGGTATAGAGTAAACCTGAAGTGAAGCATCGGAATCTAAAACTGATCTAACAGGAAAGGTTCATAACATAGACTGTAAGAAGAGCCAGTCTTCTTGTACTTAAGTCGGCATTGTGAGTTTTGTATTTAATTCCGATGCAATTTCTGTGTTTCATCGGCAATAAGAAGGTCCAAGGGATACAGTAAACCTGAAGTGAAGCATTGGAATCTAAAACTGGTCTCACAGGAAAGGCTCAGATCATAGTATGTATGAAGGGTCAGTCCTCTTGCACTTATGTCGGCACTGTGCCTTTTGTATTTAATTAAGATGCAATTTCTGTGTTTCATCGTCAGTAAGAAGGTCCAAGAGACTCAGTAAACATGAAGTGCAGCATCGGAATCTAAAACTGGTCTCAGAGGAAAGGCCCAAGCATAGACTGTAAGAAGAGTCAGACCTCTTGTACTTAGTTGGCATTGTGCCTTTTGTATTTAATTCCGATGCAATTTCTATGTTTCATCGTCAATATGAAGGCCCAAGGGATACAGTAAACCTGAAGTGATGCATCGGAATCAAAAACTGGTCTCACAGGAAAGGTTCAAAACATAGACAGTAAGAAGAGTCAGTTTTCTTGCACTTAAGTCGGCATTGTGCCTTTTGTATTTAATTCCGATGCAATTTCTGGGTTTCATCGTCAATTATAAGGCCAAGGGATACAGGATACCTGAAGTGAAGCATCGGAATCTAAGCCTGGTCTCACCGGAAAGGTTCAGAACATAGACAGTAAGAAGAGACAGACTTCTTGTACTTAAGTCGGCATTGTGCCTTTTGTATTTAATCCCGATGCAATTTCTATGTTTCATCATCAATAAAAAGATCCAAGGGATGCAGTAATCCTGAAGTGAAGCATCGGAATCTTAAAGTGGTCTAACAGGACAGGTTCAAAACATAAATAGTAAGAAAAGTCAGTGTTGTTGTACTTAAGTCGTCATTGTGCCTTTTGTATTTAAATCCGATGCAATTTCTGTGTTTCATCTTCAATAAAAAGGTCCACGGGTGCAATAAATCTGAAGTGAAGCATCGCAATCTAAAACTGGTCTCACAGACAAGGCTTAAATCATAGAATGTAAGAAGAGTCAGTCCTCTTGTATTTGTGTCGGCATTGTGCCTTTGTATTTAATTCCGATGCAATTTCTGTGTTTCATCGTCAATAAGAAGTTCGAAGGGATACAGTAAACCTGAAATGAAGCATCGGAATCTAAATCTGGTCTCATAGGAAAGGCTGAAAACATAGACATTACGAAGAGCCGTTCTTATAGTACTTAATTCGACATTGTGCGTTTTGTATTAAATTCCGATGCAATTTGTGTGTATGATCGTCAATAAGAAGGTCCAAGAGATACAGTAAACCGGAAGTGAAGCATCGGAATCCAAAACTAATCTCACAGGAAAGGTTCAAAAAATAGACAGTAAGAAGTGTCAGTATTTTTGTACGGAAGTCGCCATTGCGCTTTTTGTATTTCATTCCGATGCAATTTATGTGTTTCATCGTCAATAAGAAGGGCCAAGGGATACAGTAAACCTGAAGTGAAACATCTGAATCTAAAACTGGTCTCACAGGAAAGGCTCAAATCATAGAATGTATGAAGGGTCAGTCCTCTTGTACTTAGGTCGGCACTGTGCCTTTTGTATTTAGTTCCAATGCAAATTCTGTGTTTCATCGTCAATAAGAAGGTCCAAGGGATACAGGAAACCTGAAGTGAAGCATCGGAATCTAAAACTGGTCTCACAGGAAGGGTTCAAAACATAGACAGTAAGAAGAGACAGTCTTCTCGAACGTAAGTCGGCATTGTGCCTTTGGTATTTAATTCCGATGCAATTTCTGTATTTCATCGTCAATAAGAAGGTCCAAGGGATACAGTAAACCTGAGGTGAAGCATCTGAATCCTAAACTGGATTCACAGGATTGGTTCAAAACATAGAATATATGAAGGGTCAGTCCTCTTGTACTTAAGTCGGCACTGTGCCTTTTGCATTTAATTCCGATGAAATTTCTTAGCTTTATCGTCAATAAGAATGTCCAAGGGATATAGTAGACCGGGAGTGAAGCTTCGGAAAGTAAAACTGGTCTTACAGGAAAGGCTCAACTCATAGAATGTAAATAGACTCAGTTTTCCTGTACTTAGGTCGGCATTGTACTTCTTGTACATAAGACGGCATTGTGCCTTTTGTATTTAATTCCGATGCATTTTCTGTGTTTCATCGTCAGTAAGCATTCCCAAGGGATACGGTAAAGCTGAAGTGAAGCATCGGAATCTAAAACTGATCTAACAGGAAAGGTTCAAAACATAGGTTGTAAGAAGAGTCAGTCTTCTTGTACTTAAGTCGTCATTGAGAGTTTTGTATTTAATTCCGATGCAATTTCTGTGTTTCATCGGCAATAAGAAGGTCCAAGGGATACAGTAAACCTTAAGTGAAGCATTGGAATCTAAAACTGGTCTTACAGGAAAGGCTCAAATCATAGAATGTAAATAGAGTCGGTTTTCTTGTACTTAAGTCGGCATTGTACGTTTTGAATTTAATTCCGATGCAATTTCTATGTTTCATCGTCAATAAGAAGGTCCTAGGGATACAGGAAACCTGAAGTGAAGCATCGGAATCTAAAACTAGTCGCACAGGAAAGTTTCAAATCATAGACATTAAGAAGAGTCTGACTTCTTGTACTTAAGTCGGCATTGTGCCACTTGTATTTAATTCCGATACAATCTCTGTGTTTCATCGCCAATATGATGGTCCAAGGGATACAGTAAACCTGAAGTGAAGCATTGGAATCGAAAACTGGTCTCGCAGGAAAGGCTACAAACACATACAGGAAGAAGACTCAGTCTTCTTGGACTTACATCGGCATTGTGCATTTTGTATTAATTCCGATGCAATTTCTGTGTTTCATAGTCAATATGAACGTACAAGGAATACAGTAAGCCTGAAGTGAAGCATCTGAATCTAAAATTAGTCTCATAGGAAAGGCTGAAAGCATAGACAGTTAGAAGAGTCATTCTTCTAGTACTTAAGCCGGCATTGTGCCTTTTGTATTTAATTCCGATGCAATTTCTCGCTTTCATCGTCAATAAGAAAGGCCAAGGGATACAGTAAACCAAAAGTGAAGCATCGGAATCTAAAAGTGGTCTGACTGGAAAGGCTAAATCATAGAATGTATGAAGAGTCAGACCTCTTATACTTAAGTCGCCACTGTGCCTTTTGTATTTAATTCCGATGCAATTTCTGTGTTTCATCGTCAGTAAGAATGTCCAAGAGACTCGGTAAACCTGAAGTGCAGCATCGGAATCTAAAACTGGTCTCACAGGAAAGGCCCAAGCATAGACTGTAAGAAGAGTCAGTCTTCTTGTACTTAAGTCGGCATTGTGATTTTGTATTTAATTCCGATGCAATTTCTATGTTTCATCGTCAATAAGAAGGGCCAAGGGATACAGGAGACCTGAAGTGAAGTATCAGAATCTAAACCTGGTCTCACCGGAAAGGTTCAGAACATTGACAGTAAGAAGAGTCAGTCTTCTTGTACTTAAGTCGGCATTGTGGCTTTTGTATTTAATTCCGATGCAATTTCTGTATTTCATCGTCAATAAGAAGGTCCAAGGGATAGAATAAACCTGAAGTGAAGCATCGGAATCTAAAGCTGGTCTCACTGGATAAGATCAAAACATAGACATTAAGAAGAGTCAGACTTCTTGTACTTAAGTCGGCATTGTGCCTTATGTATTTAATTCCGATGCAATTTCTGTGTTTCATCGTCAATAAGAAGGGCCAAGGGATACAGGAGACCTGAAGTGAAGTATCAGAATCTAAACCTGGTCTCACCGGAAAGGTTCAGAACATAGACAGTAAGAAGAGTCAGTCTTCTTGTACTTAAGTCGGCATTGTGGCGTTTGTATTTAATTCCGACGCAATTTCTGTATTTCATATTCAATAAGAAGGTCCAAGGGATACAATAAATCTCAAGTGAAGGATCGCAATCTAAAACTGGTCTCACAGGAAAGGCTTAAATCATAGAATGTAAGAAGAATCAGTCCTCTTGTATTTATGTCGGCATTGTGCCTTTGCCCGAATCTCGTGGTCGTGCGGTAGCGTTCTCGCTTCCCACGCCCGGGTTCCCGGGTTCGATTCCCGGCGGGGTCAGGGATTTTCTCTGCCTCGTGATGGCTGGGTGTTGTGTGCTGTCCTTAGGTTAGTTAGGTTTAAGTAGTTCTAAGTTCTAGGGGACTTATGACCACAGCAGTTGAGTCCCATAGTGCTCAGAGCCCTTTGAACCATTTTGAACCGTTGTGCCTTTTGTATTTAATTCCGATGCAATTTCTGTGTTTCATCGCTAATATGAAGGTCCGAGGAAATCAGTAACCTGAAGTGAAGCATCGGAATCAATAACTGGTCTCGCAGGAAAGGCTCCAAACACATACAGGAAGAAGACTGAGTCTTCTTGGAGTTACATCGGCATTGTGCATTTTGTATTTAATTCCGATGCAATTTCTGTGTTTCATCGTCAATATGAAGGCCAATGGATACAGTAAACCTGAGGCAAAGCATCGGAATCCAAAACTGGTCTCACAGGATAGGTTCAAAGCATAGACATTAAGAAAAGTCAGACGTCTTGTACTTAAGTCGGCATTGTTCCTTTTGTATTTAATTTCGATGCAATTTCGTGCTTCATCGCCAATAAGATCCAAGGGATACAGTAAACCAGAAGTAAAGCATCGGAATCTAAAACTGGTCTCACAGGAAAGGTTCAAAACATAGACAGTAACAAGAGTCAGTCTTCTTATAATTAAGTCGCCATTGTGCCCTTTGTTATTTAATTCCGATGCAATTTCTGTGTTTCAGCGTCAATAAGAAGGTCCAAGGGATATAGTAAACCTTAAGTGAAGCATCGGAATCTAAAACTGGTCTCACAGGAGAAGCTCAAATCATAGAATGTAAGAAGAGTCAGTCCTCTTGTACTTAAGTCGGCATTATGCCTTTTGTATACAATTCCGATGCAATTTTTGTGTTTCATCGTCAATAAGAATGTCGAAGGGATACAGTAAACCTGAAATGAAGCATCGGAATCTAAATCTGGACTCATAAGAAAGGTTGAAAACATTGACAGTAAGAAGAGTCAGTCTTCTTGTACTTAAGTCGGCATTGTGCATTTTGTATTTAATTCCGATGCAATTTCTGTATTTCATCGTCAATAAGAAGATCCAAGGGATACAGTAAACCTGAAGGTAAGAATCGGAATCTAAAACTGGTCTCACCGGATCGGTTCAAAAGATAGACATTAAGAAAAGTCAGGCTTCTTGTACTTAAGTCGGCATTGTGCTTTTGTGTTTAATTCCGATGCAATTTCTATGTTTCATAGTCAATAAGAAGATCCAAGGGATACAGTAAACCTGAGGTGTTGCATCAGAATCTTAAACTGGTCTAACAGGAAAGGTTCAAAACGTAGACAGTAAGAATAGTCTGACTTCTTGTACATTAGTCGGCAATGACATTTTGTATTTATTTCCTATGCAATTTCTGTGTTTCATCATCAATACGAAGGTCCAAGGGATACAGTAAACCTGAAGTAAAGCATCGGTACCTAAAACTGGTCTCACAGGAAAGGTTCAAAGCATAGACAGTTCTTATAGTCAATCTTCTTGTACTTATGTCGGCATTGTGCCTTTTGTATTTTATTCCGATGCAATTTCTGTGTTTCATCGTCAGTAAGAAGGTTCAAGGGATACAATAAACCTGAGGTGAAGCATCGGAATCCAAAACTGGTCTCACTGGATAGGTTCAAAACATAGACAGTAAGAAGAGTCAGACTTCTTGTACTTAAGTCGTCATTGTGCCCTTTGTATTTAATTACGATGCAATTTCTGTGTTTCATCGTCAATAAGCAGGTGCAGGGGAAACAGTAAACATGAAGTGAAGCGTCGGAATCTAAAACTGATCTAACAGGAAAGGTTCAAAACATAGACAGTAAGAAGAGTCAGTCTTCTTGTACTTAAGTCGGCATTGTGCCTTATGTATTTAATTCCGATGCAATTTCTGTGTTTCATCGGCAATAAGAAGGTCCAAGGGATACAGTAAATCTGAAGTTAAGCATCGGAATCTAGAACTGGTCTCACAGGAAAGGCTCAAATTATAGAATGTATGAAGGGTCAGTCCTCTTGTACTTAAGTCGGCACTGTGCCTTTTGTATCTAATTCCGATGCAATTTCTGTGTTTCAACGTCAGTAAGAAGGTCATAGAGATTCAGTAAACCTAAAGTGCAGCATCGAAATCTAAAACTGGTCGCACAGGAAAGGCCCAAGCATAGAATGTAAGAAGAGTCAGACCTCTTGTACTTTGTCTGCATTGTGCCTTTTGTATTTAATTCCGATGCAATTTCAGTGTTTCATCGTCAATATGAAGGTCCATGGGATACAGTAAACCTGAAGTGAAGCATCGGAATCAGAAACTGGTCTCGCAGGAAAGGCTCCAAACACATACAGGATGAAGACTCAGTATTCATGTACTTACATCGGCATTGTGCTTTTGTATTTAATTCCAATGCAATTTCTGTGTTTCATAGTCAATATGAACGTACAAGGAGTACAGTAAACTTGAAGGGAAGTATCTGAATCTAAAATTGATCTCATAGGAGAGGCTGAAAGCATAGACAGTTAGAAGAGTCATTCTTCTTGTACTTAAGAGGGCATTGAGCCTTTTGCATGTAATTCTGATGCAATTTCTGTGTTTCATCGGCAATAAGAAGGTCAAAGGGATACAGTAAACCTGAATTGAAGCATCGGAATCTAAAACTGGTCTTACAGGATAGGCACAAATTATAGAATGTAAATCGAGTCGGTAAGCTATTACTTAAGTCGGCATTGTGCCTTTTGTGTTCAATTCCGATGCAATTTCTGTGTTTCATCGTCAATAAGAAGGTCCAAGAGATACAGTAAACCTGAAGTAAAGCATCGGAATCTAAAACTGGTCTCACAGAAAAGGTTCAAATTATAGAGAGTACGAAGAGTCAGTGATCTTGTACTTTAGTCGACATTGTGCCATTTGTATGTATTTCCGAAGCAATTTCTGTGTTTCATCGTCAATAAGATGGTCCAAGGTATACAGTAAACCTGATGTGAAGCATCGGTATCTAAAACTGGTCTCCCAGGAAAGGTTCAAAACACAGACAGTAAGAAGAATCAGTCTTCTTGTACTTTAGGCGGCATTGAGCCTTTTTGTATTTAATTCCGATGGAATTTCTGTGTTTCGTCGTCAATATGAAGGTCCAAGAGATACAGTAAACCTGAAGTAAAGCATCGGAATCTAAAACTGGTCCCACAGGAAAGGATCAAACAATAGACAGTAAGAAAAATCAGTCTTCTTCTACATATGTGGGCATTGTGCCTTTTGTATTTTATTCCGGTGCAACTTCTACGTTTAATCGTCAATAAGAAGGTCCAAGGGATGCAGTAAACCTAAAGTGAAGTATCGGAATATAAAACTGGTCTCACAGGAAAGGTACAAATCATAAGCAGTAAGGAGAGCTAGTCTAGTTGTACTTAAGTCGGCATAGTGCTTTCGTATTTAATTCTGATGCAATTTCTGTGTTTCATCGTCATTAAGAAGGCCAAATGACACAGTACACCTGAAGAGAAGCATCGGAATCTAAAACTGGTCTCACAGGAGAGGCTCAAATCATAGAATGTAAGAAGGGTCAGTCCTCTTGTATTTAAGTCGGCATTTGGTTTTTTGTTTTTTATTCCGATGCAATTTCTGTGTGTCATCGTCAATAAGACGGTCCAAGGGATACAGTAAACCTTAAGTAAAGCATCGGAATCTAAGACTGGTCTCACAGGAAAAGTTCAAAACATAGACAGTAAGAAGAGTCTGTCTTTTTGTACATAAGTCGGAAATGTGCCTTTTGTTTTTAATTCCGATGCAATTTCTGTGTTTCATCATTAATACGAAGGTCCAAGGAATACAGTAAACTTGAAGTGAAGCATAAGAATATGAAACTGGTCTCACAGGAATGGTTCAAACATAGACAGTAACAAGAGGCAGTCTTCTTGTACATAAGTCGGCATTGTGCCTCTTGTATTTAATTCTGATGGGATTTCTGTGTTTCATCGTCAATAAGAAGGTGCAAGGGATACAGTAAACCTGAAGTGAAGCATCGGAATCTAAAACTGATCTAACAGGAAAGGTTCAAAACATAGACAGTAAGAAGAGTCAGTCTTCTTGTACTTAAATCGGCATTGTGCCTTTTGTATTTCATTCGGATGCAATTTCTGTGTTTCATCGTCAATATGAAGGTCCAAGTGATACAGTAAACCTGAAGTGAAGCATCTGAATCTAAAACCGGTCTCATACGAAAGACTGAAGGCATAGACAGTTAGAAGAGTATTTCTTCTTGTACTTAAGTCGGCATTGTGCCTTTTGTATTTAATTCCGATGCAATTTCTGTGTTTCATCGTCAATACGAAGGTCCAAGGGATACAGTAAGCCTAAAGTGAAGCATCGGAATCTAAAACTGGTCTCACAGGAAAGGCTCAAATCATTGAATGTATGAAGGGTCAATCCTCTTGTACTTAAGTCGGCACTGTGCTTTTTGTATTTAATTCCCATGCAATTTCTGTGTTTCATCGTCAATAAGAAGGTGCAAGGGATACAGTAAACCTGATGTGAAGCATCGGAATCTAAAACTAATCTAACAGGAAAGGTTCAAAACATAGACAGTAAGAAGAGTCAGTCTTGTTGTACTTACGTCGGCATTGTGCATTTTGTATTTCATTCCGATGCAATTTCTGTGTTTCATCGTCAATAAGAAGATCCAAGGGATACAGTAAACCCGAAGAGAAGCATCGGAATCTAAAACTGGTCTCACAGGAATGGCTTAAATCATATTATGTATGAAGGGTCAGTCCTCTTGTACTTAAGTCGGCACTGAATTAAATAACTCCGATGCAATTTTTGTGTTTCATCGTCAGTAAGAAGGTCCAAGTTACTCTGTAAACCTGAAGTGCTGCATCGGAATCTAAAACTGGTCTAACAGGAAAGGCTCAAGCATAGGATGTAACAAGAGTCAGATCTCTTGTAATTAAGTCTGCATTGTGCCTTTTAGTATTTAAATACGATGCAATTTCTGTGTTTCATCGTCAATATGAAGGTCCAAGGGATACAGTAAACGTGAAGTGAAGCATCGGAATCTAAAATTGGTCTCACGGTAATGGCTTAAATCATATTATGTATTAAGGGTCAGTCCTCTTGTACTTAAGTCGGCACTAAATTATTCAATTGCGATACAATTTTTGTGTTTTATGCCTCAGTAAGAAGGTCCAAGGGACTCCGTAAACCTGAAGTGCAGCCACGGAATCTAGAACTGGTCTCACAAGAAAGTCTCAAGCACAGGATGTATGAAGAGTCAGACCTCTTGTACTTATGTCGGCATTTTGCCTTTTAGTATTTAAATCCGATGCAATTTCTGTGTTTCATCGTCAATATGAACGTCCAAGGGATACAGTAACCCTGAAGTGAAGCATCGGAATCAAAATGTGGTCTCGCAGTAAAGGCTCCAAACACATACAGGAATAAGACTCAGTCTTCTTGTACTTACATCAGCATTGTGCATTTTGTATTTCATTCCGATGCAATTTCTGTGTTTCATCGTCAATAAGAAGGTCCAAGGGATACAGTAAACCTGAAGTGAAGCATCGGAATCTAAAACTGGTCTCACAGGAATGATTTAAATGATATTATGTATGAAGGGTCAGTCCACTTGTATTTAAGTCGGCACTGAATTAAATATTTCCGATGCAATTTTTGTGTTTCATCGTCAGTAAGAAGGTCCACGGGACTCCGTAAACCTGAAGTGCTGCATCGGAATCTAAAACTGGTCTCACAGGAAAGGCTCAAGCATAGGATGTAACAAGAGTCAGATCTCTTGTAATTAAGTCTGCATTGTGCCTTTGAGTATTTAAATACGATGCAATTTTTGTGTTTCATCGTCAATATGAAGGTCCAATTGATACAGTAAACCTGAAGTGAAGCATCTGAATCTAAAACCGGTCTCATAGGAAAGGCTGGAAGCATAGACAGTTAGAAGAGTAATTCTCCTTGTACTTAAGTCGGCATTGTGCCTTTTGTGTTTAATTCCGATGCAATGTCTGTGTTTCATCGTCAATACGAAGGTCCAAGGGATACAGCATACCTAAAGTGAAGCATCGGAATCTAAAACTGGTCTCACAGGAAAGGCTCAAATCATAGAATGTATGAAGGGCCAGTCCTCTTGTACTTAAGTCGCCACTGTGCCTTTTGTATTTAATTCCGATGCAATTTCTGTGTTTCATCGTCAATAAGAAGATCCAAGGGATACAGGAAACCTGAAGTGAAGCATCGGAATCTAAAAATGGTCTCACCGGAACGGTTCAAAACATAGACAGTAAGAAGAGTCAGTCTTCTTGTACTTAAGTCGGAATTGTGCATTTTGTATTTATTTCCGATGCAATTTCTGTATTTCATCGTCAATAAGAAGGTCCAAGGGATACAGTAAACCTGAAGTGAAGCATCTGAATCTAAAACCAGTCTCATAGGAAAGGCTGAAAGCATAGACGGTTAGAAGAGTAATTCTCCTTGTACTTAATTCGGCATTGTGCCTTTTGTGTTTAATTCCGATGCAATGTCTGTGTTTCATCGTCAATACGAAGGTCCAAGGGATACAGTATACCTAAAGTGAAGCTTCGGAATTTAAAACTGATCTTACCGGAAAGGCTCAAATCATAGAATGTAAATAGAGTCAGTTTTCCTGTACTTAGGTCGGCATTGTACTTCTTGTACTTAAGACGGCATTGTGCCTTTTGTATTTAATTCCGATGCAAATTCTGTGTTTCATCGTCAATAAGCAGGTCCAAGGGATACGGTAAACCTGAAGTGATGCATCGGAATCGAAAACTGATCTAACAGGAATGGTTCAAAACATAGACAGTATGAAGAGTCAGTTTTATTGTACTTAAGCCGGCATTGTGCCTTTTGTAAATAATACCGATTCAATTTCTGTGTTTCATCGTCAATATGAAGGTCCAAGGGATACAGTAAACCTTAAGTGAAGCATTGGAATCTAAAACTGGTCTCACAGGAAAGGCTCAAATCATAGAATGTATGAAGGGTCAGTCCTCTTGAACTTATGTCGGCACTGTGCCTTTTGTACTTAATTCCGATGCAATTTCTGAGCTTCATCGTCAATAAGAATGTCCAAAGGATATAGTAAACCGGAAGTGAAGCATCGGAATCTAATACTGGTCTTACAGGAAAGGCTCAAAACATAGAATGTAAACAGAGTCAGTTTTCTTGTATTTAAGTGGGCATTGTACTTTTTGAATTTAATTCCGGTGTAATTTCTGTGTTTCATCGTCAATAAGAAGGTCCAAGGGATACAGGGAACCTGAAGTGAAGCATCGGAATCTAAAACTAGTCGCACAGGAAAGTTTCAAATCATAGACATTAAGAAGAGTCAGACTTCTTGTACTTAAGTCGGCATTGTGCCTTTTGTATTTAATTCCGATGCAATCTCTGTGTTTCATCGTCAATATGAAGGTCCAAGGGATACAGTAAACCTGAAGAGAAGCATCTGAATCTAAAACTGGTCTCATAGGAAAGGCTGAAAGCATAGACAGTTAGATGAGTCTTTCTTCTTGTACTTAAGTCGACATAGTGCCATTTGTACTTAATTCCGATGCAATTTCTGTGTTTCATGGTCAATAAGAAGGTCCAAGGGATACAGTTAACTTGAAGTGAAGCATCGGATTAAAAAACTGGTCTCGCAGGAAAGGCTCGAAACACATACAGGAAGAAGACTCAGTATTCTTGTACTACATCGGCATTGTGCATTTTGTATTTAATTCCAATGCAATTTCTGTGTTTCATAGTCAACATGAACGTACAAGGAATACAGTAAACCTGAAATGAAGCATCTGAATCTAAACTAGTCTCATAGGAAAGGTTGAATGCATAGACAGTTAGAAGAGTCATTCTTCTTGTACTTAAGCCGGCATTGTGCCTTTTGTATTTAATTCCGATGCAATTTCTGGCTTTCTTCGTCAATAAGAAGGTCCAAGGGATACAGTAAACCTAAAGTGAAGCATCGGAATCTAAAACTGGTCTCACAGGATGGGATCAAATCATAAAATATATGAAGGGTCAGTCCGCTTGTACTTAAGTCGGCACTGTGCCTTTTGTATTTAATTGCGATCCAATTTCTGTGTTTCATCGGCAATAAGAAGGTCCATTGGATACAGTAAACTTGAAGTGAAGCATCGGAATCAGAAACTGGTCTCGCAGGAAAGGCTCCAAACACATACAGGAACAAGACTCAGTATTCATGTACTTACATCGAGATTGTGCATTTTGTATTTAATTCCAATGCAATTTCTGTGTTTCATAGTCAATATGAGCGTACAAGGAATACAGTAAACTAGAAGTGAAGCATCTGAATCTAAAACTGGTCTCATAGGAAAGGCTGAAAGCATAGACAGTTACAAGAGTCATTCTTCTTGTACTTAAGTCGGCATTGAGTCTTTTGTATTTAATTCTGATGCAATTTCTGTGTTTCACCGGCAATAAGAAGGTCGATGGGATACAGTAAACCTGAAGTGAGGCATCGGAATCTAAAACTCGTCTTACAGGATAGGCTTAAATTATAGAATGTAAATCGTGTCAGTCCTCTTGTACTTAAGTCGGCATTGTGCCTTTTGTGTTTAATTCCGATGCAATTTCTGTGTTTCATCGTCAATTAGAAGGTCAAAGGGATACAGTAAACCTGAAGTAAGGCATCGGAATCTAAAACTGGTCTCACAGGAAAGGTTCCGAACATAGACAGTAAGAAGAGTCAGTCTTTTTGTACTTAAGTCGGCATTGTGCCTCTTGTATTTAATTCCGATGCAATTTCTATGTTTCATCATCAATAAGAAGATCCAAGGGATACAGTAAACCTGAAGTGAAGCATCGGAATCTAAAAGTGGTCTAACAGGAAAGGTTCGAAACATAGGTGGTATGAAGAGTCAGTCTTGTTGTACTTAGGTCGGCATTGTGACTTTTGTATTTATTTCCGGTGCAATTTCTGTGTTTCAAATTCAATAAGAAGGTCCATGGGATACAATAAACCTGAAGTGAAGCATCGCAATATAAAACTGGTCTCACGGGTAAGGCTTAAATCATAGAATGTAAGAAGAGTCAGTCCTCTTGTGTATTCGTCGGCATTTTGCCTTTTGTATTTAATTCCGATGCAATTTCTGTGTTTCATCGTCAATATGAAGGTCCAAGGGATACAGTAAACCTGAAGTGAAACATCTAAATCTAAAACTGGTCTCACAGAAGAGGCTCAAATCATAGAATGTAAGAAGAGTCAGTCCTCTTGTACTTAAATCGGCATTATGCCTTTTGTATTTAATTCCGATGCAATTTCCGAGTTTCATCGTTAATGTGAACGTCCAAGGGATACAGTAAACCTGAGGTGAAGCATCAGAATCCAAAACTGGTCTCACAGGAATGGTTCAAAACATAGACAGTAAGAAGAGCTAGTGTTCTTGTACTTTAGTCGCCATTCTGCCATATGTATTTAATTCCGATGCAATTTCTGTTTTTCTTCGTCAATAAGAAGGTCCAAGGGTTACAGTAAACCTGAAGTAAAGCATCGTAATCTGAAACTGGTCTCACAGGAAAGGTTTGAAACATAGACAATAAGAACAGTCAGTTTTCTTGTACTTATGTCGGCATTGTACTTTTTGTAATTAATTCCGATGCAATTTCTGTGTTTCATCGGCCATAAGAAGGTCCAAGGGATACAGTAAACCTGTAGTGAAACATTGGAATCTAAAACTGGTCTCACAGGAAAGGCTCAACTCATAGAATGTATGAAGGGTCAGTCCTCTTGCACTTAAGTTGGCACTGTGCCATTTGTATTTATTAGCGATGCAATTTCTGTGTTTCATCGTCAGTAAGAAGGTCCAACAGACTCAGTAAACATGAAGTGCAGCATCAGAATCTAAAACTGGACTCACAGGAAAGGCCCAAGCATAGAATGTAAGAAGAGTCATACCTCTTGTACTTAGTTGGCATTGTGCCTTTTGTATTTAATTCCGATGCAATTTCTGTGCTTCATCGTCAATATGAAGGTCCAAGGGTTACAGTAAACCTGAAGTGATGCATCGGAATCAAAAACTGGTCTCACAGGAAAGGTTCAAAACATAGACAATAAGAAGAGTCAGTTTTCTTGTACTTAAGTTGGCATTGTGCCTTTTGTATGTAATTCCGATGCAATTTCTGTGTTTCATCGTCATTTATAAGGCCAAGGGATACAGGAAACCTGATGTGAAGCATCGGAATCTAAACCTGGTCTCACCGGAAAGGTTCAGAACATAGACAGTAAAAAGAGTCAGTCTTCTTGTACTTAAGTCGGCATTGTGCCTTTTGTATTTATTTCCGATGCAATTTCTGTATTTCATAGTCAATAAGAAGGTCCAAGGGATACAATAAACCTGAAGTGAAGCATCGGAATCTAAAGCTGGTCTCACCTTATAAGTTCAAAACATAGACATTAAGAAGAGTCAGACTTCTTGTACTTAAGTCGGCATTGAGACTTTTGTATACAAATCGGATGAAATTTCTGTGTTTCATCGTCAATAAGAAGATGCTATGTATACAGTAATCCTGAAGTGAAGCATCGGAATCTAAAACTCGACTCACAGGAGATATTCAAACCATAGAAAGTTAGAGTGTCAGTCCTCTTGTACTTAAGTCTGCATTGTTCCTTTTGTATTAAATTCGCATGCAATTTGTGTGTTTCGTCGTTAATAAGAAGGTCCAAGGGATACAGCAAATCTGAAGTGAGGCATCGGAATCTAAAACTGGACTCACAGGACAAGTTCAAATCATAGAAAGTTAGAGTTTCAGTCCTCTTGTTCGTAATTCGGCATTGTGACTTTTGTATTAAATTCGGATACAATTTCTGTGTTTCATCGTCAACAAGAAGGTCCAAGGGATACAGTAAACCTGAAGTGAAGCATCGGAATCTAAAACTGGACTCACAGGAGAGGTTCAAATCATGGATAGTTAGTGTGTCAGTCCTCTTGTACTTAAGTCGGCATTGTGACTTTTGTATTAATTTCGGATGCAATATCTGTGTTTCATCGTTAATAAGAAGGTACAAGGGATGCAGTAAACCTGAAGTGAAGCATCGGAATCCAAAACTGGACTCACAGGAGAGGTTAAAATCATAGAGAGTTAGTGTGTCAGTCTTCTTGTACTTCAGTCGGCATTGTGCCTTTTGTATTAAATTCGGATGCAATTTCTGTGATTTATCGTCAATAAGAAGGTCTAAGGGATACAGTAGACCTGAAGAGAAGCATCGGAATCGAAAACTGGACTCACAGGAGAGTTTCAAACCACAGAAAGTTAGAGTGTGAGTCCTCTTGTACTTAAGTCGGCATTGTGACTTTTGTATTAAATTCGGATGCAATTTCTGTGCTTCATCGTCAATAAGAAGGTCCAAGGGATTTAGTAAACCTGAAGTGAAGTATCCGAATCTACAACTGGACTCACAGGAGGGGTTCAAATCATAGGAAGATAGAGTGTCAGTCCTCTTGTACTTAATTCGGCATTGTGACTTTTGTATTAAATTCGGATACAATTTCTGTGTTTCATCGTTAATAAGAAGGTCCAAGGGATACAGTAAACCTGAAGTGAAGCATCGGAATCTAAAACTGGACTCACAGGAGAGGTTAAAATCATAGAGAGTTAGTGTGTCAGTCTTCTTCTACTTCAGTCGGCATTGTGCCTTTTGTATTAAATTCGGATGCAATTTCTGTGTTTCATCGTCAATAAGAAGTTCCAAGGGATACAGTAAACCTGAAGAGAAGCATCGGAATCGAAAACAGGACTCACAGGAGAGGTTCAAATCACAGAAAGTTAGAGTGTGAGTCCTCTTGTACTTAAGTCGGCATTGTGATTTTGTATTAAATTCGGATGCAATTTCTGTGTTTCATCGTCAATAAGAAGGTCCAAGGGATACAGTAAACCTGAAGTGAACCATCGGAATCTAAAACTGGACTCACAGGAGAGGTTCAAATCATGGAAAGTTAGAGTATCAGTCCTCTTGTACTTAAGTCGGCATTGTGATTTTTGTATTAATTTCGGATGCAATTTCTGTGTTTCATCGTCAATAAGACGGTCCAAGGAATGCAGTAAATCTGAAGTGCAGCATCGGAATCCAAAACTGGACTCACAGGAGATATTCAAACCATACTAAGTTAGAGTGTCTGTCCTCTTGAACTTAAGTCGGCATTGTGCCTTTTGTATTAAATTCGGATGCAATTTGTGTGTTTCATCGTTAATAAGAAGGTCCAAGGGATACAGTAAATCTGAAGTGAAGCATCGGAATCTAAAACTGGAGCCGCAGGACAGGTTCAAATCATAGAAAGTTAGAGTGTCAGTCCTCTTGTACTTAAGTCGGCATTGTACATTTTGAATTTGATTTCGATGCAATTTCTGTGTTTCATCGTCAATAAGAAGGTGCAAGGTATTCAGTAAACCTGAAGTAAAGCATCGGAATCTAAAACAGGAGTCACAGAAGAGGATCAAATCATTGAAATTTTGAGTGTCAGTCCTCTTGTACTTAATTCGGCAATGTGACTTTTGTATTAAATTCGGATGCAATTTCTGTGTTTCATCGTCAATAAGAAGGTCCAAGGAATACAGTAAACCTGAAGTGAAGTATCGGAATCTAAAACTGGGCTCACAGGAGGGGTTCAAATCATAGAAAGGTAGAGTGTCAATTCTCTTGTACTTAAGTCGGCATTTTGACTTTTGTATTAAATTCGGATGCAATTTCTGTGTTTCATCGTCAATAAGAAGATCCAAGGGATACAGTAAACCTGAAGTGAAGCATCGGATTTGAAAACTCTACTCACAGGAGAGGTTCAAATCATAGAAAATGAGAGTGTCAGTCCGCTTGTCCTTAAGTCGGCATTGTGAATTTTGTATTAAATTCGGATGCAATTTCTGTGTTTCATCGTCAATAAGAAGATCCAAGGGATACAGTAAACCTGAAGTGAAGCTTCGGATTCGAAAACTCTACTCACAGGAGTGGTTCAAATCATAGAAAATGAGAGTGTCAGTCCGCTTGTACTAAAGTCGCCATTGTGACTATTGAATTAAATTCGGATGCAATTTCTGTGTTTCATCGCCAATAAGAAGGTCCAAGGGATACAGTAAACCTGAAGTGTAGCATCGGAATCTAAAACTGGACTCACAGGAGGGGTTCAAATCAGAGAAAGTTAGAGTGTAAGTCCTCTTGTACTTAAGTCGGCATTGTGACCTAAGTATTAAATTTTGATGCAATTTCTGTGTTTCATCGTCAATAAGAAGGTCCAAGGGATACAGTAAACCTTAAGTGAAGTATCCGAATCTACAACTGGATTCACAGGAGGGGTTCAAATCATAGAAAGTTAGAGTGTCAGTTATCTTGTACTTATGTCGGCATTGTGACTTTTGTATTAAGTTCGGATGCAATTTCTGTGTTTCATCGTCTATAAGAAGGTCCAAGGGATACAGTAAACCTGAAGTGAAGCTTCGGAATCTAAATCTGGACTCACAGGAGAGGTTCAAATCATAGAAATTTAGAGTGTCAGTCCCCTTGTACTTAAGTCGGTATTGAGACTTTTGTATAAAAATCGGATGCAATTTCTGTGTTTCATCGTCAATAAGAAGATGCTATGTATACGGTAATCCTGAAGTGAAGCATAGGAATCTAAACCTCGACTCACAGGAGATATTCAAACCATAGAAAGTTAGAGTGTCAGTCCTCTTGTACTTAAGTCGGCATTGTTCCTTTTGTTTTAAATTCGCATGCAATTTGTGTGTTTCATCGTTAATAAGAAGGACCAAGGGATACAGCAAATCTGAAGTGAGGCATCGGAATCTAAAACTGGACTCACAGGACAAGTTCAAATCATAGAAAGTTAGAGTTTCAGTCCTCTTGTACGTAATTCGGCATTGTGACTTTTGTATTAAATTCGGATACAATTTCTGGGTTTCATCGTCAACAAGAAGGTCCAAGGGATACAGTAAACCTGAAGTGAAGCATCGGAATCTAAAACTGGACTCACAGGAGAGGTTCAAATCATGGATAGTTAGTGTGTCAGTCATCTTGTACTTAAGTCGGCATTGTGACTTTTGTATTAATTTCGGATGCAATATCTGTGTTTCATCGTTAATAAGAAGGTCCAAGGGATGCAGTAAACCTGAAGTGAAGCATCGGAATCTAAAACTGGACTCACAGGAGAGGTTAAAATCATAGAGAGTTAGTGTGTCAGTCTTCTTGTACTTCAGTCGGCATTGTGCCTTTTGTGTTAAATTCGGATGCAATTTCTGTGTTTCATCGTCAATAAGAAGGTCTAAGGGATACAGTAAACCTGAAGAGAAGCATCGGAATCGAAAACTGGACTCACAGGAGAGTTTCAAACCACAGAATGTTAGAGTGTGAGTCCTCTTGTACTTAAGTCGGCATTGTGACTTTTGTATTAAATTCGGATGCAATTTCTGTGCTTCATCGTCAATAAGAAGGTCCAAGGGATTTAGTAAACCTGAAGTGAAGTATCCGAATCTACAACTGGACTCACAGGAGGGGTTCAAATCATAGAAAGATAGAGTGTCAGTCCTCTTGTACTTAATTCGGCATTGTGACTTTTGTATTAAATTCGGATACAATTTCTGTGTTTCATCGTCAACAAGAAGGTCCAAGGGATACAGCAAACCGGAAGTGAAGAATCGGAATCTAAAACTGGACTCACAGGAGAGGTTCAAATCATGGAAAGTTAGTGTGTCAGTCCTCTTGTACTTAAGTCGGCATTGTGACTTTTGTATTAATTTCGGATGCAATTTCTGTGTTTCATCGTTAATAAGAAGGTCCAAGGGATACAGTAAACCTGAAGTGAAGCATCGGAATCTAAAACTGGACTCACAGGAGAGGTTAAAATCATAGAGAGTTAGTGTGTCAGTCTTCTTGTACTTCAGTCGGCATTGTGCCTTTTGTATTAAATTCGGATGCAATTTCTGTGTTTCATCGTCAATAAGAAGTTCCAAGGGATACAGTAAACCTGAAGAGAAGCATCGGAATCGAAAACAGGACTCACAGGAGAGGTTCAAATCATGGAAAGTTAGTGTGTCAGTCCTCTTGTACTTAAGTCGGCATTGTGACTTTTGTATTAATTTCGGATGCAATTTCTGTGTTTCATCGTCAATAAGAAGGTCCAAGGGATGCAGTAAACCTGAAGTGCAGCATCGGAATCCAAAACTGGACTCACAGGAGATATTCAAACCATACTAAGTTAGAGTGTCTGTCCTCTTGAACTTAAGTCGGCATTGTGCCTTTTGTATTAAATTCGGATGCAATTTGTGTGTTTCATCGTTAATAAGAAGGTCCAAGGGATACAGTAAACCTGAAGTGAAGCATCGGAATCTAAAACTGGAGTCGCAGGACAGGTTCAAATCATAGAAAGTTAGAGTGTCATTCCTCTTGTACTTAAGTCGGCATTGTACATTTTGAATTTGATTTCGATGCAATTTCTGTGTTTCATCGTCAATAAGAAGGTGCAAGGTATTCAGTAAACCTGAAGTAAAGCATCGGAATCTAAAACAGGAGTCACAGAAGAGGATCAAATCATTGAAATTTTGAGTGTCAGTCCCCATGTACTTAAGTCGGCATTGTGACTTTTGTATTAAATTCGGATGCAATTTGTGTGTTTCATCGTTAATAAGAAGGTACAAGGGATACAGTAAATCTGAAGTGAAGCATCGGAATCTAAAACTGGACTCACAGGAGAGGTTCAAATCGAAGAAAGTGAGAGTGTCAGTCCTCATGTACTTAAGTCGGCATTATGCCTTTTGTATTAAATTCGGATGCAATTTCTGTGTTTCATCGTCAATGAGAAGGTCCAAGAGATACAGTAAACCTGAAATGAAGCATCGGAATCTAAAACTGGACTCACAGGAGATGTTCAAATCATAGAAAGTTTGAGTGTCAGTCCTCTTGTACCTAAGTCGGCATTGTGCCTTTTGAATTTGATTTCGATGCAATTTCTGTGTTTCATCGTCAATAAGAAGGTGCAAGGTATTCAGTAAACCTGAAGTGAAGCATCGGAATCTAAAACTGGACTCACAGGAGAGGTTCAAATCGAAGAAAGTGAGTGTGTCAGTCCTCATGTACTTAAGTCGGCATTATGCCTTTTGTATTAAATTCGGATGCAATTTCTGTGTTTCATCGTCAATGAGAAGGTCCAAGGGATACAGTAAACCTGAAGTGAAGCATCGGAATCTAAAACAGGACTCACAGAAGAGGATCAAATCATAGAAATTTAGAGTGTCAGTCCTCTTGTACTTTAGTCGGCATTGTGTATTTTGAATTTAATTCCGATGCAATTTCTATGTTTCATCGTGAAAAAGAAGGTACAAGGTATACAGTAAACCTGAAGTGAAGAATCGGAATCTAAAACTGGACTCACAGGAGAGGTTCAAATCATTGAAAGAGAGAGTGACTGTCCTCTTTAATTAAGTCGGCATTGTGCCTTTTGTATTAAATTCGGATGCAATCTCTGTATTTCACCGTCAATAACATGGTCCAAGAGATACAGTAAACCTGAAGTGAAGCATCGGAATCAAAAACTCGAGTTAAAGGAGAGGTTCAAATCATAGAAAGTTAGAGTGTCAGTCCTCTTGTACTTATGTCGGCATTGTGCCTTTTGTATTAAATTCCGATGCAATTTCTGTTTTTCATCTTCAATAAGAAGGTGCAAGGTATACGGTAAAATTGAAGTGAGGCATCGGAATTGAAAACTGGACTCACAGGAGAAGTTCAAATCATAGGGAGTCAGTGTGTCAGTCCTCTTGTACTTAAGTCGGCATTGTGCCTTTTGAATTTAATTCCAGTGCAATTTTTATGTTTCATCGTCAATAAGAAGGTGCAAGGTATACAGTAATCCTGAAGTGAATCATCGGAATCTAAAACTGGACTCACAGGAGAGGTTCAAATCGAAGAAAGTGAGAGTGTCAGTCCTCATGTACTTAAGTCGGCTTTATGCCTTTTGTATTAAATTCGGATGGAATTTCTGTGTTCCATCGTCAATGAGAAGGTCCAAGGGATACAGTAAACCTGAAGTGAAGCATCGGAATCTAAAACAGGACTCACAGAAGAGGATCAAATCATAGAAATTTAGAGTGTCAGTCCTCTTGTACTTCAGTCGGCATTGTGCCTTTTGAATTAAATTCCGATGCAATTTCTATGTTTCATCGTGAATAAGAAGGTACAAGGTATACAGTAAACCTGAAGTGAAGAATCGGAATCTAAAACTGGACCCACAGGAGAGGTTCAAATCATTGAAGGAGAGAGTGACAGTCCTCTTTAATTAAGTCGGCATTGTGCCTTTTGTATTAAATTCGGATGCAATTTCTGTATTTCACCGTCAATAACATGGTCTAAGAGATACAGTAAACCTGAAGTGAAGCATCGGAATCTAAAACTCGAGTCAAAGGAGAGGTTCAAATCATAGAAAGTTAGAGTGTCAGTCCTCTTTTACTTAAGTCGGCATTGTGCCTTATATATTAAACTCGGATGCAATTTCTGAGTTTCATCGTCAATAAGAATGTCCAAGGGATACAGAAAACCTGAAGTGAAGCATCGGAATCTAAAACTGGACTCACAGGAGAGGTTCAAATCATAGAAAGTGAGATTGTCAGTCCTCTTTTACTTAAGTCGGCATTGTGCCTTATGTATTAAATTCGGATGCAATTTCAGTGTTTCATCGTCAATAAGAAGGTCCAAGGGATACAGTGAACCTGAAATGAAGCATCGGAATCAAAAACTGGAGTCACAGGAGAGTATCAAATCATAGAAAGTGAGAGTGTTAGTCCTCTTGTACTTTAGTCTGCATTGTGCCTTTTGTATTAATTTCGGGTGCAATTTCTGTGTTTCATCGTCAATAAGAAGGTCCAAGGGATACAGTAAACCTGAAGTGAAGCATCGGAATCTAAATCTGGACTCACAGGAGAGGTTCAAATCATAGAAAGTTGGAGTGTCTGTCCTCTTGTACTTAAGTCGGCATTGTGCCTCTTGAATTTAATTCCGATGCAATTTCTGTGTTTCATCGTCAATAAGAAGGTGCAAGGTATACAGTATTCCTGAAGTGAATCATCGGAATCTAAAACTGAACTCACAGGCGAGGTTCAAATCATAGAAAGAGAGAGTGTCAGTCCTCTTTTACTTAAGTCGACATTGTGCCTTTTGTATTAAATTCGGATGCAATTTCTGTATTTCATCGTCAATAAGAAGGTCCAAGGGATACAGTAAACCTGAAGTGAAGCATCGGAATCTAAAATTGGACTCACAGGAGAGGTTCAAATCATAGAAAGTTAGAGTGTCAATCCTCTTGTACTTATGTTGGCATTGTGCCTTTTGTATTAAAATCCGATGCAATTTCTGTGTTTCATCATCAATAAGAAGGTGCAAGGTATACGGTAAACCTGAAGTGACGCATCGGAATCTAAAACCGGACTCACAGGAGAAGTTCAAATCATAGAAAGTGAGAGTGTCAGTCCTCTTTTACTTAAGTCGGTATTGTGCCTTTTGAATTTAATTCTGATGCAATTTCTGTGTTTCATCGTCAATAAGAAGGTGCAAGGTATAAGGTAACCCTGAAGTGAAGCATCGGAATCTGAAACTGGACTCACAGGAGAGGTTCAAATCATAGATAGGTAGGGATTCTGCCCTCTTGTACTTCAGTCGGCATTGTGCCTTTTGTATTAAATTCGGATGCAAACTCTGTGTTTCATCGTCAATAAGAAGGTCCAAGGAATACAGTAAACCTGAAGAGTAGCATTGGAATCTAAAACTGGACTCACAGGAGAGGTTCAAATCATGGAAAGTTAGTGTGTCAGTCCTCTTGTACTTAAGTCGGCATTGTGACTTTTGTATTAATTTCGGATGCAATTTCTGTGTTTCATCGTTAATAAGAAGGTCCAAGGGATACAGTAAACCTGAAGTGATGCATCGGAATCTAAAACTGGACTCACAGGAGAGGTTAAAATCATAGAGAGTTAGTGTGTCAGTCTTCTTGTACTTCAGTCGGCATTGTGCCTTTTGTATTAAATTCGGATGCAATTTCTGTGTTTCATCGTCAATAAGAAGTTCCAAGGGATACAGTAAACCTGAAGAGAAGCATCGGAATCGAAAACAGGACTCACAGGAGAGGTTCAAATCACAGAAAGTTAGAGTGTGAGTCCTCTTGTACTTAAGTCGGCATTGTGATTTTGTATTAAATTCGGATGCAATTTCTGTGTTTCATCGTCAATAAGAAGGTCCAAGGGATACAGTAAACCTGAAGTGAAGCATCGGAATCTAAAACTGGACTCACAGGAGAGGTTCAAATCAAGGAAAGTTAGAGTATCAGTCCTCTTGTACTTAAGTCGGCATTGTGACTTTTGTATTAATTTCGGATGCAATTTCTGTGTTTCATCGTCAATAAGAAGGTCCAAGGGATGCAGTAAACCTGAAGTGCAGCATCGGAATCCAAAACTGGACTCACAGGAGATATTCAAACCATACTAAGTTAGAGTGTCTGTCCTCTTGAACTTAAGTCGGCATTGTGCCTTTTGTATTAAATTCGGATGCAATTTGTGTGTTTCATCGTTAATAAGAAGGTCCAAGGGATACAGTAAATCTGAAGTGAAGCATCGGAATCTAAAACTGGAGTCGCAGGACAGGTTCAAATCATAGAAAGTTAGAGTGTCAGTCCTCTTGTACTTAAGTCGGCATTGTACATTTTGAATTTGATTTCGATGCAATTTCTGTGTTTCATCGTCAATAAGAAGGTGCAAGGTATTCAGTAAACCTGAAGTAAAGCATCGGAATCTAAAACAGGAGTCACAGAAGAGGTTCAAATCATAGAAAGTTGGAGTGTCTGTCCTCTTGTACTTAAGTCGGCATTGTGCCTTTTGAATTTAATTCCGATGCAATTTCTGTGTTTCATCGTCAATAAGAAGGTGCAAGGTATACAGTAATCCTGAAGTGAATCATCGGAATCTAAATCTGGACTCACAGGTGAGGTTCAAATCACAGAAAGTGAGAGTGTCAGTCCTCTTTTACTTAAATCGGCATTGTGCCTTTTGTATTAAATTCGGGTGCAAATTCTGTGTTCCTTCGTCAATAAGAAGGTCCCAGGGATACAGTAAACCTGAAGTGAAGCTTCGGAATCTAAAACTGGTCTCGCAGGGGAGGTTCAAATCATAGGGAGTTAGAGTGTCAGTCCTGTTGTACGTAAGTCGGCATTGTGCCTTTTGAATTTAATTCCGATGCAATTTCTATGATTCTTCGTCAATAACAAGGTGCAAGGTATACAGTAATCCTGAAGTGAATCATCGGAATCTAAAACTGGACTCATGGGAGAGGTTCAAATCATAGAAAGAGAGAGCGTCAGTCCTCTTTTACTTAAGTCGGCATTGTGCTTTTTGTATTAAATTCGGATTCAATTTCTGTATTCCATCGTCAATGATAAGGTTCAAGGGATACAGTAAACCTGAAGGGAAGCATCGAAATCTATAACTGGACCCACAGGAGAGGTTCAAATCATAGAAAGTTCGAGTGTCAGTCCTCATGTACTTAAGTCGGCATTGTGCATTTTGTATTAAATTTGGATGCAATTTCTGTGTTTCATCGTCAATAAGAAGGTCCAAGGGATACAATAATTCTGAAATAAAGCATCGGAATCAAAAACTGGACTCACAGGAGAGGTTCAAATCATAGAATGTTAGAGTGTCAGTCCTCTTGTACTTAAGTCGGCATTGTGCCTTTTGAATTTAATTCCGATGCAATTTCTGTGTTCCATCGTCAATAAGAAGGTGCAACGTATAAGGTAACCCTGAAGTGAAGCATCGGAATCTAAAACTGGACTCACAGGTGAGGTTCAATTCACAGAAAGTGAGAGTGTGAATCCACTTTTACTTAAGTTGGCATTGTGCCTTTTGTATTAAATTCGGATGCAATTTCTGTGTTTCATCGTCAATAAGGAGGTCCAAGGGATACAGTAAACCTGAAGTGAAGCATCGGAATCTAAAACTGGACTCACAGAAGAAGTTCAAATCATAGAAAGTGAGAGTGTCAGTCCTGTTTTACTTAAGTCGGCATTGTGCCTTATGTATTAAATTCAGATGCAATTTCTGTGTTTCATCGTCAACAAGCAGGTCCAAGGGATACAGTAAACCTGATGTGAAGCTTCGGAATCTAAAACTGGACTCACAGGAGAGGTTCAAATCATAGTGAGATAAAGTGTCAGTCCTCTTGTACTTAAGTCGGCATTGTGCCTTTTGAATTTAATTCCCATGCAATTTCTATGTTTCATCGTCAATAAGAAGGTCAAGGTAAACAGTACTCCTGAAGTGAAACATCGGAATCTAAAACTGGACTCATGGGAGAGGTTCAAATCATAGAAAGAGAGAGTGTCAGTCCTCTTTTACTTAAGTCGGCATTGTGCTTTTTGTACTAAATTCGGATGCAATATCTGTATTACATCGTCAATAAGAAGGTGCAAGGTATACAGTAAAACTGAAGTGAAGCATCGGAATCTAAAACTGGACTCACAGGAGGGGTTCGAATCATTGAAAGTGAGAGTGTCAGTCCTCTTTTACTTAAGTCGGCATTGTGCCTTTTGTATTAAATTCGGATGCAATTTCTGTATTCCATCGTCAATAAGAAGGTCCAAGGGATACAGTAAACCTGAAGTGAAGCATCGGAATCTAAAACTGGACTCACAGGAGAGGTTCAAATCATAGAAAGTGAGAGTGTTAGTCCTCTTGTACTTAAGTCGGCATTGTGCCTTTTGTAATAAATTAGGATGCAATTTCTGTGTTTCATCGTCAATAAGAAGGTGCAAGGTATACAGTAAACCTGAAGTGAAGCATCGGAATCTAAAACTTGACTCACAGGAGAGGTTCAAATCATAGAAAATGAGAGTGTCATTCCTCTTTTACTTAAGTCGGCATTGTGGCTTTTGTATTAAATTCGGATGCAATTTCTGTGTTTCATCGTCAATAAGAAAATCCAACGGATACAGTAAACCTGAAGTGAAGCATCGGAATCTAAAACTGGACTCACAGGAAAGGTTAAAATCATAGAAAGTTAGAGTGTCAGTCCTCTTGTACTTAAGTCGGCATTGTGCCTTTTGAATTTAATTCCGATGCAATTTCTGCGTTTCATCGTCAATAAGAAGGTCGAAGGGATACAGTAAACCTGAAGTGAAGCATCGGAATCTAAAACTGGACTCACAGGAGAGGTTCAAATCATAGAAAGTGAGAGTGTCTGTCCTCTTTTACTTAAGTCGGCATTGTGCCTTTTGTATTAAATTCCGATGCAATTTCTGTGTTTCATCGTCAATAAGAAGGTGCTATGTATACACTAAACCTGAAGTGAAGCATCGGAATCTAAAACTTGACTCACAAGAGAGGTTCAAATCATAGAAAGTAAGAGTGTCAGTCCTCTTGTACTTAAGTCGGCATTGTGCCTTTTGTATTGAATTCGGTTCAATCTCTGTGTTTCATCGTCAATTAGAAGGTCCAAGGGATACAGTAAACCTGAAGTGAAGCATCGGAATCTAAAACTGGACTCACAGGAGAGGTTCAAACCATAGATAGTTAGAGTGTCAGTCCTCTTGTACTTAAGTCGGCATTGTGCCTTTTGAATTTAATTCCGATGCAATTTCTGTGTTTCATCGCCAATAAGAAGCTGCAAGGAATACAGTAATCCTGAAGTGAAGCATCGGAATCTAAAACTGGACTCACAGGAGACGTTCAAATCATAGAAAGTGAGAGTGTCTGTCCTCTTTTACTTAAGTCGGCATTGTGTCTTTTGTATTAAATTCCGATGCAATTTCTGTGTTTCATCGTCAATAAGAAGGTGCTAGGTATACAGTAAACCTGAAGTGAAGCATCGGAATCTAAAACTGGACTCACAGGAGAGGTTCAAATCATAGAAAGTGAGAGTGTCAGTCCTCTTGTAGTTAAGTCGGCATTGTGCCTTTTGTATTGAATTCGGCTCAATGTCTGTGTTTCATCGTCAATTAGAAGGTCCAAGGGATACAGTAAACCTGAAGTGAAGCTCCGGAATCTAAAACTGGACTCACAGGAGAGGTTCAAATCATAGACAGTTAGAGTGTCAGTCCTGTTGTACTTAAATCGGCATTGCGCCTTTTGAATTTAATTCCGATGCAATTTCTTTGTTTCATAGTCAATAAGAGGGTGCAAGGTATACAGTAAACCAGAAGTGATGCATCGGAGTCTAAAACTGGACTCACAGGAGAGGTTCAAATTGTAGAGAGCTAGAGTGTCAGTCCTCTTGTACTTAAGTCGGCATTGTGCCTTTTGAATTTAATTCCGATGCAATATCTGTGTTTCATCGTCAATAAGAAGGTCCAAGGGATACAGTAAACCTGAAATGAGGCATCGGAATCTAAAACTGGACTCACAGGATAGGTTCAAATCATAGAAAGAGAGAGTGTCAGTCCTCTTTTACTTAAGTCGGCATTGTGCCTTTTGTATTACATTCGGAAGCAATTTCTGTATTCCATCGTCAATAAGAAGGTCCAAGGGATACAGTAAACCTGAAGTGAGGCATCGGAATCTAAATCTGGACTCACAGGAGAGGTTCAAATCATAGCAAGGGAGAGTGTTAGTCCTCTTGTACTTAAGTCGATCTTGTGCCTTTTGTAGTAAATTCGGATGCAATTTCTGTGTTTCATCGTCAAGAAAAAATTGCACGGTATACTGTAAACCTGAAGTGAAGCATCGGAATCTAAAACTGGACTCACAGGAGACGTTCAAATCATAGAAAGTGAGAGTGTCAGTCCTCTTTTACTTAAGTCGGCGTTGTGCCTTTTGTATTAAATTCGGATGCAATTAGTGTGTTTCTTCGTCAATAAGGAGATCCAAGGGATATAGTAAACGTGAAGTGAAGCATCGGAATCTAAAACTGGACTCACACGAGAGGTTCAAATCATAGAGGGTTAGAGTGTCAGTCCTCTTGTACTTAAAACGGCATTGTGCCTTTTGAATTTAATTCCGATCCAATTTCTATGTTTTATCGTCAATAAGGAGGTGCAAGGTATACAATAAACCTGAAGTGAAGCATCGGAATCTAAAACTGGACTCACAGGAGAGGTTCAAATTGTAGAGAGCTAGAGTGTCAGTCCTCTTGTGCTTAAGTCGGCATTGTGCCTTTTGAATTTAATTCCGATACTATATCTGTGTTTCATCGTCAATAAGAAGATCCAAGGGATATAGTAAACCTGAAATGAAGCATCGGAATCTAAAACTGGACTCACAGGAGAGGTTCAAATCATAGAAAGAGAGAGTGTCAGTCCTCATTCACTTAAGTCGGCATTGTGCCTTTTGTATTACATTCGGAAGCAATTTCTGTATTCCATCGTCAATAAGAAGGTCCAAGGGATACAGTAAACCTGAAGTGAAGCATCAGAATCGAATACTGGACTCACAGGAGAGGTTGAAATCATAGAAAGGGAGAGTGTTAGTCCTTTTGTACTTAAGTCGACATTGTGCCTTTTGTAGTAAATTGGGATGCAATTTCTGTGTTTCATCGTCAATAAAAAGGTGCAAGGTATACAGTAAACCTGAAGTGAAGCATCGGATCTAAAACTGGACTCACAGGAGAGGTTCAAATCATAGAAAGTGAGAGTGTCAGTCCTCATGTACTTGAGACGGATTTGAGCCTTTTGTATTAAATTCGGATGCAATTTCTGTGTTTCATCGTCAATATGAAGGTCCAAGGGATACAGTAAACCTGAAGTGAAGCATCGGAATCTAAAACT
The DNA here is from genome assembly GCF_023864345.2 of Schistocerca serialis cubense. NCBI lineage: Eukaryota > Metazoa > Arthropoda > Insecta > Orthoptera > Acrididae > Schistocerca > Schistocerca serialis. The sequence goes on from NW_026047617.1 coordinate 9,368,495, forward strand.
GGACTCACAGGAGAGGTTCAAATCATAGAGAGTGAGAGTGTCAGTCCTCATGTACTTAAGTCGGCATTGTGCCTTTTGTATTAAATTCCGATGCAATTTCTGTGTTTCATCGTCAATAAGAAAGTCCAAGGGATACGGTAAACCTGAAATGAAGCATCGGAATCTGAAACTGGACTCACAGGAGAGGTTCAAATCATAGAAAGTTAGAGTGTCAGTCCTCTTGTACTTAAGTCGGCATTGTGCCTTTTGAATTTTATGCCGATGCAATTTCTGTGTTTCATCGTCAATAAGAAGGTGCAAGGTATACAGTAAACCTGAAGTGCAGCTTCGGAATCTAAAACTGGACTCACAGGAGAGGTTCAAATCACAGAAAGTGAGAGTGTCAGTCCTCTTTTACTTAAATCGGCATTGTGCCTTTTGTATTAAATTCGGATGCAATTTCTGTATTTCATCGTCAATAAGAAGGTGCAAGGTATACGGTAAACCTGAAGTGTCGCATCGGAATCTAATACTGGACTCACAGGAGAGGTTCAAATCATAGAGGATTAGAGTGTCAGTCCTCTTGTACTTAAAACGGCATTGTGCCTTTTGGATTTAATTCCGATGCAATTTCTATGTTTCATCGTCAATAAGAAGGTGCAAGGTAAACAGTAAACCTGAAGTAAACCATCGGAATCTAAAACTTGACTCACAGGAGAGGTTCAAATCATAGAAAGAGAGAGTGTCTGTCCTCTTTTACTTAAGTCGGCATTGTGCCTTTTGTAATTCATTCGGATGCAATTTCTGTATTTTGTCGTCAATAAGAAGGTCCAAGGGATACAGTAAACGTGAAATGAAGCATCGGAATCTAAAACCGGACCCACAGGAGAGGTTCAAATCATAGAAAGTTAGAGTGTCAGTCCTTTTGTACTTATGTTGGCATTGTGCTTTTTGTATTGAATTCCGATGCAATTACTGTGTTTCATCGTCAATAAGAAGGTGCAAGGTATACGGTAAACCTGAAGTGACGCATCGGAATCTAAAACTGGACTCACAGGAGAATTTCAAATCATAGAAAGTGAGAGTGTCAGTTTTCTTTTACTTAAGTCGGCATTGTGCCTTATGTATTAAATTCGGATGCAATTTCTGTGTTTCATCGTCAATGAGAAGGTCCAAGGGATACAGTAAACCTAAAGTGAAGCATCGGAATCTAAAACTGGACTCACAGGAGAGGTTCAAATCATAGAAAGAGAGAGTGACAGTCCTCTTTTACTTAAGTCGGCATTGTGCTTTTTGAATTAAATTCCGATGAAATTTCTGTCTTTCATCGTCAATAACAAGGACCAAGGGATACAGTGAACCATAAGTGAAGCATCGGAATCTAAAACTGGACTCACAGGAGAGGTTCAAATCATTGGAAAGGGAGAGTGTCAGTCCTTTTGTACTTAAGTCGGCATTGTGCCTTTTGTATTAAATTCGGATGCAATTTCTGTGTTTCATCGTCAATAAGAAGGTCCAAGGTATACAGTAAACCTGAAGTGAAGCATCGGAATCTAAGACTGGACTCACAGGGGAGGTTCATATCATAGAAAGTTAGAGTGTCAGTCCTCTTTTAATTAAGTCGGATTTGTGCCTTTTGTATTAAATTCGGATGCAATTTCTGTGTTTCATCGTCAATAAGAAGGTCCAAAGGATACAGTAAACCTGAAGTGAAGCATCGGAATCTAAAACTGGACTCACAGGAGAGGTTCAAATGATAGAAAGTGAGAGTGTCAGTCCTCATGTACTTATGTCGGCATTGTGCCTTTTGTATTAAATTCGGATGCAATTTCTGTGTTTCATCGTCAATAAGAAGGTCCAAGGGATACAGTAAACATGAAATCCAGCATCGGAATCTTAAACTGTTCTCATAGGAGAGGTTCAAATCATAGAAAGTTAGAGTGTCAGTCCTCTTGTACCTAAGTCGGCATTGTGCCTTTTGAATTTAATTCCGATGCAATTTCTATGTTTCATCGTCTTTAAGAAGGTGCAAGGTATACAGTAAACCTGAAGTGAAAATCGGAATCTAAAACTGGCCTCACAGCAGAGGTTCAAATCACAGAAAGTGAGAGTGTCAGTCCTGTTTTACTTAAGTCGGCATTGTGCCTTTTGTATTAAATTCGGATGCAATTTCTGTATTTCATCGTCAATAAGAAGGTGCAAGGTATACGGTAAAACTGAAGTGACGCATCGGAATCTAAAACTGGACTCACAGGAGAAGTTCATATCATAGGAAGTGAGAGTGCCAGTCCTCTTTTACTTAAGTCTGTGTTGTGCCTTTTGTATTAAATTCGGATGCAATTTCTGTATTTCATCGTCAATAAGAAGGTCCAAGGGATACAGTAAATCTGAGGTGAAGCATCGGAATCTAAAACTGGACTCACAGGAGAGGTTCAAATCATAGAAAGTTACAGCGTCAGTCCACTTTTACTGAATTCGGCATTGTTCCTTATGTATTAAATTCGGATGCAATTTCTGTGTTTCATCGTCAGTGAGAAGGTCCAAGGGATACAGTAAACCTGAAGTGAAGCATCGGAATCTTAAACTCGACTCACAGGAGAGGTTCAAATTATAGGGTGTTAGAGTGTCGGTCCTCTTGTAGTTATGTGGGCATTGTGCCTTTTGAATCTAATTCCGATGCAATGTCTCTGTTTCATCGTCAATAAGTAGGTCCAAGGGATTCAGTACACGGGAAATGAAGCATCAGAAACTAAAAATAGACTCACAGGAGAGGTTCAAATCATAGAAAGAGAGAGTGTCAATCCTCTTTTACTTAAGTCGGCATTGTGCCTTTTGTATTAAATTCGAATGCAATTTCTGTATTCCATCGTCAATAATAAGGTCAAAGGGATACAGTAAACCTGAAGTGAAGCATCGGAATCTACAACTGGACTCACAGGAAAGGTTTAAATCCTAGAAAGTGAGAGTGTTAGTCCTCTTGTACTTAAGTCGTCATTGTGCCTTTTGTATTGAATTCGGATGAAATTTATGTGTTTCATCGTCAATAAGAAGGTGCAAGGTATACAGTAAACCTGAAGTGAAGCATCGGAATCTAAAACTGGACTCACTGAAGAGGTTCAAAACATAGAAAGTGAGAGTGTCAGTCCTATTTTGTTTAAGTCGGCATTGTGCCTTTTGTATTAAATTCGGATGCAATTTCTGTGTTTCATCGTCAATAAGAAGGTCCAAGGGATACAGTAAACCTGAAGTGAAGCATCGGAATCTAAAACTGGACTCACAGGAGTGGTTCAAATCATAGAGAGTGAGATTGTCAGTCCTCATGTACTTAAGTCGGCATTGTGCCTTTTGTATTAAATTCGGATGCAATTTCTGGGTTTCATCGTCAATAAGTAGGTCCAAGGGATACAGTAAACTTGAAATGAAGCATTGGAATCTAAAACTGGGCTCACAGGAGAGGATCAAATCATAGAAAATTAGAGTGTCTGCCCTCTTGTACTTCAGTCGGCATTGTGCCTTTTGTATTAAATTTGGATGCAATTTCCGTGTTTCATCGTCAATAAGAAGGTGCAAGGTATACAGTAAACCTGAAGTGAAAATCGGAATCTAAAACTGGACTCACAGCAGAGGTTCAAATCACAGAAAGTGAGAGTGTCAGTCCTCTTTTACTTAGGCCGGCATTGTGCCTTTTGTATTAAATTCGGATGCAATTTCTGTATTTCATCGTCAATAAGAAGGTGCAAGGTGTATGGTAAAACTGAAGTGACGCATCGGAATCTAAAACTGGACTCACAGGAGAAGTTCATATCATAGAAAGTGAGAGCGCCAGTCCTCTTTTACTTAAGTCTGCGTTGTGCCTTTTGTAATAAATTCGGATGCAATTAGTGTGTTTCATCGTCAATAAGAAGATCCAAGGGATACAGTAAACCTGAAGTGAAGCATCGGAATCTAAAACTGGACTCACAGGAGAGGTTCAAATCATAGAGGGTTAGAGTGTCAGTCCTCTTGTACTTAAAACGGCATTGTGCTTTTTGAATTTAATTCCGATGCAATTTCTATGTTTCATCGTCAATAAGAAGGTGCAAGGCATACAGTAAACCTGAAGTGAATCATCGGAATCTAAAACTGGACTCACAGGAGAGGTTCAAATCATAGAAAGAGAGAGTGTCAGTCCTCTTTTACTTATGTCGGCATTGTGCCTTTTGTATTAAATTCGGATGCAATTTCTGTATTTCATCGTCAATAAGAAGGTCCAAGGGATACAGTAAATCTGAGGTGAAGCATCGGAATCTAAAACTGGACCCACAGGAGAGGTTCAAATCATAGAAAGTTAGAGTGTCAGTCCTCTTTTACTTAATTCGGCATTGTTCCTTATGTATTAAATTCGGATGCAATTTCTGTGTTTCATCGTCAGTGAGAAGGTCCAAGGGATACAGTAAACCGGAAGTGAAGCATCGGAATCTAAAACTCGACTCACAGGAGAGGTTCAAATCATAGAGAGTTAGAGTGTCAGTCCTCTTGTAGTTATGTCGGCATTGTGCCTTTTGAATCTAATTCCGATGCAATGTCTGTGTTTCATCGTCAATAAGAAGGTCCAAGGGATTCAGTAAACCTGAAATGAAGCATCGGAGACTAAAACTGGACTCACAGGAGAGGTTCAAATCATAGAAAGAGAGAGTGTCAGTCCTCTTTTACTTAAGTCGGCATTGTGCCTTTTGTATTAAATTCGGATGCAATTTCTGTATTCCATCGTCAATAAGAAGGTCAAAGGGATACAGTAAACCTGAAGTGAAGCATCGGAATCTACAACTGGACTCACTGGAAAGGTTCAAATCATAGAAAGTGAGAGTGTCAGTCCTATTTTGCTTAAGTCGGCATTGTGCCTTTTGTATTAAATTCGGATGCAATTTCTGTGTTTCATCGTCAATAAGAAGGTCCAAGGGATACAGTAAACCTGAAGTGAAGCATCGGAATCTAAAACTGATCTCACAGGAGTGGTTCAAATCATAGAGAGTGAGATTGTCAGTCCTCATTTACTTAAGTCGGCATTGTGCCTTTTGTATTAAATTCGGATGCAAACTCTGTGTTTCATCGTCAATAAGAAGGTCCAAGGGAAACAGTAAACCTGAAGTGAAACATCGGAATCTAAAACTGATCTCACAGGAGTGGTTCAAATCATAGAAAGTGAGAGTGTCTGTCCTCTTTTACTTAAGTCGGCATTGTGCCTTTTGTATTAAATTCCGATGCAATTTCTGTGTTTCATCGTCAATAAGAAGGTGCTAGGTATACAGTAAACCTGAAGTGAAGCTTCGGAATCTAAAACTGGACTCACATGAGAGGTTCAAATCAAAGAAAGTGAGAGTGTCAGTCCTCATGTAGCTAAGTCGGCATTGTGCCTTTTGTATTAAATTCGGTGCAATTGCCGTGTTTCATCGTTAATTAAAAGGTCTGAGGGATACAGTAAACCTAAAGTGAAGCATCGGAATCTAAAACTGGACTCACAGGAGAGGTTCAAATCATAGAAAGTGAGAGTGTCAGTCCTCTTGTACTTAAGTCGGCATTGTGCCTTTTGAATATAATTCCGATGCAATTTCTGTGTTTCATCATCAATAAGAAGGTGCAAGGTATACAGTAATCCTGAAGTGAAGCATCGGAATCTAAAACTGGACTCACTGCAGAGGTTCAAATCACAGAAAGTGACAGTGTCAGTCCTCTTTTACTTAAGTGGGCGTTGTGCCTTTTGTATTAAATTCGGATGCAGTTAGTGTGTTTCATCGTCAATAAGGAGATCCAAGGGATTCAGTAAACCTGAAGTGAAGCATCGGAATCTGAAGCTGGACTCACACGAGAGGTTCAAATCATAGAGGGTTAGAGTGTCAGTCCTCTTGTACTTAAAACGGCATTGTGCCTATTGAATTTAATTGCGATCCAATTTCTATGTTTCATCGTCAATAAGAAGGTGCAAGGTATACAGTAAACCTGAAGTGAAGCATCGGAATCTAAAACTGGACTCACAGGAGAGGTTCAAATTGTAGAGAGCTAGAGTGTCAATCCTCTTGTATTTAAGTCGGCATTGTGCCTTTTGAATTTAATTCCGATGCTATATCTGTGTTTCATCGTCAATAAGAAGGTCCAAGGGATACACTAAACCTGAAATGAAGCATCGGAATCTAAAACTGGACTCACAGGAGAGGTTCAAATCATAGAAAGAGAGAGTGTCAGTCCTCTTTCACTTAAGTCGGCATTGTGCCTTTTGTATTACATTCGGAAGCAATTTCTGTGTTCCATCGTCAATAAGAAGGTGCAAGGGATACAGTAAACCTGAAGTGAAGCATCGGAATCTAAAACTGGACTCACAGGAGAGGTTCAAATCATAGAAAGGTTGAGTGTTAGTCCTCTTGTACTTAAGTCGACATTGTGCCTTTTGTAGTAAATTCGGATCCAATTTCTGTGTTTCATCGTCAATAAAAACGTGCAAGGTACACAGTAAACCTGAAGTGAAGCATCTTAATCTAAAACTGGACTCACAGGAGAGGTTCAAATCATAGAATGTGAGAGTGTCAGTCCTCTTTTACTTAAGACGACTTTGTGCCTTTTGTATTAAATTCGGATGCAATTTCTGTGTTTCATCGTCAATAAGAGGGTCCAAGGGATACAGTAAACCTGAAGTGAAGCATCGGAATCTAAAACTGGACTCACAGGAGGGGTTCAAATCATAGAAAGTGAGAGTGTCAGTCCTCGTGTACTTAAGTGGGCATTGTTTATTTGTATTAAATTCGGATGCAATTTCTGTGTTTCATCGTCAATAAGAAGGTCCAAGGGATATAGTAAACCTGAAACGAAGCATCGGAATCTGAAACTGGACTCACAGGAGAGGTTCAAATCATAGAAAGTTAGACTGTCAGTCCTCTTGTACTTAAGTCGGCATTGTGCCTTTTGAATTTAATTCCGATGCAATTTCTGTATTTCAACGTCAATAAGAAGGTCCAAGGGATACAGTAAACCTGAAGTGAAGCATTGGATTCTAAAACTTGACTCGCAGGAGAGGTTCAAATCATAGAAAGTTAGAGTGTCAGTCCTCTTGTACTTAAGTCGGCATTGTGCCTTTTGTATTAAATTCCGATGTAATTTCTGTGTTTCATCGTCAATAAGAAGGTGCAAGGTACATGGTAAACCTGAAGTGACGCATCGGAATCTAAAACTGGACTTACAGGAGAATTTCAAATCATAGAAAGTGAGAGTGTCAGTCCTCTTTTACTTAAGTCGGCATTGTGCCTTATGTATTAAATTCGGATGCAATTTCTGTGTTTCATCGTCAATGAGAAGTACCAAGGGATACAGTAAACCTGAAGTGAATCATCGGAATCTAAAACTGGACTCACAGGAGTGGTTGATATCATAGAAAGAGAGAGTGACAGTCCTCTTTTACTTAAGTCGGCATTGTGCCTTTTGAATTAAAATCCGATGAATTTTCTGTCTTTCATCGTCAATAAGAAGGACCAAGGGATACTGTAAACCATAAGTGAAGCATCGGAATCTAAAACTGGACTCACAGGAGAGGTTCAAATCATAGAAAGAGAGAGTGTCAGTCCTCTAGTACTTAAGTCGGCATTGTGCCTTTTGTATTAAATTCGGATGCAATTTCTGTGTTTCATCGTCAATAAGAAGGTCTAAAGGATACAGTAAACCTGAAGTGAAGCATCGGAATCTAAAACTGTACTCACAGGATAGGTTCAAATGATAGAAAGTGAGAGTGTCAGTCCTCATGTACTTAAGTCGGCATTGTGCCTTTTGTATTTAATTCGGATGCAATTTCTGTGTTTCATCGTCAATAAGAAGATCCTAGGGATACAGTTAACTTGAAATGAAGCATCGGAATCTTAAACTGGACTCACAGGAGAGGTTCAAATTATAGAAAGTGAGAGTGTCAGTCCTCTTTTACTTAAGTCGGCATTGTGCCTTTTGAATTTAATTCCGATGCGATTTCTGTGTATCATCGTCAATAAGAAGCTGCAAGGTATACAGTAAACCTGAAGTGAAGCATCGGAATCTAAAACTGGACTCCCATGTGAGGATCAAATCATAGAAAGTGAGAGTTTCAATCCTCATTTACTTACGTCGGCAATGTGCCTTTTGTATTAAATTCGGATGCAATTTCTTTGTTAAATCGTCAATAAGAAGGTCCAAGGAATACAGTAATCCTGAAGTGAAGCATCGGAATCTTAAACTGGACTCACAGGAGATGTTCAAATCATAGTTAAATTGTCAGTTCTTTTGTACTTAAGTCGGAATTGTGCCTTTTTTATTAAATTCCGATGCAATTTCTGTGTTTCATCGTCAACAGGAAGGTGCAAGGTATACAGTAAACCAGAAGTGAAGCATCGGAATCTAAAACTGGACTCACAGGAGAGGTTCAAATCATAGAAAGTGAGAGTGTCAGTCCTCATGTACTTAAGTCGGCATTGTGCCTTTTGTATTTAATTCGGATGCAATTTCTGTGTTTCATCGTCAATAAGAAGGTCTAAAGGATACAGTAAACCTGAAGTGAAGCATCGGAATTTAAAACTGTACTCACAGGATAGGTTCAAATGATAGAAAGTGAGAGTGTCAGTCCTCATGTACTTAAGTCGGCATTGTGCCTTTTGTATTTAATTGGGATGCAATTTCTGTGTTTCATCGTCAATAAGAAGGTCCTAGGGATACAGTTAACTTGAAATGAAGCATCGGAATCTTAAACTGGACTCACAGGAGAGGTTCAAATTATAGAAAGTGAGAGTGTCAGTCCTCTTTTACTTAAGTCGGCATTGTGCCTTTTGAATTTAATTCCGATGCGATTTCTGTGTATCATCGTCAATAAGAAGCTGCAAGGTATACAGTAAACCTGAAGTGAAGCATCGGAATCTAAAACTGGACTCACAGGAGAGGTTCAAATCGCAGAAAGGGAGAGTATCAGTCCTCTTTTACTTAAGTCGGCATTGTGCCTTTTGTATTAAATTCGGATGCAATTTCTGTATTTCATCGTCAAAAAAAAGGTGCAAGGTATACGGTAAACCTGAAGTGACACATCGGAATCTAAAACTGGACTCACAGGAGAAGTTCATATCATAGAAAGTGAGAGCGTCAGTCCACTTTTACTTAAGTCGGCGTTGTGCCTTTTGTATTAAATTCGGATGCAATTAGTGTGTTTCATCGTCAATAAGAAGATCCAAGGGATACAGTTAACCTGAAGTGAAGCATCGGAATCTAAAACTGGACTCAAAGGAGAGGTTAAAATCATAGAGGGTTAGAGTGTCAGTCCACTTGTACTTAAAACGGCATTGTGCCTTATGTATTAAATTCGGATGCAATTTCTGTGTTTCATAGTCAATGAGAAGGTCCAAGGGATACAGTAAACCTGAAGTGAAGCATCGGAATCTAAAACTGGACTCACAGGAGAGGTTCAAATCATCGAAAGAGAGAGTGACAGTCCTGATTTACTTAAGTCGGCATTGTGCCTTTTGGATTAAATTCGGATGCAATTTCTGTGTTTCATCGTCAATAAGAAGGTGCAAGTTATACAGTAAACCTGAAGTGAAGCATCGGAATTTAAACTGGAATCACATGTGAGGTTCAAATCATAGAAAGTGAGAGTGTCAATCCTCTTATACTTAAGTCGGCATTGTGCCTCTTGTAATAAATTCGGATGCAATTTCTTAGTTTCATCGTCAATAAGAAGGTCCAAGGTATACAGTACACCTGAAGTGAAGCATCGGAATCTATAACTGGACTCACAGGAGATGTTCAAATCATAGTTAAATTGTCAGTCCTCTAGTACTTAAGTCGGCATTGTGCCTTTTGTATTAAATTCTGATGCAATATCTGTGTTTCATCGTCAATAGGAAGGTGCTAGGTATACAGTAAACCAAAAGTGAAGCATCGGAATCTAAAACTGGACTCACAGGAGAGGTTCAAATTGTAGAGAGTTAGAGTGACAGTCCTCTTGTACTTAAATCGGCATTGTGCCTTTTGAATCTAATTCCGATGCAATTTCTGTGATTCATCGTCAATAAGAAGGTCCAAGGGATACAGTAAACCTGAAGTGAAGCATCGGAATCTAAAACTGGACTCACAGGAGAGGTTTAAATCCTAGAAAGTTAGAGTGTCAGTCCTCTTGTACTTAAGTCGGCATTGTGGCTTTTGTACTAAATTCGGATGCAATATCTGTGTTTCATCGTCAATAAGAAGGTGGAAGGTGTAGAGTAAACCTGAAGTGAAGCATCGGAATCTAAAACTGGGCTCACAGTAGAGGTTTAAATCCTAGAAAGTGAGAGTGTCAGTCCTCTTGTGCTTAAGTCGGCATTGTGGCTTTTGTATTAAATTCGGATGCAATTTCTGTGTTTCTTCGTCAATAAGACGGTGCAAGGTGTACAGTAAACCTGAAGTGAAGCATCGGAATCTAAAACTGGACTCACAGGAGAGGTTCAAATCATAGAAAGTGAGAGTGTCTGTCCTCTTTTACTTAAGTCGGCATTGTGGCTTTTGTATTAAATTCCGATGCAATTTCTGTGTTTCATCTTCAATAAGAAGGTGCTAGGTATACAGTAAACCTGAAGTAAAGCATCGGAATCTCAAACTCGACTCACATGAGAGGTTCAAATCATAGAAAGTGAGAGTGTCAGTCCTCTTTTACTTAAGTCTGCATTGTTCCTTTTGTATTAAATTCGGATACAATTTCTGTATTTCATCGTCAATAAGAAGGTCCAAGGGATACAGTAAACCTGAAGTGAGGCATCGGAATCTAAATCTGGACTCACGGGAGAGGTTGAAATCATAGAAAGTTAGAGTGTCAGTCCTCTTGCACTTATGTCGGCAATATGCCTTTTGTATTAAATTGCGATGCAATTTCTGTGTGTCATCGTCAATAAGAAGGTGCAAGCTATACGGGAAACCTGAAGTGACGCATCGGAATCTAAAACTGAACTCACAGGAGAAGTTCAAATCATAGAAAGTGAGAGTGTCAGTCCTCTTTTACTTAAGTCGGCACTGTGCCTTATGTATTAAATTCGGATGCTATTTCTTAGTTTTATCGTCAATAAGAATGTCCAAGGGATACAGTAAACCAGAAGTGAAGCATCGTAATCTAAAACTGGATTCACAGGAGAGGTTCAAATCATAGAAAGTGAGAGCGTCAGTCCTCTTGTACTTAAGTCGGCATTGCGCCTTTTGTACTACATTCGGATGCAAATTCTGAATTTCATCGTCAATAAGAAGGTCCAAGGGATACAGTAAACCTGAAGTGCAGCATCGGAATCTTTAACTGGACCCACAGGAGAGGTTCAAATCATAGAAAGTGAGAGTGTCAGTCCTCATTTACTTAAGTCGGCATTGTGCCTTTTGTATTAAATTCGGATGCAAATTCTGAATTTCATCGTCAATAAGAAGGTCCAAGGGTTACAGTAAACCTGAAGTGGAGCTTCGGAATCGAAAACTGGAGTCACAGGGGAGGTTCAAATCATATAAATAGAGAGTGACAGTCATCTTTCAGTTAAGTCGGCATTGTTTCTTTTGTTTTAAATTTCGGATGCCATTTCTGTGTTTGATCGTCAATATGATGGTCCAAGGGATACAGTAAACCTGAAGTGAAGCATCGGAATCTAAAACTGGACTCACTGGAGAGGTTCAAATCATAGAAAGTGAAAGTGTCAGTCCTCTTGTACTTAAGTCGGCATTGTGCATTTTGTATTAAATTCGGATGCAATTTCTGTGTTTTATCGTCAATAAGAAGGTCCAAGGTATACAGTAAACCTGAAGTGAAGCATCGGAATCTTAAACTGGACTCACAGGAGAGGTTCAAATCATAGAAAGTTAGAGTGTCAGTCCTCTTGTACTTAAGTCGGCATTGTGCATTTTGAATTTAATGCCGATGCTATTTCTGTGTTTCATCGTCAATAAGAAGGTGCAAGGTATACAGTAAACCTGAAGTGAAGCATCGGAATCTAAAACTGGACTCACAGGAGAGGTTCGTATCTCAGAAAGTGAGAGTGTCAGTCCTCTTTTACTTAAGTCAGCATTGTGCCTTTTGTATTAAATTCGGATGCAATTTCTGAATTTCATCGTCAATAAGAAGGTTCAAGGGTTACAGTAAACCTGAAGTGGAGCTTCGGAATTGAAAACTGGAGTCACAGGATAGGTTCAAATCATATAAATAGAGAGTGACAGTCATCTTTCAGTTAAGTCGGCATTGTTTCTTTTGTTTTAAATTTCGGATGCAATTTCTGTGCTTCATCGTCAATAAGAAGGTCCAAGGGATACAGTAAACCTGAAGTGAAGCATCGGAATCGAAAACTGGACTCACAGGAGAGGTTCAAATCATTGAAAGAGAGAGTGTCAGTCCACTTTAATTAAGTCGGCATTGTGCCTTTTGTATTAAATTCGGATGCAATTTCTGTATTTCATCGTCAATAAGAAGGTCCAAGGGTTACAGTAAACTTGAATTGAAGCATCGGAATCTAAAACTGGACTCACAGGAGAAGTTCAAATCATAGAAAGTGAGAGTGTCAGTCCTATTTTACTTAAGTCGGCATTGTGCCTTATGAATTAAATTCGGATGCTATTTCTGTGTTTCGTCGTCAATAAGAAGGTGCAAGGTATACAGTAAACCTGAAGAGAAGCATCGGAATCTAAAACTGGACTGACAGCAGAGGTTCAAATCATAGAAAGTGAGAGTGTCTGTCCTCTTGTACTTAAGTCGGCATTGTGCCTTTTGTACCAAATTCGTATGCAATTTCTGTGTTTCATCGTCAATAAGATGGTCCATGGTATACAGTAAACCTGAAGTGAAGCATCGGAATCTAGAACTGGACTCACAGGAGAGGTTCAAATCATAGAAAGAGAGAGTGTCAGTCCTCATTTACTTAAGTCGGCATTGTGCCTTATGTATTAAATTCGGATGCAAATTCTAAATTTCATCGTCAATAAGAAGGTCCAAGGGTTACAGTAAACCTGAAGTGGAGCTTCGGAATCGAAAACTGGAGTCACAGGAGAGGTTCAAATCATATAAATAGAGAGTGACAGTCATCTTTCAGTTAAGTCGGCATTGTTTCTTTTGTTTTAAATTTCGGATGCAATTTCTGTGTTTGATCGTCAATATGATGGTCCTAGGGATACAGTAAACCTGAAGTGAAGCATCGGAATCTAAAACTGGACTCACTGGAGAGGTTCAAATCATAGAAAGTGAAAGTGTCAGTCCTCTTGTACTTAAGTCGGCATTGTGCATTTTGTATTAAATTCGGATGCAATTTCTATGTTTTATCGTCAATAAGAAGGTCCAAGGTATACAGTAAACCTGAAGTGAAGCATCGGAATCTTAAACTGGACTCACAGGAGAGGTTCAAATCATAGAAAGTTAGAGTGTCAGACCTCTTGTACTTAAGTCGGCATTGTGCCTTTTGAATTTAATGCCGATGCTATTTCTGTGTTTCATCGTCAATAAGAAGGTGCAAGGTATACAGTAAACCTGAAGTGAAGCATTGGAATCTAAAACTGGACTCACAGGAGAGGTTCGTATCTCAGAAAGTGAGAGTGTCAGTCCTCTTTTACTTAAGTCAGCATTGTGCCTTTTGTATTAAATTCGGATGCAATTACTGTGTTTCATCGTCAATAAGAAGGTTCAAGGGATACAGTAAACCTGAAATGAACCATCGGAAACTTAAACTGGACTCACAGGAGAGGTTCAAATCATTGAAAGAGAGAATGTCAGTCCACTTTAATTAAGTCGGCATTGTGCCTTTTGTATTAAATTCGGATGCAATTTCTGTATTTCATCGTCAATAAGAAGGTCCAAGGGTTACAGTAAACTTGAATTGAAGCATCGGAATCTAAAACTGGACTCACAGGAGAAGTTCAAATCATAGAAAGTGAGAGTGTCAGTCCTCTTTTACTTAAGTCGGCATTGTGCCTTATGTATTAAATTCGGATGCAATGTCTGTGTTTCGTCGTCAATAAGAAGGTGCAAGGTATACAGTAAACCTGAAGTGAAGCATCGGAATCTAAAACTGGACTGACAGGAGAGGTTCAAATCATAGAAAGTGAGAGTGTCTGTCCTCTTGTACTTTAGTCGGCATTGTGCCTTTTGTACCAAATTCGTATGCAATTTCTGTGTTTCATCGTCAATAAGATGGTCCATGGTATACAGTAAACCTGAAGTGAAGCATCGGAATCTAGAACTGGACTCACAGGAGAGGTTCAAATCTTAGAAAGTTAGAGTGTCAGTCCTCTTGAACTTATTTCGGCATTTTGCCTTTTGTATAAATTTCCGATGCAATTTCTGTGTTTCATCGTCAATAAGAAGGTGCAAGGTATACGGTAAACCTCAAGTGACGCATCGGAATCTAAAAGTAGACTCACAGGAGAATTTCAAATCATAGAAAGTGAGAGTGTCAGTCCTCTTTTACTTAAGTCGGCATTGTGCCTTATGTATTAAATTCGGATGCAATTTCTGTGTTTCATCGTCAATGAGAAGGTCCAAGAGATACAGTAAACCTGAAGTGAAGCATCTAAATCCAAAACTGGACTCACAGGAGAGGTTCAAATCATAGAAAGAGAGAGTGACAGTCCTCTTTTACTTAAGTCGGCATTGTGCCTTTTGAATTAAATTCCGATGAAATTTCTGTCTTTCATCGTCAATAAGAAGGACCAAGGGATACAGTGAACCATATGTGAAGCATCGGAATCTAAAACTGGACTCACAGGAGAGGTTCAAATCATAGAAAGGGAGAGTGTCAGTCCTCTTGTACTTAAGTCGGCATAGTGCCTTTTGTATTAAATTCGGATGCAATTTCTGTGTTTCATCGTCAATAAGAAGGTGCAAGGTATGCAGTAAACCTGAGGTGAAGCATCGGAATCTAAAACTGGACACACATGTGAGGTTCAAATCATAGAAAGTGAGAGTGTCAATCCTCTTTTACTTAAGTCGGCATTGTGCCTTTTGTATTAAATTCGGATGCAATTTCTTAGTTTCATCGTCAATAAGAAGGTCCAAGGATTACAGTACACCTTTGGTGAAGCATCGGAATTTAAAACTGGACTTACAGAAGATGTTCAAATCATAGTTAAATTTTCAGTCCTCTTGTACTTAAGTCGGTGTGTTGCCTTTTGTATTAAATTCCGATGCAATTTCTGTGTTTCATCGTCAATAGGAAGGTGCAAGGTATACAGAAAACCAGAAGTGAAGCATAGGAATCTAAAACTGGACTCACATTAGAGGTTCAAATTGTAGAGAGTTAGAGTGTCAGTTCTCATTTACTTAAGTCGGCATTGTGCCTTTTGTATTAATTTCGGAAGCAATTTCTGTATTCCATCGTCAATAAGATGGTCAAAGGGATACAGTAAACCTGAAGTGAAGCATCGGAATCTAAAACTGGACTCACAGGAGAGGTTTAAATCCTAGAAAGTGAGAGTGTCAGTCCTCTTTTATGTTAGTCGCCATTGTGGCTTTTGTATTAAATTCGTATGCAATTCCTGTGTTTCATCGTCATTAAGAAGATGCAAGGTATACAGTAAACCTGAAGTGAAGCATCGGAATCTACAACTGGACTCACAGGAGAAGTTCCAATCATAGAAAATGAGAGTGTCTGTCCTCTTTTACTTAAGTCGGCATTGTGCCTTTTGTATTAAATTCCGATGCAATTTCTGTGTTTCATCGTCTATACGTAGGTGTTAGGTATACAGTAAACCTGAAGTGAAGCATCGGAATCTAAAACTGGACTCACATGAGAGGTTCAAATCATAGTTAGTGAGAGTGTCAGTCCTCTTTTACTTAAGTCGGCATTGTGCCTTTTGTATTTAATTCGGATGCAATTTCTGTATTTCATCGTCAATAAGAAGGTCCAAGGGATACAGTAAACCTGAAGTGAAGCATCGGAATCTAAAACTGGACTCACAGGAGAGGTTGAAATCATAGAAAGTTAGAGTGTCAGTCCTCTTGTACTTATGTCGGCATTTTGCCTTTTGTATTAAATTCCGATGCAATTTCTGTGTGACATCGTCAATAAGAAGGTGCAAGGTATACGGTGAACCTGAAGTGACGCATCGGAATCTAAAACTGAACTCATAGGAGAAGTTCAAATCATAGAAAG
Organism: Schistocerca serialis cubense; assembly: GCF_023864345.2. Classification (NCBI taxonomy): domain Eukaryota; kingdom Metazoa; phylum Arthropoda; class Insecta; order Orthoptera; family Acrididae; genus Schistocerca; species Schistocerca serialis. The sequence continues at coordinate 9,384,586 of NW_026047617.1, forward strand.
TGAGAGTGTCAGTCCTCTTTTACTTAAGTCGGCATTGTGCCTTATGTATTAAATTCGGATGCAATTTCTGTGTTTTATCGTCAATAAGAAGGTTCAAGGTATACAGTAAACCTGAAGTGAACCATCGGAAACTTAAACTGGACTCATAGGAGAGGTACAAATCATATTAAGGGAGATTGTCAGTCCTCTTGTACTTAAGTCGGCATTGTGCCTTTTGTATTAAATTCGGATGCAACATCTGTGTTTCATCGTCAATAAGAAGGTGCAAGGTACAGTAAACCTGAAGTGAAGCATCGGAATCTAAAACTGGACCCACAGGAGAGGTTCAAATCATAGAAAGAGAGAGTGTCAGTCCTCTTTTACTTAAGTCGGCATTGTGCCTTTTGTATTAAATTCGGACGCAATTTCTGTATTTCATCGTCAATAAGAAGGTCCAAGGTATACAGTAAACCTGAAGTGGAGCTTCGGAATCTAAAACTGGACTCACAGGAGAGGTTCAAATCATATAAAGAGAGAGTGACAGTCCTCTTTTACTTAAGTCGGCATTGTGCCATTTGTATTAAATTCGGATGCAATTTCTGTGTTTCATCGTCAATGAGAAGGTCCAAGGGATACAGTAAACCTGAAGTGAAGCATCGGAATCCAAAACTGGACTCACAGGAGAGGTTCAAATCATAGAAAGAGAGAGTGACAGTCCTCTTTTACTCAAGTCAGCATTGTGCCTTTTGAATTAATATCCGATGAAATTTCTGTCTTTCATCGTCAATAAGAAGGACCAAGGGATACAGTGAACCATATGTGAAGCATCGGAATCTAAAACTGGACTCACAGGAGAAGTTCAAATCATAGAAACTGAGAGTGTCAGTCCTCTTTTACTTAAGTCGGCATTGTGCCTTATGTATTAAATTCGGATGCAATTTCTGTGTTTCATCGTCAATGAGAAGGTCCAAGGGATACAGTAAACCAGAAGTGAAGCATCGGAATCTAAAACTGGACTCACAGGAGAGATTCAAATCATAGAAAGTGAGAGTGTCAGTCCTCTTGTACTTAAGTCGGCATTGTGCCTTTTGTAATAAATTCGTATGCAATTTCTGTGTTTCATCGTCAATAAGAAGGTCCATGGTATACAGTAAACCTGAAGTGAAGCATCGGAATCTAGAACTGGTCTCACAGGAGAGGTTCAAATCTTAGAAAGTTAGAGTGTCAGTAATCTTGTACTTAAGTCGGCATTGTGCCTTTTGTATTAAATTCGGATGCAATTTCTGTGTTTCATCGTCAATAAGAAGGTGCAAGGTATACAGTAGACTTGAAGTCAAGCAACGGAATCTAAAACTGGACCCACAGGTAAGGTTCAAATCATAGAAAGTTAGAGTGTCAGTAATCTTGTACTTAAGTCGGCATTGTGCCTTTTGAATTTCATTCCGATGCAATTTCTGTGTTTCATCGTCAATAAGAAGGTGCAAGGTATACAGTAAACCTGACGTGAAGCATCGGAATATTTAACTGGACTCACAGGAGAGGTTCAAACCAAAGAAAGTTAGAGTGTCAGTCCTCTTGTACGTAAGTCGGCATTGTGCCTTTTGAATTTAACTCCGATGCAATTTCTATGTTTCATCGTCAATACGAAGGTGCAAGGTATACAGTAAACCTGAAGTGAATCATCGGAATCTAAAACTGGACTCACAGTTGGGTTCAAATCATAGAACGAGAGAGTGTCAGTCCTCTTTTACTTAAGTCGGCGTTGTGCCTTTTGTATTAAATTCGGATGCAATTTCTGTATTTCATCGTCAATAAGAAGGTCCAAGGGATACAGTAAACCTGAGGTGAAGCATCGGAATCTAAAACTGGACTCACAGGAGAGGTTCAAATCACAGAAAGTGAGAGTGTCAGTCCTCTTTTACTTAAGTCAGCATTGTGCCTTTTGTATTAAACTCGGATGCAATTACTGTGTTATATCGTCAATAAGAAGGTTCAAGGGATACAGTAAACCTGAAGTCAACCATCGGAAACTTAAACTGGACTCACAGGAGAGGTTCAAATAATAGAAAGGGAGATTGTCAGTCCTCTTGTACTTAAGTCGGCATTGTGCCTTTTGTATTAAATTCGGATGCAATTTCTGTGTTTCATCGTCAATAAGAAGGTGCATGGTATACAGTAAACCTGAAGTCAAGCAACGGAATCTAAAACTGGACCCACAGGTGAGGTTCAAATCATAGAAAGTTAGAGTGTCAGTAATCTTGTACTTAAGTCGGCATTGTGCCTTTTGAAATTAGTTCCGATGCAATTTCTATGTTTCATCGTCAATAAGAAGGTGCAAGGTATACAGTAAAACTGAAGTCAATCATCGGAATCTTGAACTGGACTCACAGGAGAGGTTCAAATCTTAGAAAGTTAGAGTGTCAGTCCTCTTGCACTTAAGTCGGCATTGTGCCTTTTGAATTTAATTCCAATGCAATTTCTGTGTTTCATCGTCAATAAGAAGGTGCAAGGTATACAGTAAACCTGAAGTGAAGCATCGGAATCTAAAACTGGACTCACAGGAGAGGCTCAAATCACAGTAAGTGAGAGTGTCAGTCCTCTTTTACTTAAGTCGGCAGTGTGCCTTTTGTATTAGATTCGGATGCAATTTCTGTATTGCATCGTCAATAAGAAGGTGCAAGGTATACGGTAAACCTGAAGTGACGCATCGGAATCTAAATCTGGACTCACAGGAGAAGTTCATATAATAGAAAGTGAGAGCGTCAGTCCTCTTTTACTTAAGTCGGCGTTGTGCCTTTTGTATTAAATTCGGATGCATTTAGTGTGTTTCATCGTCAATAAGAAGATCCAAGGGATACAGTAAACCTGAAGTGAAGCAGCGGAATCTAAAACTGGACTCACAGGAGAGGTTCAAATCATAGAGGGTTAGAGTGTCAATCCTCTTTTACTTAAGTCGGCATTGTGCCTTTTGTATTAAATTCGGATGCAATTTCTTAGTTTCATCGTCAATAAGAAGGTCCAAGGAATACAGTACACCTGAAGTGAAGCATCGGAATCTAAAACTGGACTCACTGGAGAGGTTCAAATTGTAGAGATTTAGAGTGTCAGTCCTCTTGTACTTAAGTCGGCATTGTGTCTTTTAAATCTAATACCGATGCAATTTCTGTGTTTCATCGTCAATAAGAAGGTCCAAGGGATTCAGTAAACCTGAAATGAAGCATCGGAATCTAAAACTGGACTCACAGGAGAGGTTCAAATCATAGAAAGAGAGAGTGGCAGTCCTCTTTTACTTAAGTCGGCATTGTGACTTTTGTATTAAATTCGGATGCAATTTCTGTATTCCATCGTCAATAAGAAGGTCAAACGGAAACAGTAAACCTGAAGTGAAGCATCGGAATCTAAAACTGGACTCACAGGAGAGGTTTAAATCCTAGAAAGTGAGAGTATCTGTCCTCTTTTACTTAAGTCGGCATTGTGCCTTTTGTATTTATTTCGGATGCAATTTCTGTATTTCATCGTCTATAAGAGGGTCCAAGGGATACAGTGAACCTGAAGTGAAGCATCGGAATCTAAAACTGGACTCACAGGAGAGGTTGAAATCATAGAAAGTTAGAGTGTCAGACCTCTTGTACTTATGTCGGCATTGTGTCTTTTGTATTAAATTCCGATGCAATTTCTGTGTTTCATCATCAATAAGAAGGTGCAAGAAATACGGTAAACCTGAAGTGACGCATCGGAATCTAAAACTGGACTCACAGGAGAAGCTCAAATCATAGAAAGTGAGAGTGTCAGTCCTCTTGTACTTATGTCGGCATTGTGCCTTATGTATTAAATTCGGATGCAATTTCTCTATTTCTCGTCAATAAGAAGGTCCAAGGGATACAGTAAACCAGAAGTGAAGCATCGGAATCTAAAACTGGACTCACAGGAGAGATTCATATCATAGAAAGTGAGAGTGTCAGTCCTCTTGTACTTAAGTCGGCATTGTGCCTTTTGTAATAAATTCGTATGCAATTTCTGTGTTTCATCGTCAATAAGAAGGTCCATGGTATACAGTAAACCTGAAGTGAAGCATCGGAATCTAGAACTGGACTCACAGGAGAGGTTCAAATCTTAGAAAGTTAGAGTGTCAGTCCTCTTGTACTTAAGTCGGCATTGTGCCTTTTGAATTTAATTCCGATGCAATTTCTGTGTTTCATCGTCAATAAGAAGGTGCAAGGCATTCAGTAAACCTGAAGTGAAGCATCGGAATCTAAAACTGGACTCACAGGAGAGGTTCAAATCACAGAAATTGAGAGTGTCAGTCCTCTTTTACTTAAGTCAGCATTGTGCATTTTGTATTAAATTCGGATGCAATTACTGTGTTTTATCGTCAATAAGAAGGTTCAAGGGATACAGTAAACCTGAAGTGAACCATCGGAAACTTAAACTGGACTCACAGGAGAGGTTCAAATAATAGAAAGGGAGATTGTCAGTCCTCTTGTACTTAAGTCGGCATTGTGCCTTTTGTATTAAATTCGGATGCAATATCTTTGTTTCATCGTCAATAAGAAGGTGCAAGGTATACAGTAAACCTGTGTGAAGCATCGGAATCTAAAACTGGACTCTCAGGAGAGGTTCAAATCATTGAAAGAGAGAGTGTCAGTCCTCTTTAATTAAGTCAGCATTGTGCCTTTTGAATTTAATTCGGATGCAATTTCTGTATTTCAATAAGAAGGTGCAAGGGATATAGTAAACCTGAATTGATGCATCGGAATCTCAAACTGGACTCAAAGGAGAGGTTCAAATCATAGAAAGTGAGAGTGTCTGTCCTCTTGTACTTAAGTCGGCATTGTGCCTTTTGTGCCAAATTCGTATGCAATTTCTGTGTTTCATCGTCAATAAGAAGGTCCATGGTATAAAGTAAACCTGAAGTGAAGCATCGGAATCTAGAACTGGACTCGCAGGAGAGATTCAAATCTTAGAAAGTTAGAGTGTCAGTCCTCTTGTACTTAAGTCGGCATTGTGCCTTTTGAATTTAATTCCAATGCAATTTCTGTGTTTCATCGTCAAGAAGAAGGTGCAAGGTATACAGTAAACCTGAATTGAAGCATCGGAATCTAAAACTGGACTCACAGGAGAGGTTCAAATCACAGAAAGTGAGAGTGTCAGTCCTCTTTTACTTAAGTCGGCATTGTGCCTTTTGTATTATATTCGGATGCAATTTCTGTATTTATCGTCAATAAGAAGGTGCAAGGTATACGGTAAACCTGAAGTAACGCATCGGAATCTAAAACTGGACTCACAGGAGAAGTTCATATCATAGAAAGTGAGAGCGTCAGTCCTCTATTACTTAAGTCGGCGTTGTGCCTTTCGTATTAAATTCGGATGCAGTTAGTGTGTTTCATCTTCAATAAGAAGTTCCAAGGTATAGAGTAAACCTGAAGTGAACCATCGGAAACTTAAACTGGACTCACAGGAGAGGTTCAAATAATAGAAAGGGAGATTGTCAGTCCTCTTGTACTTAAGTCGGCATTGTGCCTTTTGTATTAAATTCGGATGCAATATCTTTGTTTCATCGTCAATAAGAAGGTGCAAGGTATACAGTAAACCTGTGTGAAGCATCGGAATCTAAAACTGGACTCTCAGGAGAGGTTCAAATCATTGAAAGAGAGAGTGTCAGTCCTCTTTAATTAAGTCAGCATTGTGCCTTTTGTATTTAATTCGGATGCAATTTCTGTATTTCAATAAGAAGGTGCAAGGGATACAGTAAACCTGAATTGATGCATCGGAATCTCAAACTGGACTCAAAGGAGAGGTTCAAATCATAGAAAGTGAGAGTGTCTGTCCTCTTGTACTTAAGTCGGCATTGTGCCTTTTGTACCAAATTCGTATGCAATTTCTGTGTTTCATCGTCAGTAAGAAGGTCCATGGTATACAGTAAACCTGAAGTGAAGCATCGGAATCTAGAACTGGACTCACAGGAGAGGTTCAAATCTTAGAAAGTTAGAGTGTCAGTCCTCTTGTACTTAAGTCGGCATTGTGCATTTTGAATTTAATTCCAATGCAATTTCTGTGTTTCATCGTCAAGAAGAAGGTGCAAGGTATACAGTAAACCTGAATTGAAGCATCGGAATCTAAAACTGGACTCACAGGAGAGGTTAAAATCACAGAAAGTGAAAGTGTCAGTCCTGTTTTACTTAAGTCGGCATTGTGCCTTTTGCATTAAATTCGGATGCAATTTCTGTATTTATCGTCAATAAGAAGGTGCAAGGTATACGTTAAACCTGAAGTGACGCATCGGAATCTAAAACTGGACTCACAGGAGAAGTTCATATCATAGAAAGTGAGAGCGGCAGTCCTCTTTTACTTAAGTCGGCGTTGTGCCTTTGTATTAAATTCGGATGCAGTTAGTGTGTTTCATCTTCAATAAGAAGTTCCAAGGTATACAGTAAACCTGAAGTGAAGCAGCGGAATCTAAAACTGGACTCACAGGAGAGGTTCAAATCATAGAGGGTTAGAGTGTCAATCCTCTTTTACTTAAGTCGGCATTGTGCCTTTAGTATTAAATTCGGATGCAATTTCTTAGTTTCATCGTCAATAAGAAGGTCCAAGGAATACAGTACACCTGAAGTGAAGCATCGGAATCTAAAACTGGACTCACAGGAGAGGTTCAAATTGTAGAGAGTTAGAGTGCCAGTTCTCTTGTACTTAAGTCGGCATTGTGTCTGTTGAATCTAATACCGATGCAATTTCTGATTTTCATCGTCAATAAGAAGGTCCAAGGGATTCAGTAAACCTGAAATGAAGCATCGGAATCTAAAACTGGACTCACAGGAGAGGTTCAAATCATAGAAAGAGAGAGTGTCAGTCCTCTTTTACTTAAGTCGGCATTGTGCCTTTTGTATTAAATTCGGATGCAATTTCTGTATTCCATCGTCAATAAGAAGGTCAAAGGGATACAGTAAACCTGAAGTGAAGCATCGGAATCTAAAACTGGACTCACAGGAGAGGTTTAAATCCTAGAAAGTGAGAGTATCTGTCCTCTTTTACTTAAGTCGGCATTGTGCCTTTTGTATTTATTTCGGATGCAATTTCTGTATTTCATCGTCTATAAGAAGGTCCAAGGGATACAGTGAACCTGAAGTGAAGCATCGGAATCTAAAACTGGACTCGCAGGAGAGGTTGAAATCATAGAAAGTTAGAGTGTCAGACCTCTTGTTCTTATGTCGGCATTGTGTCTTTTGTATCAAATTCCGATGCAATTTCTGTGTTTCATCATCAATAAGAAGGTGCAAGAAATACGGTAAACCTGAAGTGACGCATCGGAATCTAAAACTGGACTCACAGGAGAAGCTCAAATCATAGAAAGTGAGAGTGTCAGTCCTCTTGTACTTAAGTCGGCATTGTGCCTTATGTATTAAATTCGGATGCAATTTCTGTATTTCATCGTCAATAAGAAGGTCCAAGGGATACAGTAAACCAGAAGTGAAGCATCGGAATCTAAAACTGGACTCACAGGAGAGATTCAAATCATAGAAAGTGAGAGTGTCAGTCCTCTTGTACTTAAGTCGGCATTGTGCCTTTTGTAATAAATTCGTATGCAATTTCTGTGTTTCATCGTCAATAAGAAGGTCCATGGTATACAGTAAACCTGAAGTGAAGCATCGGAATCTAGAACTGGACTCACTGGAGAGGTTCAAATCTTAGAATGTTAGAGTGTCAGTCCTCTTGTACTTAAGTCGGCATTGTGCCTTTTGAATTTAATTCCGATGCAATTTCTGTGTTTCATCGTCAATAAGAAGGTGCAAGGCATTCAGTAAACCTGATGTGAAGCATCGGAATCTAAAACTAGACTCACAGGAGAGGTTCAAATCACAGAAAGTGAGATTGTCAGTCCTCTTTTACTTAAGTCAGCATTGTGCCTTTTGTATTAAATTCGGATGCAATTACTGTGTTTTATCGTCAATAAGAAGGTTCAAGGGATACAGTAAACCTGAAGTGAACCATCGGAAACTTAAACTGGACTCACAGGAGAGGTTCAAATAATAGAAAGGGAGATTGTCAGTCCTCTTGTACTTAAGTCGGCATTGTGCCTTTTGTATTAAATTCGGATGCAACTTCTGTGTTTCATCGTCAATAAGAAGGTGCAAGGTATACAGTAAACCTGTGTGAAGCATCGGAATCTAAAACTGGACTCACAGGAGAGGTTCAAATCATTGAAAGAGAGAGTGTCAGTCCTCTTTAATTAAGTCAGCATTGTGCCTTTTGTATTTAATTCGGATGCAATTTCTGTATTTCAATAAGAAGGTGCAAGGGATACAGTAAACCTGAATTGATGCATTAGAATCTCAAACTGGACTCAAAGGAGAGGTTCAAATCATAGAAAGTGAGAGTGTCTGTCCTCTTGTACTTAAGTCGGCATTGTGCCTTTTGTACCAAATTCGTATGCAATTTCTGTGTTTCATCGTCAATAAGAAGGTCCATGGTATACAGTAAACCTGAAGTGAAGCATCGGAATCTGGAACTGGACTCACAGGAGAGGTTCAAATCTTAAAAAGTTAGAGTGTCAGTCCTCTTGTACTTAAGTCGGCATTGTGCCTTTTGAATTTAATTCCAATGCAATTTCTGTGTTTCATCGTCAAAAAGAAGGTGCAAGGAATACAGTAAACCTGAATAGAAGCATCGGAATCTAAAACTGGACTCACAGGAGAGGTTCAAATCACAGAAAGTGAGAGTGTCAGTCCTCTTTTACTTAAGTCGGCATTGTGCCTTTTGTATTAAATTCGGATGCAGTTAGTGTGTTTCATCTTCAATAAGAAGTTCCAAGGTATACAGTAAACCTGAAGTGAAGCATCGGTATCTAAAACTGGACTCACAGGAGAGGTTCAAATCATAAAGGGTTAGAGTGTCAGTCCTCTTGTACTTAAAACGGCATTGTGCCTTTTGAATTTAATTCCGATGCAATTTCTATGTTTCATCGTCAATAAGAAGGTGCAAGGTATACAGTAAACCTGAAGTGAATCATCGGAATCTAAAACTGGACTCACAGGAGAGGTTCAAATCATAGAAAGAGAGAGTGTCAGTACTCTTTCACTTAAGTCGGCGTTGTGCCTTTTGTATTAAATTCGGATGCAATTTCTGTATTTCATCGTCAATAAGAAGGTCCAAGGGATACAGTAAACCTGAGGTGAAGCATCGGAATCTAAAACTGGACTCACAGGAGAATTTCAAATCATAGAAAGGGAGAGTGGTAATCCTCTTTTACTTAAGTCGCCATTGTGCCTTTTGTATTAAATTCGGATGCAATTTCTTAGTTTCATCGTCAATAAGAAGGTCCAAGGAATACAGTAAACCTGAAGTGAAGCATCGGAATCTAAAACTGCACTCACAAGAGATGTTCAAATCATAGTTAAATTGTCAGTCCTCTTGTACTTAAGTCGGCATTGTGCCTTTTGTATTAAATTCGGATGCAATTTCTGTGTTTCATCGTCAATAGGAAGGTGCAAGGTATACAGTAAACCAGAAGTGAAGCATCGGAATCTAAAACTGGACTCACAGGAGAGGTTCAAATTGTAGAGAGTTAGAGTGTCAGTCCTCTTGTACTTAAGTCGGCTTTGTGTCTTTTGAATCTAATTCCGATGCAATTTCTGTGTTTCATCGTCAATAAGAAGGTCCAAGGGATTCAGTAAACCTGAAATGAAGCATCGGAATCTAAAACTGGACTCACAGGAGAGGTTCAAATCATAGAAAGAGAGAGTGTCAGTCCTCTTTAACTTAAGTCGGCATTGTGCCTTTTGTATTAAATTCGGATGCAATTTCTGTATTCCATCGTCAATAAGAAGGTCATAGGGATACAGTAAAACTGAAGTGAAGCATCGGAATCTAAAACTGGACTCACAGGAGAGGTTTAAATCCTAGAAAGTGAGAGTATCAGTCCTCTTGTTCTTAAGTCGGCATTGTGGCTTTAGTATTAAATTCGGATGCAATGTCTGGGTTTCATCGTCAATAAGAAAGTCCAAGGGATACAGTAAACCTGAAATGAAGCATTGGAATCTAAAACTGGACTCACAGGAGAGGTTCCAATCATACAAAATTAGAGTGCCTGCCCTCTTGTACTTCAGTCGGCATTGTGCCGTTTGTATTAAATTCGGATGCAAACTCTGTGTTTCATCGTCAATAAGAAGGTCCAAGGGATACAGTAAACCAGAAGTGAAGCATCGGAATCTAAAACTGGACTCACAGGAGAGATTCAAATTGTAGAGAGTTAGAGTGTCAGTCCTCTTGTACTTAAGTCGGCTTTGTGTCTTTTGAATCTAATTCCGATGCAATTTCTGTGTTTCATCGTCAATAAGAAGGTCCAAGGGATACAGTAAACCTGAAGTGAAGCATCGGAATCTAAAACTGGACTCACAGGAGAGGTTGAAGTCATAGAAAGTTAGAGTGTCAGTCCTCTTGTACTTATGTCGGCAATTTGCCTTTTGTATTAAATTCCGATGCAATTTCTGTGTGTCATCGTCAATAAGAAGGTGCAAGGTATACGGTAAACCTGAAGTGACGCATCGGATTCAAAACTGAACTCACAGGAGAAGTTCAAATCATAGAAAGTGAGAGTGTCAGTCCTCTCTTACTTAAGTCGGCATTGTGCCTTATGTATTAAATTCGGATGCAATTTCTGTGTTTTATCGTCAATAAGAAGGTCCAAGGGATACGGTAAACCAGAAGTGTAGCATCGGAATCTAAAACTGGACTCACAGTAGAGGTTCAAATCATAGAAAGTGAGAGTGTCAGTTCTCTTTTACTTATGTCGGCAGTGTGCCTTTTGTAATAAATTCGGATGCAATTTCTGTATTTCATCGTCAATAAGAAGGTGCAAGGTATACGGTAAACCTGAAGTGACGCATCGGAATCTAAAACTGGAGTCACAGGAGAAGTTCATATCATAGAAAGTGAGAGCGTCAGTCCACTATTACTTAAGTCGGCGTTGTGCCTTTGGTATTAAATTCGGATGCAATTAGTGTGTTTCATCGTCAATACGAAGGTCCAAGGGATACAGTAAACCCGAAGTGAAGAATCGGAATCCAAAACTGGACTCACAGGAGAGGTTCAAATCAAAGAAAGAGAGAGTGACAGTCCTCTTTTACTTAAGTCGGCATTGTGCCTTTTGAATTAAATTCCGATGAAATTTCTGTCTTTCATCGTCAATAAGAAGGACCTAGGGATACAGTAAACCATAAGTGAAGCATCGGAATCGAAAACTGGACTCACAGGAGAGGTTCAAATCATAGAAAGGGAGAGTGTCAGTCCTCTTATACTTAAGTCGGCATAGTGCCTTTTGTATTAAATTCGGATGCAATTTCTGTGTTTCATCGTCAATAAGAAGGTGCAAGGTATACAGTAAACCTGAAGTGAAGCATCGGAATCTAAAACTGGACTCACATGTGAGGTTCAAATCATAGAAAGTGAGAGTGTCAATCCTCTTTTACTTAAGTGGGCATTGTGCATTTTGTATTAAATTCGGATGCAATTTCTTAGTTTCATCGTCAATAAGAAGGTCCAAGGAATACAGTACACCTGAAGTGAAGCATCGGAATCTAAAACTGGGCTCACAGGAGAGGTTCAAATTGTAGAGAGTTAGAGTGTCAGTCCTCTTGTACTTAAGTCGGCATTGTGTCTTTTGCATCTAATTCCGATGCAATTTCTGTGTTTCATCGTCAATAAGAAGGTCCAAGGGATTCAGTAAACCTGAAATGAAGCATCGGAATCTAAAATTGGACTCACAGGAGGGGTTCAAATCATAGAAAGAGAGAGTGTCAGTCCTCTTTTACTTAAGTCGGCATTGTGGCTTTTGTATTAAATTTGGATGCAATTTCTGTATTCCATCGTCAATAAGAAGGTCAAAGGGATACAGTAAACCTGAAGTGAAGCATCGGAATCTAAAACTGGACTCACAGGAGAGGTTTAAATCCTAGAAAGTGAGAGTATCTGTCCTCTTTTACTTAAGTCGGCATTGTGCCTTTTGTATTTAATTCGGATGCAATTTCTGTATTTCATCGTCTATAAGAAGGTCCAAGGGATACAGTGAACCTGAAGTGAAGCATCGGAATCTAAAACTGGACTCACAGGAGAGGTTGAAATCATAGAAAGTTAGAGTGTCAGTCCTCTTGTACTTATGTCGGCATTGTGTCTTTTGTATTAAATTCCGATGCAATTTCTGTGTTTCATCGTCAATAAGAAGGTGCTAGAAATACGGAAAACCTGAAGTGACGCATCGGAATCTAAAACTGGACTCACAGGAGAAGCTCAAATCATTGAAAGTGAGAGTGTCAGTCCTCTTGTACTTAAGTCGGCATTGTGCCTTATGTATTTAATTCAGATGCAATTTCTGTGTTTCATCGTCAATAAGAAGGTCCAAGGGATACAGTAAACCAGAAGTGAAGCATCGGAATCTAAAACTGGACTCACGGGAGAGATTCAAATCATAGAAAGTGAGAGTGTCAGTCCTCTTGTACTTAAGTCGGCATTGTGCCTTTTGTAATAAATTCGTATGCAATTTCTGTGTTTCATCGTCAATAAGAAGGTCAATGGTATACAGTAAACCTGAAGTGAAGCATCGGAATCTAGAACTGGACTCACAGGAGAGGTTCAAATCTTAGAAAGTTAGAGTGTCAGTCCTCTTGTACTTAAGTCGGCATTGTGCCTTTTGAATTTAATTCCGATGCAATTTCTGTGTTTCATCGTCAATAAGAAGGTGCAAGGCATTCAGTAAACCTGAAGTGAAGCAACGAAATCTAAAACTGGACTCACAGGAGAGGTTCAAATCACAGAAAGTGAGAGTGTCAGTCCTCTTTTACTTAAGTCAGCATTGTGCCTTTTGTATTTAATTCGGATGCAATTACTGTGTTTTATCGTCAATAAGAAGGTTCAAGGGATACAGTAAACCTGAAGTGAACCATCGGAAACTTAAACTGGACACACAGGAGAGGTTCAAATAATAGAAAGGGAGATTGTCAGTCCCCTTGTACTTAAGTCGGCATTGTGCCTTTTGTATTAAATTCGGATGCAATTTCTGTGTTTCATCGTCAATAAGAAGGTGCAAGGTATACAGTAAACCTGAAGTCAAGCAACGGAATCTAAAACTGGACCCACAGGTGAGGTTCAAATCATAGAAAGTTAGAGTGTCAGTAATCTTGTACTTAAGTCGGCATTGTGCCTTTTGAATTTAATTCCGATGCAATTTCTGTGTTTCATCGTCAATAAGAAGGTGCAAGGTATACAGTAAACCTGACGGGAAGCATCGGAATTTTTAACAGGACTCACAGGAGAGGTTCAAACCATAGAAGGTTAGCGTATCTGTCCTCTTGTACTTAAGTCGGCATTGTGCCTTTTGAATTTAACTCTGATGCAATTTCTATGTTTCATCGTCAATAAGAAGGTGCAAGGTATACAGTAAACCTGAAGTGAAGCATCGGAATCTAAAACTGGACTCACAGGAGGGGTTCAAATCATTGAAAGAGAGAGTGTCAGTTCTCTTTAATTAAGTCAGCATTGTGCCTTTTGTATTAAATTCGGATGCAATTTCTGTATTTCATCGTCAATAAGAAGGTCCAAGGGATACAGTAAACTTGAATTGAAGCATCGGAATCCAAAACTGGACTCAAAGCAGAGGTTCAAATCATAGAAAATTAGAGTGTCAGTCCTCTTGTACTCATGTCGGCATTGTGCTTTTTGTATTAAATTCCAATGCAATTTCTGTGTTTCATCGTCAATAAGAAGGTCCAAGGTATACGGTAAACCTGAAGTGACGCATCGGAATTTATAACTGGACTCACAGGACAACTTCAAGTCATAGGAAGTGAGAGTGTCAGTCCTCTTGTACTTAAGTCGACATTGTGCTATTTGAATTTAATTCCGATGCAATTTCTGTGTTTCATCGTCAATAAGAAGGTGCAAGGTATACAGTAAACCTGTGTGAAGCATCGGAATCTAAAACTGGACTCACAGGAGAGGTTCAAATCATTGAAAGAGAGAGTGACAGTCCTCTTTAATTAAGTCAGCATTGTGCCTTTAGTATTTAATTCGGATGCAATTTCTTTATTTCAATAAGAAGGTGCAAGGAATGCAGTAAACCTGAATTGATGCATCGGAATCTAAAACTGGACTCAAAGGAGAGGTTCAAATCATAGAAAGTGAGAGTGTCTGTCCTCTTGTACTTAAGTCGGCATTGTGCCTTTTGTACCAAATTCGTATGCAATTTCTGTGTTTCATCGTCAATCAGAAGGTCCATGGTATACAGTAAACCTGAAGTGAAGCATCGGAATCTAGAACTGGACCCACAGGAGAGTTTCAAATCTTAGAAAGTTAGAGTGTCAGTCCTCTTGTACTTAAGTCGGCATTGTGCCTTTTGAATTTAATTCCAATGCAATTTCTGTCTTTCATCGTCAATAAGAAGGTGGAAGGTATACAGTAAACCGTAATTGAAGCATCGGAATCTAAAACTGGACTCACAGGAGAGGTTCAAATCACAGAAAGTGAGAGTGTCAGTCCTCTTTTACTTAAGTCGGCATTGTGCCTTTTGTAATAAATTCGGATGCAATTTCTGTATTTCATCGTCAATAAGAAGGTGCAAGGTATACGGTAAACTTGAAGTGACGCATCGGAATCTAAAACTGGACTCACAGGAGAAGTTCATATCATAGAAAGTGAGAGCGTCAGTCCTCTTTTACTTAAGTCGGCGTTGTGCCTTTTGTATTAAATTCGGATGCAGTAAGTGTGTTTCATCTTCAATAAGAAGATCCACGGTATACACTAAACCTGAAGTGAAGCATCGGAATCTAAAACTGGGCTCACAGGAGAGGTTCAAATCATAAAGGGTTAGAGTGTCAGTCCTCTTGTACTTAAAACGGCATTGTGCCTTTTGAATTTAATTCCGATGCAATTTCTATGTTTCATCGTCAATAAGAAGGTGCAAGGTATACAGTAAACCTGAAGTGAATCATCGGAATCTAAAACTGGACTCACAGGAGAGGTTCAAATCATAGAAAGAGAGATGTCAGTACTCTTTTACTTAAGTCGGCATTGTGCCTTTTGTATTAAATTCGGATGCAATTTCTGTATTTCATCGTCAATAAGAAGGTCCGAGGGATACAGTAAACCTGAGGTGAAGCATCGGAATCTAAAACTGGACTCACAGGAGAGGTTCAAATCATAGAAAGTTAGAGTGTCATTCATCTTGTAGTTATGTCGGCATTGTGCCTTTTGTATTAAATTCCGATGCAATTTCAGTGTTGGATCGTCAATAAGAAGGTGCAAGGTACACGGTAAACCTGAAGTGACGCATCGGAATCTAAAACTGGACTCACAGGAGAATTTCAAATCATAGAAAGGGAGAGTGGTAATCCTCTTTTACTTAAGTCGCCATTGTGCCTTTTGTATTAAATTCGGATGCAATTTCTTAGTTTCATCGTCAATAAGAAGGTCCAAGGAATACAGTACACCTGAAGTGAAGCATCGGAATCTAAAACTGGACTCACAGGAGATGTTCAAATCATAGTTAAATTGTCAGTCCTCTTGTACTTAAGTCGGCATTGTGCCTTTTGTATTAAATTCGGATGTAATTTATGTGTTTCATCGTCAATAGGAAGGTGCAAGGTATACAGTAAACCAGAAGTGAAGCATCGGAATCTAAAACTGGACTCACAGGAGAGGTTCAAATTGTAGAGAGTTAGAGTGTCAGTCCTCTTGTACTTAAGTCGGCTTTGTGTCTTTTGAATCTAATTCCGATGCAATTTCTGTGTTTCATCGTCAATAAGAAGGTCCAAAGGATTCAGTAAACCTGAAATGAAGCATCGGAATCCAAAACTGGACTCACAGGAGAGGTTCAAATCATAGAAAGAGAGAGTGTCAGTCCTCTTTTACTTAAGTCGGCATTGTGCCTTTTGTATTAAATTCGGATGCAATTTCTGTATTCCATCGTCAATAAGAAGGTCATAGGGATACAGTAAACCTGAAGTGAAGCATCGGAATCTAAAACTGGACTCACATGAGAGGTTCAAATCATAGAAAGTGAGAGTGTCAGTCCTCTTTCACTTAAGTCGGCATTGTGCCTTTTGTATTAAATTCGGATGCAATTTCTGTATTTCATCGTCAATAAGAAGGTCCAAGGGATACAGTAAATCTGAAGTGAAGCATCGGAATCTAAAACTGGACTCACAGGAGAGGTTGAAATCATAGAAAGTTAGACAGTCAGTCCTCTTGTACTTATGTCGGCAATTTGCCTTTGTATTAAATTCCGATGCAATTTCTGTGTGTCATCGTCAATAAGAAGGTGCAAGGTATACGGTAAACCTGGAGTGACGCATCGGATTCAAAACTGAACTTACAGGAGAAGTTCAAATCGTAGAAAGTGAGAGTGTCAGTCCTCTTTTACTTAAGTCGGAATTGTGCCTTATGTATTAAATTCGGATGCAATTTATGTGTTATATCGTCAATAAGAAGGTCCAAGGGATACAGTAAACCAGAAGTGTAGCATCGGAATCTAAAACTGGACTCACAGGAGAGGTTCAAATCATAGAAACTGAGAGCGTCAGTCCTCTTGTACTTAAGTCGGCACTGTGCCTTTTGTACTACATTCGGATGGAATTTCTGTGTTTCATCGTCAATAAGAAGGTCCAAGGTATACAGTAAACCTGAAGTGATCCATCGGAAAGTTAAACTGGACTCACAGGAGAGGTTCAAATCATAGAAAGGGAGATTGTCGGTCCTCTTGTACTTAAGTCGGCATTGTGCCTTTTGTATTAAATTCGGATGAAATTACTGTGTTTCATCGTCAGTAAGAAGGTTCAAGGGATACAGTAAAGCTGAAGTGAACAATCGGAAACTTAAACTGGCCTCACAGGAGAGGTTCAAATAATAGAAACGGATATTGTCAGTCCTCTTGTACTTAAGTCGGCATTGTGCCTTTTGTATTAAATTCTGATGCAATTTCTGTGTTTCATCGACAATAAGAAGGTCCAAGGGATACAGTAAACCTGAAGTCATGCAACGGAATCTAAAACTGAACCCACAGGGGAGGTTCAAATCATAGAAAGTTAGAGTATCAGTAATCTTGTACTTAAGTCGACATTGTGCCTTTTGAATTTAATTCCGATGCATTTTCTGTGTTTCATCGTCAATAAGAAGGTGCAAGGTATACAGTAAACCTGACGTGAAGCATCGGAATATTTAACTGGACTCACAGGAGAGGTTCAAACCATAGAAAGTTAGAGTGTAAGTCCTCTTGTACTTTAGTCGGCATTGTGCCTTTTGAATTTAACTCCGATGCAATTTCTATGTTTCATCGTCAATAAGAAGGTGCAAGGTATACAGTAAAACTGAAGTCCATCATCGGAATCTAGAACTGGGCTCACAGGAGAGGTTCAAATCTTAGAAAGTTAGAGTGTCAGTCCTCTTGTACTTAAGTCGGCATTCTGCCTTTTGAATTTAATTCCGATGCAATTTCTGTGTTTCATCGTCAATAAGAAGGTGCAAGGTATACAGTAAACCTGTGTGAAGCATCGGAATCTAAAACTGGACTAACAGGAGAGGTTCAAATCATTGAAAGAGAGAGTGTCAGTTCTCTATAATTAAGTCGGCATTGTGCCTTTTCTATTAAATTCGGATGCAATTTCTGTATTTCATCGTCAATAAGAAGGTCGAAGGGATACAGTTAACTTCAATTGAAGCATCGGAATATAAAACTGGACTCAAAGGAGAGTTTCAAATCATAGAAAATTAGAGTGTCAGTCCTCTTGTACTCATGTCGGCATTGTGCATTTTGTATTAAATTCCGATGCAATTTCTGTGTTTCATCGTCAATAAGAAGGTGCAAGGTATACGGTAAAACTGAAGTGACGCATCGGAATTTGTAACTGGACCCACAGGACAAGTTCAAATCATAGGAAGTGAGAGTGTCAGTCCTCTTGTACTTAAGTCGGCATTGTGCCTTTTGAATTTAGTTCTGATGCAATTTCTATGTTTCATCGTCAATAAGAAGGTGCAAGGTATACAGTAAAACTGAAGTCCATCATCGGAATCTAGACCTGGGCTCACAGGAGAGGTTCAAATCTTAGAAAGTTAGAGTGTCAGTCCTCTTTTGCTTAAGTCGGCATTGTGCCTTTTGAATTTAATTCCGATGCAATTTCTGTGTTTCATCGTCAATAAGAAGGAGCAAGGTATACAGTAAACCTGTGTGCAGCATCGGAATCTAAAACTGGACTCACAGGAGAGGTTCAAATCATTGAAAGAGAGAGTGTCAGTCCTCTTTAATTAATTCAGCATTGTGCCTTTTGTATTAAATTCGGATGCAATTTCTGTATTTCAATAAGAAGGTCCAAGGTATACAGTAAACCGGAATTGATGCATCGGAATCTAAAACTGGACTCAAAGGAGAGGCTCAAATCATAGAAAGTTAGAGTGTCAGTCCTCTTGTACTTATGTCAGCATTGTGGCTTTTGTATTATATTACGATGCAATTCCTGTGTTTCATGGTCAATAGGAAGGTGCAAGGTATACGGTAAACCTGAAGTGACGCATTGAAATTTATAACTGGACTCACAGGACAAGTTCAAACCATAGGAAGTGAGAGTGTCAGTCCTCTTGTACTTAAGTCGGCATTGTGCCTTTTGAATTTAGTTCCGATGCAATTTCTATGTTGCATCGTCAATAAGAAGGTGCAAGGTATAGAGTAAACCTCAAGTGAAGCATCGGATTCTAAAACTGGACTCACAGGAGAGGATCAAATCTATGAAAGAGAGAGTGTCAGTCCTCTTTAATTAAGTCGGCATTGTGCCTTTTGTATTAAACTCGGATGCAATTTCTGTATTTCATCGTCAATCAGAACGTCCAAGGGATACAGTAAACCTGAATTGAAGCATCGGAATCTAAAACTGGACTCAAAGGAGAGGTTCAAATCATAGAAAGTTAGAGTGTCAGTCCTCTTGTACTTATGTCGGCATTGTGCCTTTTGTATTAAATTCCGATGCAATTTCTGTGTTTCATCGTCAATAAGAAGGTGCAAGGTATACGGTAAACCTGAAGTGACGCATCAGAATTTATAACTGGACTCACAGGACAAGTTAAAATCATAGGAAGTGAGAGTGTCAGTCCTCTTGTACTTAAGTCGGCATTGTGCCTTTTGAATTTAATTCCGATGCAATTTCTGTGTTTCATCGTCAATAAGAAGGTGCAAGGTATACAGTAAACCTGAAGTGAAGCATCGGAAGCTAAAACTGGACCCACAGGAGAGGTTGAAATCATAGAAAATTAGAGTGTCAGTCCTCTTGTACTTATGTCGGCATTGTGCCTTTTGTATTAAATTCGGATGCAAGTACTGTGTTTCATCGTCAATAAGAAGGTTCAAGGGATACAGTAAACCTGAAGTGAAGCATCGGAATCTAAAACTAAACTCACAGGAGAGGTAGAAATCTTAGAAAGTTAGAGTGTCAGTCCTCTTGTACTTATGTCTGCATTGTGCCTTTTGTATTAAATTCCGATGCAATTTCTGTGTGTCATCGTCAATAAGAAGGTCCATGGTATACAGTAAACCTGAAGTGAAGCATCAAAATCTAGAACTGGACTCACAGGAGAGGTTCAAATCATAGAGAGAGAGAGTGACAGTCCTCTTTTACTGAAGTCGGCAATGTGCATTTTGTATTACATTCGGATGCAATTTCTGTGTTTCATCGTCAATAAGAAGGTCCAAGGGATACAGTTAACCTGAAGTGAAGCATTGGAATCTTAAACTGGACTCACAGGAGAGGTTCAAATCATAGAAAGTGAAAGTGTCAGTCCTCTTGTACGTAAGTCGGCATTGTGCACTTTGTATTAAATTTGGATGCAATTTCTGTGTTTCATTGTCAATAAGAAGGTCCAAGGTATACAGTAAACCTGAAGTGAAGCATCGGAATCTTAAACTGGACTCACAGGAGAGGTTCAAATCATAGAAAGTTAGAGTGTCAGTCCTCTTGTACTTAAGTCGGCATTGTGCATTTTGTATTAAATTCGGAAGCAATTTCTGTGTTTCATCGTCAATAAGTAGGTTCAAGGGATACAGTAAACCTGAAGTGAAGCAGCGGAATCTTAAACTGAACTCACAGGAGAGGTTCCAATCATAGAGAGTTAGAGTGTCAGTCCTCTTGTACTTAAGTCGGCATTGTGCCTTTTGATTTTAGTTCCGATGCAATTTCTATGTTTCATCGTCAATAAGAAGGTGCAAGGTATACAGTAGAGCTGAAGTGAATCATCGGAATCCAAAACTGGACTCACAGGAGAGCTTCAAATCATAGAAAGGGAGAGTGTCAGTCCTCTTTTACTTAAGTAGGCATTGTGCCTTTTGTATTGAATTCGGATGCAATATCTGTATTTCATCGTCAATAAGATGGTCCAAGGGATACAGTAAACCTGAAGTGAAGCATCGGAATCTAAAACTGGACTCACAGGAGAGGTTGTAATCATAGAAAGTTAGAGTGTAAGTCCTCTTGTACTTATGTCGGCATTGTGCCTTCTGTATTAAATTCGGATGCAATATCTGTGTTTCATCATCAATAAGAAGGTGCAAGGTATACGGTAAACCTGAGGTGACGCATCGGAATCTAAAACTGGACTCACAGGAGAAGTTCAAATCATAGAAAGTGAGAGTGTCAGTCCACTTATACTTAAGTCGGCATTGTGCATTTTGTATTAAATTCGGATGCAATTTCTGTGTTTCATCGACAATAAGAAGATCCAAGGGATACAGTTGACCTGAAGTGAAGCATCGGAATCTAAAACTGGATTCACAGGAGAGGTTCCAATCATAGAGAGTTAGAGTGTCAGTCCTCTTGTACTTAAGTCGGCATTGTGCCTTTTGAATTTAGTTCAGATGCAATTTCTATGATTCATCGTCAATAAGAAGGTGCAAGGTATACAGTAAAACTGAAGTGAATCATCGGAATCTAGAACTGGACTCACAGGAGAAGTTCAAATAATAGAAAGTGAAAGTGTCGGTCCTCTTTTACTTAAGTCAGCATTGTGCCTTTTGTATTAAATTCGGATGCAATTACTGTGTTTCATCGTCAATAAGAAGGTCCAAGGGATACAGTAAACCTGAAGTGAACCATCGGAAACTAAAACTGGACTCACAGGAGAGGTTCAAATCATAGAAAAGGAGATTGTCAGTCCTCTTGTACTTAAGTCGGCATTGTGCCTTTTGTAAAAAATTCGGATGCAACACCTGTGTTTCATCTTCAATAAGAAGGTGGAAAGTATACAGTAAACTTGAAGTGAAGCATCGGAATCTAAAACTGGACCCACAGGAGAGGTTCAAATCATAGAATGACAGAGTGTCTGTCCTCTTTTACTTAAGTCGGCATTGTGCCTTTTGTATTAAATTCGGATGCAATTTCTGTATTTCATCGTCAATAAGAAGGTCCAAGGGATACAGTAAACCTGAAGTGAAGCTTCGGAATCTAAAACTCAACTCACAGGAGAGGTTCAAATCATAGAAAGAGAGAGTGACAGTCCTCTTTTACTTAAGTCGGCATTGTGCCTTTTGTACTACATACGGATGCAATTTCTGTGTTTCATCGTCAATAAGAAGGTCCAAGGGATACAGTAAACATGAAGTGAAGCATCGGAATCTAAAACTGGACTCACAGGAGAGGTTCAAATCATAGAAAGTGAAAGTGTCAGTCCTCTTGTACTTATGTCGGCATTGTGCATTATGTATTAAATTCCGATGCAATTTCTGTGTTTCATCGTCAATAAGAAGGTGCAAGGTATACGGTAAACCTGAAGGGACGCATCGGAATCTAAAACTGGACTCACAAAGAGAAGTTCTATTCATAGAAAGTGAGAGTGTCAGTCCTCTTTTACTTAAGTCGGCATTGTGCCTTATGTATTAAATTCGGATGCAATTTCTGTGTTTCATTGTAAATAACAAGGTCCAAGGGATACAGTAAACCAGAAGTGAAGCATCGGAATCTAAAACTGGACACACAGGAGAGGTTTAAATCATAGAAAGTGAGAGTGTCTGTCCTCTTGTACTTAAGTCGGCATTGTGCCTTTTGTACTAAATTCGTATGCAATTTCTGTGTTTCATCGTCAATAAGAAGGTCCATGGTATACAGTAAACCTAAAGTGAAGCATCGGAATCTAGAACTGGACTCACAGGATAGGTTCAAATCTTAGAAAGTTAGAGTGTCAGTCCTCTTGTACTTAAGTCGGCATTGTGCATTTTGAATTTAATTCCGTTGCAATTTCTGTGTTTCATCGTCAATAAGAAGGTGCAAGGTATACAGTAAACCTGAAGTGAAGCATCGGAATCTTAAACTGGACTCACAGGCGAGGTTCAAATCACAGAAAGTGAGAGTGTCAGTCCTCTTTTACTAAAGTCAGCATTGTGCCTTTTGTATTAAATTCGGATGCAATTACTGTGTTTCATCGTCAATAAGAAGGTCCAAGGGATACAGTAAACCTGAAGTGAACCTTCGGAAACTTAACCTGGACTCACAGGAGAGGTTCAAATCATAGAAAGGGAGATTGTCAGTCCTCGTGTACTTAAGTCGGCATTGTGCCTTTTGTATTAAATTCGGATGCAATTTCTGTGTTTCATCGTCAATAAGAAGGTGCAAGGTATACAGTAAACCTGAAGTGAAGCATTGGAATCTAAAACTGAACCACAGGAGAGGTTCAAATCATAGAAAGAGAGAGTGTCAGTCCTTTTTTACTTAAGTCGGCATTGTGCCTTTTGTATTAAATTCGGATGCAATTTCTGTATTTCATCGTCAATAAGAAGGTCCAAGGGATACAGTAAACCTGGAGTGAAGCATCGGAATCTAAAACTGGACTCACAGGAGAGGTTCAAATCATAGAAAGTTAGAGTGTCAGTCCTCTTATACTTATGTCGGCATTGTGCCTTTTGTATTAAATTCCGATGCAATTTCTGTGTTTCATCGTCAATAAGAAGGTGTAAGGTATCCGGTAAACCTGAAGTGACGCATCGGAATCTAAAACTGGACTCACAGGAGAAGTTCAAATCATAGGAAGTGAGAGTGTCAGTCCTCTTTTACTTAAGTCGGCATTGAGCCTTATGTATTAATTTCGGATGCAATTTCTGTGTTTCATCGTCAATAAGAAGGTCCAAGGGATACAGTAGACCTGAAGTGAAGCATCGGAATCTAAAACTGGACTCACAGGAGAGGTTCCAATCATAGAGAGTTAGAGTGTCAGTGCTCTTGTACTTAAGTCGGCATTGTGCCTTTTGAATTTAGTTCCGATGCAATTTCTATGTTTCATCGTCAATAAGAAGGTGCAAGGTATACAGTAAAACTGAAGTGAATCATCGGAATTTAGAACTGGACTCACAGGAGAAGTTCAAATCATAGAAAGTGAGAAAGTCTGTCCTCATATACATAAGTCGGCATTGTGCATTTTGTATTAAATTCGGATGCAATTTCTGTGTTTCATCGTCAATAAGAAGGTCCAAGGGATACAGTAAACCTGAAGTGAAGCATCGGAATCCAAAACTGGACTCACAGGAGAGGTTCAAATCTCAGAAAGTGAGAGTGTCTGTCCTCTTTTACTTAAGTCAGCATTGTGCCTTTTGTATTAAATTCGGATGCAATTACTGTGTTTCATCTTCAATAAGAAGGTCCAAGGGATACAGTAAACCAGAAGTGAAGCATCGGAATCTAAAATCGGACACACAGGAGAGGTTCAAATCATAGAAAGTGAGAGTGTCTGTCCTCTTGTACTTAAGTCGGCATTTTGCCTTTTGTACCAAATTCGTATGCAATTTCTGTGTTTCATCGTCAATAAGAAGGAACATGGTATACAGTAAACCTAAAGTGAAGCATCGGAATCTAGAACTGGACTCACAGGATAGATACAAATCTTAGAAAGTTAGAGTGTCAGTCCTCTTGTACTTAAGTCGGCATTGTGCCTTTTGAATTTAATTACGATGCAAATTCTGTGTTTCATCGTCAATAAGAAGGTCCAAGGTATACAGTAAACCTGAAGTGAAGCATCGGAATCTAAAACTGGACTCACAGGAGAGGTTCAAATCACAGAAAGTGAGAGAGTCAGTCCTCTTTTACTTAAGTCAGCATTGTGCCTTTTGTATTAAATTCAGATGCAATTACCGTGTTTCATCGTCAATAAGAAGGTCCAAGGGATACAGTAAACCTGAAGTGAACCATCGGAAACTTAAACTGGACTCACAGGAGAGGTTCAAATCATAGAAAGGGAGATTGTCAGTCCTCTTGTACTTAAGTCGGCATTGTGCCTTTTGTATTAAATTCGGATGCAATTTCTGTGTTTCATCGTCAATAAGAAGGTGCAAGGTATACTGTAAACCTGAAGTGAAGCATTGGAATCTAAAACTGGACCCACAGGCGAGGTTCAAATCATAGAAAGAGAGAGTGTCAGTCCTCTTATACTTATGTCGGCATTGTGCCTTTTGTATTAAATTCCGATGCAATTTCTGTGATTCATCGTCAATAAGAAGTTGCAAGGTATACGGTAAACCTGAGGTGACGCATCGGAATCTAAAACTGGACTCACAGGAGAAGTTCAAATCATAGGAAGTGAGAGTGTCAGTCCTCTTTTACTTAAGTCGGCATTGAGCCTTATGTATTAAATTCGGATGCAATTTCTGTGTTTCCTCGTCAATAAGAAGGTGCAAGGGATACAGTAGACCTGAAGTGAAGCATCCGAATCTAAAACTGGACTCCCAGGAGAGGTTCAAATCATAGAAAGAGTGAGTGTCAGTCCTCTTGTACTTAAGTCGGCATTGTGCATTTGGTATTAAATTCGGAAGCAATTTCTTTGTTTCATCGTCAATAAGTAGGTTCAAGGGATACAGTAAACCTGAAGTGAAGCAGCGGAATCTTAAACTGAACTCACAGGAGAGGTTCCAATCATAGAGAGTTAGAGTGTCAGTCCTCTTGTACTTAAGTCGGCATTGTGCCTTTTGATTTTAGTTCCGATGCAATTTCTATGTTTCATCGTCAATAAGAAGGTGCAAGGTATACAGTAGAACTGAAGTGAATCATCGGAATCCAAAACTGGACTCACAGGAGAGCTTCAAATCATAGAAAGGGAGAGTGTCAGTCCTCTTTTACTTAAGTAGGCATTGTGCCTTTTGTATTGAATTCGGATGCAATATCTGTATTTCATCGTCAATAAGATGGTCCAAGGGATACAGTAAACCTGAAGTGAAGCATCGGAATCTAAAACTGGACTCACAGGAGAGGTTGTAATCATAGAAAGTTAGAGTGTAA
Organism: Schistocerca serialis cubense; assembly: GCF_023864345.2. NCBI lineage: Eukaryota > Metazoa > Arthropoda > Insecta > Orthoptera > Acrididae > Schistocerca > Schistocerca serialis. Next base: position 9,409,842 of record NW_026047617.1, read on the forward strand.
GTCCTCTTGTACTTATGTCGGCATTGTGCCTTTTGTATTAAATTCGGATGCAATTTCTGTGTTTCATCATCAATAAGAAGGTGTAAGGTATACGGCAAACCTGAGGTGACGCATCGCAATCTAAAACTGGACTCACGGGAGAAGTTCAAATCATAGAAAGTGAGAGTGTCAGTCCACTTATACTTAAGTCGGCATTGTGCATTTTGTATTAAATTCGGATGCAATTTCTGTGTTTCATCGACAATAAGAAGATCCAAGGGATACAGTTGACCTGAAGTGAAGCATCGGAATCTAAAACTGGATTCACAGGAGAGGTTCCAATCATAGAGAGTTAGAGTGTCAGTCCTCTTGTACTTAAGTCGGCATTGTGCCTTTTGAATTTAGTTCCGATGCAATTTCTATGTTTCATCGTCAATAAGAAGGTGCAAGGTATACAGTAAAACTGAAGTGAATCATCGGAATCTAGAACTGGACTCACAGGAGAAGTTCAAATAATAGAAAGTGAAAGTGTCGGTCCTCTTTTACTTAAGTCAGCATTGTGCCTTTTGTATTAAATTCGGATGCAATTACTGTGTTTCATCGTCAATAAGAAGGTCCAAGGGATACAGTAAACCTGAAGTGAACCATCGGAAACTTAAACTGGACTCACAGGAGAGGTTCAAATCATAGAAAGTGAAAGTGTCAGTCCTCTTGTACGTAAGTCGGCATTGTGCACTTTGTATTAAATTCGGATGCAATTTCTGTGTTTCATTGTCAATAAGAAGGTCCAAGGTATACAGTAAACCTGAAGTGAAGCATCGGAATCTTAAACTGGACTCACAGGAGAGGTTCAAATCATAGAAAGTTAGAGTGTCAGTCCACTTGTACTTAAGTCGGCATTGTGCATTTTGTATTAAATTCGGAAGCAATTTCTGTGTTTCATCGTCAATAAGTAGGTTCAAGGGATACAGTAAACCTGAAGTGAAGCAGCGGAATCTTAAACTGAACTCACAGGAGAGGTTCCAATCATAGAGAGTTAGAGTGTCAGTCCTCTTGTACTTAAGTCGGCATTGTGCCTTTTGATTTTAGTTCCGATGCAATTTCTATGTTTCATCGTCAATAAGAAGGTGCAAGGTATACAGTAGAACTGAAGTGAATCATCGGAATCCAAAACTGGACTCACAGGAGAGCTTCAAATCATAGAAAGGGAGAGTGTCAGTCCTCTTTTACTTAAGTAGGCATTGTGCCTTTTGTATTGAATTCGGATGCAATATCTGTATTTCATCGTCAATAAGATGGTCCAAGGGATACAGTAAACCTGAAGTGAAGCATCGGAATCTAAAACTGGACTCACAGGAGAGGTTGTAATCATAGAAAGTTAGAGTGTAAGTCCTCTTGTACTTATGTCGGCATTGTGCCTTTTGTATTAAATTCGGATGCAATTTCTGTGTTTCATCATCAATAAGAAGGTGCAAGGTATACGGTAAACCTGAGGTGACGCATCGGAATCTAAAACTGGACTCACAGGAGAAGTTCAAATCATAGAAAGTGAGAGTGTCAGTCCACTTATACTTAAGTCGGCATTGTGCATTTTGTATTAAATTCGGAAGCAATTTCTGTGTTTCATCGTCAATAAGTAGGTTCAAGGGATACAGTAAACCTGAAGTGAAGCAGCGGAAACTTAAACTGGACTCACAGGAGAGGTTCAAATCATAGAAAAGGAGATTGTCAGTCCTCTTGTACTTAAGTCGGCATTGTGCCTTTTGTAAAAAATTCGGATGCAACACCTGTGTTTCATCTTCAATAAGAAGGTGGAAAGTATACTGTAAACTTGAAGTGAAGCATCGGAATCTAAAACTGGACCCACAGGAGAGGTTCAAATCATAGAATGACAGAGTGTCTGTCCTCTTTTACTTAAGTCGGCATTGTGCCTTTTGTATTAAATTCGGATGCAATTTCTGTATTTCATCGTCAATAAGAAGGTCCAAGGGATACAGTAAACCTGAAGTGAAGCATCGGAATCTAAAACTCAACTCACAGGAGAGGTTCAAATCATAGAAAGAGAGAGTGACAGTCCTCTTTTACTTAAGTCGGCATTGTGCCTTTTGTACTACATACGGATGCAATTTCTGTGTTTCATCGTCAATAAGAAGGTCCAAGGGATACAGTAAACATGAAGTGAAGCATCGGAATCTAAAACTGGACTCACAGGAGAGGTTCAAACCATAGAAAGTGAAAGTGTCAGTCCTCTTGTACTTATGTCGGCATTGTGCATTATGTATTAAATTCCGATGCAATTTCTGTGTTTCATCGTCAATCAGAAGGTGCAAGGTATACGGTAAACCTGAAGTGACGCATCGGAATCTAAAACTGGACTCACAAAGAGAAGTTCTATTCATAGAAAGTGAGAGTGTCAGTCCTCTTTTACTAAAGTCAGCATTGTGCCTTTTGTATTAAATTCGGATGCAATTACTGTGTTTCATCGTCAATAAGAAGGTCCAAGGGATACAGTAAACCTGAAGTGAACCATCGGAAACTTAACCTGGACTCACAGGAGAGGTTCAAATCATAGAAAGGGAGATTGTCAGTCCTCGTGTACTTAAGTCGGCATTGTGCCTTTTGTATTAAATTCGGATGCAATTTCTGTGTTTCATCGTCAATAAGAAGGTGCAAGGTATACAGTAAACCTGAAGTGAAGCATTGGAATCTAAAACTGAACCACAGGAGAGGTTCAAATCATAGAAAGAGAGAGTGTCAGTCCTCTTTTACTTAAGTCGGCATTGTGCCTTTTGTATTAAATTCGGATGCAATTTCTGTATTTCATCGTCAATAAGAAGGTCCAAGGGATACAGTAAACCTGGAGTGAAGCATCGGAATCTAAAACTGGACTCACAGGAGAGGTTCAAATCATAGAAAGTTAGAGTGTCAGTCCTCTTATACTTATGTCGGCATTGTGCCTTTTGTATTAAATTCCGATGCAATTTCTGTGTTTCATCGTCAATAAGAAGGTGCAAGGTATACGGTAAACCTGAAGTGACGCATCGGAATCTAAAACTGGACTCACAGGAGAAGTTCAAATCAAAGGAAGTGAGAGTGTCAGTCCTCTTTTACTTAAGTCGGCATTGAGCCTTATGTATTAAATTCGGATGCAATTTCTGTGTTTCATCGTCAATAAGAAGGTCCAAGGGATACAGTAGACCTGAAGTGAAGCATCGGAATCTAAAACTGGACTCACAGGAGAGGTTCCAATCATAGAGAGTTAGAGTGTCAGTGCTCTTGTACTTAAGTCGGCATTGTGCCTTTTGAATTAAGTTCCGATGCAATTTCTATGTTTCATCGTCAATAAGAAGGTGCAAGGTATACAGAATAACTGAAGTGAATCATCGGAATTTAGAACTGGACTCACAGGAGAAGTTCAAATCATAGAAAGTGAGAAAGTCTGTCCTCTTATACATAAGTCGGCATTGTGCATTTTGTATTAAATTCGGATGCAATTTCTGTGTTTCATCGTCAATAAGAAGGTCCAAGGGATACAGTAAACCTGAAGTGAAGCATCGGAATCCAAAACTGGACTCACAGGAGAGGTTCAAATCTCAGAAAGTGAGAGTGTCTTTCCTCTTTTACTTAAGTCAGCATTGTGCCTTTTGTATTAAATTCGGATGCAATTACTGTGTTTCATCGTCAATAAGAAGGTCCAAGGGATACAGTAAACCAGAAGTGAAGCATCGGAATCTAAAATCGGACACACAGGAGAGGTTCAAATCATAGAAAGTGAGAGTGTCTGTCCTCTTGTACTTAAGTCGGCATTGTGCCTTTTGTACCAAATTCGTATGCAATTTCTGTGTTTCATCGTCAACAAGAAGGAACATGGTATACAGTAAACCTAAAGTGAAGCATTGGAATCTAGAACTGGACTCACAGGATAGATACAAATCTTAGAAAGTTAGAGTGTCAGTCCTCTTGAACTTAAGTCGGCATTGTGCCTTTTGAATTTAATTCCGATGCAAATTCTGTATTTCATCGTCAATAAGAAGGTCCAAGGTATACAGTAAACCTGAAGTGAAGCATCGGAATCTAAAACTGGACTCACAGGAGAGGTTCAAATCACAGAAAGTGAGAGAGTCAGTCCTCTTTTACTTAAGTCAGCATTGTGCCTTTTGTATTAAATTCAGATGCAATTACTGTGTTTCATCATCAATAAGAAGGTCCAAGGGATACAGTAAACCTGAAGTGAACCATCGGAAACTTAAACTGGACTCACAGGAGAGGTTCAAATCATAGAAAGGGAGATTGTCAGTCCTCTTGTACTTAAGTCGGCATTGTGCCTTTTGTATTAAATTCGGATGCAATTTCTGTGTTTCATCGTCAATAAGAAGGTGCAAGGTATACAGTAAACCTGAAGTGAAGCATTGGAATCTAAAACTGGACCCACAGGCGAGGTTCAAATCATAGAAAGAGAGAGTGTCAGTCCTCTTTTACTTAAGTCGGCATTGTGCCTTTTGTATTGAATTCGAATGCAATTTCTGTATTTCATCGTCAATTAGAAGGTCCAAGGGATACAGTAAACCTGGAGTGAAGCATCGGAATCAAAAACTGGACTCACAGGAGAGGTTCAAATCATAGAAAGTTAGAGTGTCAGTCCTCTTATACTTATGTCGGCATTGTGCCTTTTGTATTAAATTCCGATGCAATTTCTGTGATTCATCGTCAATAAGAAGTTGCAAGGTATACGGTAAACCTGAGGTGACGCATCGGAATCTAAAACTGGACTCCCAGGAGAGGTTCAAATCATAGAAAGAGTGAGTGTCAGTCCTCTTGTACTTAAGTCGGCATTGTGCCTTTTGAATTTAGTTCCGATGCAGTTTCTATGTTTCATCGTCAATAAGAAGGTGCAAGGTATACAGTAAAACTGAAGTGAACCATCGGAATTTAGAACTGGACTCACAGGAGAAGTTCAAATCATAGAAAGTGAGAGTGTCAGTCCTCTTATACTTAAGTCGGCATTGTGCATTTTGTATTAAATTCGGATGCTATTTCTGTGTTTCATCGTCAATAAGAAGGTCCAAGGGATACATTAAACCTGAAGTGAAGCATTGGAATCTAAAACTGGATTCACAGGAGAGGTTCAAATCATAGAAAGTGAATGTGTCAGTCCTCTTGTACTTAAGTCGGCATTGTGCCTTTAGTTCTACAATCGGATGCAATTTCTGTGTTTCATCGTCAATAAGAAGGTCCAAGGGATACAGTAAACCTGAAGTGAAGCATTGGAATCTAAAACTGGATTCACAGGAGAGGTTCAAATCATAGAAAGTGAAAGTGTCAGTCCTCTTGTACTTAAGTCGGCATTGTGCACTTTGTATTAAATTCGGATGCAATTTCTTTGTTTCATCGTCAATAAGAAGGTCCAAGGTATACAGTAAACCTCAAGTGAAGCATCGGAATCTTAAACTGGATTCACAGGAGAGGTTCCAATCATAGAGAGTTAGAGTGTCAGTCCTCTTGTACTTTAGTCGGCATTGTGCCTTTTGATTTTAGTTCTGATGCAATTTCTATGTTTCATCGTCAATAAGAAGGTGCAAGGTATACAGTAGAACTGAAGTGAATCATCGGAATCTAAAACTGGACTCACAGGAGAGGTTCAAATAATAGAGAGAGAGAGTGTCAGTCCTCTTTTACATAAGTCGGCATTGTGCCTTTTGTATTAAATTCGGATGCAATTTCTGTATTTCATCGTCAATAAGAAGGTACACGCGATACAGTAAACCTGAAGCGATGCATCGGAATCCAAAACCGGACTCACAGGAGAGGTAGAAATCATAGAAAGTTAGAGTGTCAGTCCTCTTGTACTTATGTCGGCATTGTGCCTTATGTATTAAATTCCGATGCAATTTCTGTGTTTCATCGTCAATAAGAAGGTGCAAGGTATACAGTAAACCTGAAGTGAAGCATCGGAATCTAAAACTGGACTCACAGGAGAGGTTCAAATCACAGAAAGTGAGAGTGTCAGTCCTCTTTTACTTAAGTCAGCATTGTGCCTTTTGTATTAAATTCGGAATTAATTACTGTGTTTCATCATCAATAAGAAGGTCCAAGGGATACAGTAAACCTGAAGTGAACCATCGGAAACTTAAACTGGACTCACAGGAGAGGTTCAAATCATAGAAAGGGAGATTGTCAGTCCTCTTGTACTTAAGTCGGCGTTGTGCCTTTTGTATTAAATTCGAATGCAACACCTGTGTTTCATCGTCAATAAGAAGGTGCAAGGTATACATTAAACCTGAAGTGAAGCATCGGAACCTAAACTGGACCCACAGGAGAGGTTCAAAACATAGAAAGAGAGAGTGTCAGTCCTCTTTTACTTAAGTCAGCATTGTGCCTTTTGTTTTAAATTCGGATGCAATTACTGTGTTTCATCGTCAATAAGAAGGTCCAAGGGATACAGTAAACCTGAAGTGAACCATCGGAAACTTAAACTGGACTCACAGGAGAGGTTCAAATCATAGAAAGGGAGATTGTCAGTCCTCTTGTACTTAAGTCGGCATTGTGCCTTTTGTATTAAATTCGGATGCAATTTCTGTGTTTCATCGTCAATAAGAAGGTGCAAGGTATACAGTAAACCTGAAGTGAAGCAATGGAATCTAAAACTGGACCTACAGGAGAGGTTCAAATCATAGAAAGAGAGAGTGTCAGTCCTCTTTTACTTAAGTCGGCATTGTGCCTTTTGCATTAAATTCGGATGCAATTTCTGTATTTCATCGTCAATAAGAATGTCCAAGGGATACAGTAAACCTGAAGTGAAGCGTCGGAATCTAAAACTGGACTCACAGGAGAGGTTCAAATCATAGAAAGTTAGAGTGTCAGTCCTCTTATACTTATGTCGGCATTGTACCTTTTGTATTAAATTCCGATGCAATTTCTGTGTTTCATCGTCAATAAGAAGGTGCAAGGTATACAGTAAACCAGAAATGAAGCATCGGAATCTAAAACTGACCTCACAGCAGAGGTTCAAATCATGGATTGTTAGAGTGGCAGTCCTCTTGTACTAAAGTCGGCATTGTGCCTTTTGTATTAAATTCGGTTGCAATTTCTGTGTTACATCGTCAAAAAGAAGGTGCAAGGTATACAGTAAACCAGAAGTGAAGCATCGGAATCTAAAACTGGACTCACAGGAGATGTTCAAATCATAGAAAGTGACAGTGTCTGTCCTCTTTTACTTAAGTCGGGTTTGTGCCTTTTGTATTAAATTCCGATGCAATTTCTGTGTTTCATCGTCAATAAGAAGGTGCTAGGTATACAGTAAACCTGAAGTGAAGCATCGGAATCTAAAACTGGACTCACATGAGAGGTTCAAATCATAGAAAGTGAGAGTGTCAGTCCTCTTGTACTTAAGTCGGCATTGTGCCTTTTGTATTAAATTCCGATGCAATTTCTGTGTTTCATCGTCAATAAGAAGGTGCAAGGTATACAGTAAACCAGAAGTGAAGCATCGGAATCTAAAACTGGCCTCACAGGAGAGGTTCAAATCATGAGTAGTTAGAGTGTCAGTCCTCTTGTATTGAAGTCGGCATTGTGCCTTTTGTATTAAATTCGGATGCAAACTCTGTGATTCGTCGTCAATAAGAAGGTCCAAGGGATACAGTAAACCTGAAGTGAAGCATCGGAAGCTAAAACTGAACTCACAGGAGAGGTTGAAATCATATAAAGTTAGAGTGTCAGTCCTCTTGTACTTATGTCGGCATTGTGCCTTTTGTATGAAATTCCGATGCAATTACTGTGTTTTATCGTCAATAAGAAAGTGCAAGGTATACGGTAAACCTGAAGTGACGCATCGGTATCTAAAACTGGACTCACAGGAGAAGTTCAAATCATAGAAAGTGAGAGTGTCAGTCCTCATTTACTTAAGTCGGCATTGCGCCTTGTGTATTAAATTCGGATGCAATTTTTGTGTTTCATCGTCAATGAGAAGGTCCAAGGGATACAGTAAACCAGAATTGAAGCATCGCAGTCTAAATCTGGACTCACAGGAGAGGTTCAAATCATAGAAAGAGTGAGTGTCAGTCCTCTTGTACTTAAGTCGGCATTGTGCCTTTTGTACCAAATTCGTATGCAATTTCCGTGTTTCATCGTCAATAAGAAGGTGCAAGGTATACAGTAAACCAGAAGTGAAGCATAGGAATCTAAAACTGGCCACACAGGAGAGGTTCAAATTGTAGAGAGTTAGAGTGTCAGTCCTCTTGTACTTCAGTCGGCATTGTGCCTTTTGTATTAAATTCGGATGCAAACGCTGTGTTTCATCGTCAATAAGAAGGTCCAAGTGATACAGTAAACCTGAAGTGAAGCATCGGAATCTAAAACTGGACTCACAGGAGAGGATCAAATCATAGAAAGTGAGAGTGTCTGTCCTCCTTTACTTAAGTCGGCTTTGTGCCTTTTGTATTAAATACCGATGCAATTTTTGTGTTTCATCGTCAATAAGAAGGTGCTAGGTGTACAGTAAACCTGAAGTGAAGCATCGGAATCTAAAACTCTACCCAAAGTAGAGGTTCAAATCATAGAAAGTTAGAGTGTCAGTACACTTGTACTTATGTCGGCATTGTGCCTTTTGTATCAAATTCCGATGGAATTTCTGTGTTTCATCGTCAATAAGAAGGTGCAGGGTGTACGGTAAACCTGATGTGGCGCATCGGGATTTATAACTGGACTCACAGGAGAAGTTCAAATCATAGGAAGTGAGAGTGTCAGTCCTCTTGTACTTATGTCGGCATTGTGACTTTTGTATTAAATTCGGATGCAATTTCTGTGATTCATCGTCAATAAGAAGGTGAAAAGTATACGGTAAACCTGAAGTGACGCATCGAAATCTAAAACTGGACTCACAGGAGAAGTTCAAATCATAGAAAGTGAGAGTGTCAGTCCTCTTTTACTTAAGTTGGCATTGTGCATTTTGTATTAAATTCGGATGCAATTTCTGTGTTTCATCGTCAGTAAGAAGGTCCAAGGGATACATTAAACCTGAAGTGAAGCATCGGAATCTAAAACTGGACTCACAGGAGAGGTTCCAATCATAGAGAGTTAGAGTGTCAGTCATCTTGTACTTAAGTCGGCATTGTGCCTTTTGAATTTAGTTCCGATGCAATTTCTATGTTTCATCGACAATAAGAAGGTGCAAGGTATATAGTAAAACTGAAGTGAATCATCGGAATCGAAAACTGGACTCACAGGAGAGGTTCAAATCATAGAAAGAGAGAGTGTTAGTCCTCTTTTACTTAAGTCGGCATTGTGCCTTTTGTATTAAATTCGGATGCAATTTTTGTATTTCATCGTCAATAAAAAGGTCCAAGGGATAGAGTAAACCAGAAGTGAAGCATCGGAATCTAAAACTGGACTCACAGGAGAGGTTGAAATCATAGAAAATTAGAGTGTCAGTCCTCTTGTACTTATGTCGGCACTGTGCCTTTTGTATTAAATTCCGATGCAGTTTCTGTGTTTCATCGTCAATAAGAAGGTGCAAGGTATACGGTAAACCTGAAGTGACACATCGGAATCTAAAACTGGACTCACAGGAGAAGTTCAAATCATAGAAAGTGAGAGTGTCAGTCCTCTTTTACTTAAGTCATCATTGTGCCTAATGTATTAAATTCGGATGCAAATTCTGTGTTTCATCGTCAATAAGAAGGTCCAAGGGATACAGTAAACCAGAAATGAAGCATCGGAATCTACAACTGGACTCACAGGAGAGGTTCCTATCATAGAGAGTTAGAGTGTCAGTCCTCTTGTACTTAAGTCGGCATTCTGCCTTTTGAAATTAATTCCGATGAAATTTCTATGTTTCTTCGTCAATAAGACGGAGCAAGGTATACAGTAATTCTGAAGTGAAGCATCGGAATCTAAAACTGGACTCACAGAAGAGATTCAAATCACAGAAAGTGAGAGTGTCAGTCCTCTTTTGCTTAAGTCGGGATTGTGCGTTTTGTTTTAAATTCGGATGCAATTTCTGTGTTTCGTCGTCAATAAGAAGGTCCAAGGAATACAGTAAACCTGAAGGGAAGCATCGGAATCTAAAACTGGACTCACAGGAGAGGTTCAAATCATTGAAAGTGAGAGTGCCAGTCCTCTTGTACTTATGTCGGCATTGTGCATTTTGTATTGAATTCGGATGCAAACTCTGTGTTTCATCGTCAATAAGAAGGTCCAAGGGATACAGTAAACCTGAAGTGAAGCATCGGAATCTAAAACTGGACTCACAGGTGAGGTTCAAATCATAAAAAAGTGAGAGTGCCAGTCCTCTTGTACTTATGTCGGCATAGTGCCTTTTGTATTAAATTCCGATGCAATTTCTGTGTATCATCGTCAATACGAAGGTGCAAGGTATACATTAAACCTGAAGTGAAGCATCGGAATCTAAAACTGGACTCACTGGAGAGGTTCAAATCATAGAAAGAGAGAGTGTCAGTCCGCTTTTACTTAAGTCGGTATTGTGCCTTTTGTATTAAATTTGGATGCAATTTCTGTGCTTCATCGTCAATAAGAAGGTCCAAGGGATACAGTAAAGCTGAACTGAAGCATCAGAATCTAAAACTGGACTCACAGGAGAGGTTGAAATCAAAGAAAGTGAGAGAGTCAGTCCTCATGTACTTAACTCGGCAGTGTGCCTTTTGTATTAAATTCGGATGCAAATTCTGTGTTTCATCGTCAATAAGAAGGTCCAAGGGATACAGTAAACCTGAAGTGAAGCATCAGAATCTAAAACTGGACTCACAGGAGAGGTTCAAATCATAGAAAATTAGAGTGTCAGTTGACCTGTACTTAAGTCGGCATTGTGCATTTTGTATTAAATTCGGATGCAATTTCTGTGTTTCATCGTCAATAAGAAGGTCCAAGGTATACAGTAAACCTGAAGTGAAGCATCGGAATCTTAAACTGGACTCACAGGAGCGGTTCAAATCTTAGAAATTTAAAGTGTCAGTCCTCTTGTACTTAAGTCGGCATTGTGCCTTTTGAATTTAATTCCGATGAAATTTCTGAGTTTCATCGTCAATAAGAAGGTGCAAGGTATACGGTAAACCTGAAGTGACACATCGGAACCTAAAACTGGACTCACAGGAGAAGTTCAAATCATAGAAAGTGAGGGTGTCAGTCCTCTTTTACTTAAGTCGGCATTGTGCCTTATGTAATAAATTCGGATGCAAATTCTGTGTTTCATCGTCAATAAGAAGGTCCAAGGGATACAGTAAACCTGAAGTGAAACATCGGAATCTAAAACTGGACTCACAGGAGAGGTTCAAATCGTAGAAAGTGCGAGTGTTAGTCCTCTTGTACTTAAGTCAGCATTGTGCGTTTTGTATTAAATTCGGATGCAATTGCTGTGTTTCATCGTCAATAAGAAGATCCAAGGGATACAGTAAACCTGAAGTGAACCATCGGAAACTTAAACTGGACTCACAGGAGAGGTTCAAAACATAGAAAGGGAGATTGTCAGTCCTCTTGTACTTAAGTCGGCGTTGTGCCTTTTGTATTAAATTCGGATGCAACACCTGTGTTTCATCGTCAATAAGAAGGTGCAAGGTATACATTAAACCTGAAGTGAAGCATCGGAACCTAAACTGGACCCACAGGAGAGGTTCAAATCATAGAAAGACAGAGTGTCAGTCCTCTTTTACTTAAGTCAGCATTGTGCCTTTTGTTTTAAATTCGGATGCAATTACTGTGTTTCATCGTCAATAAGAAGGTCCAAGGGATACAGTAAACCTGAAGTGAACCATCGGAAACTTAAACTGGACTCACAGGAGAGGTTCAAATCATCGAAAGGGAGATTGTCAGTCCTCTTGTACTTAAGTCGGCATTGTGCCTTTTGTATTAAATTCGGATGCAATTTCTGTGTTTCATCGTCAATAAGAAGGTGCAAGGTATACAGTAAACCTGAAGTGAAGCATTGGAATCTAAAACTGGACCTACAGGAGAGGTTCAAATCATAGAAAGAGAGAGTGTCAGTCCTCTTTTACTTAAGTCGGCATTGTGCCTTTTGTATTAAATTCGGATGCAATTTCTGTATTTCATCGTCAATAAGAATGTCCAAGGGATACAGTAAACCTGAAGTGAAGCGTCGGAATCTAAAACTGGACTCACAGGAGAGGTTCAAATCATAGAAAGTTAGAGTGTCAGTCCTCTTATACTTATGTCGGCATTGTAACTTTTGTATTAAATTCCGATGCAATTTCTGTGTTTCATCGTCAATAAGAAGGTGCAAGGTATACAGTAAACCAGAAATGAAGCATCGGAATCTAAAACTGGCCTCACAGGAGAGGTTCAAATCATGGATTGTTAGAGTGTCAGTCCTCTTGTACTAAAGTCGGCATTGTGCCTTTTGTATTAAATTCGGATGCAATTTCTGTGTTACATCGTCAAAAAGAAGGTGCAAGGTATACAGTAAACCAGAAGTGAAGCATCGGAATCTAAAACTGGCCTCACAGGAGAGGTTCAAATTGTTGAGAGTTAGAGTGTCAGTCCTCTTGTACTTCAGTCGGCATTGTGCCTTTTGTATTAAATTCGGATGCAAACTCTGTGATTCATCGTCAATAAGAAGGTCCAAGGGATACAGTAAACCTGAAGTGAAGCATCGGAATCCAAAACTGGACTCACAGGAGATGTTCAAATCATAGAAAGTGACAGTGTCTGTCCTCTTTTACTTAAGTCGGGTTTGTGCCTTTTGTATTAAATTCCGATGCAATTTCTGTGTTTCATCGTCAATAAGAAGGTGCTAGGTATACAGTAAACCTGAAGTGAAGCATCGGAATCTAAAACTGGACTCACATGAGAGGTTCAAATCATAGAAAGTGAGAGTGTCAGTCCTCTTGTACTTAAGTCGGCATTGTGCCTTTTGTATTAAATTCCGATGCAATTTCTGTGTTTCATCGTCAATAAGAAGGTGCAAGGTATACAGTAAACCAGAAATGAAGCATCGGAATGTAAAACTGGCCTCACAGGAGAGGTTCAAATCATGGATTGTTAGAGTGTCAGTCCTCTTGTACTAAAGTCGGCATTGTGCCTTTTGTATTAAATTCGGATGCAATTTCTGTGTTACATCGTCAAAAAGAAGGTGCAAGGTATACAGTAAACCAGAAGTGAAGCATCGGAATCTAAAACTGGCCTCACAGGAGAGGTTCAAATTGTTGAGAGTTAGAGTGTCAGTCCTCTTGTACTTCAGTCGGCATTGTGCCTTTTGTATTAAATTCGGATGCAAACTCTGTGATTCATCGTCAATAAGAAGGTCCAAGGGATACAGTAAACCTGAAGTGAAGCATCGGAATCCAAAACTGGACTCACAGGAGATGTTCAAATCATAGAAAGTGACAGTGTCTGTCCTCTTTTACTTAAGTCGGGTTTGTGCCTTTTGTATTAAATTCCGATGCAATTTCTGTGTTTCATCGTCAATAAGAAGGTGCTAGGTATACAGTAAACCTGAAGTGAAGCATCGGAATCTAAAACTGGACTCACATGAGAGGTTCAAATCATAGAAAGTGAGAGTGTCAGTCCTCTTGTACTTAAGTCGGCATTGTGCCTTTTGTATTAAATTCCGATGCAATTTCTGTGTTTCATCGTCAATAAGAAGGTGCAAGGTATACAGTAAACCAGAAGTGAAGCATCGGAATCTAAAACTGGCCTCACAGGAGAGGTTCAAATCATGAGTAGTTAGAGTGTCAGTCCTCTTGTACTGAAGTCGGCATTGTGCCTTTTGTATTAAATTCGGATGCAAACTCTGTGATTCGTCGTCAATAAGAAGGTCCAAGGGATACAGTAAACCTGAAGTGAAGCATCGGAAGCTAAAACTGAACTCACAGGAGAGGTTGAAATCATAGAAAGTTAGAGTGTCAGTCCTCTTGTACTTATGTCGGCATTGTGCCTTTTGTATGAAATTCCGATGCAATTACTGTGTTTTATCGTCAATAAGAAGGTGCAAGGTATACGGTAAACCTGAAGTGACGCATCGGTATCTAAAACTGGTCTCACAGGAGAAGTTCAAATCATAGAAAGTGAGAGTGTCAGTCCTCATTTACTTAAGTCGGCATTGCGCCTTGTGTATTAAATTCGGATGCAATTTCTGTGTTTCATCGTCAATGAGAAGGTCCAAGGGATACAGTAAACCAGAAGTGAAGCATCGCAGTCTAAATCTGGACTCACAGGAGAGGTTCAAATCATAGAAAGAGTGAGTGTCAGTCCTCTTGTACTTAAGTCGGCATTGTGCCTTTTGTACCAAATTCGTATGCAATTTCCGTGTTTCATCGTCAATAAGGAGGTGCAAGGTATACAGTAAACCAGAAGTGAAGCATAGGAATCTAAAACTGGCCACACAGGAGAGGTTCAAATTGTAGAGAGTTAGAGTGTCAGTCCTCTTGTACTTCAGTCGGCATTGTGCCTTTTGTATTAAATTCGGATGCAAACGCTGTGTTTCATCGTCAATAAGAAGGTCCAAGTGATACAGTAAACCTGAAGTGAAGCATCGGAATCTAAAACTGGACTCACAGGAGAGGATCAAATCATAGAAAGTGAGAGTGTCTGTCCTCCTTTACTTAAGTCGGCTTTGTGCCTTTTGTATTAAATACCGATGCAATTTCTGTGTTTCATCGTCAATAAGAAGGTGCTAGGTGTACAGTAAACCTGAAGTGAAGCATCGGAATCTAAAACTCTACCCAAAGTAGAGGTTCAAATCATAGAAAGTTAGAGTGTCAGTACACTTGTACTTATGTCGGCATTGTGCCTTTTGTATCAAATTCCGATGGAATTTCTGTGTTTCATCGTCAATAAGAAGGTGCAGGGTGTACGGTAAACCTGAAGTGGCGCATCGGGATTTATAACTGGACTCACAGGAGAAGTTCAAATCATAGGAAGTGAGAGTGTCAGTCCTCTTGTACTTATGTCGGCATTGTGACTTTTGTATTAAATTCGGATGCAATTTCTGTGTTTCATCGTCAATAAGAAGGTGAAAAGTCTACGGTAAACCTGAAGTGACGCATCGAAATCTAAAACTGGACTCACAGGAGAAGTTCAAATCATAGAAAGTGAGAGTGTCAGTCCTCTTTTACTTAAGTTGGCATTGTGCATTTTGTATTAAATTCGGATGCAATTTCTGTGTTTCATCGTCAATAAGAAGGTCCAAGGGATACATTAAACCTGAAGTGAAGCATCGGAATCTAAAACTGGACTCACAGGAGAGGTTCCAATCATAGAGAGTTAGAGTGTCAGTCATCTTGTACTTAAGTCGGCATTGTGCCTTTTGAATTTAGTTCCGATGCAATTTCTATGTTTCATCGACAATAAGAAGGTGCAATGTATATAGTAAAACTGAAGTGAATCATCGGAATCGAAAACTGGACTCACAGGAGAGGTTCAAATCATAGAAAGAGAGAGTGTTAGTCCTCTTTTACTTAAGTCGGCATTGTGCCTTTTGTATTAAATTCGGATGCAATTTTTGTATTTCATCGTCAATGAGAAGGTCCAAGGGATAGAGTAAACCAGAAGTGAAGCATCGGAATCTAAAACTGGACTCACAGGAGAGGTTGAAATCATAGAAAATTAGAGTGTCAGTCCTCTTGTACTTATGTCGGCACTGTGCCTTTTGTATTAAATTCCGATGCAGTTTCTGTGTTTCATCGTCAATAAGAAGGTGCAAGGTATACGGTAAACCTGAAGTGACACATCGGAATCTAAAACTGGACTCACAGGAGAAGTTCAAATCATAGAAAGTGAGAGTGTCAGTCCTCTTTTACTTAAGTCATCATTGTGCCTAATGTATTAAATTCGGATGCAAATTCTGTGTTTCATCGTCAATAAGAAGGTCCAAGGGATACAGTAATCCAGAAGTAAAGCATCAAAATCTACAACTGGACTCACAGGAGAGGTTCCAATCATAGAGAGTTAGAGTGTCAGTCCTCTTGTACTTAAGTCGGCATTCTGCCTTTTGAAATTAATTCCGATGAAATTTCTGTGTTTCTTCGTCAATAAGACGGAGCAAGGTGTACAGTAATTCTGAAGTGAAGCATCGGAATCTAAAACTGGACTCACAGAAGAGATTCAAATCACAGAAAGTGAGAGTGTCAGTCCTCTTTTGCTTAAGTCGGGATTGTGCGTTTTGTATTGAATTCGGATGCAATTTCTGTGTTTCGTCGTCAATAAGAAGGTCCAAGGAATACAGTAAACCTGAAGGGAAGCATCGGAATCAAAAACTGGACTCACAGGAGAGGTTCAAATCATAGAAATTTAGAGTGTCAGTCCTCTTGTACTTATGTCGGCATTGTGCATTTTGTATTGAATTCGGATGCAAACTCTGTGTTTCATCGTCAATAAGAAGGTCCAACGGATACAGTAAACCTGAAGTGAAACATCGGAATCTAAAACTGGACTCACAGGTGAGGTTCAAATCATAAAAAAGTGAGAGTGCCAGTCCTCTTGTACTTATGTCGGCATAGTGCCTTTTGTATTAAATTCCGATGCAATTTCTGTGTATCATCGTCAATACGAAGGTGCAAGGTATACATTAAACCTGAAGTGAAGCATCGGAATCTAAAACTGGACTCACTGGAGAGGTTCAAATCATAGAAAGAGAGAGTGTCAGTCCGCTTTTACTTAAGTCGGTATTGTGCCTTTTGTATTAAATTTGGATGCAATTTCTGTGCTTCATCGTCAATAAGAAGGTCCAAGGGATACAGTAAAGCTGAACTGAAGCATCAGAATCTAAAACTGGACTCACAGGAGAGGTTGAAATCAAAGAAAGTGAGAGAGTCAGTCCTCATGTACTTAACTCGGCAGTGTGCCTTTTGTATTAAATTCGGATGCAATTTCTGTGTTTCATCGTCAATAAGAAGGTCCAAGGGATACAGTAAACCTGAAGAGAAGCATCAGAATCTAAAACTGGACTCACAGGAGAGGTTCAAATCATAGAAAATTAGAGTGTCAGTTGTCCTGTACTTAAGTCGGCATTGTGCATTTTGTATTAAATTCGGATGCAATTTCTGTGTTTCATCGTCAATAAGAAGGTCCAAGGTATACAGTAAACCTGAAGTGAAGCATCGGAATCTTAAACTGGACTCACAGGAGCGGTTAAAATCTTAGAAATTTAAAGTGTCAGTCCTCTTGTACTTAAGTCGGCATTGTGCCTTTTGATTTTAATTCCGATGAAATTTCTGAGTTTCATCGTCAATAAGAAGGTGCAAGGTATACGGTAAACCTGAAGTGACACATCGGAACCTAAAACTGGACTCACAGGAGAAGTTCAAATCATAGAAAGTGAGGGTGTCAGTCCTCTTTTACTTAAGTCGGCATTGTGCCTTATGTGTTAAATTCGGATGCAAATTCTGTGTTTCATCGTCAATAAGAAGGTCCAAGGGATACAGTAAAGCTGAAGTGAAACATCTGAATCTAAAACTGGACTCACTGGAGAGGTTCAAATCGTGGAAAGTGCGAGTGTTAGTCCTCTTGTACTTAAGTCGGCATTGTGCCTTTTGTATTAAATCCGATGCAATTTCTGTGTTTCATCGTCTATAAGAAGGTGCAAGGTATACAGTAAAAGTGAAGGGAAACATCGGAATCTAAAACTGGACTCACAGAAGAGGTTCTAATCATAGAAAGTGAGAGTGTCAGTCCTCTTTTACTTAAGTCGGCATTGTGCCTTTTGTATTAAATTCGGATGCAATTTCTGTGTTTCATCGTCAATAAGAAGGTCCAAGGGATACAGTAAACCTGAAGTGAAGCATCGGAATCTAAAACTGGACTCACAGGAGAGGTTCAAATCATAGAAATTTAGAGTGTCAGTCCTCTTGTACTTAAGTCGGCCTTGTGCATTTTGTATTGAATTCGGATGCAAACTCTGTGTTTCATCGTCAATAAGAAGGTCCAAGGGATACAGTAAAACTAAAGTGAAACATCGGAATCTAAAACTGGACTCAAAGGTGAGGTTCAAATCATTGAAAGTGAGAGTGCCAGTCCTCTTGTACTTATGTCGGCATTGTGCCTTTTGTATTGAATTCGGATGCAAACTCTGTGTTCCATCGTCAATAAGAAGGTCCAAGGGATACAGTAAAGCTGAAGTGAAGCATCGGAATCTAAAACTGGACTCACAGGTGAGGTTCAAATCATAAAAAAGTGAGAGTGCCAGTCCTCTTGTACTTATGTCGGCATAGTGCTATTTGTATTAAATTCCGATGCAATTTCTGTGTATCATCGTCAATACGAAGGTGCAAGGTATACATTAAACCTGAAGTGAAGCATTGGAATCTAAAATTGGACTCACTGGAGAGGTTCAAATCATAGAAAGAGAGAGTGTCAGTCCGCTTTTACTTAAGTCGGCATTGTGCCTTTTGTATTAAATTTGGATGCAATTTCTGTGCTTCATCGTCTATAAGAAGGTCCAAGGGATACAGTAAAGCTGAACTGAAGCATCAGAATCTAAAACTGGACTCACAGGTGAGGTTCAAATCATAAAAAAGTGAGAGTGCCAGTCCTCTTGTACTTATGTCGGCATTGTGCCTTTTGAATGTAATTCCGATGAAATTTCTGTGTTTCTTCGTCAAAAAGACGGTGCAAGGTATACAGTAAACCTGAAGTGAAGCATCGGAATCTAAAACTGGACTCACAGGAGAGGTTCAAATCGTAGAAAGTGCGAGTGTTAGTCCTCTTGTACTTAAGTCGGCATTGTGCCTTTTGTATTAAATCCGATGCAATTTCTGTGTTTCATCGTCTATAAGAAGGTGCAAGGTATACAGTAAACGTGAAGGGAAGCATCGGAATCTAAAACTGGACTCACAGAAGAGGTTCAAATCATAGAAAGTGAGAGTGTCAGTCCTCTTTTACTTAAGTCGGCATTGTGCCTTTTGTATTAAATTCGGATGCAATTTCTGTGTTTCATCGTCAATAAGAAGGTCCAAGGGATACAGTAAACCTGAAGTGAAGCATCGGAATCTAAAACTGGACTCACAGGAGAGGTTCAAATCATAGAAAGTGAGAGTGTCAGTCCTCATGTACTTAAGTCGGCCTTGTGCTTTTTGTATTAAATTCGGATGCAATTTCTTTGTTTGATCGTCAATAAGAAGGTCCAAGGGATACAGTAAACCTGAAGTGAAGCATCGGAATCTAAAACGGGACTGGCAGGAGAGGTTCAAAACATAGAAAGTTAGAGTGTCAGTCCTCTTGTACTTAAGTCGGCATTGTGCATTTTGTATTAAATTCGGATGCAATTTCTGTGTTTCGTCGTCAATAAGAAGGTCCAAGATATTTACAAGCATCGGAAGCATCGGAAACTAAAATTGGACTCACAGGAGAGGTTCAAATCATAGAAAGTTAGGGTGTCAGTCCTCTTGTACTTAAGTCGGCATTGTACATTTTGTATTAAATTCGGATGCAAACTCTGTGTTTCGTCGTCAATAAGAAGGTCCAAGGGAGACAGTAAACCTGAAGTGAAGCATCGGAATCTTATACTGGACTCACAGGAGAGGTTCAAATCATAGAAAGTGACAGTGCCAGTCCTCTTGTACTTATGTCGGCATTGTGCCTTTTGTATTAAATTCCGATGCAATTTCTGTGTTTCATTGTCAATACGAAGGTGCAAGGTATACATTAAACCTGAAGTGAAGCATCGGAATCTAAAACTGGACTCACTGGAGAGGTTCAAATCATAGAAAGTGAGAGGGTCAGTCCGCTTTTACTTAAGTAGGCATTGTGCATTTTGTATTAAATTCGGATGCAATTTCTGTGTTTCATCGTCAATAAGATGGTCCAAATTATACAGTAAACCTGAAGTGAGGCATCGGAATCTTAAACTGGACTCACAGGAGCGGTTCAAATCTTAGAAAGTTTGAGTGTCAGTCCTCTTGTACTTAAGTCGGCATTGTGCCTTTTGAATTTAATTCCGATGAAATTTCTGAGTTTCATCGTCAATAAGAAGGTGCAAGGTATACGGTAAACCTGAAGTGACACATTGGAATCTAAAACTGGACTCACAGGAGAAGTTCAAATCATAGAAAGTGAGGGTGTCAGTCCTCTTTTACTTAAGTCGGCATTGTGCCTTTTGTATTAAATTCGGATGCAATTTCTGTGTTTCATCGTCAATAAGAAGGTCCAAGGGATACAGTAAACCTGAAGTGAAGCATCGGAATCTAAAACTGGACTCACAGGAGAGGTTCAAATCATAGAAAGTGAGAGTGTCAGTCCTCATGTACTTAAGTCGGCCTTGTGCTTTTTGTATTAAATTCGGATGCAATTTCTTTGTTTGATCGTCAATAAGAAGGTCCAAGGGATACAGTAAACCTGAAGTGAAGCATCGGAATCTAAAACGGGACTGGCAGGAGAGGTTCAAAACATAGAAAGTTAGAGTGGCAGTCCTCTTGTACTTAAGTCGGCATTGTGCATTTTCTATTAAATTCGGATGCAATTTCTGTGTTTCATCGTCAATAAGATGATCCAAGGTATACAGTAAACCTGAAGTGAAGCATCGGAATCTTAAACTGGACTCACAGGAGAGGTTCAAATCATAGAAAGTGACAGTGCCAGTCCTCTTGTACTTATGTCGGCATTGTGCCTTTTGTATTAAATTCCGATGCAATTTCTGTGTTTCATTGTCAATACGAAGGTGCAAGGTATACATTAAACCTGAAGTGAAGCATCGGAATCTAAAACTGGACTCACTGGAGAAGTTCAAATCATAGAAAGAGAGAGTGACAGTCCTCTTTTACTGAAGTCGGCATTGTGCCTTTTGTATTAAATACGGATGCAATTTCTGTGTTTCATCGTCAATAAGAAGTTCCAAGGGACACAGTTAACCTGAAGTGAAGCATCGGTATCTAAAACTGGACGCACAGGAGAGGTTCAAATGATAGAAAGGGAGAGTGTCAGTCCTCTTGTACTTATGTCAGCATTGTGCCTTTTGTATTAAATTCAGATGCAATTTCTGTGTTTAATCGTCAATAAGAAATTGCAAGGTATACAGTAAACCTGAATTGAAGCATCGGAATGTAAAACTGGACTCACAGGAGAGGTTCAAATCATAGAAAGTGAGAGTGTCAGTCCTCTTATACTTAAGTCGGCATAGTGCCTTTTGTATTAAATAGGAATGCAATTTCTGTGTTTCATCGGTAATAAGATGGTCCAAGGGATACAGTAAACCTGAACTAAAGCATCGGAATCTAAAACTGGACTCACAGGAGAGGTTCAAATCATAGAAAGAGAGAGTGCCAGTCCTCTTTTACTTAAATCGGCATGGTGCCTTTTGTATTAAATTCGGATGCAATATCTGTGTTTCATCGTCAATAAGAAGGTCCAAGGGATACAGTAAACCAGAAGAGAAGCATCGGAATCTAAAACTGGACTCACAGGAGAGGTTCAAATCATAGAAAGGGAGAGTGACAGTCTTCTTGTACTTAAGTCGGCATTTTGCCTTTTGTATTAAATTCGGAAGCAATTTCTGTGTTTCATCGTCAATAAGAAGGTCCAAGCAATACAGTAACCCTGAAGTGAAGCATCGGAATCTGAAACTGGACTCACAGGGGAGGTTCAAATCATAGAAAGTGAGAGTGTCAGTCCTCATGTACTTAAGTGGGCATTGTGCCTTTTGTATTAAATTGGGATGCAAACTCTGTGTTTCATCGTCAAGGCAAGGTCCATGGGATACAGTAAACCGGAAGTGAAGCATCGGAATCTAAAACTGGACTCATAGGAGAGGTTCAAATCATAGAAAGTGAGAGGGTCAGTCCGCTTTTACTTAAGTCGGCATTGTGCATTTTGTATTAAATTCGGATGCAATTTCTGTGTTTCATCGTCAATAAGAAGGTCCAAATTATACAGTAAACCTGAAGTGAGGCATCGGAATCTTAAACTAGACTCAAAGGAGCGGTTCAAATCTTAGAAAGTTAGAGTGTCAGTCCTCTTGTACTTAAGTCGGCATTGTGCCCTTTGAATTTAATTCCGATGAAATTTCTGAGTTTCATCGTCAATAAGAAGGTGCAAGGTATACGGTAAACCTGAAGTGACACATTGGAATCTAAAACTGGACTCACAGGAGAAGTTCAAATAATAGAAAGTGAGGGTGTCAGTCCTCTTTTACTTAAGTCGGCATTGTGCCTTTTGTATTAAATTCGGATGCAATTTCTGTGTTTCATCGTCAATAAGA
The DNA here is from genome assembly GCF_023864345.2 of Schistocerca serialis cubense. Classification (NCBI taxonomy): domain Eukaryota; kingdom Metazoa; phylum Arthropoda; class Insecta; order Orthoptera; family Acrididae; genus Schistocerca; species Schistocerca serialis. Next base: position 9,431,974 of record NW_026047617.1, read on the forward strand.
ACGTCCAAGGGATACAGTAAACCTGAAGTGAAGCATCGGAATCTAAAACTGGACTCACAGGAGAGGTTCAAATCATAGAAAGTGAGAGTGTCAGTCCTCATGTACTTATGTCGGCCTTGTGCTTTTTGTATTAAATTCGGATGCAATTTCTTTGTTTGATCGTCAATAAGAAGGTCCAAGGGATACAGTAAACCTGAAGTGAAGCATCGGAATCTAAAACGGGACTGGCAGGAGAGGTTCAAAACATAGAAAGTTAGAGTGTCAGTCCTCTTGTACTTAAGTCGGCATTGTGCATTTTGTATTAAATTCGGATGCAATTTCTGCGTTTCATCGTCAATAAGATGATCCAAGGTATACAGTAAACCTGAAGTGAAGCAACGGAATCTTAAACTGGACTCACAGGAGAGGATCAAATCTTAGAAAGTTAGAGTGTCGGTCCTCTTGTACTTAAGTCGGCATTGTGCCTTTTGAATGTAATTCCGATGAAATTTCTGTGTTTCTTCGTCAATAAGACGGTGCAAGGTATACAGTAAACCTGAAGTGATGCATCGGAATCTAAAAACTGGACTCACAGGAGAGGTTCAAATCGTAGAAAGTGCGAGTGTTAGTCCTCTTGTACTTAAGTCGGCAATGTGCCTTTTGTATTAAATCCGATGCAATTTCTGTGTTTCATCGTCTATAAGAAGGTGCAAGGGATACAGTAAACCTGAAGTGAAGCATCGGAATCTAAAACGGGACTGGCAGGAGAGGTTCAAAACATAGAAAGTTAGAGTGTCAGTCCTCTTGTACTTAAGTCGGCATTGTGCATTTTGTATTAAATTCGGATGCAATTTCTGTGTTTCATCGTCAATAAGATGATCCAAGGTATACAGTAAACCAGAAGTGAAGCATCGGAATCTTAAACTGGACTCACAGGAGAGGATCAAATCTTAGAAAGTTAGAGTGTCTGTCCTCTTGTACTTAAGTCGGCATTGTGCCTTTTGAATGTAATTCCGATGAAATTTCTGTGTTTCTTCGTCAATAAGACGGTGCAAGGTATACAGTAAACCTGAAGTGAAGCATCGGAATCTAAAACTGGACTCACAGAAGAGGTTCAAATCATAGAAAGTGAGAGTGTCAGTCCTCATTTACTTAAGTCGGCATTGTGCCTTTTGTATTAAATTCGGATGCCATTTCTGTGTTTCATCGTCAATAAGAAGGTCCAAGGGATACAGTAAACCTGAAGTGAAGCATCGGAATCTAAAACTGGACTCACAGGAGAGGTTCAAATCATAGAAAGTGAGAGTGTCAGTCCTCATGTACTTAAGTCGGCCTTGTGCTTTTTGTATTAAATTCGGATGCAATTTCTTTGTTTGATCGTCAATAAGAAGGTCCAAGGGATACAGTAAACCTGAAGTGAAGCATCGGAATCTAAAACGGGACTGGCAGGAGAGGTTCAAAACATAGAAAGTTAGAGTGTCAGTCCTCTTGTACTTAAGTCGGCATTGTGCATTTTGTATTAAATTCGGATGCAATTTCTGTGTTTCATCGTCAATAAGATGATCCAAGGTATACAGTAAACCTGAAGTGAAGCATCGGAATCTTAAACTGGACTCACAGGAGAGGATCAAATCTTAGAAAGTTAGAGTGTCTGTCCTCTTGTACTTAAGTCGGCATTGTGCCTTTTGAATGTAATTCCGATGAAATTTCTGTGTTTCTTCGTCAATAAGACGGTGCAAGGTATACAGTAAACCTGAAGTGAAGCATCGGAATCTAAAACTGGACTCACAGGAGAGATTCAAATCACAGGAAGTGAGAGTGTCAGTCCTCTTTTGCTTTAGTCGTGATTGTGCGTTTTGTATTAAATTCGGATGCAATTTCTTTGTTTCGTCGTCAATAAGAAGGTCCAAGATATTTACAAGCATCGGAAGCATCGGAAACTAAAATTGGACTCAAAGGAGAGGTTCAAATCATAGAAAGTTAGGGTGTCAGTCCTCTTGTACTTAAGTCGGCATTGTGCATTTTGTATTACATTTGGATGCAAACTCTGTGTTTCGTCGTCAATAAGAAGGTCCAAGGGATACAGTAAACCTTAAGTGAAGCATCGGAATCTTATACTGGACTCACAGGAGAGGTTCAAATCATAGAAAGTGACAGTGCCAGTCCTCTTGTACTTATGTCGGCATTGTGCCTTTTGTATTAAATTCCGATGCAATTTCTGTGTTTCATTGTCAATACGAAGGTGCAAGGTATACTTTAAACCTGAAGTGAAGCATCGGAATCTAAAACTGGACTCACTGGAGAGGTTCAAATCATAGAAAGTGAGAGGGTCAGTCCGCTTTTACTTAAGTCGGCATTGTGCATTTTGTATTAAATTCGGATGCAATTTCTGTGTTTCATCGTCAATAAGAAGGTCCAAATTATACAGTAAACCTGAAGTGAGGCATCGGAATCTTAAACTGGACTCACAGGAGCGGTTCAAATCTTAGAAAGTTTGAGTGTCAGTCCTCTTGTACTTAAGTCGGCATTGTGCCTTTTGAATTTAATTCCGATGAAATTTCTGAGTTTCATCGTCAATAAGAAGGTGCAAGGAATACGGTAAACCTGAAGTGACACATTGGAATCTAAAACTTGACTCACAGGAGAAGTTCAAATCATAGAAAGTGAGGGTGTCAGTCCTCTTTTACTTAAGTCGGCATTGTGCCTTTTGTATTAAATTAGGATGCAATTTCTGTGTTTCATCGTCTATAAGAAGGTCCAAGGGATACAGTAAACCTGAAGTGAAGCATCGGAATCTAAAACGGGACTGGCAGGAGAGGTTCAAAACATAGAAAGTTAGAGTGTCAGTCCTCTTGTACTTAAGTCGGCATTGTGCATTTTGTATTAAATTCGGATGCAATTTCTGCGTTTCATCGTCAATAAGATGATCCAAGGTATACAGTAAACCTGAAGTGAAGCATCGGAATCTTAAATTGGACTCACAGGAGAGGATCAAATCTTAGAAAGTTAGAGTGTCTGTCCTCTTGTACTTAAGTCGGCATTGTGCCTTTTGAATGTAATTCCGATGAAATTTCTGTGTTTCTTCGTCAATAAGACGGTGCAAGGTATACAGTAAACCTGAAGTGAAGCATCGTAATCTAAAACTGGACTCACAGGAGAGGTTCAAATCGTAGAAAGTGCGAGTGTTAGTCCTCTTGTACTTAAGTCGGCATGGTGCCTTTTGTATTAAATCCGATGCAATTTCTGTGTTTCATCGTCTATAAGAAGGTGCAAGGTATACAGTAAACGTGAAGGGAAGCATCGGAATCTAAAACTGGACTCACAGAAGAGGTTCAAATCATAGAAAGTGAGAGTGTCAGTCCTCTTTTACTTAAGTCGGCATTGTGCCTTTTGTATTAAATTCGGATGCAATTTCTGTGTTTCATCGTCAATAAGAAGGTCCAAGGGATACAGTAAACCTGAAGTGAAGCATCGGAATCTAAAACTGGACTCACAGGAGAGGTTCAAATCATAGAAAGTGAGAGTGTCAGTCCTCATGTACTTAAGTCGGCCTTGTGCTTTTTGTATTAAATTGGGATGCAATACCTTTGTTTGATCGTCAATAAGAAGGTCCAAGGGATACAGTAATCCTGAAGTGAAGCATCGGAATCTAAAACGGGACTGGCAGGAGAGGTTCAAAACATAGAAAGTTAGAGTGTCAGTCCTCTTGTACTTAAGTCGGCATTGTGCATTTTGTATTATATTCGGATGCAATTTCTGTGTTTCATCGTCAATAAGATGATCCAAGGTATACAGTAAACCTGAAGTGAAGCATCGGAATCTTAAACTGGACTCACAGGAGAGGATCAAATCTTAGAATGTTAGAGTGTCTGTCCTCTTGTACTTAAGTCGGCATTGGGCCTTTTGAATGTAATTCCGATGAAATTTCTGTGTTTCTTCGTGAATAAGACGGTGCAAGGTATACAGTAAACCTGAAGTGAAGCATCGGAATCTAAAACTGGACTCACAGGAGAGATTCAAATCACAGGAAGTGAGAGTGTCAGTCCTCTTTTGCTTTAGTCGGGATTGTGCGTTTTGTATTAAATTCGGATGCAATTTCTGTGTTTCGTCGTCAATAAGAAGGTCCAAGAGATTTACAAGCATCGGAAGCATCGGAAACTAAAATTGGACTCACAGGAGAGGTTCAAATCATAGAAAGTTAGGGTGTCAGTCCTCTTGTACTTAAGTCGGCATTGTGCATTTTGTATTAAATTCGGATGCAAACTCTGTGTTTCGTCGTCAATAAGAAGGTCCAAGGGATACAGTAAACCTGAAGTGAAGCATCGGAATCTTATACTGGACTCACAGGAGAGGTTCAAATCATAGAAAGTGGCAGTGCCAGTCCTCTTGTACTTATGTCGGCATTGTGCCTTTTGTATTAAATTCCGATGCAATTTCTGTGTTTCATTGTCAATACGAAGGTGCAAGGTATACATTAAACCTGAAGTGAAGCATCGGAATCTAAAACTGGACTCACTGGAGAGGTTCAAATCATAGAAAGTGAGTGGGTCAGTCCGCTTTTACTTAAGTCGGCATTGTGCATTTTGTATTAAATTCGGATGCAATTTCTGTGTTTCATCGTCAATAAGAAGGTCCAAGGGAGACAGTAAACCTGAATTGAAGCATCGGAATCTAAAACTGGACTCACAGGAGAGGTTCAAATCATTGAAAGTGAGAGTGTCAGTCCTCATGTACTTAAGTCGGCCTTGTGCTTTTTGTATTAAATTCGGATGCAATTTCTTTGTTTGATCGTCAATAAGAAGGTCCAAGGGATACAGTAAACCTGAAGTGAAGCATCGGAATCTAAAACGGGACTGGCAGGAGAGGTTCAAAACATAGAAAGTTAGAGTGTCAGTCCTCTTGTACTTAAGTCAGCATTGTGCATTTTGTATTAAATTCGGATGCAATTTCTGCGTTTCATCGTCAATAAGATGATCCAAGGTATACAGTAAACCTGAAGTGAAGCATCGGAATCTTAAATTGGACTCACAGGAGAGGATCAAATCTTAGAAAGTTAGAGTGTCTGTCCTCTTGTACTGAAGTCGGCATTGTGCCTTTTGAATGTAATTCCGATGAAATTTCTGTGTTTCTTCGTCAATAAGACGGTGCAAGGTATACAGTAAACCTGAAGTGAAGCATCGGAATCTAAAACTGGACTCACAGGAGAGGTTCAAATCGTAGAAAGTGCGAGTGTTAGTCCTCTTGTACTTAAGTCGGCATGGTGCCTTTTGTATTAAATCCGATGCAATTTCTGTGTTTCATCGTCTATAAGAAGGTGCAAGGTATACAGTAAACGTGAAGGGAAGCATCGGAATCTAAAACTGGACTCACAGAAGAGGTTCAAATCATAGAAAGTGAGAGTGTCAGTCCTCTTTTACTTAAGTCGGCATTGTGCCTTTTGTATTAAATTCGGATGCAATTTCTGTGTTTCATCGTCAATAAGAAGGTCCAAGGGATACAGTAAACCTGAAGTGAAGCATCGGAATCTAAAACTGGAGTCACAGGAGAGGTTCAAATCATAGAAAGTGAGAGTGTCAGTCCTCATGTACTTAAGTCGGCCTTGTGCTTTTTGTATTAAATTGGGATGCAATACCTTTGTTTGATCGTCAATAAGAAGGTCCAAGGGATACAGTAATCCTGAAGTGAAGCATCGGAATCTAAAACGGGACTGGCAGGAGAGGTTCAAAACATAGAAAGTTAGAGTGTCAGTCCTCTTGTACTTAAGTCGGCATTGTGCATTTTGTATTATATTCGGATGCAATTTCTGTGTTTCATCGTCAATAAGATGATCCAAGGTATACAGTAAACCTGAAGTGAAGCATCGGAATCTTAAACTGGACTCACAGGAGAGGATCAAATCTTAGAATATTAGAGTGTCTGTCCTCTTGTACTTAAGTCGGCATTGGGCCTTTTGAATGTAATTCCGATGAAATTTCTGTGTTTCTTCGTGAATAAGACGGTGCAAGGTATACAGTAAACCTGAAGTGAAGCATCGGAATCTAAAACTGGACTCACAGGAGAGATTCAAATCACAGGAAGTGAGAGTGTCAGTCCTCTTTTGCTTTAGTCGGGATTGTGCGTTTTGTATTAAATTCGGATGCAATTTCTGTGTTTCGTCATCAATAAGAAGGTCCAAGAGATTTACAAGCATCGGAAGCATCGGAAACTAAAATTGGACTCACAGGAGAGGTTCAAATCATAGAAAGTTAGGGTGTCAGTCCTCTTGTACTTAAGTCGGCATTGTGCATTTTGTATTAAATTCGGATGCAAACTCTGTGTTTCGTCGTCAATAAGAAGGTCCAAGGGATACAGTAAACCTGAAGTGAAGCATCGGAATCTTATACTGGACTCACAGGAGAGGTTCAAATCATAGAAAGTGACAGTGCCAGTCCTCTTGTACTTATGTCGGCATTGTGCCTTTTGTATTAAATTCCGATGCAATTTCTGTGTTTCATTGTCAATACGAAGGTGCAAGGTATACATTAAACCTGAAGTGAAGCATCGGAATCTAAAACTGGACTCACTGGAGAGGTTCAAATCATAGAAAGTGAGAGGGTCAGTCCGCTTTTACTTAAGTCGGCATTGTGCATTTTGTATTAAATTCGGATGCAATTTCTGTGTTTCATCGTCAATAAGAAGGTCCAAATTATACAGTAAACCTGAAGTGAGGCATCGGAATCTTAAACTGGACTCACAGGAGCGGTTCAAATCTTAGAAAGTTTGAGTGTCAGTCCTCTTGTACTTAAGTCGGCATTGTGCCTTTTGAATTTAATTCCGATGAAATTTCTGAGTTTCATCGTCAATAAGAAGGTGCAAGGAATACGGTAAACCTGAAGTGACACATTGGAATCTAAAACTTGACTCACAGGAGAAGTTCAAATCATAGAAAGTGAGGGTGTCAGTCCTCTTTTACTTAAGTCGGCATTGTGCCTTTTGTATTAAATTAGGATGCAATTTCTGCGTTTCATCGTCAATAAGATGATCCAAGGTATACAGTAAACCTGAAGTGAAGCATCGGAATCTTAAATTGGACTCACAGGAGAGGATCAAATCTTAGAAAGTTAGAGTGTCTGTCCTCTTGTACTTAAGTCGGCATTGTGCCTTTTGAATGTAATTCCGATGAAATTTCTGTGTTTCTTCGTCAATAAGACGGTGCAAGGTATACAGTAAACCTGAAGTGAAGCATCGGAATCTAAAACTGGACTCACAGGAGAGGTTCAAATCGTAGAAAGTGCGAGTGTTAGTCCTCTTGTACTTAAGTCGGCATGGTGCCTTTTGTATTAAATCCGATGCAATTTCTGTGTTTCATCGTCTATAAGAAGGTGCAAGGTATACAGTAAACGTGAAGGGAAGCATCGGAATCTAAAACTGGACTCACAGAAGAGGTTCAAAACATAGAAAGTGAGAGTGTCAGTCCTCTTTTACTTAAGTCGGCATTGTGCCTTTTGCATTAAATTCGGATGCAATTTCTGTGTTTCATCGTCAATAAGAAGGTCCAAGGGATACAGTAAACCTGAATTGAAGCATCGGAATCTAAAACTAGACTCACAGGAGAGGTTCAAATCATTGAAAGTGAGAGTGTCAGTCCTCATGTACTTAAGTCGGCCTTGTGCTTTTTGTATTAAATTCGGATGCAATTTCTTTGTTTGATCGTCAATAAGAAGGTCCAAGGGATACAGTAAACCTGAAGTGAAGCATCGGAATCTAAAACGGGACTGGCAGGAGAGGTTCAAAACATAGAAAGTTAGAGTGTCAGTCCTCTTGTACTTAAGTCGGCATTGTGCATTTTGTATTAAATTCGGATGCAATTTCTGCGTTTCATCGTCAATAAGATGATCCAAGGTATACAGTAAACCTGAAGTGAAGCATCGGAATCTTAAATTGGACTCACAGGAGAGGATCAAATCTTAGAAAGTTAGAGTGTCTGTCCTCTTGTACTTAAGTCGGCATTGTGCCTTTTGAATGTAATTCCGATGAAATTTCTGTGTTTCTTCGTCAATAAGACGGTGCAAGGTATACAGTAAACCTGAAGTGAAGCATCGGAATCTAAAACTGGACTCACAGGAGAGGTTCAAATCGTAGAAAGTGCGAGTGTTAGTCCTCTTGTACTTAAGTCGGCATGGTGCCTTTTGTATTAAATCCGATGCAATTTCTGTGTTTCATCGTCTATAAGAAGGTGCAAGGTATACAGTAAACGTGAAGGGAAGCATCGGAATCTAAAACTGGACTCACAGAAGAGGTTCAAATCATAGAAAGTGAGAGTGTCAGTCCTCTTTTACTTAAGTCGGCATTGTGCCTTTTGTATTAAATTCGGATGCAATTTCTGTGTTTCATCGTCAATAAGAAGGTCCAAGGGATACAGTAAACCTGAAGTGAAGCATCGGAATCTAAAACTGGACTCACAGGAGAGGTTCAAATCATAGAAAGTGAGAGTGTCAGTCCTCATGTACTTAAGTCGGCCTTGTGCTTTTTGTATTAAATTGGGATGCAATACCTTTGTTTGATCGTCAATAAGAAGGTCCAAGGGATACAGTAATCCTGAAGTGAAGCATCGGAATCTAAAACGGGACTGGCAGGAGAGGTTCAAAACATAGAAAGTTAGAGTGTCAGTCCTCTTGTACTTAAGTCGGCATTGTGCATTTTGTATTATATTCGGATGCAATTTCTGTGTTTCATCGTCAATAAGATGATCCAAGGTATACAGTAAACCTGAAGTGAAGCATCGGAATCTTAAACTGGACTCACAGGAGAGGATCAAATCTTAGAATGTTAGAGTGTCTGTCCTCTTGTACTTAAGTCGGCATTGGGCCTTTTGAATGTAATTCCGATGAAATTTCTGTGTTTCTTCGTGAATAAGACGGTGCAAGGTATACAGTAAACCTGAAGTGAAGCATCGGAATCTAAAACTGGACTCACAGGAGAGATTCAAATCACAGGAAGTGAGAGTGTCAGTCCTCTTTTGCTTTAGTCGCGATTGTGCGTTTTGTATTAAATTCGGATGCAATTTCTGTGTTTCGTCGTCAATAAGAAGGTCCAAGAGATTTACAAGCATCGGAAGCATCGGAAACTAAAATTGGACTCACAGGAGAGGTTCAAATCATAGAAAGTTAGGGTGTCAGTCCTCTTGTACTTAAGTCGGCATTGTGCATTTTGTATTAAATTCGGATGCAAACTCTGTGTTTCGTCGTCAATAAGAAGGTCAAAGGGATACAGTAAACCTGAAGTGAAGCATCGGAATCTTATACTGGCCTCACAGGAGAGGTTCAAATCATAGAAAGTGACAGTGCCAGTCCTCTTGTACTTATGTCGGCATTGTGCCTTTTGTATTAAATTCCGATGCAATTTCTGTGTTTCATTGTCAATACGAAGGTGCAAGGTATACATTAAACCTGAAGTGAAGCATCGGAATCTAAAACTGTACTCACTGGAGAGGTTCAAATCATAGAAAGAGAGAGTGACAGTCCTCTTTTACTGAAGTCGGCATTGTGCCTTTTGTATTAAATACGGATGCAATTTCTGTGATTCATCGTCAATAAGAAGGTCCAAGGGATACAGTTAACCTGAAGTGAAGCATCGGAATCTAAAACTTGACGCACAGGAGAGGTTCAAATGATGGAAAGGGAGAGTGTCAGTCCTCTTGTACTTATGTCAGCATTGTGCCTTTTGTATTAAATTCAGATGCAATTTCTGTGTTTAATCGTCAATAAGAAATTGCAAGGTATACAGTAAACCTGAATTGAAGCATCGGAATGTAAAACTGGACTCACAGGAGAGGTTCAAATCATAGAATGTGAGAGTGTCAGTCCTCTTGTACTTAAGTCGGCATAGTGTGTTTTGTATTAAATTGGGATGCAATTTCTGTGTTTCATCAGTAATAAGATGGTCCAAGGGATACAGTAAACCTGAAGTAAAGCATCGGAATCTAAAACTGGACTCACAGGAGAGGTTGCAATCATAGAAAGAGATAGTGCCAGTCCTCTTTTACTTAAATCGGCATGGTGCCTTTTAGATTAAATTCGGATGCAATATCTGTGTTTCATCGTCAATAAGAAGGTCCAAGGGATACAGAAAACCTGAAGAGAAGCATCGGAATCTAAAACTGGACTCACAGGAGAGGTTCAAATCATAGAAAGGGAGAGTGACAGTCTTCTTGTACTTAAGTCACCATTGTGCCTTTTGTATTAAATTCGGATGCAATTTCTGTGTTTCATCGTCAATAAGAAGGTCCAAGCGATACAGTAACCCTGAAGTGAAGCATCGGAATCTAAAACTGGACTCACAGGGGAGGTTCAAATCAAAGAATGTGAGAGTGTCAGTCCTCCTGTACTTAAGTGGGCATTGTGCCTTTTGTATTAAATTGGGATGCAAACTCTGTGTTTCATCGTCAATAGCAAGGTCCATGGGATACAGTAAACCGGAAGTGAAGCATCGGAATCTAAAACTGGACTCATAGGAGAGGTTCAAATCATAGAAAGTGAGAGTGTCAGTCCGCTTTTACTTAAGTCGGCATTGTGCCTTTTGTATTAAATTCGTATGCAAACTCTGTGTTTCATCGTCAATAAGAAGGTCCAAGGGATACAGTAAACCTGAAGTGAAGCATCGCAGTCTAAAACTGGACTCACAGGAGAGGTTCAAAGCATAGAGAGTTGGAGTGTCAGTCCTCTTGTACTTAAGTCGGCATTGTGCCTTTGGAATTTAATTCCGATCCAATTTCTATGTTTCATCGCCAGTAAGAAGTTGTAAGGTATACAGTAAACCTGAAGTGAAGTATCGGAATCTAAAACTGGACTCACAGGAGAGGTTCAAATCATAGAAAGAGAGAGTGTCAGTCCTCTTTGACTTAATTCTGCATAGTGCCTTTTGTATTAAATTCGGATGCAGTTGCTGTATTTCATCGTCAATAAGAAGGTCCAAGGGATGCAGTAAACCTGAAGTGAGGCATCTGAATCTAAAACTGGAGTCACAGGAGAGGTTCAAATCACAGAAAGTGAGAGTGTCAGTCCTTTTATATTTAAGTCGGCATTGTGCCTTTTGTATTAAATTCGGATGCAATTTCGGTGATTCATCGTCAATTAGAAGGTGCAAGGGATACAGTAAACCTGAAGTGAAACATCGGAATCTAAAACTAGACTCACAGGAGAAGTTCAAATCGTAGAAAGTCGGCATTGTGCCTTTTGCATTAAATTCCGATGCAATTTCTGTGTTTCATCGTCTATAAGAAGGTGCAAGGTATACAGTAAACGTGTAGGGAAGCATCGGAATCTAAAACTGGACTCACAGGAGAGGTTCAAATCATAGAAAGTGAGAGTGTCAGTCCTCTTTTACTTTAGTCGGCAATGTGCCTTTTGTATTAAATTCGGATGCAATTTCTGTGTTTCATCGTCAATAAGATGGTCCAAGGGATACAGTAAACCTGAAGTGAGGCATCGGAATCTAAAACTGGACTCACAGGAGAGGTTCAAATCATAGAAAGTGAGAGTGTCAGTCCTCATGTACTTAAGTCGGCCTTGTGACTTTTGTATTAAATTCGGATGCAATTTCTTTGTTTCATCGTCAATAAGAAGGTCCAAGGGATACAGTAAACCTGAAGTGAAGCATCGGAATCAAAAACTGGACTCACAGGAGAGGTTCAAATCATAGAAAGGGAGATTGTCAGTCCTCTTGTACTTAAGTCGGCATTGTGCCTTTTGTATTAAATTCGGATGCAATTTCTGTGATTCGTCGTCAATAAGAAGGTGCAAGGTATACAGTAAACCTGAAGTGAAGCATTGGAATCTAAAACTGGACCCACAGGAGAGGTTCAAATCATAGAAAGAGAGAGTGTCAGTCCTCTTTTACTTAAGTCGGCATTGAGCCTTATGTATTAAATTCGGATGCAATTTCTGTGTTTCATCGACAATAAGACGGTCCAAGGGATACAGTAGACCTGAAGTGAAGCATCGGAATCTAAAATTGCACTCGCAGGAGAGGTTCCAATCATAGAGAGTTAGAGTGTCAGTCCTCTTGTACTTAAGTCGGCATTGTGCCTTTTGAATTTAGTTCCGATGCAATTTCTATGTTTCATCGCCAATAAGAAGATGCAAGGTATACAGTAAAACTGAAGTGAATCATCGGAATTTAGAACTGGACTCACAGGAGAAGTTCAAATCATAGAAAGTGAGAGTGTCAGTCCTCCTATACTTAAGTCGGCATTGTGCATTTTGTATTAAATTCGGATGCAATTTCTGTTTTTCATCGTCAATAAGAGGGTCCAAGGGATACAGTAAACCTGAAGTGAAGCATTGGAATCCAAAACTGGACTCACAGGAGAGGTTCAAATCTCTGAAAGTGAGAGTGTCGGTCCTCTTTTACTTAAGTCAGCATTGTGCCTTTTGTATTAAATTCGGATGCAATTACTGTGTTTCATCGTCAATAAGAAGGTCCAAGGGATACAGTAAATCTGAAGTGAACCATCAGAAACTTAAACTGGACTCACAGGGGAGGTTCAAATCATAGAAAGGGAGATTGTCAGTCCTCTTGTACTTAAGTCGGCATTGTGCCTTTTGTATTAAATTCGGATGCCATTTCTGTGTTTCATCGTCAATAAGAAGGTGCAAGGTATACAGTAAACCTGAAGTGAAGCATTGGAATCTAAAACTGGACCCACAGGAGAGGTTCAAATCATAGAAAGAGAGAGTGTCAGTCCTCTTTTACTTAAGTCGGCATTGTGCCTTTTGTATTAAATTCGGATGCAATTTCTGTATTTCATCGTCAATAAAAATGTCCAAGGAAAACAGTAAACCTGAAGTCAAGCATCGGAATCTAAAACTGGACTCACAGGAGAGGTTCAAATCATAGTAAGTTAGAGTGTCAGTCCTCTTATACTTATGTCGGCATAGTGCCTTTTGTATTAAATTCCGATGCAATTTCTGTGTTTCAACGTCAATAAGAAGGTGCAAGGTATACGGTTAACCTGAAGTGACGCATCGGAATGTAAACCTGGACTCACAGGAGAAGTTCAAATCATAGGAAGTGAGAGTGTCAGTCCTCTTGTACTTATGTCGGCATTGTGCCTTTTGTATTAATTTCGGATGCAATTTCTGTGTTTCATCGTCAATAAGAAGGTCCAAGGGATACAGTAAACCTGAAGTGAAGCATCGGAATCTAAAACTGGACTCACAGGAGAGGTTCCAATCATAGAGAGTTAGAGTGTCAGTCCTCTTGTACTTAAGTCTGCATTGTGCCTTTTGAATTTAGTTCCGATGCAATTTCTATGTTTCATCGACAATAAGAAGGTGCAAGGTATATAGTAAAACTGAAGTGAATCATCGGAATCTAAAACTGGACTCACAGGAGAGGTTCAAATCATAGAAAGAGAGAGTGTTAGTCCTCTTTTACTTAAGTCGGCTTTGTGCCTTTTGTATTAAATACCGATGCAATTTCTGTGTTTCATCGTCACTAAGAAGGTCCAAGGAATACAGTAAACCTGAAGTGAAGCATCGGAATCTAAAACTCTACCCAAAGTAGAGGTTCAAATCATAGAGAGTTAGAGTGTCAGTCCTCTTGTACTTAAGTCGGCATTGTGCCTTTTGAAATTAATTCCGATGAAATTTCTGTGTTTCTTCGTCAATAAGACGGAGCAAGGTATACAGTAACTCTGAAGTGAAGCATCGGAATCTAAAACTGGACTCACAGAAGAGATTCAAATCACAGAAAGTGAGAGTGTCAGTCCTCTTTTGCTTAAGTCGGGATTGTGCGTTTTGTATTAAATTCGGATGCAATTTCTGTGTTTCGTCGTCAATAAGAAGGTCCAAGGAATACAGTAAACCTGAAGGGAAGCATAGGAATCTAAAACTGGACTCACAGGAGTGGTTCAAATCATAGAAAGTTAGAGTGTCAGTCCTCTTGTACTTAAGTAGGCTTGTGCATATTGTATTGAATTCGGATGCAAACTCTGTGTTTCATCGTCAATAAGAAGGTCCAAGGGATACAGTAAAACTGAAGTGAAGCATCGGAATCTAAAACTGGACTCACAGGTGAGGTTCAAATCATAGAAAGTGAGAGTGCCAGTCCTCTTGTACTTATGTCTTCATAGTGCCTTTTGTATTAAATTCCGATGCAATTTCTGTGTTTCATCGTCAATACGAAGGTGCAAGGTATACATTAAACCTGAAGTGAAGCATCGGAATCTAAAACTGGACTCACTGGAGAGGTTCAAATCATAGAAAGAGAGAGTGTCAGTCCGCTTTTACTTAAGTCGGCAATTTGCCTTTTGTATTAAATTCGGATGCAATTTCTGTGCTTCATCGTCAATAAGAAGGTCCAAGGGATACAGTAAACCAGAACTGAAGCATCGGAATCTAAAACTGGACTCACAGGAGAGGTTGAAATCAAAGAAAGTGAGAGTGTCAGTCTCATGTACTTATCTCGGCAGTGTGCCTTTTGTATTAAATTCGGATGCAATTTCTGTGTTTCATCGTCAATAAGAAGGTCCAAGGGATACAGTAAACCTGAAGTGAAGCATCAGAATCTAAAACCGGACTCACAGGAGAGGTTCAAATCATAGAAAATTAGAGTGTCAGTTCTACTGTACTTAAGTCGGCATTGTGCCTTTTGTATGAAATTCGGATGCAATTTCGGTGTTTCATCGTCAATAAGAAGGTGCAAGGGATACAGTAAACCTGAAGTGAAACATCGGAATCTAAAACTGGACTCACAGGAGAAGTTCAAATCGTAGAAAGTGCGAGTGTTTGTCCTCTTGTACTTAAGTCGGCATTGTGCCTTTTGTATTAAATTCCGATGCAATTTCTGTGTTTCATCGTCTATAAGAAGGTGCAAGGTATACAGTAAACGTGTAGGGAAGCATCGGAATCTAAAACTGGACACACAGGAGAGGTTCAAATCATAGAAAGTGAGAGTGTCAGTCCTCTTTTACTTTAGTCGGCATTGTGCCTTTTGTATAAAATTCGGATGCAATTTCTGTGTTTCATCGTCAATAAGAAGGTCCAAGGGATACAGTAAACCTGAAGTGAAGCATCGGAATCTAAAACTGGACTCACAGGAGAGGTTCAAATCATAGAAAGTGAGAGTGTCAGTCCTCATGTACTTAAGTCGGCCTTGTGACTTTTGTATTAATTTCGGATGCAATTTCTTTGTTTCATCGTCAATAAGAAGGTCCAAGGGATACAGTAAACCTGAAGTGAAGCATCGGAATCAAAAACTGGACTCACAGGAGAGGTTCAAATCATAGAAAGGGAAATTGTCAGTCCTCTTGTACTTAAGTCGGCATTGTGCCTTTTGTATTAAATTCGGATGCAATTTCTGTGTTTCGTCGTCAATAAGAAGGTGCAAGGTATACAGTAAACCTGAAGTGAAGCATTGGAATCTAAAACTGGACCCACAGGAGAGGTTCAAATCATAGAAAGAGAGAGTGTCAGTCCTCTTTTACTTAAGTCTGCATTGTGCCTTTTGTATTAAATTCGGATGCAATTTCTGTATTTCATCGTCAATAAGAATGTCCAAGGAAAACAGTAAACCTGAAGTCAAGCATCGGAATCTAAAACTGGACTCACAGGAGAGGTTCAAATCATAGTAAGTTAGAGTGTCAGTCCTCTTATACTTATGTCGGCATTGTGCCTTTTGTATTAAATTCCGATGCAATTTCTGTGTTTCAACGTCAATAATCAGGTGCAAGGTATACGTTAAACCTGAAGTGACGCATCGGAATCTAAAACTGGACTCACAGGAGAAGTTCAAATCATAGGAAGTGAGAGTATCAGTCCTCTTTTACTTAAGTCGGCATTGAGCCTTATGTATTAAATTCGGATGCAATTTCTGTGTTTCATCGTCAATAAGAAGGTCCAAGGGATACAGTAGACCTGAAGTGAAGCATCGGAATCTAAAACTGGACTCACAGGAGAGGTTCCAATTATAAAGAGTTAGAGTGTCAGTCCTCTTGTACTTAAGTCGGCATTGTGCCTTTTGAATTTAGTTCCGATGCAATTTCTGTGTTTCATCGTCAATAAGAGGGTGCAAGGTATACAGTAAAACTGAAGTGAATCATCGGAATTTAGAACTGGACTCACAGGAGAAGATCAAATCATAGAAAGTGAGAGTGTCAGTCTTCTTATACTTAAGTCGGCATTGTGCCTTTTGTATTAAATTCGGATGCAATTTCTGTATTTCATCGTCAATAAGAAGGTCCAAGGGATACAGTAAACCTGAAGTGAAGCGTCGGAATCTAAAACTGGACTAACAGGAGAGGTTCAAATCATAGAAAGAGAGAGTGACTGTCCTCTATTACTTAAGTCGGCATTGTGCCTTTTGTACTACATTCGGATGCAATTTCTGTGTTTCATCGACAATAAGAAGGTCCAAGGGATACAGTAAACCTGAAGTGAAGCATCGGAATCTAAAACTGGACTCACAGGAGAAGTTCAAATCAAAGAAAGTGAGAGTGTCAGTCCTCTTTTACTGAAGTCGGCATTGAGCCTTATGTATTAAATTTGGATGCAATTTCTGAGTTTCATCGTCAATGAAAAGGTCCAAGGGATACAGTAAACCTGAAGTGAAGCATCGGAATCTAAAACTGGACTCACAAGAGAGGTTCAAATCATAGAAAGGGAGAGTGACAGTCCTGTTTTACTTAAGTCGGCATTGTGCCTTTTAAATTGAATTCCGATGCAATTCTAGTGTTTCATCGTCAATAAGAAGGTGCAAGGTATACAGTAAACCAGAAGTGAAGCATCGGAATCTAAAACTGGCCTCACAGGAGAGGTTCAAATTGTTGAGAGTTAGAGTGTCAGTCCTCTTGTACTTCAGTCTGCATTGTGCCTTTTGTATTAAATTCCGATGCAATTTCTGTGTTTCATCGTCAATAAGAAGGTGCAAGGTATACAGTTAACCAGGAGTGAAGCATCGGAATCTAAAACTGGCCTCACAGGAGAGGTTCAAATCATGAGTAGTCAGAGTGTCAGTCCTCTTGTACTGAAGTCGGCATTGTGCCTTTTGTATTAAATTCGGATGCAATATCTGTGTTTCATCGTCAATAAGAAGGTCCAAGGGATACAGTAAACCAGAAGTGAAGCATCGGAATCTAAAACTGGACACACAGGAGAGGTTCAAATCATAGAAAGAGTGAGTGTCAGTCCTCTTGTACTAAAGTCGGCATTGTGCCTTTTGTACCAAATTCGTATGCAATTTCTGTGTTTCATCGTCAATAAGAAGGTGCAAGGTATACAGTAAACCAGAAGTGAAGCATCGGAATCTAAAACTGGCCACACAGGAGAGGTTCAAATTGTAGAGAGTTAGAGTGTCAGTCCTCTTGTACTTCAGTCGGCATTGTGCCTTTTGTATTAAATTCGGATGCAATTACTGTGTTTCATCGTCAATAAGAAGGTCCAAGGGATACAGTAAATCTGAAGTGAACCATCAGAAACTTAAACTGGACTCACAGGGGAGGTTCAAATCATAGAAAGGGAGATTGTCAGTCCTCTTGTACTTATGTCGACATTGTGCCTTTTGTATTAAATTCCGATGCAATTACTGTGTTTTATCGTCAATAAGAAGGTGCAAGGTATACGGTAAACCTGAAGTGACGCATCGGTATCTAAAACTGGACTCACAGGAGAAGTTCAAATCATAGAAAATGAGAGTGTTAGTCCTCTTTTACTTAAGTCGGCATTGCGCATTATGTATTAAATTCGGATGCAATATCTGTGTTTCATCGTCAATAAGAAGGTCCAAGGGATACAGTAAACCAGAAGTGAAGCATCGGAATCTAAAACTGGACACACAGGAGAGGTTCAAATCATAGAAAGAGTGAGTGTCAGTCCTCTTGTACTAAAGTCGGCATTGTGCCTTTTGTACCAAATTCGTATGCAATTTCTGTGTTTCATCGTCAATAAGAAGGTGCAAGGTATACAGTAAACCAGAAGTGAAGCATCGGAATCTAAAACTGGCCACACAGGAGAGGTTCAAATTGTAGAGAGTTAGAGTGTCAGTCCTCTTGTACTTCAGTCGGCATTGTGCCTTTTGTATTAAATTCGGATGCAAACTCTGTGTTTCATCGTCAATAAGAAGGTCCAAGTGATACAGTAAACCTGAAGTGAAGCATCGGAATCTAAAACTGGACTCACAGGAGAGGATCAAATCATAGAAAGTGAGAGTGTCTGTCCTCTTTTACTTAAGTCGGCCTTGTGCCTTTTGTATTAAATACCGATGCAATTTCTGTGTTTCATCGTCAATAAGAAGGTGCTAGGTGTACAGTAAACCTGAAGTGAAGCATCGGAATCTAAAACTCTACCCAAAGTAGAGGTTCAAATCACAGAAAGTTAGAGTGTCAGTCCACTTGTACTTATGTCGGCATTGTGCCTTTTGTGTAAAATTCCGATGGAATTTCTGAGTCTCATCGTCAATAAGAAGGTGCAGGGTGTACGGTAAACCTGAAGTGACGCATCGGAATTTATAACTGGACTCACAGGAGAAGTTCAAATCATAGGAAGTGGGAGTGTCAGTCCTCTTGTACTTATGTCGGCATTGTGCCTTTTGTATTAATTTCGGATGCAATTTCTGTGTTTCATCGTCAATAAGAAGGTCCAAGGGATACAGTAAACCAGAAGTGAAGCATCGGAATCTAAAACTGGACTCACAGGAGAGGTTCCAATCATAGAGAGTTAGAGTGTCAGTCCTCTTGTACTTAAGTCTGCATTGTGCCTTTTGAATTTAGTTCCGATGCAATTTCTATGTTTCATCGACAATAAGAAGGTGCAAGGTATATAGTAAAACTGAAGTGAATCATCGGAATCTAAAACTGGACTCACAGGAGAGGTTCAAATCATAGAAAGAGAGAGTGTTAGTCCTCTTTTACTTAAGTCGGCATTGTGCCTTTTGTATTAAATTCGGATGCAATTTCTGTATTTCATCGTCAATAAGAAGGTCCAAGGGATACAGTAAACCAGAAGAGAAGCATCGGAATCTAAAACTGGACTCACAGGAAAGGATCAAATCATAGAAAGTGAGAGTGTCTGTCCTCTTTTACTTAAGTCGGCTTTGTGCCTTTTGTATTAAATACCGATGCAATTTCTGTGTTTCATCGTCAATAAAAAGGTCCAAGGGATACAGTAAACCAGAAGTGAAGCATCGGAATCTAAAACTGGACTCACAGGAGAGGATCAAATCATAGAAAGTGAGACTGTCTGTCCTCTTTTACTTAAGTCGGCTTTGTGCCTTTTGTATTAAATACCGATGCAATTTCTGTGTTTCATCGTCACTAAGAAGGTCCAAGGAATACAGTAAACCTGAAGTGAAGCATCGGAATCTAAAACTCTACCCAAAGTAGAGGTTCAAATCATAGAGAGTTAGAGTGTCAGTCCTCTTGTACTTAAGTCGGCATTGTGCCTTTTGAAATTAATTCCGATGTAATTTCCGTGTTTCTTCGTCAATAAGACGGAGCAAGGTATACAGTAACTCTGAAGTGAAGCATCGGAATCTAAAACTGGACTCACAGAAGAGATTCAAATCAGAGAAAGTGAGAGTGTCAGTCCTCTTTTGCTTAAGTCGGGATTGTGCGTTTTGTATTAAATTCGGATGCAATTTCTGTGTTTCATCGTCAATACGAAGGTCCAAGGTATACATTAAACCTGAAGTGAAGCATCGGAATCTAAAACTGGACTCACTGGAGAGGTTCAAATCATAGAAAGAGAGAGTGTCAGTCCGCTTTTACTTAAGTCGGCAATTTGCCTTTTGTATTAAATTCGGATGCAATTTCTGTGCTTCATCGTCAATAAGAAGGTCCAAGGGATACAGTAAACCAGAACTGAAGCATCGGAATCTAAAACTGGACTCACAGGAGAGGTTGAAATCACAGAAAGTGAGAGTGTCAGTCTCATGTACTTATCTCGGCAGTGTGCCTTTTGTATTAAATTCGGATGCAATTTCTGTGTTTCATCGTCAATAAGAAGGTCCAAGGGATACAGTAAACCTGAAGTGAAGCATCAGAATCTAAAACTGGACTCACAGGAGAGGTTCAAATCATAGAAAGTGAGAGTGTCAGTCCTCTTGTACTTAAGTCAGCATAGTGCCTTTTGTGTTAAATTGGGATGCAATTTCTGTGTTTCATCGGTAGTAAGATGGTCCAAGGGATACAGTAAACCTGAAGTGAAGCATCGGAATCTAAAACTGGACTCACAGGAGAGGTTCAAATCATTGATAGTTAGAGTGTCAGTCCTCTTATACTTAAGTCGGCATTGTGTCTTTTGAATTTAATTCCGATGCAATATCTGTGTTTTATCGTCAATAAGAAGGTGCAAGGTATACAGTAAACCTGAAGTGAAGCATCGGAATCTAAAACTGGACTCACAGGAGAGGTTCAAATCATAGAGAGTCAGAGCGTCAGTCCTCTTGTACTTAAGTCGGCATTGTCCCTTTTGAATTTAATTCCGATTCTATATCTGTGTTTCATCGTCAATAAGAAGGTGCAAGGTATACAGTAAACCTGAAGTGAAGGATCGGAAACTAAAAGTGGACTCACAGGAGAGGTTCAAATCATAGAAAGAGAGAGTGTCAGTCCTCTTTTACTTAAGTCGGCAATGTGCCTTTTGTATTAAATTCGGATGCAATTTCTGTGTTTCATCGTCAATAAGAAGGTCCAAGGGATACAGTAATCCTGAAGTGAAGCATCGGAATCTAAAACTGGACTCACAGGAGAGGTTCAAATCATAGAAAGTGAGAGTGTCAGTCCTCTTGTACTTAAGTCGGAATTGTGCCCTTTGTATTAAATTCCGACGCAATTTCTGTGTTTCATCGTGAATAAGAAGGTGCAAGGTATACAGTAAACATGAAGTGAAGCATCGGAATCTACAACTGGACTCACAGGAGAGGTTCAAATCATAGAAAGAGAGAGTGTCAGTCCTCTTTTACTTAAGTCGGCATTGTGAATTTTGTATTAAATTCCAATGCTATTTCTGTGTTTCATCGTCAATAAGAAGGTCCAAGGGATACAGTAAACCTGAAATGAAGCATCGGATTCTAAAACTGGACTCACAGATGAGGTTCAAATCATAGAAAGAGAGAGTGCCAGTCCTCTTTTACTTAAATCGGCATGGTGCCTTTTGTATTAAATTCGGATGCAATATCTGTGTTTCATCGTCAATAAGAAGGTCCAAGGGATACAGTAAACCTGAAGAGAAGCATCGGAATCTAAAACTGGACTCACAGGAGAGGTTCAATCATAGAAAGGGAGAGTGACAGTCTTCTTGTACTTAAGTCGGCATTGTGCCATTTGTATTAAATTCGGATGCAATTTCTGTGTTTCATCGTCAATAAGAAGGTCCAAGCGATACAGTAAACCTGAAGTGAAGCATCGGAATCTAAAACTGGACTCACAGGGGAGGTTCAAATCATAGAAAGTGAGAGTGTCAGTCCTCATGTACTTAAGTGGGCATTGTGCCTTTTGTATTAAATTGGGATGCAAACTCTGTGTTTCATCGTCAATAGGAAGGTCCATGGGATACAGTAAACCGGAAGTGAAGCATCGGAATCTAAAACTGGACTCAAAGGAGAGGTTCAAATCATAGAAAGTGAGAGTATCAGTCCGCTTTTACTTAAGTCGGCATTGTGCATTTTGTATTAAATTCGGATGCAATTTCTGTGTTTCATCGTCAATAAGAAGGTCCAAGGGATACAGTTAACCTGAAGTGAAGCATCGGAATCTAAAACTAGACGCACAGGAGAGGTTCAAATCATAGAAAGGGAGAGTGACAGTCCTCTTGTACTTATGTCAGCATTGTGCCTTTTGAATTTAATTCCGATGAAATTTCTGTGTTTCTTCGTCAATAAGACGGAGCAAGGTAAACAGTAAGAAGTTGCAAGGTATACAGTAAACCTGAAGTGAAGTATCGGAATTAAAAACTGGACTCACAGGAGAGGTTCAAATCATAGAAAGAGAGAGTGTCAGTCGTCTTTGACTTAAGTCTGCATTGTGCCTTTTGTATTAAATTCGGATGCAATTTCTGTATTTCATCGTCAATAAGAAGGTCCGAGGGATGCAGTAAACCTGAAGTGAGGCATCTGAATCTAAAACTGGGGTCACAGGAGAGGTTCAAATCACAGAAAGTGAGAGTGTCAGTCCTCATGTACTTAAGTCGGCCTTGTGACTTTTGTATTAAATTCGGATGCAATTTCTTTGTTTCATCGTCAATAAGAAGGTCCAAGGGATACAGTAAACCTGAAGTGAAGCATCGGAATCTAAAACGGGACTGGCAGGAGAGGTTCAAATCATAGATAGTTAGAGTGTCAGTCCTCTTGTACTTAAGTCGGCATTGTGCATTTTGTATTAAATGCGGATGCAATTTCTGTGTTTCATCGTCAATAAGATGATCCAAGGTATACAGTAAACCTGAAGTGAAGCATCGGAATCTTAAACTGGACTCACAGGAGAGGATCAAATCTTAGAAAGTTAGAGTGTCTGTCCTCTTGTGCTTAAGTCGGCATTGTGCCTTTTGAACGTAATTCCGATGAAATTTCTGTGTTTCTTCGTCAATAAGATGATGCAAGGTATACAGTAAACCTGAAGTGAAGCATCGGAATCTAAAACTGGACTCACAGGAGAGGTTCAAATCACAGAAAGTGAGAGTGTCAGTCCTCTTTTACTTAAGTCGGCATTGTGCCCTTTGTATTAAATTCGGATGCAATTTCTGTGTTTCATCGTCAATAAGAAGGTCCAAGGGATACAGTAAACGTGAAATGAAGCATCGGAATCTAAAACTGGACTCACAGGACAGGTTCAAATGATAGAGAGTTAGAGTGTGAGTTCTCTTGTACTTAAGTCGGCATTGTGCCTTTTCAATTTAATTCCGATGCAATTTCTATGTTTCATCGTCAGTAAGAAGTTGCAAGGTATACAGTAAACCTGAAGTGAAGTATCGGATCCTAAAACTGGACTCACAGGAGAGGTTCAAATCATAGAAAGAGACAGTGTCAGTCATCTTTTACTAAAGTTTGCATTGTGCCTTTTGTATTAAATTCGGATGCAATTTCTGTATTTCATCGTCAATAAGATGGTCCAAGGGATACAGTAAACCTGAAGTGAAGCATCGGAATCTAAAACTGGACTCACAGGAGAGGTTCAAATCATAGAAAGTGAGAGTGTCAGTCCTGTTGTACTTAAGTGGCCATTGTGCATTTTTTGTACAAAATTCGGATGCAATTTTTGTGTTTCATAGTCAATAAGAAGGTCCAAGGTATACAGTAAACCTGAAGTGAAGCATCGGAATCTAGAACTGGACACACAGGAGAGGTTCAAATCATACAAAGTGAAAGTGTCAGTCCTCTTGTACTTAAGTCGGCATTGTGTCTTTTGAATTTAATTCCGATGCAATTTCGGTGTTTCATCGTCAATAAGAAGGTGGAAGGTATACAGTAAACCTGAAGTGAAGCATCGGAATCCAAAACTGGACTCACAGGAGAGGTTCAAGTCATAGAGAGTTAGAGTGTCAGTCCTCTAGTACTGAAGTCGGCATTGTGCCTTTTGAATTTAATTCCGATGCAATTTCTGTGTTTCATCGACAAGAAGAAGGTGCAGGGTATACAGAAAACCCTGAATGGAAGCATCGGAATCTAAAACTGGACTCACAGGAGAGGTTCATATCATAGAAAGTTAGAGTGTCAGTACTCCTGTACTTAAGTCGGCATTGTCCCTTTTGAATTTAATTCCGATTCTATATCTGTGTTTCATCGTCAATAAGAAGGTGGAAGGTATACAGTAAACCGGAAGTTAAGCATCGGAATCTAAAACTGAACTCACAGGAGAGGTTCAAATCATAGAAAGTGAGAGTGTCAGTCCTCTTGTACTTAAGTCGGCATTGTGCCTTTTATACAAAATTCGGATGCAATTTTTGTGTTTCATCGTCAGTAAGAAGGTCCAAGGTATACAGTAAACCTGAAGTGAAGCATCGAAATCTTATACTGGAGTCACAGGAGAGGTTCAAGTCATAGAAAGTGAGAGTGCCAGTCCTCTTGTACTTATGTCGGCATTGTGCCTTTTGTATTAAATTCCGATGCAATTTCTGTGTTTCATTGTCAATACGAAGGTGCAAGGTATACATTAAACCAGAAGTGAAGCATCGGAATCTAAAACTGGACTCACTGGAGAGGTTCAAATTATAGAAAGAGAGAGTGACAGTCCTCTTTTACTGAAGTCGGCATTGTGCCTTTTGTATTAAATACGGATGCAATTTCTGTGTTTCATCGTCAATAAGAAGGTCCAAGGGATACAGTTAACCTGAAGTGAAGCATCGGAATCTAAAACTAGACGCACAGGAGAGGTTCAAATCATAGAAAGGGAGAGTGACAGTCCTCTTGTACTTATGTCAGCATTGTGCCTTTTGTATTAAATTCAGATGCAATTTCTGTGTTTAATCGTCAATAAGAAATTGCAAGGTATACAGTAAACCTGAATTGAAGCATCGGAATGTAAAACTGGACTCACAGGAGAGGTTCAAATCATAGAAAGTGAGAGTGTCAGTCCTCTTGTACTTAAGTCGGCATAGTGCCTTTTGTATTAAATTGGGATGCAATTTCTGTGTTTCATCGGTAATAAGATGGTCCAAGGGATACAGTAAACATGAAGTGAAGCATCGGAATCCATAACTGGACTCACAGGAGAGGTTCAAATCATAGATAGTTAGAGTGTCAGTCATCTTGTACTTAAGTCGGCATTGTGTTTTTGAATTTAATTCCGATGGAATATCTGTGTTTCATCGTCAATAAGAAGGTGCAAAGTATACAGTAAACCTGAAGTGAAGCATCGGAAACTAAAAGTGGACTCACAGGAGAGGTTCAAATCATAGAAAGAGAGAGTGTCAGTCCGCTTTTACTTAAGTCGGCATTGTGCCTTTTGTATTAAATTCCAATGCAATTTCTGTGTTTCATCGTCAATAAGAAGGTCCAAGGGATACAGTAAACCTGAAATGAAGCATCGGAATCTAAAACTGGACTCACAGAAGAGGTTCAAATCATAGAAAGAGAGAGTGCCAGTCCTCTTTTACTTAAATCGGCATTGTGCCTTTGGAATTTAATTCCGATCCAATTTCTATGTTTCATCGTCAGTAAGAAGTTGCAAGGTATACTGTAAACCTGAAGTGAAGTATCGGAATCTAAGACTGGACTCACAGGAGAGGTTCAAATCATAGAAAGAGAGAGTGACAGTCTTCTTGTCCTTAAGTCGGCATTGTGCCTTTTGTATTAAATTCGGATGCAATTTCTGTGTTTCATCGTCAATAAGAAGGTCCAAGGGATATAGTAAACCTGAAGTGAAGCATCGGAATCTAAAACTGGACTCACAGGGGAGGTTCAAATCATAGAAAGTGAGAGTGTCAGTCCTCATGTACTTAAATGGGCATTGTGCCTTTTGTATTAAAATGGGATGCAAACTCTGTGTTTCATCGTCAATAGGAAGGTGCATGGGATACAGTTAACCGGAAGTGAAGCATCGGAATCTAAAACTGGACTCATAGGAGAGGTTCAAATCATAGAAAGTGAGAGTGTCAGTCCGCTTTTACTTAATTCGGCATTGTGCATTTTGTATTAAATTCGGATGCAATTTCTGTGTTTCATCGTCAATAAGAAGGTCCAAGTTATACAGTAAACCTGAAGTGAGGCATCGGAATCTTAAACTGGACTCACAGGAGCGGTTCAAATCTTAGAAAGTTAGAGTGTCAGTCCTCTTGCACTTAAGTCGGCATTGTGCCTTTTGAATTTAATTCCGATGAAATTTCTGTGTTTCTTGGTCAATAAGACGGTGCAAGGTATACAGTAAACCTGAAGTGAAGCATCGGAATCTAATATTGGACTCACAGGAGAGGTTCAAATCACAGAAAGTGAGAGTGTCAGTCCTTTTTTACTTCAGTCGGCATTGTGCCTTTTGTATTAAATTCGGATGCAAACTCTGTGTTTCATCGTCAATAAGAAAGTCCAAGGGATACAGTAAACCTGAAGTGAAGCATCGCAATCTAAAACTGGACTCACAGGAGAGGTTCAAAGCATAGAGAGTTGGAGTGTCAGTCCTCTTGTACTTAAGTCGGCATTGTGCCTTTGGAATTTAATTCCGATCCAATTTCTATGTTTCATCGTCAGTAAGAAGTTGCAAGGTATACAGTAAACCTGAAGTGAAGTATCGGAATCTAAAACTGGACTCACAGGAGAGGTTCAAATCATAGAAAGTGAGAGTGTCAGTCCTCTTTTACTTAAGTCGGCATTGCGCCTTTGGTATTAAATTCGGATGCAATTTCTGTGTTTCATCGTCAA
This sequence comes from Schistocerca serialis cubense, assembly GCF_023864345.2. Classification (NCBI taxonomy): domain Eukaryota; kingdom Metazoa; phylum Arthropoda; class Insecta; order Orthoptera; family Acrididae; genus Schistocerca; species Schistocerca serialis. Next base: position 9,458,275 of record NW_026047617.1, read on the forward strand.
TAAGAAGGTCCAAGGGATACAGTAAACCTGAAGTGAAGCATCGGAATCTAAAACTGGACTCACAGGAGAGGTTCAAATCATAGAAAGTGAGAGTGTCAGTCCTCATGTACTTAAGTCGGCCTTGTGCCTTTTGTATTAAATTCGGATGCAATTTCTTTGTTTCATCGTCAATAAGAAGGTCCAAGGGATACAGTAAACCTGAAGTGAAGCATCGGAATCTAAAACGGGACTGGCAGGAGAGGTTCAAATCATAGAAAGTTAGAGTGTCAGTCCTCTTGTACTTAAGTCGGCATTGTGCATTTTGTATTAAATTCGGTTGCAATTTCGTTGTTTCATCGTCAATAAGATGATCCAAGGTATACAGTAAACCTGAAGTGAAGCATCGGAATCTTCAACTGGACTCACAGGACAGGATCAAATCTTAGAAAGTTAGAGTGTCTGTCCTCTTGTACTTAAGTCGGCATTGTGCCTTTTGAATGTAATTCCGATGAAATTTCTGTGTTTCTTCGTCAATAAGACGGTGCAAGGTATACAGTAAACCTGAAGTGAAGCATCGGAATCTAAAACTGGACTCACAGGAGAGGTTCAAATCACAGAAAGTGAGAGTGTCAGTCCTCTTTTACTAAAGTCGGCATTGTGCCTTTTGTATGAAATTCGGATTCAATTTCTGTGTTTCATCGTCAATAAGAAGGTCCAAGGGATACAGTAAACCTGAAGTGAGGCATCTGAATCTGAAACTGGACTCACAGGAGAGGTTTATATCATAGAAAGTTAGAGTGTCAGTGCTCTTGTACTTACGTCGGCATTGTGCCTTTTGTATTAAATTCCGATGCAATATCTGTGTTTCATCGTCAATAAGAGGGTGCAAGGTATACGGGAAATCTGAAGTGAAGCATCGGAATCTGAAACTGGACTCACAGGAGAGGTTCAAATCTTAGAAAGTTAGAGTGTCAGTCCTCTTGTACTTAAGTCGGCATTGTGCCTTTTGTATTAAATTCGGATGCAATTTCTGTGTTTCATCGTCAATAAGAAGGTCCAACGTATACAGTAAACCTGAAGTGAAGCATCAGAATCTTAAACTGGACTCACAGGAGAGGTTCAAATCTTAGAAAGCTAGAGTGTCAGTCCTCTTGTACTTAAGTCGGCATTGTGCCTTTTCAATTTGAATCCGATGAAATTTCTGTGATTCTTCGTCAATACGACGGTGCAAGGTATACAGTAAACCCGAAGTGAAGCATCGGAATCTAAAACTGGACTCACAAGGGAGTTTCAAATCACAGAAAGTTAGAGTGTCAGTCCTCATTTACTTCAGTCGGAATTGTGCCTTTTGTATTAAATTCCGACGCAATTTCTGTGTTTCATCGTGAATAAGAAAGTCCAAGGTATACAGTAAACATGAAGTGAAGCATCGGAATCTACAACTGGACTCACAGGAGAGGTTCAAGTCATAGAAAGAGAGTCAGTCCTCTTTTACTTAAGTCGGCATTGTGCCTTTTGTATTAAATTCCAATGCTATTTCTGTGTTTCATCGTCAATAAGAAGGTCCAAGGGATACAGTAAACCTGAAGTGAAGCATCGGAATCTAAAACTGGACTCACAGAAGAGGTTCAAATCATAGAAAGAGAGAGTGCCAGTCCTCTTTTACTTAAATCGGCATGGTGCCTTTTGTATTAAATTCGGATGCAATATCTGTGTTTCATCGTCAATAAGAAGGTCCAAGGGATACAGTAAACCTGAAGAGAAGCATCGGAATCTAAAACTGGACTAACAGGAGAGGTTCAAATCATAGAAAGGGAGAGTGCCAGTCCTCTTTTACTTAAATCGGCATTGTGCCATTTGTATTAAATTCCAATGCAATTTCTGTGTTTCATCGTCAATAAGAAGGTCCAAGGGATACAGTAAACCTGAAATGAAGCATCGGAATCTAAAACTGGACTCACAGAAGAGGTTCAAATCATAGAAAGGTAGAGTGCCAGTCCTCTTTTACTTAAATCGGCATGGTACCTTTTGTATTAAATTCGGATGCAATAACTGTGTTTCATCGTCAATAAGAAGGTCCAAGGGATACAGTAAACCGGAAGAGAAGCATCGGAATCTAAATCTGGACTCACAGGAGAGGTTCAAATCATAGAAAGGGAGAGTGACAGTCTTCTTGTCCTTAAGTCGGCATTGTGCCTTTTGTATTAAATTCGGATGCAATTTCTGTGTTTCATCGTCAATAAGAAGGTCCAAGAGATATAGTAAACCTGAAGTGAAGCATCGGAATCTAAAACTGGACTCACAGGGGAGGTTTAAATCATAGAAAGTGAGGGTTTCAGTCCTCATTTACTTAAATGGGCATTGTGCATTTTGTATAAAAATGGGATGCAAACTCTGTGTTTCATCGTCAATAGGAAGGTCCATGGGATACAGTTAACCGGAAGTGAAGCATCGGAATCTAAAACTGGACTCATAGGAGAGGTTCAAATCATAGAAAGTGAGAGTGTCAGTCCGCTTTTACTTAAGTCGGCATTGTGTATTTTGTATTAAATTCGGATGCAATTTCTGTGTTTCATCGTCAATAAGAGGGTCCAAGTTATACAGTAAACCTGAAGTGAGGCATCGGAATCTTAAACTGGACTCACAGGAGCGGTTCAAATCTTAGAAAGTTAGAGTGTCAGTCCTCTTGTACTTAAGTCGGCATTGTGCCTTTTGAATTTGATTCCGATGAAATTTCTGTGTTTCTTCGTCAATAAGACGGTGCTAGGTATACAGTAAACCTGAGGTGAAGCATCGGAATCTTAAACTGGACTCACAGGAGAGGTTCAAATCACAGAAAGTGAGAGTGTCAGTCCTTTTTTACTTAAGTCGTCATTGTGCCTTTTGTATTTAATTCGGATGCAAACTCTGTGTTTCATCGTCAATAAGAAAGTCCAAGGGATACAGTAAACCTGAAGTGAAGCATCGCAATCTAAAACTGGACTCACAGGAGAGGTTCAAAGCATAGAGAGTTGGAGTGTCAGTCCTCTTGTACTTAAGTCGGGATTGTGCCTTTGGAATTTAATTCCGCTCCAATTTCTAAGTTTCATCGTCATTAAGAACTTGCAAGGTATACAGTAAACCTGAAGTGAAGTATCGGAATCTAAAACTGGACTCACAGGAGAGGTTCAAATCACAGAAAGTGAGAGTGTCAGTCCTCTTTTACTAAAGTCGGCATTGTGCCTTTTGTATTAAATTCGGATGCAATTTCTGTGTTTCATCGTCAATAAGAAGGTGCAAGGGATACACTAAACCTGAAGTGAAGCATCGGAATGTAAAACTGGACTCACAGGAGAGGTTCTAATGATAGAGAGTTAGAGTGTCAGTCCTCTTGTACTTATGTCGGCATTGTGCCTTTTGTATTAAATTCCGATGCAATATCTGTGTTTCGTCGCAATAAGAGGGTGCAAGCTATACGGAAAATCTGAAGTGAAGCATCGGAATCTGAAACTGGACTCACAGGAGAAGTTCAAATCAAAGAAAGTTAGAGTGTCAGTCCACTTGTACTTAAGTCGGCATTGTGCATTATGTATTAAATTCGGATGCAATTTCTGTGTTTCATCGTCAATAAGAAGGTCCAACGTATACAGTAAACCTGAAGTGAAGCATCGGAATCTTAAACTGGACTCACAGGAGAGGTTCAAATCTTAGAAAGTTAGAGTGTCAGTCCTCTTGTACTTAAGTCAGCATTGTGCCTTTTCAATTTGAATCCGATGAAATTTCTGTGTTTCTTCGTCAATAAGACGGTGCAAGGTATACAGTAAACCCGAAGTGAAGCATCGGAATCTAAAACTGGACTCACAAGGGAGTTTCAAATCACAGAAAGTTAGAGTGTCAGTCCTCATTTACTTCAGTCGCCATTGTGCCTTTTGTATTAAATTCAGATGCAATTTCTGTGTTTTATCGTCAATAAGAAGGTCCAAGGGATACAGTAAACCTGAAATGAAGCATCCGAATCTAAAACTGGACTCACAGGAGAGGTTCAAATCATAGAAAGAGAGAGTGTCAGTCCTCTTTTAGTTAAGTCGCCATTGTGCCTTTTGTATTAAATTCGGATGCAATTTCTGTGTTTCATCGTCAATAAGACGGTCCAAGGGATACAGTAATCCTGAAGTGAAGCATCGGAATCTATAACTGGACTCACAGGAGAGGTTCAAATCATAGAAAGTGAGAGTGTCAGTCCTCTTGTACTTAAGTCGGAATTGTGCATTTTGTATTAAATTCCGACGCAATTTCTGTGTTTCATCGTGAATAAGAAGGTGCAAGGTATACAGTAAACATGAAGTGAAGCATCGGAATCTACAACTGGACTCACAGGAGAGGTTCAAATCATAGAAAGAGAGTCAGTCCTCTTTTACTTAAGTCGGCATTGTGCCTTTTGTATTAAATTCCAATGCTATTTCTGTGTTTCATCGTCAATAAGAAGGTCCAAGTTATATAGTAAACCTGAAGTTAAGCATCGCAATCTAAAACTGGACTCACAGGAGAGGTTCAAAGCATAGAGAGTTGGAGTGTCAGTCCTCTTGTACTTAAGTCGGCATTGTGCCTTTTGAATTTAAATCCGATCCAATTTCTATGTTTCATCGTCAGTAAGAAGTTGCAAGGTATACAGTAAACCTGAAGTGAAGTATCGGAATCTAAAACTGGACTCTCAGGAGAGGTTCAAATCATAGAAAGAGTGAGTGTTAGTCCTCTTTGAATTAAGTCTGCATTGTGCCTTTTGTATTAAATTCGGATGCAATGTCTGTATTTCATCATCAATAAGAAAGGTCCAAGGGATGCAGTAAACCTGAAGTGAGGCATCTGAATCTAAAACTGGACTCACAGGAGAGGTTCAAATCACAGAAAGTGAGAGTGTCAGTCCTTTTATATTTAAGTCGGCACTGTGCCTTTTGTATTAAATTCTGATGCAATTTCGGTGTTTCATCGTCAATAAGAAGGTCCAAGGGATACAGTAAACCTGAAGTGAAACATCGGAATCTAAAACTGGACTCACAGGAGAGGTTCAAATCGTTGAAAGTGCGAGTGTTAGTCCTCTTGTACTTAAGTCGGCATTGTGCCTTTTGTATTAAATTCCGATGCAATTTCTGTGTTACATCGTCTATAAGAAGGTGCAAGGTATACAGTAAACGTGAAGGGAAGCATCGGAATCTAAAACTGGACTCACAGAAGAGGTGCAAATCATAGAAAGTAAGAGTGTCAGTCCTCTTTTACTTAAGTCGGCATTGTGCCTTTTGTATTAAATTCGGATGCAATTTCTGTGTTTCATCGTCAATAAGAAGGTCCAAGGGATACAGTAAACCTGAAGTGTAGCATCGGAATCTAAAACGGGACTGGCAGGAAAGGTTCAAATCATAGAAAGTTAGAGTGTCAGTCCTCTTGTACTTAAGTCGGCATTGTGCATTTTGTATTAAATTTGGATGCAATTTCTGTGATTCATCGTCAATAAGATGATCCAAGGTATACAGTAAACCTGAAGTGAAGCTTCGGAATCTTAAACTGGACTCACAGGAGAGGATCAAATCTTAGAAAGTTAGAGTGTCTGTCCTCTTGTACTTAAGTCGGCATTGTGCCTTTTGAATTTAATTCTGATCCAATTTCTATGTTTCATCGTCAGTAAGAAGTTGCAAGGTATACAGTAAACCTGAAGTGAAGTATCGGAATCTAAAACTGGACTCACAGGAGAGGTTCAAATCATAGAAAGAGAGAGTGTCAGTCCTCTTTTACTTAAGTTTGCATTGTGCCTTTTGTATTAAATTCGGATGCAATTTCTGTATTTCATCGTCAATAAGAAGGTCCAAGGGATACAGTAAACCTGAAGTGAGGCATCTGAATCTGAAACTGGACTCACAGGAGAGGTTCATATCATAGAAAGTTAGAGTGTCAGTGCTCTTGTACTTATGTCGGCATTGTGCCTTTTGTATTAAATTCCGATGAATATCTGTGTTTCATCGTCAATAAGAGGGTGCAAGGTATACGGTAAATCTGAAGTGACGCATCGGAATCTGAAACTGGACTCACAGGAGAAGTTCAAATCAAAGAAAGTCAGAGTGTCAGTCCTCTTTTACTTAAGTCGGCATTGTGCCTTGTGTATTAAATTCGGATGCAATTTCTGTGTTTCATCGTCAATAAGAAGGTCCAAGGGATACAGTAAACCTGAAGTGAAGCATCGGAATCTAAAACTGGACTCACAGGAGAGGTTCAAATCATAGAAAGTGAGAGTGTCAGTCCTCTTGTACTTAAGTCGGCACTGTGCCTTTTGTACAAAATTCGGATGCAATTTTTTTGTTTCATCGTCAATAAGAAGGTCCAAGGTATACTGTAAACATGAAGTGAAGCATCGGAATCTAGAACTGGACACACAGGAGAGGTTCAAATCATACAAAGTGAAAGTGTCAGTCCTCTTGTACTTAAGTCGGCATTGTGTCTTTTGAATTTAATTCCGATGCAATTTCGGTGTTTCATCGTCAACAATAAGGTCCAAGGGATACAGTAAACCTGAAGTGAAGCATCGGAATCTAAAACGGGACTGGCAGGAGAGGTTCAAATCATAGAAAGTTAGAGTGTCAGTCCTCTTGTACTTAAGTCGGCATTGTGCATTTTGTATTAAATTCGGTTGCAATTTCTGTGTTTCATCGTCAATAAGATGATCCAAGGTATACAGTAAACCTGAAGTGAAGCATCGGAATCTTCAACTGGACTCACAGGACAGGATCAAATCTTAGAAAGTTAGAGTGTCTGTCCTCTTGTACTTAAGTCGGCATTGTGCCTTTTGAATGTAATTCCGATGAAATTTCTGTGTTTCTTCGTCAATAAGACGGTGCAAGGTATACAGTAAACCTGAAGTGAAGCATCGGAATCTAAAACTGGACTCACAGGAGAGGTTCAAATCACAGAAAGTGAGAGTGTCAGTCCTCTTTTACTAAAGTCGGCATTGTGCCTTTTGTATGAAATTCGGATTCAATTTCTGTGTTTCATCGTCAATAAGAAGGTCCAAGGGATACAGTAAACCTGAAGTGAGGCATCTGAATCTGAAACTGGACTCACAGGAGAGGTTTATATCATAGAAAGTTAGAGTGTCAGTGCTCTTGTACTTACGTCGGCATTGTGCCTTTTGTATTAAATTCCGATGCAATATCTGTGTTTCATCGTCAATAAGAGGGTGCAAGGTATACGGGAAATCTGAAGTGAAGCATCGGAATCTGAAACTGGACTCACAGGAGAGGTTCAAATCTTAGAAAGTTAGAGTGTCAGTCCTCTTGTACTTAAGTCGGCATTGTGCCTTTTGTATTAAATTCGGATGCAATTTCTGTGTTTCATCGTCAATAAGAAGGTCCAACGTATACAGTAAACCTGAAGTGAAGCATCAGAATCTTAAACTGGACTCACAGGAGAGGTTCAAATCTTAGAAAGTTAGAGTGTCAGTCCTCTTGTACTTAAGTCGGCATTGTGCCTTTTCAATTTGAATCCGATGAAATTTCTGTGATTCTTCGTCAATAAGACGGTGCAAGGTATACAGTAAACCCGAAGTGAAGCATCGGAATCTAAAACTGGACTCACAAGGGAGTTTCAAATCACAGAAAGTTAGAGTGTCAGTCCTCATTTACTTCAGTCGGAATTGTGCCTTTTGTATTAAATTCCGACGCAATTTCTGTGTTTCCTCGTGAATAAGAAAGTCCAAGGTATACAGTAAACATGAAGTGAAGCATCGGAATCTACAACTGGACTCACAGGAGAGGTTCAAGTCATAGAAAGAGAGTCAGTCCTCTTTTACTTAAGTCGGCATTGTGCCTTTTGTATTAAATTCCAATGCTATTTCTGTGTTTCATCGTCAATAAGAAGGTCCAAGGGATACAGTAAACCTGAAGTGAAGCATCGGAATCTAAAACTGGACTCACAGAAGAGGTTCAAATCATAGAAAGAGAGAGTGCCAGTCCTCTTTTACTTAAATCGGCATGGTGCCTTTTGTATTAAATTCGGATGCAATATCTGTGTTTCATCGTCAATAAGAAGGTCCAAGGGATACAGTAAACCTGAAGAGAAGCATCGGAATCTAAAACTGGACTAACAGGAGAGGTTCAAATCATAGAAAGGGAGAGTGCCAGTCCTCTTTTACTTAAATCGGCATTGTGCCATTTGTATTAAATTCCAATGCAATTTCTGTGTTTCATCGTCAATAAGAAGGTCCAAGGGATACAGTAAACCTGAAATGAAGCATCGGAATCTAAAACTGGACTCACAGAAGAGGTTCAAATCATAGAAAGGTAGAGTGCCAGTCCTCTTTTACTTAAATCGGCATGGTACCTTTTGTATTAAATTCGGATGCAATAACTGTGTTTCATCGTCAATAAGAAGGTCCAAGGGATACAGTAAACCGGAAGAGAAGCATCGGAATCTAAATCTGGACTCACAGGAGAGGTTCAAATCATAGAAAGGGAGAGTGACAGTCTTCTTGTCCTTAAGTCGGCATTGTGCCTTTTGTATTAAATTCGGAAGCAATTTCTGTGTTTCATCGTCAATAAGAAGGTCCAAGAGATATAGTAAACCTGAAGTGAAGCATCGGAATCTAAAACTGGACTCACAGGGGAGGTTTAAATCATAGAAAGTGAGGGTTTCAGTCCTCATTTACTTAAATGGGCATTGTGCATTTTGTATAAAAATGGGATGCAAACTCTGTGTTTCATCGTCAATAGGAAGGTCCATGGGATACAGTTAACCGGAAGTGAAGCATCGGAATCTAAAACTGGACTCATAGGAGAGGTTCAAATCATAGAAAGTGAGAGTGTCAGTCCGCTTTTACTTAAGTCGGCATTGTGTATTTTGTATTAAATTCGGATGCAATTTCTGTGTTTCATCGTCAATAAGAGGGTCCAAGTTATACAGTAAACCTGAAGTGAGGCATCGGAATCTTAAACTGGACTCACAGGAGCGGTTCAAATCTTAGAAAGTTAGAGTGTCAGTCCTCTTGTACTTAAGTCGGCATTGTGCCTTTTGAATTTGATTCCGATGAAATTTCTGTGTTTCTTCGTCAATAAGACGGTGCTAGGTATACAGTAAACCTGAAGTGAAGCATCGGAATCTAAAACTGGACTCACAGGGGAGGTTTAAATCATAGAAAGTGAGGGTTTCAGTCCTCATTTACTTAAATGGGCATTGTGCATTTTGTATAAAAATGGGATGCAAACTCTGTGTTTCATCGTCAATAGGAAGGTCCATGGGATACAGTTAACCGGAAGTGAAGCATCGGAATCTAAGACTGGACTCATAGGAGAGGTTCAAATCATAGAAAGTGAGAGTGTCAGTCCGCTTTTACTTAAGTCGGCATTGTGTATTTTGTATTAAATTCGGATGCAATTTCTGTGTTTCATCGTCAATAAGAGGGTCCAAGTTATACAGTAAACCTGAAGTGAGGCATCGGAATCTTAAACTGGACTCACAGGAGCGGTTCAAATCTTAGAAAGTTAGAGTGTCAGTCCTCTTGTACTTAAGTCGGCATTGTGCCTTTTGAATTTGATTCCGATGAAATTTCTGTGTTTCTTCGTCAATAAGACGGTGCTAGGTATACAGTAAACCTGAGGTGAAGCATCGGAATCTTAAACTGGACTCACAGGAGAGGTTCAAATCACAGAAAGTGAGAGTGTCAGTCCTTTTTTACTTAAGTCGTCATTGTGCCTTTTGTATTTAATTCGGATGCAAACTCTGTGTTTCATCGTCAATAAGAAAGTCCAAGGGATACAGTAAACCTGAAGTGAAGCATCGCAATCTAAAACTGGACTCACAGGAGAGGTTCAAAGCATAGAGAGTTGGAGTGTCAGTCCTCTTGTACTTAAGTCGGGATTGTGCCTTTGGAATTTAATTCCGATCCAATTTCTAAGTTTCATCGTCATTAAGAAGTTGCAAGGTATACAGTAAACCTGAAGTGAAGTATCGGAATCTAAAACTGGACTCACAGGAGAGGTTCAAATCACAGAAAGTGAGAGTGTCAGTCCTCTTTTACTAAAGTCGGCATTGTGCCTTTTGTATTAAATTCGGATGCAATTTCTGTGTTTCATCGTCAATAAGAAGGTGCAAGGGATACACTAAACCTGAAGTGAAGCATCGGAATGTAAAACTGGACTCACAGGAGAGGTTCTAATGATAGAGAGTTAGAGTGTCAGTCCTCTTGTACTTATGTCGGCATTGTGCCTTTTGTATTAAATTCCGATGCAATATCTGTGTTTCGTCGCAATAAGAGGGTGCAAGCTATACGGAAAATCTGAAGTGAAGCATCGGAATCTGAAACTGGACTCACAGGAGAAGTTCAAATCAAAGAAAGTTAGAGTGTCAGTCCACTTGTACTTAAGTCGGCATTGTGCATTTTGTATTAAATTCGGATGCAATTTCTGTGTTTCATCGTCAATAAGAAGGTCCAACGTATACAGTAAACCTGAAGTGAAGCATCGGAATCTTAAACTGGACTCACAGGAGAGGTTCAAATCTTAGAAAGTTAGAGTGTCAGTCCTCTTGTACTTAAGTCAGCATTGTGCCTTTTCAATTTGAATCCGATGAAATTTCTGTGTTTCTTCGTCAATAAGACGGTGCAAGGTATACAGTAAACCCGAAGTGAAGCATCGGAATCTAAAACTGGACTCACAAGGGAGTTTCAAATCACAGAAAGTTAGAGTGTCAGTCCTCATTTACTTCAGTCGCCATTGTGCCTTTTGTATTAAATTCAGATGCAATTTCTGTGTTTTATCGTCAATAAGACGGTCCAAGGGATACAGTAATCCTGAAGTGAAGCATCGGAATCTATAACTGGACTCACAGGAGAGGTTCAAATCATAGAAAGTGAGAGTGTCAGTCCTCTTGTACTTAAGTCGGAATTGTGCATTTTGTATTAAATTCCGACGCAATTTCTGTGTTTCATCGTGAATAAGAAGGTGCAAGGTATACAGTAAACATGAAGTGAAGCATCGGAATCTACAACTGGACTCACAGGAGAGGTTCAAATCATAGAAAGAGAGTCAGTCCTCTTTTACTTAAGTCGGCATTGTGCCTTTTGTATTAAATTCCAATGCTATTTCTGTGCTTCATCGTCAATAAGAAGGTCCAAGTTATATAGTAAACCTGAAGTTAAGCATCGCAATCTAAAACTGGACTCACAGGAGAGGTTCAAAGCATAGAGAGTTGGAGTGTCAGTCCTCTTGTACTTAAGTCGGCATTGTGCCTTTTGAATTTAAATCCGATCCAATTTCTATGTTTCATCGTCAGTAAGAAGTTGCAAGGTATACAGTAAACCTGAAGTGAAGTATCGGAATCTAAAACTGGACTCTCAGGAGAGGTTCAAATCATAGAAAGAGTGAGTGTTAGTCCTCTTTGAATTAAGTCTGCATTGTGCCTTTTGTATTAAATTCGGATGCAATGTCTGTATTTCATCATCAATAAGAAAGGTCCAAGGGATGCAGTAAACCTGAAGTGAGGCATCTGAATCTAAAACTGGACTCACAGGAGAGGTTCAAATCACAGAAAGTGAGAGTGTCAGTCCTTTTATATTTAAGTCGGCACTGTGCCTTTTGTATTAAATTCTGATGCAATTTCGGTGTTTCATCGTCAATAAGAAGGTCCAAGGGATACAGTAAACCTGAAGTGAAACATCGGAATCTAAAACTGGACTCACAGGAGAGGTTCAAATCGTTGAAAGTGTGAGTGTTAGTCCTCTTGTACTTAAGTCGGCATTGTGCCTTTTGTATTAAATTCCGATGCAATTTCTGTGTTACATCGTCTATAAGAAGGTGCAAGGTATACAGTAAAGGTGAAGGGAAGCATCGGAATCTAAAACTGGACTCACAGAAGAGGTGCAAATCATAGAAAGTAAGAGTGTCAGTCCTCTTTTACTTAAGTCGGCATTGTGCCTTTTGTATTAAATTCGGATGCAATTTCTGTGTTTCATCGTCAATAAGAAGGTCCAAGGGATACAGTAAACCTGAAGTGTAGCATCGGAATCTAAAACGGGACTGGCAGGAAAGGTTCAAATCATAGAAAGTTAGAGTGTCAGTCCTCTTGTACTTAAGTCGGCATTGTGCATTTTGTATTAAATTTGGATGCAATTTCTGTGATTCATCGTCAATAAGATGATCCAAGGTATACAGTAAACCTGAAGTGAAGCTTCGGAATCTTAAACTGGACTCACAGGAGAGGATCAAATCTTAGAAAGTTAGAGTGTCTGTCCTCTTGTACTTAAGTCGGCATTGTGCCTTTTGAATTTAATTCTGATCCAATTTCTATGTTTCATCGTCAGTAAGAAGTTGCAAGGTATACAGTAAACCTGAAGTGAAGTATCGGAATCTAAAACTGGACTCACAGGAGAGGTACAAATCATAGAAAGAGAGAGTGTCAGTCCTCTTTTACTTAAGTTTGCATTGTGCCTTTTGTATTAAATTCGGATGCAATTTCTGTATTTCATCGTCAATAAGAAGGTCCAAGGGATACAGTAAACCTGAAGTGAGGCATCTGAATCTGAAACTGGACTCACAGGAGAGGTTCATATCATAGAAAGTTAGAGTGTCAGTGCTCTTGTACTTATGTCGGCATTGTGCCTTTTGTATTAAATTCCGATGAATATCTGTGTTTCATCGTCAATAAGAGGGTGCAAGGTATACGGTAAATCTGAAGTGACGCATCGGAATCTGAAACTGGACTCACAGCAGAAGTTCAAATCAAAGAAAGTCAGAGTGTCAGTCCTCTTTTACTTAAGTCGGCATTGTGCCTTGTGTATTAAATTCGGATGCAATTTCTGTATTTCATCGTCAATAAGAAGGTCCAAGGGATACAGTAAACCTGAAGTGAAGCATCGGAATCTAAAACTGGACTCACAGGAGAGGTTCAAATCATAGAAAGTGAGAGTGTCAGTCCTCTTGTACTTAAGTCGGCACTGTGCCTTTTGTACAAAATTCGGATGCAATTTTTTTGTTTCATCGTCAATAAGAAGGTCCAAGGTATACTGTAAACATGAAGTGAAGCATCGGAATCTAGAACTGGACACACAGGAGAGGTTCAAATCATACAAAGTGAAAGTGTCAGTCCTCTTGTACTTAAGTCGGCATTGTGTCTTTTGAATTTAATTCCGATGCAATTTCGGTGTTTCATCGTCAATAATAAGGTGCAAGGCATACAGTAAACCTCAAGTGAAACATCGGAATCCAATACTGGACTCACAGGAGAGGTTCAAGTCATAGAGAGTTAGAGTGTCAGTCCTCTTGTACTTATGTCAGCATTGTGCCTTTTGAATTTAATTCCAATGCAATTTCTGTGTTTCATCGACAAGAAGAAGGTGCAGGGTATACAGAAAACCCTGAATGGAAGCATCGGAATCTAAAACTGGACTCACAGGAGAGGTTCATATCATAGAAAGTTAGAGTGTCAGTACTCTTGTACTTATGTCGGCATTGTGCCTTTTGTATTAAATTCGGATGCAATTTATGTGTTTCATCGTCAATAAGAAGGTGCAAGGGATACAGTTAACCTGAAGTGAAGCATCGGAATCTAAAACTGGACTCACAGGAGAGGTTCAAATCATAGAAAGTGAGAGTGTCAGTTCTCATGTACTTAAGTCGGCCTTGTGCCTTTTGTATTAAATTCGGATGCAATTTCTTTGTTTCATCGTCAATAAGAAGGTCCAAGGGATACAGTAAACCTGAAGTGAAGCATCGGAATCTAAAACTGGACTCACAGGAGTGGTTCAAATCATAGAAAGTGAGAGTGTCAGTCCTCATGTACTTAAGTCGGCATTGAGTCTTTTGTATTAAATTCGGATGCAATTTCTGTGTTCCATCGTCAATAAGAAGGTGCAAGGTATACAGTAAACCTGAAGTGACGCATCGGAATCTAAAACTGGACTCAAAGGAGAAGTTCAAATCATAGATACTGAGAGTGTCAGCCCTCTGTTACTTAAGTCGGCATTGTGCCTTTTGAATTTAATTCCGATGCAATTTCTATGTTTCATCGTCAATAAGAAGTTGCAAGGTATTCAGTAAACCTGAAGTGAAGTATCGGAATCTAAAACTGGACACACAGGAGAGGTTCAAATAATTGAAAGAGAGAGTGTCAGTCCTCTTTTACTTAAGTCTGCATTGTGCCTTTTGTATTAAATTCGGATGTAATTTCTGTATTTAATCGTCAATAAGAAAGTCCAAGGGAAACAGTAAACCGGAAGTGAGGCATCTGAATCTAAAACTGGACTCACAGGAGAGGTTCATATCGTAGAAAGTTAGAGTGTCAGTGCTCTTGTACTTATGTCGGCATTGTGCCTTTTGTATTAACTTCCGATGCAATTTCTGTGTTTCATCGTCAATAAGAGGGTGCAAGGTATACTGCAAACCTGAAGTGACGCATCGGAATCTAAGACTGGACTCACAGGAGAAGTTCAAATCATAGAAAGTGAGAGTGTCAGTCCTCTTTTACATAAGTCGGCATTGTGCCTTATGTATTAAATTCGGATGTAATTTCTGTGTTTCATCGTCAATAAGAAGGTCCAAGGGATACAGTAAAGTTGAAGTGAAGCATCGGAATCTAAAACTGGACTCACAGGAGAGGTTCAAATCATAGAAAGTGAGAGTGTCAGTCCTCTTGTACTTATGTCTGCATTGTGCATTTTGTACAAAATTCGGATGCAATTTCTGTGTTTCATCGTCAATAAGAAGGTCCAAGATATACAGTAAATCTGAAGTTAAGCATCGGAATCTACAACTGGACTCACAGGAGAGGTTCTAATCATAGAAAGTGAAAGTGTCAGTCCTCTTGTACTTAAGTCGGCATTGTGTCTTTTGAATTTAATTCCGATGCAATTTCGGTTTTTCATCGTCAATAAGAAGGTGCAAGGTATACAGTAAACCTGAAGTGAAGCATCGGAATCCAAAACTGGACTCACAGGAGAGGTTCAAGGCATAGAGAGTGAGAGTGTCAGTCCTCTTGTTCTTAAGTCGGCATTGTGCCTTTTGAATTAAATTCCGATGCAATTTCTGTGTTTCATCGGCAATAAGAAGGTGCAAGGTATACAATAAACCTGAAGTGAAGCATCGGCATCTAAAACTGGACTCAAAGGAGAAGTTCAAATCATAGATACTGAGAGGGTCAGTCCTCTTTTACTTAAGTCGGCATTGTGCCTTTTGTATCAAATTCGGATGCAATTTCTGTGTTTCATCGTCAATAAGAATGTCCAAGGGATGGAGTAAACCTGAAGTGAAGCATCGGAATCTAAAACTTGACTCACAGGACAGGTTTAAATCATAGAAAATTAGAGTGTCAGTCCTCTTGTACTTAAGTCGGCATTGTGCTTTTGTATTAAATTTGGATGCAATTTCTGTGTTTCATCGTCAATAAGAAGGTCCAAGGTATACAGTAAACCTGCAGTGCAGCATCGGAATCTAAATCTGGACTCACAGGAGAGGTTCAAATCGTAGAAAGAGAGAGTGTCAGTCCGCTTTTACTTAAGTCGCATTGTGCCTTTTGTATTAAATTCGGATGCAATTTCTGTGTTTCATCGTCAATAAGAAGTTCCAAGGGATACAGTAAACCTGAAGTGAAGCATCGGAATCTAAAACTGGACTCACAGGAGAAGTTCAAATCATAGAAAGTGAGAGTGTCAGTCCTCATGTCCTTAAGTCGGTATTGTGCCATTTGTATTACATTCGGATGCACTTTCTTTGTTTCATCGTCAATAAGAAGGTCCAAGGGATACAGTAAACCTGAAGTGAAGCATCGGAATCTAAAACTGGACTCACAGGAGAGATTCAAATCATAGAAAGTGAGAGTGTCAGTCCTCTTTTATTTGAGTCGGTATTGTGTCTTTTGTATTAAATTCCGATGCAATTTCTGTGTTTCATCGACAATAAGAAGATCCAAGGGATACAGTAAACCTGAAGTGAAGCATCGGAATCTAAAACTGGACTCACAGGAGAGATTCAAATCATAGAAAGTGAGAGTGTCAGTCCTCTTTTATTTGAGTCGGCATTGTGTCTTTTGTATTAAATTCCGATGCAATTTCTGTGTTTCATCGACAATAAGATGATCCAAGGGATACAGTAAACCTGAAGTGAAGCATCGGAATCTAAAACTGGACTCACAGGAGAGGTTCAAATCATAGAAAGTGAGAGTGTCAGTCCTCTTGTACTTAAGTCGGCATTGTGCGTTTTGTATTAAATTCATATGCAATTTCTGTGTTTCATCGTCAATAAGAAGGTCCAAGGTATACAGTAAACCTGAAGTGAAGCATCGGAACCTTAAACTGGGCCCACAGGAGAGGTTCAAATCTTAGAAAGTTAGAGTGTCGGTCCTCTTGTACTTAAGTAGGCATTGTGCCTTTTGAATTTAATTCCGATGAAATTTCTGTGTTTCTTCGTCAATAAGAAGGTCCAAGGGATACAGTAAACCTGAAGTTAAGCATCGGAATCAAAAACTGGACTAACAGGAGACGTTCAAATCATAGAAAGTTAGAGTGTCAGTCCTTTTTACTTCAGTCGGCATTGAGCCTTTTGTATTAAATTCGGATGCAAAATCTGTGTTTCATCGTCAATAAGAAGGTACAAGGGATACAGTAAACCTGAAGTGAAGCGTCGGAATCTAAAACTGGACTCACAGGAGAGATTCAAATCATAGAAAGTGAGAGTGTCAGTCCTCTTTTATTTGAGTCGGCATTGTGTCTTTTGTATTACATTCAGAAGCAATTTCTGTGTTTCATCGACAATAAGAAGATCCAAGGGATACAGTAAACCTGAAGTGAAGCATCGGAATCTAAAACTGGACTCACAGGAGAGGTTCAAATCATAGAAAGTGAGAGTGTCAGTCCTCTTTTACTTAAGTCGGCATTGTGCCTTTTGTATGAAATTCCGATGCAATTTCTGTGTTTCATCGTCAATAAGAAGGTGCAAGGTAAACAGTAAACATGAAGTGAAGCATCGGAATCGAAAACTGCACTCACAGGAGAGGTTCAAGGCATAGAGAGTGAGAGTGTCAGTCCTCTTGTACTTAAGTCGGCATTGTTCCTTTTGAATTTAATTCCGATGCAATTTCTGTGTTTCATCGTCTATAAGAAGGTCCAAGGTATACAGTAAACCTGAAGTGAAGCATCGGAATCTTAAACTGGACTCACAGGAGAGGTTCAAATCTTAGATTGTTAGAGTGTCAGTCCTCGTGTACTTAAGTCGGCATTGTGTCTTTTGAATTTAATTCCAATGCAATTTCTGTGTTTCATCGTCTATAAGAAGGTGCAAGGTATACGGTAAACGTGAAGTGAAGCATCGGAATCTAAAACTGGACTCACAGGAGAGGTTCAAATCATACAAAGTGAGAGTGTCAGTCCTCTTTTCCTTAAGTCAGCATTGTGCCTTTTGTACTAAATTCGGATGCAATTTCTGTGTTTCATTGTCAATAAGAAGGTACAAGGGATACAGTAAACCTGAAGTGAAGAATCGGAATCTAAAACTGGACTCACAGGAGAGGTTCAAATCATAGAAAGTTATAGTTTCAGTCCTCTTGTACTTATGTCGGCATTGTGCATTTTGTATTAAATTCGGATACAATTTCTGAGTTTCATCGTCAATAAGAAGGTCCAAGGTATACAGTAAACCTGAAGTGAAGCATCTGAATCTTAAACTGGACTCACAGGAGAGGTTCAAATCTTAGAAAGTTAGAGTGTCAGTCCTCTTGTACTTAAGTCGGCATTGTGCCTTTTGAATTTAATTCCGACGAAATTTCTGTGTTTCTTCGTTAATAACACGGTGCAAGGTATACAGTAAACCTGAAGTGAAGCATCGGAATCTAAAACTTTACTCCCAGGAGAGGTTCAAATAACAGAAAGTGAGAGTGTCAGTCCTCTTTTACTTAAATCGGCATTGTGCCTTTTGTATTAAATTCGGATGCAATTTCTGTGTTCCATCGTCAATAAGAAGGTCCAAGGGATACAGTAAACCTGAAGTGAAGCATCGGAATCTAAAACTGGACTCACAGGATACGTTCAAATCATAGAAATCTAGAGTGTCAGTCCTCTTGTACCTAAGTCGGCATTGTGCCTTTTGTATTAAATTCGGATGCAAACCCTGTGTTTCGTCGTCAATAAGAAGGTCCTAGGGATACAGTAAACCTGAAGTGAAGCATCGGAATCTAAATCTGGACTCACATGAGAGGTTCAAATCATAGAAAGAGAGATTGTCAATCCTCTTGTACTTAAGTCGGCATTGTGCTTTTTGTATTAGATGCAGATGCAATTTCTGTCTTTCATCGTCAATAAGAAGGTCCAAGGGATACAGTAAACATGAAGTGAAGCATCGGAATCTAAAACTGGACTCATAGGAGAGATTTCCAATCATAGATAGGGAGAGTGTCAGTCCACTTGTACTTAAGTCGGCATTGTGCCTTTTGTATTAAATTCGAATGCAATTTCTGTGTTTCATCGTCAATAAGAAGGTCCAATGGATACAGTAAACCTGAGGTGAATCATCGGAATTTAAAACTGGACTCACAGGAGAGGATCAAATCATAGAAAGTGAGAGTGTCAGTCCTCATGTACTTAAGTCGGCATTGTGCGTTTTGTATTAAATTCGGATGCAAACTCTGTGTTTCATCGTCAATAAGAAGGTCCAAGAGATACAGTAAACCTGAAGTGAAGCTTTGGAATCTAAAACTGGACTCACAGGAGAGGTTCAAATCATAGAAAGTGAAAGTTTGAGTCCTCTATCACTTAAGTAGGCATTGTGTCTTTTGTATTAAATTCCGATGCAATTTCTGTGTTTCATCGTCAAATAAAAAGGTCCAAGGGATACAGTAAACTTGAATGAAGCATCGGAATCAATAACAGGACTCACAGGAGAGTTTCAAATCATAGAAAAGAGAGTGTCAGTCCTCTTTTACTTAAATCGGCATAGTGCCTTTTGTATTAAATTCGGATGCAATTTCTGTGTGTCATCGTCAATAAGAAGGTCCAAGGGATACAGTAAACCTGAAGTGAAGCATCGGAATCTAAAACTGGACTCTCAGGAGAGGATCAAATCATAGAAAGAGAGATTGTCAATCCTCTTGTACTTAAGTCGGCATTGTGCCTTTTGAATTTAATTCCGATGCAATTTCTGAGTTTCATCGTCAAGTAGAAGGTGCAAGGTACACAGTAAACCTGAAGTGAAGTATCGAAATCTAAAACTGGACTCACAGGAGAGGTTCAAATCGTAGAAAGTTAGAGTGTCTGTCCTCTTTTACTTAAGTCGGCATTATGCCTTTTGTATTAAATTCGGATGCAATTTTGGTGTTTCATCGTCAATAAGAAGGTCCAAGGGATACAGTAAACCTGAAGTGAAGCATCGGAATCTAAAACTGGACTCACAGGAGAGGTTCAAATCATAGAAAGTGAGAGTGTCAGTCCTCATGTACTTAAGTCGGCCTTATGCCTTTTGTATTAAATTCGGATGCAATTTCTTTGTTTCATCGTCAATCAGAAGGTCCAAGGGATACAGTAAACCTGAAGTGAAGCATCGGAATCTAAAACGGGACTGGCAGGAGAGGTTCAAATCATAGAAAGTTAGAGTGTCAGTCCTCTTGTACTTAAGTCGGCATTGTGCATTTTGTATTAAATTCGGATGGAATTTCTGTGTTTCATCGTCAATAAGATGATCCAAGGTATACAGTAAACCTGAAGTGAAGCATCGGAATCTTAAACTGGACTCACAGGAAAGGATCAAATCTTAGAAAGTTAGAGTGTCTGTCCTCTTGTACTTAAGTCGGCATTGTGCCTTTTGAATGTAATTCCGATGAAATTTCTGTGTTTCTTCGTCAATAAGACGGTGCAAGGTATAGAGTAAACCTGAAGTGAAGCATCGGAATCTAAAAGTGGACTCACAGGAGAGGTTCAAATCACAGAAAGTGAGAGTGTCAGTCCTCATTTACTAAAGTCGGCATTGTGCCTTTTGTATTAAATTCGGATGCAATTTCTGTGTTTCATCGTCAATAAGAAGTTGCAAGGGATACACTAAACCTGAAGTGAAGCATCGGAATCTAAAACTGGACTCACAGGAGAGGTTCTAATGATAGAGAGTTAGAGTGTCAGTCCTCTTGTACTTATGTCGGCATTGTGCCTTTTGTATTAAATTCCGATGCAATATCTGTGTTTCATCGCAATAAGAGGGTGCAAGGTATACGGAAAGTCTGAAGTGAAGCATCGGAATCTGAAACTGGACTCACAGGAGAAGTTCAAATCAAAGAAAGTTAGAGTGTCAGTCCTCTTGTACTTAAGTCGGCATTGTGCATTTTGTATTAAATTCGGATGCAATTTCTGTGTTTCATCGTCAATAAGAAGGTCCAACGTATACAGTAAACCTGAAGTGAAGCATCGGAATCTTAAACTGGACTCAAAGGATAGGTTCAAATCTTAGAAAGTTAGAGTGTCAGTCCTCTTGTACTTAAGTCGGCATTGTGCCTTTTCAATTTGAATCCGATGAAATTTCTGTGTTTCTTCGTCAATAAGACGGTGTAAGGTATACAGTATACCCGAAGTGAAGCATCGGAATCTAAAACTGGACTCACAAGGGAGTTTCAAATCACAGAAAGTTAGAGTGTCAGTCCTCATTTACTTCAGTCGGCATTGTGCCTTTTGTATTAAATTCAGATGCAATTTCTGTGTTTCATCGTCAATAAGAAGGTCCAAGGGATACAGTAAACCTGAAATGAAGCATCCGAATCTAAAACTGGACTCACAGGAGAGGTTCAAATCATAGAAAGAGAGAGTGTCAGTCCTCTTTTACTTAAGTCGCCATTGTGGCTTTTGTATTAAATTCGGATGCAATTTCTGTGTTTCATCGTCAATAAGAAGGTCCAAGGGATACAGTAATCCTGAAGTGAAGCATCGGAATCTATAACTGGACTCACAGGAGAGGTTCAAATCATAGAAAGTGAGAGTGTCAGTCCTCTTGTACTTAAGTCTTAATTGTGCATTTTGTATTAAATTCCAATGCTATTTCTGTGTTTCATCGTCAATAAGAAGGTCCAAGTTATATAGTAAACCTGAAGTGAAGCATCGCAATCTAAAACTGGACTCACAGGAGAGGTTCAAAGCATAGAGAGTTGGAGTGTCAGTCCTCTTGTACTTAAGTCGGCATTGTGCCTTTTGAATTTAAATCCGATCCCATTTCTATGTTTCATCGTCAGTAAGAAGTTGCAAGGTATACAGTAAACCTGAAGTGAAGTATCGGAATCTAAAACTGGACTCACAGGAGAGGTTCAAATCATAGAAAGAGAGAGTGTTAGTCCTCTTAGAATTAAGTCTGCATTGTGCCTTTTGTATTAAATTCGGATGCAATTTCTGTATTTCATCATCAATAAGAAAGGTCCAAGTGATGCAGTAAACCTGAAGTGAGGCATCTGAATCTAAAACTGGACTCACAGGAGAGGTTCAAATCACAGAAAGTGAGAGTGTCAGTCCTCTTTTACTTAAGTTTGCATAGTGCCTTTTGTATTAAATTCGGATGCAATTTCTGTATTTCATCGTCAATAAGAAGGTCCAAGGGATACAGTAAACCTGAAGTGAGGCATCTGAATCTGAAACTGGACTCAGAGGAGAGGTTCATATCATAGAAAGTTAGAGTGTCAGTGCTCTTGTACTTATGTCGGCATTGTGCCTTTTCTATTAAATTCCGATGCAATATCTGTGTTTCATCGTCAATAAGAGGGTGCAAGGTATAAGGTAAATCTGAAGTGACGCATCGGAATCTGAAACTGGACTCACAGGAGAAGTTCAAATCAAAGAAAGTCAGAGTGTCAGTCCTCTTTTACTTAAGTCGGCATTGTGCCTTGTGTATTAAATTCGGATGCAATTTCTGTGTTTCATCGTCAATAAGAAGGTCCAAGGGATACAGTAAACCTGAAGTGAAGCATCGGAATCTAAAACTGGACTCACAGGAGAGGTTCAAATCATAGAAAGTGAGAGTGTCAGTCCTCTTGTACTTAAGTCGGCATTGTGCCTTTTGTACAAAATTCGGATGCAATTTTTTTGTTTCATCGTCAATAAGAAGGTCCAAGGTATACAGTAAACCTGAAGTGAAGCATCGGAATCTAGAACTGGACACACAGGAGAGGTTCAAATCATACAAAGTGAATGTGTCAGTCCTCTTGTACTTAAGTCGGCATTGTGTCTTTTGAATTTAATTCCGATGCAATTTCGGTGTTTCATCGTCAATAAGAAGGTGCAAGGTATACAGTAAACCTGAAGTGAAACATCGGAATCCAAAACTGGACTCACAGGAGAGGTTCAAGTCATAGAGAGTTAGAGTGTCAGTCCTCTTGTACTTAAGTCAGCATTGTGCCTTTTGAATTTAATTCCAATGCAATTTCTGTGTTTCATCGACAAGAAGAAGGTGCAGGGTATACAGAAAACCCTGAATGGAAGCATCGGAATCTAAAACTGGACTCACAGGAGAGGTTCATATCATAGAAAGTTAGAGTGTCAGTACTCTTGTACTTATGTCGGCATTGTGCCTTTTGTATTAAATAGCGATGCAATTTCTGTGTTTCATCGTCAATAAGAAGGTGCAAGGTATACAGTAAACCTGAAGTGACGCATCGGAATCTAAAACTGGACTCACAGGAGAAGTTCAAATCATAGATACTGAGAGTGTCAGTCCTCTGTTACTTAAGTCGGCATTGTGCCTTTTGTATCAAATTCGGATGCAATTTCTGTGTTTCATCGTCAATAAGAAGGTCCAAGGGATGCAGTAAACCTGAAGTGAAGCATCGGAATCTAAAACTGGACTCACAGGAGAGGTTCAAATCATAGAGAGTTAGAGTGTCAGTCCTTTTGTTCTTAAGTCTGCATTGTGCCTTTTGAATTTAATTCCGATGCAATTTCTATGTTTCATCGTCAATAAGAAGTTGCAAGGTATACAGTAAACCTGAAGTGAAGTATCGGAATCTAAAACTGGACACACAGGAGAGGTTCAAATAATAGAAAGAGAGAGTGTCAGTCCTCTTTTACTTACGTCTGCATAGTGCCTTTTGTATTAAATTCGGATGTAATTTCTGTATTTAATCGTCAATAAGAAAGTCCAAGGGAAACAGTAAACCTGAAGTGAGGCATCTGAATCTAAAACTGGACTCACAGGAGAGGTTCATATCGTAGAAAGTTAGAGTGTCAGTGCTCTTGTACTTATGTCGGCATTGTGCCTTTTGTATTAACTTCCGATGCAATTTCTGTGTTTCATCGTCAATAAGAGGGTGCAAGGTATACGGCAAACCTGAAGTGTCGCATCGGAATCTAAAACTGGACTCACAGGAGAAGTTCAAATCATAGAAAGTGAGAGTGTCAGTCCTCTTGTACTTAAGTCTGCATTGTGCGTTTTGTACAAAATTCGGATGCAATTTCTGTGTTTCATCGTCAATAAGAATTTCCAAGATATACAGTAAATCTGAAGTGAAGCATCGGAATCTACAACTGGACTCACAGGAGAGGTTCTAATCATAGAAAGTGAAAGTGTCAGTCCTCTTGTACTTAAGTCGGCATTGTGTCTTTTGAATTTAATTCCGATGCAATTTCGGTTTTTCATCGTCAATAAGAAGGTGCAAGGTATACAGTAAACCTGAAGTGAAGCATCGGAATCCAAAACTGGACTCACAGGAGAGGTTCAAGGCATAGAGAGTGAGAGTGTCAGTCCTCTTGTTCTTAAGTCGGCATTGTGCCTTTTGAATTAAATTCCGATGCAATTTCTGTGTTTCATCGGCAATAAGAAGGTGCAAGGTATACAATAAACCTGAAGTGAAGCATCGGCATCTAAAACTGGACTCAAAGGAGAAGTTCAAATCATAGATACTGAGAGTGTCAGTCCTCTTTTACTTAAGTCGGCATTGTGCCTTTTGTATCAAATTCAAATGCAGTTTCTGTGTTTCATCGTCAATAAGAAGATCCAAGGGATACAGTAAACCTGAAGTGAATCATCGGAATCTAAAACTGGACTCACAAGAGTGGATCAAATCATAGAAAGTGAGAGTGTCAGTACCACATGTACGTAAGTCGGCATTGTGACTTTTGTATTAAATTCCGATGCAATTTCTGTGTATCCACGTCAATAAGACGGTCCAAGGGATACAGTAAACTTGAATGAAGCATCGGAATCTATAACAGGACTCACAGGAGAGGTTCAAATCGTAGAAAGAGAGAGTGTCAGTCCTCTTTTACTTAAGTCGGCATTATGCCTTTTGTATTAAATTCGGATGCAATTTTGGTGTTTCATCGTCAATAAGAAGGTCCAAGGGATACAGTAAACCTGAAGTGAAGCATCGGAATCTAAAACTGGACTCACAGGAGAGGTTCAAATCATAGAAAGTGAGAGTGTCAGTCCTCATGTACTTAAGTCGGCCTTGTGCCTTTTGTATTAAATTCGGATGCAATTTCTTTGTTTCATCGTCAATAAGAAGGTCCAAGGGATACAGTAAACCTGAAGTGAAGCATCGGAATCTAAAACGGGACTGGCAGGAGAGGTTCAAATCATAGAAAGTTAGAGTGTCAGTCCTATTGTACTTAAGTCGGCATTGTGCATTTTGTATTAAATTCGGATGAAAAATCTGTGTTTCATCGTCAATAAGATGATCCAAGTTATACAGTAAACCTGAAGTGAAGCATCGGAATCTTAAACTGGACTCACAGGAGAGGATCAAATCTTAGAAAGTTAGAGTGTCTGTCCTCTTGTACTTAAGTCGGCATTGTGCCTTTTGAATGTAATTCCGATGAAATTTCTGTGTTTCTTCGTCAATAAGAAGGTGCAAGGTATACAATAAACCTGAAGTGAAGCATCGGCATCTAAAACTGGACTCAAAGGAGAAGTTCAAATCATAGATACTGAGAGTGTCAGTCCTCTTTTACTTAAGTCGGCATTGTGCCTTGTGTATTAAATTCGGATGCAATTTCTGTGTTTCATCGTCAATAAGAAGGTCCAAGGGATACAGTAAACCTGAAGTGACGCATCGGAATCTAAAACTGGACTCACAGGAGAAGTTCAAATCATAGATACTGAGAGTGTCAGTCCTCTGTTACTTAAGTTGGCATTGTGCCTTTTGTATCAAATTCGGATGCAATTTCTGTGTTTCATCGTCAATAAGAAGGTCCAAGGGATGCAGTAAACCTGAAGTGAAGCATCGGAATCTAAAACTGGACTCACAGGAGAGGTTCAAGGCATAGAGAGTGAGAGTGTCAGTCCTCTTGTTCTTAAGTCGGCATTGTGCCTTTTGAATTAAATTCCGATGCAATTTCTGTGTTTCATCGGCAATAAGAAGGTGCAAGGTATACAATAAACCTGAAGTGAAGCATCGGCATCTAGAACTGGACTCAAAGGAGAAGTTCAAATCATACATACTGAGAGTGTCAGTCCTCTTTTACTTAAGTCGGCATTGTGACTTTTGTATCAAATTGGGATGCAATTTCTGTGTTTCATCGTCAATAAGAAGGTCCAAGGGATGCAGTAAACCTGAAGTGAAGCATCGGAATCTAAAACTTGACTCACAGGACAGGATTAAATCATAGAAAATTAGAGTGTCAGTCCTCTTGTACTTAAGTCGGCATTGTGCTTTTGTATTAAATTTGGATGCAATTTCTGTGTTTCATCGTCAATAAGAAGGTCCAAGGTATACAGTAAACCTGAAGTGCAGCATCGGAATCTAAATCTGGACTCACAGGAGAGGTTCAAATCGTAGAAAGAGAGAGAGTCAGTCCGCTTTTACTTAAGTCGCATTGTGCCTTTTGTATTAAATTCGGATGCAATTTCTGTGTTTCATCGTCAATAAGAAGTTCTAAGGGATACAGTAAACCTGAAGTGATGCATCGGAATCTAAAACTGGACTCACAGGAGAAGTTCAAATCATAAAAATTGAGAGTGTCAGTCCTCATGTCCTTAAGTCGGCATTGTGCCATTTGTATTACATTCGGATGCACTTTCTTTGTTTCATCGTCAATAAGAAGGTCCAAGGGATACAGTAAACCTGAAGTGAAGCATCGGAATCTAAAACTGGACTCACAGGAGAGATTCAAATCATAGTAAGTGAGAGTGTCAGTCCTCTTTTATTTGAGTCGGCATTGTGTCTTTTGTATTAAATTCCGATGCAATTTCTGTGTTTCATCGACAATAAGAAGATCCAAGGGATACAGTAAACCTGAAGTGAAGCATCGGAATCTAAAACTGGACTCACAGGAGAGATTCAAATCATAGAAAGTGAGAGTGTCAGTCCTCTTTTATTTGAGTCGGCATTGTGTCTTTTGTATTAAATTCCGATGCAATTTCTGTGTTTCATCGACAATAAGAAGATCCAAGGGATACAGTAAACCTGAAGTGAAGCATCGGAATCTAAAACTGGACTCACAGGAGAGGTTCAAATCATAGAAAGTGAGAGTGTCAGTCCTCTTGTACTTAAGTCGGCATTGTGCGTTTTGTATTAAATTCGGATGCAATTTCTGTGTTTCATCGTCAATAAGAAGGTCCAAGGTATACAGTAAACCTGAAGTGAAGCATCGGAATCTTAAACTGGACTCAAAGGATAGGTTCAAATCTTAGAAAGTTAGAGTGTCAGTCCTCTTGTACTTAAGTCGGCATTGTGCCTTTTCAATTTGAATCCGATGAAATTTCTGTGTTTCTTCGTCAATAAGACGGTGTAAGGTATACAGTATACCCGAAGTGAAGCATCGGAATCTAAAACTGGACTCACAAGGGAGTTTCAAATCACAGAAAGTTAGAGTGTCAGTCCTCATTTACTTCAGTCGGCATTGTGCCTTTTGTATTAAATTCAGATGCAATTTCTGTGTTTCATCGTCAATAAGAAGGTCCAAGGGATACAGTAAACCTGAAATGAAGCATCCGAATCTAAAACTGGACTCACAGGAGAGGTTCAAATCATAGAAAGAGAGAGTGTCAGTCCTCTTTTACTTAAGTCGCCATTGTGGCTTTTGTATTAAATTCGGATGCAATTTCTGTGTTTCATCGTCAATAAGAAGGTCCAAGGGATACAGTAATCCTGAAGTGAAGCATCGGAATCTATAACTGGACTCACAGGAGAGGTTCAAATCATAGAAAGTGAGAGTGTCAGTCCTCTTGTACTTAAGTCTTAATTGTGCATTTTGTATTAAATTCCAATGCTATTTCTGTGTTTCATCGTCAATAAGAAGGTCCAAGTTATATAGTAAACCTGAAGTGAAGCATCGCAATCTAAAACTGGACTCACAGGAGAGGTTCAAAGCATAGAGAGTTGGAGTGTCAGTCCTCTTGTACTTAAGTCGGCATTGTGCCTTTTGAATTTAAATCCGATCCCATTTCTATGTTTCATCGTCAGTAAGAAGTTGCAAGGTATACAGTAAACCTGAAGTGAAGTATCGGAATCTAAAACTGGACTCACAGGAGAGGTTCAAATCATAGAAAGAGAGAGTGTTAGTCCTCTTAGAATTAAGTCTGCATTGTGCCTTTTGTATTAAATTCGGATGCAATTTCTGTATTTCATCATCAATAAGAAAGGTCCAAGTGATGCAGTAAACCTGAAGTGAGGCATCTGAATCTAAAACTGGACTCACAGGAGAGGTTCAAATCACAGAAAGTGAGAGTGTCAGTCCTCTTTTACTTAAGTTTGCATAGTGCCTTTTGTATTAAATTCGGATGCAATTTCTGTATTTCATCGTCAATAAGAAGGTCCAAGGGATACAGTAAACCTGAAGTGAGGCATCTGAATCTGAAACTGGACTCAGAGGAGAGGTTCATATCATAGAAAGTTAGAGTGTCAGTGCTCTTGTACTTATGTCGGCATTGTGCCTTTTCTATTAAATTCCGATGCAATATCTGTGTTTCATCGTCAATAAGAGGGTGCAAGGTATACGGTAAATCTGAAGTGACGCATCGGAATCTGAAACTGGACTCACAGGAGAAGTTCAAATCAAAGAAAGTCAGAGTGTCAGTCCTCTTTTACTTAAGTCGGCATTGTGCCTTGTGTATTAAATTCGGATGCAATTTCTGTGTTTCATCGTCAATAAGAAGGTCCAAGGGATACAGTAAACCTGAAGTGAAGCATCGGAATCTAAAACTGGACTCACAGGAGAGGTTCAAATCATAGAAAGTGAGAGTGTCAGTCCTCTTGTACTTAAGTCGGCATTGTGCCTTTTGTACAAAATTCGGATGCAATTTTTTTGTTTCATCGTCAATAAGAAGGTCCAAGGTATACAGTAAACCTGAAGTGAAGCATCGGAATCTAGAACTGGACACACAGGAGAGGTTCAAATCATACAAAGTGAATGTGTCAGTCCTCTTGTACTTAAGTCGGCATTGTGTCTTTTGAATTTAATTCCGATGCAATTTCGGTGTTTCATCGTCAATAAGAAGGTGCAAGGTATACAGTAAACCTGAAGTGAAACATCGGAATCCAAAACTGGACTCACAGGAGAGGTTCAAGTCATAGAGAGTTAGAGTGTCAGTCCTCTTGTACTTAAGTCAGCATTGTGCCTTTTGAATTTAATTCCAATGCAATTTCTGTGTTTCATCGACAAGAAGAAGGTGCAGGGTATACAGAAAACCCTGAATGGAAGCATCGGAATCTAAAACTGGACTCACAGGAAAGGTTCATATCATAGAAAGTTAGAGTGTCAGTACTCTTGTACTTATGTCGGCATTGTGCCTTTTGTATTAAATACCGATGCAATTTCTGTGTTTCATCGTCAATAAGAAGGTGCAAGGTATACAGTAAACCTGAAGTGACGAATCGGAATCTAAAACTGGACTCACAGGAGAAGTTCAAATCATAGATACTGAGAGTGTCAGTCCTCTGTTACTTAAGTCGGCATTGTGCCTTTTGTATCAAATTCGGATGCAATTTCTGTGTTTCATCGTCAATAAGAAGGTCCAAGGGATGCAGTAAACCTGAAGTGAAGCATCGGAATCTAAAACTGGACTCACAGGAGAGGTTCAAATCATAGAGAGTTAGAGTGTCAGTCCTTTTGTTCTTAAGTCTGCATTGTGCCTTTTGAATTTAATTCCGATGCAATTTCTATGTTTCATCGTCAATAAGAAGTTGCAAGGTATACAGTAAACCTGAAGTGAAGTATCGGAATCTAAAACTGGACACACAGGAGAGGTTCAAATAATAGAAAGAGAGAGTGTCAGTCCTCTTTTACTTACGTCTGCATAGTGCCTTTTGTATTAAATTCGGATGTAATTTCTGTATTTAATCGTCAATAAGAAAGTCCAAGGGAAACAGTAAACCTGAAGTGAGGCATCTGAATCTAAAACTGGACTCACAGGAGAGGTTCATATCGTAGAAAGTTAGAGTGTCAGTGCTCTTGTACTTATGTCGGCATTGTGCCTTTTGTATTAACTTCCGATGCAATTTCTGTGTTTCATCGTCAATAAGAGGGTGCAAGGTATACGGCAAACCTGAAGTGTCGCATCGGAATCTAAAACTGGACTCACAGGAGAAGTTCAAATCATAGAAAGTGAGAGTGTCAGTCCTCTTGTACTTAAGTCTGCATTGTGCGTTTTGTACAAAATTCGGATGCAATTTCTGTGTTTCATCGTCAATAAGAATTTCCAAGATATACAGTAAATCTGAAGTGAAGCATCGGAATCTACAACTGGACTCACAGGAGAGGTTCTAATCATAGAAAGTGAAAGTGTCAGTCCTCTTGTACTTAAGTCGGCATTGTGTCTTTTGAATTTAATTCCGATGCAATTTCGGTTTTTCATCGTCAATAAGAAGGTGCAAGGTATACAGTAAACCTGAAGTGAAGCATCGGAATCCAAAACTGGACTCACAGGAGAGGTTCAAGGCATAGAGAGTGAGAGTGTCAGTCCTCTTGTTCTTAAGTCGGCATTGTGCCTTTTGAATTAAATTCCGATGCAATTTCTGTGTTTCATCGGCAATAAGAAGGTGCAAGGTATACAATAAACCTGAAGTGAAGCATCGGCATCTAAAACTGGACTCAAAGGAGAAGTTCAAATCATAGATACTGAGAGTGTCAGTCCTCTTTTACTTAAGTCGGCATTGTGCCTTTTGTATCAAATTCAAATGCAGTTTCTGTGTTTCATCGTCAATAAGAAGATCCAAGGGATACAGTAAACCTGAAGTGAATCATCGGAATCTAAAACTGGACTCACAAGAGTGGATCAAATCATAGAAAGTGAGAGTGTCAGTACCACATGTACGTAAGTCGGCATTGTGACTTTTGTATTAAATTCCGATGCAATTTCTGTGTATCCACGTCAATAAGACGGTCCAAGGGATACAGTAAACTTGAATGAAGCATCGGAATCTATAACAGGACTCACAGGAGAGGTTCAAATCGTAGAAAGAGAGAGTGTCAGTCCTCTTTTACTTAAGTCGGCATTATGCCTTTTGTATTAAATTCGGATGCAATTTTGGTGTTTCATCGTCAATAAGAAGGTCCAAGGGATACAGTAAACCTGAAGTGAAGCATCGGAATCTAAAACTGGACTCACAGGAGAGGTTCAAATCATAGAAAGTGAGAGTGTCAGTCCTCATGTACTTAAGTCGGCCTTGTGCCTTTTGTATTAAATTCGGATGCAATTTCTTTGTTTCATCGTCAATAAGAAGGTCCAAGGGATACAGTAAACCTGAAGTGAAGCATCGGAATCTAAAACGGGACTGGCAGGAGAGGTTCAAATCATAGAAAGTTAGAGTGTCAGTCCTATTGTACTTAAGTCGGCATTGTGCATTTTGTATTAAATTCGGATGAAAAATCTGTGTTTCATCGTCAATAAGATGATCCAAGTTATACAGTAAACCTGAAGTGAAGCATCGGAATCTTAAACTGGACTCACAGGAGAGGATCAAATCTTAGAAAGTTAGAGTGTCTGTCCTCTTGTACTTAAGTCGGCATTGTGCCTTTTGAATGTAATTCCGATGAAATTTCTGTGTTTCTTCGTCAATAAGAAGGTGCAAGGTATACAATAAACCTGAAGTGAAGCATCGGCATCTAAAACTGGACTCAAAGGAGAAGTTCAAATCATAGATACTGAGAGTGTCAGTCCTCTTTTACTTAAGTCGGCATTGTGCCTTGTGTATTAAATTCGGATGCAATTTCTGTGTTTCATCGTCAATAAGAAGGTCCAAGGGATACAGTAAACCTGAAGTGACGCATCGGAATCTAAAACTGGACTCACAGGAGAAGTTCAAATCATAGATACTGAGAGTGTCAGTCCTCTGTTACTTAAGTCGGCATTGTGCCTTTTGTATCAAATTCGGATGCAATTTCTGTGTTTCATCGTCAATAAGAAGGTCCAAGGGATGCAGTAAACCTGAAGTGAAGCATCGGAATCTAAAACTGGACTCACAGGAGAGGTTCAAGGCATAGAGAGTGAGAGTGTCAGTCCTCTTGTTCTTAAGTCGGCATTGTGCCTTTTGAATTAAATTCCGATGCAATTTCTGTGTTTCATCGGCAATAAGAAGGTGCAAGGTATACAATAAACCTGAAGTGAAGCATCGGCATCTAGAACTGGACTCAAAGGAGAAGTTCAAATCATACATACTGAGAGTGTCAGTCCTCTTTTACTTAAGTCGGCATTGTGACTTTTGTATCAAATTGGGATGCAATTTCTGTGTTTCATCGTCAATAAGAAGGTCCAAGGGATGCAGTAAACCTGAAGTGAAGCATCGGAATCTAAAACTTGACTCACAGGACAGGATTAAATCATAGAAAATTAGAGTGTCAGTCCTCTTGTACTTAAGTCGGCATTGTGCTTTTGTATTAAATTTGGATGCAATTTCTGTGTTTCATCGTCAATAAGAAGGTCCAAGGTATACAGTAAACCTGAAGTGCAGCATCGGAATCTAAATCTGGACTCACAGGAGAGGTTCAAATCGTAGAAAGAGAGAGAGTCAGTCCGCTTTTACTTAAGTCGCATTGTGCCTTTTGTATTAAATTCGGATGCAATTTCTGTGTTTCATCGTCAATAAGAAGTTCTAAGGGATACAGTAAACCTGAAGTGATGCATCGGAATCTAAAACTGGACTCACAGGAGAAGTTCAAATCATAAAAATTGAGAGTGTCAGTCCTCATGTCCTTAAGTCGGCATTGTGCCATTTGTATTACATTCGGATGCACTTTCTTTGTTTCATCGTCAATAAGAAGGTCCAAGGGATACAGTAAACCTGAAGTGAAGCATCGGAATCTAAAACTGGACTCACAGGAGAGATTCAAATCATAGTAAGTGAGAGTGTCAGTCCTCTTTTATTTGAGTCGGCATTGTGTCTTTTGTATTAAATTCCGATGCAATTTCTGTGTTTCATCGACAATAAGAAGATCCAAGGGATACAGTAAACCTGAAGTGAAGCATCGGAATCTAAAACTGGACTCACAGGAGAGATTCAAATCATAGAAAGTGAGAGTGTCAGTCCTCTTTTATTTGAGTCGGCATTGTGTCTTTTGTATTAAATTCCGATGCAATTTCTGTGTTTCATCGACAATAAGAAGATCCAAGGGATACAGTAAACCTGAAGTGAAGCATCGGAATCTAAAACTGGACTCACAGGAGAGGTTCAAATCATAGAAAGTGAGAGTGTCAGTCCTCTTGTACTTAAGTCGGCATTGTGCGTTTTGTATTAAATTCGGATGCAATTTCTGTGTTTCATCGTCAATAAGAAGGTCCAAGGTATACAGTAAACCTGAAGTGAAGCATCGGAATCTTAAACTGGACCCACAGGAGAGGTTCAAATCTTAGAAAGTTAGAGTGTCGGTCCTCTTGTACTTAAGTAGGAATTGTTCCTTTTGAATTTAATTCCGATGAAATTTCTGTGTTTCTTCGTCAATAAGAAGGTCCAAGGGATACAGTAAACCTGAAGTTAAGCATCGGAATCTTAAACTGGACTCACAGGAGAGGTTCAAATCTTAGATTGTTAGAGTGACAGTCCTCGTGTACTTAAGTCGGCATTGTGTCTTTTGAATTTAATTCCAATGCAATTTCTGTGTTTCATCGTCTATAAGAAGGTGCAAGGTATACGGTAAACGTGAAGTGAAGCATCGGAATCTAAAACTGGACTCACAGGAGAGGTTCAAATCATACAAAGTGAGAGTGTCAGTCCTCTTTTCCTTAAGTCAGCATTGTGCCTTTTGTGCTAAATTCGGATGCAATTTCTGTGTTTCATCGTCAATAAGAAGGTACAAGGGATACAGTAAACCTGAAGTGAAGCATCGGAATCTTAAACTGGACTCACAGGAGAGGTTCAAATCTTAGATTGTTAGAGTGTCAGTCCTCTTGTACTTAAGTCGGCATTGTGTCTTTTGAATTTAATTCCAATGCAATTTCTGTGTTTCATCGTCTATAAGAAGGTGCAAGGTATACGGTAAACATGAAGTGAAGCATCGGAATCTAAAACTGGACTCACAGGAGAGGTTCAAATCATACAAAGTGAGAGTGTCAGTCCTCTTTTCCTTAAGTCAGCATTGTGCCTTTTGTATTAAATTCGGATGCAATTTCTGTGTTTCATCGTCAATAAGAAGGTACAAGGGATACAGTAAACCTGAAGTGAAGAATCGGAATCTACAACTGGACTCACAGAAGAGGTTCAAATCATAGAAAGTTATAGTGTCAGTCCTCTTGTACTTATGTCGGCATTGTGCATTTTGTATTAAATTCGGATACAATTTCTGTGTTTCATCGTCAATAAGAAGGTCCAAGGTATACAGTAAACCTGAAGTGAAGCATCGGAATCTTAAACTGGACTCACAGGAGAGGTTCAAATCTTAGAAAGTTAGAGTGTCAGTCCTCTTGTACTTAAGTCGGCATTGTGCCTTTTGAATTTAATTCCGACGAAATTTCTGTGTTTCTTCGTTAATAACACGGTGCAAGGTATACAGTAAACCTGAAGTGAAGCATCGGAATCTAAAACTTGACTCCCAGGAGAGGTGCAAATAACAGAAAGTGAGAGTGTCAGTCCTCTTTTACTTAAATCGGCATTGTGCCTATTGTATTAAATTCGGATGCAATTTCTGTGTTCCATCGTCAATAAGAAGGTCCAAGAGATACAGTAAACCTGAAGTGAAGCATCGGAATCTAAAACTGGACTCACAGGATACGTTCAAATCATAGAAAGTTAGAGTGTCAGTCCTCTTGTACCTAAGTCGGCATTGTGCTTTTGTATTAAATTCGGATGCAAACTCTGTGTTTCATCGTCAATAAGAAGGTCCTAGGGATGCAGTAAACCTGAAGTGAAGCATCGGAATCTAAATCTGGACTCACATGAGATGTTCAAATCATAGAAAGTTAGAAAGTCAGTCCTCTTTTATTTAAGTCGGCATTGTGTCTTTTGTATTAAATTCCGAAGCAATTTCTGTGATTCATCGTCAATAAGAAGGTGCATGGTAAATAGTAAACCTGAAGTGAAGCATCGGAATCTAAAAGTGGAGTCAAAGGAGAGGTTCAAATCATAGAAAGAGAGAGGGTCAGTCCTCTTTTACTTAAGTCGGCATTGTGCTTTTTGTATTAGATGCAGATGCAATTTCTGTCTTTCATCGTCAATAAGAAGGTCCAAGGGATACAGTAAACATGAAGTGAAGCATCGGAATCTAAAACTGGACTCATAGGAGAGATTTCCAATCATAGATAGGGAGAGAGTCAGTCCACTTGTACTTAAGTCGGCATTGTGCCTTTTGTATTAAATTCGAATGCAATTTCTGTGTTTCATTGTCAATAAGAAGGTCCAATGGATACAGTAAACCTGAGGTGAATCATCGGAATCTAAAACTGGACTCACAGGAGAGGATCAAATCATAGAAAGTGAGAGTGTCAGTCCTCATGTACTTAAGTCGGCATTGTGCGTTTTGTATTAAATTCGGATGCAAACTCTGTGTTTCATCGTCAATAAGAAGGTCCAAGAGATACAGTAAACCTGAAGTGAAGCTTTGGAATCTAAAACTGGACTCAAAGGAGAAGTTCAAATCATAGAAAGTGAAAGTTTGAGTCCTCTTTCACTTAAGTCGGCATTGTGTCTTTTGTATTAAATTCCGATGCAATTTCTGTGTGTCATCGTCAATAAGAAGGTGCTAGGTATACAGTAAACCTGAAGTGAAGCATCGGAGTCTAAAACTATACTCACAGGAGAAGTTCAAATCATAGAAAGTGAGAGTGTCAGTCCTCTTTTACTTAAGTCGGCATTGTGCCTTTTGAATTTAATTCCGATGCAATTTCTGAGTTTCATCGTCAAGTAAAAGGTGCAAGGTACACAGTAAACCTGAAGTGAAGTATCGAAATCTAAAACTGGACTCACAGGAGAGGTTCAAATCGTAGAAAGTTAGAGTGTCAGTCCTCTTGTACTTAAGTCGGCATTGTGCCTTTTGAATTTAATTCCG
This sequence comes from Schistocerca serialis cubense, assembly GCF_023864345.2. Classification (NCBI taxonomy): domain Eukaryota; kingdom Metazoa; phylum Arthropoda; class Insecta; order Orthoptera; family Acrididae; genus Schistocerca; species Schistocerca serialis. The sequence goes on from NW_026047617.1 coordinate 9,493,625, forward strand.
ACGAAATTTCTGTCTTTCTTCGTCAATAAGACGGTGCAAGGTATACAGTAAACCAGAAGTGAAGCATCGGAATTTAAACTGGACACACAGGAGAGGTTCAAATCACAGAAAGTGAGAGTGTCAGTAATCTTTTACTTAAATCGGCATTGTGCTTTTTGTATTAAATTCGGATGCAATTTCTGTGTTCCATCGTCAATAAGAAGGTCCAAGGGATATTGTAAACCTGAAGTGAAGCATCGGAATCTCAAACTGGACTCACAGGAGCGGCTCAAATCATAGAAGGAGAGGGTGTCAGTCCTCTTTTAGTTAAGTCGGCATTGTGCCTTTTGTATTAAATTCAAATGCAGTTTCTGTGTTTCATCGTCAATAAGAAGATCCAAGGGATACAGTAAACCTGAAGTGAATCATCGGAATCTAAAACTGGACTCACAAGAGTGGATCAAATCATAGAAAGTGAGAGTGTCAGTCCACATGTACGTAGGTCGGCATTGTGCCTTTTGTATTAAATTCCGATGCAATTTCTGTGTTTCATCGTCAATAAGATGGTCCAAGGGATACAGTAAACTTGAATGAAGCATCGGAATCTATAACAGGACTCACAGGAGAGGTTCAAATCGTAGAAAGAGAGAGTGTCAGTCCTCTTGTACTTAAATCGGCTTTTGTGCCTTTTGTATTAAAATCGGATGCAATTTCTGTGTTTCATCGTCAATAAGAAGGTGCAAGGTATACAGATAACCTGAAGTGAAGCATCGGAATCAAAAACTGGACTCACAGGAGAGTTTCAAATCGTAGAAAGTGAGAGTGACAGTCCTCTTGTACTTAAGTCGGCATTGTGCATTTTGTATTAAATCCGGATGCAATTTCTGTGTTTCATCGTCAATAAGAAGGTACAAGGTATACTGTAAACCTGAAGTGAAGCATCGGAAACTAAAACTTGACTCACAGGAGAGGTTCAAATCGTATAAAGTGAGAGTGTCAGTCGTCTTGTACTTAAGTAGGCATTGTGCCTTTTCTACTAAATTCGGATGCAATTTTTGTGTTTCATCATCAATAGGAAGGTGCAAGGTATACCGTAATTCCTGAAGTGAAGCATCGGAATCTAAAACTGGACTCACAGGTGAGGTTCAAATCATTGAAAGTGAGAGTGTCAGTCCTGTTGTACTTAAGTCGGCATTGTGCCTTTTGTATTAAATTCGGATGCAATTTCTGTATTTCATCGTCAATAAGAAGGACCAAAGGATACAGTAAACCTGAAGTGAAGCATCGGAATCTAACACTGGACTCACAGGAGAGGTTCAAATCATAGAAAGTTAGAGTGTCTGTCCTCTTGTACTTATGTCGGCATTGTGCCTTTTGTATTACATTCCGATGAAATATCTGTGTTTCATCGTCAATAAGAAGGTGCAAGGCATACGCAAGACCTGAAGTGACGCATCGGAATGTAAAACTATACTCACAGGAGAAGTTCATATCATAGAAAGTGAGAGTGTCAGTCCTCTTTTACTTAAGTCGTCATTGTGCATTTTGTATTAAATTCGGATGCAATTTCTGTGTTTCATCGTCAATAAGAAGGTCCTAGGAATACAGTAAACCTGAAGTGAAAGTCGGCATTGTGCCTTTTGTAATAAATTCGGATGCAAACTCTGTGATTCATCGTCAATAAGAAGGTCCAAGTGATACAGTAGACCTGAAGTGATGCATCGGAATCTAAAACTGGACTCACAGGAGAGGTTCAGATAATAGAAAGTGGGAGTGTCGGTCCTCTTGTACTAAAGTCGGCATTGTAATTTTATATTTAATTCGGATGCAATTTCTGTGTTTCATCGTCAATAAGAAGGTTCAAGGTATACAGTAAACCTGAAGTGAAGCATCGGAATCTAAAACTGGACTCACAGGAGAGGTTCAAATCGTATAAAGTTAGAGTGTCAGTCCTCTTGTACTTAAATCGGCATTGTGCCTTTTGTACTAAATTCGGATGCAATTTCTGTGTTTCATCGTCAATAGGAGGGTGCAAGGTATACATTAAACCTGAAGAGAACCATAGGAATCTAAAACTGGACTCACAGGAGAATTTCAAATCATAGAAAGTGAGAGTGTCAGTCCTCTTGTACTTAAGTCCGCATTGTGCCTATTGTATTGAATTCGGATGCAATTTCTGTGCCTCATCGTCAATAAGAAGGTGCAAGGTATACAGTAAACCTGAAGTGAAGCATCGGAATCTTAAACTGGACTCACAGGAAAGTTTCAAATCATAGATAGAGTGCCAGTCCTCTTATACTTAAGTCGGCATTGTGTCGTTTGAATTTAATTCCGATGCAATTTCTGTGTTTCATCGTCAATAAGAAGGTGCAAGGTATACAGTAAACCTGAAGTGAAGCATCGTAATCTAAATCTGGACTCACAGGAGAGGTTCAAATCATAGAAAGAGAGAGTGTCAGTCCGCTTTTACTTAAGTCGGCATTGTGGCTTTTGTATTAAATTCGGATGCAATTTCTGTATTTCATCGTCAATAAAAAGGTCCACGGGATACAGTACACCTGAAGTGAAGCATCGGAATCAAAATGTGGACTCACAGGACAGATTCAAATCATAGAAAGTGAGAGTGTCAGTCCTCTTGTACTTAAGTCGGCATTGTGTATTTTGTATTAAATTCGGATGCAATTTCTGTGTTTCATCGTCAATAAGAAGGTCCAAGGTATACAGTAAACCTGAAGTGAAGCATCGGAATCTTAAACTGGACCCACAGGAGAGGTTCAAATCTTAGAAAGATATAGTGTCAGTCCTCTTGTACTTAAGTAGGCATTGCGCCTTTTGAATTTAATTCCGATGAAATTTCTGTGTTTCTTCGTCAATAAGAAGGTGCAAGGTATACAATAAACCTGAAGTGAAGCATCGGAATCTAAAACTGGACTCACAGGAGAGGTTGAAATCATAGAGAGTTAGAGTGTCAGTCCTATTGTACTAGAGTCGGCATTGTGCCTTTTGAATTTAATTCCGATGCAATTTCTGTATTTCATCGTCAATATGAAGGTGCAAGGTATACATTAAAAAAAGAAGTGAAGTATCGGAATCTAAAACTCGACTCACAGGAGTGGTTCAAATCATAGATAGTTAGGGAGTCAGTCCTCTTGTACTTAAGTCGGCATTGTGCCATTTGAATTTAATTCCGATGCAATTTCTGTGTTTCATCGTCAATAAGAAGGTGCAAGGTATACAGTAAACCTGAAGTGATGCATCGGAATCTAAAACTGGACTCACAGGAGAGGTTCAAATCATAGAAAGAGAGAGTGTCAGTCCTCTTTTACTTAAGTCGGCATTGTGCCTATTGTATTAAATTCGGATGCAATTTCTGTATTTCCACGACAATAAGAAGGTCGAAGTGATAGAGTAAACCTGAAGTGAAGCATCGGAATCTAAAACTGGACTCACAGGAGAGGTCCAAATCAAAGATAGTTAGTGTGTCAGTCCGCTTGTACCTAAGTCGGCATTGTATCTTTTGAATTTAATTCTGATGCAATTTCTGTGTTTCATCGTCAATAAGAATGTGCAAGGTATACAGTAAACCTGAAGTGAAGCATCGGAATATAAAACTGGACTCACAGGAGAGGTTCAAATCATAGAGAGTTAGAGTGTCAGTCCTCTTGTACTTATGTCGGCATTGTGCCATTTGTATTACATTCCGATGAAATATCTGTGTTTCATCGTCAATAAGAAGGTGCAAGGTACACAGTAAACCTGATGTGAAGCATCGGAATCGAAAACTGGACTCACAGGAGAGGTTGAAATCGTAGAAAGTGAGAGTGTCAGTCCTCTTGTACTTAAATCGGGTCTTGTGCCTTTTGTATTAAAATAGGATGCAATTTCTGTGTTTCATCGTCAATAAGAAGGTGCAAGGTATACAGATAACCTGAAGTGAAGCATCGGAATCTAGAACTGGACTCACAGGAGAGTTTCAAATCGTAGAAAGTGAGAGTGTCAGTCCTCTTGTACTTAAGTCGGCATTGTGCATTTTGTATTAAATTCGGATGCAATTTCTGTGTTTCATCGTCAACAAGAAGGTACAAGGTATACAGTAAACCTGAAGTGAAGCATCGGAAACTAAAACTTGACTCACAGGAGAGGTTCAAATCGTATAAAGTGAGAGTGTCAGTCCTCTTGTACTTAAATCGGCATTGTGCCTTTTCTACTAAATTCGGATGCAATTTTTGTGTTTCATCATCAATAGGAAGGTGCAAGGTATACCGTAATCCTGAAGTGAAGCATTGGAATCTAAAACTGGACTCACAGGTAAGGTTCAAATCATTGAAAGTGAGAGTGTCAGTCCTGTTGTACTTAAGTCGGCATTGTGCCTTTTGTATTAAATTCGGATGCAATTTCTGTATTTCATCGTCAATAAGAAGGACCAAGGGATACAGTAAACCTGAAGTGAGACATCGGAATCTAAAACTGGACTCACAGGAGAGGTTCAAATCATAGAAAGTTAGAGTGTCAGTCCTCTTGTACTTATGTCGGCATTGTGAATTTTGTATTACATTCCGATGAAATATCTGTGCTTCATCGTCAATAAGAAGGTGCAAGGTATACGCAATACCTGAAGTGACGCATCGGAATGTAAAACTATACTCACAGGAGAAGTTCAAATCATAGAAAGTGAGAGTGTCAGTCCTCTTTTACTTAAGTCGTCATTGTGCCTTTTGTATTATATTCGGATGCAATTTCTGTGTTTCATCGTCAATAAGAAGGTCCAAGGGATACAGTAAACCTGAAGTGAAGCATCGGAATCTAAAACTGGACTCACAGGAGAGGTTCAAATCATACAAAGTTAGAGTGTCAGTCCTCTTGTACTTAAGTCGGCATTGTGCCTTTTGTATTAAATTCGGATGCAATTTCTGTGTTTCATCGTCAATAAGAAGGTCCTAGGAATACAGTTAACCTGAAGTGAAAGTCGGCATTGTGCCTTTTGTATTTAATTCGGATGCAAACTCTGTGTTTCATCGTCAATAATAAGGTCCAAGGGATACAGTAGGTCTGAAGTGATGCACCGGAATCTAAAACTGGACTCACAGGAGAGGTTCAAATAATAGAAAGTGGGAGTGTCGGTCCTCTTGTACTAAAGTCGGCATTGTGATTTTTCTATTTAATTCGGATGCAATTTCTGTGTTTCATCGTCAATAAGAAGGTTCAAGGTATACAGTAAACCTGAAGTGAAGCATCGGAATCTAAAACTGGACTCACAGGAGAGGTTCAAATCGTATAAAGTTAGAGTGTCAGTCCTCTTGTACTTAAATCGGCATTGTGCCTTTTGTACTAAATTCGGATGCAATTTCTGTGTTTCATCGTCAATAGGAAGGTGCAAGGTATACATTAAACCTGAAGTGAACCATAGGAATCTAAAACTGGACTCACAGGAGAATTTCAAATCATAGAAAGTGAGAGTGTCTGTCCTCTTGTACTTATGTCGGCATTGTGCCTTTTGTATTAAATTCGGATGCAATTTCTGTGCCTCATCGTCAATAAGAAGGTGCAAGGTATACAGTAAACCTGATGTGAAGCATCGGAATCTTAAACTGGACTCACAGGAAAGTTTCAAATCATAGATAGAGTGCCAGTCCTCTTATACTTAAGTCGGCATAGTGTCGTTTGAATTAAATTCCGATGCAATTTCTGTGTTTCATCGTCAATAAGAAGGTGCAAGGTATACAGTAAACCTGAAGTGAAGCATCGTAATCTAAATCTGGACTCACAGGAGAGGTTCAAATCATAGAAAGAGAGAGTGTCAGTCCGCTTTTACTTAAGTCGGCATTGTGCCTTTTGTATTAAATTCGGATGCAATTTCTGTATTTCATCGTCAATAAGAAGGTCCACGGGATGCAGAACACCTGAAGTGAAGCATCGGAATCAAAATCTGGACTCACAGGACAGGTTCAAATCATAGAAAGTGAGAGTGTCAGTCCTCTTGTACTTAAGTAGGCACTGTGCCTTTTGAATTTAATTCCGATGAAATTACTGTGTTTCTTCGTCAATAAGAAGGTGCAAGGTATACAGTAAACCTGAAGTGAAGCATCGGAATCTAAAACTGGACTCACAGGAGAGGTTCAAATCATAGAGAGTTAGAGTGTCAGTCCTCTTGTACTAGAGTCGGCATTGTGCCTTTTGAATTTAATTCCGATGCAATTTCTGTATTTCATCGTCCATATGAAGGTGCAAGGTATACATTAAAAAAAGAAGTGAAGCATCGGAATCTAAAACTGGACTCACAGGAGTGGTTCAAATCATAGAGAGTTAGAGTGTCCGTCCTCATGTACTTAAGTCGGCATTGTGCCTTTTGAATTTAATTCCGATGTAATTTCTGTGTTTCATCGTTAATAAGAAGGTGCAAGGTATACAGTAAACCTGAAGTGAAGCATCGGAATCTAAAACTGGACTCACAGGGTAGGTTCAAATCATAGAAAGAGAGAGTGTCAGTCCTCTATTACTTAAGTCGGCATTATGCCTATTCTATTAAATTCGGATGCAATTTCTGTATTTCATCGTCAATAAGAAGGTCCAAGGGATACAGTAAACCTGAAGTGAAGCATCGGAATCTAAAACTGGACTCACAGGAGAGGTCCAAATCATAGATAGTTAGTGTGTCAGTCCGCTTGTACTTAAGTCGGCATTGTGTCTTTTGAATTTCATTCTGATGCAATTTCTGTGTTTCATCGTCAATAAGAAGGTGCAAGGTATACAGTAAACCTGAAGTGAAGCATCGGAATCCAAAACTGGACTCACAGGAGAGGTTCAAATCATAGAGTGTCAGTCCTCTTGTACTTAAGTCGGCATTGTGCCTTTTGTATTAAATTCGGATGCAATTTCTGTGTTTCATCATCAATAAGATGGTGCAAGGTATACAGTAAACCTGAAGTGAAGCATTGGAATCTAAAACTGGACTCACAGGAGAGGTTCAAATCATAGAAAACGAGAGTGTCAGTCCTCTTTCACTTAAGTCGGCATTGTGCCTTTTGTATTAAATTCGGATGCAATTTCTGTATTTCATCGTAAATAAGAAGGTCCAAGAAATACAGTAAACCTGAAGTGAAGCATCGGAATCCAAAACTGGACTCACAGGAGAGGTTCAAATCATAGAGAGTTAGAGTGTCAGTCCTCTTGTGCTTAAGTGGCATTGTGCCTTTTGTATTACATTCGGATGCAATTTCTGTGTTTCATCGTCAATAAGAAGGTGCAAGGTATACAGTAAACCTGAAGTGAAGCATCGGAATCTAAAACTGGACTCACAGGAGAAGTTCAAATCTTAGAGAGTTAGAGTGTCAGTCCTCATGTACTTAAGTGGGCATTGTGCCTTTTGAATTTAATTCCGATGTAATATCTGTGTTTCCTCGTTAATAAGAAGGTGCAAGGTATACAGTAAACCTGAAGTGAAGCATCGGAATCTAAAACTGGACTCACAGGGTAGGTTCAAATCATAGAAAGAGAGAGTGTCAGTCCTCTATTACTTATGTCGGCATTGTGCCTTTTGTATTAAATTCGGATGCAATTTCTGTATTTCATCGTCAATAAGTAGGTCCAAGGGATACAGTAAACCTGAAGTGAAGCATCGGAATCTAAAACTGGACTCACAAGAGAGGTCCAAATCATAGAAAGTTAGAGTGTCAGTACGCTTGTACTTAAGTCCGCATTGTGTCTTTTGAATTTAGTTCCGATGCAATATCTATGTTACATCGTCAATAAGAAGTTGCAAGGTATACACTAAAACTGAAGTGAATCATCGGAATCTAGAACTGGACTCACAGGAGAAGTTCAAATCTTAGAAAGTTAGAGTGTCAGTCCTCTTGTACTTAAGTCGGCATTGTGCCTTTTGTATTAAATTCGGATGCAATTTCTGTGTTTCATCATCAATAAGAAGGTGCAAGGTATACAGTAAACCTGAAGTGAAGCATTGGAATCTAAAACTGGACTCACAGGAGAGGTTCAAATCATAGAAAACGAGAGTGTCAGTCCTCTTTTACTTAAGTCGGCATTGTGCCTTTTGTATTAAATTCGGATGCAATTTCTGTATTTCATCGTCAATAAGAAGGTCCAAGGGATACAGTAAACCTGAAGTGAAGCATCGGAATCTAAATCTGGACTCACAGGAGAGGTTCAAATCATAGAAAGAGAGAGTGTCAGTCCGCTTTTACTTAAGTCGGCATTGTGCCTTTTGTATTAAATTCGGATGCAATTTCTGTATTTCATCGTCAATAAGAAGGTCCACGGGATACAGAACACCTGAAGTGAAGCATCAGAATCAAAATCTGGACTCACAGGACAGGTTCAAATCATAGAAAGTGAGAGTGTCAGTCCTCTTGTACTTAAGTCGGCATTGTGCATTTTGTATTAAATTCGGATGCAATTTCCGTGTTTCATCGTCAATAAGAAGGTCCAAGGTATACAGTAAACCTGAAGTGAAGCATCGGAATCTTAAACTGGACCCACAGGAGAGGTTCAAATCTTCGATTGTTAGAGTGTCAGTCCTCTTGTACTTAAGTAGGCATTGTGCCTTTTGAATTTAATTCCGATGAAATTTCTGTGTTTCTTCGTCAATAAGAAGGTGCAAGGTATACAGTAAACCTGAAGTGAAGCATCGGAATCTAAAACTGGACTCACAGGAGAGGTTCAAATCATAGAGAGTTAGAGTGTCAGTCCTCTTGTACTAGAGTCGGCATTGTGCCTTTTGAATTTAATTCCGATGCAATTTCTGTATTTCATCGTCAATATGAAGGTGCAAGGTATACATTAAAAAGAGAAGTGAAGCATCGGAATCTAAAACTGGACTCACAGGAGTGGTTCAAATCATAGAGAGTTAGAGTGTCCGTCCTCATGTAGTTAAGTCGGCATTGTGCCTTTTGAATTTAATTCCGATGTAATTTCTGTGTTTCATCGTTAATAAGAAGGTGCAAGGTATACAGAAAACCTGAAGTGAAGCATCGGAATCTAAAACTGGACTCACAGGGTAGGTTCAAATCATAGAAAGAGAGAGTGTCAGTCCTCTATTACTTATGTCGGCATTGTGCCTTTTGTATTAAATTTGGATGCAATTTCTGTATTTCATCGTCAATAAGAAGGTCCAAGGGATACAATAAACCTTAAGTGAAGCATCAGAGTCTAAAACTTGACTAACAGTAAAGGATCAAATCATAGGTAGTTAGGGTGTCAGTCCTCTTGTACTTAAGTCGGCATTGTGCCATTTGAATTTAATTCCGATGTAATTTCTGTGTTTCATCGTTAATAAGAAGGTGCAAGGTATACAGTAAACCTGAAGTGAGCATCGGAATCTAAAACTGGACTCTCAGGGTAGGTTCAAATCATAGAAAGAGAGAGTGTCAGTCCTCTATTACTAATGTCGGCATTGTGCCTTTTGTATTAAATTCGGATGCAATTTCTGTATTTCATCGTCAATAAGAAGGTCCAAGGAATACAGTAAACCTGAGGTGAAGCATCGGAATCCAAAACTGGACTCACAGGAGAGGTTCAAATCATAGAGAGTTAGAGTGTCAGTCCTCTTGTGCTTAAGTCGGCATTGTGCCTTTTGTATTAAATTCGGATGCAATTTCTGTGTTTCATCGTCAATAAGAAGGTGCAAGGTATACAGTAAACCTGAAGTGAAACATCGGAATCTAAAACAGGACTCACAGGAGAGGTTCAAATCATAGAAAACGAGAGTGTCAGTCCTCTTGTACTTAAGTCGGCAATGTGCCTTTTGTATTAAATTCGGATGCAATTTCTGTGTTTCATCGTCAATAAGAATGTCCAAGGGATACAGTACACCTGAAGTGAAGCATCGGAATCCAAAACTGGACTCACAGCACTGGTTCAAATCATAGATAGTTAGAGTGTCAGTCCTCTTATACTTAAGTCGGCATTGTGTCGTTTGAATTTAATTCCGATGCAATTTCTGTGTTTCATCGTCAATAAGAAGGTGAAAGGTATACAGTAAACCTGAAGTGTAGCATCGGAATCTAAAACTGGACTCACAGGAGAAGTTCAAATCTTAGAGAGTTAGAGTGTCAGTCCTCTTGTACTTAAGTCCGTATAGTGCCTTTTGAATTTAATGCCGATGCAATTTCTGTCTTTCATCGTCAATATGAAGGTGCAAGGTATACGGTAAACCTGAAGTGAAGCATCGGAATCTAAAACTGGACTCACAGGAGAGGTTCAAATCATAGAAAACGAGAGTGTCAGTCCTCTTGTACTTAAGTCGGCATTGTGCCTTTTGTATTAAATTTGGATACAATTTCTGTGTTTCATCGTCAATAAGAATGTCCAAGGGATACAGTAAACCTTGAAGTGAAGCATCGGAATCTAAAACTGGACTCACAGGAGGGGTTCAAATCAAAGATAGTTAGAGCGTCAGTCCTCTTATACTGAAGTCGGCATTGTGTCGTTTGAATTTAATTCCGATGCAATTTCTGTGTTTCATCGTCAATAAGAAAGTGCAAGGTATACAGTAAACCTGAAGTGAAGCATCGGAATCTAAAACTGGACTCACAGGAGAAGTTCATATCTTTGACAGTTAGGGTGTCAGTCCTCTTGTACTTAAGTCGGCATTGTGCCATTTGAATTTAATTCCGATGCAATTTTTGTATTTCATCGTCAATAAATAGGTGCAAGGTATACAGTAAAAAAAGAAGTGAAGCATCGGAATCTAAAACTGGACTCACAGGAGTGGTTCAAATCATAGAGAGTTTGAGTGTCCTTCCTCATGTACTTAAGTCGGCATTGTGCCTTTTGAATTTAATTCCGATGTAATTTCTGTGTTTCCTCGTTAATAAGAAGGTGCAAGGTATACAGTAAACCTGAAGTGAAGCATCGGAATCTAAAACTGGACTCACAGGGTAGGTTCAAATCATAGAAAGAGAGAGTGTCAGTCCTCTATTACTTATGTCGGCATTGTGCCTTTTGTATTAAATTCGGATGCAATTTCTGTATTTCATCGTCAATAAGTAGGTCCAAGGGATACAGTAAACCTGAAGTGAAGCATCGGAATCTAAAACTGGACTCACAGGAGAGGTCCAAATCAAAGAAAGTTAGAGTGTCAGTACGCTTGTACTTAAGTCGGCATTGTGTCTTTTGAATTTAGTTCCGATGCAATTTCTATGTTACATCGTCAATAAGAAGTTGCAAGGTATACACTAAAACTGAAGTGAATCATCGGAATCTAGAACTGGACTCACAGGAGAAGTTCAAATCTTAGAAAGTTAGTGTGTCAGTCCTCTTGTACATAAGTCGGCATTGTGCCTTTTGTATTAAATTCGGATGCAATTTCTGTGTTTCATCTTCAATAAGAAGGTGCAAGGTATACAGTAAACCTGAAGTGAAGCATTGGAATCTAAAACTGGACTCACAGGAGAGGTTCAAATCATAGAAAACGAGAGTGTCAGTCCTCTTTTACTTAAGTCGGCATTGTGCCTTTTGTATTAAATTCGGATGCAATTTCTGTGTTTCATCGTCAATAAGAATGTCCAAGGGATACAGTACACCTGAAGTGAAGCATCGGAATCCAAAACTGGACTCACAGCACTGGTTCAAATCATAGATAGTTAGAGTGTCAGTCCTCTTATACTTAAGTCGGCATTGTGTCGTTTGAATTTAATTCCGATGCAATTTCTGTGTTTCATCGTCAATAAGAAGGTGAAAGGTATACAGTAAACCTGAAGTGTAGGATCGGAATCTAAAACTGGACTCACAGGAGAAGTTCAAATCTTAGAGAGTTAGAGTGTCAGTCCTCTTGTACTTAAGTCCGTATAGTGCCTTTTGAATTTAATGCCGATGCAATTTCTGTCTTTCATCGTCAATATGAAGGTGCAAGGTATACGGTAAACCTGAAGTGAAGCATCGGAATCTAAAACTGGACTCACAGGAGAGGTTCAAATCATAGAAAACGAGAGTGTCAGTCCTCTTGTACTTAAGTCGGCATTGTGCCTTTTGTATTAAATTTGGATACAATTTCTGTGTTTCATCGTCAATAAGAATGTCCAAGGGATACAGTAAACCTTGAAGTGAAGCATCGGAATCTAAAACTGGACTCACAGGAGGGGTTCAAATCAAAGATAGTTAGAGCGTCAGTCCTCTTATACTGAAGTCGGCATTGTGTCGTTTGAATTTAATTCCGATGCAATTTCTGTGTTTCATCGTCAATAAGAAAGTGCAAGGTATACAGTAAACCTGAAGTGAAGCATCGGAATCTAAAACTGGACTCACAGGAGAAGTTCATATCTTTGACAGTTAGGGTGTCAGTCCTCTTGTACTTAAGTCGGCATTGTGCCATTTGAATTTAATTCCGATGCAATTTTTGTATTTCATCGTCAATAAATAGGTGCAAGGTATACAGTAAAAAAAGAAGTGAAGCATCGGAATCTAAAACTGGACTCACAGGAGTGGTTCAAATCATAGAGAGTTTGAGTGTCCTTCCTCATGTACTTAAGTCGGCATTGTGCCTTTTGAATTTAATTCCGATGTAATTTCTGTGTTTCCTCGTTAATAAGAAGGTGCAAGGTATACAGTAAACCTGAAGTGAAGCATCGGAATCTAAAACTGGACTCACAGGGTAGGTTCAAATCATAGAAAGAGAGAGTGTCAGTCCTCTATTACTTATGTCGGCATTGTGCCTTTTGTATTAAATTCGGATGCAATTTCTGTATTTCATCGTCAATAAGTAGGTCCAAGGGATACAGTAAACCTGAAGTGAAGCATCGGAATCTAAAACTGGACTCACAGGAGAGGTCCAAATCATAGAAAGTTAGAGTGTCAGTACGCTTGTACTTAAGTCGGCATTGTGTCTTTTGAATTTAGTTCCGATGCAATTTCTATGTTACACCGTCAATAAGAAGTTGCAAGGTATACACTAAAACTGAAGTGAATCATCGGAATCTAGAACTGGACTCACAGGAGAAGTTCAAATCTTAGAAAGTTAGTGTGTCAGTCCTCTTGTACATAAGTCGGCATTGTGCCTTTTGTATTAAATTCGGATGCAATTTCTGTGTTTCATCTTCAATAAGAAGGTGCAAGGTATACAGTAAACCTGAAGTGAAGCATTGGAATCTAAAACTGGACTCACAGGAGAGGTTCAAATCATAGAAAACGAGAGTGTCAGTCCTCTTTTACTTAAGTCGGCATTGTGCCTTTTGTATTAAATTCGGATGCAATTTCTGTATTTCATCGTCAATAAGAAGGTCCAAGGGATACAGTAAACCTGAAGTGAAGCATCGGAATCTAAACCTGGACTCACAGGAGAGGTTCAAATCATAGAAAGAGAGAGTGTCAGTCCGCTTTTACTTAAGTCGGCATTGTGCCTTTTGTATTAAATTCGGATTAAATTTCTGTATTTCATCGTCAATAAGAAGGTCCACGGGATACAGTACACCTGAAGTGAAGCATCGGAATCAAAATCTGGACTCACAGGACAGGTTCAAATCATAGAAAGTGAGAGTGTCAGTCCTCTTGTACTTAAGTCGGCATTGTGCATTTTGTATTAAATTCGGATGCAATTTCTGTGTTTCATCGTCAATAAGAAGGTTCAAGGTATACAGTAAACGTGAAGTGAGGCATCGGAATCTTAAACTGGACCCACAGGAGAGGTTCAAATCTTAGAAAGTTAGAGTGTCAGTCCTCTTGTACTTAAGTAGGCATTGTGCCTTTTGAATTTAATTCCGATGAAATTTCTGTGTTTCTTCGTCAATAAGAAGGTGCAAGGTATACAGTAAACCTGAAGTGAAGCATCGGAATCTAAAGCTGGACTCACAGGAGAGGTTCAAATCATAGAGAGTTAGAGTGTCAGTCCTCTTGTACTAGAGTCGGCATTGTGCCTTTTGAATTTAATTCCGATGCAATTTCTGTATTTCATCGTCAATATGAAGGTGCAAGGTATACATTAAAAAAAGAAGTGAAGCATCGGAATCTAAAACTGGACTCACAGGAGTGGTTCAAATCATAGAGAGTTAGAGTGTCCGTCCTCATGTAGTTAAGTCGGCATTGTGCCTTTTGAATTTAATTCCGATGTAATTTCTGTGTTTCATCGTTAATAAGAAGGTGCAAGGTATACAGTAAACCTGAAGTGCAGCATCGGAATCTAAAACTGGACTCACAGGGTAGGTTCAAATCATAGAAAGAGAGAGTGTCAGTCCTCTATTACTAATGTCGGCATTGTACCTTTTGTATTAAATTCGGATGCAATTTCTGTATTTCATCGTCAATAAGAAGGTCCAAGGGATACAGTAAACCTTAAGTGAAGCATCAGAGTCTAAAACTGGACTCACAGTAGAGGATCAAATCATAGATAGTTAGGGTGTCAGTCCTCTTGTATTTAAGTCGGCATTGTGCCTTTTGTATTAAATTCGGATGCAATTTCTGTGTTTCATCATGAATAAGAAGGTGCAAGGTATACAGTAAACCTGAAGTGAAGCATTGGAATCTAAAACTGGACTCACAGGAGAGGTTCAAATCATAGAAAACGAGAGTGTCAGTCCTCTTTTACTTAAGTCAGCATTGTGCCTTTTGTATTAAATTCGGATGCAATTTCTGTATTTCATCGTCAATAAGAAGGCCCAAGGGATACAGTAAACCTGAAGTGAAGCATCGGAATCCAAAACTGGACTCACAGGAGATGTTCAAATCATAGAGAGTTAGAGTGTCAGTCCTCTTGTGCTTAAGTCGGCATTGTGCCTTTTGTATTAAATTCGGATGCAATTTCTGTGTTTCATCATGAATAAGAAGGTGCAAGGTATACAGTAAACCTGAAGTGAAGCATCGGAATCTAAAACTGGTCTCACAGGAGAGGTTCAAATCATAGAAAACGAGAGTGTCAGTCCTCTTGTACTTAAGTCGGCAATGTGCCTTTTGTATTAAATTCGGATGCAATTTCTGTGTTTCATCGTCAATAAGAATGTCCAAGGGATACAGTACACCTGAAGTGAAGCATCGGAATCCAAAACTGGACTCACAGGACTGGTTCAAATCATAGATAGTTAGAGTGTCAGTCCTCTTATACTTAAGTCGGCATTGTGTCGTTTGAATTTAATTCCGATGCAATTTCTGTGTTTCATCGTCAATAAGAAGGTGCAAGGTATACAGTAAACCTGAAGTGTAGCATCGGAATCTAAAACTGGACTCACAGGAGAGGTTCAAATCTTAGAGAGTTAGAGTGTCAGTCCTCTTGTACTTAAGTCCGTATTGTGCCTTTTGAATTTAATGCCGATGCAATTTCTGTCTTTCATCGTCAATATGAAGGTGCAAGGTATACGGTAAACCTGAAGTGAAGCATCGGAATCTAAAACTGGACTCACAGGAGAGGTTCAAATCATAGAAAACGAGAGTGTCAGTCCTCTTGTACTTAAGTCGGCATTGTGCCTTTTGTATTAAATTTGGATGCAATTTCTGTGTTTCATCGTCAATAAGAATGTCCAAGGGATACAGTAAACCTTGAAGTGCAGCATCGGAATCTAAAACTGGACTCACAGGAGGGGTTCAAATCAAAGATAGTTAGAGCGTCAGTCCTCTTATACTGAAGTCGGCATTGTGTCGTTAGAATTTAATTCCGATGCAATTTCTGTGTTTCATCGTCAATAAGAAAGTGCAAGGTATACAGTAAACCTGAAGTGAAGCATCGGAATCTAAAACTGGACTCACAGGAGAGGTTCAAATCATTGACAGTTAGGGTGTCAGTCCTCTTGTACTTAAGTCGGCATTGTGCCATTTGAATTTAATTCCGATGCAATATTTGGATTTCATCGTCAATAAATAGGTGCAAGGTATACAGTAAAAAAAGAATTGAAGCATCGGAATCTAAAACTGGACTCACAGGAGTGGTTCAAATCATAGAGAGTTAGAGTGTCCGTCCTCATGTACTTAAGTCGGCATTGTGCCTTTTGAATTTAATTCCGATGTAATTTCTGTGTTTCCTCGTTAATAAGAAGGTGCAAGGTATACAGTAAACCTGAAGTGAAGCATCGGAATCTAAAACTAGACTCACAGGGTAGGTTCAAATCATAGAAAGAGAAAGTGTCAGTCCTCTATTACTTATGTCGGCATTGTGCCTTTTGTATTAAATTCGGATGCAATTTCTGTATTTCATCGTCAATAAGTAGGTCCAAGGGATACAGTAAACCTGAAGTGAAGCATCGGAATCTAAAACTGGACTCACAGGAGAGATCCAAATCATAGAAAGTGAGAGTGTCAGTACGCTTGTACTTAAGTCGGCATTGTGTCTTTTGAATTTAGTTCCGATGCAATTTCTATGTTACATCGTCAATAAGAAGTTGCAAGGTATACACTAAAACTGAAGTGAATCATCGGAATCTAGAACTGGACTCACAGGAGAAGTTCAAATCTTAGAAAGTTAGTGTGTCAGTCCTCTTGTACATAAGTCGGCATTGTGCCTTTTGTATTAAATTCGGATGCAATTTCTGTGTTTCATCGTCAATAAGATGATCCAAGTTATACAGTAAACCTGAAGTGAAGCATCGGAATCTTAAACTGGACTCACAGGAGAGGATCAAATCTTAGAAAGTTAGAGTGTCTGTCCTCTTGTACTTAAGTCGGCATTGTGCCTTTTGAATGTAATTCCGATGAAATTTCTGTGTTTCTTCGTCAATAAGAAGGTGCAAGGTATACAATAAACCTGAAGTGAAGCATCGGCATCTAAAACTGGACTCAAAGGAGAAGTTCAAATCATAGATACTGAGAGTGTCAGTCCTCTTTTACTTAAGTCGGCATTGTGCCTTGTGTATTAAATTCGGA
Source organism: Schistocerca serialis cubense (assembly GCF_023864345.2). Lineage (NCBI taxonomy): Eukaryota > Metazoa > Arthropoda > Insecta > Orthoptera > Acrididae > Schistocerca > Schistocerca serialis. Next base: position 9,510,395 of record NW_026047617.1, read on the forward strand.
TGCAATTTCTGTGTTTCATCGTCAATAAGAAGGTCCACGGGATACAGTAAACCTGAAGTGACGCATCGGAATCTAAAACTGGACTCACAGGAGAAGTTCAAATCATAGATACTGAGAGTGTCAGTCCTCTGTTACTTAAGTCGGCATTGTGCATTTTGTATCAAATTCGGATGCAATTTCTGTGTTTCATCGTCAATAAGAAGGTCCAAGGGATGCAGTAAACCTGAAGTGAAGCATCGGAATCTAAAACTGGACTCACAGGAGAGGTTCAAGGCATAGAGAGTGAGAGTGTCAGTCCTCTTGTTCTTAAGTCGGCATTGTGCCTTTTGAATTAAATTCCGATGCAATTTCTGTGTTTCATCGGCAATAAGAAGGTGCAAGGTATACAATAAACCTGAAGTGAAGCATCGGCATCTAGAACTGGACTCAAAGGAGAAGTTCAAATCATACATACTGAGAGTGTCAGTCCTCTTTTACTTAAGTCGGCATTGTGACTTTTGTATCAAATTGGGATGCAATTTCTGTGTTTCATCGTCAATAAGAAGGTCCAAGGGATGCAGTAAACCTGAAGTGAAGCATCGGAATCTAAAACTTGACTCACAGGACAGGATTAAATCATAGAAAATTAGAGTGTCAGTCCTCTTGTACTTAAGTCGGCATTGTGCCTTTTGAATTTAATTCCGATGTAATTTCTGTGTTTCATCGTTAATAAGAAGGTGCAAGGTATACAGTAAACCTGAAGTGAAGCATCGGAAACTAAAACTGGACTCACAGGGTAGGTTCAAATCATAGAAAGAGAGAGTGTCAGTCCTCTATTACTAATGTCGGCATTGTGCCTTTTGTATTAAATTCGGATGCAATTTCTGTATTTCATCGTCAATAAGAAGGTCCAAGGGATACAGTAAACCTTAAGTGAAGCATCAGAGTCTAAAACTGGACTCACAGTAGAGGATCAAATCATAGATAGTTAGGGTGTCAGTCCTCTTGTACTTAAGTCGGCATTGTGCCTTTTGTATTAAATTCGGATGCAATTTCTGTGTTTCATCATGAATAAGAAGGTGCAAGGTATACAGTAAACCTGAAGTGAAGCATTGGAATCTAAAACTGGACTCACAGGAGATGTTCAAATCATAGAGAGTTAGACTGTCAGTCCTCTTGTGCTTAAGTCGGCATTGTGCCTTTTGTATTAAATTCGGATGCAATTTCTGTGTTTCATCATGAATAAGAAGGTGCAAGGTATACAGTAAACCTGAAGTGAAGCATCGGAATCTAAACTGGACTCACAGGAGAGGTTCAAATCATAGAAAACGAGAGTGTCAGTCCTCTTGTACTTAAGTCGGCAATGTGCCTTTTGTATTAAATTCGGATGCAATTTCTGTGTTTCATCGTCAATAAGAATGTCCAAGGGATACAGTAAACCTGAAGTGAAGCATCGGAATCTAAATCTGGACTCACAGGAGAGGTTCAAATCATAGAAAGAGAGAGTGTCAGTCCGCTTTTACTTAAGTCGGCATTGTGCGTTTTGTATTAAATTCGGATGCAATTTCTGTGTTTCATCGTCAATAAGAAGGTCCAAGGTATACAGTAAACCTGAAGTGAAGCATCGGAATCTTAAACTGGACCCACAGGAGAGGTTCAAATCTTAGAAAGTTAGAGTGTCGGTCCTCTTGTACTTAAGTAGGAATTGTGCCTTTTGAATTTAATTCCGATGAAATTTCTGTGTTTCTTCGTCAATAAGAAGGTCCAAGGGATACAGTAAACCTGAAGTTAAGCATCGGAATCTTAAACTGGACTCACAGGAGAGGTTCAAATCTTAGATTGTTAGAGTGACAGTCCTCGTGTACTTAAGTCGGCATTGTGTCTTTTGAATTTAATTCCAATGCAATTTCTGTGTTTCATCGTCTATAAGAAGGTGCAAGGTATACGGTAAACGTGAAGTGAAGCATCGGAATCTAAAACTGGACTCACAGGAGAGGTTCAAATCATACAAAGTGAGAGTGTCAGTCCTCTTTTCCTTAAGTCAGCATTGTGCCTTTTGTGCTAAATTCGGATGCAATTTCTGTGTTTCATCGTCAATAAGAAGGTACAAGGGATACAGTAAACCTGAAGTGAAGCATCGGAATCTTAAACTGGACTCACAGGAGAGGTTCAAATCTTAGATTGTTAGAGTGTCAGTCCTCTTGTACTTAAGTCGGCATTGTGTCTTTTGAATTTAATTCCAATGCAATTTCTGTGTTTCATCGTCTATAAGAAGGTGCAAGGTATACGGTAAACATGAAGTGAAGCATCGGAATCTAAAACTGGACTCACAGGAGAGGTTCAAATCATACAAAGTGAGAGTGTCAGTCCTCTTTTCCTTAAGTCAGCATTGTGCCTTTTGTATTAAATTCGGATGCAATTTCTGTGTTTCATCGTCAATAAGAAGGTACAAGGGATACAGTAAACCTGAAGTGAAGAATCGGAATCTACAACTGGACTCACAGAAGAGGTTCAAATCATAGAAAGTTATAGTGTCAGTCCTCTTGTACTTATGTCGGCATTGTGCATTTTGTATTAAATTCGGATACAATTTCTGTGTTTCATCGTCAATAAGAAGGTCCAAGGTATACAGTAAACCTGAAGTGAAGCATCGGAATCTTAAACTGGACTCACAGGAGAGGTTCAAATCTTAGAAAGTTAGAGTGTCAGTCCTCTTGTACTTAAGTCGGCATTGTGCCTTTTGAATTTAATTCCGACGAAATTTCTGTGTTTCTTCGTTAATAACACGGTGCAAGGTATACAGTAAACCTGAAGTGAAGCATCGGAATCTAAAACTTGACTCCCAGGAGAGGTGCAAATAACAGAAAGTGAGAGTGTCAGTCCTCTTTTACTTAAATCGGCATTGTGCCTATTGTATTAAATTCGGATGCAATTTCTGTGTTCCATCGTCAATAAGAAGGTCCAAGAGATACAGTAAACCTGAAGTGAAGCATCGGAATCTAAAACTGGACTCACAGGATACGTTCAAATCATAGAAAGTTAGAGTGTCAGTCCTCTTGTACCTAAGTCGGCATTGTGCTTTTGTATTAAATTCGGATGCAAACTCTGTGTTTCATCGTCAATAAGAAGGTCCTAGGGATGCAGTAAACCTGAAGTGAAGCATCGGAATCTAAATCTGGACTCACATGAGATGTTCAAATCATAGAAAGTTAGAAAGTCAGTCCTCTTTTATTTAAGTCGGCATTGTGTCTTTTGTATTAAATTCCGAAGCAATTTCTGTGATTCATCGTCAATAAGAAGGTGCATGGTAAATAGTAAAATAAGAAGGCCCAAGGGATACAGTAAACCTGAAGTGAAGCATCGGAATCCAAAACTGGACTCACAGGAGATGTTCAAATCATAGAGAGTTAGAGTGTCAGTCCTCTTGTGCTTAAGTCGGCATTGTGCCTTTTGTATTAAATTCGGATGCAATTTCTGTATTTCATCGTCAATAAGAAGGTCCACGGGATACAGAACACCTGAAGTGAAGCATCAGAATCAAAATCTGGACTCACAGGACAGGTTCAAATCATAGAAAGTGAGAGTGTCAGTCCTCTTGTACTTAAGTCGGCATTGTGCATTTTGTATTAAATTCGGATGCAATTTCCGTGTTTCATCGTCAATAAGAAGGTCCAAGGTATACAGTAAACCTGAAGTGAAGCATCGGAATCTTAAACTGGACCCACAGGAGAGGTTCAAATCTTCGATTGTTAGAGTGTCAGTCCTCTTGTACTTAAGTAGGCGTTGTGCCTTTTGAATTTAATTCCGATGAAATTTCTGTGTTTCTTCGTCAATAAGAAGGTGCAAGGTATACAGTAAACCTGAAGTGAAGCATCGGAATCTAAAACTGGACTCACAGGAGAGGTTCAAATCATAGAGAGTTAGAGTGTCAGTCCTCTTGTACTAGAGTCGGCATTGTGCCTTTTGAATTTAATTCCGATGCAATTTCTGTATTTCATCGTCAATATGAAGGTGCAAGGTATACATTAAAAAGAGAAGTGAAGCATCGGAATCTAAAACTGGACTCACAGGAGTGGTTCAAATCATAGAGAGTTAGAGTGTCCGTCCTCATGTAGTTAAGTCGGCATTGTGCCTTTTGAATTTAATTCCGATGTAATTTCTGTGTTTCATCGTTAATAAGAAGGTGCAAGGTATACAGAAAACCTGAAGTGAAGCATCGGAATCTAAAACTGGACTCACAGGGTAGGTTCAAATCATAGAAAGAGAGAGTGTCAGTCCTCTATTACTTATGTCGGCATTGTGCCTTTTGTATTAAATTTGGATGCAATTTCTGTATTTCATCGTCAATAAGAAGGTCCAAGGGATACAATAAACCTTAAGTGAAGCATCGGAGTCTAAAACTTGACTAACAGTAAAGGATCAAATCATAGGTAGTTAGGGTGTCAGTCCTCTTGTACTTAAGTCGGCATTGTGCCATTTGAATTTAATTCCGATGTAATTTCTGTGTTTCATCGTTAATAAGAAGGTGCAAGGTATACAGTAAACCTGAAGTGAGCATCGGAATCTAAAACTGGACTCTCAGGGTAGGTTCAAATCATAGAAAGAGAGAGTGTCAGTCCTCTATTACTAATGTCGGCATTGTGCCTTTTGTATTAAATTCGGATGCAATTTCTGTATTTCATCGTCAATAAGAAGGTCCAAGGAATACAGTAAACCTGAGGTGAAGCATCGGAATCCAAAACTGGACTCACAGGAGAGGTTCAAATCATAGAGAGTTAGAGTGTCAGTCCTCTTGTGCTTAAGTCGGCATTGTGCCTTTTGTATTAAATTCGGATGCAATTTCTGTGTTTCATCGTCAATAAGAAGGTGCAAGGTATACAGTAAACCTGAAGTGAAACATCGGAATCTAAAACAGGACTCACAGGAGAGGTTCAAATCATAGAAAACGAGAGTGTCAGTCCTCTTGTACTTAAGTCGGCAATGTGCCTTTTGTATTAAATTCGGATGCAATTTCTGTGTTTCATCGTCAATAAGAATGTCCAAGGGATACAGTACACCTGAAGTGAAGCATCGGAATCCAAAACTGGACTCACAGCACTGGTTCAAATCATAGATAGTTAGAGTGTCAGTCCTCTTATACTTAAGTCGGCATTGTGTCGTTTGAATTTAATTCCGATGCAATTTCTGTGTTTCATCGTCAATAAGAAGGTGAAAGGTATACAGTAAACCTGAAGTGTAGCATCGGAATCTAAAACTGGACTCACAGGAGAAGTTCAAATCTTAGAGAGTTAGAGTGTCAGTCCTCTTGTACTTAAGTCCGTATAGTGCCTTTTGAATTTAATGCCGATGCAATTTCTGTCTTTCATCGTCAATATGAAGGTGCAAGGTATACGGTAAACCTGAAGTGAAGCATCGGAATCTAAAACTGGACTCACAGGAGAGGTTCAAATCATAGAAAACGAGAGTGTCAGTCCTCTTGTACTTAAGTCGGCATTGTGCCTTTTGTATTAAATTTGGATACAATTTCTGTGTTTCATCGTCAATAAGAATGTCCAAGGGATACAGTAAACCTTGAAGTGAAGCATCGGAATCTAAAACTGGACTCACAGGAGGGGTTCAAATCAAAGATAGTTAGAGCATCAGTCCTCTTATACTGAAGTCGGCATTGTGTCGTTTGAATTTAATTCCGATGCAATTTCTGTGTTTCATCGTCAATAAGAAAGTGCAAGGTATACAGTAAACCTGAAGTGAAGCATCGGAATCTAAAACTGGACTCACAGGAGAAGTTCATATCTTTGACAGTTAGGGTGTCAGTCCTCTTGTACTTAAGTCGGCATTGTGCCATTTGAATTTAATTCCGATGCAATTTTTGTATTTCATCGTCAATAAATAGGTGCAAGGTATACAGTAAAAAAAGAAGTGAAGCATCGGAATCTAAAACTGGACTCACAGGAGTGGTTCAAATCATAGAGAGTTTGAGTGTCCTTCCTCATGTACTTAAGTCGGCATTGTGCCTTTTGAATTTAATTCCGATGTAATTTCTGTGTTTCCTCGTTAATAAGAAGGTGCAAGGTATACAGTAAACCTGAAGTGAAGCATCGGAATCTAAAACTGGACTCACAGGGTAGGTTCAAATCATAGAAAGAGAGAGTGTCAGTCCTCTATTACTTATGTCGGCATTGTGCCTTTTGTATTAAATTCGGATGCAATTTCTGTATTTCATCGTCAATAAGTAGGTCCAAGGGATACAGTAAACCTGAAGTGAAGCATCGGAATCTAAAACTGGACTCACAGGAGAGGTCCAAATCAAAGAAAGTTAGAGTGTCAGTACGCTTGTACTTAAGTCGGCATTGTGTCTTTTGAATTTAGTTCCGATGCAATTTCTATGTTACATCGTCAATAAGAAGTTGCAAGGTATACACTAAAACTGAAGTGAATCATCGGAATCTAGAACTGGACTCACAGGAGAAGTTCAAATCTTAGAAAGTTAGTGTGTCAGTCCTCTTGTACATAAGTCGGCATTGTGCCTTTTGTATTAAATTCGGATGCAATTTCTGTGTTTCATCTTCAATAAGAAGGTGCAAGGTATACAGTAAACCTGAAGTGAAGCATTGGAATCTAAAACTGGACTCACAGGAGAGGTTCAAATCATAGAAAACGAGAGTGTCAGTCCTCTTTTACTTAAGTCGGCATTGTGCCTTTTGTATTAAATTCGGATGCAATTTCTGTGTTTCATCGTCAATAAGAATGTCCAAGGGATACAGTACACCTGAAGTGAAGCATCGGAATCCAAAACTGGACTCACAGCACTGGTTCAAATCATAGATAGTTAGAGTGTCAGTCCTCTTATACTTAAGTCGGCATTGTGTCGTTTGAATTTAATTCCGATGCAATTTCTGTGTTTCATCGTCAATAAGAAGGTGAAAGGTATACAGTAAACCTGAAGTGTAGGATCGGAATCTAAAACTGGACTCACAGGAGAAGTTCTAATCTTAGAGAGTTAGAGTGTCAGTCCTCTTGTACTTAAGTCCGTATAGTGCCTTTTGAATTTAATGCCGATGCAATTTCTGTCTTTCATCGTCAATATGAAGGTGCAAGGTATACGGGAAACCTGAAGTGAAGCATCGGAATCTAAAACTGGACTCACAGGAGAGGTTCAAATCATAGAAAACGAGAGTGTCAGTCCTCTTGTACTTAAGTCGGCATTGTGCCTTTTGTATTAAATTTGGATACAATTTCTGTGTTTCATCGTCAATAAGAATGTCCAAGGGATACAGTAAACCTTGAAGTGAAGCATCGGAATCTAAAACTGGACTCACAGGAGGGGTTCAAATCAAAGATAGTTAGAGCGTCAGTCCTCTTATACTGAAGTCGGCATTGTGTCGTTTGAATTTAATTCCGATGCAATTTCTGTGTTTCATCGTCAATAAGAAAGTGCAAGGTATACAGTAAACCTGAAGTGAAGCATCGGAATCTAAAACTGGACTCACAGGAGAAGTTCATATCTTTGACAGTTAGGGTGTCAGTCCTCTTGTACTTAAGTCGGCATTGTGCCATTTGAATTTAATTCCGATGCAATTTTTGTATTTCATCGTCAATAAATAGGTGCAAGGTATACAGTAAAAAAAGAAGTGAAGCATCGGAATCTAAAACTGGACTCACAGGAGTGGTTCAAATCATAGAGAGTTTGAGTGTCCTTCCTCATGTACTTAAGTCGGCATTGTGCCTTTTGAATTTAATTCCGATGTAATTTCTGTGTTTCCTCGTTAATAAGAAGGTGCAAGGTATACAGTAAACCTGAAGTGAAGCATCGGAATCTAAAACTGGACTCACAGGGTAGGTTCAAATCATAGAAAGAGAGAGTGTCAGTCCTCTATTACTTATGTCGGCATTGTGCCTTTTGTATTAAATTCGGATGCAATTTCTGTATTTCATCGTCAATAAGTAGGTCCAAGGGATACAGTAAACCTGAAGTGAAGCATCGGAATCTAAAACTGGACTCACAGGAGAGGTCCAAATCATAGAAAGTTAGAGTGTCAGTACGCTTGTACTTAAGTCGGCATTGTGTCTTTTGAATTTAGTTCCGATGCAATTTCTATGTTACACCGTCAATAAGATGTTGCAAGGTATACACTAAAACTGAAGTGAATCATCGGAATCTAGAACTGGACTCACAGGAGAAGTTCAAATCTTAGAAAGTTAGTGTGTCAGTCCTCTTGTACATAAGTCGGCATTGTGCCTTTTGTATTAAATTCGGATGCAATTTCTGTGTTTCATCTTCAATAAGAAGGTGCAAGGTATACAGTAAACCTGAAGTGAAGCATTGGAATCTAAAACTGGACTCACAGGAGAGGTTCAAATCATAGAAAACGAGAGTGTCAGTCCTCTTTTACTTAAGTCGGCATTGTGCCTTTTGTATTAAATTCGGATGCAATTTCTGTATTTCATCGTCAATAAGAAGGTCCAAGGGATACAGTAAACCTGAAGTGAAGCATCGGAATCTAAACCTGGACTCACAGGAGAGGTTCAAATCATAGAAAGAGAGAGTGTCAGTCCGCTTTTACTTAAGTCGGCATTGTGCCTTTTGTATTAAATTCGGATTAAATTTCTGTATTTCATCGTCAATAAGAAGGTCCACGGGATACAGTACACCTGAAGTGAAGCATCGGAATCAAAATCTGGACTCACAGGACAGGTTCAAATCATAGAAAGTGAGAGTGTCAGTCCTCTTGTACTTAAGTCGGCATTGTGCATTTTGTATTAAATTCGGATGCAATTTCTGTGTTTCATCGTCAATAAGAAGGTTCAAGGTATACAGTAAACGTGAAGTGAGGCATCGGAATCTTAAACTGGACCCACAGGAGAGGTTCAAATCTTAGAAAGTTAGAGTGTCAGTCCTCTTGTACTTAAGTAGGCATTGTGCCTTTTGAATTTAATTCCGATGAAATTTCTGTGTTTCTTCGTCAATAAGAAGGTGCAAGGTATACAGTAAACCTGAAGTGAAGCATCGGAATCTAAAGCTGGACTCACAGGAGAGGTTCAAATCATAGAGAGTTAGAGTGTCAGTCCTCTTGTACTAGAGTCGGCATTGTGCCTTTTGAATTTAAT